>NC_141688.1:202094360-203294360 GCF_964263255.1 Lissotriton vulgaris
ACACAATTCTACAGTGCTAACCTGTAAAGAAAATTATTATAATCAGGAATGCAGAAGAAATGTACATAGTATCTTTCCTGGTCATGAAGCTGAAACAACAACGGCATACGTAAGGATACTGTATTAGATTCTTAGCCCATATCCTTACTGATGGAGAAACACATATACCTTTCATGCCGAAAGAAACCTCTTTATCCATACACACTCCTGCATATAAGAAAAGAAAACAGCAAGCAACGGTTAAAACAATTGCTTGTAGCAATAGCACCTTTTTGCTGACCTTATCCACATGAAACATGAAACTTCACTTGAATTTCATTTTATACATAACCATGTGATTTGTCTCACTGATTAAACAAGAGAAATCCTTAATCTTCTTTCTCCTCCACAAGACCTCTAATACATAAATTCTATTTCATAAGACATTGTGCACCATGCCATATTAGAGATAAACATTTTCGTCACTCACACTTCAGAAATAATAATCAAGCTTATTTCAATTTTAGCAGTGATGGCCCTCAGTCTATACCAAAACTTGTCACCACGATTCTCTCCCACGCATGAACTTCACAAACCAGCCGGTATTGCAAAGCCCGCCAACGGAGGGAAAGAAGGCATCTGAATGAATCCAATGTACATTTCCATGTTTCCCTTTAACCAATACACTGATGCATTAAAATGATTGGCATCCGTTTCACTGTCCACAATTGCAGTCTCGATGATTCCAAAAGATATACAAGAGTATTTCCCAGACTGCTGTACCCAGATTGCAGAGTTCTTAGTATAACCGCCTAATAGTACAAACAATCACGCCCTCTCCTGGCGCATACAACTGAAGACCGGATACCCTCTGATGCCGCCTCAGGGTAATGAATATAACAGAATCCTTGGTGAAACTTCACCCTTACCGCACCAGGAACTTCGTCTTACGATACGGGAACCGCAGGGCAAGAATAATCGGCAGCGTCCTGCTCGACTCCACCGGCAATATGTGTTTCCGCCCACGTGACCCGGATACAATCCGATCACGTCGTGCGCGGCGCACATCGTACTGGGAATTGTAGTCTGCAGCCAGTACTTCGCCATCTGAGCCCCGTAATGCCTCAATGCCCCCTAACAGTACATCCCCCCTCCGTAGGGCACAGACAGGCACAAGGCTTACCAGGGAACCGTCGATAAAAGGCAGCAACCAACCTTGGGGCGTGCACACTCCCAGCAAGTTCCGATGAATTCTCCTCAACCCCATAGCCTTTCCAAGCAATCAGAAACCACAATTTTGCACGTCTCACTTTAGAGTCCAGAATCCTCGCAACCTCATATTCCTCCCCCTGATCCACCCAAACAGAGGAAGGTTTGACACAAGAATGTCCTACAGCCGATTTCAGTAATGAAACATGGAATACTGGCTAGATTTTCATGTGCGAAGCCAATGCAATCCTAACAGCCACAGGATTGACATGTTTGATCACAGCAAAGGGACCGATGTAGCGAGGATTAAAAACACTATATCTCCTGAATCTGATATTCCTTGTGGACAACCACACCAGATCCCCTCTTTTGTACTCAGGTCCCTGAACACGATGTTTGTCGGCTTGTCTTTTGTACACCAACTTAGCTTGTACAAGATGTTTTCTAGTATTCACTATCACCTTCTGTATATTGGTTATCCTGTCTTTCACTTCCGGAACATGGTCACCCCTAACAGGAGAACTGAAAGGGATGAATCTAGGATGGAAACCGTATGTGCTGTAAAAGGGTGTATGTTTAGTGGAACTGTGAAGTGCATTATTATAGGCAATCTCTGCCAACCAAAGCCATTCAACCCACTGATCCGTGTTGCTGTTGACGTAACTTCTCAGATACTGCTTCAACGTTCGGTTCAAACGTTCAGTTTGATCATCCGTTTGAGGATGGAAACTGGTTGATAATGCAGAGGAGACGTGTAACGCCTTGCACCATTCCTTCCAAAATTTGGCAGAAAATTGCGAGCCCCGATCTGAAACGATCACCTTCGGCAATCCATGCAATCTCACAATGTTTTTTAATAGTATATTGGACAATTGGCAAGCTGTAGGAAGGGTCTTGCAGGCAACAAAATGACCTAGCTTTGTCAAGTAGTCAATGATCACCAAGATAACAGTATGTCCCGCATCAGAAGGTATACCCACTATAAAATCCACAGAAATATTTTCCCAAGGTATTTCTGGCGTGGGAAGAGGCTGTAGTAACCCATGAGGTTTTCCTGTTAAAGGTTTGTTCTGGGCACATACCACACATTCTTTAATCCAATCAGGAACATCCTTTCTCACGGAAGGCCACCAGAAGTGTCTCAAAACCTTTCCAGCAGTCTTCTCTCTGCCATAATGACCTGCGCTTGGATCCGAATGGCACCACTGAAACGCCATACGTCTTAGGGCTAATGTGGGTAACAGCATTTGAACCCCCTTCATGTATACTCCTTGTTTCTTTATCCATTCTGGATGGTATTTCAACCACTCTCTCCATTGAAACGTTTGATATTCTTTCTGTGATTCATACAAAAATCGTTCAGTGTGTAATACACCTATCACCCTGTGATCTTCAAAAATAGCTCTCTCTGTAGGTTTCCCAGAACTGAGGGTAGAATCCTGTCGGGATAACGCATCTGCTTTTTTGTTCTGACTCCCTGGACGAAAGGTCACAATGAAATGATACTCCTCGAAGAACGTCATCCACCGTAACAGTCTAGGGGTCAGAAGACGTACCGTACGTAAGTACTGTAAATTACGATGGTTGGTATATACAGTAATGGCATGACGTGCTCCCATCAACCAGTGTCTCCACTCTCCAAAAGCCTCTTTAATGGCTAGAAGCTCTTTTTCAGTGATGGTGTAGTTCTGCTCTGCATGATTGAACTTCTTCGACATATACGCTACAGGATGCAACTGTCCTGTCTCAAAATTTCTCTGGGACAGTACCGCTCCCATAGCCACATCAGAAGCGTCTGCTTCCACAATAAACGGAAGTGCAGGATTTGCATGAATCAAAATGGGAGCTGAGATAAACGCTGCTTTTAAAACGTAAAATGCTTCTTGTGTTTTTTCAGTCCACACAAATTGTACCTTCTTCTTGGTTAAATGGGTAAGAGGTGATGCCTTATCAGAGAAGTTAGAAATAAAACGTCTGTAGAAATTAGCGAAACCCATAAAACATTGAATGTGCTTCAAGTTTTTTGGACTGGGCCACTCTGAGATCGCCTTCACTTTTCTTTCGGCCATTTCCGGACCAAATGAAGTAAGCATCACCCCTAAAAACTCTACTGTGGACACATGAAACTCACACTTGCTGATTTTACAAAACAAATGATGGTTCCTGAAGGCTTGGAGAATAAGGCTAACATGTTGTATGTGTTGATCTTCATGGGTGGAGTATACCAAAATATCTCCAATATAGACTACCACGATTTTATCCAGGTATTCTCGTAAGACGTCATTTAAGAAGAATTGGAAAGCGGCTGGCGCGTTGCATAGCCCAAAGAGCATCACCAGATATTCGAATAAGCCGTACCGCGTCTTGAAAGCCGTCTTCCATTCATCTCCGTGATGCATTCTTACCAGATGGTATGCTCCACGCAAATCGAGTTTCGTAAATATTACCGCCC
Organism: Lissotriton vulgaris; assembly: GCF_964263255.1. Lineage (NCBI taxonomy): Eukaryota > Metazoa > Chordata > Amphibia > Caudata > Salamandridae > Lissotriton > Lissotriton vulgaris. The sequence continues at coordinate 202,098,001 of NC_141688.1, forward strand.
CTTTTACCTGCTCCAGAAGTACTGAAATTAGCGGTAATGGATATTGATTCCGTACTATAATCGAATTCAAGGCCCTAAAGTCGATGCACGTTCTCAATTCCCCATTGGCTTTCGGAATAAAAAATAATGGAGAGGCCGCTGGGGAATTCGAAGGACGGATGAATCCCAATTCAAGGTACTTATCCAGATATTTCCGAAGATGGTCATTCTTTGGCTCGGTAACAGCATAAATCCTTCCACATGGAACCACCGATCCAGGTTGTAATTCCATTTGCAATCATAGGGTCTATGGGGGGGTAACACCTATGCCTTTTGTTCACAAAACACCTCTCGATATGGTTCATAACAGGAAGGAAGTTGAATTTCCTTTTCAGCAGCAGTAGCGATATGCAACGCCTTTTCAGGTGGGTCTCGTTTCTTCATCCAACAATTCGTGTCACAGTATTCAGACTTCAGCTTAAATGTCTTTTCTTTCCAATCAATTTCAGGGTTATGTGTCGACAACCAAGGTAAACCCAAAATCAACTCATAAGAGGGCACTGAAATGATGTTAAATACCAGTATTTCCTGGTGGCCTGGTAAACATTCCACATAAATTCTATTTCATAAGACATTGTGCACCATGCCATATTAGAGATAAACATTTTCGTCACTCACACTTCAGAAATAATAATCAAGCTTATTTCAATTTTAGCAGTGATGGCCCTCAGTCTATACCAAAACTTGTCACCACGATTCTCTCCCGCGCATGAACTTCACAAACCAGCCGGTATTGCAAAGCCCGCCAACGAAGGGAAAGAAGGCATCTGAATGAATCCAATGTACATTTCCATGTTTTCCTTTAACCAATACACTGATGCATCAAAATGATTGGCATCCGTTTCACTGTTCACAATTGCAGTCTTGATGATTCAAAAGATATACAAGAGTATTTCCCAGACTGCTGAACCCAGATTGCAGAGTTCTTAGTCTAACCGCCTAATAGTACAAACAATCACGCCCTCTCCTGGCGCATACAACTGAACACCGGATACCCTCTGATGCCGCCTCAGGGTAATGAATATAACAGAATCCTTGGTGAAACTTCACCCTTACCGCACCAGGAACTTCGTCTTACGATACGGGAACCGCAGGGCAAGAATAATCGGCAGCGTCCTGCTCGACTCCACCGGCAATATGTGTTTCCGCCCACGTGACCCGGATACAATCTGATCACGTCGTGCGCGGCGCACATCATACAGGGAATTGTAGTCTGCAGCCAGTACTTCGCCGTCTGTGCCCCGTAATGCTTCAATGCCCCCTAACAAAATATGCCCTAAAAGATCACAGCAAGCTACTGGAACAAATAGAGAACCTGATGATTGAATTAGGTACCTTAATGTCAAAAGAAGCCTTGGATGATTTCATGAAAAATTTGGAAATCAAAATGGCTAAACTAGAAGAAGAAATAACTTTGAAAAAACAACGAAAGTTTTTAAAAGACTTTAAGGAATATCAATCAGGACTTACTCTTACCTTTCACCGTAAATATGATCACCTCTTTGACAAATCAACATCGGGAGCCAAATTCAATCAAAGTACTGTATCTCAAGTGGAAGTAACTGAGAGTGATATATCAGATGGCAGTCTCCCAGACCTATCCACTGTTGGTCGCAATCAAGCAAGCAGTGATGAGCAGCAAAAAAAGCAGAGCAATTTTTTATTACAATTCCAAGTTTTGAACCAAGGAAGGGCAGAGTTACAGCAGGATCAGGGGATCCAAAGGGGAAGAGGACGAGGAGGCCGGGGAAGAGCAAGAGGAATAAACAAGCCAAAGCAAGACAGAAACGCAGAAAAAATGCCCATGGGAGTAATGACGAGGGGCAGCAAAGTTAAAGTATGACGGTTGTCAGGTTTCTGCATTACCGCGCCTACCTAACTGTTAGGAACTACAACTCCCATGAATCTATGCTGTGGGAAGTATATGGGTGGTGGTGACAGGAAGGAATTTGCACGTAATTTTGAGTCTGTTTTTAGTTTTGCTTGGTGTTTGGAGAAGACCGGGCTGCGGTAGCGGTGCTGCTGCTTGCGGTTGGAAACTTCCTGGAACTGAGCTAGCCAGTTGCTATTGAGGTACTGTGAATACGGAAGCCGCTGGGAGCATTCTAACTCGCGCGCTTTTTGCTTTGTTTGTGAAGTCCTCGGTGTGGAGGTTACGCATCGGCTGATGCGTGCCATTATCGAGAACTGCTGTGCTGGGATTCCTTTCCGCGGAACTACGCGGCGGCTGCTGCTAGTTGCCGTTAAGGCTTCATTGTTGTAGAACTCTTTCTTCGTAAAGATCTGGGTGAAGGAGTATTGCGGGGATTAGGAATTAACCCCGGGTGTTTGTCCCTAGTATTTCTATGTCCGGAGTAGTGTGGTGGTCACAACTACCTATTGCCGGCTAATGGATTTGTGATTACATTGTTTATGTAGCGGAGCATGGTGGTGTTCGCAACCACACGTTACCGTTTCTTAGTTCTTGCAAGAATATAAGTTAAAGTGTACACCAACGTTTTCTTCTCCGTTTTGAGCGGATATGTATTCCTCTTCATTTAAGTGAAAAGAACATTGCCTAATCGAGTGACATAAGAGTAAATTCCTCTACAACTCTTTTAAGGTTTTAAACCACTGACAAGTGAAATATCTCAAGATTGAATCCAGAGAAACTTGTCGTTACATTAGGGGTCATTTACAAAGTCCATCTCCACATTGTAGGGTGTGTATCCTTAAGGGTATATTTCTGAGTCTATAGACTGTTTAGTGATCAATGTGATAACCTGTGTGTTTCATTGCAGGAAATTGGACTAATCCTATCTTATGTATGTTGGAGGAAAATGTACAGCCACATAAGGTATTCTGAGTTCTAGTGAGAATTATTGAGAGTAGCAGTAAGTTGATTGGTGTTATAATTCTTATGCTCTGTCATTTCAGATCCCTTGTCCCTGCTGACCCCTACCCTTCCCCGGTCACTTTTTATTATATATCCCTCGCCTGATGGTTCAAACCCCCTGTGTACTCATTCGGGGTGTTGGTAACATCAGGAGGTGGACCCCTTTATTCATCGATTGGATCCTGTGGAGCGGGCCCTGACAGAATTACGTGCCCACGTTAAATGCTCCACCCGATACGATCGTTGAATAATCATGGCTACCCTAGATGAAGTATTACAAGCTCTTGTGTTAGTTCAACAGGAGTTGATAGCCTCTAGAGCGGAAACTACTGCTTTAAGAGACAGAGTGGATAGGCTGACTGGTAATCCCTTTGATGCTGCTACGCTGAATCCCAGAATACAAGCTACGGTACCCCCACCCATACCATTGGCAAGCCCTGAGAGATATTCGGGGGATTCATCTAAGACACAGATTTTCCTTATGCAGATAATGATGCATTTTTCATGTAAGCCTGCATCTTTTCCCAACCACCATTCAAGGGTAGCGTTTGCCATTTCTTACATGATAGGCGATGCCGCAAGTTGGGCTGTTCCATTGGTACGGAGAGATGACGCTATACTTTCGGATTGGGGGGCTTTCAGAACCGAGTTTGAGAGGGTGTTCGATAGACGAACCACTACCTTCAGTGCTGACAAAGAATTACTTGAGTTAAGACAGGGGCGTAATGAACTGATTACCTATTTAACATCTTTTAATAGGTTGGTGGCAGAGTCATCATGGCCCGAGGAAAAACAGATGTCCATTTACTACCAAGGGCTGCGGGATGGGATGAAGGATGTTATAGCCCAAATAGATCCCCAACCCTCTACCTGTGCTGGGATGATCAGCCTTTCCTTACGGTTAGATGGCAGGATGTCAGAAAGATCGGGGGATCGGAGAAAATGGGACAGAGGCCCTCTTAGGCCAGAGTACCCAAGTAAAAAAGGGCCATCGGGAGTAGTTGAAAGCCATGAACCCATGGAGATAGGAGCCGTGAGGGCACCCTTAACCAGAGAAGAGAGAGAAACCCGCAGAACCCAGGGGTTGTGTATGTATTGCGGGAGAAAAGGCCATTACGTAAGAGAATGTCCTTCCAAGCCCAAAAGTACAGGGGGATGGGTAAAGAAAAGATTGGCGGTATCTAGTACCGAGCTTGTCAGAGAGGTAAAGGAAGACAGGGGTGACCAGACTCCTTTGAAACTCCCCTCCTTGGTTTGTGAGGTTATTCAGGATTCTGTATCTCACATCGTTTTATCCATGTGTCTGGAGAGTCAACGTGTGGTCCATAAGGTGTTAGTGATGATTGACTCCGGGACCACAGGCAACTTCATAGATAGTGGGTTAGTGACCTTACTAAACTTGAAATGCATACCTAGACAACACCCTGAAGAAGTGTGGGCGGTAGACGGGAAACCATTAAAATCTGGGTTGATTACAGAGCAGACAGAAGAGGTTTTGTTGGTTGTGGAACTACCAGAAGGGGAACATCGAGACAGTTTGATCCTCAATATAATCGAAGCCCCGCAATATGAGGTTATTCTGGGCATGCCCTGGCTTTCGTACCATAACCCCGATATTGATTGGAAGGAGAAAAGGCTAAGGTTTCCATCACCTGAATGTCAAGCACACATGTCTGTACATCCAGTCACTCAGGCGGGAGAGCTGTCTACTCCTTATCAGGTGGCTACTGCTGCGGAAAAAGAGGTAACATTACCCTATGAATATCAGTCGTTTGCGGATGTTTTTAGTGAACAACTAGCTAAAGAGATACCCCCTCATTGTACATACGACTGTTGCATCGAGTTGGTTGATGGAGCTCTGATGCCCACCTGTCGTGTATATGCATTATCAGTGCCAGAAACGAAGCACCTCAAGGAGTATTTGACTCCTTACCAGTCTATAGGCTTTATCCGTCCTTCCAAGTCCCCGGCAGCCTCTCCTTTATTTTTCATAGCTAAAGCGAATGGTGAATTAAGGGCTTGTGTTGATTATAGAATGCTGAACATGAACACTGTTCGTAACAGATATCCTCTCCCCCTCATTCCTGTGCTATTAGATCAAGTACGGAAGGCCTGCATTTACACTAAGTTGGATCTCCGGGGGGCCTATCACCTGGTAAGAATGAGGGAGGGTGATGAATGGAAGACGGCATTTAAAACATGTTACGGATTGTTCGAATATACCGTTATGCCTTTTGGACTGTGTAACGCCCCGGCAGCATTCCAATACTTCCTAAATGATGTGTTGAGAGACCTGGTGGATATCAGTGTGGTAGTCTACATTGATGACATCTTGATCTATTCCGGAAATGTAGGTCTCCATCAAGAGCATGTTACGCAGGTCCTACAAAGGCTGAGAGAGAACAAATTGTACTGTAAGCTCTGTAAATGTGAGTTTGGTGTGGATACTGTGGAATTTTTGGGAGTCATGCTCTGTCCTGATGGTTTACAGATGGCTGAAAGAAAGGTGCAAGCAGTACAGTCCTGGCCCACACCTAAAACAGTGAAAGATATCCAATGTTTTCTGGGTTTTGCTAACTATTACAGGAGATTTATAGATGGATTCTCGCATATAGCTGCACCTCTTTCTCGTCTACTTAGAAAAGGGGTGGGGTTTTGTTGGTCGCAGGAAGCTGACGCTGCTTTTTGTCATCTCAAGAGAGCGTTTGTTTCCGCTCCCATATTGGCACACCCACAACCTGAGTTACCGTATGTCGTTGAGGCAGAGGCTTCGGATGAAGCAGTAGGGACTATCTTGTCCCAAAGACACCCACAAACAGGCCAACTCTACCCTGTGGCGTATCTATCAAAAAAGTTGTGTCAGGCCGAAAGAAACTATACAATAGCGGAAAAAGAACTACTCGCTATTAAAAAGGCCTTCCAGGAATGGAGACAGTATCTTTGGGGGGCCTTGTATCCTGTGACTGTGTATTCAGACCACCGTAATTTGCAATATATGCGAACAGCTAGGCATTTGTATCAGAGGCAAATGAGGTGGATGCTGTTTTTTGCTGAATACAACTTCCTCATCACCTTCCGTCCAGGCGCTGAAACAGAAAGGCGGACACTTTGTCCCGCTTGGGTGATAGTGTGGTGGTGAAGGCTGATCCTCCGATGGATGCCATTATTGAACCAAACAAGGTTATATGTGTGCTTAACGCGGATGCGTTCCTGGAGACAATCAAAGGACAAAAGACCGAGGCAGCCTGGAGCCTGTGGAGTAGTAAAGACACAGGATGGTCCCTTAACCGTCGTTTGCCTTTTGTAATGAACAAACTGTTCTTGCCTACCATGGAAAGCAGAAAAAAGGCTTTCGAGTGGTGTCACTCTTCACCAATGTCTGGTCATCAAGGTATAAAGAAAACAGTGCTTTTGGTGCAGAGACAGTTTTGGTGGAATACACTGTCCAGAGATGTGACCCTGTGGGTGGGAAAGTGTGAGGTGTGTGCACGTGCAAAGTCCTTGCAGTGTCAGAGCAAGGGGAAACGTATGCCTTTGCCCACACCGAAGAAGCCATGGCAAAGCATCAGCATGGATTTTATCACAGGGTTGCCTTCCGATCATGGACATACTGCTGTGCTAGTTGTGGTGGATAGCCTCACGAAAATGGGTCATTTTATTCCATGCAGAAACCTCCCCACGGCTGGTCAAACTGCGCAGCTGCTCTTGTCTAATGTTTTTCGTTTCCATGGAATCCCTGAAGTCATCATATCTGACAGGGGTCCTCAGTTCATTGCAAGCTTTTGGAAATCATGGTATTTGGCATTAAAAATCAAGGCCTCATTGTCAACCAGTTTCCATCCCCAGACGGATGGTCAGACTGAACGGCTCAATCAGACTCTGAAAAAATACCTACATTGCTATGCTGCTGAGGCTCATGATTCCTGGGTATCCCTGTTATGGCTGGCTGAATTTGCCTACAATAGCGCGTGGCATAGTTCGTTGGGGGTGTCCCCCTTTTACGCCAACTATGGATATGATGCTCGAACATTGCCTATAACCATTCCTGGGGACGTGGGTAATCAGCCTTCGGTGTTGAGTCTGGTCCGCCGTTTACATGCGGTCCAAAAGAAGGTGTCTAGGCATTTAGTCCAAGCCAAACAAGACTACAAGAAGTGGGCTGATAAGCATCGAGGGGTGGGGCCTGTTTTCCGGGTGGGGGACAGAGTGTGGTTGTCCACCAAGAACATCAGGTTTAAACTTCGTTCAGTGTTCCACCCTAGATACATCGGTCCATATGTTGTTTTGAAGCAGGTCAACCCTGTGGCGTATAAACTGAAACTTGCAGCTTCTCTTCATATCCACCCTGTGTTTCACTGCAGTTTGTTGAAGCCGGCTTTGGCTGCACTACGGAAGGTGCCTCCTCCAGTACAGTGCGATGGTGGTTTGGCGTATGTGGTGCGTTGCATAAAGGATTCTAAACGTCGCAGAGGCGCATTATGGTACTTGGTGGCCTGGAAGGGTTACACTGCTGAGGACGACTCCTGGGAGCCGTCCCTGAAAGTGCATGCTCCTGTTGCTGTCAGGTCATTTCATCGGAGATTCCCTGCCAAGCCTGGGCCTAGGAGGCGCTAGGAGAGAGGGCATTCTGTCAGGTTTCTGCATTACCGCGCCTACCTAACTGTTAGGAACTACAACTCCCATGAATCTATGCTGTGGGAAGTATATGGGTGGTGGTGACAGGAAGGAAGTTGCACGTAATTTTGAGTCCGTTTTTAGTTTTGCTTGGTGTTTGGAGAAGACCGGGCTGCGGTAGCGGTGCTGCAGCTTGCGGTTGGAAACTTCCTGGAACTGAGCTCGCCAGTTGCTATTGAGGTACTGTGAATACGGAAGCCGCTGGGAGCATTCTAACTCGCGCGCTTTCTGCTTTGTTTGTGAAGTCCTCGGTGTGGAGGTTACGCATCGGCTGATGCGTGCCATTATCGAGAACTGCTGTGCTGGGATTCCTTTCCGCGGAACTACGCGGCGGCTGCTGCTAGTTGCCATTAAGGCTTCATTGTTGTAGAACTCTTTCTTCGTAAAGATCTTGGTGAAGGAGTATTGCGGGGATTAGGAATTAACCCCGGGTGTTCGTCCCTAGTATTTCTATGACCGGAGTAGTGTGGTGGTCACAACTACCTATTGCCGGCTAATGGAATTGTGATTACATTGTTTATGTAGCGGAGCGTGGTGGTGGTCGCAACCACACGTTACCGTTTCATAGTTCTTGCAAGATTATAAGTTAAAGTGTACACCAACGTTTTCTTCTCCGTTTTGAGCGGATATGTATTCCTCTTCATTTAAGTGAAAAGAACATTGCCTAATCGACTGACATAAGAGTAAATTCCTCTACAACTCTTTTAAGGTTTTAAACCACTGACAAGTGAAATATCTCAAGATTGAATCCAGGGAAAATTGTCGTTACATTAGGGGTCATTTACAAAGTCCATCTCCACATTGTAGGGTGTGTATCCTTAAGGGTATATTTCTGAGTCTATAGACTGTTTAGTGATCAATGTGATAACCTGTGTGTTTCATTGCAGGAAATTGGACTAATCCTATCTTATGTATGTCGGAGGAAAATGTACAGCCACATAAGGTATTCTGAGTCCTAGTGAGAATTATTGAGAGTAGCCGTAAGTTGATTGGTGTTATAATTCTTATGCTCTGTCATTTCAGATCCCTTTTCCCTGCTGACCCCTACCCTTCCCCGGTCTCTTTTCATTATATATCCCTCGCCTGATGGTTCGAACCCCCTGTGTACTCATTCGGGGTGTTGGTAACATCAGGAGGTGGACCCTTTATTCATCGATGGGATCCTGTGGAGCGGGCCCTGACAACGGTAATAAACCTTTCACAAAGACTATTATCTGTTCATGAGACAAAAGTTCTGTCTTTAGGATTGTCCTTTTGCCCCTCTGCAAATTTTAATTATGCACAAACCAGAATAGACTTGTTCTACTTTGCTAGAAAATTGAAATTGAAAAAATGGTTTGAAACTCATCCTACAAACATGACCCCTGATGTGAATGCATGTGTCGCTAATGATCTTGACAGTCATGATGTTGACCTCCTGAATATAATCTCCTCAGGTGATATCGCTAGAGAGGACTTTTTGAATAGTGAGAACATTGATATGAACCTAGGGAGTAATTTTCGATCAAAATCCAAATTTTTACCAAATATTGTTTGTGAAGCAGTTGAGGTCTTTGAAAAAGGAGTGTTATCAGATATCAAGAAACTAAGAACTAAGAAATTGCCTAATAATAAGAAAAATTTGTCTCCAGCAGTTAGACAGGCAATAGAGGTCTAAAAAATGATACTGATATCGTAATTCGTAATGCAGATAAGGGGGGAAACATAGTGGTGCTCGCCAAAGAGAAATACTTGCAAGAGGGCAATAGACAACTAGGAGACACCACCTGTTATCAAGCCTGTTACCCGGAAGACATAAAATCATCAAAAATTGCTTTCAACAATCTGCTTTTGATTACCGAGATAAAGGCCTTTTGGAATGGGAGGAATACAAATATCTCAAATGTGATCATCCGAAAACCCCCATCCTTTATCTCTTACCAAAACTCCACAAAAATGCAACAGACCCCCCGGGAGACCCATTGTCTCATCAATGGGATCTCTGCTTGAACATACTTCACAATATATTGATCATTAATTACGACCCTTTGTGATTGCCCTTCCAACCTACCTGAAAGATACAACCCACTTTCTAAAAACAATTGAAGGAATACACTGGGAATCTTCGTATACATTAGTTACTCTAGATGTGAGTAGCTTATATACTTGTATACGACATGACCTAGGAATTACAGCAGTTGAGCATTTTCTGAGAATGAGATCTATCTCCTTTTCAAACCATTCTAAAATGCTGTTAGAATTGATCTTTTTTGCCTAACCTTCAATTTTTTTATTTTTGATGACACAATGTACCGACAGTCACAGGGCACAGCGATGGGCACCTGCTTCGCCCCAAGTTATGCCAATCTATTCATGGGCTGGTGGGAGGAGCAGGTGTCCACGCAATATAGTGAATTCAACAACGAAGTGGTCCTGTGGCTTAGGTACATCGATGACATCTTTATGATTTGTAATGGCACTATTGAAACAGCTAAAAAGTTTGTACAGCTTCTCAACAATAACAAACTGAACATAACACTAACAGAACACATACATAAGACTCGCATTGAGTTTTTGGATGTACTAGTGGAAGTTCAAGGAGAGACCATAAATACCAGTCTTTTTCGCAAGAAGACGGCTGGAAAGAGCCTTCTGAGTGCAAGAAGTTCCCACCCGCGAAATGTAGTGGATAGTATACCCTATGGGGAACTACTCTGGGCTAAGAGAAACTGTAACACCAATGCAGCATATGAATCTCAAAAGGAGAGAATGTGCAAACGCTTCAAGGAACGTGGCTACAAGAATAAAACCATCAGACAGGCCTGTGATAGGGCAGATGCCACTGTCAGAAATGAATTGCTAAATACCAATCGAATAGCAAATGAGGACGAGAAAGTAAGATTTATAACGACTTTCTCAGGACAAGCCCATGAAATTAAAAAGATTTTCAATAAACATTGGCATGTCCTCCTAACTGACAATCATCTCAAATTGCATCTGAACACAAACCCTCAGATCACTTTTCGTAAATGTAAATCTCTAAAGGATGAAATAAGCCATAACAGAAGTCCCACAAAGGGGAAGCCAGGTTTTAGATGCTGCAGAAAATGCAAGGCATGTAGAAATAGTATAGATTGTGTAACTCTAACTATTCCTGAATCAGGCAGAGAATTTGCCATTCGCAAACCACTCTCTTGTAACACCATGTACTGTGTCTATGTACTCATCTGCCCGTGTGACAGATGGTACGTAGGCAGTACAATACACACAGCTAAAAAGAGAGTAATGGAACATCTAAGGGCAATCAAAAACCATAATGAACAGTACCCTGTGGCACGCCATTTCTATGAACATCACTTCCAGAATGTAAACAAATTGAGAATGGTTGTAATAGACATGGTTGATATGGGAATTCGTGGAGGTGACAGAAAATTGGCCCTACGCAAACTTGAGTCGAGATATATAATAGACTTCGAATGCATGACCCCAAATGGGATAAATTCAAATAAATTTCACCTTGCATAATAGAATTTTATGTACTGAATTGAAGTGTATCTGAAGCTTGCTTTCCAGGTGACTGATTTTATATTTGTAATGTTTTTTTTATAGGCTTTCTGAATGATTTGGTTGGACCATTACTCTGAAAAACACCTTAGAAACTTGTGGAATAACTATGCAAAGACTTTGGTTTAAAAAATGCTAAATGCCCAAGGGGCTTGACCATGGCAACATTCTTTGTTGTGAACATTGTGTTATATGCACACTTGGGCGGGACTTTTGCAAACATCGTATGTGGATTGCATATTGTTGTAAACATTGTGTTATATGCCCACTTGGGCGGGATTTTTGCAAACATCGTATGTGGATTGCATATTGTTGATAGACGAAATTTTATTGTAAATAACAAATTTGTCAACATAAGGTGTGTTGCCCACTAGGGCGGGACTTAAAGAATGTGCATTTCACAACTGAAGTTAAAATACTGACATTGCGGTATTTTGTTGCAATAGTCCGACATCCTAAAATGTTTGGCAAATCACCCACGACATCGAGTGTAACTGGACTTTGCAACATGATTCTAAAAACAGTAAAGTTGATGAATATTGAATGTACAAATATAAATGACACTTTGTACTTATATTCCTTCAATACTACCAAGTGTTAAACATGTTGGAAGTATTAGGTACATCACTCAGAAATGGCCGCCATGAATTTGCACTGTTTGATTGTCACAATGGGATAGTCCTATTTTCATGTTTAATAATGAAGTAAAAGGACACACTTGGGTATTCACGGCTGAAACGTGATCAAGCCGAAAGGTGAAACGCGTTGTTTCCTGCCATTAAATTCTACGTGCACCAGCAATTGTGGAGTGTCGAGTACGTTCTTTTTCAACAATGGGAATTTTGATTGAATATATATATATATTTGATGAACTTGCCTTTCCATTAAATATTGCCAAATGAAGATTGGGACTCACGTGGTTTTTCTGCTCAGCTGCCTTGCCGGTGGTTTGTGATGAAAAATTGCTTTTGTTTATATATATATATATATATATATATATATATATATATATATATATATATATATATATATATATATATATATATATATATATATATATATATATATATATGTGTATCCAGCCCGTCTACACCAGTGCTTAGCTGCACAGAAAGGCACGCAGACCAGGAATCAGCACGCCCAGGCGAAAGTCAGGTATCCAAATGCTTTATTTTAATTCATTGTGCGGTGGAAATGCTGCCATCAGACGCGTTTCGGGCACGCCTGTGCCCTTGCTCACTGACAAATGGCAGAGATGAAGCAACACAATATATACATCCAGAACGTTTGAAAGTTCGCGCCCAAAAAAATATAATTAACAAAGAAAACAGACTCATAGCACAGAGGTAATGTTTGTTTGAGAATGTGGACGCCATCTTGGACTAGTAACGTTAACATAACGTAACTCATACTGTACAATACTTTTAAAACCTTTTCAACATCTGAATAGAATAATTAAAAAATCATATTCAGGTAAACGGTTTTTTGTATATATAGTATACATTGTGCCACATTTGAGTTTTTCGATGTCACTTGTACTTGTCGGTATTGACTGTTCATGCAAATCCTATACGTGCAGAATATTAAACCCATGTTGCTAAGATAATATGTACAGCCTCCTCGAACTTATTAGCAGAGCCAATTATTAAGTTCTCTTGTGAAATGGACAGTGCCATGGTTATTATTTGTACCAATACGCGATGTGCATTTATACATTCTAAATGAATTACAACCATGGTTACATTTCAGACACGTTTTTTTATATCAAACTCGATTGTTTGGTTATCCTGCAAAATGGGCAATGCAATATATATATATATATATTCACTGAAAAAACCATAGGTTATAGACCATATATAGTTAGGAATTAGCATTTACAAAACCTTGAAAATTCACTGAAAAAACCATAGGTTATAGACCATATATAGTTAGGAATTAGCATTTACAAAACCTTATTTTACTCACACAAAACCATTGAAATTCGCATATATAGTTAGTTGCACTTACTATATATCGTGCACCCGCAATCCACTGCTGATCATGTCACATATTACATCATTCATGACATGGTCAGTGACATCACTGATGACATCACTGATGACATCTCAAATGACATCACTGATGACATCACTGATGACATCTCAAATGACATCACTGATGACATCTCAAATGACATCACTGATGACATCACTGATGACATCTCATTTGACATTACTGATCACATCACTGATGACATCATTCATGTGATTATACGATGAACCTCTTCAGACTCTAATATAACCTTAGATACACTCAGTGTAAACAGACACTCACAGACTGTCACTCATCCATGGAGTTACACACACCTAGTCAGTCATGCAAAGAATCAATCACACCTCCATTTCCTCAACTATACAGTTATACACACCTTACTTATTCAAACATATACTAACACAAATTTACTCTCTTATACTATCCCTGATACAAGTTCACAATGATCCATACAGCCACTCACACATTCACTGGCTCTTATGCACAGTTATTTATATATGTCAACTCTCACATGTACTGTGTTTTACATATGTACTTACTTTGACATGTAGAACTGAGATATCCATTCACTCACCAAGACACTCATGCACACAGTCAACCGCCCATACAGCTGTTTCCACATGCACTTTTGAACCCATACATCTAGTGAATCAACTGCTCACACATCTATGCACAGAGTCATACACCTCCCAGCCACCCACACACACACTCAGTCTCCCATACAAATACTTGGGCAACCAATCAATAACCCATATAGTTACTCATATAGCTACTGATCAACACATGCAGCAGTTTACAGAACAACAGACATAATGATGCACAAATTAAGACAGTTTAGTCACTAACCCATGCACTCAGTGAGACACATTTAATCACTCACTCATACAGTCAGTCATGCACCTACTAAATCCTTCATCCAGACACTTATACATCCACTCATTCTTCAATATGTAAGACATATTTTAACTTTACAGAAACATACAGTCACTGGATGTTGTCATCAGTGATGTCATCAGTGATGTCATTTGAGATGTCATCAGTGATGTCATCAGTGATGTCACTGACCATGTCATGAATGATGTAATATGTGACATGATCAGCAGTGGATTGCGGGTGCGCGATATATAGTTAGTGCAACTAACTATATATGCGAATTTCAATGGTTTTGTGTGAGTAAAATAAGGTTTTGTAAATGCTAATTCCTAACTATATATGGTCTATAACCTATGGTTTTTTCAGTGAATTTTCAAGGTTTTGTAAATGCTAATTCCTAACTATATATGGTCTATAACCTATGTTTTTTTCAGTGAATTTCAATGGTTTTTTAATAGCAAATATCAAAAGCTGTAAAATGTATTCTTCTTTTAAAGGAAAAATATATTTTATATGTATTTAATATAATTTATTTTTATGTATATCAATTTTTTGAGGGAACGAATTTATCAACTATCATGCTGAAGAAGAGTGTGGGGGAAAAAAAAACAAAGAGGAGGACTAAGAGGAAAGAACAATCAGTTCAAAAATACAATTGCTTTAAAGCATGAAGTGCTTTTCCACACATTTACATTTAAATAACCCATATTAGAACATACAAAATATCTACAGAGGAGACGGTGTACATTGAATTTTAGACTCTTCATTGGTACCTACATGTTGGTACTTACATCACCCACACAAAACAACAGCTCTATTCAGAGCTACCCTACCTCAAAGCACTCTAAAATATTATTTTACTATTTTCCTTGGTTTTCCCCTTGTTACGCTTTCCGGAACGCTTTTACATATATGGGCCTCCTCAGCCACCCTCAGAAAACCTAGGGGGTCAGGATATGTCTCCTGTGCCCCCTTATACCCATTCCCAACATTGTTTATCCTCCATCTTGTGACTAAATTAGTTGGAAACACAAGATGGCGGACTACCGTTACGCTACCGGTGAGCTACCCGGTTCGCGTACCGGGTAGCGCTTCCACCGCGAAAAATCGGAAAAAAAAGTATTTTATTTTTTTTCCCCGCGGGGCCCTTTACTAGCCCCCACATCAATCCTAGAGGGTCAGGAGGGGTCTACCTTGCCCCCTTTCATTCATTTCCCCCTTCGTTTATTTCCACCTCTTGTCTCTCGATCCTACCGAGAGACAAGATGGCGGCCGCTCCGGACTGTTTAGAATGTTGACCGTCACTGGAGAGCCAATTCGCTTCTCCTCGCGAAGTTCCGTTCGCTAACCGGGACGCTGTCACAGATATATATATTTTTTTTAACGTTAATTTCTCAAAATCCACTGGAGCACATATCTTGAGACCTAGCAAAGGCACATCGGGCAAATAGTCTCTACAATTTTGCCAAGTTTCATAGAAATCCATTCAGCCGTTCGAGCTAAAAGTGAGTCCAACCGCCCTATGGAAAACTCAATGTTAAAAACACGTTTTGAGACCCCCCTTTTTTCTCGGCCCCCGCTTGACGAACCCCCCCCCCAAACTTTCAGGGGACGCTCAGAAACAAAATGTGACATTTTCCTGAAAATTTCAGCCAATTCCGTCCATCAACGCCAAAGTTATTCAACATAGAATTTTCAGAAATCCCTATTCAAAAAAATCCTAACTATATATACCTACTTGCGACCGCCAGTAGGTAATATATAACATTTCTATGGCAAAATGAAACCCCTCATTTTGTTCCTTTTCAAATTAAATGTATTAAGTGTTACCCCTTTATTCCAATCAAGATGACTTCAGGTGTACCATACTTTTGTCATAAGTAAGACTGTTAGCGTTCTAGTTGTTCTTTAGAACACTCTGGGACATTCTGTCATTGGGCTATAGTTGGGCTACATCTGGCTGATATTTGGGCTACATTTGGGCTCTTTTGTCTCTGGTGGCCATCTTGGGAGACTGCATATCAGAATTTTTTTAATGAAATATAAGAGGATTTGAGAAGTCACTCAAAATGTGCTCTAATTTTTCATTCTTCAGCACTAATTATAATTTCTATGGCAAAATGAACCCCCTCATTTTGTTCCTTTGCAAATTAAATGTTTTAAGTGTTAACACTTTATTCCAATCAAGATGACTTCAGGTGTGCCATACTTTTGTCATAAGTAAGACTGTTAGCGCTCTAGTTGTTCTTTAGAACACTCTGGGACATTCTGTCACTGGGCTATAGTTGGGCTACATCAGGCTGATATTTGGGCTACATTTGGTTTTTTTTGTCTCTGGTGGCCATCTTTGGGCTACATTGGGCTACATTTGGGCTCTAACATGTATATAGCCCAATGTAGCCCAATACATATTTTTCAAAGTTAATTTTCGTAAAAACCACTGGAGCATATATCTTGAGACATAACAAAGGCACATCGGGCTACCAGTTCCTACAATTTTGCCAAGTTTTGTGGAAATCCATTCAGTCGTTCGAGCTAAAAGTGAGTCCAACCGCCCTATGGAAAACTCAATGTTAAAAACACATTTTGGGACCCTCCTTTTTTCTCGGCCCCCGCTTGACGAAACCCCCCCCCCAAACTTTCAGGGGACGCTCAGAAACAAAATGTGCTATTTTCCTGAAAATTTCAGCCAATTCCGTCCATCAACGCCAAAGTTATTCAACATAGAATTTTCAGAAATCCCTATTCAAAAAAATCCTAACTATATATATATATACATATATATATATATATCGGCACACTTCTTTTGTTGAAAAGAATAGAAGACCACAATGGGGAGGTACGAGGGAGCAGCCTTTATTCTCGTTTCATCCGGCAAATGCATTTCGGCTGTGAAGCCTTTCTCAATGCCATCAGATGTTGAAATGAACACGCCTCCTCCCCCTAGACTGCTATGAATGTCCGGCTCAGTCTTGATTGGATGTTTCACAATTCCTCCCACTCCAGCCGGAGTGGGTAGCCCAACGTGCAGTCATCGCCAGATCACCGGACTACACGTCCCAGAATGCAATCTTCCAGTGAAGGGATTCTTAGGTTAGGGAAGACATCCCATGCAAACGAGTGACTGGCAGGTAAGTCCAGGAGCAGAGCGTGCCTCCATTCCAAAGTCTAAATGAGTTAATTGTGCTCCCTCGCGTCCCCAAGCCGCAGCTACCTTAAACGCCCAGGTTTCGTATCCGCGCAGGTCCGAATGAAAATGCACTCGATCCACAGAGAGGCGGAAATGCCTCTACATCGCTTCTCTTTCTTCTGGGGTCACCGGGTGCACACCGGAAAATCTGCTACCGCAGGAGAAATCATGCACCAGCTGGAGCTGCTGCTGCCAATGGTTCCGGTGTGACTTGCGCTGCGAGGGACTTCTAAACCGTGTCACTGGCAAAGCACGGTGAATTGATATCGGCACACTTCTTTTGTTGAAAAGAATAGAAGACCACAATGGGGAGGTACGAGGGAGCAGCCTTTATTCTCGTTTCATCCGGCAAATGCATTTTGGCTGTGAAGCCTTTCTCAATGCCATCAGATGTTGAAATGAACACGCCTCCTCCCCCTAGACTGCTATGAATGTCCGGCTCAGTCTTGATTGGATGTTTCACAATTCCTCCCACTCCAGCCGGAGTGGGTAGCCCAACGTGCAGTCATCGCCAGATCACCGGACTACACGTCCCAGAATGCAATCTTCCAGTGAAGGGATTCTTAGGTTAGGGAAGACATCCCATGCAAACGAGTGACTGGCAGGTAAGTCCAGGAGCAGAGCGTGCCTCCATTCCAAAGTCTAAATGAGTTAATTGTGCTCCCTCGCGTCCCCAAGCCGCAGCTACCTTAAACGCCCAGGTTTCGTATCCGCGCAGGTCCGAATGAAAATGCACTCGATCCACAGAGAGGCGGAAATGCCTCTACATCGCTTCTCTTCCTTCTGGGGTCACCGGGTGCACACCGGAAAATCTGCTACCGCAGGAGAAATCATGCACCAGCTGGAGCTGCCGCTGGTTCCGGTGTGACTTGCGCTGCGAGGGATATCTGACCTCGCCTGGGCGTGCTGATTCCTGGTCTGTGTGCCTTTCTGTGCAGCTAAGCACTCGTGAAGACGGGCTGGATATATATATATATATATATATATTTTTTTTTTTTACTATAAATTTCCTTGTTTCCAAAAAAGACGGACCACACTCCTCCCAGTTCGCATTTAAGTTTTTTTTTCCATATGCGTCTACCATCAAGTAGTTTTCTTTTGGCATTACAGACACGCACAAGCAGAGTGACATACCTGTAAGCGGACCTGCTGATACTTTATTATTACCGCTTACTATTACTTTTACCTGCCTTCTTGTTTAATCTAATTTTTTTTGTCAAAAATATGTTTATTAATTTTCCTCAGCATACATTCAGAGACAGCCCATCATGTGTTCCCACACAGGGGATTGAAAAACCTCAACAGAATTATACCAGGCTACCTGAGTGCTTTGTTCTATATATACCAGATCCTCAGCCCAATAAGTAAGCCGAATGATAGTTACAGTTTCTCAACAGTCCGGAGCTAGGCAGAAGACCAAGCCTAAGCGTTAATCAAGAGTCCTTTCTGTGGCCGAAACTAATTCCTTCTGGAATGGCGGGGCTCCACGTAGGCTGGTGGGAGGAACACGTACTCAAGGTGGAACATAAAGAAATGTGGTCCAATAATGTACATAAATACTGGAGATATATTGATGATATTCTCATCATTTGGAGAGGGACTGAGGAATTGGCCAGGCAGTTCGTTGATAACATCAATGTAAATCATTTAAATCTCCATTTTACATCACACATTAGCAACATCACAGCTAGTTTTTTAGATGTGAAAATTGACATCATGGGGAATGAGATTGTCACCAGCCTATTTAGGAAGGAAACTTCCGGCAACTCAATCCTACACGCGTCAAGCTTTCACCCTAATCACACCATTAGGAGCATCCCCTATGGGGAGTTCTTACTCATCCACAGAGCCTGCAGTTGCCCTATGTTAAGAGACAGGTGCCAACAAGAAGCTAGGGCATTTTTGATCTGCCGTGGATACAAAACAGCTTTGTTAGATTCGGCTATGAGGAGAGCAAACCAACTTGTGAGATCGGATTTATTGCAGCTTGATAGAGACAACCATGTCCATGTTACACAGTCAGGAGACACCAACACTTCCAGACTTATCACAGGATACAGCCGCCAATCTAAACAAATCACTAAAATCATTAAACAGCAGTGGCCCATTATCCTATCAGATCAGGTGCTTAGAGACAAACTACCGGTGCATCAACGAATATTGCAGCACCTTCGTGCAATCTTACACGCAGATCAGAGTTATCCGGTGGCCCGACATTTTCAAATGATGCATAACAAAAACTTAGCGCATTTGAAATATTATGTCATTGATGCTGTAGCCACCAACAAGAGAGGAGGTAACTATGAGAAACAACTGAGGCAACTTGAGTCCCGTTACATAGTTCTGCTTAACAGCAAGAGCCCAGGGTTTTAAACATGGGGAAGACTTACACAACTTTTTGTGAACAGTTCCCTGCTGTCTGTACCGCTATTAGCCATACGAATAAGGGCACTAAATATTGATCTTATTACTTTTAGAGAAGAGACCCTATATCCATCTGCCTGTATATATATGTGATGAAATTTACAACCCCACAGTCAATAGGATGATCATTAATAATGAGAAAAAATATTTTCTACACTTTTATATGTTCACAGCACTTATGCACTTTTTCAATATTTATTTATTGATCCTCGAATTAGCACTTTCATATTTTTTATGCCCCTTTATGAATGTAACACATTTACCATTATTCATGTCAGCAATTTAAGTCGCCTATTGTATAGCAGACATAACTGAGACCTAGCATATCTAAATAGCACAATGAATTCGTATGTTGGCTTCGTCACATTTTCAGTTAGTCCTTGTGGATCCCTGTTGTTCATTTTTAATAAGATTATATGAATTCAACCTGTTCGTTTCGATCCATGGATAACGAGTACTATGTATGTAGATGTTGTTATACATAGCGTATTTGTACAAATGATAACTATGGCATTGTTCGTTGTTTATGACATCAACTTAATTGATTAGATAAATCTCTCGTTTTTTTCATAATGAATGGTTTTTCATATTAAGAACACAGGTATCTCGTTCCTATCTATAGGACCGTTATAACTTGTTAACATTATAATGTGCACGAACTCCAACAATTCATTGTCCTATATGTATACTTTAACAAGTGGTTAACTAAGGGCTAACATCCAAGTTATGAACCATTTTTGAATATGACTGTTAGTGATGTTATTCTTATTGAAAAATAGAGATGAATTGATATTTGTATCATACATGCATATTTTTATTTATTCACTGAACAGTATCACTAATTTTCGTCTATTTAGAGAGTCCAAATTTGTCACAAATTGATGTTTAGTGATCGATTTGCCACAGTAACATTGCATGTCTTAAGATGGCGCCCACGTTTGTGACCAAACAACGTTACAAATGAACTAGTAGTCCGGTTTCTATGTCAATGATCTGCTTGGCGCGTCTTATGACAGCCTTTCAACCACACGATGAATTAAAATAAACATTTGGATATCTGACCTCGCCTGGGCGTGCTGATTCCTGGTCTGTGTGCCTTTCTGTGCAGCTAAGCACTCGTGAAGA
This sequence comes from Lissotriton vulgaris, assembly GCF_964263255.1. Taxonomy (NCBI): domain Eukaryota; kingdom Metazoa; phylum Chordata; class Amphibia; order Caudata; family Salamandridae; genus Lissotriton; species Lissotriton vulgaris. The sequence continues at coordinate 202,118,775 of NC_141688.1, forward strand.
CGGGCTGGATATATATATATATATATATATATATATATATATATATATATATATATATATATATATATATATATATATATATATATATTTTTTTTTTTTACTATAAATATCCTGGTTTCCAAAAAAGACGGGCCACACTCCTCCCAGTTTGCATTTAAGTTTTTTTTTCCATATGCGTCTACCATCAAGTAGTTTTCTTTTGGCATTACAGACACGCACAAGCAGGGTGACATACCTGTAAGCGGACCTGCTGATACTTTATTATTACCGCTTACTATTACTTTTACCTGCCTTCTTGTTTAATCTCATTTTTTTTGTCAAAAATATGTTTATTAATTTTCCTCAGCATACATTCAGAGACAGCCCATCATGTGTTCCCACACAGGGGATTGAAAAACCTCAACAGAATTATACCAGGCTACCTGAGTGCTTTGTTCTATATATACCAGCTCCTCAGCCCAATAAGTAAGCCGAATGATAGTTACAGTTTCTCAACAGTCCGGAGCTAGGCAGAAGACCAAGCCTAAGCGTTAATCAAGAGTCCTTTCTGTGGCCGATACTACTTCCTTCTGGAATGGCATCTTCTCCGAGCCTTGCAGCTGAAGTGCTGTATGCGTAAAATATAAAAACATGTACAAAACTATCCCAACATGGGAGATATAAACATAAGTTAAAAGAGGACAAAAAAGAAGAATAAAGAACCCCCCCCCCGAGTTCCACCCCCCACCCTACCCGTGGTGGCGGCAAACGTAATAGACTAGATGAATCAAGCTATTCAGGAGCTGCAATCAAAATTGGAAGAGATGGAGGGATCTTATAGTGGAGGAGCAAACAGCAGACGGGAGGCCCCGGGAGAGGAAGGAGACAAGGGGTCCCCATTTAAATTCAAAGTTCTTGTAGTTATCCCAGAAAATGTCAGCCATACATTTTAAGCTGAGTAATCTCCACAGACGGGAGTGCCAAAGGAAAATAGCTGGAGCCTCCCCCCTCTTCCAAGCGGCCGCCAAAGTAACCTTAGCCGCTCCAATGCAAAGCCACATTATTTGTTTATCAGCTTGGGCCTGTTGTTCTAAAGAGGGGTCACAGAGCCCCAAAAGGAGGTCCGTCATGGTGGAGGGGATGGGGTAACCCATCACATCTTTTATGTGTGATAGAATTTCTTCCCAGAAGGGGATGATAGTCGGGCAGTCCCACCATATTTGTTGAAAGTCCACCAAAAGTCTGCATCCTCTCCAGCATCTTTCTGAAGTGGTGGGGAAGATACGCTTAAGCTTGGATGGGTTCAAGTATCTGTCCATCATGGTTTTCAGATGCGCTTTCCTGAGTTCTATGGAATGATTGAAGTGTGCTATGTCAGACCATAGGTGCGTCTATTCCTCCTCAGATATGAGGCGTTGAATCAGATCTTCCCACATGGACATATACCTGGGGCGCGGGGATAGGGCGGTTTTGAGAAGGAAGCTATAAATAAACGAAATCGCCCCTTTCATACAGGTAGCCTTAGTGAGAAAAGCTTCAAATTTTGTGAGAGGATGAGTAGCGGCCTCTGGTACCTGAGGAGCGAGGGCCCAGTGCATCAGTTGCGTGTATTGGTATCCTTCCGTATTCCCTCATTCTTAGTCCCTTCTACAGGTATCGAAAGTGAGAGGGTCAAAATTTTGGAACAGGTGTGTTAAAGCAAAACATCCGCCCTCTCTCCAAACATCAAAAGGACCTTCCTGCTGGGCCGAGGGAAAAGCTGGGTTGAAGTGAATTGGGGTAAATGAGGAGGGGAATGTAGTCCACCTATCATCGCCCGAGACTGAGTCCCAAACCCTGAGAGTAGTGCGAGTGGGGGTGCTAATGTATGTGTTCTGTGGTCTGTCCCTGCGAGGGCTCCATAAAAAAGTCCCAAATGGTGCGTCCCGTTACACTACGATCCATATCTAACCAGTGTTTCTCTGATTCTTGTTGGGACCATTCAACCAGGACCCTCAGCTGTGCCGCTTTGTAGGGAGTGACGCAGTAAAGAGTGAGAGAAACGGGCCCGCCCCCCTGCCAAATAAAGCGTAGAAGCATGGCCTTTAGCTTACGAAAGAAATCAGACTCCAGCTCAATAGGTAGAGCTTGAAATAAATAAAGAAGCTTGGGCAGGAGGGTCATTTTGATGTCATGCATACGGCCCAACCATGACTGAAATAGGTGTTTCCACGTTGTAAGCTACGTTTGAATGCGAGCAAGTAAAGGGGGAAAGTTGGCAGCATAGAGCCCCTCAAGTTCGGTGTTAATTGGATCCCTAAATATAGAATGGAAGAGGTAGCCCATGGTAACGGGGTAAGAGATTGAAGCGTGGCTACCTCCGTAGGTGAGAGAGTTACATTTAGTATGTAGGATTTACCTAGATTGACCTTAAACCCAGACACTCGTTCAAAGCGCTCAAGTTCCAGTTGTAAACATGGGAGAGCTGTTGCAGGTTTGGACAAGGACAGAAGAACGTCATCTGCGAAAAGAGATATTTTATGGAATTCTCCAGTAAACGGTATTCCCTGAATATCAGGATTGGTCCAGACTGCCAATGCTAAGGGTTCGATGCTAAGAACAAAAAGTAGAGGTGAGGGGGAGCACCCCTAGCGAGTGCCCCTGGAATGTAAAAAGGTAGATGGTTGGACCCCATTGACCACCACCCTGGAGCTGGGAAGAGTGTAATTAGCTCATATCAGGTTAAGAAATTTAGTTGAAAAGCCGACAGCCGCTACAGTGTGAAATAAGAAGGCCCAATCAACCCTATCGAGGGCCTACTCGGCGTCCAAACCCACCAAAACAGCAGGAATGTGGCGTCTATTGGTCTTTTCTATCAGTTGTACAATTCTGCGGTATTAATGTGCATTTGGCGTCCTTTAATAAAACCCGACTGGTCCCGATGGATAAGGGCGGGCATAAGGTCATTTAGGCGCCTGGCGAGGATCGCGGAATACAGCTTAGAATCGAGATTCAGTAGGGCAATCGGCCTATATGAGGCGCAGCTTTGGGGGTCCTTCCTGGGCTTGGGGTTTACTGAGATCATAGCCTCCGTCATAGAGCCAGAAGTCACACATTCTACCACCATTTTGTTAAATAGGCGTACAAGGTAAAGGGCAATGTCTGGGGCAAATGTCTTATAAAACAAGGCTGTATAGCCGTCTGACCCAGGAGCTTTATGAAGTTTCAGGTTTTTAATGGCCGTGGTAACATCTTCTAAGGTGATTGGAAAGGAAAGCTAATTATTCCAACCATCAGATACCTGAGGAAGGGGCAACAACTGAAGGTATGCTTGCTGGGTCTCCGTATTCAAAGAGTCCCCAGAGTATAGAGTCTAATAAAAAGTCCCAAAGATCTTAGCTTTGTCTTCATCCTTATATGTGAGTTCACCCTCGGGCCTATAATACCTCCTATATATTCTTTCTCCCGCTTGCCCTTCAATTGTCTGGCAAGGTGTTTACCAATGCACCTGATCACACAAACATGGTTTATTGCACTGCCAAAAGAAAGACTTGTTTTCACCAACAATGGGACCTGTTTTTATCAACGGAACGGACTCTTAGATCTGGCCGGTCTCACATGTTTTAGACCCTGAAGCAAGGTCCAACTGCAAGATAAGATTGTCTGTTTGACCTGGGTGGGAAGAGAATTAATGTTGGGCTTGTGTGACAACCTGCCCGGGGCGGGGACTCCAAGCCTGTGTAACCATGTTGATGAAACAATGTTGGGCTTGTGTGACAACCTGCCCGGGGCGGAGACTCCAAGCTTATGTAACCATGTTGATTAAACAAATGTATTGTATCAAACCTGTATAAAAGGAAGAGCCAAAGGAGTTGCCGGCAGAACACCTCCCTCAGACATCCCGGTGTCTGCTGTCAACGTGGTCTCCTCATGAGAAATAAACCTTTTTCTTGTCTTCCAGACACGTGGGTCCGGTAGAGAGGTCCTAACGACGGAGTGAACGACTAAACAATTGGAGTACACCTGCCTGAAAAAGACCCTCGTCTGGCTGCCGATCGACTGAACTTCACCGGTTCCGAACGGACCTCTCTTGAGTGACCTGTGGTCCTGACTGGGACCTTACTGGAATGCTGCATTGATCGTTGGAGTAAGAGGACAATCAGGCGGTGGGAGGGGAAGATGAAGTACTGTCCATACGGTCCAGGTAAGGTTGTGAAAATACGACTTAAATTGATTGATTGATTGATTGATTGAAATACTAGTATCCCTTTTTGAGTTTTTTGAGACATTCCCTGCTTGCAAACAACGCAGAATTGGAATATTCCCTCTTTGCAGATATTGTAGGACAGTTAGTGCAGACTTTTTGTCTAAATTGACTGATTGAGATATTCATTTTGACCGCTAAATACGTCATGCCGGTTTTCCCTAGATTATTTGACTGTTTTGGACCGGGCCGTTTGTTAGAGGTCAGTCATCGGGCACCGACGGAAGGCGCCCCTAACAAGGACATGTACCTAAAGTATGGATTAGCCACCATAGCTTATAGCAAACTATGGCATAAATGCACTAGGAAGGACCGGGTAAATCAGTGGCCACTGACGGGATCTTTTGATTCCGCTAAAATAGAAACGTTATAATTAGCTCTCCACAAAAAGAAAGCTAGAGCAGCCATGCTTGACAGTTTTGGTTTATGCCCAAAAAAGGCAGCTGAAAGAAACAAAAGAGACAAAGCTAGACAAGATAAAGAAACACGAACATCAGCTTACCAAGCCTGTAAAAAGTTAGAAGAAGAACTAAAAGAAAAGGAAATCGATAAAAAGGAACCGGAATCAAAAATATCAGGTCAATGCCTTGTTCGAACGTCCTCAACTCTTTACTCCGAGTTACCAGCAAAACAAAGGATAGATAATGATTTATTATTAGGAACCCCAATGATATACATGCCACCCCCTTATGCCCCTATTCATCCCGTAGTACAACGCCAGGACCCCCAAAGTATAGCTGGAGATGGCACGATCACCTCAGTCTCCACCGTCTTTGCTCCCACCGAGTCACTCACACCAAATGCCTCATCAAAGGATGCAGTAGTAGAGGTAGGAACAAAAGAAATAGGAGCGCCCAGGGCCCCGCGATTAAGTAAAAATGAGAGAGCAGGCATTCATAAAATAGTTAAAACCCTCATAGATAGGAAAGAAACAGAAGAATTTGTAACTGACATATGCGACTCCTATGTTGAAAACCACAAACAATACTTTATTGTACGTCTCTCTTACCACACTCTTACTGCATATGAAGAAAAGTACCAAGATATAGGACCCGAGCGACTAGTGGCTCTCTATAGGAAGGTAGAGATTGGAGATAAAGGCGACAACAATGTTGCAGAACTATTTTCATCAAGTCAAGTCAAGTCAAGTTTAAATTTGAATAGCGCGCTACTCACCCAGAAGGTCTCAAGGCGCTTGAGGGAGGGGGGGGAGCTTTCCTTATCAAATATCCAAGTTTTGAGTTGTTTTCTGAAGGAGAGGTGGTTCTGTGTAAGGCGGAGGTGGGTGGGGAGAGAATTCCAGGTCTTGGCCGCTAAGTAGGAGAAGGATCTTCCCCCCATGGTGGATCTTTGGATGCGTGGAATTGCGGCGAGGGCTTGATTGGATGATCGAAGTTGGCGTGTGGGGGTGTAAAAGGACAGGCGCGTGTTGAGGTATTCGGGTCCTAGGTCGTAGAGGGCTTTGTGTGCGTGGGTGAGGAGGCGGAACGTTATTCTTTTGGTGACGGGGAGCCAGTGGAGGTCTTTCAGGTGACCGGAAATGTGAGCTTGGCGTGGATGTCTAGGATGAGTCTGGCTGAGGCGTTTTGGATGCTTTGGAGTTTTTTCTGTAGTGTGGCTGTGGTTCCGGCGTAAAGGGTGTTTCCGTAGCCAGTCGGCTTGTGACCAGTGCATGGGTGACCGTCTTTCTTGTTTCGGTGGGGATCCAGCGAAAGATTTTTTTGAGCATACGTAGAATGTTGAAGCATGATGATGACACGGCGTTGACTTGTCTGGTTATCGAAAGGGAGAAGTCCAGGATGAAGCCCAGGTTACGTGCGTGGTCCGTTGGTATGGGTGCGGTTCTCAGGGCCGGTGGCCACCATGAGTCGTCCCAGGCGGAGGGCGATGATCCTAAGATGAGGACTTCTGTTTTGTCTGAGTTCAGTTTCAAACGGCTGTTCTTCATCCACTCGGCTACTTCTTTCATCCCTTCGTGTAGGTTGGTTTTGGCGGTGTTTGGGTCGTTGGTGAGGGATAGGATCAGCTGGGTGTCGTCCCCAGTCCACAATTCAGAAACTGCAAGTGATTCCAAATTGTGCGGCTCGCCAACTTCTTCAGATTCCTCGGAGACAGACGGCGAAACCAGCATTAAGGAACCTTCACTGGCTCCCAGTTCTGGCGAGGATACAGTTCCAGCCTTGTGCCTGGCTCACAAAGCCATTCGGATATCCATTCTCTTGTCACCCCATATATCCCCTCTAGGAATCTTCACTCAAGTCTTACTTTCCTCCCCACTCCCAGGAAAATACAAAGAACTAGCTGAGGTGGACGCTCCTTTTCCCTGAATGCCTCGAACCTTTGGAAATCTCTCCCCCCTACCCTGCGGAAGGAGAAAAATCTGCTGGCCCTCCACAAGCTTCTTAAAACCCATCTCTTCAAGGTTATGCTTTAACATAGTGTGGTCCTCTGTCGCCCGGTCCAGTAGCGCTAGGAGGCCTCAGGGTAGGCGCAATAGAAATTTAAATTCATTCATTCATACAGACAATGTATTCCCTGTGCATATCAGCATTGCAAATGCTTTGCTCACGGTACACACGCAAAATGTATACTGTCAGCAAGGCATTTGCAATGCTGAAATGCATAGGAATACATCGTCTGTAATGCCAAAAGAATCTCCTTGATGCCAGACACATATGGAAAAGAAAAAAAACGATAAATCGACCTGTGAGGAGTGTGGCCCGTCTTTCTGGGAAACTAGGATATTTGCAGTAATTGATAGCAGTTTGGGTTTTATATATATATCTGTTAGCTACAATCGACGTAGTTTCACTTTACACATCGATAAATCACCATATAGGTCTTGATGCAATTGCTTACTTTCTAAGACAGAGACCAATAGGGGAACTCAAACATTCTGCTATGCTGTTGGACATGATACGCATATGCCTAACAAACAATGTGTTCCTGTTCAATAATGGAATATATTCCCAAAACTGCGGAACTGCTATGGGAGTTTCCTTCACTCCAAGCTATGCTAATCTCACCATGGGATGGTGGGAGAAACACATAGCTTGGAGAGAAGAAAACGAACCATATACTGCCAAGACTGTTCTCTGGCTGAGATTTATTGATGATCTCTTCCTGGTGTGGAATGGAACCAGGGAGGAGCTGGTGGAATACATAGGGATCTTGAACCAGAACAATGTTGGCCTACAATTTACTTTTAATATCCAAGAAAAGGAAATAGACTACTTGGATACAAAAGTATACATTAAAGACAATACAATACATACGACCCTTTTCCGCAAAAAAACCTCCACTAACAGCATCCTGCATGGGACCAGTTTTCACCCAACATCCTTGAAATCAAATGTACCATATGGAGAGTTTTTAAGGATGAAACGTAATTGTTCGGAACCATCGGAAATGGAAAACAAGTTTGCAGAAACAGTCAATCGGTTTTCCCAAAGGGGATACAAGATGAAAACAATAAAAAGAGGAGAAATGAGAGCTCGAGAAAAAACCAGAACAGAGACATTGATAGTCAAGAAAAAAGAGGCTACTGAAACAACAAAGGAAGATAAACCACGCCTCATCCTGACATACTCAAAAGAAAGTGTAAACATAAGAAAAGCGGTCACCAAATACTGGAGTGTATTGAAAAAGGATCCTGACATTGGAAACACCATAGGAGATGCTCCCTTAATTTCTTTCAGAAAAGCACCATCAATTGGTGACATTCTGGTCCACAGCCATTTCACAAACAAAAGAGAAGAAACATGGCTAGAGAAAAAACAAAAAGGGTTCACCAAATGCACATCCTGCAAAGCGTGCTAAATCGGAAAAAATCTCAAATCCATAACAGATCCTAAAGGCCAACCCTTTGAAATTCGAACTAAGATCACCTGTGAATCCCATTATGTGGTCTATCTCTTGGAATGTGATTGTGGTAAGAGATATATTGGATCAACTATATGTGCCCTAAAGAAAAGGATGTTAGAACATATTAGGGCCATGCAAAACAAGGACCAAACGTATGCCATGGCAAAACACCTCATAACTCACAAAAATAAAACCTGGCTAAATGTGAGATATTCAGGACTGGCAATGATACCTGATAATGAGAGAGGAGGAAATCGCCTGCAGAAACTCAGACGTTTGGAGTCAAAATTAATAATAAAATTCAAAACCAAGACCCCGCAAGGATTGAACGGGGACGAGGAACTTTATGTACATTTATGATTTATCCAATAGTCCAACACAATCACATGACTAGATGTATGAAGATCTCCATTTAACGATAATATATTTTTCTCACAAAGAAGTGTTTGAATCTAAAGCATAACATTTATATGAAATGTAAACTTGAAACTTGAACCAGACGTCTTGATTCCTTTTAGTACATAATGCTCACAAGTCTGAAATGTATAGGGTTAAACTGAGAACATATGTAAAAGTATGGAGAGAAATAACTTTCTGTTTGTTATTAACAGCGTTTATTTTAAATAATGTCAGAGTCCTGGAACAAGGTACAAGTCATAGACTTTCACAATTAGCACTTAGCTATCACTCATAATGTACAATAATTGTACATATATGCAGCTAGCGAGATAACAACTCGACTCGCTAGGCAATGGTTTTATTTGTGTTAAAACCATAGGCACTCAGCCATTATATGTCATCTCATAAGTCAAATAATAGACCTTGATAACTTGCAAAAGTGACCTGACATGGTTTGTTTTCACCAAAAACTACCCCTCCCATAATGCATCCTAATTGCCACATGGGCAGGAGGGTATAAATAGTAAAAATAAAAAATGGACTTGTAACTACGGTGAGCAAGAACAGTAATCTGTTTGAAACGCGTAGGTGAGGAAGTCTGTTCCTTTGATGGATTAAAAAGCTTAATCAAAACCTAGAAGAGTGCGGTGTTTTATTTCAAATTGCTTTGGAAAAGTCTAAACGAGTCTTGTCCTTGACTCGGCACCGGCACCAGCTGAATGGTCGCTCCTCCTCCAGTAAGGGACATTTGCTTGAACATATATATATATATATATATATATATATATATATATATATATATATATATATATATATATATATATAGGTGGGACTTATGGGACTTGTTGGGATCTAGATTGTTCTGCTATTGGCGTACTCTCGGTTCCCTGCATGGGACATGGAATGTGGGGCAGTAACCCTGTTGCGTCCCTTGGTGGTAAAAAAATCGACTAAGGGCTTATGATCTGTACTGAGAACACAACTGTTCCCCCACAAGAAATTCCGAAAGACCACTTTTGTATCTCCCCACAGAGAAATTCCTACCGAAATGGGTGTTCACTCTGATCCTACTCCCTGAAGGGTAATTTCTCCCAGGTTGAGGGTCCCCCCGCCAAGTTTCAGGACTTCGTTTTCCATTAGTCTCTGAGTTGTTCTCATTTCTGTTTCTCTATTTGTTTTATTTAGAACTGTTATTTTGTTCAGCACTGTTATGTTATGTTGCCTTGTGAAGGAAGGGGTGTGTGTTGGGATCTGCAGTGTTCGGCTTGTGGCATTCTCTCTGTTCCCTGCATGGAAAATGGAACGTGGGGCAGTCGGCACTTGTTGCCGGAAGTTAGGAGGATCGGACGGAATAAAGCGAACAGGCAACTTCCTGGTGTTGCACTTCATTTCACGACTCCTCACTAAAGAAAACAGAAAATCTCTATCCGAAAGGCAAGAGATTGGCAAGACATTGCATCCTTATTAACATTCCTGGATCATGGAGGAGAGCAGGAAAACATAAAAGACGTTGTCTGGGTTCATTTAGATATGTTAAGTCTGTTATTTCATAGAAAGGTGGGATGTGCTGTTCACTCACAGTTGCCAATCATCAGAGATGGACAGTGTCTGTGACAGATACTTGGGGAAATTCAGGTACAATGCTTTATAGACGAAACAGGCTGTTCTACAAATAGAATTTGCCTCAATTGGGCATCATCCTAATGAAAAAAGCACCAGTATGATATGTGTTGGGATGGAAAAGTCCTCTGCATGCAGTGCAATGGACGTGTACCCCTGGCCTGTGCCCAACTGTAGATAAGGTAGCAAAGGTCCAAGGATTTTAAGGCTTTGGACAACACTTGAATAAGTAAGATTAATTGGTGGGTGGAGACACACTCGAAGCTCTGGACCTCTTGGGCTTCAAATTAAGGAAACAGTTTTGAGAAGTGGTAAGTGTGATCTCCACATAAAATTAAATCAGTTTTCCAAGATTAATATCCGTTCTTTCCAGATCGTGATATGGAGGACAGAGACATTTTTGTTTGCAGTGAAGTTTCTTTATTTTTATTCATAGAACAAGGACAGCCGACACGTGTTTCGCCCCCTCTTGGCGATTTGCGCCGGGGCTTTCTCAAGGCTAAGTGGGTTAAATCACGTAGACAATTCTCATTTCCAGATATGTACAGTGTCCAAAATATAAAAATATAATTCTTCAATGGTAAAACATTTCTAATTAGGCTAATGCCCCCGATCCTAGAGTCCTCCCGGCATGGTGGTTCTTAGGTCGAATCCCCACTTAGCCTTGAGAAAGCCCCAGCGCAAATCGCCAAGAGGGGGCGAAACACGTGTCGGCTGTCCTTGTTCTATGAATAAAAATAAAGAAACTTCACTGCAAACAAAAATGTCTCTGTCCTCCATATCACGATCTGGAAAGAACGGATAATAATCTTGGAAAACTGATTTAATTTTATGTGGAGATCACACTTACCACTTCTCAAACCTGTGCCCAACTGTACTGATGTCTGAATCCCTAATGCTGATTTTTGTTGTCAGAGGCAAGCAAAGATCATGCGTGTGTGCCATTATGTAGGCCTGTCTCCCGGAATGCGGTCAAACCATTATCCTCATTGTGGTGAAAGACTACTGCGTACACCAGGAGTTGCAGTACAAAAGGGGGTGGTGATGGACGGAGCATCTGTAACAATCAAACACTCACACCAAGTCAACAGATCCGGGTTTAATCCATCACCGTTCTTCAGCCCACTCTGCCACCCCAGTTCACACATGGCCGTATGCAAATCAGTTTGCCCTTGTGCCTCATGGGAACAGCCCAGACCGAACTGTTAAGCCATGCCTTCTCTGGACAGGAAAAAGCTTCCTAGGATCGGTTTCTGGCATTCCAACCGTCTTCAGCCAGGCTTGCTTGAATCCAGTGGCAAAGTGAGCAAGGGACTCACGTCTGAGCATACCCTGCTATCTTATGGCGAACAAAGCGGTACAAAAGGGGGTCGTGATGGACGGAGCATCTGAACCAATCAAACACTCACACCCAGTCAACAGATCTGGGTTTAATCCATCACCAATCTTTAGCCCACTCTGTCACCCCAGTTCAGACATTGCCATATGGAAATCAGTCTGACCCTGTGCCTCATGGGAACATTCAAGCCCGAACTGCCAAGCCATGCCTTCCCTGGACAGGAAACAAGCTTCCTAGGACCGGTTTCTGGCATTCCAGCCGTCATCAGCCAGGCTGGCTTGAATCCAGTGGCAAAGTGAGCAAGGGACTCACGTCTGAGCATACCCTACTTTTTTATGGCGAACAAAGTGGTACAAAAGGGGGTGGTGATGGACGGAGCATCTGAACCAATCAAACACTCACACTCAGTCAACAGATCTGGGTGTAATCCATCACCTTTCTATAGCCCACTCTGCCAACCCAGTTCAGACATGGCCATATGCAAATCAGTCTGTCCCTGTGCCTCATGGGAACAGTGACAGTCCAGCCCGAACTGCCAAGCCATGCCTTCCCTGGACAGGAAACAAGCTTCCTAGGACCGGTTTCTGGCATTCCAGCCATCTTCAGCCAGGCTTGCTTGAATCAAGTGGCAAAGTGAGCAAGGGACTCATGTCTGAGCATACCCTCCCTACTTATGGCGAAAAAGTGGTACAAAAGGGGGTGGTGATGGACAGAGCATCTGAACCAATCAAACACTCACACCCAGTCAACAGTTCTGGGTTTAATCCATCACCGTTTTTTAGCCCACTCTGCCACCCCAGTTCAGACATGGCCATATGCAAATCAGTCTGACCCTGTACCTCATGGGGACAGTCCAGCCCGAACTGCCAAGCCATGCCTTCCCTGGACAGGAAACAAGCGACCTAGTACCGATGCCCAGACGTGGGTCCCTGGCTCACTAAGCCACTGGAGTCAAGCTATCCTGGCTGAAGACGGCTGATAGCCAGAAACCGGTCCTAGGATGCTTGTTTCCGGTCCAGGAAAAACATGGCTTGGCAGTTCGGGCTGGACTGTTCCCATGAGGCACAGGGTCAACACTGAATTGCACATGGCCATGTCTGAACTGGGGTGACTAGGTGAGCAAAATAACAATGGATTAAACCCATATCTGTGACTGGGGGTGAATGTTTTGCCATTGTGCAACATTCCGTCCATCATCTTGTGTGTTTTGCTGTTCACCCTATGTGGGAAGGGTATGCCCAGACGTGGGTCCCTTGCTGACTAAGCCACTGGAGTTAAGCTATCCTGGCTGAAGACAGCTGATAGCCAGAAACCAGTCCTAGTATGTTTGATTCCAGTCCAGGAAAGACATGGGTTGGCAGTACGGGCTGAACTGTTCCCCTGAGGCACAGGGTCAAGACTGATTTGCATATGGCCATGTCTGAACTCGGGTGGCTTGGTGAGCAAAATAACGATGGATTAAACCCAGATCTGTGACTGGGGTGAATATTTTGCCATTGTGCAACATTCCGTCTATCATCTTGTGTGTTTTGCTGTTCACCCTATGTGGGAAGGGTATTCCCAGACGTGGGTACCTTGCTCACTAAGCCACTGGAGTCAAGCTATCCTGGCTGAAGACATCTGATAGCCAGAAACCGGTCCTAGGATGCTTGATTCCGGTCCAGGAAAGACATGGCGTGGCAGTTCGGGCTGGACTGTTCCCATGAGGCACAGGATCAAGACTGATTTGCATATGGCCATGTCTGAACTGGGGTGGCTTGGTGAGCAAAATAAAGATGGATTAAACCCAGATCTGTTACTGGGGGTGAATGTTTTGCCATTGTGCAACATTCCGTCCATCAACTTGTGTGTTTTGCTGTTCACCCTATGTGGGTAGGGTATGCCCAGACGTGGGTCTCTTGTTCACTAAACCACTGGAGTCAAGCTATCCTCGTTAAAGACGGCTGATAGCTGGAAACCGGTCCTAGGATGCTTGGTTCCGGTCCAGGAAAGACATGGCTTGGCAGTTAAGGCAGGACTGTTCCTATCAGGCACAGGGTCAAGATTGATTTGCATATGGCCATGTCTGAGGTGGGGTGCCTTGGTGAGCAAAATAACGATGGATTAAACTCAGATCTGTGACTGGGAGTGAATGTTTTGTAATTGTGCAACATTCCGTCCATCATCTTGTGTGTTTTGCTTTTCACCCTATGTGGGTAGGGTATACCCAGACGTGGGTCCCTTGCTTACTAAGCCACTGGAGTGAAGCTATCCTGGCTGAAGATGGCTGATAGCCAGAAACTGGTCCTAGGATGCTTGATTCCGGTCCAGGAAAGACATGGGTTGGCAGTACGGGCTAAACTGTTCCCCTGAGTCACAGGGTCAAGACTGATTTGCATATGGCCATGTCTGAACTGGGATCGCTTGGTGAGCAAAATAACGATGGATTAAACCCAGATCTGTGACTCGGGTGAATATTTTGCCATTGTGCAACATTCCGTCTATCATCTTGTGTGTTTTGCTGTTCACCCTATGTGGGAAGGGTATTCCCAGACGTGGGTACCTTGCTCACTAAGCCACTGGAGTCAAGCTATCCTGGCTGAAGACATCTGATAGCCAGAAACCGGTCCTAGGATGCTTGATTCCGGTCCAGGAAAGACATGGCGTGGCAGTTCGGGCTGGACTGTTCCTATGAGGCACAGGGTCAAGACTGATTTGCATATGGCCATGTCTGAACTGGGGTGGCTTGGTGAGCAAAATAAAGATGGATTAAACCCAGATCTGTTACTGGGGGTGAATGTTTTGCCATTGTGCAACATTCCGTCCATCAACTTGTGTGTTTTGCTGTTCACCCTATGTGGGTAGGGTATGCCCAGACGTGGGTCCCTTGTTCACTAAACCACTGGAGTCAAGCTATCCTCGTTAAAGACGGCTGATAGCTGGAAACCGGTCCTAGGATGCTTGGTTCCGGTCCAGGAAAGACATGGCTTGGCAGTTAAGGCAGGACTGTTCCTATCAGGCACAGGGTCAAGATTGATTTGCATATGGCAATGTCTGAGGTGGGGTGGCTTGGTGAGCAAAATAACGATGGATTAAACTCAGATCTGTGACTGGGAGTGAATGTTTTGTAATTGTGTAACATTCCGTCCATCATCTTGTGTGTTTTGCTTTTCACCCTATGTGGGTAGGGTATACCCATACGTGGGTCCCTTGCTTACTAAGCCACTGGAGTGAAGCTATCCTGGCTGAAGATGGCTGATAGCCAGAAACTGGTCCTAGGATGCTTGATTCCGGTCCAGGAAAGACATGCCTTGGCAGTTCGGCTGGACTGTTCCCATGAGGCACAGCGTCAAGACTGATTTGCATATGGCCATGTCTGAACTGGGGTGGCTTGGTCAGCAAAATAATGATGAATTAAACCGAGATCTGTTACTGGGGGTGAATGTTTTGCCATTGTGCAACATTCCGTCCATCATCTTGTGTGTTTTGCTGTTCACCCTATGTGGGAAGGGTATGCCCAAACGTGGGTACCTTGCTCACTAAGCCACTGGAGACAAGCTATCCTGGCTGAAGACGTCTGATAGCCAGAAACCGGTCCTAGGATGCTTGATTCTGGTCCAGGAAAGACATGGGTTGGCAGTACGGGCTGGACTGTTCCCCTGAGCCACTGTGTCAAGACTGATTTGCATATGGCCATGTCTGAACTGGTGTGGCTTGGTGAGCAAAATAACGATGGATTAAACCCAGATCTGTGACTGGGGTGAATATTTTGCCATTGTGCAACATTCCGTCTATCATCTTGCGTGTTTTGCTGTTCACCGTATGTGGGAAAGGTATTCCCAGATGTGGGTACCTTGCTCACTAAGCCACTTGAGTCAAGCTTTCCTGGCGGAAGACGGCTGATAGCCAGAAACCGGTCCTAGGATGCTTGTTTCCGATCCAGGAAAGACATGGCTTGGCAGTTCGGGCTGAACTGTTCCAATGAGGCACAGGGTCAAGGATGATTTGCATATGGCCTTGTCTGAACTGGGGTGGCTTGGTGAGCAAAATAACGATCGATTAAACTCAGATCTGTGACTGGGGGTGAATGTTTTGCCATTGTGCAACATTCCGTCCATCATCTTGTGTGTTTTGCTGTTCACACTATGTGGGAAGGGGATGCCCAGACGTGGGTCCCTTGCTCACTAAGCCACTGGAGTCAAGCTATCCTGGCTGAAGACGGCTGATAACCAGAAACCGGTCCTAGGATGCTTGATTCCGGTCCAGGGAAGACATAGCTTGGCAATTCGGGCTGGACTGTTCCCATGAGGAACAGGGTCAAGACTGACTTACATATGGCCATGTCTGAACTGGGGTAGCTGGGTGAGCAAAATAACGATGGATTAAACCCATATCTGTGACTGGGGGTGAATGTTTTGCCATTGTGCAACATTCCATCCATAATCTTGCGTGTTTTGCTGTACACCAGGAGTTGAGCTAGCTGAGCGCAGTGGTGGCAGTATACCGTGTAGTGATCAGTAGGAGTGAAAAGGTTACTTTTTAACATGTGCCATTGGAGTAATTCCGACAAGTTCACTCATTTTTAAAAATTCTGCTCCTGTATGCTTAACTCACCCTTGGACTATATGGGTTTGTTGTGCAGAACTGCGCAGCGCAGGAGTGGTGTATCTGTGCTGGGTGTATGTGTGCTTGGGATGGGTGCAATACAGAGATACGGCAGTGCTGTGCAGTAAATGCATGGTGAGGGCATGTGATGGGTGTATTTGTGTCTATGAGTGGTACAGCATATGAGGGATACAGTGCTATGCATTAGGTGCATGTTAAATGTATGTGCTGGATGCATGCGTGTCCATGATGGGAAACAGCGCTTACATCGCATGTGCTACAACGCATGAGATTACAAAGTGGCTGTTACAATGACCAAGGTGCTACAACCCAAGCCATTATATTGCAAGTCTTTTCACCAACTTGCTATAGGGGCATGCTAAACCAAGGAATAGTATAATTTACTTTTCCAACACCTTCCCTACTGTTGCACACACTGGAGTTGGAATAGTCAATTATACTATTTCTATGTTTAGCGCACCCCATACAAAAAGTCTTAGAAAGGAGTTGCGATGTAATGGTTTGCGTTGTGACAACCTGATTGTTGTAACAACCGTGTTGTAATCGCATGCGTTGTAGCGCATGCAATGTAACATCGCATATTTGTCTGTGATTGTAGAGCACCGGAAAGATGCAGTGCTATTTTGGGAACCTCAAGCCTGCATGGTGAAACATGGAGAGGGGGTAGCAGAATTCCCCCAAACAGATTTATGTATTGCTGCATTCCTGTAAGCTAGGTGAGACACACACTGGAGAGGAGGAGAGACAGGCTACCTGATGCACTTAAAAGGGTGCTCTTCAATTCAGTGGAGGCTTACGTACATCTCAGGAAGGAAATGGGACTGATAAAAGAAAATAATTATAAAGAGTAGGCCTTAGGCCCTGGGCTAACCTTTTGATACACATATCACTGTGTCTGGCATCCAAGTGTGAACTTTTCCCTCCCATGGAGTTGCTCCTGCTGTGGCAGACTGCTTTGAAGAGAAAGAAGAGAGGAGAGAGTGGACGCTCCAAAGTTAGTAGACCCCCAACATAAACTACAAAAGCTCAGACTCTAAATTAAATTTAGTGTCTGGAAATGGACTATAAGAAGGAGAGCTTGAAACCACCAAAAGTTCATCTGCTAAGCAGCCAGATGGGCTGTGTTGAAAGGGTAAGATCTGCAAGGTTTCTGCCTGTGACCAGGACTGGGAGCCAAGCCTGCTTGTCTCCTTGCTGGGTGAGTGGCTATAACCCACAGAATCAATATAACTGAGGGAATCAAAGGCCACTTGCCCTTGGGCACCAGCGCCTGCAAGCTTGCCAAAACCAGTGTGGCCTGTGAGGAAGAGAGGAGCATTGTAGTAAGCGAGGTCTAGAGGAGAGCCATGCTGAGTGGACTCCCTTCGCGTGATATTAGGAGATGGCTGCAACACTAATGGGATCACTACCCATGTCCAGAACTAACTCAGTACCCCTTAGATGCCAGAGAGGACCGTTGTGAATTAGACCATGTGCATTGTTCCGCCGATTGAAGCAAACTTCGTACATAGTGGGAAAGTGGTGACCCTGAGTACCTGGAGGGGCCACCGTAAGAAGACTGAATATGCTAAGGGCCATAGACCATGTGTAGTAGTGGGCTGCGGTCCTTATGCCAGGAGGTGAGAAAGAATTCACTGTGAGGACAGGGCGACCCTGTATTCCAGAGGGGGTCACCAGTACCTAGTTGTAGTAGTCGCTGAGAGGACGGAGTCCACTATGGACCCTATGCACCTGTACAGGACAAAGGATTCGACGCAGGACCTAACTATTATAACTCCCCATTGCATGAGGAACCATAGACTTACCCTGTGCAGCGGAGCCATTGGAACCTCCAGCTCTATAGGGGTTGTAGTCCATTGGCCTGTTCCTATTCCAGATGGCCTGCCTGTTTAGGATTACAACTCTCAAAGGGCCGCTTTATTTCCCGAGAGACTTTGTGAAACATAGTTAAAACAAGCCCCAGGTTGCCTCGCTGCACATAGTTGCTGTAAGAGGTTGCTCACATTTGACTTTCTCTCCCTTCTCTCGACTAGTGATGTGCATCCACAGAAAGTCTGTATAGTGCAATGTAGAATCCATTCAAACTCATTTGTAAATGTAAAAAATATTTTTTCTTGCCACATTAACACTGCTATTTATTTGTCTAAATTATAGCTGTCTTTTTTATTCAATATTTGTACACAAATGGATAAAACTAGGGGGATTAATAATTATCTTAGTACAAAGTAGTTACACCATGCCCAGTTAACAAGTCTATTCTTGTTATATCAGTTGTCCAGAGGGAAGGGGATGGAGAGAGATCGATAGACATAAGGAGAAGGATGAAGGGGGAGAATAATGGCAAAAGGAAGGGCGAGACAGAGAAAAGGAGACACATGGGCAGAGGAGTAAGAGGGTAGCAAGGAAAGTGAGAGAGACAAATGGAATATGGGGGAGATGAGAGACGAGGCGTAAGATAAAGAGAGAAGGGTATTACTGGACGTAAGAGACACAAATGGAGCAGTAAGTATGTAAGTAACAGATATTTGTTAAAGCTTATAGTTCACCTTACAGGTTTCTTTGCACTATAAACCCTTGTCAGTCCAAACAGTGTAGTTGTCTTAATTTTTGCCTGCATATGCATGGTATAAACTAGTCGCGCAATAATACACTCCTCGCTGTTATTGAAGCGTAAAATACAATTTTATTAGAACAAGGTTGTATCAAAATCTCATTAACCAAACATCAAAAACTCTTACATTTCCCATCATCAACCCCCACATTCACTCTATCTAACCACCAACCACACACCTGTTGCGCTCATTTCGTTTAACTCTGCGGCCTCCTCCATCATCCCATTCTCGTCTTCACATTTCTTTCGACATCCTTTCTTGGATCTCCTGCCATTGTTCGCTTGTATCCTGCACCCCCCCATCCTTCACCTATTCCCCCCCTGAGGGGGGATATGCCCATCCGTGACTCACCACCCCTAAAAAGTACTACTCGGCAGGGAACCCCCGTAGGGCTGTTACCTGCCCCACCCCTTCGCTCCTGTGTACCTATCGCCTCACTGCAGATCTTCCCTGTGGCATCAAATGGATTTGTTTCACAGCCTACTGATCATGTCACGCATCTCCATCATATAATAAACATTACCAAGTTGCGAAAGGTGCACTCCATTTAGAAGAACCCCTGAACAACAATGGTTCTTCTAAACTTAGCCCACCTTAATGTCTCTGTTCTGGCAGGCCACCCTCATTACCCAATTCAGCTTTCTGCTAGCTTTTTCTATGGCTGCAGGCTTTGCTACCCTTTCCACACTTAGAGCGGCACAAATTCTGTCCATAATATGCATGTTCCTGCCAATTTTGTTTCATCACCTCGCGGTACCTCTGCATGAGCTGCAAAATTGCTAGTCCAGACAATCTGATCAAGTCATTTCCCCCCAAATATTTGACCAACAAATCAGGACAGCCTCTTTGTGACACCAACTTTGTCAGCCACGGCAATAGAGCCCTCCCCAGCGCATTCCTCCTTTACCACACCACTGCACTACATGATGGCTGCTCTTCAGACCTAGGTAACGGTGCAGGTACCCATCTTGGTACCTGGGTCTCCCACAAACCTGCGACAGAAGAAAATAGATTAGTGCACAAATAATACTCTTTTGTCTTGCAACTGTCCCCCCGCCCAGGTCACACCCTGTGTATTTGTGCACATATCTCTCGTAGCACCTAGACCTCCATCTCCCAACTTAGAGTATTCTATTCCATGACCAACCTAGTCACGCCGTAGCTGCGCCAATGTGAAAAGAATGCATACCATATTTAGCCCTATCCCTTCCCAATTGCCGCAATGCCATGCGCAAAACTGCCATCAACTGAAAAGCCGTCAACCTGTCCCCTGACACATCATGAAAAGTTCCTCCGAATGCCTTTGCGAGGACACCCCACCATTCTTGCACTGGGCACACACCACCACCTCTGCTCTCGTTCATACAAACCCATCTACCCCTTCCCGCCTGACCCATTTTGGAATGACCTAGCCAAATCCCCAGTCACCCTCCATCCAGTCTCACTTCATCATATGTTCTTCCTGTCTGGTGCCCTGTGCTCAACAATTCCGAAACCCTGATTGCCACAAAAAACTTCCATACCATACATAAACGGTAAACCGATACCTCATGATCCTCAGAACAACACTGGGGCAAAATCCCCAGTAAACTTTACAAAAATTCAAACATTATTGCCTCCCTCGGACCATCCTCCCCCCGCCCCTTCTCAGTTCACCTTTCAACAACTTACACAGAATGTCATCCTTCGCAGGCTTAAAACCTAGGTACAGTTTGCTATAGAAGGAGATCCCTGCAAATGTGCCTGCTATTGTAGTCTGTGACAAACCCTTATCTATGCAACTTAAAACAAAACTTATAACTCCAGGCTCAGTGTACTTTTTTGGCATGTGCCATGCATCCACAGTCTGTCCCATGAAAACTCCAAATTCTGCCCATGCCAGCCTGTAACTTTGCCTTGTGGAGTCCGCCAGAGATTTCTAGACCATGCCTATCACTCTCACTCCCCCCAGGCCCAGATGCCCTCTGGAAGGTCTGTCTTGTATGCCTCCACTACAGGTGCCAGTTTCCATAATCGCTGCCACTGCGAACGACACGAGGCAACCACAATGTCATTACTTGCCCCAGGTACATGTTTTACCCGAAATACTAAATTGAACCTCACACATTTGCGCATAAAACTCCACAATAGCCGCAAGATCCTCTAATTTCTTGGTTTCTGTTTGTTCACTAGCTTCACCACCATCATGTTGTTCATGTGGAATAACCCTGGTCTATCCTGAAATTCCTGCCCCCACACCTCCAGTGCCATCAACAGTGGAAAGCACACAAGGAAAGCTATGCTTCGTCCCTGTCTCATCCCGTGATACGGCCATTGCTTCACGCACCATCGACCATCTCAAAACAGACCAAAGCCAGAAGTCCCTGAAACATCAGACATGGCCATGCCGAGGCATCGGCCTAATGTTCGCCCCGCTCTCACCACCCGGCAAGGAAAGTTCAAGAAACCCATTAGTTTTTGCTCCTTCTTGAGGTCAATTTTCTTCTCCCCCACCACCCCCAGCAAAAAGACCTGTATGTCCGGCATTTTCTCAATGAGGAACCCTGCCTGGCTACCCACTGGACCGAGTCCAACTCAATGCCCAGAAAAGTCAATCTATAGCTGGGCCCAGCTGTTCTTTCCGGTGCCAAAGAGACCTGAAGTACTGTGCCATCTCCTGGAAGTGCCGCAAAGCTCTCCCGCTATCCCCTGAATGTCCGCTTCCTATGAACAGAAAGTCATCCAGGTAATGTGACACCACCTGGTGCCCAGAAGAAAATAAATTCCTAAGCAACCTGAAGGTTTAATAATTAAACTAATATTGATGGGCTCAGTGTAAAAAGATTTAGTTTGCACATATCGTTTAGATGAAATGTATACAATCTTCAATTATCAAATTCATATCAACACATTCATTATTTTAAAAATACCAATTCAGTGACATAAAAAAACATATTTATACAAAGCATTATTGATTTTCATAAATATACGATTAAAAATACCCAAAATGTGGCAGAAGTTATGTCTTCTGCCACATTTTGAGTCTTTTTAATCATATTTTAAAGTGATGAATGTGTTAATAGGAATTTGATAATTGAAGACTAAATAATTTTATTTAAACGCATTGTGCAAACTTGAACTTTTTACATTGAGTCCATCATTTTTGTTTAATTATTAAACCTGCAGGTTGCCTAGGGATTTATTTTTTACTGTATATTTACCCTGTCCTAGGAATTGTTTCACCAATTTGTGAGGGGGTCCTTGTTACTTACATTTACACCTCCCGGTACCCACGACTCTTTGTGAAAACCCACTTCAAGAAAGTGCTGTACATCTCTAAAAGTGCACAAGAATACGCACAGCCCATCGGCAGGACCGTGTCCATAAAAATGGTCCCTTCAGACTGCATCCCCAGCAACGAGAAATCCGCAGGGTGTATAGACAGTAAGCGAAAAGCCCATTTTACATAGCATTTTCCCATTTCCGCTCCCTGCCCACACGACCGCACTAGGCGGATCTCATCATCCACCGAGGCATAAAGTACTCTCGCGTCTTCTTCAGTGATGAAGTCATTGACTGACCTCCCGTCCGGCCAATATAAATGATGGAGCATCCTGTATTCCCCTGGCTCTTTTTTCAGAACCACCCCTAGAGGTGATATAACCGTGATATAACTAGGTCCTCGATCAGACAACTTTTAAATGGGCCTGCTATCCTTCCCTTCTTGACTTCTTTTTTCAATTTCTCTGCTACTTTGTCTGGCAACGCTCTGGCCGATTTCAAATTCTCTGCCCAACTTTGCTCTCTGGGACCTTGGTATCCCACCGAAAGCCTTCAACTAAACCCCATTGCAGCCTCTCCGTCAGGGTAAATTGAGAGGCACAGGCCCATGGCCTCACTCCTAACTGGGGTAGGAGCGCTTTGGCTCATACTGTCCTCTGCCTTTTGTGGCCCTCCACTGTTCAGCTGGAGTGGCCAATGTAAAGTATTGGGTGAGCGGGTGTCACCCCGGCACTTGGAGCACTCATGTTTAAACTTGTAAGGGTGTCTTGAGCAGAAACCCATGTTGATGTTCCAGCACGCACCGCAACCTCACCCTCTTGCTTTGGTGTTGTACCTGTATTACCTTCGCTCGCAATGCCTCCCCCCACCCCGGTCTGGGTAGAATTCGCTGGAAAGGACCAGTATGTCACTGGTAGGCAGCTAGCAGTATGAATAGATGCTGATGACTGGGTGGATGACATCTAATGCATGCACAATTATTGTTCTACCTTCCCCCGTGGCTTGTCGGGGTTAGTGCTGATACTGGCCCTAAACTCCTCTTCATAACTTAACTATGCAAAGCCTCCAAAATGCATCTGAGCCTTACAGATGAGATCCATGTATCTCAATATCGCTATTGCCCTGTCCAGATGTTTCTCACAATATACACTAGTGTTATGTGTAACGCTGCGGTCCAGTTCTTCATATTGATGGGGACCCTGGGTCTCCTCATCAGTTCCCGCTCCTCTTCTTTTGAACCTTCCTTTGCCTGTATCTCCCTATGGAGCGCTCGAATTCATCGACATATTCATATTTCCATATCCTATTCCTCGTTTTCACTTAAAGGTGTGACCCCAAAGGCATCACCAGGCACATAAACGGCAGCTTCTTGTGGTGCTTATTTTCGCCCTTAACCTTCCCTTCACATCCCTCTTCCTTGTCCATCTGGACACTTGCACCCACTAACTGTTTTCCTCAGCCGGCTTTCACACCTATCGCGGGCGCCGCTGCTGCGCCTGCGTAAACCCCTGTGTCTCTCACTGACCCAAAGCATGTAGAAACAGCGAGGGGGACAGGGGGCATCCCTGTCTTGTCCCTCACTGAAGAGTGAATTGTTCTGCGACTGCCCCGTTGATGGCTATCTGTGCCCTGAGGTTTGCGTACAGTGCTAGCACTTTCCGCATATACAAATCTACTGTATTGTACGCTTGCATGCAATGTTCTAGGTAGTGCCAGGACACTCTGTCAAATGTTTTCTCGGTGCCTAGTATGATATCCACTGCCGGTTTCACAGACTTGGAGGTCTGTTCGAGAACATGGCACAGGAGTCTTGTGTTATTGTGTGACATACGTGTCCTTAGGAATCCTACCTGTGAGTTGCTTATCAGATGAGGGAGTACTGTGTTGAGCCTTGAAGCTAGGATTTTGGCATAGATTTTGCAGTCTATGTTGATTAGTGAGATGGGCCTGTAGTTTTGGGGCAGTTGTGTGTCTTTGCCTTCTTTAGGGATGACTATTATGTTTGCTTCCGTCATGGACTGTGACGTTGTTCCCGCAACTTCAAAGTGTAGCAGACCTATTGATCCATAGGCCTCTCACCCTTGGCACAGATATTGGGGCTGAACAATATTCAACAAACGTTTGTATTGAATAATTTCACTATGAGATTCATATGTCTTTGCATCAAAGTTCAATTTATTCATTTCATCCACATATGTTTTTATTCACATATTCCGAACCATGTTTTCTTTTCAAGCATTTTTATAAAGTTCCAATGCATTTCGGTGCCCCATGCACCTTCATCAGGGAAAATCTGGAATGTACAAATAAATATACTTAATACCGAGTACTCTATCAATCCCAGTGTGTGCTAACTTTAATCAATTACGCGCGCGCTAATATCCTGGGTTGCGTATTGTGTTTCTACTCCCAAGGTCCCATGTTAAACTCTCGCATGCTCGAGGTTCACTCTTAAACGGAAAATCTGTTTTGCCCTTTCTACTTTCAAAGGTTCTGGCGCCATGGTCGTGTGAGTCGAGTGAGAACGAATAAATAAAAACTTAGCCGCCTGACTGCTTGCTGAGCGTCTGCTACTAAAGCGCTTTGTCTGTGC
This sequence comes from Lissotriton vulgaris, assembly GCF_964263255.1. Taxonomy (NCBI): domain Eukaryota; kingdom Metazoa; phylum Chordata; class Amphibia; order Caudata; family Salamandridae; genus Lissotriton; species Lissotriton vulgaris. The sequence goes on from NC_141688.1 coordinate 202,143,290, forward strand.
GTGGTTCATCTTACCTCGCGTGTGGTTCTAACGCAGCGTCTTTTCTCCTCGTGGTATTTGTTCGGTCTGTGTTACAGAACCGGTACGTGACGGGTATTTACGCTGTGCGAATAACGCGCATGGGCATTAAGGGCTGTGCTTTTTTTTGTGTCTAACTTTATTAGCTGTCAAGTACCTATCACTAGGTGTCTAACTGGGATATATGAATCAAGCTACGCGTACTATAGCCAGTGTCCATGTAAACATTAGGGACATATACAGAATATAAGGCGGTGCACATCCCGAAACCCTGAGCTGTTCCCACAACCTCACAATGGTTGAAAACTTTTTTTTATAGTTGGGAGTAGGTTTGTTCGGAAACTTTTATAGAATGAGGCCGCCTGTGCGTCTGTTGTTGTCTTTAAGAGACTTAATCGCAATCTCAATTTCGCCTGAGCTTATCTCCCGTCCTAGTGTCTGTTGAAACAGGGAGCCCACTGGATCCTACCTAACCATTACACGCTGGTCTGGCTTAGGATTGAGAAAGCCATACTCAACAATCTCGAGCCAATAACACTCCTCACCACAAACAAACAGACACAAAACACTAGCCCTATATTTAAAAACACTAGATATGCCATGCTAAAAGTAGACCAAAAATTGGAACACAGTGTTAAAAATTCTAACTGGGAATCTCTGTGGGCAAACTCAAAGATAAAATATAGGGGAACACCTCTAGCCCTAGAATCATGGATAAGTCTAGGAATCAATCTCCTTCCCAGCCCATCTGGAACAAGGGGGTAGCACCTACACTTTCGACATGCAAAAAAACAACACAGCCTACCAGACATAGAACTCTACAACTTCCTTAAAATCAGAACAGCCCTAAGTAAATCAAAAATAACAAGACACAAGCCCTCAATCATCCAATACATGGAGAATCTGAACAAAGTAGGCCACCAGGTCTTCCACCTCTACAGACTATTCTGCCCCAGCTCCTCCAAGATAATCCACAAAACTACCAGATACTGGGAGACACAACTAAGCACCACACTTAGCGAGAATGAGAAACACACCACCTGGGCGTCGCCAGCGAAAAACAAGATCACCCCTGTGTTAGCTCAGACACAATTCTTGCTACTTCACAAGACCTACTGGACCCCGGCTCACTTAGCGGCTCTGGGGCTGAGGAAAAACTACCGCTGCTGGAAATGCGACAAAGAGCAGGGGGATTTGGCACACATCATCTTCCACTGCGCAAAGGTTAAAACATTTTTGAACAGAATATTCACCTTCATAAACAAAGCCTTAGGATGCACACTTAAATAAGAGTTTGCTACACTCACCACTGCATTTATAACATCAGAACTCTCAAATGGAAAGACACCTCCAAGGCCACCGTCAAGGGGCGGCTCAATTGGGTGACATACCTGAGAGGAGCTGATAAAACAGCCCTACGAAGCACACCTTAGAGACAACCCAACAGGGGTATGTGGGCGACCTTGGACAGATTCCTCGACCCATACGAACCCCCATGAAAAGTGCTAGTCAAAAGCATACACCGAGCCCACCACCATACCCCCACTGGAACAGGACACCACCGTGGAGATAGTAGCCTGCTGCTAAATCTCATCCCCCTTCCCCCCCCTCTTCCTGCTAGGCATTTCTCTCTTTCCCTCCCTTTTTCCTTTTCTTTCAGAGAAGACAGAGGGACAGGTGGCCAGTCAAGCATATACTTTAGTGTTACTCAGTCAGTAAGTCTGACACCCTGAGCACAATGCGCCAAAGATTATATGTTATATGTTATATGGTACATGTGTTCAATAAGTAAAACAGGGACGGACTAGCATATCTGTATTCTGTTTAACTGTATTATCAACAAGCAATCCATGCTGGTGAACACCCCTGACAAAGCGACAACGATAATGTGTTAGATGTTACATGTTGTATGTGGAAATACCAATAAAAACATTTGAAAAAATGAAAATAAAATAAGGTGAATGCTTTTTAACTGTGGTTATTGCAATTAGTTGTTTTATTACTATCTACGATGCAAGTGGCAGCTAGATTACTTATGGAACCTGTATTTAACTTTGTACTTGTACGTTTCGATGCCAACATTACATACAGGGCATCATCTTCAGGACAGTGGAATGAGATTATAGTACATTTTGCCTTTTTAACTATACTAAGGCGGGAGGAAGAATTATCAAGGAGTCCAGCAGGGCGCGTTGGCCTGCGGGCGGCACGTATGGGATGCTGGTTTGTCTGCGGGTAGTGGAATGATGCACTATCGCATTATTTGTTAGCTGGGAGCGCGGTGGCCTCTACAGCTGCACAGCTAATCCAGCCACAGTTGAGCTGTAGAGGCCACCGTGCTCCCAGCTAATGAGTCATGCGATAGTGCATTATTTGAAGTCTTGTTCCCAGCTAATGCGACTGTGCATTCCCGTTCCGCAAAATCGACACGGAATTGGTTTCACTACCCGCAGACAAACCGACATCCTATACGTGCCACCCGCGGGCCAACGCGCCCTGCTAGACTCCTTGATAATTCCTTCTCCCCCCTTAGTATTGTTAAAAAGGCAAAATGTACTATAATCTCAAGACAGCAATGTTTCATTCCACTGCCCTGAAGATGTGCCCTGTATGTAATGTTGGCATCGAAACGCACAAGTACAAGGTTAAATACAGGTTCCATAAGTAATAAAACAACTAATTGCACCCTCTTTTGTACCGCTTTTGGCCGCCATAAGTGTGGCAGGGTATGCTCAGACGTGAATCCCTTTCTCACTTTGCCACTGGATTCAAGCAAGCCGGGCTGAAGACGGCTGGAATGCCAAAAACCGGTCCTCCGAAGCTTGTTTCCGGTCCAGGGAAGACATGGCTTGGCAGTTCGGGCTGGACTGTTCCCATGAGGCACAGGGTCAGACTGATTTGCATATAGCCATGTCTGAACTGGGGTGCCAGAGTGGGCTAAAGAATGGTGATGGATTAGACCCAGATCTTTAAACTGGGTGTGAGTGTTTGATTGATTCAGATGCTCCGTCCATCACCACCCCCTTTTGTACCGCTGTATGTAATGTTGGCATCGAAACGTCGTCGACACCAAAACACCATATGCAATAAGTATAGGTTATATTGTAGTGTGCAATGGCTGATCTATGTCTGTTAAACTGAGTACAAGTGCACAGACCTATATATTTCTTTCGTTTTTTGGTCATCCTGTTTCGTTGTTTTGGCTTGTATTTTGTGGGTCACGGTTGTGCCCACTTATCATCAATTGTTCTTAAAACTTCTGAATGAGCACCTATATGAAAAATAAATTCTTGGCTGGCTGGACAAAAGTCATACTCATTATTTAGTTTATGCTTATCTCTTTTGTGTAATTTCCTCCTATTATAGGGACCGTTGTTCTCTATAATACGATACCGCACAAGGTCCCTATTGCATTACCTTTGGGTCCCCTTGTTCCTGTGTAACAGATACACGTCTAACAGCATTCTGCTGTGCAAACAGGGCAGAAAGCTGAACAGGTATAACTGTGGCTTAAATTTCTTACACCAAGCGCACAGAGGTAAATAGAAAAATAGAAAAATAACAAAAGTGGGAGACGTGCAAAAATGTGGGCATACAGACTATCACCAGCCAGGAAACCTTAGCAAAAGCAAAAGTTGCCAGGCAAAGTCTCAGTGTCTGACTTTTGTTTAATATGGGCGCCAATACTTAGACAATAGAAGTGGAACAGCTTAACCTGGTAGTGATGGGTCAGAGAGCTTACCAAAACACCCTTGCTAGCCATTTTCCAATATGCCAAGTTCTGGACTTCCATAAGTGCTATGCCCACTGTCTGGGAAAGAATAAAAACCTGATCTGACCTTTTATAATGCCAATAATATTATTTATTATTGATTAAAAATTGTTTTGCCTGATTCAAGTAGTATTTAAAATCAAATATGTTTTCTAAAATAATTTTTTTTAGTTTTTGTTGGTGTGAGTTACATTGATTAATTTAAAGTTCTATTTGACAACTTATTTTGTATTTTTTATATTATTTTCTAATATATGTTGTATGTATGATTTAGTAATTTTCTGTTGTCGGGTATTTAAATTTTTTCTAAAAAAGATTATAAATTGGAATTGTACCTGTCATCACTCTAAAGTCCAACACTTTCCCAGTTGATGATTAAAATTAAATGGAAATAATAAATCTAATCCATCCAAAGTGCAACACCTTCCCTACTATTGCTTAAATTGGAGTGGGAATAGTAAACCTAACATCCCCTAAGGCAAACACTTTCACTAATGTTGGTTAGACTGGAGTAGGAACAGTAAATGTAACCTGTCTAATGTCCATCACTTTCTCTTCTGTTGTGTACATTGGAGATAATTGAAGTAAATGTCATTTTTGCATGGTTTAACACTTTTTATATTTTTTGTATTAATTGGAGGCATTTTAATTATTGTGAAATTGTTGTTTAATAGTATTTTTTCCCCAATATTTTTGTAAAATGGTTTTATTGTTATTAGAAAAAGGTATGCTTCGATTCTATTTTTGATATTTATTATATCACTTTAGTTATTATATATTTTATTATACATTATAACGTTATTTGTTTTTTGTAATAATATAATTATATTAGTTGTTTAAAACTGTTACTATGTTTTAAATATAAATATGTACATATATATATTTCATTTTTATATTTAGTTTTAAACACAACTATTTTGTATCTATTTATTTTAATATTTAAAGTAGATTAGCTATTTTTATGGGTTATACATTTACGTTTATGCTAATTTTAACGTTGCTGTAATATTAAATTAAATGTGTATAATGTATAGTTAATGTCATATTTTTAAAGAATAAATATAGATTTTTTCTAAATAAACATTTATTTATGCTCTATGGTCTCCCTCCCTCTCTAATGAAACAACTAATGTGAAAATGTTTTCCAACTATTCACATATCATAGCTGTCTTCTCTTTTAAGTCTGTCTTCATATCTATCACATTGTTAACAATGTTCAATTATATAGAGGTGCATTTTTTTTTATAAGAGAACCTTTTTTATGTGTTATGAATAGCTGATTCACCTTTTTAATTTATGGACATTAAACAAGAGCAATGGTTACAACCCTCTCAGCCATACAGACTGTTGCTGCGTAGACTCGCCCTGGATCTCCATAGATGATTCCATAACAGTCTCTACCTCAGGGAACTCCACTGCGTCCGTGCACAGAAAAGATGCCAGTTCAAGCTCCTGACCCATGCATACAAGGCCGTACACAACTGCGGACCCGCCAACTTAAACCATCCTCTGAACTTCCATTTGCCCACCAGACACTTCCGCCCTACGTCCCTTTCTCTAACCCTCACCCCCGCATACGACATAGAAGATGCACAGGTCACTCCTTCTACCTGGAAGCTAGGCCGTTGAACGAGCTAACCTTTCACCTACGGACCTTCCTATCTCTTCCAGTGTTCCGAAAGTCTCAGAAGACCTGGCTATTCGGTTAATCAACTGGGCCCGGCCAGCGCCTGGATTCCCTCACTGATTAAGCGCTCTACAAATCAATCGAGTAGAATAAGGTAAAAATCATAATCTTCTCAGCGGCAATAATTTTCTCTACTTCTGTCATCTAAGTGTCAGGTCAGGAAATGATCTTACATTATTTGAAATCTTTTGCCTCAGACTCCTGACCAGGGATGGGAGATGCTCATTGGTCATGCAATGTGACACTTGGCGGAGCACTTGTGGTGCAATAAGGGAATTTCAACTCACAAGATTTTACTTGAGCCTGCCAATCCCAACTGGCACATATTGGCTGCCTCAGACCCTTGAGGCCAGACTGTAATACTCATGCCAGGTGCTGTACCAAGTCAGTGTAATCATTAAATAGTAACTCATGGTACTGTTATAGAGGCAACTTAACGCCATGTTCCAAGAGTAGGAGCGGCCACCCCATCTGGATCTACGGACCTTCCTCATAGTTGCGAGGAAACCAGTGCTTGAACAAAGACTCCTGGATGATTGGTAAGCAGTAAGAAGAGAATGGGTGATGGTAGGTGCAGTTTTCCAGATAGATCCGTGGGCCAGGCACATGGCCTTGAAATGTACTCTGGACTGAATTGGCAGCCAGTGAAGCTTCATCGGAGCAGGTGTCGCCGATTGTCTCCGTGGAGTCTCGAGGAGTAGGCTCACCTGCAATTTCTGGATGTTGGCCTGCGGGGCGCCCAAGTACAGTGCGTTCCCGTAATCCAGACGGGACAGGATGATAGCTGCACCATAATCCTTCAGGCCTAGAAGGGGAGTAGGAGCAGGATCTTTCTTAACATCCTCATCAGGCCAAAGCAGATGGCAGAAAGCTTAGTGGCCTGATAGTTAAAGAAAAGGGAACTATCGAGCCATATACCAAGGCTCCTAATTTGGTGCTTTGGTAGAGGCATTGTGCCGAGACAGGGCGGCCAAGAGAGGGCCGATGCTGAGGGAGGCTAGCCCAGAAACATTAATTCTGTCTTGTCTTCATTTAGCTGAAGGTGGGATAGTGCCATCCATTTGGCTACCGCCTCTAAGAAGATGCCTAGGTTGCATGATGACCCTTCAGGGTGGTTTAGCGCAACCACCAACTGGATGTCATCCGCATAGGTAATAATTCCAATGCCGAATGGAAGCACTATCCCAGCCAACGGCGTCATATAGATATTAAAGAGCGTGGGGCTCAGGGAGGAGCCCTGAGGAACCCCGCAGCTCAAAGGCCAACGATTAGAGGTGCCCATACCCTCAGAGACCTGGTAGAAACAGTCCTGTAAAAGTGACTGTAGCCAGTTAATGGCCATGCCTGTCACTCCGAGATTTTGTAGACGGTCAGCTAGGATGTTGTGGTTCACAGTGTTGAAGGCAGCACTAAGGAGCAGCAAAATAATTGCTGCTGTGCCGCCCTGATCTAAGAGTCTCCTAGCTTCTTCTGTAACTGCTACGAGAGCCGTCGCCGTCCCTAACTTGGGGCGGAAACCTGTCTGGGAGTTATGAAGAAGATTGTTAGACTCTAAATAGTGAACTAGAATGGAGTTTATGTATCAGAATAGAAGATCTAGTTTTACGGGAGAGTAGATCAGTACTTCAGTGCCATAGACGGGCATGCCAATACGTCAATAACATGCACTGGAACTAACCTATTATGATTGAGAAGCCCTATGAAGGGCGAACCCAGTCTTGAGGTGCTGGTGTTCTGGTTTGGGGAGAACCTGACCTAGTAGTTTGTGCTGGACTGTTCCGATAGGAGCAAGGTGTAGACCGATTTGCAAATGGCTGGGTCTAAACTGTAGTGACATGATGTGCAAAATAAGAATGGACTGGAGTGTGGGCCAAGTAACTGCCAGTAGCTGAGATTCATTCAAACATTTCATACATCACTTTTTGTGTACTCTAATACATTAATGTGACCTTGTAGGGTGTAACTGGTGCTCACACAAAGTACTCTAATGCCCTTGGGCAGAGTTTGCATTATATATTATAAAAAGAAAAGCACAAGCACACATGGAAGAGTGAGCAATCCATTGTGTGGGTCTGGGGGAACAGAAGCTCTCGAGTGAGTGCACAAATATAGTTGAGCACAAATTGCAGGATATGAGCTCAACTTTACCACTAGCTTTAAGCAAATGCAAATCACAAAATTGCGTAGTAAATAGGCACAAGGAAGACTAATACTATAATCCAAACTGTAAGACATAGCTGTCTAGATCACAAACCTTCTCCCTTCAATACAGAGACAAGGAAGAGTTTTCCTTAAAGATCTCCAGAAAGGAGTAACATGTACTACTAATTTTATTGACATGTGGGCAAAAGGACAGATCAGTGTTGATAGATACACCAACATTTTTGGTCATAGAAAAGGGGCAGGAGGTGAGCTAAATGCCAATGACAACCCAAAAGAAGCACAGGTCCAAGGTTGATTCCCTAGAACCTTAGCCATCCAGCAATCCCAAAGTTTAAGGGGAAAGTCAGAGTTACTACTATTCTGTTATATCACGAATTGAGTTTAAACAACACTGTTAAACAGAAAAAAGAACAAATTAAAGCAACTAAAAGGGTTAAATATACATTATATAATTCCACAATGTAAAATTTATTAAATCAATGTGCAGTGTTTTTACTTTTTTAAAGTGCTTCAATTCACACACAACTAAATTATAAAATGAAAATGTACACAATGAAAGCCGACTTCCTGTTGCATCCGTGAAAGAGTTCATGTGAACCCTGATTCTTAGGGTAATGAGGCAGAACAATCTCAGGCAGACTCGGGGAGGTATTTTGGGACATCAACACAGAACCAAGCAACTCACAGAAATAACTCAATATATCAATGTCCAACCAAAGCTTTTTCATGAAGAAGGTGTTTTAATATACACACCACATACTATATCGAAAATTACAAATATTTACATGATTTCAGGTGGTATTGCAAATCATGTACCTTAAAGAAATATCGCAACCGTGTACAAGTAGTCTTCTAAAAGCTAAGTCTAAAGTCTTTGTTGAGTCGTTTAAAGTGTAAAATGAGAGGCCTATTTCCTTTGTTATCATGTTTAACAATCAATGAAAACAACCTGTTAGCTGTAATGTGAAAATAAATACCCTATGTTGTCTGTCAAGAGAGACCCACGAAAGTCTACAAACTTGTCAAGCAATTCACAATGTAAAATGAGCGACCTTTGTTATTGTCACCAAATTAAAATATCAATTAGGAAAGTTGTTGGAAATGGCCCTTTTTGCAGGGTTATCCCCAAATGTTTTGCTTCTTCCTCCTATTTTTTCCTGACTTCTTGTTGTTGGCTTTAGGACTCTGGGCACTTTACCGCTGCTGATCAGTGCTAAAGTGCAGATGCACTCTGTGTAAATTGATATTGTGATTGGCTCTCCCTGATTGGCATATTTGTTTTATCTGTAGGTTCCTAGTAACGTGCACTGAGTGTGCCCTGGTAAATCAAATGCTACTAGTGGGCCTGCAGCACTGATTGTGCCACCCACATGAGTAGCCCTGAAAAGATGTCTCGGGCCTGCAACCGCGGTGCCTGTGCGCAGTTTGTTAACTGCCATGTCGACTTGGCAACTGCAACGACTTGCCAGGCCCTAGACTTCCCTTTTCTAACATATAGGGTGCAGCTATGGTGGGCCCAAGGTACGCCCCTGGGTAGGGTGCAGTGTATGTGAAAGGTAGGACATGTACTAGAGTGTGTAACATGTCCTGATAGTGAAATACTGCCAATTTCGTTTTCCACTATTGAACGGCTGTCACCAACTCTAACCAGCAGCAAAGCCGGCAAGGGTAGCATAGGGGATAGGATCCTCATCCTTCAGGTGGCGGCTGGAATGAGAGGTGAGCAGGCGACAGATCTCCGTGTACTAGCTTCCAAGGGGCCGCTGTCGCAGGCCGAGACGGCAGCAGCAGGTTCTGGTGTTAAATGGGCTTCTATTGGAATTCTCAAGAGCATATTATCAAGCTCATTATCGCCGTTTAAACGGCAGATTCCTGTCGCTAAAGCGGCGATAATTTTAACACCGTTCCTTGATAATATGCCCCCGAGATGGCTGACCTAATGTAACGAGGGACTTTGTTTCAGACTTTAGGTTCCAAGCACGAGAAAACATGGCCGCCGGCTCTGATACTATGGATATGGGGGACAATGGTGATTAGGAAATTGGCTGAGCTGAGGTGTCTGGTGGGGGTGTGGAAGCAGATGCGGCTGTTCGGGTAAATCAGGCCAAGACTGTGCAGTGCGCTGTATGTGTGTGGGTAATTTGAACAGTGACACTTGTGTAAGGGGTGCCAAGGGAAACTTTTTGAGAAGATCGGAAATGTTGGTGCATGGGGTGAGATTGAGTGTAAGTATAGCTGCTATATTCTGAAAGATCTGGAGATGCTTGGCAAGATTCCGTTGTAAAGCATGTTTCCAAAATCTAGCTTGCTAAGGATGAATGCCTGGGTGATTGTCTGGTAGGTGTTGAGAGGAAATCACCTGAATATTTTCCTGAGAGTCTTGAGGGTGTGAAAACAGGATGAGGTAATTAAGTTGACACAGTTGGACATCAACAGTTTGTTGTCAACCATGATTCCCAGATTCCTGGCTTGGCAGGTCAGTGTGGCCACTAGACCAAAGTGACAAGCCCTTCCCAAAGGGTACAATCTCTGTCATACGAGTTAAGTTTAAAACAGTTGGATTTCATCCAGAGGTCGACTTCTGGCATGCACGGTTGCTGGCGATGTCTTGTGAGATGGAGAGGATAAGTTGTGTGTTGTCGTGGAGGACATGATGTTGGGTCCATAGGTTCACGCGATGTCGGTGAGTGGGGCGAAGCACCTAATAAAGAGCATGTGGCTGAGTAATGATCCCTTGTGGGGATCAGTTTGAAGGTTTCGGAGGTGTAGGGGGCTAGGCTGACTTTCTACATTTGGCGGGAATTCCAAAAGGTAATCCATAAATGTCTTTTTGTATCAAACAGTACTATTGATGTACCATCCAAATTTGATTGATTGATCCAAGAAATACTATTATCTGTCAGTTTAAAGGATTAAAAACAGCAGTAGAGTTGTTGAATTTGGTAAAATACAACTACTTATTAATAGGCATTCATTCTTAACCTTAGCAAGCATTTTACTTGCTTTATTTTGACCACCATGAAACTGAGATTTAGTATGTAGTAGGACAATACAGTCATCTGTAGCAGCAAGTAGTTTTACTCAATTTTTGGTTCAATAAGAACACTCAGTATATCGTAAGACTTTGAATTAAAGTAGCTATGCTCATGCACATTAATAGTTACAAGAAAGGATGTGTCCCTGGTATCAGCATTTGTTTTTCCAAACAGCATGGAATATGACAAACGCTCTTAAAGCAGCTCTAAAGATTGCTCCAATTGTTAGCTAAAGAGGTGTCCGCCAATTTATTAAAAGTGAAAATTTCTTTGGCAAAGGTGTGGAAACTGTTCACAAAATCACTATCTGGTAGAGGATAATTTTTAATCTCCATCTGTTTGTTTTTGCACCAACAGAGATGTCTAAAGATGCAACTAGAGGGTCCCGATCAGTTAGAAAGAGAGCAGTCATATGAGCAGATTACAAACAATGAATGAAAGGTCTGGAAACTAAAAGTTAATCGATCCCAAAAAAGGAAACTAACACAACTCAGGGTTATAGGTTCTCCAGACATCGAATAGTGATCAAGATGTAATTGCTGCTTTTGAAGCTGTATGGGATTTAGCAAGCATGAACTATAACTTAGATTTTCTGGCTAACAATGGGGCGTGTATTTGATTAGAATCTCCTCTCAAAACGATATTAACAGTGGTGGCTGGTGATATTTGAAAGTGGTAGGACGTAAAAGTTCGGTATGACTTTATAGTAGCAAGCATGCCTAATTGGCAAACGTGGATTTCTGACTCATACCTTCTTACTGTACATGAAGAAGAGGTACAGCTCTTATTCGTCACAGAAAATAATTTGTTTAGGGACATTTAATATCACTAACAAACCAAAATATATAGTTCAGGGATTGGTGTTTAACAAAGACTTAACAGGCAGCCTCTAAAAGAACTACTGTTGGTGGAGTGCAAACTAAGCCCTCTCCCACATCTTGGCCACGGTGCTACTGCCCAAGTTGCTCCATTAGTAGCTACGCCCGAAGATGTTTGTATTTCAACCTGTGTGAAATTCAGAGGTACTGACTTGTTCAACACCGCAGGATTAGGACCACCACAAATGTCATGTACTCTCTGGAGCAGCGTTTCTTAACCAGGGGTCAGCAATGCCTTTATTAACTTATTTGAAACCAAAATGTAATATTGAAACTTTTAACCCATTCCACCGTCCAACGTCACAGTGGGTGTGTGCGGAGGGCAGCCAGAGGCCGTCCGAACCCCGTCCACTCATTATTTCGCCAGCACAGCGGCGGAATTCGTGCCGCGGTCAATGGGTTAAAAACTCTGGTAATATGAAAGTATTTGAAATTAGAGTCTTAAAATGAAGTTGGTAGCACACTTACCTGATGCACCACAGTTGATGCTCCTGCAGCGGTGGAATTAAAAAGCAAGAACGGAGGACCATCTTTTTCTAAAAAGTCGGACAGGGACTGTGAAACATATGCCATGCTTGATGTACATAGTGTCTGATAACTCTGTCTCGACTTTGCAGCACAGCCCAGTTAATTTTTTGCACTCTCTGGATGAGAGAAAGGAAGTACAGTATCTAAAGAAATAGCATTATTCACTTAGTTCTATCAAGATGTGCACAGTGCATGCTCACAGCTACATCTAGCATCAGGCGTTGTGATGCCATCTCATAAATGTCCTAGTTAGCACAGTACTGACTCCATTATCTAACTACAGGGGGACCAGAGATTACTACCTGACTGTACTATGAATTTAGTATGTATGGGTTTCAGAGAAGTAATCCGTAGTTGTGACTGAAACCCGTCAACCAGTATTACTCAAGGCCAAACAACGTTACATTCTGGACTCGTAGGTTCACTGCAGAATTAACAGTATGAGCTGAAAAAGCCAAGCCTGCAAAGTGTGAGCTGACACAGAGACTTCTGTTTCTGCAAAAAAAGACGAATAACAATAAATAGTGTATTTACTCACCGTGCTGCACAGCATCCTGGGGTACATCACCCATCGTAGGTGAACAGCAGCTCTTCTGGGGCCAGGAGGAGTTTGTTTATTTCCACAAATCCAGGGCTCGAGTCGAGGTACCACGCTGGTGGAAGGCATCCCCCCACTTATTTTACCGGGTGGACGCCGTCCCCCCTGCCCAAAAGCTGGACTGGACAATGATGGCGATACTTACCGGACCGGCCGCCCCGCCGCCCTCCCAACCTTGAGGTACTCATTACATCCTGCTTCCTCCTCTCTCCACCCCTCCCCTGCCCACTCACTCGCTACCCATCTCATGCTCCCTTGTTGTGTGGCATTTTAGGACCCTAGTGTAATTTTCCCGATTCATGCCCATTTATAGGTATAAATCACGCGACCCTTATATAGGCATAGAAATCATAACCATATTTAGACTTAGCCTGTGCAGTCCTAATATGGCATGGCTACTTCGTCCAGTTCCGAAAATCCACAATGATTTATTGAAAAAACTAGCCTTCAGCAGTCAGGGGCTTCCCCTTGCTCGAATATTGATTTATCCAAGAACTCATGGAGTTTTCAAAGAACTGAGACTCTTTGATGACGTTATTATGTCCAACCTTACGTCAAACTCAGCACCTTCAAGGTATAGATATGCCCACACTTGTCCTAGCAAACACACGGTGGTTTGGAGCAGTTCGACTATCTACTTGCCTGACATAGCTCGCTGCAGCAAGTGCCGAAGGAAGCTGGCCCTCCAGCAGATGCTTTGAGAGAGACACTGTCTTTTCTCTGGCCGAGAAATCCAGCTCCAGTGTTTCCAAGCTACCCTTGCGGGTTGTTGGGAAATCGAGTCCTGAGAGAGAAATACTAGACCTCCTTCATTCTAAAACCAAGGTACGGAGCTGATTAGACCATAAGAGAAATCTTGGCTAGATTTTGACAAAAATACTAAACTTAAGCTACACCTCACTTACTTCTTACCTCGTATTAGACCTAGGTTAGGTACATTGGGGTAGGCGTATTTTAGAAGCACCAGTTGAGTACTTTTAGTATTTATTATTTTATGTATGTATTCTATGGCTTAGAAACCATACCATGCTTTTACAGTATTATTTCATAATACTATTCTTGCTGTACGCATTGCACTTTACAGCCAGTATAACGATTGTTGCTGTTCATTTCTTTTTTCTTGAGAAAGAAGACTGTTCAATAAATACTTTTATTGAAAACGCCGTCTCCCTATTTCTCTGACCCTCTGGTGAAATGAAGCATGCACGATTGACTGAGTGAAATATTTATCTCCTGTTTCCGGGACTCTAGAGATATATTTATTATTCTTGGGAAACAAAGTTGTCATGTTTATACGGTTGTCAGAACTAATCCCTTCTTGTGAATTTGAGAACGTTTCTAGTGAGCTTTGAGCTAGCTGGCACTCACAATTAAGTTTAATATATTCATTAGAGACCTAGTAGACATAAGTCATACGTCAAATCTATAGTTTATGTTATTCCAATGCGCGGAGCCTATTAAGAATATAGGAACTACACTACACACTCTCCTGAAGTCTGTGTCCCACTCTCTCCGTGCTCCCCACTCACAGATGCTCCTCCCGCCCCCCCCCCCTCTTCGCGCTCTGTTCGTGACCTGCTCACGCCCCCCCTTTGAGCCTTCACACTTTCTTATCTACGAGTTACAGGTGAACTGGGCATTAGCGGTGAACAGGGCAGGAGCGGTGAACAGGAAAGGAGCGGTGAACAGGGCAGGAGCGGTAAACAGGGCAGGAGCAGTGAACAGGGAAGGAGAAGTGACGGGGCAGGAGAAGGGAGGGGTCAGGAGCAGTGACGGGGCAGGAGAAGTGATGGGACAGGAGCAGTGATGGGGCAGGACAAGTGACAGGGCAGGAGCAGTGACGGGGCAGGAGCAGTGACGGGTCAGGAGAGGTGACGGGCAGGAGAAGTGATTAGGCATGAGCAGGAGCAGATAACGGGCAGGAACAGTGAACGGGCAGGAATAGTGAACTGGCAGGAGCAGGGACGGGCCAGGAGCAGTGAACGGGAAGGAGGAGTCAACGGGCAGGAGCAGTGACGGGGCAGGAGCAGTGAACGGGATGGAGCAGTGACGGGTCAGGAGAAATGACAGGGAAGGAGTGGTGATGGGGTAGGAGAAGTGACCGGGCGGGAGAAAGTGACAGGGCAGAAGAAGTGACTTGTACTTATTTACCTTTCCTATTTATTTATATACTATTGCATGACATCCACTGATGTGTCTGCAAAGCATACCTGGGGACCTGAATTTATGTCCTGAATTTTGATCTCCTGTCCTGAATTTTTTTTGTGAATTATGACCCCTTGTACTAAACTTTTACACTCCCCATTCTGAATTTGCACCCATGCCAGTTGGCCATCCCACTCTTCAGTGCCCACGACCTCCTCTCCCTTCCCTTCTATCTAGGGGCCTGCAGAGCAACACTGAAAGGGCCATCAGACAACTGTGGTGAAACAACAGAGCAGATCAGACTGTTGACAATGCAATATCGGCCCTTGATTAGCAGTGGATTCCAGAACAAGGAGTGTAAAATCCTCTGTGCAGAGGATGCTGTGGTGCAGGGAGGCACACAAACTAGTTTATTTTAACAAACTGACGACACTGAACGAGGTACCTGTGCACCCTAAACTTGAAACACAGTGATCCATGACATTTATATCTAATAAGTATACATATCTGCAGTACTGCATTGAAAAAGGTAACAATGCCGGACTGGCCGTTCCAGGCACAGGCGTTTCCCAGTGCACATGGAAGGGTAGGGGGCCAGTTTAGATTGGGGGGGGAGGCGGTTTGGTACAAGTGCAGGAGTTTTAAAAAAACTCCAAAGTTCTTTGTATATTCAGCAGATTTCGGTTAACAATACAAGTGCCAAGATAACTTTGGTGATCAATGTACCTTCTGCAGAGAGATGGGAGCATTTTTGTCTAGTAGCTGTTTTACTCACCTAAGGTAGCGCAGAGGGGTAATATGCCTGCTGGAAAGAACGTGTACCATGCATAATAAAGAGCAATATTTTAAGTGCATAGTTCAGTGGGTACTGCTTTGTGTTCACTTCCTGAATGAAAGGACACTTGAATACATATGGCCCGGCAGGTCGGGCTGGACTGGTCCCATTGGGCGCAGGATCAAGACTGATTTGCATATGGCTGGGTCCAAAATAAAATGGCATGGTGAGCAAAAAAACGGTGGGTTTAGGCCCAGATCTCTGTACTGGGGTGAATGTATGACATTGTTCTGCATTCTGTCCATGAGTTATTCTTTTTTCTATATTATGATTGAGCAGCTAGCTGGCTGACATGAATATGAAGGAGACTTTGTGGGATTCTCCTGACAGTCCCTTTCTCTTCTGAGCCCTGCTTAACACGTGTGTAAAGGAGGAGCCCTGTATTCATGTCCTCAATGTTTGAGATAAAAAATACTAATGGATTTCTGAACAATGAGAGTAAAAGCATTAAGGGAACATGTTGCTCCTGCTTATATTTCACACGCTTTACATAAACCTGTATTCCCTATGAGTGTTTGCTTTTTCCTGAATTAAACCTTAAATAAACATATCCATTCTTTTAATTAAATAACGTTATAAGCTGTAACTGGTCAGTGCAATGCTAAACGTACTAAAAATGGTATGTTTTGCCATTTCTAGCCACACCCCTGACTCCGCCCACTGATCCAATCTTTGGTTATTCCCGTCCCCTGATTCTCCACCCATAGTTCCCCTACTTTTTCCCCCCGTTTCTACCACTGCTCATGAGTCATTACAGCAAAACCCTGAGCTGTTGAACTGATGGGGCCCAGACTGACGCCCCTGTACCTTTTCATGTCGTTCTTTCTTAATGTGGCCTCTCTCTGAGCTGTGCACATTCCTGTCTGAGATCCCCGACCTCACCCGGTGCCAGCCTGGCGCTGCCGAGCGTCCAGGTGGGTTCCTCAAATGCCTCGTGCTCGGAGCTGTATGACCCTCAAAACATAACACCGTCTGATCACAAGGGGCGTGTTGTTCCTGGCCGGGACGCCTCTGAAAACAAGCCTTCGCATCTGTAATCACAAGTGCAGCGGCCGCCCGCGGGTCCTTGGCGGCGGAAAGAGATGCTCTCGCGCCTCTTTTCATCCTTCGCCTCCTCCTCGCTCGGCTGGCCTGCTGTGTACTGATGGAGAGGGTCCCTGCGTGACGGGCCACCGGCTACAGTACCCTTCCAAGAACACAGATCTAAGCCTTGAAGTGTAGCTAATGAAATCTTTTAAAACGCAGCGTCTGAAGACCTTGCTCTTTACCTCCTGCTCCCCACACACAACCTCTAAATAGTCTGCAGTTCTACCTTCGAAAGAGCACACACACCTTTCCGGTTCCAAGCACAGCACCTCCGGTGAATATATAGAAGTTTAGCACGACTGCACCTATAGTAAGGCTAGAGTGACCAACTGGCATGGGTGCGAATTCAGGAAAAGGGTCAACATTTAGGACAAATCTACGGGACAAAAGTACGTTTTACCAACAAATCAAAGGAGGCTGCGCAATAATCTGTATATAAATAGACAACCACTTAAGTACAAGTGAAAATACAATAATGCACTTCGCGTTTTTTTTTGTATGTGCCCAGCTGTGAGTAACTGTGTAGGTCTTTTTGCGGTATTTCATATGATAATAATCTATTTATATAGTTACTGCACTGGGTTATCCAGTCTGATATTTTGTTTACAACTCATGGTCCTGAGCAGGCATGTTTAGTGAGAGAAGTGGTCAGGAAGATCTGCTCGGACAGACTTTGTTACTAGCTTCTCATATCTGAGTGCCCTTGTGAGATGAAACGCGGCACGCATAGGTGAACTAAAGAGAGGAGTGCTGTGAGTAATGCATTACGGGTATTTCAGCAAGTGGGACTTAGAATATGAACTCTGACTTGGCTTATGGGAGCTGCGCAAAGAGTTGCACTAGTTGACGGACGTCATAAAGGTGCTTTTCCCAGCAGCTTTCTTAAAGAAGGCACCGCCGATACACTATGACATAGTTTATTTTTTATGCCTTGCCTATTGCTGCATACACAATATACATCTCAAGCACAGCTCATGACACTATGTGGCTCTCCCTTAAACCTTACACCTAAAACAAAATATGCAAACATTTACAATTACTAGTGTTACATTCAAGTAGCAGCTGGGTGTCACTCAATAGGTCATCTGCATGACGTATAGATCCCACACATGAGTACACAGCAAATACAGAATAGTAACTCATAGGCAAGGGAGTAGCCTGAATACTTCAATACCTCCCACTTTGAACTAAAGCTCATATGGCATCAAGAAAGCAAAGTAAGTAATCATAAGCCTCCCTCAGAAGAGCTCTCTTGTCCAAGGATCTAGCCATTCTTCCTATCATCAAACCCCTTATATCCACCATTTCAGATTTAGATACTGTCATCTATTAATTATTTCATCCCTCATTCAGTCTTTCACCATTCATTTTGCCCTTGCAGCCGTGTGCTCATCCATATCCAAACCTTTTCAACCATATGCAAACCTTCCACTCATCCATCCCTCCATCCACCCTATCACTCATCCATCGATCATCCATCCACCTTTTTTACCCAATCCATCCTTTCACTCATCCATCCACTCTTCCACCTATCCATACATTCACTCATCCATCCAACCGTTTACCCTTTCACCCAAGCTATCCCTTCACTCATCCATCCACTATTCCACTCATCCATTGATTCACTCATCCATCTAACCATTTACCCAGTCACCCATCATTTCACTTACTCATCCACCCACCCAGTCACTCATCCATCCACCTATTCAACTTTTCACTCATCCATCCATCCTTTCTTTTAGCTCTGCACCATCCCTTTCAGTCATCTATGCATTCCTTCACTCATTCATCTTTACATTCTTCTTTTCACTTATCCATGCACATGTTCACCCATCCATTTTGCCAATCATTCATCCGTGCTTTCACTAACCCATCCATTTATTCATCCTCCCTGTCTCTCTCAATTCCCCTTTCACTTAGCCACCCATCCACCCACTCATCTATTTAGTCATTCACTCATGTATCCATCCATTAACTCTATCACTCATCCATCCTTTCTCTCATCCATCCTTCCACTCATCTATTTATACTTTTGTCCATCTACCCTCCCTTTCACACACTCATCCATCCACTGTTCCACCCATCCATCTATTCACTCATCCATCCAACCATTTACCATTTCACCGATCCAGCCACCCTTTCACTTACTCGTCCATCCACTCAGCCACTCATCCGTCCACCCCTTCAACCTTTCACCATTCTTTTTTCCAGATCTCCACCCTCCCTCTCACTCCCATGTTTCACTCATCCATCTTTACATTCTACTTTTCACTCATCCATGCACCCACGCTCATCCATTCTGCTAATCATTCATCCATACTTTCACTCACCCATCCATCCATCCTCCCTTTCTCTCTCCATTTCTATTTTACTTAGTCACTCATTCTTCTATCCACCCTTCACCCATCTACCCACACATCCATTTACTCATCTACTCATGGTTCCATCTACTGACCCTATCACTCATCCATCCTCTCACTCATACATCCATCCTTTTTCTCATTCAATCACCATTTTACTCATCTATCCATTCTTTTGTTCAACTACCCTCCCAATTACTCAATCGTCCATCCTTATATCCACCCTTTCACTCATCTATCCATCCATTCATTCACCCTTTCATTCATCAATTTATTTGTCAATCCATCATTTCTGTCATCCATCCACCCATTCACTTACTAATCAGCCACCATTTCACTCAGTCATCCATCCTTTTACTGATCCTTCCACCCTTTTATGGATGGATGAAGGTAAATAGATGGTTGTATGGGTGGAAGGGTAGATGTACCATCCTTATATCCACCCTTTCACTCATCTATCCATCCATTCATTCACCCTTTCACTTATCAATTTATTTGTCAATCCATCATTTCTGTCATCCATCCACCCATTCACTTACTAATCAGCCACCATTTCACTCAGTCATCCATCCCTTTACTGATCCATCCACCCTTTTATGGATGGATGAAGGTAAATAGATGGTTGTATGGGTGGAAGGGTAGATGTACCCTTCCACCCATACAACCATCTATTTACCTTCATCCATCCTTCCACTCATGCAGCCATTCATCCTTTCTCTCATTACCATCATTCACTCTTTCACTTATTCAATCATCCTTTCACTAATCCATCCAGCCATTTTTCCATGCCTTCACTTACTCACTAACCCACATTTTCACATGAATTATGAGCTGAGCCTTTGTCTACTGAGTTGCAGACAGAAGCGGCCTATATAGAACTTAACCCTCGCTGTAGTTCTAAAAGCAAGATTGGGTTAGAGGTGGAGGAGGGTTCGCTATGCCCCTGCACATAGGCAGTCTGAAAAACTTGGAAGTCATGAGTCATGCATGATACACAGTGCCAGGACGAGAGGTGACTGAGACATGGTGTTGTTTCCAAGTCTTTAAGTAGGATGAAGAAACTGGGGATTTCTCAAAGGGGCGTATCTGTGCAAGCCTGGGCGTGGCTTAAAACACCTAAGATGAAAATATGTGCTGAGCATAATGTGCCGCCCAACTGGTATTTTGCTGTTTCTATCATTGCATCCAGTAACATTAGGCCTACACAAGTCATGACCATTGGTTTTGTCAATGGATGTTAGTTGCATAAAATAAATAAAAGAAACAGTAACTATGGCTTCAGTGTATATAATATTAAAAATGCTTCAGCTCTGAAATGATGAGACTGTGTAAGAACTATAACCTCTTCTTCTTTTTTTTTTTTAAAAACCTTTATTATATTTATGCACAGTACACAGCTGTCTGCCTACAACCCAACGGGCCGGCCGCTATGACGTTTAAACAGCATAACATCTCACAATGGTGCTCCCCCGTTCCTTGCATGGGGGTTAAGCGACCCGCAATATATTCATGTACATAACGTAAAATCAAAGGATAAGCATTGTAGGTTTTAGTTTTGAAATTTTGATGAACTGAACTAACAACATAAAACATAAACACATGGCAGTAATCAATTACAGGGAATCAAAGTGAGAGGGTGGAGGAATCCAACTAGCATACGATAATGGAGCATATGTCTCGGGATGAAGGGCGGCGAGGAGTTCGATGAATACATACTATTACAGACATACGTCCGGAACGCCAACTAAGGAGAAAGCGAGATATCAATGGTGTAGTCCTGTGGGGGAGTGCAGACATTCCCACGGTAAGTGTTTCATTGGGACCAAATTATACCCCATTTCTTAGGTCGGCCCCGGGCCACATAGACAGTCTTTTCCCTGAACATGCACCAGTCTATGTTCTCCTGCCAAGCCGCTATCGTGGGTGGTCTATTGGAACCCCAGAGTTGTGCAATTTCCCTCTTGGCAACCATGTTACCAAGAGTCGCCCAAAAAGTCTGGGCCGTGTTGTAGTCCGTCGGTTCCC
Organism: Lissotriton vulgaris; assembly: GCF_964263255.1. Taxonomy (NCBI): domain Eukaryota; kingdom Metazoa; phylum Chordata; class Amphibia; order Caudata; family Salamandridae; genus Lissotriton; species Lissotriton vulgaris. Next base: position 202,164,420 of record NC_141688.1, read on the forward strand.
AGACATTAAGAAGGCATCGTCTGGCCTCAGGCAATAGAGAGACCCCGGTGACCCTTTCCATAATCGCATGCACTCTACACCAGAAGGCAGCCACCTCAGGACACTCCCAAATGATATGCAGGAAGGTACCACTCATACCGCAGCCGCGCTTACATAACCCATCAAGAGAGTAACCCATTCGTACTAGACGCGTGCCAGTTACATATACACGATGGAGGATCTGCAACTGTACGAAATGGAGGCGGGCGGGTATGGCCACCTCCTTAGGGGAGGAGACGGCCATTTGCCAATCCTCGTCATCGAGTTCCAGGCCGTCCGCGATCCACGAGGCCCTAAGGCGCTCAAGCAAATCCGCCCTGTTATTGATGAGTTTTTTATAAATTAGGGATATAGTACTGTCCGGCACATGGCTGTCAAGAATACGATCCTCCAGCGGCCAGGATTGGGGAATCTCCGTCCCCGGGGGGAAGACGGAGGTCAAGGCATGTCGCACTTGGATGTACCTGAAGTGCTCCCTGTCGTCAAGCTCATATTCAATTTTGAGCGCCTCAAAAGTCTTAACACTACCTTTGGACCAGAGATCCTCCACCTTGCTTATACCAATCATGTCCCATTTATCGAATCCTTTCGTTCTCCACAAATTGCCCAGACGATCAGAATCATACAACGGTGTCACTCGGGTTAACCTATCACTCCATCCCATAGCAGCATTCGCGTCTCGCCACACTCGCACAGCACTTTTCGTGGGGCCAGTCAGGGCGTTAAATGGTTTCTTAGAATACAGTGCCCTGTTGAAATTCCCGCCTGGCAGAAGATGTTTATCCATAGCAAAGGCAGGAGTCTGACCAGGGGCGTAGGTTACATGATTAACTGCGCATAGCTGCAAGGCCCAGTAGTAGCGTCTGATGTCAGGGAGGGCGATGCCACCGTCATACCACGGCAAAGTGAGTTTGGGTAAGGAGATACGAGCACGCCCGTCCCAAATCAGTTGCCTCTGAAGGCTCTCAACCTCACGGAAATACCCAGGAGTTATAGGATCAAAGAAGTTCTGAAGTGTATATAGGAATCTGGGGAGCGACATCATCTTGAAGAGAGTTGCACGCCCCAATGGGGAAAGGGGCAGTCGTCGCCACCGTGAGACGTCAAATTTTAGCCGCTGGAGAGGAGCATGAAGGTTACGCTCGTAACGGACGGCAGATTCCAAAGAGACATGTATCCACAGGTACCTAAAACCAGTCTCGACCACCTGAATCGGGAATCTACGGGGCAACGGGGGAAGATCTCCGCCAGAACGTAGACGCAGGACTTGGTCCAGTTGATAACAAGACCCGAGTTCTTCCCGAAGGAGGTGAGGACATCGAAAAGCACATTAAGAGACTTCCGGGGGGAGGTGAGATAGAGAAGAATGTCATCTGCATATAGCGAGACACGATCTTCAAAGTCAGGGGTCCACTGGATACCCTTGATCGAGGGCTCCCAGCGAAGCCACTCGGCCAACGGCTCCAGGGCAAGAGCAAAAAGCAACGGAGACAGCGGACAACCCTGACGGGTGCCACGTCCAAGTGTGAAAGAATCGGACACCCTGCCATTCACCACCACCTGGGCTAGTGGTCGTTCATAAAGGAGCTTCACCCAGGCGATAAATTTCGAGCCGAAACCAAACTTGGCGAGAGCTGCCCAGAGATAAGGCCATTCAATCGTATCAAAAGCCATGGTGGCATCGAGGGAAGCCAAAATGGCCGACTCAGTCAGAGTTCCAGCTCTCGCGAGAACTCCGTGGAGTCTCCTAAGGTTAAGGGCGGTATTTCGGTGCGGGATGAAACCGGATTGATCCGGATGGATCAAGTCGCCGACCACCTTAATCAGTCGAGTAGCTAGTAATTTGGCAAGTATCTTGGGCTCAGCATTAAGCAGTGAAATGGGCCTGTAGGAAGCGCAACAATCACGTGGCTTACCTTCCTTGTGGATGACAACGATGGTGGCCAGGCGCTGGTCAATAGGAAGGAGACCAGTATCGAAGGCCTCGAGAAACATATTTCTCAGATATGACGCCATTTTGTCGGGCCTTAATTTGTAGAGCTCAATAGGCAAGCCATTGGGCCCCATGGCCTTACCAGATCGAAGGGCACGAATGGCACCAGCGACCTCATCCACTGTTATAGGCGCATCCATCATGGCCTTATCCTCATCAGAGAGGCAGGGTAACGCGATATCGCGCAACAGCAAACGGGAGTCACGCTCATCTCTATCGCTCACAGAGGCATAGACCGTCTGGAAATGGTCCACAAAGCAATCAACAATCCCAATCGGGTCAGACACACGATCCCCATTCGACTTTTCAATCACCAGAACAACTCGATTCGCTCTCTCAGACTTGTCCAACCACGCAATAAGCTTACCCGCCTTATCACCCACATCGTAGAGTCTACCCTGCTGTACTCTATTCATGACTTTGGCCGTGTCTGTCACCAGGGCTCTGTAGTCAGCCTGCTTCAGAGCTAGGGAGTGTAAAGTTGCAGGAGTATCATTCCCATCCAGTTCACTCTCAAGTACTGTTATCTCATCCTCGAGACGCAAAATTTCTTCAGGTTTAGCCTTCTTAGCGGCAGCAATCAATGACAGTGAATAACCCTGAATAACAGTTTTGAAAGCCTCCCATAGTGAAACAGAAGAGGAGACAGACCCCACATTTTCATTAAAATAGCAATCGATGGCCTTGACCAGCTCAGAGCGCGTCTTGGGGTTTCGCAAATACCAAGGGTTAATAGGAGCAATTCTCCCCTCGCTACCCACCCCAACCGCAACCCTTAGCCACAGGGGAGAATGATCAGAGATACCCCTGGGGAGGTGACGGACCTCTCGCACGGAGGAAGAAGGGCCGACGGCAGTAAGAAATAATCAATTCTAGAAAGACTACCGTGGGCCCCAGAATGGAACGTATATTGCAGTTGCGCGGGGTGTAGCATCCTCCAAAAATCCACCAATCCAAAGGTTTCCAACGGTTCAGAAAGCACATCTGGAAATTCGGTAAGTCTCTGGGTGGGTAGTATCAGAGTTACCAGAGACCACAGAATTAAAATCCCCCCAAGAATAAGGAGACCATCAGGAAGCCCCAACAAAAGCCGACCGAGGTCAGCATAAGTAGTGGCCGGGAGACCAGGTGGACGTATACATTAACTATAGAGAGCATCTTACCCTGCCATCTCCCCGAAATAGCAGCATATCGTCCCCTATCATCAAGCATTATCTCATCTATTTCAAGGGGCAGAGAGGATCTAATCAGAATGCCCACCCTCTGGAACCGGAGGTGGGTCCAGCATGAGCAACCAGCCTATACCCACGTCTATCCAAGCCCGGCAAGCATTCCCTATCAGATGGTCTCCTGTAACAAAGCAATGTCAGGGGACTGGCGTCGAAGGAACTGAGAGACAACTCCACCTTTTATCTTATCCCCATACCATTAACGTTCCAGGACAGCAACTTCAACTCACCACCCCCAATCCCGGAAAAGGACCGTAACCCTCCCTCCCCGGAACCCAACTACAGTAGGATAAGAGCAAAGCATACAGTGCCATGTGAACAAAACAAATACAAAAACAAAAACAATCCCTCCCCCCACCCCCCAACAACCCCCTGTTACAACACCCCCCACCCTGCACCCCTGCGTACGACTCAAGAGCCACCCCAATTTGCAGTGTGCCTGTCGCCCTCTCATAACTACACTACACAAAGAACCCAGGAGGAGGAAAAAGAGTCAACCCACACCCGAACCACCCTCGGGCTCAACCGTAACATAATGAAGCAAATGGCATAACTCAGCTGATAAGTAGTAACAAGAAACCAGACGTCGAGAACCACAATGTCACTCCTGGGCCGATGCACCCCCCTCTGCTCCACCGGGCGTCCGTTTAGATCGTCCTCTTTTAGGCAATGAGTCGAGCCAGTCACTGGCGCAGTCTGGTCGATCAAAGAAAAAGGTTTGTTCCTCATATTCGATGCGTAGTCGAGCAGGAAACAACATCGCATACTTGAGGCCCAAGTCCCGCAATCGCCTCTTCACTCCCTGTAACCCCATCCCTTTGTCGCTGGGCCTGAGGAGTAACATCAGGGTAGATGTTCACAGTTCTATTGTCGGTCTTCATGGGCCACGACCTCGGAGGCTTGGAGGATAGCGTCTCTATCCCGAAAATGGAAAAGCCTTGCAATGATAGGCCTCGGGGGTCCCCTGGTTTAATCTTCCCACCCAGGAAGCGATAAGCACGTTCAACAGCGAAGGAATTTGCTGAGTCCGCGGGAGCAAGATGGTTGAGGATCAAATCCTCCACAAGAAGGTCGACAGTGGTGTCATCGTGATTTTCGGCACTCCCACCAAGCGTATGTTGTTCCGCCGGGCCCTATTTTCATATTCGTCCAGTCGTCGGGCCATCAAGTTGTGCGACGATCGTAGGTTGCCAATTTCCGACTGTGCGTCCGCCATATCAGTGATGAGACTGGAGGTCTTTAAATCCAAAGCCTTAACCCTCTCATTAGTCTTGGCCAGATCCGCTCTGATAAGTGTGACATCGACAGCCACAGTATCGATCTTGGAGGCAAGAGCCTCATACTGTAGTCCCATATCAGCCTTCATCCCAGTAATGGCACTCATTAGGTCCTGGAGAGAAACCTCCGATGGCGCAGTAGAGTCCGTCCTGGGGTCCGCAAGAGTACGACCGGTACTGCCGGGGGAACCCTTCGGTTGCGTATAGCGGTCCATCACATTAGTCTGAATAGGTCCCCCACCGATCGGCGTCTTCGTCTTGCGCCTCTCGAACTCAGGTTTGGAAGCCATATTGGAAGCTGTGCCCCGAAGGGGCCCTCTGGACCTGGTGAAAATGGCCGGTGCCGATGGGATACCGAATCAGAATTTTAGGCAAAAACTGTAGAATGCAAATCGAGGGATAAAGCGAGGGTCGAGAGATATGGCAGGACAACACAGCGGGTCGAAGCTGCACCGACTTGGGAGCCGATCCGCTCGTAGAATAGTCACTCAAGGGGTCGAGGAGAAATCAAAACTGAAAGCGACAATGAGGCCGACTGGGAGGATGTCCCTAAGGCCGTTGTTGTTCACTTACTCCTCGGCCCACCAAAGCAGCAAAGTCCCCGGTCTCGATCGGGTTGGGCCAGAAAGATGAAGTTGACGTAAAATCGGTTCCCGACATCCAAATTCAATTTTTGAAAGGATAGTGTAGTCAGCAAGAGTAGATCTTCAAAAGCCCATAATAATAACCAGGATATTTCGAGGATAGTCGCAGGAGGGTGGCGCAGGTCCCAGGAGCCCTCTGCTTACGCGACTATCTTGGACGCCCGCGTAGCTCCTCCCCCAACCTCTTCTTTTTAACTTCTTTCGCCAGCTTCTTTTCATGAACTGACACATATCAGCATGGGCATTTTTTGCCCATTTTCTCTGTACATTTCTTCCAATTAACCTTAACAGAATTCTCTGCCGTAGACCAGGGCTGTAGGAGGCCATCACATGCTGCGACAGCTCAAACTGGCCATTGTCATTCTGTATGTGACAATCAGCCAACATACTGAATGACAATGGGCGGGGTGGGGCTTCTCTTGTTTCTACAAAGATGAGTGCGAGGCGGCCCCATCAGGGAGCTGAGACCTATCACAGGGGAACAGCTCTGCTCCAAGCAAGGCCCAAAATTACGTACAAAGACATCCGTGAAAGGGATCCTCACAGACAACAGACGTGAAGTCCAAATTACGTACACTCCGTGTAATTCACGGAACGTTGGTCACCCTATTGGTGACATCACTCTTCATTTGTGGGCGCCCCCAACCCTAATACAACCGCTAGCACTTTCTGCAAATTTTATTACCACATGTATTATCACAGAATTACCATATGACCTTCGTTAAATGAGCATGTGTGGGAGCTGCCAAGGGGCTCCTCAGCCCTAAAGTTTGTGGCACAGTGAGGCAACGTGCACTATGTGCCCTGGCCCCACTATGTGTTATGCCAGCTCCAAAAAATCTATCTGGGGAGTTCCAAGTGTTTCTTGGAGAGGATACCTGAACCTGAAGATCTTTGTCACTTTACTTTCACTCACAGACCTCATTTTGGAGTCGCAGCTGTGACTCATGTTTTGGTTCGAGACCCCTGGCCTCAGAGGTGGTAAAATCATTGCTTGGAACACAGTTAAGGCTGTATGGACATCGATTGTGGATCCACTCTGCTTGTTTCTGTTACTTTTTATGACACTAATAGTGAATGAGGTAAGAATATTCACTATGTGTGTAAGAACTTGAGTACAATTAGCTGGGGTATGACATTTCCTGGCACCAGAGGTGAGGCAAGTAATACATGATTTTAAATGTCTGTTGGGCACACTCTTGCGGCTAAGATTGGGTTTATGTAAGTGAGTGTGTATGTCGGAAAGTGGGTGTCTGTGTTAGCATGTGTTTGTGAGTGTAGTCAAGGTCAAAGGGCGTGTGATGTTACTTCTGCTAACCCAGGCATTGTGGTGAATTAAGGTTTCTGTTGGCATGACAATTGGTTCTAGGTACCATTATAGGATACATGCTCTGTTGTGATGATCCCTATTGAAATACCCTCAGATACGGAAGCCCGATGTATAATATAATGGCCCTATAAAGACATTCTTAGGAATCATAGCACACCACTTTAAATTGTATACAAAGTTCAGTAATTAAAGTAATTTTCAAATGAGTCTTGTGGATGTTGAAATTTTTATTGTTTAACTGTGGAAAGTACAGCTGACACATGTCACGCTCCAGTAGCCAAGCTACAGAGCTTTCTCAAGGCTTTAGTGTTTTTTTTATAGTCTTTTAATCCCTAGTACCCTACTCAGTGTGCAATTTATTAAATATGGTTTTACTAGTGTTACCATTCTCGTGTCGGTAACCAGTATTTTTAGCCCAGGTGGCCCCTTATTGCAGGGACTGTAGACACAGGAAAGAAATAATTTTTTTTGAGTCAAATAACCTTTTTTATTCTTCCCATTATATAAACCAAGAGAGGCTCCACAGTTGGGGTAGAGAGCTTCCCATGGTAAGGTAATAGGTACCTTTAAAAAGCTTATGAAACTGCATAATAAATTAGTACAACTTTTTTTTACATTAAATACTAATATTAGGGGGCGGCTTGATCGGACTTGTCTTCCCGAGGCTCCCCGGCCCTGAACCCCTAACTGCCCCTTTATGCGAGTGAACTACCCTCTCCTGCATTGATTCTGCAGCCGGAGTAGAGGCACCGGATCCCGGGGCCCCGCCAGTGAGGAATCGACCCGGGCTGCCTCCCAAAACCAAGGAGCTTCTGTTGCAAGCATCCGCCGGTGCGCATCGTGAAATGGCGGCTCCAGGCGCTCCCTGCCTGGAGTGAACCAAGGGCCCAGAGATCCGAACCGAGGCCGCCGGAGGGACGGGTGCGGCCCCTAGCGCCCCTGAAGTGCAGGGCGGACAAGCGACAACCGGGTGCCCTGCCGCCGGCCACAGCAAGCAGCGAGGAGTCGGCCCTCGGCAGACCGGACAGCCGGACCACGCGAGTCCCTGGCTTGGGGCCTAGGCCGGGAGCTGCCCGGACAGACGAGGTGTGTCCCGCACCTGGGGCGCACACGACTACTCAACGGCAACAGTAAACCCCCAGCGGGGGAAGCGGCATCCCTCCCCTGCATCCAAGAGCCTGAGCCGGAGTAAGAGGTGAGCCGACCGCGGCAAGCACGGATGAGTCAGCCCTCAGCAGATCGGGCAGCCGGACCACGCGAGCCCCTGGCTTGGGGCCTGGAACCGGAGCTGCCCAGACCAACGAGGCGTGTCCCGCTCCTGGGGCACATACGACACCTCAACGGCAACAGCATACCCCCGGCGGGGGTAGCGGCGGCCCTCCCCTACATCCAAGATCCTGAGCCGGAGTGAGAGGTGAGCCAGGCGTGGGGTGCCGGCCTGGGCCACAGTCCGGCTGGGACAGCAGCCGCGGCCTTAGGACCACGACCGGGGGAAGCTACGCCGCTTCTGGATCTGGGTGGCCCAGTGCATCGCCGATTGTCGGCGACTCGCAGTCAGACGGGCCCCGACCCATGAGCTCTGCGGCGGGGGGCTGGAGTCGACGCCCCGGGATCTGTACCGGCCGAGGAAGAGGCACCTTCGGTCGGCGGCGGAGCGCTATTTTCGGCCTGGGTGAGCCCAAGCACTGTACCCTGCTGAGCACCGCCAATAACCTATAACCTATAGCCCTCCAGCCACACGCCCATAGCGGGAGAGCAGACACTGCGCACAGAGACCCGGAGGACCCTGAGTGGCGCCCCTCCTGCGGCCCTCACACCGGACGGGCTGCTTACTGGAGACCTCGATTGGGAGACTGGGGGTGCACGACCACTGATCCCCGCGCCCACAGCGAGAAAGCGGACACGAGACCTCTGGGCTTGGCACTACACACGGAGGCCCGGTAGACCCTGGACGGAGGCCCCCGCCTGCGGCCCTCAAGCCAGGCGGGCGGCCAGCCAAGATCCCGATCAGGAGACTGGGGATGCACAACCACTGAGCCTGACTTACGAACCTTGCCCACCCACCCCTCGGCGTTGTGCTCGCCCTCCGCCGACCCACGCCTACCAGGCCCGTCCCACCGTGGGACAGCCCCGGCCAAGCAACTTCAACTTTCGGGCCCCAGGCCTGACTCACTCGCGACAATCAACCGGCCCTATCGGGCCTGGCCCGACGGCGCAGGGAATAGGAGGCCGGACCCAGACACCCGGAGAGGTCTACACCATAGGAGAGGGGGACACGCAAGCACCGATAGAACAACCCCACCAGCCCCCACTGCCTGCAGCCGTGCGCAGAACCCCAAAGACCGCCGTACTGGGCGGTGAGTGGAGGATACCTCGGCCCTGCCCCGCTGAGCAGCACCATCCCGGACTGGCTGACCCCCCCCGGGGCGTCCCCCCTACACCCGCTCGCACCCAGCGTCACCCACCGAGACTCTGGGATGCGCTCTGCCTTTGGAGCCCTCCTGATCCGCCCCGGCCACTGGGGTTATGGCAAACACAAGTCGCAGGGCAGGCCGCACAATACTGGACATGCTAGCCAAGACCGCGACGAAAGGAGATAGGGCCCGCACGCCCCCATCGCCTACCACCCAGGCCACCATTGCACCGCAGGATGACGGGAGCGCCCCAATCACGAAGGCGTTCCTGGAAACCCTATTCAACACCCTGTGGGATGACTTTACGGCCTTGAAACAGGAGCTGGCCGGGGAACAACGAGAATTGCGCAGGGATGTGGACTGCTTGGGTGAGCGGGTGGAGGCGGTGGAGACAACAGACCAAGCCCGCAGCGAAAACGTTGAATTCCTGCGGCAAGAAGTGCTCCAGCTCCGGGAACAACAGGTAGACCTTCAGGCGCACGCGGAGGACCTCGAAAACCGTTCCCGGAGGAACAACATCCGCGTAAGGGGAATTCCGTTAAAAGCCGAGGGGAACAGCGTGACGTGCTACCTACAAGAGCTCTTCAGGGAGATCCTTGGGGAACCAGCCGACTTCGAGGTCCGCATAGACCGGGCTCACAGAGTGGGTCTGAGCAGACGGGCCCCGGCCCCTCCACCAGACGTTCTGGCCTTCCTCCCCGATTTCCCACTGAAAGAACGTATCCTGAGGGAGGCGCGCCAGAAGCAGCATCTTACCTTTCGAGGCCACTCGGTGACCTTATATCAGGACCTCTCGGCCATCACACTACAGAAACGGAAATCCTTCCGAACTGTCACTACCTTTCTCCAAGAGAAAGGGATACCATATTCGTGGGGCCATCCTTTTCGAATAATCTTCAAATGGCAGGGTGCCCTACACCAGATGAGATCTTACCGGGACACCTGCACCCTGCTGGGCCTCAACGCCGAGGAGTGGGAGCCGCATGGGGGACTGTCGCAGAGGCGGCGGAGCGGGGGTCCCTCCCCATCTCAAGCTGATGGATGGCAGCAAGTACGGAGACGACGCCACCCTAAGAAAGGTCTCAAGCCAGACCCTGAGACGGTGGCCCAGGAGCAGGCTGCTGCTATCCAGGAGGTGGTCAAGGACACGACAAGCCCAGGCTGATGGAATAAGGTTTGGGGGTTGTCTATTGCTTCGTTTCACTGAAGGGGGGGAAGGGACCGGGGAGCCATGGCGGGGTTAATGCTGCCACGCTCCTCTACATTGACTCTTCAATTAGTGGCTCTACAGGCCTGTTTGACTCTGGATAGGTCTCGGACTATGACTCGAATTTTGGACTCACAAGTTGAGGTTGGGGGGGAGAGGGCGGAGTGGGCGGTTGGGGAGAGGTTGGGGGGGTTTCTCTCTGGCTTTTGGAGGGTGCCGCATTTGGAAGTTGGAGTTAGGGTGGGATCCGGGGGTGTTTGGGAGTGGGGGGGGTGGTGGGGTAGGGGGTGGGGTGGGCCCTCCTTGTCCAAGGCAATTTTATTTTGCAGCTCCAAGCCCTGTTCGGCAGGATGGGCTACTTGACACAGGCCACGATAACCAGTTAAAATGTCCCGTCCACTGAATATACTTTCCCTCAATGTATGAGGGCTCAATAACCCCATTAAGCGCCGAGCGGTTCTCTCCCTCCTGGAACATACTGCAGCTGATATATGCCTCCTACAGGAGACGCATCTGCTGCCAAAGGATAATCACCGCCTTAAATCCAGAGCCTTTCCCTTGCAGTTCTTCTCCTCAGCGGCTAAGAAAGTGGCAGGAGTTGCAATATTGGTGTCCAGATTCTTTCCCGGTCAGGTCCTACAGAAGGAGGTGGAACTCAAGGGCAGGCTGCTAGTGCACCGCTTTATGATGGGGGGCCACGCATTCCTAATAGGTTCCATATACGCACCTAACGAGGGCCAGGAGAAATTCCTTCACGCAGCACTAGAGTCAGCCACCGCCAACACGTACCCACACCTGCTCCTGGGCGGAGACCTCAACATAGTGTTCCACAACACAGCTGACCGCTCTAACCTGCGATACGGACAAGTAGGGGCACTCTCTGAAGTAGCTCGCACACACCTGGCTGATCTGGGTTTGACTGATTTATGGCGACACCTTTACCCTCAAACCACGGCATACACCTACTATTTGGCAGCTCATTAGACATATGCGAGACTTGACTACTTTTTATGCTCCCCACAGCTGGTCCTCCCACACAAGATGTGGACATCCAACTGACCTCACTATCGGACCATTCCCCGATACTGGCATCCTTTCTCTTCCCGAGCACGCCCGACCCGCAGCGGCACTGGCGACTTCGGTACAATCTGCTCCAGAGCCCTACCAACGTTAAACAGATAGAGTCCGCCATCTCTCAATTCCTCGCTCATCACGCCAATGAACACACTTCCAAAGCCACTCATGGGCAGCGCTTAAAGCAGTTCTCAAGGGAGAATTTATTTCCATAGCCGCGGCTAATAATAAGGAACGGGATCAGAAACGGGCTGAAATAGCCCAGCGGGTTAGGGAACTGGAGCAGATGCATCAGCGTACGGGGCAGAGCGAGCGTGGCGCCAAGTCTGCGTAGAGAGGAAGCTGTTAGCGGCCCTAGACCAGAATGTGGCGGAATACGCCGCGCTCCGTCTCTGGCACGCTTACTACACCGGAGGGGACAGATGTGGGAAATTACTAGCGAGCAAGCTACGGGAGCAACGCCAAAGGCTGAGTGTCCGCGCACTTAGGACAGATCATGGCGAGCAGATCACAGATGATGCGGCCATCGCCGCAACATTCGGTGACTTCTATGCCGACTTATACACAGCAGATGTACCTGATATGCCAGCGAGCCAGGGATACCTGGACGATGTGCCTCTCCCGTCATTAAATGAGGCACAGGCGGAGCTCCTAGATAGGCCTATCGGACTGGAGGAGGTGATATCAGCGATATCCCGCCTCAAACTAGGGAAATCGCCGGGCCCTGACGGCTACTCAGCGGCCTTCTATAAGACACTTTGCCACCAAGTGGCCCCGATTTTGCGGGACCTCTTCAACACCTTTGATCAAGCAGAGGCGATCCCGGAGGATTTGTTGGAGGCGGCGATATCGGTTATACCCAAACCTGGCCGTGACCCTACCCGCTGCAGCTCTTATAGGCCGATTTCCCTCCTGTATCTTGACCTTAAGCTCTATACGGGCATTCTTGCCCATAGACTGGCACCATATATGCAACAACTAGTGGTGCCTGACCAAGCGGGCTTTATTCCCCAGCGCCAGACCAGTGACAACACCAAACGAGTCCTTCATCTCATAGAGGCGGGATCTCGGGCACGGCCGGACTGCATGCTGCTCACGATCGATGCAGATAAGGCCTTCGATAGGGTACATTGGCCCTATCTAGAACTGGCATTGCGGCGATTTGGTCTAGGAGAGACGCTATGTAACTGCATATTCAACTGCTACCGCCGACCTAATGCTACGATTCGAGTCAACGGCCACACATCCCCGAGATTCCCGATAGGCAGGGGCACCAGACAAGGGTGCCCCCTCTCCCCGATCCTATTTGCGCTTTATATGGAGCCGCTGGCGCAGCGGATCGGGCAACACGACCTCATCAAAGGGATCAAATTTGGCGGGGACATACACAAGATTAGCTTGCATGCGGACGACGTCCTGCTCTCTCTGACCGAACCGATGCAATCCCTTAGGGCCCTTTTTATTGAGCTCCAAGCCTTTGGAGCGGCATCAGGTTTTAAAGTCAACATTGAGAAATAAGAGGCCTTGAACATATCCCTATCTGCGGAAGGGCTCGCCGAAGCCAAAGGAGAATTTGACCTACAATGGTCCGACTCCACGATCCCGTATCTTGGAGTCCTCTTGGGACCAACCCTGCAAGCTACCACAGTGGCGAATTATACCAGGCTCCGCTCCCGTTTCACCGACGACCTCCGGAGGTGGAAGCGACATTCACTTTCCTGGCTGGGTCGGATAGCGGCTGTCAAAATGACCCTGTTGCCGCAGTTTCTGTATGTGTTCCAGACGCTCCCGCTGCGCCCCCCGATGGGCTGGCTTCAACAGGCACAGGCAGATCTGACACGTTTCATATGGAACGGCCGCCGTCCACGATTTAAGCACACGATCGCAGCACTTCGCCCTGAACACCGGGGCGTGGGGGTTCCTGATCTCACTCTGTATTTCCAAGCAACACAACTCCGCACCTTGGTTGAATGGCACCAACTAGAGTCAGGCAAAACCTGGCTCTTTCAGGACCAGGCGGTGGCAGCCAAGCCTCTCCAGGGCATCCGTTTCTGCCTAAGGGACATAGACCACCCAACCTTTATGCGTCCCACATCACGAGCACAGTCCTGGAGGTGTGGGACAAGGTGGCGGTCCGGCATGAACTGACCTCATTTCCCTCACCGATGACCCCGCTTTTTGATAACTCCGACTTTACCCAGGCCTAGACCCCAAGGCCTTCACAGATTGGAGATGCACCCCCTGCAGGGAACTGGGCCACATGTTTGATTTAAACGGGATCCTCCCCTTTCAGAAAGTAAAGGAGGATTATGGCATTACGGAAGAAGATCGTCTGCCCTACTTACAGGTACGGCACTGGGCCTTACAACCCACAGTCAAACCTGGTACACAACGCTTCCTCACCGCATACGAGAAGTTGCTCCTAATGCGCTCTTCGGATAAGAAACTGATCTCAGACTTATACCAACAACTCCTCCTCACGAACAAATTCACACACAACGCAGGGAGGGTCCGATGGGAGAGGGACCTGGGAAGGCAACTCACACACAAGGAGTGGGGGGGCATATATCACAGGGCCAGACACTCGGCTTACCACACAGGCATCACAGAAACTCTGACTAAGGTAGCCACCTATTGGTACCATACAACAGAACGCCTACACCAATGGGATCCCCAGGTTAGTGACCGGTGCTGGAGGGGCTGTGGAGAACAGGGTACATTGGAGCACCCTCTATGGAGCTGCAACTGCTTGCAGCCCTACTGGAAATCCATTCTAGACAAAATAGACTCCCATCTAGACACTCAACTTCCCAGATTCCCAGCATATGTCTTGCTCGGTCTCCCTAACACGCTAATGTACCCATTGAAGTCCAGGAGAGGGCGACTTATAGCAATAGCATTGGGGGCAGCTGTTCAGAACTTGTGGCGCACTGGCGGTCCGCTCAACCGCCCCGCACAATGGCTGGCTACACAGACTCTGGACGATATTGGGGATGGAAAAGTTATCTCTAGCTAAGTCGGGACAGAGCGAAGAGTTTGTTTCTCTTTGGCGGCCGTTCCTGACCCTGCTCACTGGCAAATTCAGGGAAGTAAGTTGCCTCCGTTACTTGCGCTTATTGCGACTAGCTGACACCCCACTTGAAGTAGCTGCAGCTCGGCCGCGGAGGCGGGAGTCCATACCTAGGGTTTAACATACTTCCCCACGCCCGAGACCGGGTACTATCTCCCTGCACTTGGTTTTTCCTTTTTTTTTCCTTTTATGGCTTTACGTTACTGGACAAGGAGGAGTCGAGGGAGGAGCGGGAGGGGGTGGGAACCGAGACCCAAGCGTTCCACGACAGGGGCCCTGTTCTAGGGACGCCGCTTGTTTTTCCTTTGCATTCCACATGATAGTAGCGCCCTGTAAGTGGCTCAGCACTGATATACCGATTGACATCTGTGGTCTCTTTGTTTTTTCTGTTCTGATGAAAATAATAAAAGATTTAAACCATAAATACTAATATTAAATTAATTAATTAATTATATATCTATATATATCTATATTTTTTTTTACATAGAAAGCACTTCTTTTCAAAGAGTAAATTCGGATTGGAATAAAAAGTCCAAAACCATTGTCTTGTACCAAAGGATGTTCATACTACGCACCCACATACTTTAGGATTTTCACCACAACCACACTTTAATTACAAACTTAAATTCCAAGAGGGACCACTATAGGAATCATAGTGACTGTGACCTCATCCGTCAGCTCATGACCTAACAAAATGTACCAGAGTGCACCAGAACAGTCAGGACCCAATTCGCAGCTTCCACAGAGGACCACAAGTGCTAAAACAGAGGGGCAGATTTACATTCCCCTTGCGTCACTTTTATGACATTGTTTCGTCACTTTTGTGACGCAGCGGCGGCATAAAAGTTGCGGCCCATTTACAACGTGACGCACTTAGGGAGATGCGTCACTCTGTAAAGCCTTACGTGACATTATCCATGTGTCAGGTATAATGTATGCAGGGTAGGCTTTCCCACGCAGGAAAGCCTCCTAATAGTGACACAGTGAAATCTACAAGATGTCCACTGCGTGACTTTTAGGACGCCACTGCGTCACAACCTCACGCCTGCTTGAAGTAGGCATAATAAATGATGCAGTGTATTGGGAATAGGCTGCAACATGCCTTACTGGTGTTGCGTCGTGCTTGCGACACGACTCCAGCAATGCGCACTATACCGTCAACAGATGCGTCAGAATTTCTATGCACCTAACAAGTCTTGCGCCATGGTGCGCCGTATAGTTAATACGACGCATCCATGGTGACGCAAGGGTTTTGCATGGTGGCGCTGGGAAAGTGACACATCTCAACAGACGCGCCACTTTCTTGTAACTCTGCCACAGAATTTCTAATCCAAAGTCAGCATAGTGTGAATTAGTAACTAAGGGCCCGATGTAGGTAGGCCGTTACCGATCGGTAACGGCCGAAAATACCGATTTTTGGCCCTTACCGATCGGTAAACAGCCATCGAGATGTAGGGAACCAAAAACATTAATAATCGGAGTGAAAACCGAATCGGAATGAGTACCGAATGGGAAAGAATCCGATACGTACATACCGAAAATCGGATATGTAACGAATCGGTAACACACCGAATCGTATGCAAACACCGATTCGGTCCATGTACCGAATCGGTAGTGACACCGATTCGGAAAATCACCGATTCGGTCCATGTACCGAATCGGTAGATAGACCGAATCGGAAAATCACCGATTCGGTCCATGTACCGAATCGGTAGTGACACCGATTCGGAAATTCACCGATTCGGTCCATGTACCGAATCGGTAGATAGACCGAATCGGAAAATCACCGATTCGGTCCATGTACCGAATCGGTAGATAGACCGAATCGGACATGAGCCGATTCGGAAAACATACCGATTCGTATGAATCGCCGATCGGGAAATTCCCCGATTCCGACAGATGGGGAGATGTAGGGAGGCACAGAAACACCGAAATCGGCTCAGAATCGGTAGAATTCACTCGGTATTTACCATGGATTCCAATCAGGTGGTAACCAACTCCAACCCATATAAACAGCCCCAAAATGCATTGCAACTTGCAGGATGGCAGCTTTTTATGTCATTGCGAGGCGGCTACGGCTACAGCAGGAAGGACAGAGGGAATGGCTAAGAAATGAACAGGTCTACAGACAGAGGATAACCCTGTTCATGCTCACAGAGGCAGAGATCCTACAGAGATACAGGCTGGACTCTGACACCATACTTGAGCTCATCAGGGATCTCAAACCATTCTTGGACCACCACACCCCAAGGGCACACGCCATCCCTGCGCACATCCAGGTGCTATGCAGCCTACACCTGCTAGCGTCTGGCAGCTATCAAAGTGGAGTGGCAGCGGCAGGAGGGGTGAGCCAGAGCAGCCTGTCAAGGCTCTTCCACACATTCCTTGACGCCATGATACACAGGATGGACCAATACATCTCTTTCCCTGCAACCCACGCAGAACTGCTACAAACTAAAGCTGACTTCTACCAGATAGCACAATTTCCCCAAATCATTGGTTGCATAGATGGCACGCACATTCCGATTTTCCCACCAGCGGACACCGAATACATATACCGCAATCGGAAGTCAACACACACCATCAACGTGCAGGTGATCTGCAATGCAAAGTGCACCATCACAGACCTGGTAGCAAAATTTCCAGGGAGTACCCATGACTCCTATATTTTCCAACAGAGCGGCATCTATGCACGGCTGATGGCTGGCGAATTTGGTGAAGGATACCTCCTAGGTGAGACACATCATCAGACCCCCATAACACATAGTAGCTAGGTGGAATACATGTATGCATGTGTGTAATGTCACCACTTTCTCTTCCAGGCGACAGTGCATATGCCCTCCGCTCATTCATACTCACCCCCTACCTCAACCCCTCCACACCCAGCCAAAGGAGGTATAACCGGGCCCACATACGCACAAGGAATGTTGTCGAACGGACCTTTGGCATCTGGAAAAGTAGATTCAGATGCCTGCACAAGAGTGGAGGTGCAAGGCAGTATACCCCCATCACCTGCTGCAAGATCATAGCTGTATGTGCAATGTTACACAACCTTGCGGTGAAGAAGGGCACTGAGGTGGAGTTGTCTGACTACGAGGACCATGACGACGACGAAGCTGTGCCACTGACACAGCCAGCTGGGGTGTGTACGCCAAGTGATGGCAGATACAGACGTGAGGAGATTACTGAAAACTATTTCTGAGTGAGTACAGATGCAAAGACAGCTAAATGGTTGTTGGGAAAAAACAAATTTTAATACAGTTGCAACACAGTTACTGCACTGATGTGCAACAAAAAAATGGTGTAATGGAAAAGAAAACAAAAGTCCAGGGTCCAGGTTGCCTCACCCGCCCTTGCAAGGCTATTTCTTCGCCCGCTTGCCAGCCCCACTGGGGTGTCCCTCAGCCCCCTCTGAATGACCAGCAGCATCTGCGGAGCGCCTGGTGCTCCAACGTGGCTCAGACGCAGCGCTGGCCGGGCTGCTGCGGCTGCTGCTGTCCCCAGCATCCCCCAGGTCCAGGGCAGGATTTGAGGCTGTGTTCGAGATGATCATGGCCTCCATAGCAGTGGTGATGCGGGCCATTCCCCTTGTGAGCTCTGCCGTATTCTGACTCAGGCTGGACTCCATGTTTTCGCTGCGCTGGCACAGTTGTGCCGTAGCCGCAGCAAGGCGGCTCATGCAGCGGTTCTGCACCCGGGCATCCCGCCTGCGCACCAGCTCCTGCTCCTCCATTCTGCCACACAACTGGGTTATGGCAGTGGTTAGCCTGCCTAACCCTGCTGCCACCTCCTTGTTTGATTCCACGAAGGCCTGAAATCCCTTTACCATTTCTCCCATCTGCAGGTTGTGCTGCAGGAGCTGGCGTTGGCAGGCCATCGTGGATTTTGCCTGCTGCCTCTGTATCTTGACCATCTTTCCCTCGAGGCCCAGGACGACACTGCCCTCCCGTGCTGGTGCAGCAGTGGTGGTGATGGCACGGCGCCGGGTACTGCTGCTGCCGGCCTGCTGAGTGGGCTGGGGTGCCACTGGTGGGGGTGTGGTGCTGGCCGGTCCCTGAGCCCCTGCTCCCAGGACAGGTTGTACTGGTGGCAAAGCCATGGTTGTGGCAGGAGCTGGTGTTGGTGGAAGGGGGTCCCTTGTCGGGGAGTTCTCTGGGGAGAACTGCAAGGGGGGTGTGCTGGGCATTTGTGGGGAGTGCAGTGCTTCGAAGTCTATCACCAGGTCTCCCTCCATACCAAGCCCTAGGGTGTTTCCGTCCTCCTCCTCCTCGGCAGCCTGGCTGGTGCTCGGCCCTGCGAGTGCAGTGTCAGATGGTCCTGCTGCCTCTGATGACAATGTTTGTCCGCCTGATGGTGCCCCTAGGTACAAAGAAGCATTTGTAAATTGAGTGCCGATGTATTACAGTCAGTACAATTAAAGCATTCCACATGTCCTTGCATCTCCTTAGACTGTGTTACACTGTTTCCTGTCTTGTGATTCTGCACTGCCATATTTTGCTAACTTCTGCTGACTACATGTACCATGATGCTTGTCTCTTGTATGTTGGTTACAGTACTGTGCTGGGGTTTGCCTATGCATTGTGTCTAATGGGGAGGTGTCTGGTAGGGTGTGTCATGATGCGCATGCTTCTTACCTGTAGCTGTAGCTCTGGCAGAGCTGTCCAGGGTCCCAATTCCAGTAACACTCTCCCTCTCAATGGTGGTGGAGACCATTTCCTCGAGGTCTGTGAGGGGTGGCGCCGGGTTCCTGCCTCCACCAGTGACTCCAGCCTGCCTCTGGATGTCTGCCATCTTCCTTTTTGTGAGGCTGCGGATGTCGTAGAATCTCTTCTTGAGCTCATCCAGGGACCTGGGGGTGACACCCACAGCATTCACCTTTTGGGAGATTTCGCTCCAGATCCTCCTCTTGGTGCTGTCTGGCACATTGAGGGACAGCTTTCCAAACAGCTGGCGGTGCACCCTGACCACCTCCTCGACCAACACCTGAAGCTCGGTGGTGCTGAACTTCGGCTTCCTCTTCTGGGAGGACTTCTGGCTCTCGCTCTGGTTTGCCATGTTCTGCACTACAGTTCACAACCTCCTACTCCCACTGCTGCTAACTGTGAGTGTTGAGCTCAGGCTGGCTCTCCAGAAACTTCTTAATTAGCTGCACCTGCCAGGGTTGCCACTCCCTGTTTGGGTGGGGGAGGGGGAGCCACCTCATTGGCTGAATCGGCTTTTGCCGAATCGGCATTTACCGAATCGGATATTACCGAATCGGTAAAATCCGAATCGGTATTATCCGATTCGGTAAAAGCCGATTCGGTTTCTTCAATGCATTCCTATGGGCTTTTTGGCCATGGGTGTGTTTTCATAGCTACGATTCTATAATTGCCGAATCGGATATTACCGATTCGCCTATTTCCGATTCGGTGTTCGCCGAATCGGCTATTTCCGATTCGGTGTTCGCCGAATCGGCTATTTCCGAAACGGTGTTAGCCGATTCGGAACTTTCCGATTCGGTGTTAGCTGATTCGGTACTTCCCGATTCGGTCCGTGCCGATTCGGAACGTACCGATTCTCATTACCGATGCCGACCGATTCGGTATTAATTCGCCTTTTATTAGCTACATCTCGTTTTCCGATTTCAGAATACCGATTCGGACCGCCTCGGTATTTTGAAATCGGAAAATCCCTTTTACCTACATCGGGCCCAAAGTGAACAAGGTCAAACCAGACAGCTCCAACCTTAGCACAGAACATCAGAGGAAGCAAGCCCAGTTCACAACTAAATCAAAATCTCTAGTTTCACAGGTAGCACAATAGAAAGCTCAGACATTGAAGGCTAAATCCTAAATGTATATGTCCAGCACAGAGAATTTGAAGAAGTCTGCTTTTCTGGCACAAAAGTGACCCAGACCCCCAATAACTCAGGCCACAAGACCAGCAGGGATCACACTTCTAAATAGTGCAAGGCATTCTCAGAAGTGAATTATTGTCTAAGCTAATGATGTAGTCGGAAGGACGGGAATGGGTGAAAGGCAAACGTGTATGCAACCAATGTAGAAGATACGGTGTGCATGCCAGGAACACTGTTTGCTAATATGCTAGTAATAATTAGTAGTGGGAATATTAAATCTCTCAATATGTGCCTTCAAAAATGGTCTGGCATGTATCTATTAATATCAGTGTGGGTCCATTCTGTTTTCATAGCAGCGATAGCATAGCTAAGCGGTACAAACCAATACAACACAAAACCAACAAAACAACTCAAGAGAGAACCACAAAGCCACAAACACTATCCAACACCCATCCCCCTATTCAACACCATTTGAATCTTATGAAGCCGACATGAGCTTTTCTGCGCTATAAAAGTAAAGGTGATCATTGAAGGCTGTCGACCCCTCGGGAGGTCACAGTGCTCACATATTCCCCGGCTTACAACATCGGGCTGTAAAAACACTACCTCCCACAGCATGCATAGAGGTGCACTGTGTACCGCAACTGTAATCCATTTGCCATCAGGATCACTGAAAAAAACTCAGGTAAAGTCAAGTTACGGTGGGATGTACTGAAAGGCGAGTGTGAGTCGACCCATAAGAATCAGGATGTTGGAGTCACCTATGAAGTCACTTCCTGTGCACTGCATCATGGACCATTTTGAAGGGTGAATGTGCTTAGGTCCCTGCGTGAACCCAGATGTTGAGACCACTTCCTCCTATGTCACTTCTGCTTATGTCCTAGAAGGGTCCCCTGCTAGGGAAGGCCTTATAAGCGAGGCACCAAGGGTAATGTCATTTCCCAGTCATGGTCAGTGGGTGATATAACTTCAGGGTCTGGAGCGATATCACTGCGAGGACGGGGCTTCTATATCTGGGCATTGGTGATGTCACCTTCGAGATGGGTCTTGTGGGGACTAGAGAGCTGGAGAGGTTTGAACACCTGTCATATAATCCAAACTATACCCATCTTTCACTTTAATGGGGGTACCTTTATATACAACTGACACCCCTTATCTAAGTACTGCCCTGGAGCAGGCAGTGGACATCCGGTAGTACATGAAGTCTGCAATGAGGACAATGCGAGAGATTACAAACCCTTCTACACTTAATCATTATTATAGCTATTATGGAGTCTGCATCAGTCCTTTGTAAGCAAAAGATACACAATTGATGGACGGAATGCAGAACAAATCAAAAGATTGACCCCCAGTCAAGAGATCTGGATTAAATCCGTCATTTATTTGCTCACCATGCTACCCCAGTTTAGACCTGGCCATATGCAAATCGGTCTTGACACTGTGCCTCATGGGAACAGTCCAGCCCGAACTCCTAAGCCAGGTCCTCCCTGGACCGGAAACAAGCATTCTAGGAACGGTTTTGGGGTTACACCCCTCTACAGCCAGGATAGCTTGAATCCAGTGGCACAGTGAGCCCTGGACACACGTCTGTGCATACCCGGTGCACTTAGGGCAAGTGTGCATACCCGGTGCACTTAGGGCAAGGAAGCAAAAGACACACAAGTGATAGACGGAATACAGTACAAATCAAAACATTCACCCTAGTAAAGAGATCTGGGTTAAATCCATCATTTTTTTGCTCACCATGCCACCCCAGTTTAGACCTGGCCATAATGAAATCAGTCTTGACACTGTGCCTCATAGGAACAGTCCAGTCCGAACTGCTAAGCCAGGTCCTCCCTGGACCAGAAACAAGTATCCTAGGGCCTGTTTCAGGGTTTCACCCCTCTTCAGCCAGAATAGCTTGATTCCAGTGGCACAGTGAGCCCAGAACCCACGTATGGGCATACCCGTCACACTTAGGGCTAGGAAGCAAAAGACAATTGATGGACAGAATGCAGAACAAATCAAAACATTCACCCCCAGTCAAGAGATCTGGGTTAAATCCATCATTCTTTTGCTCACCATGCTATCCCAGTTTAGACCTGGCCATATACAAATCAGTCTGGACCCTGTGCCTCATGGGAATGGAGCTAAACCAAAGGGGATGATGGTCGGAGTGTTGAACAATGCAAGTACTCACCCCCAATCAACTGATCTGGATTTAATACATCATCATTCTTTAGCTCACTCCGCCACCCCAGTTCAGACATGGCCATATGTAAATCAGTCTGGCCCTGTGCCTCATGGGAGCAGTTCAGCCCGAACTGCCAAGCCATGTCCCTGGACCGTAAACAAGCATCCTGAGACTGGTTTCTGGCTAATCAGGCTAGCTTGAATCCAGTGGGAAAGTGAGCAAGGGACCCACGTCTGGGCTTACCCTGCCAACTTAGGGCGAACAAAGCAAAACCAAAAGTGGATGATGGACGGAGTGTTGAACAATGCAAGCACTCACCCGAGCCAACTGGTCTGGGTTTAATACATCATCATTCTTTTGCTCGCTCCGCCTCCCCAGTTCAAACATGGCCATGTCTAAATCAGTCTGACCCTGTGCCTCATGGGAACAGTACAGCCCAAACGGCCAAGCCATGTCTTCCGTACACCGGAAACAAGCATCCTGAAACCGGTTTCTAGATAATCAGCCGTCTTCAGCCAGGCTAGCTTAAATCTAGTGGCAAAGTGAGCAAGGGACCCACGTCTGAGAATACCAGGCCAACTTAGACCTAACAAAGCTAAACCAAAGGGGATGATGGACATAGTGTTGAACAATGCAAGCACTCGCCCCCAGTCAACTGATCTGGGTTTAATCCATCATTCTTTAGCTCACTCTGTCACCCCAATTCAGACATGGCCATATGCAAATCAGTCTGACCTTGTGCCTCATGGGAATAGTTCAGCCCGAACTGCCAAGCCATGTCTTCCTTGGACCTTAAATAAGCATCCTGGGACCTGTTTCTGTCTAATCAGCCATCATCAGCCAGGCTAGCTTGAATCCAGTGGGAAAGTGAGCAGGGAACCCACGTCTGGGCATATCAGGCCAACTTAGGGCGAACAAAGCAAAACCAAAAGGGATGATGGACGGAGTGTTGAACAAAGCAAGCACTCATCTACAGTCAACTGATCTAGGTCTAATACATCATCATTCTTTAACTCACTTCGCTACCCCAGTTCAGACATGGCCCTATGCAAATCAGTCTGACCCTGTGCCTTATGGGTACAGTCCAACCCGAACTGCCAAGCCATGTCTTACCTGGACCGGAAACAAGCAGACTGGGACCGGTTCCTGGCAAATCAGCCATCATCAGCCAGGCTAACTTGAATCCAGTGGCAAAGTGAGAAAGGCACCCACGTCTGGGCATACCCTGCCAACTTAGGGCAAAAAAAGCAAAACCAAGGGGGATGATGGACAGAGTGTTGAACAATGCAAGCACTCACCCCAGTCAACTGATCTGGGTTTAATCCATAATCATTCTTTAGCTCACTCCGCCACCCCAGTTCAGACATGGCCATATGCAAATCAGTCTGACACAGTGCCTTCTGGGAACAGTCCAGCCCGAACTGCCAAGTCATGTTTTCCCTATACCGGAAACAAGCATCCTGGGACCGGTTTCTGGCTAATTAGCTGTCATCAGCCAGACTAGCTTGAATCCAGTAGCAAAGTGAGCAAGGGACCCACGTCTGGGCATACCCTGCCAACTTAGGGCGAACAAAGCAATGATGTACCGTATTATAACAGGGCGGAATACATAACCGTAGTACTTGGGTTTAAAGGCGAACGCCGCTGCATCAAAATTGGACAGAACACATAACCCTAGACCCTGGGTTTAATGGCGCACATCGCAGCATCATAATAGGGCAGAACACAAAACCCTAGACCCTGGGTTTAAGGCGAATGCCGCCGCTTGATAGTAGGATGGAATACATAACCCTAGACCCTGTATTTCAAGGCAATCGCCGCGCTATCAAAATAGGGCAGAAAACATAATCCTAGACCCTGGGTTTCTAGGCGATCGCCGCCCTATCATAATAGGATGGAACACATAATCCTAGACCCAGGGTTTGAAGGTGCATCTGGGCATCATAATAGGATCTAGGGATATGTGTTCTGCCCTATTATGATGAGGCGGCGATCACCTTGATACCCTGGGTCTAGGGTTATGTGTTCCACCTTTTTATTACGTGGCAGTGATCGATTTAAAACCCTGGATCTAGGGGATATGTTTTCCACCCTATTATGATAAGAGGCAATCACCTTGAAACCCTGGGAGATATGTGTTCCGCCCTATTATCCTGCGGCGATTGCCTTGAAACCCTGGGTCTAGTATGTGTGTTCCACCCTATTATAATGCTGCGGCGATCACCTTGAACCCCATGGTTTAAGGATGTGTGGTCTGCCCTATTATGATGCAGTGGCGATCACCTGGAGACCCAGGGTCTAGGGTTTTGTGTTCCGCCCTATTACGATGCGGCGGTGATTGTCTTGAAACCCAGGGTCTAGGTTTATGTGTTCCACTCTATTATGATGCAGCGGCGATCGCCTTGACACCCAGTGTCTAGGTTTATGTGTTCCATCCTATTATGATGTAGTGGCGATCGCCTTGAAACCCAGGGTCTATCGGTATGTGTTATGCCCTAATATGTTGCGCCGGCGATCGCCTTGTAACCCTGGGTCTAGGGTTACGTGTTTTGCCGTATTATGTTGCGGCAGCGATCGCCTTAAAACTCAGGGTCTAGGGTCATGTGTTCCACCCTATTATGATGCAGCGGCATTCGCCTTTAGAGACAAGGGTCTACAGTTATATGTTTCGCTCTATTATGATGCGGCAGCGATCGCCTTGAAACCCAGGGTCTAAGGTTATGTGTTCTGCCCTACTATGATGTGGCGTCCTTCGCCTGTAAACCCAGGGTCTTCTAGGGTTATGTACTCTGCCGCATCAAAATAGGGCCGAACACATAACCCTAGACCCAGGGTTTCAAGGCGATTGCCGCCGCATCATGATAGGGCAGAACCCTGTTTGATATGTGTTTCGCCCTATTATGCTGCGGTGGCGATCACCTAGAAACCCTGGGTCTAGGGTTATGTGTTCCGTCCTATTATGATGTGGCAGCGATCGCCTTGAAACCCAGGGTCTAGGGATTTGTGTTCTGCCCTCTTATGATGTGGAGGCGATCGCCTTGAAACCCTGGGTCTAGGGTTATGTGTTCCACCCTATTTTGATGCGGCATTGATCGCTTTTAAACTCAGGGTCTAGGGTTATGTGTATCGCCCTATTATGATGTGGCGGCGAGTGCCTTGAAACCTTGGATCTAGGGATATGTGTTCCGCCCTATTATGTTGTGGCGGCGATCGCTTAGAAATCCAGGGTCTAGGGATCTGTGTTCCGCCCTAGTATGTATAGTACTTAACAAGCTACAGGTGGTCCAGAATACGGCTGCGAGGTTAGTCATGAATGCTCCACCTAGGACTCCCTCCCAGCCACTGTTGACGGAACTGCACTGGCTGCCAGTGCGACTGCGGACCAAATTTAAAATCTTGTGTACAATTCACAAATGCCTGATGGGGATAGGTCCGAAATTTCTCAGCACAGTCTTTACACCATATGTCCCGGGCCGTGCACTACGATCTAGCAATCTCCAACTCCTCAAGGTTCCCAAGATTAAAAAAGCCCGTCAAGGAGGTAGGGCTCTGGCCTATACTGGGCCTGCTCTGTGGAACACCCTCCCCCTTTCACTAAAGCTCAGTTCTGATCACTTATTTTTTCGTAAAACCCTGAAAACTTACCTCTTCTCTAGCATTTAACTTTATTTCCCCACTGTCTATTGGTTTTGTCCGGGTACAGTAGCAGATCTCGCCTAGATGGCAAAGCGCAGAGATACCCCTTCGGGGGTTTATTCAGGCGCTATAGAAGCATATAAATAAATAAATAAATATGATGTGGCGGCGATCGCCTAGAAACTCAAGGTTTGGGTTATGTGGTCCGCCTTATTATGATACAGCGACGATCGCCTTGAAACCGAAGGGTCTAGGGAAGGTGTTCCGCCCTATTATGATGCAGTGGCCTTTCCCTTTAAACCCAGGTTCTAGGGTTATGTATTTCACCCTATTATGCAGCAGCGATCACCTTGAAACCCTGGGTATAGGGTTATGTGTTCTGCCCTATTATGATGCGGTGGCCATTGCCTTTAAACCCAGGGTGTAGGGTTATGTACTCTGCCGCATCATAAAAGGGTGGAACACATATCCCTAGTCCCAGGGTTTCCAGGCAATTGCTGCCGCATCATAAGAGGGCGGAACACCTAACCCTAAATACTGGGTTTCAAGGTGATCGCCGCCGCATCATAATAGGGCGGAACACAAAACGCTTTATGCAGGGTTTCATAGCGATCACCGGTGTATCATAATAAATGGAACACTGTAGCGGGGTGGGGAGGCTACGTAGGGGTGACGAGTGGTGGGCCCCCAGGAATGACCTAGTACACCCTCATTCGTTGCAGACTGAGACATGGGGGTCGGACCAGGATGAACCTGATGAGGAGGAACATGGCTCCTTTAAGTGGGCGTACTCGGAGGAGGAGGACCGGCCTTCGACGCACGTCACCGGACCCGGATTGGATATGAAGGAGGAAGTGTATTACTTGGCGTGTGACATCACCCCAGGAGTGGCGGCGAGGAGCGGAGACGGAGACGAAGAACCGGAGAGCGAGGAGAGAAGGAGAAAACCGGAGGAATTCCTAGAAGCAAGCGGAGGTGAGCCCGAGGGAGAGCCAGGAGGCCAACGACCCTGCGAGCCGCCGTGCCACTATCCCGGGGGAGGAGCGTGGCTTTCCCAGGTACGGCAGCGTATGGCGGCTTGGGTGGAAAGCAAGTTTATGTGATAGTGTAAATAGCCACTGTTTGTGTCCTGCGTGGTCCCAACCCTTTGTTTCACTTTACCCCGCGTATACCCCTCACCGTCTTGTACCTTCCCTCCCCCACACTGCACGGACCTAGGATTGAGTGACAAGTTCACTGGTGACAACTATTCCCTCACATCTCACCTGGTCCCTTCGGTGCATATTTACCCAGCGGACGGCTGAACTAACGGCTCCCTCTCTGTTGGTCTTATCTTTACATGGGGCACCGGAGCCAAGACCTTGCCTAACCCCAGGACCCTGACCAGACCTAGAAGGCAGCGCTGTGTCCAGGAAAGGAAACGGAAGAACACCAACCGCCAAGACGGATCCCAGCCTGTTCGCAAAGGAGAGGCTCACCTTTAGAACCAGGAAAACATTGATGCTAAAGACTAATCGAGGCATCCCAATAAAACCTTTGTTAACCCCACGCCCCGCTGTCCCAGTCGTTTCTGTTTCTGCACCACAAACAGCCATCTCTAGTGCCTCAGGTCAACCAGCCCAGTCCACAAACACATAACCCTAGATCCTATTATAAAACCCTGCATTTAGGGATATGTTTTCCACCCTATTATGATGCGGCAGCGAACGCCTTGAAACACAGGGCCTAGGGATTTGTGTTCTGCTTATGATGATGTGGCGGCGATCGCCTTGAAACCCAGCATCTAGGGTTATGTGTTCTGCCCTATTATGATGCGGCGGCGATCACCTTGAAACTCTGGGTCTGGGGTTATGTGTACCGCCCTATTATGATGTGGCGGTGATCACCTTGTAACACAGGGACTAAGGATTTGTTTTCTGCCCTATTATGATGAGGCGGCAATGGCCTTGAAACCCATGATCTAGGGTTATGTGTTCTGCCCTATTATGATGCGGCGGTGATCGCCTTGAAACCCACGGTCTAGGGATATGTGTTCCGCCCTCTAATGATGCAGAGGCGATCCCGTTGAAACCCAGAATCTAATGTTATGTGTTCCACCCTATAATGATGCAGCGGCAATCGCCTTGTAACCAAGGGTCTATGGTTACGTGTTTCGCCGTATTATGATGCAGCAACGATCACCTTAAAACCCAGGGTCTAGGGTCAAGTGTTCCACCCTATTATGATGCAGCGGCATTCGCCTTTAAAGACCAGGGTCTAGAGTTATGTGTTCCGCCCTATTATGATGCGGCAGCGATCGCCTTTAAACCCAGAGTCTAGGGTTATGTGTTCTGCCCTATTATGAAGCGGCGGCCTTCACCTGGGAACCCAGGGTCTAGGATTATGTACTCTGCCACATCATAATAGGGCGGAACACATAACCCTAGAACCAGGGTTTCAAGGCGATTGCAGGTGCATCATAATAGGGCGGAACACATAACCCTAGATCCTATTATGATACCCAGTAGCACCTCCAAACCCTGGGTCTAGGATTATATGTTACACCCCATTATGATGCGGCGGCGACCACTTTAAAACCCTGTGCTTAGGGAGATGTTTTCCGCCCTATTATGATACTGCGGCAATCGCCCTGAAACCCTGTGTGATATGTGTTCCGCCCTATTATGCTGCGGCAGCGAACGCCTTGAAACACAGGGCCTAGGGATTTGTGTTCTGCTTATGATGATGTGGCTGCGATCGCCTTGAAACCCAGCATCTAGGGTTATGTGTTCTGCCCTATTATGATGCGGCGGCGATCACCTTGAAACTCTGGGTCTGGGGTTATGTGTACCGCCCTATTATGATGTGGCGGTGATCGCCTTGTAACACAGGGACTAAGGATTTGTTTTCTGCCCTATTATGATGAGGCGGCAATGGCCTTGAAACCCATGATCTAGGGTTATGTGTTCTGCCCTATTATGATGCGGCGGTGATCGCCTTGAAACCCACGGTCTAGGGATATGTGTTCCGCCCTCTAATGATGCGGAGGCGATCCAGTTGAAACCCAGAATCTAATGTTATGTGTTCCACCCTATAATGATGCAGCGGCAATCGCCTTGTAACCAAGGGTCTATGGTTACGTGTTTCGCCGTATTATGATGCAGCAACGATCACCTTAAAACCCAGGGTCTAGGGTCAAGTGTTCCACCCTATTATGATGCAGCGGCATTCGCCTTTAAAGACCAGGGTCTTGAGTTATGTGTTCCGCCCTATTATGATGCGGCAGCGATCGCCTTTAAACCCAGAGTCTAGGGTTATGTGTTCTGCCCTATTATGAAGCGGCGGCCTTCACCTGGGAACCCAGGGTCTAGGATTATGTACTCTGCCACATCATAATAGGGCGGAACACATAACCCTAGAACCAGGGTTTCAAGGCGATTGCAGGTGCATCATAATAGGGCGGAACACATAACCCTAGATCCTATTATGATACCCAGTAGCACCTCCAAACCCTGGGTCTAGGATTATATGTTACACCCCATTATGATGCGGCGGCGACCACTTTAAAACCCTGTGCTTAGGGAGATGTTTTCCGCCCTATTATGATACTGCGGCAATCGCCCTGAAACCCTGTGTGATATGTGTTCCGCCCTATTATGCTGCAGCGGCGATCACCTAGAAAACCAGGGTCTAGGGTTACGTGTTCTGCCCTATTATGATGTGGCAGCGATCGCCTTGAAACACAGGGTCTAGGGATTTGTGTTCTGCCTTATTATGATGCGGGGGTGATCGCCTTGAAACCCAGGATCTAGGGTTATGTGTTCTGCCCTATTATGATGCGGCGGCGATCACCTTGATACCCAGTGTATAGGGATATGTGTTCTGTCCTCTTATGATGCGGAGGCAATCGCCTTGAAACCCTGGGTCTAGGGTTATGTGTTCCACCCTATTATGCTGCGGTGGCGATCGCCTTGAAACCCTGGGTCTAGGGTTATGTGTTCCGCCCTATTATGATGTGGTGGCGATCGCCTAGAAACCCAGGGTCTAGGGATCTGTGTTCTGCCCTATTATGATGTGGCGGTGATCGCCTAGAAACCCAAGGTCAGGGTTATGTGTTCCGCCCTATTGTGATGCAGCGGCGATTGCCTTGAACCCAGGGTCTAGGTTTATGTGTTTGCCCTATTATGATGCAGCGGTGATTGCCTTGAAACCCAGGGTCTAGGGAATGTGTTCGGCCCTATTATGAGGCTGCGGCCTATGCCTTTAAACCCAGGGTCTAGGGTTATGTACTCTAGGGCGGAACACATAACCCTAGACCTAGGGTTTCTTGGCGATTGCTGCCGCATCATAATAGTGCAGAATGCATATCTCTAGACCCAGGGTTTCAAGGCGATCGCCGCTACATCATAATAGGGAGGAACACATATCCCTAGACCCAGGGTTTCGAGGCGGTCGCCACCGCATAATAAAAGGGTGGAACGCATATCCCTAGTCCCAGGGTTTCCTGGTGATTGCTGCCGCATCATAAGAGGGCGGAACACCTAACCCTAGATACTGGGTTTCAAGGCGATCGTCGCAGCATCATAATAGGGCGGAACACAAAACGCTTTACGCAGGGTTACATGGCGATCGCCGGGGCATCATAATAAATGGAACACAAACCCTAGATCCTATTATGAAACCCTGCGTCTAGGGATATGTTTTCCTCCCTATTATGATACAGTGGCAACCGCCTTAAAACCCTGGGTGATATGTGTTCCGCCCTATTATGACGCGGCGCGATAGCCTTGAAACACAGGGTCTAGGGTTATGTGTTCTGCTTATGATGATGTGGCGGCGATCGCCTTGAAACCCAGGATCTAGGGTTCTGTATTATGCCCTATTATGATGTGACAGCGATCGTGTTGAAACCCCGAGTTTAGGGTTACGTGTTTCACCCTCTTCTGATGCAGAGGCAATCACCTTGAAACCCTGGATCTGGGGTTATGTGTACCGCCCTATTATGATATGGCGGCGATTGCCTTGAAACACAGGGTCTAAGGATTTGTATTCTACCCTATTATGATAAGGCGGCGATGACCTTGAAAACCATTATCTAGGGTTATGTGTTCCGCCCTATTATGATGTGGCGGCGATCACCTTGAAACCTTGGGTCTAGGGATATGTGTTCCGCCCTATTATGATGCAGCGGCGATCGCCTAGAAACCTAGGTTCTAGGGTTTTGTGTTCCACCCTATTATAATGCGGTAGCGATCGCTTTGAAACCCTGGGTCTAGGGATATGTTTTCCGCCCTATTATGATACGCTGGCAATCTCCTTGAAACCCTGGGTAATATGTGTTCCTGCCTATTATGATGTGGCAGCTATCGCCTTGATACCCCGGGTGTAGCTTTATGTGTTCTGCCCTATTATGATGCGGCGGCGATCGCCTTGAAACCCAGGGTCTAGAGTTATGTGTTCCACCCTATTATGATGTGGCAGCGATCGCCTTTAAATCCTGGTGCTAGGGATATATGTTCCGCCGTATTATGATGCGGCGGCGATTGCCTAGAAACCCAGGGTCTAGGTATATGTGTTCTCCCCTATTATGATGCGGCGGCGATCACCTTGAAACCCAGGTTATGGGTTATGTGTTCCACCCTATTATGATGCTGCAGTGATGGCCTTGTAACCCAGGGTCTAGGTTTATATGTTCCGCCCTTTTATGATGCAGCGGCGATCACCTTGAAACCCAGGATCTAGGGTAATGTGTTCCGCCCTATTATGATGCGCCGGCGATCGACTTGTCGCCCAAGGTCTAGAGTTATGTGTTCCGTCCTATTATGATGGGGCTACGATCGCCTTGAAACTCAGGGTCTAGGGTAATGTGTTCCGCCCTATTATGATGTGGCAGCGATTGCTTTGAAACATAGGGTCTAGGGATTTATGAAATGCCCTATTATGATGCGGCGGTGATCGACTTGAAACCCAGGATCTAGGGTTATGTTTTCTGCCCTATTATGATGCGCGGCGATCGCCTTGAAATCCAGGGTCTAGGGATACGTGTTCCGCCCTCTTATGATGTGGAGGAGATTGCCTTGAAACCCAGGACCTTGGGTTATGTGTTCCGCCCTATTAGGATGCGGCGGCGATCTCCTTCTTACCCAAGGTCTAGGTTTATGTGTTCCGCCCCATTATGATGCAGCGGCGATCACCTTGTAACCCAGGGTCTAGAGTTATGCGTTCCCCCCTAGTATGATGTGCCGGCGAGCGTCTTGTCACCCAGGCTCTAGAGGTATGTGTTACGGCCTATTATGTAGCGGCTGCAATCGCCTTGAAACCTGAGGTCTAGGGTTATTTGTTCCACCCTATTATGATGCGGCGTTGATCACCTTGAAATCCAGGGTCTAGGGATACATGTTCCGCCCTCTTTTGATGCGGAGGCGACTGCCTTGAAACCCAGGATCTAGGGTTTTGTGTTCCACCCTATTATGATGCGGTAGTGATCGCTTTGAAAGCATGTGTCTAGGGATATGTTTTCCACCACATTATGATATGCCAGAAATCTCCTTGAAACCCTGGGTAATATGTGTTCCTGCCTATTATGATGTGGCAGCTATCGCCTTGATACCCTGGGTCTCGCTTTATGTGTTCTACCCTATTATGATGCGGGTGCGCTCGCCTTGAAACCCAGGGTCTAGGGATATGTGTTCCACCCTATTATGATGTGGCAGCGATCGCCTTGAAATCCCGGGTCTAGGGTATATATGTTCTGCCCTATAATGATGCAGCGGCGATTGCCTTGAAACCCAGGGTCTAGGGTTTTGTGTTCCACCCTATTATGATGCGGTAGCGATCGCTTTCAAACTCTGGGTCTAGGGATATGTTTATCATAATTAATGGAACACATAACCCTAGATCCTATTATGAAACCCTGCGTCTAGAGATATGTTTTTCACCCTATTATGATACAGTGGCAACCGCCTTGAAACCCTGGGTGATATGTGTTCCGCCCTATTATGATGCGGCGGCAATCGCCTTGAAACACAGGGTCTAGGGTTATGTGTTCCGCCCTCTGATGATGCAGAGGCAATCACCTTGAAACCCTGGATCTGGGGTTATGTGTTCCGCCCTATTATGATATGGCAGCGATCGTCTTGAAACACAGGGTCTAAGGATTTGTATTCTACCCTATTATGATGAGGCGGCGATGGCCTTGAAAACCATTATCTAGGGTTATGTGTTCCGCCCTATTATGATGTGGCGGCGATCACCTTGAAACCTTGGGTCTAGGGATATGTGTTCCGCCCTATTATGATGCAGCGGCGATCGCCTAGAAACCTAGGTTCTAGGGTTTTGTGTTCCACCCTATTATAATGCGGTAGCGATCGCTTTGAAACCCTGGGTCTAGGGATATGTTTTCCGCCCTATTATGATACGCTGGCAATCTCCTTGAAACCCTGGGTAATATGTGTTCCTGCCTATTATGATGTGGCAGCTATCGCCTTGATACCCCGGGTGTAGCTTTATGTGTTCTGCCCTATTATGATGCGGCGGCGATCGCCTTGAAACCCAGGGTCTAGAGTTATGTGTTCCACCCTATTATGATGTGGCAGCGATCGCCTTTAAATCCTGGTGCTAGGGATATATGTTCCGCCGTATTATGATGCGGCGGCGATTGCCTAGAAACCCAGGGTCTAGGTATATGTGTTCTCCCCTATTATGATGCGGCGGCGATCACCTTGAAACCCAGGTTATGGGTTATGTGTTCCACCCTATTATGATGCTGCAGTGATGGCCTTGTAACCCAGGGTCTAGGTTTATATGTTCCGCCCTTTTATGATGCAGCGGCGATCACCTTGAAACCCAGGATCTAGGGTAATGTGTTCCGCCCTATTATGATGCGCCGGCGATCGACTTGTCGCCCAAGGCCTAGAGTTATGTGTTCCGTCCTATTATGATGGGGCTACGATCGCCTTGAAACTCAGGGTCTAGGGTAATGTGTTCCGCCCTATTATGATGTGGCAGCGATTGCTTTGAAACATAGGGTCTAGGGATTTATGAAATGCCCTATTATGATGCGGCGGTGATCGACTTGAAACCCAGGATCTAGGGTTATGTTTTCTGCCCTATTATGATGCGCGGCGATCGCCTTGAAATCCAGGGTCTAGGAATACGTGTTCCGCCCTCTTATGATGTGGAGGAGATTGCCTTGAAACCCAGGACCTTGGGTTATGTGTTCCGCCCTATTAGGATGCGGCGGCGATCTCCTTCTTACCCAAGGTCTAGGTTTATGTGTTCCGCCCCATTATGATGCAGCGGCGATCACCTTGTAACCCAGGGTCTAGAGTTATGCGTTCCCCCCTAGTATGATGTGCCGGCGAGCGTCTTGTCACCCAGGCTCTAGAGGTATGTGTTACGGCCTATTATGTAGCGGCTGCAATCGCCTTGAAACCTGAGGTCTAGGGTTATTTGTTCCACCCTATTATGATGCGGCGTTGATCACCTTGAAATCCAGGGTCTAGGGATACATGTTCCGCCCTCTTTTGATGCGGAGGCGACTGCCTTGAAACCCAGGATCTAGGGTTTTGTGTTCCACCCTATTATGATGCGGTAGTGATCGCTTTGAAAGCATGTGTCTAGGGATATGTTTTCCACCACATTATGATATGCCAGCAATCTCCTTGAAACCCTGGGTAATATGTGTTCCTGCCTATTATGATGTGGCAGCTATCGCCTTGATACCCTGGGTCTCGCTTTATGTGTTCTACCCTATTATGATGCGGGTGCGCTCGCCTTGAAACCCAGGGTCTAGGGATATGTGTTCCACCCTATTATGATGTGGCAGCGATCGCCTTGAAATCCCGGGTCTAGGGTATATATGTTCTGCCCTATAATGATGCAGCGGCGATTGCCTTGAAACCCAGGGTCTAGGGTTTTGTGTTCCACCCTATTATGATGCGGTAGCGATCGCTTTCAAACTCTGGGTCTAGGGATATGTTTATCATAATTAATGGAACACATAACCCTAGATCCTATTATGAAACCCTGCGTCTAGAGATATGTTTTTCACCCTATTATGATACAGTGGCAACCGCCTTGAAACCCTGGGTGATATGTGTTCCGCCCTATTATGATGCGGCGGCAATCGCCTTGAAACACAGGGTCTAGGGTTATGTGTTCCGCCCTCTGATGATGCAGAGGCAATCACCTTGAAACCCTGGATCTGGGGTTATGTGTTCCGCCCTATTATGATATGGCAGCGATCGTCTTGAAACACAGGGTCTAAGGATTTGTATTCTACCCTATTATGATGAGGCGGCGATGGCCTTGAAAACCATTATCTAGGGTTATGTGTTCCGCCCTATTATGATGTGGCGGCGATCACCTTGAAACCTTGGGTCTAGGGATATGTGTTCCGCCCTAATATGATCCGCCCTATTATGATACGCTGGCAATTTCCTTGAAACCCTGGCTAATATGTGTTCCTGCCTATTATGATGTGGCAGCTATCGCCTTCATACCCTGGGTATAGCTTTATGTATTCCGCCCAATTATGATGCGGCGGCGATCTCCTTGAAACCCAGAGTCTAGGGTTATCGGTTCCACCCTATTATGATGTGGCAGCGATCGCCTTGAAATCATAGTTCTAGGGATATATGTTCCACCCCATTATGATGCAGCGGCGATCACCTTGAAAGCCAAGGTGTAGAGTTATGTGTTCCACCCTATTATGTTCCGCCAGTGATCGTCTTGTCACCCAGGCTCTAGAGTTATGTTTTCCGCCCTATTATGATGCGGATGCGAACGCCTTGAAACCTAGGGTCTAGGGTTATCTGTTCCACCCTATTATTATGCGGTGGCGATCGCCTTGAAACCCAGGGTCTAGGTTTATGTGCTCCGCCCTATTATGATTTGGCAGGGATCGCCTCCAAACCCAGGGTCTAGGGTTATTTGTTCTGCCCTATTCTGATGCGGCGGCCTTCGCCTTCAAACTCAGGGTCTAGGGTTATGTGTTCTTCCCTATTATGATGCAGCCTTCGCCTTTATTCCCAGGGTTTAAGGTTATGTACTCTGCTGCATCATTATAGGGCGAAACACATAACACAGAGGCAATCGTATATCACTATACCCAGGGTATCAAGGCGATCGCTGCTACATCATAATAAGGAGGAACACAAAACCCTACACACAGGGTTTCACGGCAATCACTGCCGCATCATAATAGGGTGGAACATATAACCCTAGATCCTAATATGATAACCAGATGTTCCTCCAAACCTGGGGTCTAGGGTTATGTGTTCCACCCTATTATGATGCGGTGGCGATCGCTTTCAAACACTGCGTCTAGGGATATGTTTTCCGCCCTATTATGATACGGCGACAATCGCCTTGAAACCCTGGCTGTTATGTGTTCCGCCCTATTATGATGCGGCGGCGAACACCTTGAAACCCTGGGTCTAAGGTTATGTGTTCTGCCCTATTATGATGTGGCGGCGATCGCCTTAAAACACAGGGTTTAGGGATTTATGTTCTGCTCTATTATGACGTGGCGTCGATCGCCTAGAAATCCAGGGTCTAGGGATAACTGTTCCGCCCTCTTATGATGCGGAGGTGATCACCTTGAAATCCAGGGTCTAGGGATACATGTTCCGCCCTCTTTTGATGCGGAGGCGACTGCCTTGAAACCCAGGATCTAGGGTTTTGTGTTCCACCCTATTATGATGCGGTAGTGATCGCTTTGAAAGCATGTGTCTAGGGATATGTTTTCCACCACATTATGATATGCCAGCAATCTCCTTGAAACCCTGGGTAATATGTGTTCCTGCCTATTATGATGTGGCAGCTATCGCCTTGATACCCTGGGTCTCGCTTTATGTGTTCTACCCTATTATGATGCGGGTGCGCTCGCCTTGAAACCCAGGGTCTAGGGATATGTGTTCCACCCTATTATGATGTGGCAGCGATCGCCTTGAAATCCCGGGTCTAGGGTATATATGTTCTGCCCTATAATGATGCAGCGGCGATTGCCTTGAAACCCAGGGTCTAGGGTTTTGTGTTCCACCCTATTATGATGCGGTAGCGATCGCTTTCAAACTCTGGGTCTAGGGATATGTTTATCATAATTAATGGAACACATAACCCTAGATCCTATTATGAAACCCTGCGTCTAGAGATATGTTTTTCACCCTATTATGATACAGTGGCAACCGCCTTGAAACCCTGGGTGATATGTGTTCCGCCCTATTATGATGCGGCGGCAATCGCCTTGAAACACAGGGTCTAGGGTTATGTGTTCCGCCCTCTGATGATGCAGAGGCAATCACCTTGAAACCCTGGATCTGGGGTTATGTGTTCCGCCCTATTATGATATGGC
This sequence comes from Lissotriton vulgaris, assembly GCF_964263255.1. NCBI lineage: Eukaryota > Metazoa > Chordata > Amphibia > Caudata > Salamandridae > Lissotriton > Lissotriton vulgaris. The sequence continues at coordinate 202,201,683 of NC_141688.1, forward strand.
AGCGATCGTCTTGAAACACAGGGTCTAAGGATTTGTATTCTACCCTATTATGATGAGGCGGCGATGGCCTTGAAAACCATTATCTAGGGTTATGTGTTCCGCCCTATTATGATGTGGCGGCGATCACCTTGAAACCTTGGGTCTAGGGATATGTGTTCCGCCCTAATATGATCCGCCCTATTATGATACGCTGGCAATTTCCTTGAAACCCTGGCTAATATGTGTTCCTGCCTATTATGATGTGGCAGCTATCGCCTTCATACCCTGGGTATAGCTTTATGTATTCCGCCCAATTATGATGCGGCGGCGATCTCCTTGAAACCCAGAGTCTAGGGTTATCGGTTCCACCCTATTATGATGTGGCAGCGATCGCCTTGAAATCATAGTTCTAGGGATATATGTTCCACCCCATTATGATGCAGCGGCGATCACCTTGAAAGCCAGGGTGTAGAGTTATGTGTTCCACCCTATTATGTTCCGCCAGTGATCGTCTTGTCACCCAGGCTCTAGAGTTATGTTTTCCGCCCTATTATGATGCGGATGCGAACGCCTTGAAACCTAGGGTCTAGGGTTATCTGTTCCACCCTATTATTATGCGGTGGCGATCGCCTTGAAACCCAGGGTCTAGGTTTATGTGCTCCGCCCTATTATGATTTGGCAGGGATCGCCTCCAAACCCAGGGTCTAGGGTTATTTGTTCTGCCCTATTCTGATGCGGCGGCCTTCGCCTTCAAACTCAGGGTCTAGGGTTATGTGTTCTTCCCTATTATGATGCAGCCTTCGCCTTTATTCCCAGGGTTTAAGGTTATGTACTCTGCTGCATCATTATAGGGCGAAACACATAACACAGAGGCAATCGTATATCACTATACCCAGGGTATCAAGGCGATCGCTGCTACATCATAATAAGGAGGAACACAAAACCCTACACACAGGGTTTCACGGCAATCACTGCCGCATCATAATAGGGTGGAACATATAACCCTAGATCCTAATATGATAACCAGATGTTCCTCCAAACCTGGGGTCTAGGGTTATGTGTTCCACCCTATTATGATGCGGTGGCGATCGCTTTCAAACACTGCGTCTAGGGATATGTTTTCCGCCCTATTATGATACGGCGACAATCGCCTTGAAACCCTGGCTGTTATGTGTTCCGCCCTATTATGATGCGGCGGCGAACACCTTGAAACCCTGGGTCTAAGGTTATGTGTTCTGCCCTATTATGATGTGGCGGCGATCGCCTTAAAACACAGGGTTTAGGGATTTATGTTCTGCTCTATTATGACGTGGCGTCGATCGCCTAGAAATCCAGGGTCTAGGGATAACTGTTCCGCCCTCTTATGATGCGGAGGTGACCGCCTTAAAACACAGGATCTAGGGTTATGTGTTCTGCCCTATTATGATGCGGTGGCGATCGCCTTGAAACCCAGGGTCTAGGGATACGTGTTCCACCATCTTATGATGCGGAGGCAATCGCCTTGAAACCCTGGGTCTAAGGATTTGTGTTCTGCCCTATTATGAAGAGGCAGCGATCTCCTTGAAACCCAGGATCTAGGGTAATATGTAATATGTTCTGCCCTATTATGATGCGGGGGCGATCGTCTTGAAACCCACGGTCTAGGGATATATGTTCCGCCCTCTAATGATTCGGAGGCGATCGCCTTGAAACCCTGGGTCTAGGGTTATGTGTTCTGCCCTAATATGATGTGGCGGCGATCACCTTTACACCCAGAGTCTTTGGTTTTGTGTTCCACCCTATTATGATCCGGCAGTGATGGCCTTGAAACCCTGGGTTCGAGGGTTATGTGTTCCGCCCTATTATGTTGCGGCGTCGATCGCCTTGAAATCCAGGGTCTAGGGATACCTGTTCCGCCCTCTTATGATGCAGAGGTGACCGCCTTGAAACCCAGGATCTTGGGTAAAATGTACTGCCCTATTATGATGCGGTGGCGATCGCCTTGAAACCCAGGGTATAGGGATATGTTCCACCCTCTTATGATGCGGCGGAGAACGCCTTGAAACCTTGGGTCTAGGGTAATGTGTTCTGCCCTATTATGATGTGGCGGCGATCGACTTGAAACCAAGGATCTAGGGTTATGTGTTGTGCCCTATTATGATGTGGCCAGGGGCGTAGCTAGAGCTTGTGGCGCCCGGGGCTATCCTCCAGATTGCCGCCCCCTGGGAAGGGGGGGGGGGGGGCTGGGGAAAATGGACGGCGAGTACAGTATAAACAAAAAAATAATATACACGGTGGTGGAAGTCACATTGGTTATCCACCACTCTGGCCTGGTGCTCCTGTGGTATATGGATTATTGGGTTACAGTTGGCCACAGTTGACCCAGCTGAGGCACCACCAATGGACATATGGCAGTTCCCTGCTTCTAAATGAGTCAGGGGAACAATGGGCATGTTGAGTCTGGATTTCTAGCAACTTACAGCTGGATTCTCAATTCACCAAAGACAAAATGGTTCTCTGGGACATGGGTTAATAATCACAGAATATTTGTTATTGACTTGATTGAGCCCCTACAAGGTAAAGCTAGTAGGCACACCTCCTCCCCCCACACACTTTTCCCCCACTACCGACACCTAAGACTGTTTGAAGGTTGGGGGTGGAGGAATGAGATGCTGGATTCAAGCTGCCATGAAAGCGTCGTAGGATCTCCCAGGATTCAGTGCTCTCCTACTGTGAGTGTGTGAGGGCACGCCTGATTGTGAGGCCTTTCTGGAGAACACTACTTATACCATGTAGATATTTCTAGTATTAGAGAACCTTAACACAGCTGGGAATCCTCGTTTTATGCAAGTGACCCCGCACCACACACTGCCAAGGGTGTTACACTGAAGCATTCACTCTTGACCAACACCTCTGTTACCCTGTGGGAAAGAGTGCGCCCAAAGCTAAGGTCAATGTCCTTTTACAAGTGTTACCACATAGAGACCATAGTTGAAAAGACATTAAAACACCCGCAGAGAGAAACAAGATTAATACCACTTCATCTACAGCTGAGCATAGGAGTCTAAGCTAGCAGAGAGAAATTTCATGGTTACAAGTTTCCTAATACAAAAAATGAAAAAGATGCCATCTGGCAAATAAACAAGAATGAAAGATAGCAAGACCAGGAGAATCCAAACTATGACTAAACAGAAAGGACAAACACTAAAATAAAAACAGCTTGCGAACTGTAGATCACAGAGAGACTAAAGGGGAAGGACAGGAAAAGCAGAGTCCTTATGAACAGAGGTAGACTAGTGGTAACATTGACATAGAATTCAAGGACAGGATTGGTAGTCATGAACCAAAGTACAATGAATCGGTAGGAATAGTTCACGGTAAATTAAAACCATACATGCAAACGGTGCAATTTAAAAAATAGAAAAACACTCACTCAGTCAGAGTGACAAGTGCAGCAAGTCACTCCCTCATGGCCCGAGATTGGGAGTTGGTTTGGTTCCCGAACTTGCGTTGGCCTGTCGAGTAAGCCTCTGAAGCCACGCACACCACCACGTGCGTGCGTGTTGCGCGCTAATTGACAGGATCACAGCTTTCAAAGTCTGCCATGGGCGGGCTCTGGACGATAATGTTTGCAGGGCCGTCATTGGTAGAGCTTTCACACGCTACCAGATTGACGGCCCTTGCACCCAAACATGAAGGTACACTTTTTTGTAGCCTCAGATGGTTCAAGAATGAAGTGCGCACACACTGACCAATTAGACTCAGGCTGTACGGGCACGCTTCCTGTCCATTCACTGGCAGGCAATGGTGATATACTGTTGTGGTGCGTGCGCTGCAGGCAGCATTGTTTTGCTTTTTGCATGCAGGTGCTGCGCAGCGCTTGCACTTGAATCGGCGGCCCCGATGCACTGGCCGATTGCGGCGCCCCTTATAATTTATTTGGGGACAGTGTCAGTCAGTGTCCCAAAATAAATTATAAAGGCCGCCGCAATCGGCCAGTGCATCGCGGCTGCCGCCCTCAAATTAGTGCCGCCTGGGGCGGACCGCCCCCCTCGCCCCCCCCTAGCTACGCCGGTGGATGTGGCGTTGTACTCCTTGTAATCCAGGGTCTAGGGATTCGTGTTCCGCCCTCTTATGATGCGGAGGCGACCACCTTGCAACCCAGGATCTAGGTATATGTGTGCCACCCTCTTATGATGCTGAGGCAATCGCCTTGAAACCATGGGTCTATGGTTATGTGTTCCACCCTATTATGATGTGGCGCAATCGCCTTGAAACTCAGGGTCTAAGGATTTGTGTTCTGCCCTATTATGAATAGGCAGCGATCGCCTTGAAACCCAGGAGCTAGGGTTATGTGTACTGCCCTATTATGATGCGGCGACGATCGTCTTGAAACCCACGGTCTAGGGGTATGTGTTCCGCCCTCTAATGATTCGGAGGCGATCGCCTTGAAACCCAGGGTCTAGGGTTATGTGTTCCGCCCTATTATGATGTGGCACGATTGCCTTGAAACCCAGGTGTAGGGATATGTGTTCCACCCTATTTGGATGAGGTGGCGATCACCTTTAAACCCAGGGTCTTTGGTTTTGTGTTCCACTCAATTATGATGCTGCAGTGATCGCCTTGAAACCCTGGGTTCGAGGGTTATGTGTTCCACCCTATTATGATGCGGCAGCGATCGCCTTGCCACCCAGGGTCTAGGGATATGTGTTCCGCCCTATTATGATGTGGCGGCGATCTCCTAGAAACCCAGGGTCTAGGGATATGTTTGCCGCCCTATTATGATGTGGTGGCGATCGCCTTGAAACCTTGGGTCTAGGGTTATATTTGTTCCGCCCTAATATGATACGGCGGCGATCGCCTAGAAACCCAGGGTCTAGCGATGTGTTTTCCCCCTATTATGATGCGGCGTCGATCGCCTTGTAACCCAAGGTCAGGGTTATGTGTACCGCCCTATTATGATGCAGCGGTGATTGCATTGAATCCCAGGGTTTAGGAATGTGTACTCCGCCCTATTACGATGCGTTGGCGATCGCCTTGAAACACAGGGTTTAGGGATTTGTGTTCTGCCCTATTATGATGTGGCGGTGATCGCCTATGAAACCCAGGATCTATTTATTTCTCTATTTACGGTTTTATATAGCGCTGGCTATACCCAAAGGTATCAGAGCGCTTTACAGGGGTTGGAAATGGAAACAAGTTACAAAATGGCCTTACTACAAAAAGGAGAAAAATATGAGGAAAATGTGAATAACATTAAATACCTACACAGAACAATAAGCAGTGAACAGAAGGGTGCTCAGCACATACCAATATATTTAGGATATCACAAAATAGAGTAATGCCGTTTTTTAAGATGCATTGCTATGTCAATCACACTTATGATAAATAGGCCCCCATGGCCCAATACGTTTTCTGGAGGCTTTATTTTATCCAAAAAAGGTTTTTTTCTTCTTTCTTTATTTCATAGATGAAGTTTTTCATTCAATAAAAACAGAATACATGATCATAGCCGACGCGGCGCGTTTCGTATCCACGAAACTTCTTCAAGGCTTTGTTGAAAAATCCTGTATTTAATTGCATGAATTGCAGGCAATTTCATGATTTTGGACCCAGGACCGAACGCTTTGCCATATTAAAAATCGATTGAGACAGAATATATGTTTGTGGATTACTTGAGTGCTGACAATACTAATCTTGGAAAATACTTATCTCTATTCTTGCGGCAGGCACAATTCTATCAGACGCTAGAACCCCTTTTTTATCATATTATTGGGCGTTTCTCTGAGCAAGACTCATCAGACAGTATTAAATACAGGATTTTTCAACAAAGTCTTGAAGAAGTCTTGTGGAGACGAAACGCGCTGCGTCGGCTATGATCATGTATTCTGTTTTAATTGAATGAAAAACTTCATCTATCAAATAAAGAAAGAAGAAAAAAACCTTTTTGGATAAAACAAAGCCTCCAGAAAATGTATTGGGCCATGAGGGCCTATTCATCATAAGTGTGATTGATATAGGACTGCATCTTAAAAAACTGCATTACTTTATTTTGTGCTATCCTAAATATATTGGTATGTGCTGAGCACCCTTCTGTTCATGGTATTAATTTTGTTTTTTCCAAAATACAAAGGGAGTCGGAGAGGTCAGGTTCCCAGTTCGTGCACTACCATTTCTCTATGTATATTCCCTAGAATATAAGTAAAACCAGTGCCGATCTAGAGTGTCTTCACCTTTTCTATTTTTGTGTTTATTGAGAATAATAAGCAGTACAATTACAGCCCGATTCATCATCGGCTTGTTTTGCGAGTCTGTAATAGCGAATAATAAGGAATCGCTATTACAGACTCGCAAAACGGGATTCATGTAGGAATCGCAATATAAAATGCGATTCCTACACATTCCTTATTTGCGATTAGCAAATTGCTAATCGCAAATAAGGAATAACTCCCCATTCAAATAAGGATGCGATTTCAAGGGTGCTAGGGGTGTCCACAGGACACCCTGTAGCACCCCTGAAATGTAAATTAGACTCATGTTGCGCACACACATGTCCAAAGGACATGTGTGTGTGTAACATACAACTGAAAAAACTGCACAACAGTGCATTTTTCTCAGTTTTCGCTATTTACCACGAAGTCTGACTTCTCAGTAAATAGCGGGAAAAAATAACGAATTCGCAATTTTTTATTGGGTCATGAATAGCATTTAAGGAATCTCAAATTGAGATTCCTTAAATGCGATCGCAATTAGAGAAATCGCAATTTTTTGCGATTTCTCAAATTGCGAGTACATGACCCAATGATGAATTTGAAATGCCATTTTTGTGGGTGCAAACGGCCGAATTCGGTGATTCGCACCGTTTGCGCCCGCAAAAATGCTTCATGAATCTAGCTGTTAGACAATAACAGGATTTGGATAGATGTGTCAGCATGGGAGGCTGGGGATTGAGGTGGGAACGTTAGGCGGTAGGGAAAGACCGGAGAGGGAGGTGGGAGGAGAAGGCATGTAGGAATAGGAAGTGATCATATGGGACCAAGTAAAAGGAGGGGGGGGGAATAGGTGAGGGGGAAAGGCGGGGGTAGTGAGTCAGGTATGATGTAATGTGAAATTTCGTACCGTCCCGGGCATGTAGTGGGACCCTGAAAGGAGGCTGGAATTAATGACCCCAGTATTTGTGGAGAAGGTGTTGCTTGAGAACTTTTTTACAGCTGATGTATGAGAGGTTGCAACATAACTCCTTGGGGAGTGAGTTCCAGATGTTAGGAGCAAAACCGGAGAAAGAGCAAGATTGAGTGGATTTCCTGTGTACCAGTATGAGGGTATTGGTGCTCCTCAAGCCTCGGGAGCAGCCTGCTTTGTGAAGTTTTTGTGAGAGATACAGTGGGGTTTGAAGATGCAAGACTTTATGCGTAATACACGCGTTCTTGTTCTTGCACTTGTTCTAGGAGGATCAGCTTTCGATGGGAAGCCATTGCAGATATTTGAGGATAGTGAGATGTGATCGTACCTCTTACAATCAGAAATAAGCCTGGCCGCGTGGTTGAGGACAGCATTGATTGGGGCTAGATGGACTTTAGGTGTTCCGGCGAGTAAGGCGTTGCCATATTCCAATTTGGAGTGGACTAGTGATTGAACAACAGATTTAAAGTCATCAGCAGGAATAAAAGGTTTGATTTTTTTTAGGTGATGTAGGGAAAAGAGAGCGCTTTAGCTGCATTTTTTACGTGTGTGGAAAGGCTGTTGTTTTGGTCAAGGCTTATTCTGAGAGATTTGACTGAGCTCGAGGGGAACAAGTAGCAGTTGAGGGCTTTAAGGTCAGAGAACCAATGTTGAATAGAGAGCTGGTTGTTTTTGGGGGTGAAGAGAATGACTTCTGTTTTTTTAGGATTGAGTTTCAGGTGGTTGTGATGGAACCATTGTTAAATCTTAGTCAAGGTATCATTGAGATTACATAATGTATGCATGGGATTTGATTTTATAATAAAGTTGGGTATTGCCAAATAGAGGTGATAGTTAATACCTGCTTGCTTTAGAATGAGGGTGAGGAGCTCCGTAAAGAGGTAATATAGAGAAGGATAGAGAATAGACACCTGGGGGACACCCAAGGAAATAGGCATAGGTTTAGAGAGGCAATTGTTGATTTTAATTTGTTAGGTTCTGTGCTGAAAGAAGGAGGTAAACCATTTGAGTAGAGGACCATTGAAGCCGTACCGATCCTTGAGGGTGTTGAGGAAGGTAGAGTGGTTGACAGTATCGAAAGCAGCAGAGAGGTCAAGAAGGATGAGAAGGGAGGCCTCCCCTTTGTTGAGGGAGTATTGGATGTCATCAACAATGTTGAGCATTGCAGATTCAGTGCTACAGCCCTTATGGAAGCCTGAATGTAGTGTGTCCAAAAGATTAAATGAGTCGATGTGTTAATCCAGTTAGAGCAAGGTGCATTTTTTGGTGGCCTTGGATAAAAGGGGAAGATTCGAGATAGGACGCAAATTGTTAAGGTAATTAGGGTCAGCAGTGGCATTTTTGAGGATTGGAGAGATTTGGCCGAGCTGGAGGGAGACGGGGACAGATCCAGTGGTCAAGGAGAAGTTGATGATGGTAGTCCAATAAGGCGCAATGATGTGCTTTAAATCTTGAACGATGTAGGCGTTGAGCGGGTCAAAGGTGTGATAGGAAGGTTTAAGCTTAGTGATGATGTGGAGTACTTCTCGCTCAGTAACTGGGCTAAAATAAAGCCAAGATGCGTTATTTTTTAGCTGTGAGTAGGCGGGGAAATGTTCAAGGGGGGCACCGGAGTGCTAGAGAGGGACAGAGTCAGGAGGTGGTGAGGGAATGAGAGGAGACTTGGGTGGGAGGACATAGTGTGGTAATGAGCTCGGTGGTGTGGGGGTAAAAGCATAGGATAGAAATCTTGACAATTTTCTCAGAAAAAAAGGAAGCAATTTCCTCACATCATTCGGTAGAGGCAATCAGTTTGGGAGGGGCTGTAGCTGTTTGATTTTTGATAATGCTTAATAGTTCCCTGGGTCTATTCTTGGCTCTGTCAAGCTGAGCGTGGAAGAAGGAGGCATTTTCATTGAAGATGTGTTTTTTATAATTGGCCCTAGCGGTTCTGAGGAGGGTAAGATAAGGGGGGAAGGGATGTTGTCTTCATGTGCATTCGGTCATCCTGAGCGCGCGTCTCTCACCGTTGAGATCAGCATTAAACCAGGATTTAGAGGGAATGTTTTTGGGGGATATTAATTTGGCTGGGGAAATTTGGTCAAGGACCTCAACGGTGGCTTCGTTGATGTGTTCAGTAAGGTTATTAGTATTTAGTGAGGGAGGAGGAAGTTGGAGTTTTGCTTTGATTTTATACTCCAGATCTTCTGGAGGAACCAGGTGAAGGTTTCTGGTTAATTTCTTTTGTTTAATGTTTATGGGGGAAGGGGAAGGAGCAGCGCTGTTTATCGTGAAGAGGATGAGGTGATGGTCCGATTAATCAATCGGGACAATTTGCAAAAGGGAAGTCAGGTCTTTGCTAGAATGATAGCGTCAAGAGTAGCCCCTATGGAATGTGTAGGTGAATGGCAAAGTTGAATCAAGTCTGTAACGTCAAGGAGGTCATTGAGGGTGCTAACCGAGGGTTCAATCTTATTGTTCCAATGAATGTTGTAGTTACCGATGAAGATGTAATTGGAAATCGAGGCATGGTTGTGGTAGGTCAGAAAATTCCTCCTCAAAGGGTAGGGTCACCAGGGGGATGGTAAATGTTGTGTATCCAAATAGAAGGGGCTCCCTGAACTTTAAGTACAGCTCCCATGTAGTCGAAGGAGGTTTGGTCAGAATTCTTGATAAGGGTGAGCGGGAGTTCATCTTTATAAATAATGGCTAGTCCCCCCCAATTTTGTCAAGTCCATCTTTTCTGAGAATAGAGTGCCCAGGAGGGAGAGCATGTCAAGAATAGACGAGGAGTGAGCCTTGAGCCAGGTTTCCATAAGGAAAGCGATGTCAATAGCTTCACTAAGGATGGTTTCAGAGATTTCCGTTGCATGTCGTGCAGCTGTTCGACAGCTGACCAGCATGCAGTTGAGGGGTATATGGTTGATTTCAAGGGAGCAGCCAGAATGTGAGTTGCTGTGAGGGCCTGGGCGAGCCAGGGGTGGTAGGTGTATACCTATGGCTATCGGTAGTGGACCCTGGGTTTCAAGGCAATCGCCGCCAACGCATTGGATGGACCACATATCCTTAGACCCAAGGTTTCAAGGCGATCCCGCCACATCATAATAGGGCAGTACACATAACCCTAGACCCAGGTTTTCAAGTCTATCGCCTCCGCATCATAATAGGGCAGAACACATAACCATAGACCCAGGGTTTCAATGCAATCTACGCCTCATCATAAAAGGGTGGAACACATATCCCTAGACACAGGGTTACAAGGCAATCGCTGCCGCATCATAATAGGGTGGAACACTTAACCATAGTTCCGGTGTTTCAAGGCGATCGCCGCTGCAGAATAATAGGGCGGAACGCAAATCTCTATACGCAGGGTTTCATGGCGATCACCGCCGCATCATAATAGGTCAGAACACATAACTCTAGATCCTATTATGATACCCAGACGCGCCTCCAGACCTTGGGTATAGGGCTTTGTGTTCCACCTAATTATGATGCGGCGGCGATAACTTTGAAACCCTGCGTCTAGTGATATGTTTTTGCCCTATTATGATATGGCGGCAATCGCCTTGAAACCCTGGGTGATATGTGTTCTGCCCTATTATGATGAGTCGGCGATCGCCTAGAAACCCAGGGTCTAGGGATATATGTTGCACCCTATTATGATACGGCGGCAATTGCCTTGAAACCCAGGGTCTAGGGTTATGTGTTCCACCCTATTATGATACGGTGGCAATCGCCTTGAAACCCAGGGTCTAGGGTTATGTGTTTGTAGTAAGGGAGTTGGAGACCACAAGTGTACCACACCTGGTTTATTGCAGGAGAGCAGAAGGAAACAGACTCGACACAAGCTGGCCAGGTACAAACTGTCACCACCTAGAACACTAGGAGGAGGCAGAGCCATCTACATTCTGGAATGAATGACACAGGTAAGAATCATGGTACAGCATGGAAATAGAGGAAAGATAAATATACAACACATCTCCTCCCGTAGAATAAAAAGAAGAGAAACATGTCATAAAAGAAAACTTAACACAAAAAGTAAACATGTCATGAAAAGGAAACTTAACGCAAAACTTTAGCAATAACAGCAATATCGATTGCGACATCAATTGAGCAATAAAAGAAGCAGTAAGACACAACAATTGATCAATAAAAACAAGGCATTGAAAGGGACACACGTCACCCCTCTGAAAAAAAAAAAAAAACTAATCGCAACAGAAATCATTCAAGTAAGCAGGAGGTCTATGGCACCTCTGAGGTCTGGAGGCAGACAAAGGAGGGCTGGGATCAGAAACAGGGTTGGGGTCAGATACAACGGGATCAGGAGCATCCCCTCCACCATCGCCCCGCACCAAAGCATTCACAGGAGCAGGCACAACAGGAGCTGGATCCTGAGAGGGAATAAACATGAACCCTGAAGATGAGAGGTCCTGGGCAGAAACAGAGGAGGGAAGAGAGGACGGAGAGGAAACAGAAACAGGACATGCACCAGCTTTCTGATAGAGGGCGACCCTCCTTAAATTCCATTTTTCCCCATTAGAGAGGACAACATAGTGAGGATAGACCATCTTTACAAGAAAGGGACCACGGAATTTAGACAAACCACCCAAAACACGACCAGACTTTACCTTGACAAGGTCACCTTTTGCGAGTTTACTTGAAACAACTTTAGCAGGCAGACCTACAGGACTCTTACTAGAAGACTTAGGGACCTCTTGAGCCAGGTCGCCTATAACGAGTTTACGTGAAACACCCTTAGAAGGCAGACTCACAGAACTCTTACTAGAAGCACACTTAGCAGGCAGACCCACAGAACTCTTACAAGAAGGCTTTGGAGCCACTCTCGGCACCTCACCCAAAACCGACTGACAAACCATGTCCTTGAGCCAAGAGGGAATCAGTTTGGTGCTGGGAACCCTACCCCTCATCATCTCAAAAGGGGACTTGGGCTGAGAGCCATGAAGAGTGGTACAATACGCAAAGACCATTTCGTGAACAAGGGAAGAGACAGAAGAACTGCTGGAGAGGGCCATTTGGACAGTACCTTTCACCAATCTATTAAGGCGTTCGCAAAGACCATTCCCTTGGGGATTGTAGAGAGAAGTCCTATGGTGAGAAATACCACAATCAGCCAAAAAGGCTTGCATGTCATGCGAAACCAATTGTGTGCCATTGTCAGTTATAAGGACACTAGGAAAACCCTCCATAAAGAATACAGATTTCAGGTGTTTGATGGTAGTGTCCGTAGTGATATCCTTCAGAAACTCCACTGACAACCACTTGGAATGGCAATCTACGATGACGACAGCAAACCTCTGCGAAAGAGGTAGCTCGGCCATGGGACCTATGAAGTCTAAACAGATAGTGTGCCACGGGATTTCAGGGAACTGCAACACACCCATCTGGGACCCCACAGAAACCTTAAGTCTCTTCTCACCTACCTTGCAGGTATAACAGTCCTCAACCCAAGAAGATACCATGGAGTCCATACCGGGCCACCAGAAGTTCAACTTGAGACGCTGTTGCGTCAGGGTTTGGCCAAGGTGACCCTCATGGGCTAAAGAAATGAGTTTGGATCTCAAATCAACAGGAGGCACAAATTTATCACCACGCATTATAACATTGTCGCTACATACAGACAAGTCATCAATGACCTTTAGAAAAGGGCGAACAGAAACATGGACACAACTCTCCCTGCGGGAACCCAGTTTTAACAACTGGATGACTTCCTGTAAGACATTATCCCTGGACATAGCATCCACCCACTCAGACCGAGAAAAAGAGCTCTCAGTTAGTAGAAGAACATCATCAATCCAGGCAACATTCTCATCAAAACCCTCTAGACTGAAACCAACATCAGTATCAGACTGAACAGCCAACCTAGACAGGCAATCAGCCTGGAAATTCCTCCACCCAGGGATGTGGGAAATGTCAAAATGATATTCCTGGAGTTTGGAAGCCAACCTCGCCAACCGTGGAGAACCAAAGGCCCCCCCCCCCAGGAGAAAGAATGCGGATAAGGGGTTTGTGGTCAGTCTTAAGATTGAAACGAATGCCCCATAAGTAAGGTCGAAAATGGTGAGCACCCCACGCAGCAGCCAAAGCCTCCTTCTCAATAACAGAATAATTCTGTTCACATTTGGAAAGAGTGCGTGAGGCAAAGACAACCGGCCTGTCGCCGTCCTTATGGGGCTGTAACAAAACTGCGCCAAGGCCATGAGCACTGGCATCTACCAACAGAGTGGAAGTCTTGGAAGTATTAAAGGGTGCCAGCACCTTAGCGCTGCAGATAGCTTCCTTAATCCCATTGAAACACGTTTCCAGTTCAGGGCCCCAAGTGAATTTGCAACCCTTCTTCAACAAAGCCCTCAGAGGCAAGGTCTTCTCTGAGAACCTCTCCACAAACTTGGAGTAGTATTCGATTAAGCCCATGAATGACCGCAACTGGTCCTTGTCAGACGGGCAAGGGGCTAGGCGTATTGCATCAAGAAGATTCTTCTTAGGTTTGACTCAGTTGACTGAGATTTCATGTCCCAAGTACTCAATGTTCTGAACAAGAAAGGAACACTTCTCCTTACGTAAGGTAAGGCCAGTGTCCCAAATTCTATGTAAAACATTTCTTAGAACAAGGTTGTGATCTGCCACGGAGTCTCCAAAAACCAAGATGTCATCTTGAAAGAACACTACGTTCTTGAGCCCCTTGAAGATTTCGCTGACCAACCTTTGGAAGACACTCGCTGCCGATATCAACCCAAAGGGAAGGCGAGTAAATTGGAAAATCCCCTCAGGGGTGATAAAGGCCGTAAGGTGCTTCGAGGATTCATGGAGCTTGACCCGATGATAGGCACTCTTCAGGTCGAGCTTAGAGAAATATCTAGCCCCCTGAAGAGTGGACACCATCTCAGCAATGTTGGGTAAAGGGAAGGTGTCCGCAACGACACACTTGTTTAGGGACCGGAGGTCCACACAGAATCTCAATTTTCCGTCTGATTTTTTAGAAATCACAACGGGCGAAACCCATGCTGATGCTTCTGTTGGCTCTATCACCCCAGATTGAAGCATCTCCTCAATAAGGAGTTTGACCTCATTGCGGATAGAAATGGGAATCCTCCTTACGCGATGTTGTACAGGCAAACTATCCTTCTTCAACTTAATGAGATGGGCATACCCACGAAGCTCACCCAACTCCTCCCTGAACACAGACCCAAACTCAGAAAGGATAAACTCAATAGAGTCGTCATTACCAACCATTATTTGATTCTTTGCCCTGGGATTGATAACGATGTAGAGGTCATATTGATGTACCCATCCCAGGATGGGAGGACCATCAATTGAAACATAAAACTTCCCAAATATAGACCTCTTCTCGAAGACATTCTCAGACTCGAAGAAACCAAGGATTTCAATTTTCTGGCCATTAAAACCCTTAGGGGAAATATCACTGTCATGTAAATTCACCCCCTCCCAAAAGGCATCAAAAGTAGACTTAGGTATGATGGTATGGCGAGAACCAGTGTCAACCATCAACAACACCTCATGGGAGTCAATCTTGAAAATAGCTTTGGGTCTGTTTTGTCTTGGATCATCGCAGATGACATCCACATCATCAATGACCAGGAGTCTATCGGGCTCAACCACAGGATCATCGACGTAGTCATCAACAATAGCTACTCTTTGTCTAGCTTTGGCCTTGCACATTTTGGAGAAATGTCCAACTTTTCCGCACTTCAAACACTCCTTGTTTGAGGCAAAACAAAACCTCGCATCAGAAGAGTGGCTACTACTGCCACACCTATTGCAGAATCTATTCGTGGAGGATTTTTTTGCAGGAGGTCTGGGTCTGTTTTTCACTACAGCAACATTGTCTCCACAGCAATTTTCACACTCCGCCACACCACCTTTGTCAGAAACAACAGAGACCTCTTGATGAGGAGAAGACTTATGTGAGTCTAGGACCTTCATGCATTTGCTTGACTCCTCAATAACTTTAGCCAGGTCAATTGCATCTTTCAGGGTCGGGTTCTTAGCAGCCCATAACCTCTCTTGGATTTTCTTGCTTGAGCACTGGACAATTAATTGGTCTCTTATAAGTTCGTCATTCATAGCACCCAACTTGCACTTTATGGATAACTCTCTAAGTCTAGCCACAAAGTCGTCTATTGTCTCTGAATCTTTTTGGCGTTGTGTATAAAATTTATAGCGGTTCATAACCAAATTCTCCTCCTTAGCGAATCTGATCTCCAGACGTTCAACCGCTTCTTTAAATTCATCAATGTCTTGTCCATTAGCTCCCAGTGTGATCGGTAAAAATCTAAAAACCCTCTGTCCTTCCTTGCCAAGAGTACTCAAAAGGATAGCCTTTTTCCTTTTGGCTGAAAATTCCTGTCCATCTAGCGCTTCAAGGTAATTGTCAAACATTATATACCAGTCCTCCCAAGGTATCTCAGGAACCCCAGGCTCGGGTAAGAACTGAGGAGGTAAAGTAACTACAAACTGTTGTGCCATTTTTCAAAATAATAAAGTCAAATAAGAGAAAAGCGAAAATTTTGCACAACCAGGTAAAATTTGTAATTATAGCAATAACATACCTCTCTTGCTTGAAGATCTGGCAATTGTCCGAAAAACGATGTTTAAGCGCTGTGACAGGAATGAGCAAGGGTTTTAGGGTTTAAGCGATGAAAAATTCGCGTTAAAGCAACTTAAGATGGCCGCCACCGAAACTCGATCGAAATCGAGGCTTGGGAAGCAAACAGTAGGAGCTAAAATGGCCGCCACTAGGAGACAGACGAAAACGAGGCTTGAAACACAACCTATTGAGGCTTGGAACGCACGAGGTTGAGCGTTGTCAGAGCGGGCCGATGCAGCGTCTCCTAGGCAACAGCAGGCAACAACAACAAGACAATGACGTCGGAACTGCAACTGTGGTTGCGCTCGTGCTTCGCTCGCGCAAGAGCGTCTCCTAGGCAACAGCAGGCAACAACAGCAAGACGATGACGTCGGAGCTACAACTGTGGTTGCGCTCGTGCTTCGCTCGCGCAAGAGCCAAAAGTACTCACAATTTCACAACATGGGCATCTTCTTCCAGAATTGAGGCTGACCAAGTGGAAAATGACAGAGTCCACACGCAACAGGTTAGTTTCTGTCGAGGATGTTCCGCTACGCACTGCTCACTGGTACGATGTCTTGAACGAGTCAGGCATCAAGTGGAGGTCTTCAGAGGTGCTGGCCAGCATTAGAACGTCGCCAAAATTGTAGTAAGGGAGTTGGAGACCACAAGTGTACCACACCTGGTTTATTGCAGGAGAGCACAAGGAAACAGACTCGACACAAGCTGGCCAGGCACAAACTGTCACCACCTAGAACACTAGGAGGAGGCAGAGCCATCTACATTCTGGAATGAATGACACAGGTAAGAATCATGGTACAGCATGGAAATAGAGGAAAGATAAATTTACAACAGTGTTCCACACTATTATAATACAGCGGCAATGGCCTTGAAACCCTGGGTCTAGGGTAATGTGAGCCGCCCTAGTATGCTGTGTTCTGCAGCAGATCGTGTTTCCTGTGATATCTAATGAGATATCCATCAAACCTGCCTCATGCAACGAGGGATTTTAGAAATTCTAGAAGAGACTCTTAAGTCTAAATTATGAAAGTAGGTCTTGCTTGCTGGGTCTTTCACTCAGACAGATGTTTGCCTAGTTTTAATACTCGCCACTCACAAACTGATGTTTATTGCCAGGGATCTAGTTTAGAAGCCCTCTTGGCAATCAGATGCAACCTCTCTGGTGTCCTGGGGTCTCCATAGTATGGACTCTCAACCTGGAGACCAAGGGCCCCTTTTTAGTGGTTAACTCTAATGCTAGCGAGGTTGGGCAGTCCAAAGCATATTCATGGAGGTGCTATGGGTGAGTAAGAGAATCAATAAATCTTTGTCCAGTGAGTGATTTTTATTTTTTTTAATACTATAATGCAAAGACAACTCTAAGTTGCACACACAATTACCAATATTCCCAGGTAAAATTATATTACAAGTAGTACACCTAACAAATAAAACTAAGCCTATTTGCTGTCACAAGGCATGAAACACGCTCACCGCTCATAATATGTAGGCTTTTATGTGCTGCCAGAGGGCGCATCTACCAAGAATACATACAATATAGGCACATATGGATAAAAGAGCCAAGTGCAGACTGAATAACTCCCTTTCAGTCCAGATATATGACAGTACAAAACAGTCTAAACATTGACAAGAAACTGTAGTAGTAATTTATTCAATCAATATATGATAATTTCCAAAATTACACCAGACATAAATACAAACACTAAGGGACTGTTTATTGAATAGATTGCTGTAGGAAGGCACACAGGCCCTCAGTGTAAGTGGCCCATTAAAAACGTGTGATAATATTCCATTCAGATTACCGATATGAGTGGTATTACTACCCCATTAAATGACTTTTAAAGGTTCCTATCTGGAATGAGCAATAACGTGGAAATCGTTGTTACAACGTCGATGTCTGAATGCAGTTCTGCAGTCTATCCTATTTTATGTGATTATGAAACATCATGTTTGATCTCTTAGATTTATCCCTATATCACATTCAGTATTACATAGTGTGGTAATGTTGTATGCGCTATTATCTCCTGACTCAAAGGTCTGGGTCTATATTGGCATTAGGACGCTAGTCATAATGATGCCCGTCAGATATTTCTTTGATATTTTTTACTAATAGTATTTCAAAATATTTTCAACATTTTAGGATTGGTAGGGAGATGATTCTATAGAGAATCAGGATAGATTTGTTCCCTTAATGATATGTCACACTTGTTGGAACATTTAGAGATGTACTCTTAAGGAACTCTCATGTTATGTCCTTCTACAGTGCAATTACCTTCATTGTGAACATAGCTCCAGTGTTACCAGACAAATAATGCTGATATTCTTCTCATCGCAGCCATTTTGTAGTATTTGATCTCTTGCAGGAGAAAATATGGCCTTTTCTCATTCCATTGAATAGTTTAAATACACAGTTTTCCACTAGAGAGTAATTAATTAGTAATACGTTTTATATTTACCGGTTCTACTAATAAGTCATGGTATGTATGGATTTACCAATCAAGATGAGAATAACCTTCAATGTATTCCATGAATTATATTACGATTTCAATATGACTTTTAGGTGTGCCACCCCTGCAGGTTACAATATCAGAGTTAGAGTTAGATTTGAATGCATTTTAGCAAAAGATGCCATGAAAAATATTGATTATTTTAATCCCACAGTAACATAATTTAACCAATCGGTGCATGGATTGGCTATCATAAGTTGCCCATCTTTAGTGCCCTCTTCACTATTTTGCCCCAATCATAGTTCTGTTATTATTTTGCCCAGTGGGGTGCAGCGATTTCCCCTGTGGAATGGGCTTTATTACCTATTGCTTGTTCGGTGTTTGTCCTGGTATAGTGGCATCAGTCCATGTCGTGCTAAGCAGTTACTAGCATTTATACAGCACCCATGAGCCATTGGAGTGGCCTCCTCTACCACAGTAAGTATTTCAAGAAGGTTAAGCACAGTGATTTTATTGAGGCGTTGTGTAGTAATGACCTCAGAATAGTTATGTTGCTAGAGGAGTGTCTTGTTGATTGCAAACCTCTCTCTCCTAATGGTACTAATGTCTCTGCAGAGCTGAGGGTATAAGGAGTCTGATCCACTCCCATTTCTGATTTCCTGCATGTGCAGCACTATGGCTTCATGGCAGGGAGGAGTTTTCTCTTCCCAAAAGCTACATTCATCTCAGCTGTAGAAAGATCTCTACATCAACTAAATGGAATGGACAATGGGCCTGTGCCTTGAAGCATTTAGCCAATTAGTAGCTGTAGTGTTGCCTTCTCCTTATGATGGTCAACATTTTAGAGTTTTATGATCCGAAAAATATTAGGGTATGCTCATCAAAGAATGTCACCTATCTATTCAGGCACCACCTTGGCCCAGTTATGGTCAGGATGAACACCCAGATACTTTCAGAACTCCAGCCAAAGGATAGGACACTCTAGCGTTTTAAACTTCTAGGGGCCAGATGTAGGTGGCCATTTACCGGCCGGTAATGGCCGATTTCAGCCGTTAACGACCGGTATATGTGTTTTTGGGATGTAGGGGGCCAATTTTACCGAATCGGTAAATTTACCGATTCGGTTAAATACCGAATCGGTATGTTTACCGATTCGGTAACTTCTAGATGTAGGTGGGACTCTTCTGAGTCCCAAAGGCCTTTCAGATTCGGTATTTTACCACCTAATCCAATTGGGTGGTAAAATACCGAATCCAGGTATGCATGCACATGTGTGCATGCACACCTATGCCATGTGACAGACATGGCACACATGCCTGTATTTGGGGTGCTAGAGGGTGTCAAAGTGACACCCCCTGCACCCTTGCTGGAATCAGTATTTACCGAATCGGTAAATACCGATTCGGTAATGCCCATTGATTCCTATGGGCTTCAATGCCCATAGGAATCAATGGGCATTACCGAATCGGTATTTACAGAATCGGTAAGTACCGAATCTTAACAATTCGGTATTTACCGATTCTGTAATACCTACATTCCCCCCCCTCTATTTTACCACTTCTTAAATACCGAATCGGTAAAATTCGGTATTTAAGAAGTGGTAAAATTAAATTACCTACATCTAGGCCCTAGTACCTATTGAACTAAGATTACCTTGGATTTCATCCTCATTCAACATCAGTTACTTTGCAATTCATCTAAACACGTGGATTTACTAATATATAAAAGGGGTCTATTACCAGCTGCTTTCATTAGGAATTAGTTGTAAATAAAAAAATGATTTGGGTGATTTGGATATTTATTTAGTGAAGTGAGGACTCCATTCTGGTTCTCAAAGGCCCGATAAACATACCAGCTTAACATTTGAGTAGAGCTACATACTCCTCTGTATTTCAGCACTTATTACTTGACCCAGCGGGGGCCATCCAAGAATGTATAGCCTATTGATGCTCTCCTTTTGACAGGTGTAGAATTTCAGGGCCACAAGGACTATCGCGTTTTAGTTAAAGTGGTGCTTCTTGTAAATAAGCCATAGTTTATAGATTGTGAGGTGATAATTCAGCGTGGGACTCTTGAATTCAGCGATGCATAGACTGACGAGTTGGCGAGTAGAGAGCTCTTTGCTAAGACATTGACTATCTTCTGTTGTCTCTTAAACAAAAGAGGAGAGCTGGCCTACTCACCACTATACATTGGATCACATCTATTTCCTATGACTTTTTTGTTTGACAGCGAGCCTTTGCTCCAGGCGCTCAGAAACAAATATGAATGAATGAACGACTAAATGAATGGAAAAAATATATTAAGTGCAACTTTTACCAACAACAGTTGGGGAAAGGGCTGAACTCCAGGGGGCCTGGCAGCACTGTACCCTGGCCTGAAAGCTCCTGAGTGAGTCCAAAGGGGGCCATTTTTAGGAGGGACCCGTCAACTTTCATCATGCCACTGTAGAAACCCCCTCTATACAGGGTTCAGGCACCACTCAAACAGCACACAGGTCAAATGGGGATTATTACTGGCATTATTTGTATACAGAGAGGAGCCTCGTGCAAGCGGGCGCGGTTGCACGAGAGTTTCTATCAGGTGCTCGCATTTCATACACACGAGAACCAATGTAAGTAAGTGTTTTGTGTTTTCACAGTAAAAGTCTGGCATTTGAAAAAGTTACAGCTATTGGCATCATAAATTGTAATGTTTGTTATTTACTTTTTGGGTCTGTAGTGGAGTGATTGTTTAAGAACAAAGGGCCAGATGTAGGTAATCCCAATTTACCTATACTTAAATACCGAATTTTACCGATTCAGTATTTAAGAATAGGTAAATGTGATGTAGATAAATTTTCGGTAAAAATGACCGAATCTGTAAGATTCGGTATTTACCGAATTGGTATTTACCGATTCGTAATTGCCAATCATACCTATGGGCCTTGAGGCCCATAGGAATGAATGGTAATTACCGAATCAGTAAATACCGATTCGGTAAAATGGGGGAAACATTCAAGGGTGCCAGGGTGTCACTTTGACACCCTGTTGCACCCTTGAATCGTGATTGTGTGAAGATGTGCCACACATACATGCCCTAAGGGCATGTATGTCTGCCACATGGCACAGTTGAAAATGCACAGAGTTGCAATTTTAAAGGTATTCGTTATTTACCACCAACTTATAGTTGGTGGTAAATAACGAATCCTTACAGGTGAAAAGCACTCACTTGAGTGCTTCCTTTATTTCAGATTCGGTAATTTAAAGGATCGGTCAGTTACCAAATTCTTAAATACCGATTCGGTAAATTACCGAATCTGAAATGTAGCCACCTACATCCCAAATGCCTAATACCGGTCAGTAACGGGCGCAATTCGGTAATTTCGGCCTTTAACTACCGGTATTAGGGTTCCTACTTCTGGCCCAAAGTGCGCTATATTCCATAATATTTGAATTAGTTGGGGCGTTAAAGAGTTAGGGGCGGAGGGCTATGAAGACTGGAAGAGGAGGAAGGTGGACAGAGGTTTAGGTGGAAAAAGATGAGGTGTGAGGTAGAATAGTATGATGAATTGAACATGCTACGGATGAAAAAGGCAAATAGAAAAATTCAAGAGGTTATGGAAATCAAAAATGGTAGATGGTTGGTAGGTATGTCAGATGTACACTTGGAGAGCAACTGAGGAATAAATGAGCGAATGTGGGGAAAATGCAGACTTTCATGCAGCATACTCCTGTACATGTGTGTTTCTCATAAGGAACAACTACAAGAAATCCTCTTTAGTATTCTACGGGCCTTCATGTTAGTTTCAATGTCCCCATGTTGTTAGTTTGCTTGTTAAAGTTGCAGAAGTCAAAAGACTTTGTTTTCTTTTCCTTGTGGGTCTGTGTCAGTGCGGACACTTTGCTAGTTTTTTATTATGTTCAGTGAATCAAGTGTTTCATGTGTCTGTTATTTTGCACTAAGGAAATTGGTAAATGTTCTCAAAAACACATATGGTGGACATATTCGTGACTCATTGTGGACAGCATTAATTGCATGTGGCGGCTAATTAGGTCTTTGAGCATTTGAATTTTTTTCCGAATGGTACCTAGGAGTGCCATAGTTTTGTTAGAGTACCTGTACCTACTGAGGCACAAGTATTATAAATATAGTTTTTTTAGCTCTGTGATAGATTGTTTACGGGGGAGGGTGCCTGCCCCGGAACATAGCTATGTCCCTCCTGCTCCCCCAATCTATACATAAAGTTTTGGAGAGGGCCCGACCTCAAAAAATTTTGCTGAAGGGGGGCTCAGAGCAAAAAAGTTTAAAGACCTATGGTCTAGAGTTATGTGTTCCGCCCTATTATGATGTAGCCGCCGCATCATAACAGGGCAAAACACATAACCCTAGATCCAGGGTTTCAAGGCATTTGCCGCCGCATCATAAGAGGACAGAACACAAATCCCTAGACCCTGTGTTTCAATGCGATCACTGCCACATCATAATAGGCCGGAACACATAACCCTAGACCCAGCGTTTCAAGGCGATCGCTGACGCTTCATAATAGGCTGGAAAACATATTTCTAGACCCAGGGTTTCAAGCCGCTCGCCGATGCAACATAATTGAGTGGAACACATAACCATAGACCCTAATATTACACTGTTGTAATTCAACGAAAGAAAACTCCCGCAGTCTCAGGTAAGAAGAAGATACATATATTCCAGTCATCCACTCTCTCAGGCGTGGTAGTGATGGAGCAGTCATTTCTTCTGGTAATTTCTCAATGCAATACCCTCATGCTACCTCTAATTTACCGCTGAAAAAGGTGTTGGGCCCTTCACACCATGTATTACCTTCAGGAGACTTTAAATAAAGATGAACAGTCAAAAATGCAATTATTATTTTAAGCCAATAAAGAGAGTTGTTCAGTATTTAAAAGGTTTTATTTTCTAGTCAAAAGTTAATTTTTCTCTTACCCTTTATTCATTAGTAAAATATCAATCAGGTTACAGAATTTGGAAAACAGGAAAAATAGCATTAATACAGAACATATTACAGTCTGCATATAAGCATTACATATAGGAAAGAAAATGTGGCGCAAAATTTCAGTCAAAACTCTTAAAGAGTTTCTAAGAAAAATAGTCTTGCAAGGCTAATCAAAAATCAAATAGTTTGCAAAAATCTCCCAATAAGAGAAATAAATGCATACGTCAAATACATCTTTTCAGACCTAATTAATTAGTCAAAGCATAAACTTATAGTTTAGCATCTAAATCTAAAAAGCCTTTCTATCTGTTGCTGTTCTTCTGCATCTGTCTGTGTCTAAAGAGCAAGCAGGGAGTGAGACAGCCCCTCCTACACCAGACCTCAACGGAATGTGGCCTGCAGTGCCAAAATATGACGTGAAACCAAGAAACCTCCCCCTGACTCTCCTCGGACGCAAACCCCGCCCTTCAGCAATCTCCCGGGACGTTTCTCGTACCTAACTCATAGAATGTCTGGTCTAATCTGTACCTTCTCTCAATAGCTCACACGCCCCCCTAATGAGCCTAGAAGCCCAAAGCCCCTCCAGAGAGGTCATTATTTATACTCTAATTTTTGGCAGTCCACACAAAAATGTTGCATCTTCAGGAAAACCTGTACGTGATTGGTCAGCCGCAATAGCATGAGTTCTCACTACCCTGACTCATTCTAAAAACCTGACTATACCAGTTTTTACAAAAGAAGCATTCATAATAAATACATTTTATAAGTTTGCAGCAATTGCTAGGGAAAATGTTTCTATAGTTGTCCTTCCTTCCTGTCACAGCGCAGCAGGACGGATACTTTATCAAACTGGTACATTGGCACAATCACAAGAATGTACAGTTCTAGATGTCCTTGACTCCTTCCGCAGTTTGAGTCAAGCTGGTGTCTGCGCATGCTCTCTTCTCTTTCAAAGCAAGCCATATCCTTGTTGGTTTCACAGGCAGCCATTTAATGGTAGGCCCAAAAATAAAACAAACACAAATAGAATATTAATTTCATGTATATCAGACCATTATGTTTCCCAACTCCATACTAATACCCCTTATAAATGTTTACCTAGCCAAGCTATTAGTGTAAAGCAGCATTTCTATTATTTATGACAACATGCAAAATTAATGTGCAATGTGCAACATAGCATTTTTATGCATTTAGTGTAATAAGCACACACAGTTAATATAGCGCACACAGTAAATATGTGTAAATGTGGCGTATTTGTATAGCGCGAACAGTGACCCGGAGGCATCCCGGCGCTTGTACTCCTACCACAAGGGAACCCCTCCTGGCTTTTCCTTGTGGGGTGTCCACTCCTGGGCATCCCATGGTGAAACCAGGCATCCCTTGTGTATCAGGGGGCCTTTGTGGAGACTAAGCAAGCTATTGCCCAGAGTTGCAGCGTGGGACCCATGCTTAGAATCAGCACTGAGGCGAGAATATCCGGTCAGAGGAATTTAAGCCCGAAACCCGCTGAGGCGGGAATCGAACCCTGGTCCCTGGCCAGCGTTCTGCATCAAGGTCTGCCACTCTAAGCATTGAGCCACACTTCTCCACAAATATAACACACACAGCAACATGCTTTAGTCTTTTAGATAGCTTTTCTTGCAAAAAGCATTCAGCCCCCTGTGTAGTGTTTGGTGCATTATTAATTCACACACATTATAAAAAGAGGTGTTATTAACTGAAAATATTTATTAAAATATGCAACAAGTCAATGTCTCTTAAGACAGAAATAGTGAATTTAGATTATAAGGGATGAGCTGGGAAAGAGAGAAACATATTCTATTAATCTTCAAAGTTAAAAAGGCCACTTTTCTCTACATTGCAAAACACATATTAATTCAGCAAAAGCATTTCAGACTGAATAGTCCTCACTTTCATGTTTTTCATGTGCCATGTTTTTAACTTGCACCAAAAGTTGCGTGGCAATTTAAATGCAGTCTGTCTGAAGCGCAAAAAATAAAACAATGCCTGACTGCAGATGAAATCTGCTCCTTCAATCCACCCTTCTGATGATTCAAATCATAATAAAATGATTTATAATTCATCACACATATTTCATTTT
Source organism: Lissotriton vulgaris (assembly GCF_964263255.1). NCBI lineage: Eukaryota > Metazoa > Chordata > Amphibia > Caudata > Salamandridae > Lissotriton > Lissotriton vulgaris. Next base: position 202,226,921 of record NC_141688.1, read on the forward strand.
CAAAAGTCACATTTTTTTTTTTAAATTGCAAAATCTGAGCATATAACAATTTTACTTCTATTTCTAAGGCAAACACAAGTCTATCTGTAATAAGATCATATAGAGCCAAGCTCAAATGTTTTAGTGCAGAGTTCTGTAAGTAGCGTCTTGGAACAGTTAGTCTTTTTTAAAATAAGTAACTAAAATAATAAACAAGCATTTGCAATGCAATAGGTCTCGCAGCATTAAAGTTTGAGTTATTGGCATTGTGTATGACAATGCGTTGCATAAATTTTTTTAGCATACTTTGAATTGGTGAGCAGTTTGAGTGTGTGCAAGAGTGCTGTTGCTCACAGCAGTTATTATTCACGCAGCTCTAATGATGACACAGAGTGTATTTTCTTCAAACAATATTATCAGTTTTTAATCACTGAATAAGTTTTACCTAAGAGGGTCGGATATCCCTTCCACGACGGGAGGGGAGATTAGGAGACTGCACCACTTAGTGAGTAGATGTGGTACGGGCAAGGAAGCAGATATGGTCTAGTGGGGTTGGGTGGAGCAGTGATAACTCTTAGAGTTCACACAGCTTGGGGTACAGACATGGTGAGGTGGGGCTGTTTAAAGCAGTGATAGTTGGAGGTCACATCGCATAGGGAGCAGTGTCTACTGCAGGTGCGTTGGCTCAGTCAGATCTGCATTCAAGCTTGACTTCCGAAAGTCAATGACTACAGAGAACCGCTTAAAAGTTAAGGACTCGGTGCTGAGAGCTACGGTCTTCCTGCATATCGCAGGTCTGGAGTCTCTCCAGACTGACTCAGCCTTCACTCCTCTGAAGTGAGGCCTTTCCTCTGGTCCTGGGGCAGCCTGTGCAGTATTCGTGGTGGGAACTCTCGCACTGTTCTAGGAAACTATTGCACGCCTTCCGCATTTTGCTAAAGAATTTTTGCTACACTTGCAACGGGAAAAAATATGCAACAAGAAACCACAAGTTCATAAAGGGACAGAAGAATATATTTACTGTTCATACATCAGTGGCGTGCCTGCTGTAGAGAGGGTTCTCACCGCACCCTTGAATACAGCGCCTAGAGCCCTAGACAGATGTGCGGTGTGCCACGCACAGTCTACCAAATAACAAACAAAGGTTGCCAGTACTGATGTAAATAAGTGGTATACATAAGTTATAACACAGCGCTTGAAACAACATTCAAGACCGGGAGCTAGTCAATAGCTTTTATTGTTATTTGTAATTTTTTCAAGGAAAGAACAGGTTTTATAAAAAACTTCATACAAAATTACATCTTCAAAACGGACACATAATACATACTAGGCAGGAGCGCAAATCAAAAATCATTCATCATATCAGACATATCACAGGCATCCAACAACATGCAACCAATCTCTAGGGGAGGGTGTACTATAACTACAAAAACTACAAAAAAGTGCAATATTTACAATACAATAACAGGCACAAGACAAGGGGAAAATATAGAAGAAAAAAGCCAAAGTCTGCGAAACAGTTTTTGGGTGGTATTGCAAAAAAATTCTAAAAAAGGTACATTCCTATATCAAATCTAAATATCCAAGAAACTTTGTTCAATCATTAAATAAAGGTAATGTACACAAATCAGCGATAAGCAAAAGGATCCTTTTAAAGAGCTTATCACTCTTGCAGACAGCGGAATGGCTGGGGCCTACGCGTTTCGAGTCCCGCTGAGTTTCTGGGGATTCTCTTCAGGGCCTTTAATCGTATCTAAACACAATACAGAAAGGATGAAAGGAAAAAGAAATGTAAGAATCTCAAACCATAAGGGTTTTTAAACAGAGTCAACGGATCAACATCAGGTTCCTATCTCAGGTCCCACCCTCTCCTCCACCAGCTTACCAAAAAGCGGAAATGTGAGGAGCATGGAAGGCCTCAACGTTCTAACGAGGTAGGCTGTGTCCGAGTCTGAAAAATTAATGCATCGGTGTCAGATGGAATTTTTAAGGAATGGCGAGTGGCGAAAAATGGAGGGGAAGCACAGTCTACAACACACAAAACAGAAGGCGAGAATCCGTGCGAGCGCAGAGATGTAACATGTTGTTCATCTTTGGTATTACTGCTTGGGGTACAACTTGGCGAATACCGTCTCGAATCCGTGTTCACACCTATTCTCAAAACACACACTTAAGCTCGTGGAGGAGTCCAGGATCCTTGGTTGCTGCTGTTGCCAGGAGCCCCGTAGGGCATTTCTACATTGTGCCAGGAGCGCCGCCGGGCATTCTGATCACGAGGGGAGCTGCTCACGAGGAGCACGGGACTGCGAGGGCCAGCAGGCTGTGCGTGTACCAGCCAGCACACCTGACGCCTCTTCCCGTGGCTCCGCCCCCTGCCTGCCTGCCTGCTTGAAAACTCCTCGCGGCCCCCGCTCTGCGGGTGCCGCTCGTGGAGGAGTCCTTGATCCTTGGTTGCTGCTGTTGCCAGGAGCCCCGTAGGGCATTTCTACATTGTGCCAGGAGCGCCGCCGGGCATTCTGATCACGAGGGGAGCTGCTCACGAGGAGCACGGGACTGCAAGGGCCAGCAGGCTGTGCGTGTACCAGCCAGCACACCTGCCGCCTCTTCCCGTGGCTCCGCCCCCTGCCTGCCTGCCTGCCTGCCTGCCTGCTTGAAATCTTCTCGCGGCCCCCGCTCCGCGGGTGCCGCTCGTGGAGGAGTCCTTGATCCTTGGTTGCTGCTGTTGCCAGGAGCCCCGTAGGGCATTTCTACATTGTGCCAGGAGCGCCGCCGGGCATTCTGATCACGAGGGGAGCTGCTCACGAGGAGCACGGGACTGCAAGGGCCAGCAGGCTGTGCGTGTACCAGCCAGCACACCTGCCGCCTCTTCCCGTGGCTCCGCCCCCTGCCTGCCTGCCTGCTTGAAATCTTCTCGCGGCCCCCGCTCCGCGGGGGCCGCTCGTGGAGGAGTCCTTGATCCTTGGTTGCTGCTGTTGCCAGGAGCCCCGTAGGGCATTTCTACATTGTGCCAGGAGCGCCGCCGGGCATTCTGATCACGAGGGGAGCTGCTCACGAGGAGCACGGGACTGCGAGGGCCAGCAGGCTGTGCGTGTACCAGCCAGCACACCTGACGCCTCTTCCCGTGGCTCCGCCCCCTCTATCCTCATTTTGCTTAATACCTGAAGTCATTACGCGTCAGCGGGACGCGTGTGCGGGACATCACCCGGGACAAAGCCCGGACTAAGGGCGGACCCTCTTAGGCCCTCATAGGCCAGAGTAGGCCGGGCCGGGCCTACTTTCCTGCCCCTTTGTTCTTTGGTACTGGTTTCTACTTAGCCTTTGTTGCCCAAGATATACCATTTACCTATCATGCCTTCACCAGTTCTGGACAAATCCATAGTGAAACTGGGGGGGGTCTAAGATTAGAACCCTGGATACATATTTTCCACGCTCCATGGCGGAGGACGAGGGAGATTTGGATACTGCCCTTGCCGAACGCAGGGCTGAGCGCCGACGCTCTATTGAGAATCTGAAACGTAGACCCCTGGTAGATATTGTCGATGGTGGCACATCGCTGATTGCTAGTGAGGAATCTCTTTCACAGGAAGGAGTCCCTCTATTGCTGAGGGAATGTACTGTTAGTCCCAGTCAGGTACCGGTGCCCAGCTCCTCCCCTAGCCTCTGCTGTATGGCTATTGATCTTATATCCCAACCTACCCTGACCTCTAAATCAAGGAAAGCTAAGCCCAAATTAGTTACTGTGGCCGAGCTACACGGCCCTCCTCCTAATAAGCGTAGAAGGAAGTCGAGGGCAAGTAAGGGTAAATCCAAACTTTCCCATACCGATTTCGGAAAACCTACTAAGTCTGTTCCTGTTCCCGGTAAGTCTAATGAAGATACGGGTACTGTTCCCCCCCTATGAATAGCTTGCCTATTTTACTGCCCCCAGTTGCCCCCCAGGGGAACCTAGAATTCTTACTCAGATCTCTGCTGCAGCCTATCACCGAGAGTATTAAGAGAGTGGAGATCCGTCTAACTATTCTTGAGGCTACATTAAGTAGTTTGAATTCGCAGGTCAATACCCTTGGAAGACCCCCAGAGACTATGTCCCTCCCCACCTTACCCCCACCTCACAACCCCCTCCAGCTATTCCAGAACCAACTGTGGTGACTTCTGCCACCCCTATTTTGCAACCCCTCATGGCCATACCAGTTCCTCCATGCCATAGTAAAACTATTAATCCCCCACTACTACCAGCAGGTATTACTCCCCCTGTTATAAATCCCAATGGGCTTGTAAATGGTGACGGTATTCCACCCCCTTTACCGGAGAAACCTGCCCCTAGAGTTCGGAGACCCGACCTTCCCCCCGAAGCGAACGATCTTATGGTAGTTATGGCCGGGGTTCCTCCCCTGGAGATGGGGGAAGGCGAGAATTTTTTCTCACTAAAAAACCAAGTAATTAAATGGTTGAACTGGAATAGACCCCTTCCTGTATATTTTAATAATGAAATTGTGATGGTAAGGAGGGTACCCTGGTTGGGCAAGACCAGGAAGTCAATAGTTGGGGACTGTATTTTGGTGAGCTTTAGAGACCCAAGGACTGTTCATCACATCTGTTCGGGGTCAAATAGATCATCTGAATCCACCATCCGGACCCTGCCCGTATCTTTTTTCTTCCCTCCTGTACAAATGCATCGTGATCAAGTTCAGGACAAATGGACAAGGGTTGCTCGGAGGGGTAGACTCTGTGGGTACCCAGCACAACCTGTTTTTCAACCACCTATGACACCCTTCCATAATTATAATCGTTTTAATTGTTTGAGTGGCCTTAATGGTGTTGATTGACTGCCCACTGCTGTAGACCCCACTATTTCTTCTGATAAAGAGCCTATGGTATTGCCCGACAGTAGCCCTATTCACATCCAAGACCTTACAATGCCCCAATCTGCCCCGATAATCCCAGTGACTTATCCAATATTACTGGACCCTCTACCTGCCAATAATGCTTTAATCACCACGGTACCAGTGTCCATTCAACCCTCCATTTGTTCCCCAGGGCTGAAGTTTGTTACCTGGAATGTTGCAGGGTGGAGCAGGCAATCGGCCTCATTGGGGTGGAAAGAGATCCTCTCGGATTTTGATATTTTATGCTTTCAAGAGACCTGGGCAACTGCTGATATTGAACTCGATGGGTTTGTGTCTTACAACAACCAGGCAATAAGGACAGGTATGGGTAGGGCTAAAGGGGGTTTAGTGATTTTTACTTCAGTCAAACTTCCACTATGTTTGATTTCCTACCTCCCTGTGGGACACCACTCCCAAATTTTAATACTAGAACATCCTAAGGGCCATGTCCTAGTGGTGGTCAACCACTATAACAATTTGTTTAATGCCTCAGATACCTCGGTGGCAGAGGAGCTGGGTCCTTTTTTGAAGAACCTACGAAACGATGTTAGTAAGCCAATTGAGATCATCTGGGGTGGGGATTTTAACCTTCGTACTTGCCCACATTCCTTTTCTAGAACCTGTGGTTTTGATGGAGACAACGGGGAAAACAGAGCACATTTTGTACACTCCCCCCATGGTGACTCCTTTAATTCCCTTGTGCTGAACCTGGATCTTATGATCCACTCCCCGGCCCTAGATGTAGATGGTATGCCTGTTCCAACTTTTGTAGGACCCAATTCGTCCTCTGCCATTGATCACATACTGGTTTCTACGCATTTCACTCCTCACTGTACAGTCCCCGTCGTTACGGATCTGGGAGGTAGTGATCACCAAGCAATCACCATGCTTATTTCTGCATGGGGGCCTAGTGCTAGGAGTGATTATTTGGTATTAGAAGATGCTACCCCATGCAGACAGAATGGGTTCCGTATAAAGTGGAAACTGGACAACTCCGATAAACTGCAAGCTAGAATTATTAAAGAGGGGTTTGCTGAAATCTATAGTTGCCTTAATCCTGAGGCCCCTAACGGGTGTATTATAACTAATTTTGTGGCACTCGGTGATGCTGTAAAAAGGTGCCTTACCACTACTAAAGCCCGAATTAGGAACCAAAATGTGGGCTGGTTTGATAGCCTATGTACTCAATCCCTGCGGGAACTCAAGCTGGCCTTAACAAAACACCCGAGAGATAGGGAGGCCGTCAAATTACTTAGGCTTACCTATAAAAGCAATCTTGTACGTAGGAAGCAGGAACTAAGGGAACTTGCCTGGGATGCCCTGAACCAAGCTTCGGTACTACGGGACAGTAGGCTGTTCTGGTCTACGGTTAATAGTCCTTTCCTTGCTAATGAAGAGTCCACCAAACTATCAGCGCAGGTTAGCGAAGCCAATTGGGTCTCCCATTTTTCTGGTATTTTTAATCCACCCGGGAGAGACTCTAACGGTCCTACTATCCCGATGTCTGAGACTAGGATACCTTTGGAAATTACCCTACCAGAGGTGGTTATCTCCCTAAGCCAGAGTAAAGGTGGAAAGGCACCAGGACCCGATGGGGTACCGGTAGATCTGTACAAATCTAACCCCAGTCTCTGGTGCCCACTCCTGACCCAGGTGTTTAATGCATCAGTCCTGGAGAACACCCCTCCTACTTGGAGTGAATCCCTGATTCTACCTATTTACAAGAAGGGAGATAGAGGCGAGGCTAAGAACTATCGCCCTATCTCCCTTCTTGATTCCTCCCTGAAGATTATGAGTAGGGTTCTCCTTATAAGGCTCGAGGAGTGGGTTGAAGAAAATAATATCATGGCTGAATCCCAATTTGGTTTTCGCAAAGGCTTGGGGACTACGGAGCAGTGCCTTAACCTTGATCTCCTTATAGGGAAATATACGAGAGCGAAACAAGGGTCCCTATTTCTCTGCTTTGCCAATCTTTCGAGCGCCTTCGACCTTGTGGACCATGAACTCTTGTGGTGCACTTTATTGGCCATGGGCGCCCCCCAGGCAATCATTCACTTTCTGGCCCGTCTCTATAATAAGCTGTCGGCCCAGATACGTTTTGGTCCGTCGGGTGAATGTACCGAGAAAATCAGGGTTAAGTCAGGCATAAGGCAGGGCTGTGTACTGGCCCCCCTGTTATTTTCCCTCTTTATCAATTCCATCGAATCTGAACTCAAAAAGGTCCAGGCGGATTCCCCTCAAGTCGGTGGACTTCCCGTACCAGTTCTGCTTTATGCCGACGATACAGTGTTCCTTTCGCGTACTCCAAATGGGCTACAGAAACTTATGAACACTTTTTATGATTTTATTAATGCGAGGAAATTGAAAATAAATAACACCAAGACTTTTATTATGGCCTGTGGTAAACGGATGAAATCTGTTATGCCGTTCCATTTTAACAATCATACTATTGAGGTAGTGGATAGGTTCTGCTACCTCGGTGTTACCTTTAACAACAAGGGGACATGGTCCCAGGAGATCTTAAATGTTAATGGTAGAATGGCCAAAAGCTCATCTGGTATCTTTCGATTCGCTGCAAAGCTAGGAAGCCGCCGTATACCTGATATGGTAGACATTTACAGGCATAGATGTGCGTCTATTGCTCTGTACGGTTCCGGTATATGGGGCTACAGTCAGCATAGGACACTGCAAAATACCGAGAATGGGTTCCTTAGAAGATTGCTTTGCCTACCTCCCTCGGCTCCTACTGTACTGTGCCATAGCGAAGTCTGTTTAAACTATCTGACTGATCTTACGGGTTTAAGACCCCTCATGGTATGGAGGTCAATATGGGCTAAAGAAGAGACTACTTTTTCCAGGAAGATTATTACTGATTGTTTGAAGTTGGACAAAGTCCTTAAGATTCCCTGGCTAAGTTATGTCTCTTATACTTATGACAAGGTATTTAATTTTGACATCATTAAGGACCCCTATTGTGCCGTTACTGTATCGAAAAAGGAACTTAAAGATGTTTTCATCCAAACTAAGTCTGATATGCGTAGTGTAAAGTGTTCTACCATGTCTACCTATGTATTTTATCACACCACTAAATTTGAAGGAAAGGGCATGCCCATGTACTTAAAATTCATAACCAAGCAGTCTCATCAGTTTGTTCTGACACGTCTTAGACTTGGTATAGTACATAATTTAGTTGCCTTCCCTGAGATGAAAGTTCCTAGCCATTCCCCCTGTCCTTGCGATGGTCAGACTAGGCAAAGTACTCGGCACTTTATGCTTATTTGTCCACTCTATATGCATCTTCGCCGTCTCTATCTCAGACCTATGTTTTTAAGATTATCAGTGTATACTATTACCCAAGCCATGGAATTGTTATTTGCACTTGACTCTGCAGACACCTGTTTTTTTACTGCTACTTTTTTACTTAAAGCCATTTCTCATAGGAAAAGTTTGGTGTTTTAAATCTTCCTAAATTCTTCATTTCTGAGCTATTGTTTTATTATAATGTTTGTATTGTGTTTTATTGTACGCTTTTGTGATTGTTTTTAATAGTCGAATAAAGCTTGAAATTGAATTGCTTAACTGACAACATCATTTATCATTTTACGTGAAATGCACAAATATTTCTTTCACCGAGCATGCATTTGGTTATCACCCCTGCCCGACGTGCCGCTGCCTCAGAGCGCCCGCCGCGCCTCCTCCAAACCCGACAATTTGTGCTAAACCCCAGGATCCCCGCCAGTCGCCTCACCCCGCCCCGCCACCACCGAGGAGTCAGAAAGCGCTGGTTACCTTCGAGGCGCCTTCTTGGCCTTGCGTCGAGGAGCCTTGAACCACGCCATGGAGAGGAGCATCGCTCGGTGCGGCCGCGGCGGGATCAGCGCTGCTGGCTGCCGGCTCCCGAGGCGGCCCCTGGATTACTCATGGGAGGCGAAGGCCGCCGGGCGGCGCTGCCTATGATTGAAAGCAGGAAGTAATAGGCGGAGTCCCCGCTGCACGCTGGTCGATGGGATCGCTGGAGGTCCTCCCTCGGGCCGCGCGCGGTGCAGGCTGGGATCGCGGGGGCGGCTGCGGGCCCCGGGAGATAGTAGGTGGAAAGGACTGCGGAGGACCCGGCGGTAGCCCGCAAGGAGCGGCTCACACCGGGGAGGGGGGCACCCGGCACCAGCGAGCGACCCCGCCCCCCGGGATGGGAGACAGCCGGGGTGAGCTGCGGCAGCGCGCGGGGCCATAATTTAAGGTATTTATTTTATGACTGTGTAAAGCAGGAACCATGCCAGGCGTCAGAGCACTTTTCATATTTATTCCAGCGTGGGGAGCTATGTGACCCCCTCAGGGGAAGGGGGGAATGCCTATATGTGTGCATGTGTGTATGCGACGGCGGAGGGGTGGGGGGACGTCTCCCCGTGCGTGTATGTGCGCTTGTGTATGTGTGTGGTGCAGGGTGGGGGTGTGCCTGTGTATGTATGCGCTTCCTAGGAGACAGACACGGCGAGCGCGTCGCCTGCGCCGATCGCATTTTGAGAGAAGCGCGCGGCCGGCACTGTCTCCTGGGAAGCAGAGTCAGTAACAATAGATCTCGGTGAGTACAGTGCTTACGCACTGTATCGCTACGAGACCTAAAAAGGAAAATTAAACAGGACAGTTTCAGCATTTCTATTCTCTTTGTTATCAGCTTGCCATCAGAATTGCTCATACAGTGTGGCATTCTCTACCTTTTCAATGCAAATTAGACTACTTAGGTGCTGAGAAATTCTGACAGAGCACCTTCAATCTCTTGCACTTTTTCAACCAATGCCTTTCACTCTTATTTTCACTTTGATCCGATTCAGATATTTCACCACAGCATCTCTCAGATCATAGCCGTTGCACCATCCATTATGCAGATCTTCTGTAGCAGCTGCAATCTGGTGAGAAACTGCACACTGTACATCAACCAGACCTACACAGCAATGGGTAGTGTTCTCATCATTGTTTTCCACAAGTGCATTTACATATGCATTTTCAAGCCACTTTGGTGATGCTGAAGAACCGTCTTTTGCAAAAGCTAACTCTGTGCTGCCATTGTGTTGCTTTCTTTTGCTTGTCACTTCAGGCAGAGAACTACAATCCTTTCCTTGTCCAATCTGTTGTTCTGCACTCATTATCTTTGAGACCACATTATGATCTGATTTCAGAGAAACTGGCAATCTATACCTGGGCATCAGTCAGTTCAGTTCATAAGCTTTATTTGATTATTCATGAACAAATAAAAGCATATAGTGTTAAAAATATCGCTTAATAAAATACATTACAGAACAGAAAAAATTACATAAGTTACAATAAATGGAGCAGCTCGATTGAAGGAAAGTATTCGACCGGGCGATTAAATTGTACAAATAAAACAGACTTAAAATTCCAGACTTTACCTATGGGACACAGCTTTTAGAATAAAGGTAGCGGTAAAAAACAAACATCCAGGGTATCGAGTGCAAGTAGTAATTTCATGGCATGAGCAGTTGTAGACACGGAGTATTTCATAGAAACAGGTTTAAGATAAGACAGACACAATGGGCAGATTAGCATAAAGTGCAATGTGCTCTGTTTGGTGGTACCATCACACGGACAAGGGCTTGAACTATAAATTTTCATCTGTGGAAATGCCACCAAATTATGGACAATGCCTAATCTCAGCCTAGTGAGAACAAACTGATGTGACTGTTTGGTGATTGCTTTTAAATACTTAGGCATGCCCTGACCTTCCTCCTTGTTAGAATAGTAAAAAACATGGGTTGTAAAATGGCTACGTTGGACTCTACGCGTATTGGATTTGATCCCCCCAAAAACATTTTTAACCTCCTGTTTGGGTAAATTATTAACACATAGGGGGTCATCGAGAATATCCAAATCAAAGATTTCCTTATAGGACGTTAAAACATATTTTAACCAGGGGATCTTGCGGACATTGTCCAGCCGAAGACAGTCTTGGACAATTCGCCTGGTAAATCCAGTTTCGTCCTTTGCCCAGATTGACCTCCAAACCATAAGGGGTCTCAATCTTGTTAAATCTGTCAAATGTTCCAGCCCGGCCTCTTTATGAATCAGTTCGGTGGATGCCGAGGAAGGGAGGAAAAGAAGTCTCTTGAGAAACAGATTCTCTGTTACTTGCAGGTCCCCATGGTTACAATGGCCCCATACTCCTGAGCCATATAGGGCAATAGAAGCGCATCTATGCCTGTAGACATTTAGCATATCAGAGATGCGGCGACTGCCCAATTTGGAAGCAAAACGAAATACTCCTGAGGAGCTTTTACCCATCTTGGCCTTCACATTTAAAATCTCAGATGCCCACGACCCACTACTATTAAAAGTTATGCCAAGATAACAGAATTTATTCACAACCTCTATTCGGTGTTCCCTAAACTGGAATGGTTTAAGTTGTTTCACCTTTTTCCCACAGGCCATGATAAAAGTCTTAAAGTTGTTAATTTTTAATTTTCGCCCCTGAATAAAATCGTAAAAGTAGTTCATAAGTTTTTGGAGACCAATTGGAGTTCTCGAAAGAAGGACCGTATCGTCTGCGTATAGCAGTACCGGGACTGGTTGGCCCTCTATCTGCGGGGCGTCAGCTTGAACCCTCTTCAGTTCGGACTCCATAGAATTTATAAAAAGGGAGAAAAGTAACAGAGCCAAGGCACATCCTTGCCTTATACCTGATTTAACCCAGATCTTCTTAGTACATTCCCCTGCCTGGCCAAAGCGAATCTGGGCTGACAGCTTGTTATATAGTCTGTCCAGGAAATAAATTATTGCTGTCGGCGCTCCCATTTCAAGTAGGGTGGACAATAGGAGGGCATGGTCCACCAGATCAAAAGCACTTGAGAGGTCTGCAAAACAAAGAAATAATGAACCCTGTTTCGCTTTAGTATATTTCCCTATGATTAGTGGAGTGGAGTGGCTCACTGGTTAGAGGCGGCAGACCCGGAAGCAGAGAACGGCCCGGGACCAGGGTTCAATTCCCAACGCGGCAGGGTTGTGGACCAGGGTCAGCGAACTCGATAATTCTCGCCTCGGTGCCTACTCTACCCAGGGATCACACTCGGCAACTCTGGGCATTAGCTTGCCTCATCTCTACAACGGCCCCCCACATTCGCCGGGGATGTCTGGTTTCACCTTGGAGAAACTCAGTAGGGACCATCTCACAGGGATAGCCAGGACGGGTTCCCCAGCGGTCTACAGCGCCACGACGGCTCAGGGCAGCAGTGCGCTTTACAAGCCACATACATACATACATACATACATACATACATAAGATCGAGGTTGATGCACTGCTCAATTGTCCCAAGACCCTTGCGGAAACCAAATTGAGAATCCGCAAGGATATTATTGTCCTCTGCCCATTCCTCCAATCGCATCAGTAGGACCCTGCTCATGATTTTGAGTGAGGAATCCAGGAGGGAGATAGGTCGGTAGTTCTTGGCCTCTCCTCTATCTCCCTTCTTGTAGATCGGCCGGATTATGGATTCACTCCAGGTAGATGGTGTACTATCGCTAACGGATACATTAAACACCTGGGTCAGGAGTGGGCTCCAAAGTGCCTGATCGGTTTTATACAGGTCGACCGGGACCCCGTCCGGTCCCGGTGCCTTCCCCCCTTTGCTCTTACTGATGGCAATATCTACTTCTTGGAGGGTAATCCCCAGGGGTAGCTTAAGTTCAATGGAATCGGCACTAAAACTATCATGAACCTCCCTTGCCGGATCAGAGATTCTTGTGAAATATTGTACCCAGCTGTCCTCGCTAACATGGGCAGTTAAAACTGGGAATTCTTCCTTTTGAAGGAAGGGGCTATTGACCGTGCTCCAAAAGAGCTTACTGTCACGCAGCTCCACCGCTTTGGTCAAGTAATCCCAGGCTTGCTCCCTTAGCTCCTGTTTTCTACAAAGAAGCTGCTGTTTATAGGTCGACCTGAGGAGTGTGATGACCTCCCTATCTCTGGGTTGTCTCGACAGAGCCTTCTTTAATTCTTGTAAAGATTTCGTGCAAGCACTGTTGAACCAGCCCAAGGCTGCCCTCTTGGATATGCCCTTGGTGATGGTAAGGGACCTTTTAATTATGGTGCCAAGTTTCTCGAAATCAGAAATAATGCGCCGGGGGTAGCATCATAGTCAAGACAATTGAGTATCACTTCGGGCCCTGCCCCCATAAGTTTACGCATAAGCTTCTCCGAGTTATCCCCACACCATTTGATACGGATACCATTTTGCCTACAAGGGGTTATCTCATCAACTATCATGCGCTTATCGCTAGACAGGGTCCCCCAGATAGAGGTCGACATTGTGATGGCATTGTGGTTGCTATTACCAAAGTCTACAATAATCGGGAGTGTACAAAGTGGGGCAATATATACTGATAACAGTAAGTAATCAATAACGGAAGTAGAATTCCTCCCAACAAAAGTTGTTGTAATATTACCCTCTTTATCCGTGGCCGGATGTTGAATCAGTAAATCAAAATTTAACATTAGGGTGTTAAGAGAGTCGCCGTAAGGAGTGTGGGTAAAATGTGCCCGGTTCTCCCCATTGTCCCCGTCGCACCCACATACATTAGTAAATGAGTGGGGACAAGTGCGGATGTTAAAATCCCCACCCCAAATGATATCATAGGTCTTATAGGTATCTCTACATATTTTCCTCACAGCTGTTTCGAGCTCATCCACTGCACAAGTACTTGTGGCATCAAACAAGTTATTATAATGGTTGATCAACAGAGTATCGCGACCCCTTTTATGTTCCAGCCTTAGAATTTGTGAGTGGAAGCCCACAATCGAATGCGATTTCACACGTGCAGGGAAATCCACAGAGAGTAAAATTACAAGCCCACCTTTTGCCCTACCCATGTTAGACTCTTGCGCAGGGTTATTATAGGACACAAAACCGTTAAAAAGGATATCTGGTGTTGCCCATGTCTCCTGTAAACAAAGGACGTCAAACTGGGAAAGGGATTCCCTCCAACCCAGAGACAACACTTTCTGTCTCCAACCAGCGATGTTCCAGCTAGCAAGTTTGAAGCCAAGGATGCAAGGTGTAGGCTCTACAATCTCAGGGGCACTAAGGGGCACTATAGATGGTAGTATTTCATCTGGGGTGACCATAAAGGCTGGTGGGAGGTGGGAGACCATGGGGTCTATGTCCATGGGTGTTGAGGGGGTAAGGGAGGGAAGCATTGTAGGGACTACATCTGTTGGTATACAATTTGCAGGGGTTTTTACACTAGTTTCGACCTTACCCACCGGTATACTATTTCCGGTGCCAGGAAGAAGAGAGCTTGAAACATGGGCTGGGGGTAGTCAATCGACTCCGTCTAGACCATCTAGACAACTGAACCGATTGAAATCACAGAAGAGGGCATTCGAGGGCATCATAACCGGTCTTGCTTCATATCTGCTATGTCTACCCCTCCGCTCAACCCTGGTCCAGTCGTCTCTACCTCTATCATGGTACATGTGGTTGGGAGGAAAGAAAAAGGACACTGGAGTCAAAGGATCTATTAAAACCCGCACAAATATGTGAGACCGTTCTAGGGTCTCTAAAACGGACCGTTATGCAGTCCCCATTTATAGTCTTTACAGTTTTACCCAACCAGGCACCCTTCTAACCATGATGATTTCGTTATGAAGATGGGCCGGAAGGGGTCTGTTCCAATTCAGCCATCTAACAACTTTACTTTGGAGAGATTTAAAGTTCTCGGCTTCCCCGGCTTCCAGCGTGGGGGCTCCTGCCAAAACTACCATAAAACGATTAGCGGCAGGTCTGGCAGGCGCCGTCTAAGGGCTCCCAGTTCTTGGGTTGAGGAATCTATTTTGCCATCAACCGTTACCCCGTTAGCATTAGCGGTAGTTGGAACAAGCCCTGATGGTAGCAGGGGGGTATTTTATTATTATTAGACAGGAAAGGGACCTTGGGGCCTATGGGGGGGCCAGATGGTATCAGGGGGGGGGGGGTATGATATTATTATTAGACTGGATTGGAACCTGGGGGCCTAAAGAGGGGCAAGTCGGATTGGGGGCATCTTTCACTAAAGGGGGACCGGGGATAATGAGGGTAGTTGGCGGATTACACAAAGAATTAGGCTTGGTAGATTTAGCCAATATGGCAGCTGTAGCTTTCTCAATGTATGTTAGACGAAGTTCTATTCGTTCAATTTTGGTCTCTAAAGGGAATAGGAGCGATTTGAATAAGGCTCCCAAGTTTTCAAGTGATACCTCTTTGCTAAGCAGGGGTTGGGTTAAACTAATTAGGGAATTGATGGTGTCATGTTTAAGCTTAGCTGATTTAGACTTTCCACCAGATTTCTTGTTATAGGACCTCTTGCGTTTGGTGGCGGCCCCTTCTTTAACCCCATTAGACAAAGTGTTATTACAAGTGTCGTCGGGTTCGGAAGGGATAGACACATTGTTGTCAAGGACTAAATCAATTTCTGGGAGAATTTCATTAACCAGAATGTCCAAATCATGTGCACCCAGATTGACCTCCTTAAGTGTTGTAGCTTGACCAACCGCATTGCTGATAATAGTCTCAGTAGGCCTCTCAGGGGTTTTGGCGTTAGCTAATGTTCCAAGGGATGATCTCTTTATAGCCGATAGTTCCTTTGATAGGCGTTTTTCAAGGACATTTATTTCGGTGTCTATGTGGGTATTGGCTATAATGAGGAACTTTTCCATACCTCCAACTATAGCACCTCCTGTTAGAGAGGTCTTACTCCTCGTTTCGCGACCGGACATCCCCCCTCGCTAGTACTGGAGTGGGTGAAGACAGATGCAAGAGGGGGGGCCTGGTCTGGTCAAGCCCGGTCACGAACGGGCACAAACGGGCCCGCCCTTGGCCCGGGTTCGCCCGGCGCCGTCCCGCGCGCGCGGTGAAGGGCGTGACTATAAGCACAGGGCAGGCTGGGGGCGGGAAGAGTCACAGGTGCGCCTGGTGGACTCCGCGCACGGACCTCTGGGAGTCGCAGTCCCGCACCCTCGCAGCCGAGTCTACTCCCCGGCAGAAGCACAGCAAGTCCAGGCAGGACGGGTCACCAGGAATCCTCCACAAGTCAGGGAAATCAATGGCTCCAACAGCGGCTTCGAGCGGCTCCCGCTGAGCGGGGGCCACGAGCCGTAATGAAGCTCAGGGCAGGCTGGGGGCGGGAAGAGTCACAGGTGCGCCTGGTGGACTCCGCGGACGGACCTCTGGGACTCGCAGTCCCGCACCCTCGCAGACGAGTCTACTCCCCGGCAGAAGCACAGCAAGTCCAGGCAGGACAGGTCACCAGGAATCCTCCACAAGTCAGGGAAATCAATGGCTCCAACAGCGGCTTTGAGCGGCACCAGTATTTGCAATAACACCTTTGCCACTATGCAGTTGTCACTTTTCTCAAAAACAGTTCTGATACAACCCTGTAGTGCTGCTTCAAAAACATTTTCTTGAGCCTCTTTTAATTCAACTGTGAAGATTTCATAGAATGTACATGCTAACAGAACACAAATGTGTCCAACTGAATAAGCATTTCTCTCTCCCATGACAACAGTGACTCTCATTTGAGCAGATATACTGCATGTTATGGTAAGGGCAATCAATTTTCGAATTTTGGGCTGAGGTAACTACTGAAAGCCATGAAGCTTTGACAACATAATGTATAAGGAGCACAGCATGTGCTGCTTTTAATGTGTCACCTTTCAAACATGAGCCATCTACAAAATGGACATTGTTGGGCTGACTCAGACGTTCATCCTTAAAGTCAGAATTTGGCTTTATGCATATTTTCATGATATTTAGAAACTTATTTTCAGTTTCATCGCAATCCAATTCATTTGCTGACATTTTTGTGAAGTTAGGGTCAAAGGTCATTGGGCAATACATCACAGACCTTTGAACACAGTCATCTATTTGAATAGGCAATGAGAGAGCGCAACCCTCCCTCTCACTGCAAATTGGTGTATTTTCTTTGAAATAAACTTTCATTCCTAGTGCTGGGGCGCGGCATTCTTTCTCTTTCAACTCTAGGAATGTTTTTGTGCAATTGTTGTGCAATGGAAGCGGATCAGACACATCCTCATGTGTCAGCCTTAGTTAATGCTTAGCCACTAGGGAAAGGTTAAGTAACCACTCTCTACAGCAGCTAACCATTCCCAAAATGTCCTGACTTCTTTCTTTATTTGAGGTGGATTTATCTTGGAAATTATTTCCACCCTTTCTAGTGAAACCTTTCTACCTCCCTTTCCAATTTTGTGTCCCAGGTATTCATCTTCTTGTAGGTAAACTGCACTCCGTTGTCCGTCAAGAGAATTGCAGGTACTCCTTCAAAGGGGAAAACTGATTTCAAAAACAATATGAGGTTTTTAGTCGAAGCAGAGGATGTAAATTTGGTATTTATCCAGTGAGAAGTGTAATCCACTAGGACAAACATACATTTTCTCTGTGGACCTAAGGCTACCATTGGACCAATTATATCCATTGCGAGCTTAGTCCATGGTACTGTTGGGACTTCCACCGGGGACAACGGGACCTTACTTAGTATTTTGTTTTTATCACTTTTAGCGCAACTAATGCTCTCCTTGACTTTTCCTTCCACCATGGAGTCAAGTTTGGGAAACCAAAAACTATTTCTGACTTTGGATTTAGTAATGCTTCTGCCCAAATGACCTTCGTGAGCAAGGTCTATGATTTTTCCTCTGAGAGTTGAAGGTGGGACGACTTTCTTGTTATGATAGATCCTGTCATCAATGATAGTAAGTTCGTGTCTTACATCCCAAAAGTCTCTCATGTCCTCTGGGACATTGTAAACATTTTCTGGCCATCCATTAACAATTAGTTCTTTCAAAGAGTTCATTATGGGATCTTTCTTCATTTCCTCATCCCATTCTGTTTTGATGAGGGAGCGAAGTTGAATAGTTAAAATAGGTACATCCAAGGGATTCTCACCATAGTCAATCGTAAGAGGTGATCTTGATAGATAATCTGCAACTATATTTTCACGTCCCGGCAAGTATTCCACTTGAAAGTTATAATTCTCTAGGCCTAATATCCATTTGGCTATTCTTGGTGAATCACAGTGTGCTTGCTTAGCTGAAAAAATGTACATCAAAGGCTTCTGGTCTGTGCGGACCGTAAATTTGGTTGCCCAAAGGAAAAATTTGAAATGATTAATGGCCCAGTAGCACGGCAGGGCTTCTCTTTCAATCACGGAATAGTTCCGTTCTGACTAATTCAAGGTGCGAGAAGCAAAGGCGATGATGGTTTCACCGTCTACACCTTTCTGGGAAAGTGTAGCTCCAACTCTTTTGTTTGAGGCATCAGTACTTAAAATGGTTTTCTTTTTATGATCAAATGAGCTAAGCGCAGGAGACTCTATGCATTCTTGCTTTAGCCTGTTGACAGTGATGTTTTGTGTTTCATCCCACTTGAATTCATGTTTGCCTTCAAGAGTTCCTGGAGATTTTCACATTTATCAGAGAAATTGGGGAAGGAACTTGGCCATATACTCGATTAGGCCAAGAAAAGACTTTAGTTCTTCTTTGTTGGTCGGAAAAGGTGCCTCTTCACCACTTGTATCAAACTATATTTAGGCCTGATCCCTTCGTGTGATATCCTATGCCCAAGGTAATCAACTACAGATGCTTTTACCTTGCACTTGTCCCATTTGACAGTTAATTCAGCCTCCGACAATCTGACGCAGATCTTCCGGTACACCATGTCATACTCCTCTTCTGTTGCCCCATATACTAGGACATCGTCTTGGAAACACATACTGTTCGGAATACCCTCCAGCACTTGCTGCATCATTTTTTGGAAAACGGCGGCTGCCGAAGCAAGGCCAAATGGCATTCTCCTGAACATATATATGCCAAATGGGGACGAGAAAGCCGTTAAAGATCTTGAGTCCGGGTGCAGTTCTACTTGATAGTAGGCCATTGAAATATCAATGACGGAAAACATTGTAGCCTTCCCCATAGTACTCAGAATTTCGTTGATATTGGGTAGGGGAAATCTCTCAACCCAAATGCTCTTGTTGAGGCTCCGAAGAACGATGCAGACGCGGATGCGTCACCATTGGCCTTTGAAGCGATGACAATGGGCGCAAGCCACTCGCTAGAATCGATGGGTTGAATGACACCAAGATGGCACAATTTATCAAGTTCGACTGTAAAAGACTGTCTTAGGAAGAGAGGGTCTAGGCGAGTCTTGTGGACGACCGGTTTGGCACCGGATCTGACTTTTATTTTATGTTGATAATTCTTCAGAAGGCCTAGGTCATCGCAAAAAAGGTGCGGGAATTCATCACAAAGAGTTGTCCCAGGGTCAGAATTCTCCACTAAGATGACTTGTTCTCTATTGTTGGGATCAAGAATGATGCCTAGCTCCTTCTGGTGCTTTCAACCTAGAAGGTTTGAGCCTTCACTCACCAAGTAGATCTTCCCCACAGTGGTTCTTCCCTTAAAATCTATTTGAGCTTCTAACATTCCTACTAAGGGAATGGGATCCTTGGTGTAACCTTGCGGAGAGATGTCTGGTTTCATTATTTTGGTTTCTTGATCTTCCAGGTATTTTTTAAAGTCATCCAAGTTCAACAAGGTAAATGGTGAGCAGGAATCAGCGAACATTTCAATGGCTCTCTAATTTAGTAATATTTTGCATTTAAGGTAATCCTGGGCAACACCACTACATGTACTTTTCACTTGGAAAATGAATTTCTGGTGTTCATCACTCTCAATATTAACAACTGTCACTTGACAATTGTCATTGCCTCTACACGCTCTTGCCAGATGACCTCCCCTGTTGCATTTCTTACAAAACGCATTTCTTGCAGAGTATATGGGATTGTTCGACAAATGGTTACTGCTCCCACATCTGAAACATTTTAGGTGCAATTGTTCTTTAGTATACTTGTATAGAGGTTCTTTCTTGTTTTTATTTTTAAGACCTTAATTGACAGTTCCTCCACTTGTACTGAAGCTCCTACTTCCTCGGATACCTTTATTTCCTTCATGCATTTGGCAGTGTTTACGATAGATTGAGCAATAGACATCGCTTCCTCTAAAGTGGGATTCTTTGCCAATAGTTTTTCCTGAATGCAACTGTTGCTTGTGCATCTTACTAACTGATCATGAATTAAAGAGTCATTTAGCTCTCCAAAATCACACCTTTGGGTGAGACCTCTTAGCACAGTAATGTAGCTTTTTACTGACTAATTTTTGCTTTGAGCACAGTTGAAGAATTTGTGATGTTCAAGTACGACGTTAATTTTGTCACCAAGATGAGTACCTAATTTTAGTAATGTAATCTCAAAAACGTCCATTTCTTCATCCTCATCCAATTCTGGTTCTGGCAAGGTCTCATAAACTTTACGACCATAAACACCTAAGTTGTGGAGAAGAATGTGCTGTTTGCGCACTGCGGAAAACCTTTCTCCCCCCCATAGCAATTAAGTAAGATTCAAATAGTTTTGTCCACTCCTTCCAGTGGATCCCAGGTTCCCCACACGCGTTTAGAAATGATGGAGGTTGACTGATACCCGGAGTACCCATTCTTGTGTAAAGGGGAAAGAGCAGTGGATAAATACAATAGAACGCTCTTAGCACTGGAAACAGTACGATGTGAAGAAGGATAGTGGGGTGCAAGATGGTGGAGGGTGTAATGGTGAGAAAAAGGGGTAGCCAATAAATGCTAAAAGTAGAGAGGAGCAAGACAGCATATGAGGCAGATATACAATTTGCCAAAAATGCTAAAAGTATAGATGAGTAAGACAGCATATAAGGCAAATAATACCCACTGATAAAACACTGTAATTCAAGGAGGAAGCAGGTCTCTGGTGCTGAGATGAAAAATACTGTCACATATAAATTAGCATAAACCCCAACAGTATAGAAATGTAGAACAACTGGTCACTATATTGCTGACAAGACAACTTCACTGTATCTGAGAAATCGTATCAACCCCCAATAAGGCAATTAATAAAAATGTCAATGCAGCACGTATTCAAGGTGATAACAAAAATTCAACAAGAGGATAGCGTTGAGCCCTCTTAGAAACTTGTGTCCCAGGCAGCAAAGTCACAGAGTATAACGGAGTCCCGGACCAGTATAGTTGGTATCATGGAACACACTTACTTCAGTCACACCCGGAGCTCTATGGAGAAATTTCAGTCAGCTAAAACTCGGTGGGAAACCCTCTGCAGACGTCAGGGCAGAGGCAGTAAGATCTGGTGGTGCCTCCGTTTCGGTGACGAGGAGGTCACAACGGGAAAGATTCAGGACAGAAGGAACAGTAGCATGGGCATCCAAGTAGTTCGGCTGACAGCGAAGAGGTACTGTGAGGGTTAACTCCGGCTGAAGAGGTCCATGTGTGGCTGGTGCGCCGGGTAGTAGGACCAATCTGGGACCAGCGGGGAAAGACGGGAACATTGTACCAGGACGTTTCAGGGCTCCAGTACACCTCAATTAACCGGACTGGGAAACGTCGGCACCCCATCACCCCAGGCAAGGCGACCACACAAGATCCGCGTACGGTTCCAGGGACAATGCCGGGGACCCTTTGCCCGGAACGACGCAGAGGATACAAGTCCCTGAGACAGAGTGCGGCACACCAGCCGGTCGCCGTGGGTTATGACGCCACGGAAGACGGGAGGAGCATCCGCCTACCCTCGGACCACTACAGCCAACTCCGGAAAAATACCGGTGTCCAGGTTACACTACCCAGATCAATGTTGAGGATTTCAAAATTCCGGAGCTAGTCACAGTATGCCTGCACGCTTACGTGTGGTAACAGTCCCGTTAAAGACAGGAAACTCCACAGCTGAAGCAGCCCCCAGCAGCGGCAGGAACGCTGAAGTCAGAACAAATCACTCCGGAATAGAAGAAGCCGACGTGAAGTCAATGGTGGATCAACAAGGTTCACAAACGAAGAGTTTTCCAGGGCAAAAGCGAGATCAGCAGACCCACCAGCTGACATGAATTGGTGAAGCATCCAGGAGACCCTGTAAAAGAAAAACGCTATGAGCTCCGAGGACAGTCATAAATAATCCTAGTGTTCCAGTATATTTTAAGAGAAAGATTACAGAGAGGGGAAATGACTGGGCCTGCCCCCCACGCAGGATTGTCGCCAGTGTTGTAATTCAAAGAAAGAAAACTCCTGCAGTCTCAGGTAAGAAGAAGATACGTTTATTCCAGTCATCCACTCTCTCAGGGGTAAACATCCTTTACGACGCGTTGTTTACACCGCACGTCCTTTACTACGCGGCCATTACAACACAAGTTGTTACTACGACTTGCGCTGGAGGGCGCTCTTGGTAAAGGAATAGTTTGATTTTCTATTCCAACACCTTCCCTTCTGTTACGTGGGCTGGAGTTGGAATAGAAAATGAAACGAATCCACAATCCAGCGCCCTCCAACGCAAGTCGTTGTAACGACTTGCGTTGTAATGGCTACGTCGTAATGTACCGCGATCATTTTGATCGCGTTATACTGATGTACATCCCTCTCAGGAGAGGTAATACAATCTCAACATTCAAAGTAGTTCTCCCGGACATACCAACAGGTGAGGAGGGAAGGTGGGGAAGGGGAGGAATGTACCATGGGAAAAAGGTGAGATACAACATACCACTAGACGTGGGTTCCGTGCTCTCCATGCCACTGGAATCATGCTATCCTGGCTGAAGACGGGTGAAACCCCCAAACCGGTCCTAGGATGCTTGTTTCCAGTCCAGGGAGGACATGGCCTGGCATGTCAGGCTGGACTGTTCAAAATGGGTGCAGGGTCAAGACTGATTTGTATATGGCTGGGTCCAAACTGGAATGGCATGGTGAGCACAAAAACGATGAATTTAGGCCCAGAACTCTGTACTGGGGTGAATGTATTACATTGTTCTGTATTCTGTCTATCAATTATTCTTTTTGCGTCAGTCCTATGGAAATCATTTTTTTTCCACTCAAGGGTAAAAGAGAGAAAAATACAATGAAAGGCGAACTGCAACGTGGTGACATAATGCACCAGGAAAGCACAAGCGGCTTGGGCTACAAACCCATGTTCCGTGTAGAGGCTTATTTTGTAATTAAGACGTAATCACGCCTCCTCGCCTCCCTGGAGCGCCACGGGGATAAAACTGGCTTCTTACAGTCTGTTCGTGTGCATGAGTATCAGACATCACTGCGGGTACCAGACGCCACACAGTGATGGAGATGCTGCATGGACCACTGCATGGAGATTATCTTTGTTGCTTTTATGAGGGTGATTCATCCTGTAGGTCTCTTGTAAACACTGGCTGATGTTTTATCTTTTCTTCCTAGGCTTCCCCACGACCCTTCTCCGTGGTCCTACTGTTTCTACTCTAATTAAATCTAATCGTGTGTAGACGCATCATGGAATTAGGGGATATATGCTCCTTGTTTCTGCGGGATGTGAATGCAGTTATTTCTGAACATTTCCATTTTTATTGTTGTTTTTATAGCGCACATTGTAAATTATATCACCTCTTGGTGCTATTTTGCTGCCCATGCTGGCGCCAGCCAAATAGTACATAATAAGCGACTCTGGCTGCTCTCAGATTGATGGTCCTATAAACCCAGGCTCAGCAGTGGGGGCTTAAAGTTTATTGTTTTGCGATTTTTCCAGAATATGTGATGTTTGCTCAGGACTGGGAGAGATGTGCAACCATTGCAGAACTGAGGACTCACTCGTGTCTGAGAAGCAGCATCGACCTTGGGATGAGAGGTGCCCTCTAGGCCCTCTAGGAGGCAGACTGATGCTTGGCGTGGAGTTCTTGTAGACAGCATGATATCACAGAAAACATTGAAACATTTTGGTGGCAGGAGGAAGACTTTGAATGAGTGTGTATCTAGCCTTTAGAGGAAAATACTACAGGGGCCGATGTAGTAAAAGACTGCTGCAAAAAGTGGTTGTAAATTCTGATCTGCTTTTTGCGACCTGCCTTTAATTATGCCATGAGCATCAAGAAATTTGCTAGCCCCCACGGTGATAATTGTTACGAGAAATTAATCAAAAAAGCACAAACTGAGAAACTCTTCAATTTGTGCAGGTATTTTATTTACACCTGTTGAAATTTTTTTATCAAATTCAAGTATTCATGGAAGAGAAAGATACTTCTAAACCACAATTGTACATATTTACAACATTTAAACAACAGACATATATACAAGTATTCAACAATCTTCTTTTACAAAAGCTACGTATTCACAAATATTTACTCGTTGTGAAATATTTCGTTGCCTTTATGAAATATTTCTCACTTTTGATTACCAAGAAATAGAAACAAAAGAAAGCAACCCATTCAGTGCAAGGGAAAATGAATTAAAAAAACAATTGATAATGCAGTCAAGTGCCGACGCGTTTCGAATCTGAACCTGAGTGACAGATTCTCATCAGGGCTCTTTCATTGAGGGTAATCTAAATAAAAAAATATGAAAGAAGAATATTCAGTAACTAGATCTAAAACCTTATTTCTCCCCTTATAGAAGACTGATGTCATGACATCTGTTACCTTGATCTATGGGCTACGCGGTCCCGCAGGTCCAATATGTGTAACGGAGCTAATAGCTTCGAGGGTCCTGTTTCTGTGACTGTAGACCTATTGTATGGAATGAGGGATGTTTACTATTTAAAATCATAGCCATTCTTAAGACAGTCTGCTATACAGACAGAAAAGCTGAGGATTCCTACCTCTATTGCTGTTTATCACGTGGAGGTGTTTTTTAGTTGAGAATTCCGAGGTTGTAGGAGATGTCCTCCCTACTTGCACGGGGGTTCTCACTTCTGAAAAACATAGTGAGTAGCGCTTGTCAAAATCTATTGCTTGTTTCTCAACTACATGATATTTTATAAATAGAGCCCGGCGTACCTGTGCTGTTTTGTCGTTGCACAGAGAGTAGTACTCTTCACGGGCCTCGTGTTGCTCGCTGTGTTAATCCAGCCGATCAGGACCTTCACTCGGTGTCCTTTACCGGTTAACTCGGCAGCGTTTCAGTTCGCGCTTCAATTCTGCAAAGGGGTGTTGCAGTTTAGATTACGGAGCTGGTACAAAGATTAGTCAGGCTGTTTTCGCCCCCCTTCCCCGCTCACCTTCCTCTCAGACCGATTTCACGATGTTCTGAACCTTCCTCCAATAACGTGGCAGCATGTTGGCTCTTCCACTAGGTTAAGTCACCGCTAGGCATTCTGGTATATGTAGTTTGACGATCGTCATTTAGAGATTCCAAGTGCTTTAAAGCCTTGCAACCTCAGACAGTGAATTCAGGCCTGTTTGGGCACTATTGAATTTTAGGATCAAGTATGCCTCCTTTTTGAGCAACACTTGTTCTATATTTATTCCAGGTTTCATTTGGTTCAGGCTGTATAGAACAGTCCACTGAAATTCGCTATTCACATGGTTGCTATCAATGAAGTGTTGTACAAGGGGTGCAGTCTGGACTTTATTTTTAAGACGTGATCGATGTTGCGTCATGCGTGTATTAACTTGTTGGGTTGTTTTCCCTATGTACACTTTTGGACAGGGACAGACGATGGCGTACACTACATTTTTTGTTCTGCAGTTTGAAAAGGCAGTATGTGGCCAGCTCAAATTTGCATGGTGAAAGGTATTACCTTCAATGGTGGAATCACATGCCACACAATTTCCACATCTATGATGGCCTTCGATTGGTTTTAAACCCCATTGTGATAATAAGTCACTTTTGGGTTTGATTAGCCTTATATCTGCACGGACTATCTGTTGACCAATGCTTTGGTTTTTCCTATACGCGAAGATTGGGCGTGGAAAAGGTACTTCTAGTTCTTCCAAAAGGTGACAATGCTTAAGCACCATTTGTCGTATCTTATGTGTCTCTGCGCAGAAGGTAGTGACGCACACCAGATTCTATAAATCACGTTTAACTTTAGTCTCAAAAAGACACTCTCTCGGGGTATAGCGTGCTCTTTTGTAAGAATGTTTTAACAACTTACTGGGATATCCCCTTTGGCACATTTCCTCACAGAAGGTCTGACCATGTTGGTCATAATGTTTAATGTCTGAGCAATTTCTTCTGATACGAAGAAGTTGCCCATACGAAACATTTGCCCTGAGATTCCTGTGATGTGAGCTCCTATAGTGGAGAATAGCGTTTTTGTCTGTTGCTTTCTTATGCAAGGAGGAACTTAGTCTGTCATCAGTATTTATTATTTCCACGTCCAAGAATGTCATTTTTTGGTTGCTTGAATCACATGAAAACTTAATGTATTTATGTCTAGCGTTGAGCCAATTATGGAAATCTGTCAATTCAGTGTGGCTCCCCTGCCACAGGAGCCACACGTCATCGATATATCTGTACCATTGGATTATATGGTGTTTGAACGGATTGTTCTCTTCCACGTACTTTTTCTCATACTCTGCCATGAATAAAACGGCTATCTCCGGTGCATAAGGGCACCCCATCGCGGTGCCCTTAATTTGCATGAAGAAATCTTCATTGAAACGGAAATAATTCCTTTTCAGTGTGATTTCCGCTAGCTTGAGGATGAAGGACGTGGGGACTCTATGAGGTCTTTCTCTAGAGTCCAGATAGAGCTCTATCACTTCCAACGCCTCGTCCTGTGGGATCTGCGTATACAGTGAAGTGACGTCCATAGTCACCATCAACTGAGTAGTTTGATCAAATGAGGTTCCCTCAACTTTTTTTAGGAAATCTGATGTATCTCTCAAATACGCTTTGACTTGTGTCACAAATGGCTTCAGAAAGAAGTCCACGTATTTTGATAGGGGCTCAAGGCATGAGTCACACCCCGAGACTATTGGACGTCCCGGGGGGTTAGATAAGTCTTTATGAATTTTAGGCAAAAAGTATGCCACTGGGGTTCTTGGGAATTTTTTAAGTAGGAAGTCTCCCTCTTTGGGGCCTAAGAACCCACTTTCCTTTCCTATTTCGACAATATTCGAAATAGAGGCCTGAATTTGTTGTAATGGGTCTTCTTTCAACTTTCTATACCATTCTTGGTTATTTACTTGGGAAAACCCTTCTGCCAAATATTTTTCTCTAGGCCAGACCACAACTGCACCGCCTTTGTCGGCCTGCTTAATGACCACTGTTGGGTCCTCTTTTAGAGTCTTAAGCGCGACCTGTTGGCCTTTGGTGATGTTATGTTTTACATTCTGTTTCTTACTTTCAAGTTTATTTATTGATGATAACAACATT
Organism: Lissotriton vulgaris; assembly: GCF_964263255.1. Lineage (NCBI taxonomy): Eukaryota > Metazoa > Chordata > Amphibia > Caudata > Salamandridae > Lissotriton > Lissotriton vulgaris. The sequence continues at coordinate 202,253,982 of NC_141688.1, forward strand.
TGCTCAAAGGCGTATATTTGTTTGGGGATGTTGTGGCTAGGAACAAAAGAGGATTTGTTCCTGAGGCTGGTGGTTTCGGTGAAGATATTGGGTGGTTGGTTGGCAAAAAATGCTCGTAATCTGATTTTACGGCAGAATTCAATGGTTTCCAACTTTATTTTGGTAAAGTCCGTTTGCCTAGATGGAACAAATTTGAGGCCTAGATTGAGGACCGATTCTTCATCTTTTGTTAATGCTCGAGTGGAGAGATTAACTATAGTGGAAGAGCCTCCTACGACTTGTAAAAGTTTCGCCGCGTTCTCATCTCCCATGGCTGCTTGAATCGTACTTTTGGCTGTTGGCCCTTGTCTAAAAAAGGAGTTTGTTTCTTATTCCCTCTTGAGTCTGACCCTGATGATTCAGAAGAAGAAGTTTCTGAAAAGGTTTTAAACCTATTGCGTGACCTCCCTTGAAAGTTGGAGAGCGCTCCACGAGAGTCCGTCTGGGAGTAGTAGTCGTCTTTTAAAAAGGGGTAGGCCCTTTCTAACGTGAAAGATTTGGAGTCCCGTTCGTACTGGGCAGTTTTGTTATTAATGGTGTTATCTTTAAAAACCTGAATTTCTTTGTCTAGCTTCCCCAATAGAGCCTTGGAGTCTGTAATTGCCTCGCTGTCTTTTATGGCTTGAGTTAATTCCTCGATTTCCTGTAATTCTTTCGCACAAAGTCTCTGGGCAGTTTCGATGGTATGGACCATCAGATCTCGGCTGCACTTGGTATTAATGCAACTAAAACCCTTCTTGTACTCAGCATCCTCTGTGAAGATCACTGGGACATTCTTGACCTGAAGCCCCCACGGGATGGTCCCACCCCTGAGGTGCTTCAGGAGAAAATGCCCGTGAAGTTCAGTGCGGATGTGCTTTTTGCGAAGTCTGGTGAGCTTATCAGTTTCGTTCTGCTGTTGGGCTGAGGAGCTTAATGTGACATCAGAGAAAGGGGAGGTAGCCAACAAGTTTTTAATATGGCTTTCAGAAAAGGATAAAGTATCTTTCTCTCCCATTACTTAGGAGGGACAGGAAGTCACTCCTTGCTATTACTGCAAAGAGAGATTAAACAACATTGAGTAAATCCTGGTACCCTTCAGACTCTCGCGGGTGGATACCCGCTCAGTAATTTGTAAAGAAAAGGAGTATGGTCCTGGGATGCAGGGGAAGCTGGACCAGTTAAATATGAGCATCAAGAAATTTGCTAGCCCCCACGGTGATAATTGTTACGAGAAATTAATCAAAAAAGCACAAACTGAGAAACTCTTTAATTTGTGCAGGTATTTTATTTACACCTGTTGAAATTTTTTTATCAAATTCAAGTATTCATGGAAGAGAAAGATACTTCTAAACCACAATTGTACATATTTACAACATTTAAACAACAGACATATATACAAGTATTCAACAATCTTCTTTTACAAAAGCTACGTATTCACAAATATTTACTCGTTGTGAAATATTTCGTTGCCTTTATGAAATATTTCTCACTTTTGATTACCAAGAAATAGAAACAAAAGAAAGCAACCCATTCAGTGCAAGGGAAAATGAATTAAAAAAACAATTGATAATGCAGTCAACAATAAATTTCTAATTTTTCTTTAAGTGCCGACGCGTTTCGAATCTGAATCTGACCATACTCCTTTTCTCTTTAATTATGCCATGACATCTTTGCAGTGCTTGAAACAGAAATAGAAAAGGTGCAGGTACTCACTATCACAGAGTCCCTGTTTGCTACTGAGAAATGCCAGTACCACCCTAACCCCTTAAAAGTATTGTACCCCATTATAGAAGGCACTGTACATTCGCTTTAAATAAAAAAAGACATGTACTCAGTAACTGTGTACTTGCCCATTTAAAGCAGTGAACCTATGTACTAGTGTGAAACATTTTTTTTTATGTGCCATTTTAGGTGAGAAAATATTTGTGCTAAATTAGTAATTTTAATGATACACATGGTTGTAACTGATGAACTAATGATTCTACACTTAAAACCATATAATTATGTCATTTAGGAGAACGATTAATAGTATAGAACACTTATGCCATATTTTCATGTGACAAATGCAAAGAGAACAGAAGATGGACGGCATCAATAGCACATTCACCCCCAGTCACAGATCTGAGTTAAATGTATTGTTTTTTTTGCACCCACACCATTTCTCTTTAGACCCAAACATATCCAAATCAGTATTGACCCTGTTCTCCATCACACGGAGTGAATGCATGATACATTTAGCATTTCACCCATTATTTGTTTGTGTAACACTTTTTGCCCTAAGTGGGATGGGTATGAGATACGTTGGTCCCTTTCTCACTGTGCCACTGGATTCTAGCTAGATTTGATACGGTTAACCACAAAATTCACCTCGAACGCCTCAAACTTAGGATGGGGTTGGATGACACGGTCCTTGAATGGTTTAGATCCTTCCTCCGGATCCGCTCACAGAGAGTCCTCAACAATGGTCATTTCTCCGCCCCCACTCCGGTTGTGGTTGGAGTCCCCCAAGGATCAACCCTCTCCCCTACCCTCTTCAACCTTTACCTTGAACCTCTCACCGAGGTGCTACGTACCGCCAACATCTCCTACCTTATGTATGCCGACGATACTTGGATCTACATAAAAATCTCTTCTCCTGAGGACATTCTCTCCCTGAACGAGGCCCTGAAGCTGACAGTCTACTGGCTTACTGCCAACCAGCTAATACTCAATGCAAATAAAACTGAATTTCTCCTGATCTCCTCACCCAAATCCAATCCAGACATCCAGGAATGGATCAAGACCATCACAGCATTAAACTGCCCTCCTACCATTGTTGACTTGGTGAAATCTTTTGGAATAACCCCTGACGGCAGCCTGAACATGCGGCTTAAAACCAGATGGCCAAAACTGCTAGATTCCACCTGAGTTACCAAAGAAACCTAAAACCCTTCCTCGATGTGGCTGACCTTAAAATGGCAACCCAGGCACTAGTCATTAACAGACTAGAATATGAATGCTCTTCTCTTACAGAGCTAGCCAAGGACACCCTGGCTCCATTGACAGCCATTGACAGCCTGCCTCAACACTGCCTCCAGACTCCTAACTGGCTCAAAGAAATTCGACCACATCTCCCCCCACCTCAAAGCTCTGCACTGGATTCCCCCAGAGGCCAGAATCCAATTTAAACTGACCTGCATTACTCCCAAAGCCCTTTTCTGCAATCCCCCTTAATTTCTCACACAAAAACTTGTGGTATCTGGAGTAGCCAGAAACTCTCGATCTGCCACAGACCTGCAGCTGCAACCAGCACGGTTCCAGAAGAACAAAACCTACGATCGAACCTTTTCTGGGGCCACGCCAAGAATTTGGTACTCTCTCCCACCCGCCATTAGAAGACTTCCGTCCTTAGCACACTTTAAGAAGGAAACCAAAACCTTCCTAATGAATACTTTACAGTCACCGCATTGACTTGCCCCACTCTTCACCTCGGCAATATCCAAGGCCTCTGAGGATGCTACCTATTCTACACTCCTGGGCATCCCCCCCAAGAGCTGAGACTGTGTGCCTTCTTGTATAATGTATCTACCTGTTTTCATTTTTTGTATCACATGTAGCCTGGACTTTAAACGTGCAGCGTGTTTTTCGTGTATAATGTATCTTCTACCTTTCCCAATTTGATCCCTCCCGTCCTTACAGTTGAATACTACCCCTTAATCTCCTCCACTTCCGCTCGTATTTGCAGCGAGAGCACCGACGGACAGAGCGGGGCCTCATACTCCCGAGCGGTTGCCGGGTGAGGTGAGGTCGTCACCCACACAAAGCTGGGAAGAAGAGTCTTCTTTCTCCCTCCAGTGGACATTTAAGTATACTAGTTCCTGGTATATATGTAACTCTATATCAGTACATTGACATTATTTTTCACTTATATATATCTAATGTAGTTGCAGTAGCTTTTCCCCTGTTTAAGGTCCTGAAGAAAGCTGAGCTAATGGCTCCTACAGCTGAAACATGTCGACCACACTGCACAGCGCCCTCGAGTAGTCTTACTACTCGGCGTGTTTTTAATCTTACACACTGAGACTCCTATTGTAATGTTCTTTGGTGTCCTGGTAGTTAATTTTATTTTACATCCCTTTTCTGTTAGCACTGCACTTTGTCCATTCACAACACTTCATGGTGTCACAACAGGACTATTTTTTGACAACCCTTCCCGAATCGACACTATATGGTCAGATTCGGGTTGGTATGATCATTGATTCCCATATGACGCAATTCCACCACATGGGTGGTCTGATGGGAATTTTTTAGCCTGTTTGTGACTAATAGTCTCCTAGTTTTAACAACCCTTTGTCCCATGCGCTTTCCACCAGTGCCTTACGGTTGCATGTGTAGTTACACACCATCTGAAGACCTTGTCTGTTCTTTTGTGTTTTTTACTCTCTCCCACCCGCCATTAGAAGACTTCCGTCCTTGGCACACTTTAAGAAGGAAACCAAAACCTTCCTAATGAATACTTTACAGTCACCGCATTGACTTGCCCCACTCTTCACCTCGGCAATATCCAAGGCCTCTGAGGATGCTACCTATTCTGCACTCCTGGGCATCCCCCCCAAGAGCTGAGACTGTGTGCCTTCTTGTATAATGTATCTACCTGTTTTCATTTTTTGTATCACATGTAGCCTGGACTTTAAACGTGCAGCGTGTTTTTCGTGTATAATGTATCTTCTACCTTTCCCAATTTGATCCCTCCCGTCCTTACAGTTGTATACTACCCCTTAATCCTGTAAAGCGCTCTGATACCATCACGGGTCTGGTACGCACTCTATAAAACTATAAAATAAATAAATTAAGCTAGCCTAGCTGATGAGGGGTAATACCCCAAAACCGGTCCCAGGATGCTTGTTTCTGGTCCAGGTAGGACCTGCCTTGGCTGTTCGGGCTGGACTGTTCCTTAAGGGAAGTAGGTCAAGACTGATTTACATATGGCTGGGGTGGCACAGTGAGAACAAGAACGATGGATTTCACCCAGATCGATTGACTGGGGATGAATGTATGATTCATTCAGCATTCCGTACATCATTTGTTTGTGTACAACATTTTCATGCTAGATGCCATTATTTTAAATGTGAATACAGTTTCTGAAGTTCTACTTATCTTGCTCCTGCTTACCTCTCTCAATCAGCTACTTGCTGCAAGTCTTCCCTCCCGACAGCTTCCACATAACACAGAGCTCTATAACGCAAATACACTGTAGTGTTAGAAAGCATGCATTGTGTATTCAACTTTCCGTCATGTACCTGATGTACCATTTTGAGGATTTCCGCTGCTAATTCCATTGCAGGTGTGCAGACGAACATAATTTTATGAGCTATTGTTTAGAAAATGTTTTACATCTTATTGTACATCTGAGAAGTGCCTAACCATGATTGTGCCATGCTGAATTAGCAGTTCTATTAATACAGATAAATTGTTTATAAAAGCCCTTAGTTTTGAAAGATCGGGGCAAATTTCCATTTTCCTCTCAAAACTCTGTGCAATCATATTGAGGGTTTTTTCCTCACTCAGAAGGCTGTCAGTACTCTTTATGAATTTGATAATTAGAATTAAGGGAAATTATTATTGACTAGGTGTGACGGGACGGGACGTTCCTCTGAGGAACACGACAACCTACAACATGACTGGTGGTCAGAGGTCCGCTTGTCACCCGTTTCTCTCTACTCTCAACAGCGTGACTACCCATACCTTCAGGACAATTGGCAACCCAAGGAGAGCGGACACTGTTGGGATTACGAAGAAGATAAGGGACTGGGCGCCTTTAACAGCGCCTTCCAAAATGATGAGACTCCTCCCCTCTTCGACGTCATCGGATCAGCTGAGCCAAAAGATGGACGAACCCGGAAGAGGACGGACGGCGTTTCCCCGGTGGAAGAAGGTGTTGGCGAGCGGAGAAGGAGTGTGCAGTCGAGGAACCTTGAGGACAACGTAGAGGAAGAGGACGAGACGAGCCCAGGCGATTACAGCAAGCCAGAAGGCCAACGTCTCCACGAGCCGCCCCGCCACTCTCCCGCGGGAGGAGCGTGGCTCTCAGAGGTACGGGGCAAGGTAGCGGGTAGGGTGGGACGGCGTTTAAAGCCTGCCGATTAGAAGCCTGCCCGCCTATCGTGTAAATAACTGTACAGCTGTGTGAACTCCCCGCCCCTCACGAGCACCAGAGCACTCGGAATAGCTGTACATAACACCTGAGCACTTGGTTTCCCTCACCCCCAATCCCACTGAGAGACGTGATCGAACATCCCAGTAACACCATTCTGTTTTCTGGATCGTTGGACCACCCCAAGGCCACAACCTGACCGGCTTATTCATCCTGGAGACACTCAAGAACATTAAAACGAATCCTGCAGTTTTCGCTAGAGAGAGACTGACAAGCAGGAGAAGAAAAGCCTACATAAAAATAAAGCCTTCTTTAAAATCACTGATCAAAGCCTCAGACTCCTTTCCTCCCACTCTAACTGCTCCATTACACTAGGTTTTTTGTTATAATGTGTGACTCTGTGTTTTGTATCTGAGGCTACTTTGCAAATCAAGCATTTTCTCTATACTGGTTTTATTAACGATCCTGCATTACACCTTTAAAACTAAATTCCAAGCTAGAACTTTGGGGCATATTATCAAGACTCTGCAATAAAATTATCGCCGCTTTATCGGCAGGAAACTGCCGATAAAGTGGCGATAATGGTCTTGATAATATGCTCTATGGAATTCCAATCGAAGATCATGTTAAATGTCCTTCACATCTAACATGAGCTTCGATTGGAATTCCATAGAGCATATTATCAAGACCATTATCGCCACTTTATCGGCAGTTTCCTGCCGATAAAGCGGCGATAATTGTATCCCGAGTCTTTTATAATATGCCCCTGAGTTCTGGAGTGGTCCCAGTTTTTTATTATGTTTTTACTTTGCTAAATTTGTGTTACTGGTGGGGAGGGAAGTCTTGTACTGCTGGATCAATGAGAAGAGTCCCAGACCTAAACTACCAAGAGGTAAATTTTGAGTTAAATAAAAATAGGCTTAAGCTCCCACACTAATAGGCAGATGCGGCATAGTGAGCTTCTGTCTAGCTGGCAATCTATGCTACGCATACAACTGACTGAATGCTGAATAAATCTTACATTCAACCCCAGTCAAGAGATCTGGGTTAAATCCATTGTTCTTTTGCCCACACCCAGTCATATGCAAATCATTCTTGAACCCTGTGCCTCATGGGAACAGTCTAGACGGTACTGTCAAGCTAGGACCTCCCTGTACACTTCATCAGCAGAATACCTTGAATCCAGTGGCACTTCTGAGCATATACATCCCACTAAGGGTGAAAAGTGCTAAGCAAACAACTGATGGGCGGAAGAGATCTGGGTTAATTCCATCGTTCTTTTGCTCACCATACCACCCTAGTTTAAACCCAGCCATATGCAAATCCGTCTTGACCTGGTGCCTCATGGGAACAGTTCAGACCGAACTGCCAGGCCAGGTCCTCCCTGGATTGGAAACAAGCATCCTGGGACTGGTTTCTGGGTGTTACCCTTCAACAGCTTGGCTAGCTTGAATCCAGTGGCACAGTGAGGAAGGGACCCACGTCTGGGCATACTCCTCCCACTTAAGGCGAAAAGTGATATTCAAACAACTGATGGACGGAATGCTGAATAAAACATACATTCAACCCCAGTAAATGGATCTGGGCTAAATCCATCATTCTTTTCCTTACATGCCACCCCAGTTTAGACCCATCCATATCCAAATCAGTCTTGAACTTGTGCCTCATAGGAACAGTGCAGGCCGTACTGCCGGGCCATTCCTCCCTGTACCGGAAACAAGCATCCTAGGACCGGTTTCTGGGTGTTACCCTTCATCAGTCAGGCTAGCTTGAATCTAGTGGCACAGTGAGCAAGGAACCCATGTTCCATCCCACTTAGGGTGAAAAGTGCTACGCAAACAACTAATGAACAGAATGCTGAATGAATCATACATTCAACCCCAGTTGAGAGATCTGGTTTAAATCCAGGTGCTCACCATGCCACCCCAGTTAAAACCCAGTCATATGCAAATCTGTCTTGCCGCTGTGCCACATGGGAACAGTCCAGACCGCACTGCCAGGCCAGGTCCTCCCTGCACCAAAAAGAAGCATCCTGGGACTGTATTCTGGGTATTACCCTTCATCAGCTAGGCTTGCTATAATCCAGTAGCACAGTGAGTAAGGGACCCACGTCTGGCATACCCATCCCACGAAGGGTGAAAAGATCTACGCAAACAACTGATGGACGGAATGCTGAATAAACCATACATTGAACCCCAGTCAAGAGTTCTGGGTTAAATCCATTGTTCTTTTGCTCACAATGCCATCCCAGTTTAGACCTAGCCATATGCAAATCAGTTTTGACTCTTTGGCTCATGGGAACAGTCCAGACCGAACTGCCAGGCCAGTTTCACCCTGGACCGGAAACAAGCATCCTGGGACGGGTATGCCCAGAGGTGGGTCCTGTGCTCTTCATTCCACTGGAGTTACGATGTCCTGCCTGATGAGGGCTGAAAGCCTAAACCAGTGCTAGGGTGCTTGTTTTCAGTCCAGGGATGACTGGAATCATTTTAATCCTCTTTATTGGATCACTTCCAGTCTGTGTCCTTCTAATTTCTATCACAAACAGGAGAACTCTTTTTTTCACTTCCCTTTTTTCATGGAGGCACCTCCTGACAATTACCTGTTTAGTAATTCCATATCTTGTGTTTTTTGATATTATGAATAAAATAGACATTTTGTGCTTAAAATAGTGGGTATCAATTCTTTCTTTTGCAAGGTGCATTGTGTATTGAGCACTATATTCTGAATTTGTTTCTGCATGGAAACTGTTTTTGAATTACAAATGTATTTTGACTTATTGCATGAAAAAGGAGTCCAAGGGCCAATTGTATTTCTATATCGGTCGTGCCACCTGACATAATATCCGTCGTGCACATTACGCTATTGCCTCTGAGGATTTGCTGGAGGTGCCAGCTATACTCCTTCTCGCTGATATCGACAAGGCATCTGATTCCTTTAGCTGGACCTACCTCTTTGTACTGCTGTGCCGCCTTAACATTGGAACTCGACATCCGCGTCCTATACACCGACATTACTGCCTCGATGTGGGTCGCCAATTCCATCTCGCCCCCATTTCACATTGGAAGGGGTACCCGGCAGGGATGCCCTCTGTCTCCCTTTGTTTGTATTATTCTTTTTAATTCGCCTGAATAGATCTGGCCCACGTCTACTTCGGATGATGCAAGTTTTTGGCAAAACACCTGCAAATCATTTCTGTAGCCTATGCGGGGAGTGATCAACTCGGGACTTGGGCGTGTGAGGTGACGGTAGTGCCGGATAGATTTTAGTATTTTGGGGTCTTCCTGTCGGCGTCTCAACCCAACTCCTGGAATAAGAATCTGCCCCCTTTGTAGATCCAAGTTAAAGAACAGGTGCGCTCCTGGTCACACGTGCCTTTATCATTATTCGTCAGATCAGCCATCTTTAAGATGGTCTTGCTGCCCCGCCTCCTCAATCAACTTCAAAACCATCCCTACCCAATATCGCACATATGGTTCGGGCAAATGAACGTGGTCCTTAGTCACGTCCTTTGGGGTGGGGGCTCTGTGCGTGTCGCACTAAGAACGTGCTTCCAGTACACATACTGTGGGGGGCTCGCGACTCCGGACGTCAAGGCGTACCATGCTGCCTCCTATCTACTCACCTTAAATGAACGGTGGTGTGGAGATAGTCAGTACTCTGCCTACGCCGTTGAGCACTGGTAAATGGACACTAAATCATTACACACAATTCTATACTCTAGCGCAGCACTCAAATCGCTACCGCCCACAACCAGGACGGTCTTTATGATATGGCATTAGGTAATTAGGCACTGCGTAGGATGGGATGGTGGGGCAAACTGATGAAATTGACCTCTCTGGCACAATAGCCTCCTGACACAACTGTCTGAGTTGCAGGGATTCGTGGGCTGGGATGCCATCGGTATTTCAACGATTGCCATTGTATTCCATGGTCAAGCCCAGAAATCCTTCCAGGAGCTACAATCCAAATTTCAGATGCTCTGGTCGCAATTGTACAGATATCTGCAATTCCATCACGCATTCTCCCCTTATTTAACACAACAAGACAATATTCCAGACTTCAATCCCATTGAGGCCAAGGTGTTCCTTGGCGAGATGGGTGATCACAACATTACAGCACTATATCGCACATTGATCACTAATAGTTACACCACACTTAACAAGACTCGAGACGCCTGGCAGAAAGATTTGGGTCCACTTGCTGTGTACGACTGGGTTGAGCCTATTAAATCCCCGCGCGGTGCAGCCATTGCACCGCGCCTACATCTTATACAATTTAAATACCTCCACTGTGTATATTTCACTCACTATAGGCTTTGGCGCGCCGGGATGATTGCACCCCCCCTGTGTCTGCGCTGAGGAAATGGCGAGGGCACTCTCCCCCACACAGTATGGGATGTACTGCATTATCGCAGTTTTGGCATGTGGCGCTAACCTGTCTCTCTGAGGTACTGCTATGGGATGTTCAACAGTCACCGCGTTTAGCTATGCTTCATATTACGGAGGGAATTGGAGGAAACAGATACTAGAGATGTCTGATTTACCTGGGTCTTACTCTGGCTAAGCTAGACATCGTTAAGGCTTGGAAAGCGACTTTCCCGCCATCTGTGGGGGCCTGGAAACAGGGCCTCGACTTTTCCATGGGGCTATCACTACCAATTTTTAAAGCTCTGGGATTCCCCCAGAAACACCCTGCGGGGGGCTGACTCGGGGTTTGTATCTTGAACCTGGCGTTTGTATCTTGAACCTATCCCCCCTACACTACACAATGAAGATCGGCCATAAAGTACTAATGATTGGTACTAAAACCGAGAATATGTATAGCTGTACTCAAATATTACGTATGGAGATTTCGTACGATAACATACATATGGACTTTGTGACACTAATATTTCTTGTTTCAAATGTTTGTTTGCGTTCAACTCAGATTATGCAACTCATTTAATATTACTCGGAGACAAAACAGGGCTGCCCACTATCCCCATTATTATATGCCATAGTAGGGAGCCTCTTGCCTGTGCAATACGTGAATTACACTAGCACAGTGGTCTGAGTTTCCCTGAATACACACTAAACATTTCACATTATGCTGATGACACATTAATGAGATACACTTATCACCAATCATATGTGAAGTGGTACAGTTCGGAGGTCACTCAGGGTTATGTATAAATTGGGATACATTAATCAAACTCCCCCTGCACGGTTGAGCCAACCATGGAGTTCCCCCTGCTTTGGACTTACCAAACCTATTTGCTAAAAGATACTAATGAGATAACGACAGAGTCACAGAACAACACAGGGGTGACGTAGACACCAGAGGCAGGAATGTAAAACTCACATGCTAACAAGAACTGAGTGGGAACAATATGATTTGAGCTTTGGGGTATCACCGCCCTCCCCCCCCCCCTCCCAACAATGCGTTGTTCTATCAATGTTTCAATCAAATATCACAGGAATTATGTATTGTATAACTGATTTGAATCACTGTGTGATGCACCCTTACTGACAAACCCCTGATATCATGTGTTGCTGTATTATCGTGTATACCTGCTCTCATATGCTGACAAAACTGCCCATGTTCATACCAGGTTTGAGAGATGTATGATTTTGGGATTTAAGCGGAAAATAATTTTTCAAAAAAGTAATAAATAAAAAAAATCCATTGGTGGACCTTCACATGTTAATGATTCTTTTGAAGGGTGTTTAACACTGGTTGAAAGAAACACAAAATGAAAGCACGTAAGACTTCACTAGTAAAATGCCACAGAAGACGAGAAAAATAACTAAAATCCGATTACTACACTTGTTATGTTTATAACTGGTACCACTTTCGCTCTCCCGTGCAAATGAATTCACTGCAGCACTATTTTTCACCCGAAACAATAAATACGTGTGAAATAAGCCTATTGAAAAAAAGATAAATATTAGCAGTAATTTTATAACTCGTTAAAGAAATATTTGAAAATGAGAACCCATTTTGTGCTGAGATCACAATGTATTCTCTGAAAATGAAGTTTCCCTGCCTGAATTTAGTCCAACTATGAGGAGAGGTGGCACACTCAGGGTTAATTCAGAGCCTTTAGGACCTCTATTGTTTAACAGTGTGCAGGTGGACACAGCGTGGAGAGACCACACTCAGGAGACCACTTACAAATTTCTCTTTTCCTTGCCTCTTCTACTGAACACGAAAGGGTCTGGTCTCCACCTACATTCCTCGTTCTTGCAGTTGCTGGGCCTTATTTCTCAAAAGAAACGCTATTGTTCCAAGTACTTGTAAATTATGAGCACACTTTTATTAAACAGAATACTACCCAAAAAAATCTCTGATTTTTCCATACTTCTATTGTCAACAACCGTATAGTGTAAAAGTTGACAACTATACCATTGTCATGATACGTATATGTTGTATATATATACTTACTTCAATATGACTACTTGGTGTCTGTAGTCCTTTCTTAGTGTTGTTAATTTACCAGTCTCCCATACTACCTAAGAGTGTTCTATCTGTGTTGTGAAGTAGTTTTACTGCTCTGCTGTCTTATCTTGTCTAACTTAATAAATATATCTTAATAACCTGAAGATGTGTCCTTCTGCCTACTTAATCAATTTACAACAGTATACAATGTGTTGTTGTCCTATTGTCGTCAGGGCTCTCATGTCTGTCAACAATAAAATCTGTTGTGAAAAAAAAGTGAACAGTGAATTTTTCAGAAGCTGTAATGTTATCCTATGGGAGGAAGATGAAGGTTAGCATTCAGGTACAGTACAGCGGCTTATGGGAGCAATCTCCTGTATTTAAGGTGAGTGGCACTAGGGCGCCCAGGTGCAGCGATGCAAAACAGCGTTGAGTGCCCAATGTTAGTCAAGTAATCAATCAATCAATCAATAAATTCTTTATTCGGCCTAAATTGGGCATAAAAGCACATGAAGAAATGAAACATCTACAAATCATGACGTATCATAATTTCACTCGCTGACATATCTAAATTAAAATACAGCAAATGTTTTAACTATAACCGTTGAAAAGATAAAAATACCTACGTACAGAAATTTAAAATAGTATTGTATAAAAGGGCGCTAGGTCTTATCCTCATAAAACCTAACACACAAAAACCTCCATATAGGGATCTGCTATGTAAGTAGGGAGTAATAGGAACCACTTAAATCCAAAGGAGAAAAAAGGGGGCGAAAATACCACAATGTTAATCTATGGGGATCAGTCTTCACGTAAAGAGGCTGCTGGCTTTGATCTGAGGTCAGTCTGGCTGTACCAACAGGGGAGCTCAGGCCGCACAATGTTCAGGGATGTACGGACACCTTTGGTCCCCTTCTTCACGGGCCAGGGGCTACGGGTGCAGAGGTGTCTTAAGGCTGTACCACCTACTAAAGTCTTACAGGAAATGGGCAAAGGAATTGCCAATTGGGGTACAATTGCACAGTTTTGGGAAAGAGATCTGGCACTGGGGATCTGGTTAATAGGGACCCAGTGCACTTCAAGTTAATATCACATCAATTACCAGGCAAAAAAGTGAGGGTGCCCATGTAAAAAAAAGGCTCTTTCCTACAGCAATCCTCTGTGATTGGCTACAAATACATGGATGGCAACCTACATGGAGGAGCATAACGCCATCCCTGTGTTTGCATTCCGAAAGCGATACTTTTTTTAAACAGCCCGTGTTCCTTAACCCCTTGGCGGTAATTCCGACGCGGCGCAGGGAGTGAGAGGGGCCACGCTGTGCTTGTGACGGAGTGGTTCCATCACGTCCCAGCCCGCTCAATAGAATGCGCCGCTCAGGAGCGGAATCGCGGCAGCATGGGCGCGGTGGCGTGCCGTGACGGAACCACTCTGTCACTAGCACAGCACGCCCATGGCTGGTGACGGAGTGGTTCCGTCATCAGCACACAAGGGGTTAAAGTCACTGACTCACCTGTAACACACTACAGCACAAATGCCTGCAGCAGCAGACTCTTCATTGGACAGCTGATAACAAACAGGCACTGACAATCAGCACTCCTAAGGAAAATTTACGGCTGCACCGGAACCGTGTACCAGGCTTCTCATGCGAGCCCCTATGCCACGCTGGATACGGAGCGGAGACGCTGACAGCTACTTTCCTAGTCTCTTTGAAAGAGCACTGCCTTGTTGTTGCTGCTCTTGGTTTTTTGTCTACTTGCATCAAAGGCAGGCTACTTCTGAGTGTGAACCTCCAGAGTGCGTCGGGGCAGGGTGCTATTCTCTGTTAGATCTGTCAGTTAAAAGCTTGCTCAGCTGCAAGCTTACATCGATACTCTGCGTGCTCCACACCACCAACCGGTGATCAAAGGACTGAGAGAATCCAAATTCAAAACACCCACTTAGAAGGACCTGCAGAGCCTGTGCTTCTGGGCTGCTGGCTCTTCATCAACAGGAAGACTGGCAGCATCAGCATACTGGGCTACAACTTAGAGGCAGCTGAGGTAACACAAGCACAGGCAAAGCTAATAGGTCTAGCAAATGCAAAAGCAATTGACTCTGCTACTATTTTATTTACTTATTTATTTTGAAAGTTTTATACAGCGCGAACAAGACCCTTGCATGTATCAGAGCGCTTTACAAGGTAAGTGTCTTATATACATAGTATAGTTAAATGACATAGGGTTCAATGCAATGTTGGAATCCAGTTTGGCTGCTGTTTAGCATGGCTTAGAGTAAGTGGAGTTTAGGAGAGTGAAGTGGAGTATCGTACAGTAGGGTAGAGTAGAGTGTTATTGAGTGGCATAGAGAGTCATGGAGTGGCTTCTCGGGAATTGATTGTGTGGGTCATAAAGCCTGTGGCTGAGCTGTGAAACTCTAGCTGGAGTGTGGTGCCTGTTATGTCGTTTATAATTTCGCCTATCTTGCGCCAGAATGTCTTAACCTTGGGGCATTGAAAGATCAGGTGTGCTAGATCGCCTTTCTGTCTTTTGCAGGTCCAGCATGTGTCATTTTTGCGTATTCCTACGGAGGCTAGGCGGGCGGGGGTCCAGTATGCTTTGTGTATAAGCCAGAATTTGGTTTGGTTTAGGGTGGTCGTTCCTTTCTTTCTCGAGGTGGATGTCCAGAGTACTGACTTTTCTTTCTCACTGAGTTCTCTTCCCATTAATGACTCCCAGTAGGCAGTGGCCTTTGTGTAATGCACCATGTATATATAATTTCAATAAAAAACTTACGAAAGAAAAAAAAAAGTCATAGAGTGGAATGGAGTGGTGTAGAGTAGAGTTGAGGGGTGTGGAGGGAAGTGAAGTCTCATGCAGCGGCAAGAGTGGAGCGATGTATTATTGTGGCGGGACTTAGAGTGTAGTAGAGTGGACGGGAGAGGAGCTGAGTAGTATAGAGTGAAAGAGTGTCCGAGTGCAGTACAGTGTTGTAGGGTTGTGTGGCATAGATAGTTGTGGAGTGGCGAAGAGCAGAAAAGAGGGTGTTGGGTAGAGTGATGTAGAGTGTTGTACAGTTACGCAGAGTAATGGGTAGATTTTATTAGAGGGCATGGCTTAGAGTGGAGAATAGAATTGTAAAGTGGAGGGGCATAGGTTGGAGTGGAATTATGAACAGTTGAGTAGAATAGTGTGTTGAGGAGGGGTGTAGACTGTTGTAGAGTGGACAGGAGTGAAGCTGAGTGGTGTTGACTAAAATAGTGTCAGAGTGGAGTACAGTGTCGTAGAGAGGAGTGGCATAGGGTGTCGTGGAGTGGTAGGGAGCAGAGTAGATTGGAGTAGGGAGTGTTGCATAGAGTGGAGTAGAGTGTTGTGCAGTTACATAGAGTAGAGAGTAGATTGCAGTAGAGTGGAATGGCATAGAGTGGAGTATAGAGTTGTGGAGTGGCATACAGTATCAGAGTGGAGTGGCATAGGGTGTCGTGGAGTGGTAGGGAGCAGAGTAGATTGGAGTAGGGAGTGTTGCATAGAATGGAGTAGAGTGTTGTGCAGTTACATAGAGTAGAGAGTAGATTGCAGTAGAGTGGAATGGCATAGAGTGGAGTATAGAGTTGTGGAGTGGCATACAGTATCAGAGTGGAGTGGCATAGGGTGTCGTGGAGTGGTAGGGAGCAGAGTAGATTGGAGTAGGGAGTGTTGCATAGAATGGAGTAGAGTGTTGTGCAGTTACATAGAGTAGAGAGTAGATTGCAGTAGAGTGGAATGGCATAGAGTGGAGTATAGAGTTGTGGAGTGGCATACAGTATCAGAGTGGAGGGGCATAGGTTGGAGTGGAGTTGCATACAGAGGAGCAGTAGAGTGGAGTAGTGTGTTGCAGAAGAGAGTGGAGTAAAGTGGCGTAGAGGGACTTACATAGAACAACGTAGAGTGGAGTAGTGTTGTAGAGTGGCATTGAGTGGAGCAGAGTGTTGTAAAGTGAGGTGGCATAGAGTGGAATAGAGTGTCACAGAGTGGAGTAAAGTTTAATGGAGTAGAGCGTCAAAGACAGGAGAATCGTGGAGTGGAGCGTCATAGAGTGGACTAGATTGAAGTGGCGTAAAGTACAGTGGTTCAGAGTAGCTTGGCGCACATTAGATTGCAGTTATGTAGAGTGTAATGGCGTGGAGTGGAGTGGCACAGAGTGGAGTAGAGTGCAGTAGCATAGAGTGCAGTGGCCTAGAGTGCAGTCACATAGAGTAGACTGTTACAGAGTACAGTGAAGTGCCGTGTAGTGAAGAGTTTAGTGGCATGGAGTGCAGGATGGTGTAGAATAGATTGATGCAGAGTAGATTGGCATAGAGTGTAGAGTTCAGTAGAGTCGCGTATAGTTGACTAGAGTGCAGTGGCATATACTGCAGTGGTCTAGAGTGCTGTAGTGCATACTAGAGTGCCATTGAGTTCAGTGGCTGAGATTGCAGTCTTGAAGAATAGAGTGCTTTGTCATAGAGTGCATTGGTGTAGATTAGAGTGGTGCAGAGCACAGTGACGAGTGCAGTGGTGCATACTAGTGTGGGGTAGCATGCACTTGCACAGAGTAGAGGGGTGCAGAGTAGAGAGGTGTAGAGTGAAGTGGCGTAGAGTGCAGTGTCACAGAGTGCTGTGGTGCACCTCAGATTAGAGAGATGTAGATTGGAGGAGAGTAGTGTGCAGTGGAACAGAGTAAGAGTGGCTCAGAGTTCTGTGGCAGAGAGTGCAATGTTGCAGAGTAGGGTTCCATAGAATGGAGTGGTGTAGAGTGGCATAGAGTACATTAGTGTAGAGTGCAGTGCCATTGAGTGGTGCACAGTAAAGTATGCCCAGTGCAATGGAGTAGAGTAGAGTGGTGCATAGTGCAATAGTCTAGAGTAGAGTGCTGCAGAGTAGAACATAATGGCGTACAGTGCAGTGTGCAGAGAGGAATGTATTGGTTTTGAGTAAAGTGTCGTAGAGTGCAACAGCATAGTGTGTAAACGGCATAGCATGTAGTGGCGTAGAACAGAGTGGCATAGACAGCAGTGGGTCGCACAGGATAGACTGCAGTGGCGTAGAGTGGAGTGGTGTGGAGTGGAATAGCGCAGAGTAGAATAGAGTGGTGTAGAGTACACTGGCGTAGATATGAGTTTATTTTGGAGTCGAGTGAAGTGCAGTGTCAGGGAGTAGGATGTCATAGAGTGCAGTGTTGTAGAGTACAGCGGGTAGATTAGAGTAGGTTAAAGGGGACTGGCATAGTGTGCAGTTGAGAAGAGTGCAGGGGTGCATAGTAGAGTAGTGTGGGATAGAGTGCCATAGCATACAGTAGAGTGGTGTAGAATAGAGAGGCATAGAGGCAAAAAGGAAGTGGTGAAGAGTGAAGTGGTGTTGTGCAGAGTAGAGTGCAATGTTGCAGTATGGAGTGGCATAGTGTGGAGTGGTGCAGAGTAGAGTGCAGTGGCATGTGCAGAGCAGAGTGGGGTACATTGGAGCATACATAGTAGTTGCGCACTGCCATTACAGACAACACATCTTCAATTAAAGTGACCATTACATTTGCACAGACACCGTTTTACTGACAAAAGTATTTAAGGCACAATCAATAGTGTTTGGAAATGTTATCACCTAGTGTATTGCTTTGTTTTTGATTGTATTAAAATATTTGCTTCCAACACCCTTCAGAATTATCCAAATATGTGCTTCATTTGTTCTTTCCCTATTCAGAGAGATCAACACGGATCATTTACAGATGTTTCATTTCTGTTTTGTGCTAAGAAAAAGAAAACAACGTACAGCAAACCCCGAGTAGCCAGCTAGAAAAAATAACATACTACAGCCTTTCTGTCTCAAAAGTTACCTGCAAGGACTGCGGCTGGTTGTAAACCAGGTCACAAGGGGCTGTCTGTCAGTTCATCACCAAGGTGAAATAGTACTATTCAGACACTGTCACTCAGATTAACTGTGCTGGATCTCCTATTACATCATTCAAAGCCAAGGGGGGCATGACCTATTGCTAGTCAGCTCCATTAGGGCGGAGAAACATCCCACCACTAAACAAAATACAGCAGAGCTGAAAAATAAACTGGTAACAAAGTTCATTTATTATCCTTTTCTTTTTCACTACTCGGTCCCGCTCCGAGTGTCAGGGCGGGGCTATTGCTGCTGAGTGGCAGTAGCAGGGAGGAGCTGTGGGCACTTATGTTTTAAAGTGCGCATGTCCCTTTGGCTGGCGGTCTTGTGAATTCCAGCCAGATATGCGCACATTAAAACTCTCCCATGCATATTCTCTTAGACAGCAGGGTAGTGGCCCCTGTGCCTGAAGGAATGTCGAGCCAACACACTCCATACAATCCTGGCGCTTCTCTCATGCTGTTTAAGATTATCAGTAGCATGACAGGAAAGTATGGAGTGGTTAAGAGTACTGGATCTAAAACCACGTGCTCCCCGCAAAATTGAGGAACACCGACGAGAAGAGGACAGGAGGAGGCAAGCCAGTGGGTCAGTACATATTAAATTTTTAACATTATGACCCACTTATGGGCATTGTGAGAAACTCGCACTGCTTTCAGCCACAACTACAGAGCGCTCAGTCGTGGTCCATTGTGAACAATGTTTATAACGAGTCATGATTGAGAGCTTTGGCGCTGACCCTAAAGGCATCCACAATGTCTCAGTGCCTTTCAGTGGGTCAATATAACTGATTTGTTTGCCCCACCACTTATGCATGCCACCAGCCGACACTGTGGCTAGCTGTTCTTTCCTCTGTGCAATCTCTTTCCTCTTAAACCATTGGCTGTTGCTATGAGAAAATCCCCAGGGATAAGAGGCATTGGCACCCATATTGACATGCAGAATATCATGCTGTACGCCGACAACACAACGCTCATATTAGCATTGTACATCAGAATATTGAGTTCGAAAAGTTATGCTTAGAAAATATCAGATAATAAATTATTGTGAAGGTAAGAATACATAGGTAAATATATATTTACAGTGCATTAACTCCAGATTGATGCACCTTGAAGAGATATATATCAGCAAGGTACACAGGCGTGGAGTTAAGAATGGTAGATCTGTACTTACCTATGTATCAGGGATTCAAGTGGACCAGGTCCCTCTGGATATCAGACCTGATAGCATTTTAGAATGCACATTGAAATGGGTCCCTTTCGGGTCCTATATTCAGGTCCTTAACTTTACTGGGCAAAAAAATGACGATTTCTTAACAAATTAATGTCAGTGATTTAGTTCCTGTTTATATTTCATATTTTACTGACTCTTGCACACTATTACAGTGTTAGCTATTCCCAGGATGCTGTGTTTTCCTATTTCTTTTTTTCGGTAGCACATTGTTCTTGTATAGTTCACGGTGTGAAATAAGTCGCCTCCAGCTGGTTATAACTACCACTATTAAGAGGTACAGAGCTCAGGCTAAAGAAGGTCTGAATGTCTCACAGTGCCTGCCTGTGGGTCAAAAAGTTGTTCAAAATACATGGCCATTCAATCCTTGGCCTCTCTGCAAAGCGCACATAAACAACCAATGACAAAGTCAATTAGCCTGGCTGGTTGTAGGTGTACGTCCGTTGCTGAGTTATTATATCATGGATGCATTAAGAGAAAGCTCAGAGAGACACCAAAATACCAGTCGGTGACACCCTGTGGAAATCATAAATGTAGATTAAGTGGTTAAGCCATTTTATCTACATTGAACATGCCCCATTTAGAGACCCCACTCACTTCTTACATCCCACTAAAAGTCCTGCTATATATTCCTACCATGACAATACTGATATTCTAGCTCACATATTTTAGTAGCACAATATTTAAAACTCAGTATTGAGGTAGTATGCTCACACTAGCCCACCTGAAGCCTCTATATGTGAAATTATGTGACTGTTATGTTCTACAAATATGTAAAGTGCTCTATCTCCCGGGAGGATAACAAGGTGCTGAGCAGGTGTGTCAGCCATACCTATGCCTAGCGAGATTACTTGAAAAGGTATTCTGGACCAGTGTTATGTAGCGCCTTGAAAGAGTGTGTCATTTGAATTGTGCTTATTTGTGTAGGTGGAGCCAGTGGAGCTCCTTCAGGTGAGTGCGGTGTGAGATATCAGACTACCCTGCCTTCACCAGCTTCAAAGTCAGCTGTAGCAAATGGGGGACCTTTTGGAGTGGAGCTATCGACAGTTACCCCTACAGGGTTGTCCATAAGCATAGTAAACATCTGGGGATACAACTGAAAGAGGGTCTAGCTGACATGGTAATGGCAAACTTGAAGCTTGTGACAAACCTGCAGCAAACGGCACAAGGTGGTCACTGGTACACGTCTGGCTCTGGGAGAGGAAGAGAGGTGACCCCTCAGGATAAAACCATTTTTATGATGCTATAGACATAGGGCTTTAGTTTCCAGCTGCAGAATATCAACGTCTGCTTCAAATCATGTAAATGTATTGGGTGAAAGGCTGAAACGAATGGTCTTTAAATTCAAGGCAGCCAGGGTTTCTTGGGGTCTGCATCGCCCAATGTATTTTATTATTTATTGAGTTTATAGAGCGCGACAGCTACCCAAAAAGGGTTTCCCGGCGCTGGACGGACTAAGTGCAGGTAATAGCTAATTTTAGCCGATAGGCAGAGTTATTGGTTAAATAGCCAGGTCTTAAGGGATATGCAAAAGCGTGTGTAGATGGTTTCTTTGCGGATGCCAGAGGGTAGAGAGTTCCATAGTGAAGGACCCAGGCAGGAGAAACATCTCCCACCCATCCTGGAGAGTTTGATTCTAGGTACAGTAAAATTTCCATGAGTTGTAGATCGTAGATGGCGAGTGGGAGTGTAGGGACGTACACTGGATTGTAAGTATTGTGGAGCAGTGCCCATTTTGATTTTAAATATATAGCTCAGGGTTTTGAAATCGATAAGACTCTCTACCCTGAGCCAATGTTGGGCGCGGAGAAAGGGGTGGTTTTGGGAATCCTGCACAGTAATCTTGCGGCCGAGTTTTGTACCAGCTGCAGTCGTCTGGTCACTGCCTTGTTAGAACCCAAATAAAGGATATATCCGTAGTCCAGCCGAGATGTTATAAGGGCATGGACCACATGTTTTTGGGAGTCACCTGGCAGCATCCAGATTATTTTCCTAAGACATTGCAAGACGGTAAAGCAGATGGCTGAGACCTTGACTGCCTGTTGGTGCACGGTTAGGGCATCGTCAATAGTAACTCCCAGGTTACGGACGTGTCTGCAGGGCAGAGGGAGGGCGGCCATCTCTACAGGCCAGTGTGACTGGTCATTCTTTTTACCTAGAATCAGAACTTCGGTCTTATCGCCATTCAATTTTAGAAGGTTGTCATTCATCCATGTAGCAATTTTCTCTAAGCCAAATCAAAGGAGAGAAGTCGAGACGGGTCCATGCTCGAAACGGAAAAGGTGATCTGGGAGTCATCGGCATAAGTGAATAGGGTTAGGCCCGCTTGTTCGGCAATGTGCACTAGAAGCCTGACGTACAAATTAAAAAGCAAAGGACTGAGAACAGTACCCTGGGGTACCCCATAGGGTGAAGAGTGGAAATCGGAATTGGCCATGGTAGAAAAGATTTGAAACGTGCTTTTGGCAAGGAAAGAGGAGATCCAGTTCAATGCTGGGCCACAAATGCACAGCAAGCTTAGTGTGTTGATGAGGATGGTGTAGGAGATCATATCGAACGCCGCCCTGAGGTCGAGCAATATAAAGCATCTATCAAGATGGTGGCGCAGCTTCTCCTTGACCCCCAGTAGTGTGGTTTCGGTGGAGAATCCGGTTCTAAAGCCGGATTGAGAGGGATGGACGATTTTGTTAGAATCAATGAATTGGGAGAGATGGAAGTGAATGTGTCTGTCACGGATCTTGGAGAAGGCTGGCAGAAGAGAAATTGGGCGATAGTTTGAGAGAACGTTCGGGTCGGCCGTATGCTTTTTCAAGAGAGGGGTCACCATGGCGTGTTTCCAATGTGCAGGGAAGAGTTAAGGGTTTTTAGAATAAGGGACTGATGAGGGTTGTCAAGTTGTTTTAATATTGGGATGGGAAAAGGATCAATTGGTGAGCCGGATTTTAATTTCTCTAAAATATTTTTCTGGGAATCCAGGTTAAGAAGCGGCCAGGAATCCAAGTGTGAGTTAATATGAGGTGGATCGGTTTGGGAAGGACAGGGTGTGGTGCGAGAGGTGTTAATTGAATGTGGTTGCAGGGTTGTTGGGGTGTGAGTTAGCTATATCCAAATAGATTGTTTCGATTTTGTGAGTGTAGAATTGGTTCGCGCTCTACGCACCGGCTTTTGTTTTGGGGCAGCGGTTTTACAGTGGTCTCAGTGCCAGCAAGCTTTATGATCAGCCCAAAGAGCATTCTAGAACAATTTGCAGCTTCAGAAATAGTTTTGGAGACAAAGCTGGCCCTGGCGGTGTTTCAGAGATTGTGGTAGAGTTTTTTTTGCCTTCTTATAGGCATCTTTAGAGTCGGGTGAGTAGTGCTTCCTCCATCTCAGTTCTAAGCACCTACATTTAGATTTCTCAGCTTTTAAGGATTTGCTGAACCAAGGATGGTTCATTCATTTTTTGTGGGTAAGGGGCAGACAAGCGTTTATGGCGCCTTAGAGCCAATCATCTACATTCCCTGACAGTACTTCAACGCCCAAGCATGAATTTATACAATTTACGAGCATCACTAACTCTTCCTACTGGAGCATCTTTCTCCAAACATGAAAGTCAAGCGAGTTTGGCACACCATAGGTGAGAAACTATTGACTAACCTTCTAAGGGAAGGACATGCTCTACAAACTGGATGGTATCAGGTTGAACCGTAAACTAATTTTCCACTTAATGCTCACAGTGTGGATCTATACCTTTAGTTCACTTAAGGTATCTAAATAGTTCCACATTAATACAATCCTATATAACAATATTAAAATTCATGGTAATATGAAACCAATCTTTGGAAAGAATGTGCCTCTCTGGGCATCTACGCTCTGAATGACATGCTACAAGACGGGTACTTAACAGCCTTTCATAAAGTGAAATCAAAATGTCAAAATGAATCCTCATGCAGATTGCAGACTGGCTAAATCTTTGCTAAACTCCCCGATATTTAGTGTCTACATGAAATTAGATAAGTGTAGGGGTGTGGTCTCTAGTCTACATAGTATCCTTATCACCTATCTGATTTCTAGACCAGCTAATCAGGTCTTACATGCCTACTAGAAGCACTAACGTTTGAAACCCTACCAGGAAAACAAAACTATGGGAATGATCCTTGATTCACAATAGTGGAAGTGCGAAGCTACATATACTTAGGCCTTGAATTTCCATAGAGCTGTATTGGTTCAAGGTCTGGGCCAGTATGACGGATGCTACAGGTTATGACTTTGTACCACCTTGACGTACTCTGCTACTGTACATGTCCACTACCAACAACTTGAAAAATCGTAGGAGGAATTGGGTCGACGCATGACTTGCAGTTATGAAAGTCTATATTTTGAGCAGGTCGAAATCCACAGACCCCTGCAAAACAAAAAAATTGATCTTAGAAATGATGATCTGCCATTAGTTGTCTAAAACGCTGGACTAACCAAGTATTGTTGACCACACATGGAGGTCAAACTGCCAAGCCAGGTCCTCCCTGGACCTAAAACAAGCATCTAGGAACCGGATGTTGGGGCATCCCCCCTCATCAGCCAGGCTAGCTTGAATCCAGTAGCACAGTGAACCTGGGACCCACGTTGGGCATGCCCAGCGTACTCAGAGTGAGAAGGCAAAAGGCACACATATGATGGTGGAAATACAGAGCAAATTAAACATTGACTGCCAGTCAATAGATCTTGGGTAAATACATGTTATTTTGCTCACCATGACACCCCAGTTCAGACCCAACCATTTGCAAATCATTCTTGACCCTGTGCCTCATGGGAACAGTCCACACCGAACTGCCAGGCCAGGTCCTCCCTGGACCGGAAAATAGCATCCTGGGACCGGTTTCGGGGTATGTCGGTGGCAAAGTGAGCAGGGGACCAATGTCTTGGCATAGCCTACCAACTTTGGGTGAACAAAGTAAACACAAGGAGATGATGGACCAGTACGGAGGCTGAAACTTTACAGACACCCACTGCCACTGGATTCCCGGCCCCAACGAAGGAGCTCTAACTGCCTGGACCCGGACATCTAGTTTGACGTCCTTCCCTAGAACAAAGACTGTCAGCACGTTTATGTGATTATACTCTTGAGGTTTCCTCCCCACCCCCTTAAGCGACCATTAAAACTTGCCATGCTGAACTGTAACCTGTTACACCATTGTATGACAGGAAATGACGTCATAGGCAACGTGCGGGTGAATGGACCTGTATAAGAATGGAGGCAGCGGCCTCTGTCCTGAACATTGCCCGAGCTCCTGCTGCACCAAGCAGCGCTGTGATCTATTAGATAAGACCAGCTATGAGAAGGCGCCCGCTGGGCTGCACCAGGGCACAGATCAAAGGGTGGGAATCAAAGAGGGCCTGCGAGAGCAGCGAATGCAAGCCCATGGTGATCAGTGCGCACCCGTGGCGGCCTTCAGGCGCACGCTGTCGCCCCCGTGCCTCGCGCCCTCCGCGCGCGCTGCCAAGAGAGCCGAGAGTTCACACGCCGCCTGCGTGGTCTATGCCAACCGCGGTAGGGCACATGCTGGACCACACTCCGCTTTTTGTCCCTTTATGGCGCATCAAGTATTCGCAAGGGCCGCCTTTCTTACGAGAGAGAAAGCGCGTAGCGCACGGTCTGGGCTGCAGAAAGAGTGGATGCTATTACAGCTGGTGCCCAAGGCCCTTATTCGGTTTTTATATCTGAAATAAATTGCCTAGTACCAGAGGGAGGTGCCATTGAAGCCACTTTCTCCTGAATCCAGTGTAAAACTCTGGTAGTCCCAGGTGGCGCGGAATGCGCATTGTCATTCCGCGCGCAGCCGCGGGGCCGCTCTTGCAGATGTGCGGGAGCGCAGCGGGGAACTTCGCAATTTCCAAATGAGAATTATTTCGTGACAGACACGATCGTAGCTGGCGTGGTGCCCCTTTTCCAATGCAGCAGTCTGTTCCAGGCAGAGTATGTTTTTTCTTTTTGAATTGGAAAGCACCGGCTGTTTCTGACTCCTTCGCTGTTCACAGTGAATTTTTAATCAGTTTCGCTGAAACTTTTTGTTTGTTTTCTGCGGATGGAAAGGGAATAAGTCCGAAGGGGGGAGGCGTCGGGGAAAGTCTCGGATTGGGACCAACAAAAAAAAAGAAATGGGCACTCCAAAAAAGTTGCCACATTCGTCAGTTATGATCGTTTGCAGAACATTGCTTGGTTATATAAGGGGGCTAATGTTTGGAGAAATGATTCACGATTGAAGCGCTTTAAAGTCAGTAGGAGCAACAACATTCATCCAAACATTGCTTCATTCTTGCTACTTCACTAAGAGCTGCAGGCTGGAGACTGATCATGGTATGTAGCCGGGTCTCTCTGATTCTGAAGTGGTCGGAGTCTTGGACCTTGAGAGGGCTGGTGGTCGGTGCTTGGCCACTGAAACACCCGGCTACACCTCCTAGTGCCGCCTTCCTCCTAGACCAGGTGGGGGCTGGGAAGCTAGCCCAGGCAGCTGTGTCTTCGGCTGCCGTCTTCTTGGTCTCCAGGCTTGGCTGGCACGTCTTCAGTTCTCCTCTGCATCCTTCAGGTCACAGGTGCAGGCAGCCGGCCAGCTCTCTCTGCATGGAGAACGGCTGTGTGAAGCCAGCACCTTATCTTCCTTCCCTCATCTATTTGGCCCCTGTGGCTGGACCAGGGGTGAAGCAGGTCTGATGTTTAATGCCTTTCTCGTGCCCCCTGTAAGCTGTGAAGGTGTTTGGGGCGAGGGACTCGACCCACTCCAGAAGCTGTTCTCCCTTCTCCACACCACCCTATCCCAAAGGTGCAAGAACCTCAGTACCCCAGTGTCATAGCTCTCAGACTCAGAGGGATATGTACAAGGAAGTGGCGGAGAGAGGCGTTAGACGTCCTCTCTTAACGCCTATCTTCGCCGGCGCGCAACGCCCATAGGACTCTTAGGGCTTCAGCCCCCCATCATGTGTGTCAGCCGGGCTGAGACAGCTTCCTGGGCTGACACACAGACAGTTTCTGAGCTGATCGCAGCCGCACCGAGTACTTTACAGGTCTTTAAAAAACCATTTGCGTGTTAACGAGGCTTTGTTGTTTTTTCACCCCTCCAACTCTATTCTGCCTATTGCTAGAAGTATTAGCTCCCAAAATATTTAGTGGCCCCATCCCCGAAATGTGGCTCTAGTTGCTACTCTGTCTCTCCACCACTTCTGAAACGCAAGGCTGCACCACATTTACAAGAATGTGGTGCAGCCTTGCGTTACCCCCTGCGACGACGCTTAGTTTAGCAAGTTAGCACTAGCGCAGGTACCCTTGCAACATAGTGCAAGGTGTCTGCCCACAGGGAAGGATTGTTTATGTACAGGGAGTTGGCCCCTTGTACATAGGGGGCAGCGTCAAGATGTATTGGTGTTTCGGTGGAACACCCACTGCCCCCCCTTATCACGCTAAACATAGCGTGAAATGGGGCCTTATTTACAAGGCAGCATTAAGCCATTTTAGTGGTTTAACTCTGCCTTGTAAATTAGGCTAAGCCCCTATCGACACCACAAGGTTGGTAAAAATGATAATGTGGTGGCGATAGGGGCTTGTACATATGCCCCTCAATGTTTCAGACATTAGTAGGCCATCAGGTATAAGTTTTTGTTTGAATTCTGGGACTTGTCAGTTTGATTTAATAATGGAATTACGAAAAGACTTTAAATCTCACACATCAAAGAAAAATGTTGGAATCGACTTTCAATGCTGGATCCCACCCTGTCCCATCGCGGTGACTATGGAACAGTGGCATAGGAGGGGTGCAATAGACCCTAATGCAGCCATGGAATATGTGTCCCTTGATCTCTAGTTAAGAAGCACAGACTGCAAGATTCATGGTCAAGAGGACTCCCCAGCACCCTAGACCCCGGTGCCACTGCACAATTATATGCACCTGTGTGGGCAGAGGTTATAGGACAGAGCACTCCAATCTCCCATGTCCACGCCTGACTCACTCATCCACAGAAGGTTTTTGCTTATCATTCTGAAACTGTACTCTTGATTATCCAAATGTATAATCAGGACTACAAATCCCACAACACAAAACTAAGGCATGGAGCTGGGAAACTTGAGAGCATCCTGTCACTGTTCACCGGTAGATGCATGAATAGTTCATCCGGCTCAAGATTCAAGATTGTCTTTTAATTTTGGTGCCCGTAGCTCTGACTCAATAATAGGATAGTAATGACACCACATTCTAGAATGAATAGGAAAACATCTGGAGTAGATATTCTACTCTGGCCGAGACTCTTAAAACTGGAGCATTCTGCAAGGCAGGGCTCTCCTACCACTCCCCTCACAGCTGTGACGTGGGAACAGTTGTACAGCAAGGGTGCCAGCCTCCTCAGGGTAGACAGAGGAAATGGGTTGGCCAAGGGGGAGGTAGTTATGAGGGTATAAGAAGCTACACTTTCAGCTGAAATTCCCATACAGAATTATTTAAATGCAAAACTACTGCAAAGAACTATTCAGTCAGTACAGATGTTTTCGGGCGATTACATTAAATGGCCACAGATTATGTCCAGTGCCACATGGGCACCTCTGAGCCTTCTTCCCAGTGAATATTATCGTTACTAGATATACTGGAGGACTGAAGACCACATATTGTAACATGTGACTATTAGGAATGAAAAGATTGTACATTATGGGTGTGACCCAGGTCTTTGCCATGTACCCAGTACTCACAATGGGTGCAGTGCGTAGTGCAGGGTCACAGGTCTGTTGGTATGAGTGTACTGTGAGTATGCCAGTGTGAGTGCAGGAAATGCCTTTGTGAATACAGCCTGTATGAGTGCACGCTGAGCCGTGCGTATGGACCAGTGAGGATTCCGCATATGCCCGCATGACTGCAGACCAGTACTGTACCAGAGTGCAGTATTTTGTTGTCTATTGTGAGGGCAGTTTGAGGTGATTGAGTGAACGGTGAGGAGAGTGCTAGTGTGAGTGCAGTGAGAGGTGTGTTTTTGAATGAGAGAAGTGTAAGTTATTGAATAATAAGTATAGCTTTGGTGTGTAAGTGAGTGCAGAGTGCAGTGGAGTGCCAGTGTTTGTGGGTTCTATGTGCAGCTTTGAGATTTTGAGCTGCACCCCCTTGGTTTCAAATGTTAATAACATTGTGCGAAGAGATTTTCCTTCGTCAAGGTGGACAGCATTATTGTTTATGTGACTTGCAGCTTCCTGATTGGGTCTGCAATAATTGAATCAGTAGGGGTAGAGGATTGCCAACGGCGATGGCTCCTCTGCAATGGCTCAGAGTGAGCAGCTGAACTAAAATCGGATATTTTACTATTTTTTATTTTTCAGCTTCTCGCTCAGAGCCAGCGTGTGTGCAGGTAGCGACAGGGCCAGGCCTATGAGGGTGGTGGGTAGTGGTTGGGGGGGGGGGGGGGGGGGGGGGGTAAATGTGTACTTAAAAAATGTGCATGTCAGTTTGGCTGGCCGTTTCAGGTTAGTCACACTGTTACGCACACTTAGGTCACTCCAACCCCTAATGTATTTTACAACCGGGTTACAGAAACAACACAGACTCCCTGTGCCTCAGCGAGTGTAAATCCAGCCCACTCAGGCCAATCCCCATGCTGCTCTCACGCAAGATAGTATTGTGATGGTTGGATGGGAAATCGGATGCTGTCCCAGGGACTGCTGGGATCAGGAACAGAGGAGTGCGGGGTGGCCGGCAGTACCAGTAAATCTTGATTGTTTTTTATTTAATATTAATCCCCCCCGCCACACACTCCCCACTCGTTTCCCACCAGCCCCTCTCGCCCACACACCACTCACCTGCCAAACTGGTATTTATCTCTGTCAACCGCCATTGGTTGCCCATTAGCCTTGCCCTCATCACTCCTAATTTTCACAACTGTGAGTGCAGTGTACTTGTGTGACTGCAGAGTGAGGTGCGTGCCTGTGTGATTGCAGGATGGTCAGGCACATGCCTGTATCCCTGAAAGATGAGGGGTATGCCTTTTTGAGTGAGGATCAGTAGTATGCCTATGTGAATGCAGGGTAATGCATCTGAGTACATGATTTCTGAATGTCGGAAGGTATATCGTAAGGTGTATGTCTACAAGTGGATTGTGTGAGGATGTGTCTGCACTTGTGCAGGGTAGTGTAGCAGTACAGGGAGAGAGGAGAGTATTTGTGAGAGGGCATATTCCACGGAGAGTGTCTATACAAGTGTGGTGTGAGAAATGTAACTTTTTGCAATGTTTTGAGTGTATATTGTGAGTGCAGAGTAACAGTAGTGATTGGCTTAATGCAGGGGCGAGGTGAGTGTCTGTAAAAGTATACTATTAGTTCAGCCTCCATGAATGTGGGTGGGCCTGTTGGAGTTGTTGAGAGGTGTGCCTGTGTGACCGCAGGGTGAGGGGTGTACTTTAGTGAATACTGGGTGAGAAGTGTAGCTTAGTGAGTTAACAGGGAGTAGTGCCTGTGTGAGTATAGAGTGAGTAGTGTGCCAGCTTGATTATGCCTGTGTGAGTACCGGATGAGTAATTAACCTTAAGCCGTGGCTTAGAGTGTGGCCTCAGTATGTGTTGTCAGTGTAGAGTGAGGAGAGTGTCTGTATGAGAGTAGAGTGTGAGGGGAGTGACTGTAAGAGTGGAGGGTGACAAAATGTGCGCGAGGCCAGGTGTGGACTTTGCATATGGGATTATAACAGGAGTCAATGTGTCTTGTGAATATGAAGTGTGCACATGTGAATATGAAGTGTGCACATGCGAATATATGGAGAGCAGTTAAGCTCTGAGTGCAGGGTGAGGGATGTGACTATGCGAGCGCAGGATGAGGCTGTGTCTTTCTAAGTGTAGTGTGTGCTGCCTGTATGCCTGTATGGTAAGCGGCATACTTGAGTAAGTGTAGTGTGAGTGCTGGGAAAAGCACTGCCCATTAAAGTCTGGTTTATTGGCAATGTGAGTGCTTGTTTCTAACTAGACTGAGATCTATTTTTATTTAAATTCACTGCTGGTATTAGTAATAAACTAGGCACAGCTCTACCGGCAGCAGTCAGAGGTGGGGGCTGCATTGAAGAGGCCCCTTTTAGAGTCCGGCTTAGCAGCACGACTGCCGCTAGAATATATGTGGTCAACCTAAAGAGAGCTCTCAGGAGTACTGTAGTATACTTGTGCTGCTCACAAGATGGCCACATGTGGTCATTAGTCCTTCCTTCGTGTCCCCACCTCCCCAGCCTCCCAGAATACCCATGTGCATTCTACCGTGTACTGTTTGAGAGTTCTACTCTGGTCAGTTGATGTCTGGTCAGCTGGTTAGGTGTGCGCTCTGCTGTGTCTTAATAAATTTATCCTGTAACTTAAGGAAAGTGTCCTGCTGTCAATGCAACTCATTTACAACAAGCACTACAGAGAGGGGCTTTGGCTCCATCCACATGGTGGTGGACAGGAGTAAATGCTTGGATTCGGAAGACGCTGTGTGCTTCCACAGAGAAAGTGCTTACCCTCCAAGGGGTGGAATCATTGGTTTATCACGTTGTGAACCCGTTGTCTATATCAAGTCTAGCTATTGCTTTACAACAGAGCTTGACCTTTAGATCAGACCTATGCTACCACAATGGTACGTCAACTAGATAATTAGGTAAATATGGCAAACGTTTGTGTCCTCAGGCAGCAACACCATGGGCAGAGGGCAGTCAGGAGGGATCCGTTGCTGTATTTCAGTCTGAGCCGCCTCCCCTCTTCAGTTTACATCATCAACTTCAGAGTTACCTTAAAAAGGCACTCCTTTAGAGAATAGTGTTTTTTTCCTTCTGATTCCTAGTTTATAGATTTGTGGGCTAGATGGCATTTCTTTATGCTCCTCTGCTCCCAAAACGTTATTACATTTTGAATTTTAATGTATTATTTCATTAGAAAAATACAACCTGAATCTCAAAACAAACGCTTACATCTCCTTAACGCTACCATTACCTGAACCCTGCAAACGTCTTGCTACCAGTTAATACTACCCTTCCTTGATCCTTAAGGAGCCATTAATACACCTAAATGGTACTCCTTCCCGAACCCTAAACTGAATACCCTTAAAACTGCCCTTCACTGAGCCCGAAGAACTGCTTACTACCACAAAATGCTACCTTTCCCTGAACCCTAAAACTCCTTACTGCCCAGTACTTAACAGTACCTTCTGTAAACCTCAATACCGTTACGACTGCCTAACGCTACCCTTCCCTGAACCTTAAAAATCCATTACTACCCCTTAAAGTTATTAATCTCTGAACCCTAAAAAAACCTTAATACCCCTTACATCTACCCTTCCATGAAACTTAAATATCTCATATCACCCCTTAATCTGATCTTCACTCAACCCTAAACTCCATACTACTCCTTAAAACTACCCTTCTTTCAACCCTAAAAACTCCTTACTACCCCGTAATACTACCCTGCCCTGAATCCTATAAACCCTACACTCCCTTAATACTACTGATGCCTGAACCCTATACACCATTACTGCCACTTAATACTATCCTGCCATAAACCCTAAGTACCCCAGGCTATCACTCAATGCTCTTTCCTGAAGACAAAAGAACGCATTACTCCTTAATGCTAACATTCCTGAACCAGAAAACTAACCACTTACAACACCCTAACGCTACCCTACCGTAATCCCTAAAAACCCTCACTACCCCATAAGCTACCTAGCTCTGAACCCTAAAAAATCTCACCCATCCCTAACATCTACCTACCCATTAACCCCAAAAACCCTTTACGACCCCTTTATGTCACCCTTCAATGAACTTAAAAAGTTCCCTACTACCCTTTAACCCTACACATCCCTGAACCACATAGATCCCTTAACGGTGCCTTTCCTTGTATCCTACAAACCCTCATTATCCCTTAATGCTATTGACCTCCGAAGCCTGAGAACCTAACTACCCCTTAATGCAACACTTCCTTGAACTAAAACCTTTGACGACCCTGCAGTATCATAAAAAATATTTTTATTTCTAAACATTATTCTGCTTTAACACCTAAAAAGCTTAATATTTCTTAACACTACCCATTCCTGAACCCTAAAAAACCCTGGCTTTCCCTTAATGCTACCCTACCATGAACCTTAAAAATCTTTGCTATCCATTTTTGCTACCAGTTCTGGAACCCTACAAAACTTGACAACCCTTATACCTGTTCAGGGCTGGAAACTTACCTGGGATCCAAAGCTAGGTCTTCCATTGTCCAGAGTAAGGGCAACTGTTTCCGGAAACCACAATGTCACCACACACTGGAATATGTAGAAGGCAAGTGCCCTTGACACGCTGCCACGTTCACAGGAAGAATAAGCTAATGCGTAGAAAAAAGAAAAAAACTAAACTCCTTACTGATGATGTCCTCACAGGGTTCAAGAAACCACAAGACAGGATCCCAGACGAAGAAGCCTCAAGAATGAAGCCCCAGGATCTGCAAATGGAGGGAGCGAGGAAACTAGCAAAGGAACACAGCATTGTTGTTATTCAGCCTCCAATCAGACTGAGACCTTAACATAGTACAAGAAAAGGAAAAGAAAATGACATCAAACACAACCTGACAGAAGACATAATGGATTAGGAAAGTCACGAAGAAACCAAAGAGTTGAGTAGCTACGATGGAAAGAGGAAAAAAAGAGAACGATAACCTGAAGTGAACTAGCCGCAAAGTCACATTAAAACGCAGGTGCAAACCCTCGGGCAGGTGATTGCCATGTTGGAGTTGAAGAGAGAAGCAGCAGCCAGGAGCCCAAGAGGAAACAGATCAGGAAAGGGACTCTTCTGAGCGCTAGGAATCGCATGACCTCGCAAAGTACAGGGTCTGAGAAGTCACAGGATTGCATATCCCTGAACCCAACTTCATATCCCTGAACCCAAATACTACTCCACAACGCTACTCTTCCCTGAATCCTAATATCCCCTAACCCCATTTAATGTTATCTGTCCCTAAACCGTAAAAGCTCTAACTATCCTTTACAACTACACTTCCATAAACCCTAAAAACCCCATATTACCCCATTACTTGACCCTTTGCTGAACTGGAAAATATTACTACCCCTTTACATTATCCTTTCGTGACCACTAAATACTCCTTACCACCCTTAATTCTACCTTTTTTCCGGAACCCTAAAACATTTTAAACATTCATGCTACTCATCTCTGAACCCTAAAAACCCCTTATTACCATTCATGCTCCCTTTCTCTGAAACTTACAAGCCCCTTAACAGTATCCGCTCCTAAATCCTAGAAACGTCTACTTATCCCTTAATGTTACCCATACTTAATTCCTGAAAACCCTAACTACCCCTTACCTTTCATGAACCCTAAAATCCCCTTACTACTCCTTAATGCTATGTATTCATGAACCTCAATGAACCCCTACTATCCCTTAATTCCAACCTTCCCTGAACCCTAACAACCTATTGCTGCTATTTAACGCTACTCTTATGTGAACCCTAAAAACCTTTACTAACCCTTATTGCTACCATCCCTGACTCCTGAAAAAAACTCCTAGTATCTCTTTACGCTACACATTTCTGAATCCTAAAAGTTCTTACTACCCCTTAATGTTACCCTTACCTCGACCCTAAAACCCCTTGCTGCTGCTTAACACTACCCAATTTTGCTTTCTAAGAATCCCTTACGCTACCCTCCCTAAACCCTAAAACCTTCTTACTTCTCTTCAGTGCTACCCTTCCCTAAGCCTCCCTACCCTTTACTAAGACTTAGCACTTCACACTCTCGAATGCTAACACCCCCCTTGCTACTCCTTAACAGTGCCCATCTCCGAATCCAAAAAACCCTTACAGTGACTTAATACTATCTTTCCCTAACACTAAAACCCTCCAACTGCCCTGTCATACTGTCCTTCCATGAACTCTAAAAAAAACCCTTACTACCCTTTAAGGCTACTCTTTACTGGCCCTAAATACTTTTTGCTACTCCAAACCCTACCTATCTCTACCCCTAATATCCTTTAATGATACTCTTGCCTGTACCCTAGAAATACTTTACTAACCCTTAAGGCTACTGTTCCCTGACATCTAAACGCTATCATGCTAGAACCCTTAAACTTACACCTTAATGCCACAATTCCCTGAACCCTCCAGACTCCACACTACAGCTCCCTGAACCCAAAAAACGTCATACAACACCTTACTGAACCCAAAAAACCTGGAATATCCTTTAATACTACCCTTTCCTGAACCCTAAAAGCCCCTTGCTACTGCTTAATACTCCCCTTCCTAATGCTACCCTTAGAAACAACTTTTTGTTTGTGCTCTGGTACTAACAAGCATGGAATGCAGTACTTTTATCTTAATGTAAAAATAATGTACAATGCACTGAAAACTATTTTTCACATATTTCACCATATGTTCCACTTTCCTCTACTTCCTGACGGAACTCTATTAGCTCCCATTGCTGGCCCGCACCACCTTCTAAACCAGCTGTATCACTTACCATCACTTGGAGCATTACTCCTTAACTTGCAGACAGGCTCACCAACTCTTGTGGTTTCCGGCACGCCAGCAGCCAGGGCACAATCAGACTGCAGACTATGAGGTGTGAAAAAAACATAAGGGACCATCTATACACTCAAGAGCAGCAAAAACATCCCCAAATTTATCAGGCCTGCACCAACGCTGTTCCAATGTAGGAAAGAGTTGAAGACTCACCTCCTTTGAGAACACAACATCAGATGCATTAACCAACCACAAAATAGCTTCCTCTTCTATTACTTGTTGCCTTTACGCTCTGTTCTTTGACTATGTACAGAAGTCCACTGCCTCTTGTCTGGGTACGCTCTATAGAAATTATATATATATATATATATATATATAATTCCGCCCATGAACCCACCTGGACACTGGGACGACACAGCGGTTAGGATGTATTCTACTTCCTTTCTGGGGGACCGGGACTCCCGTGCACACCCCCGAAATGAACTCCCGGCTGAGAGGTGGCTGCGGTTCCAATGCAGGGGACCCGAGGGGGCGCTGGATTATCGTTTTGCCCTACCTGCCATCATGCTTGGAGTCTGTGCCTGCCATCGGTTTCCTCTCCGCAAACGCAACCCCGACAAGCATCTCCTTCCCCAGGTGACGCCATACCGCTGCATTCTGGGATTTGCAGTCTTTCCCTATAGGACTGCACGTGGGAACTTGAAACCATCAAGGGGGCGGAGCAATATGGACTTTAACAATATCGAGGCAGGTTTGCCTACGCCACAGCAAAGCAAGCAGATGGGATGGAGCGCTGAAGAAGGCACACATGCCGAAATGCATTCGCAAAGGACATCTCTTTAATAAAGTGCATCTTTGTATCCTCTGCATGAGTAACTATTTCTTTTCGTTGGAGAAGAACTTTCACTCATATTTCCATGCGACTGCCAGGGCGCATTGAAGTTTACCCCCGAACACTAAGAGGTCAGGGCGTTCTGGCTTGCTCACCTGAGCATTTCTTCACTTTGATTGCGTTAGCAATTCCGCCCATGAACCCACCAGGACACCGGGACGACACAGCGGTTAGGATGTATTCTACTTCCTTCCTGGGGGACCGGGACTCCCGTGCACACCCCCGAAATGAACTCCCGGCTGAGAGGTGGCTGCGGTTCCAATGCAGGGGACCCGAGGGGGCGCTGGATTATCGTTTTGCCCTACCTGCCATCATGCTTGGAGTCTGTGCCTGCCATCGGTTTCCTCTCCGCAAACGCAACCCCGACAAGCATCTCCTTCCCCAGGTGACGCCATACCGCTGCATTCTGGGATTTGCAGTCTTTCCCTATAGGACTGCACGTGGGAACTTGAAACCATCAAGGGGGCGGAGCAATATGGACTTTAACAACATCGTGGCAGGTTTGTCTACGCCACAGCAAAGCAAGCAGATGGGATGGAGCGCTGAAGAAGGCACACATGCCGAAATGCATTCGCAAAGGACATCTCTTTAATAAAGTGCATCTTTGTATCCTCTGCATGGGTAACTATTTCTTTTCGTTGGAGAAGAACTTTCACATATATATATATATATATATATATATATATATATATATATATATATATATTACCTACTGGCGGTCGCCAGTAGGTAGTTCTAGTTAGGACCTAATTTCCATAGGATATCCGCAACATTCTATTTGGAATAACTTTGGCGCCGGTCGACGAATCTTCTCGAAATTCTCCAAGAAGATGGGGCGCTCCGCTCTGCTTCAATCCTGAAAGTTTCGGGGTGATTCATCAAGCGGGGGCTGAGAAAAAAGGGGTGTCCAAAACGTGTTTTCCCCATGCAATTTTCCATACGGACCTTCAGACACGGCTACAGCCCAAACTGCTGAACGTAATTACACCAAATTTGGCAAAAAGGTAGAGTTTGGTTTGCAGATTACGCTTTTTGTTAAGTGGTGTAAATCCATTCAGTAGTTCAAGAGAAAATCAAAAGTAAAATCCTAGATATATCTATAGACAAAGTACCGTACGCGTACCCTCCCGAGCACAAGCTTTATGCTTATTGGCTGTCAACACTCCAAACCAGGAAGTGTTGGCAGCCATCTTGTGCCTCGGTAGAACCGTGGCACAAGAAAGCAGTGAAAGAAACCACGCAAAACACGCAAAGGGGGCAGGGTAGAAACACCCTGAACCTCTAGGCCTGCTTAGGGGGTCCCACTATGGCCAAGGGAGGGGGGCAACGCAGCCCCCTTTTTTAAAATTAAAATTGGGGGAAGGCCCTCAGGGATGGGGTCCCCAGGGCCTAAAAAAAGAAAAAGAAGGGGGGGCTACACAGCTCCCCTTCTTAAAAATGTATATTTTTTAAAACGGATTAGGGAGGACGCTACACCCCTTCATTGCACCTCTCTGCAAACGCACCCCCTGGTGCGTTTACAGACGGGGAACTTATTCCCCTTGCATACTGTGGTCCCTGGGGGCCAACTAGCCCACCAGGAGCCTCCAGTATGCGCCAGGGGGCTGCCTTCCAGAGAGGTATAAAAAGGGGCATGGCCTGAATGAATGAATGAAAGGCGACTTTTATCGCGCAACTTAGCCCAAGGGCATCAAGGCGCAAAACAGATCATCAAGATGGAATTTCCTAAATGCACCATTATTGATATGCCTCAGTAAAAAAACAAGTCTTCAAAGCTTTATGGAAAAGCACAGGTGAGGATTGTCCTGTAAGATCAGGGGGAAGAGAGTTCCACAGTCTGGGGGCTAAAATGGAGAAAGCTCTACCTCCCCATGTTTCCTTTGTAAATCTGGAGGAGATTTTTACTAGATGAACGTAGAGATCTCGTGGGGATGTAGGGGTGAAGAAGGGGCTTAATATCATCAGGACCCGTCCCATAAACAGCCCCATGTGCAAGACACAGAATCTTGAAAGAGTTCCTAGACTGGATTGAAAGAAAGCAAGGTATCTAAAAGAACCCCTAGATTTATAGCAAAAAGACAAGGAAGGGGGCATTTCCCAAGGGAAGCTGGCCACCAGTCTTTAGACCAGATGTCCTGCTTCCCCCCAAAGATCAGGACCTCAGTCTTCTCCCCATTTAATTTCAGGAAGTTCTGAATCATCCAAACAGAGATAGCCTCCATACAATTCCTAAAATTCAGGGCAGAATCTATCACTGACTGGGTAAGAGAGACCATGATTTGGGTATCATCGGCATACGACAATACCTCAAACCCAAAAGATCTTACAACCCTGGCAAGGGGGGCCACATAGATGTTAAAAAGTGTGGGGCTTAGTGCAGAGCTCTGAGGGACCCCACACTGCACAGGGCTAGTCGGCCCCCAGGGACCCCCAGTATTCAAGGGGACTTAATCCCCCAACTTAGAACGCGCCACAGGCGCGTTTGCACAGTGGTGAAGGTAGGGGGCGGGGCTTGAGGTGATGTGTGTGCAAACACATCCTGTGGTGCGTTTTAAGTTGGGGATGTAATTTGTCTTCAATCCAAAGGTCCGCTAGGGGCCAACTAGCCCACTAGGTACCTCCAGTAAGCGCCACGGAGCTGCGTTGCAGAATGTTGTAAAAAGGGGCGTGGCTTCTGAACATCTCTCTGCAAAGCAGCTCCCTGGCACATACTGGAGGTACCTGGTGGGCTAGTTGGTTAATACGCGCCACAGGGCGTGTTTGCACACGTCACCTCAGGCACCGCCCCCTACCTTCAGCATTGTGCAAATATTCCTCTAAAATCAGCCGAACTACGAATTGCGATTTACTCACCTGTTATCAGGAGTGACCTCAGTGCTGCAACTTTAAGCCCAGTACTGATCCCGAAAGTAATTTTAATCTTACTTACCAGTTACTTGAATTTCCTTCCATTGGAATCCATTGTGTGATTTTCCCCAGAAAAGTTTCTAAGTGTGGAGTTTTGGAACTTTAAAAAATTCCTATAAAATCAACCAAACTACGAATTCCAATTTACTCACCAGTTATCAGGAGAGAACCCAGTGCTGCGTATTTTAGCACAGCCCTGACCCTGAAAAGTAATTCTAACCGTACTTACCAGCAACTTGTATTTCCTTCCATAGGAATCCATTGTGTGGTTTTCACCAGAAAAGTTTCTAAGTGTGGAGTTTTGGAACTTTACAATATTCCTATAAAATCAGCAGAACTACGAATTCTAATTTACTCACATGTCACCTCAGTGCTGCAACTTTTAGCCGAGTACTGATCCTGAAAAGTAATTTTAACCAAACTTACCAGTTACTTGAATTTCCTTCCATTGAAAAGTTTTGAAGTGTGGAGTTTTGGAACTTACAAATATTCTTATAAAATCAGCAGAACTACGAATTCCGATTTACTCATGTATTATCAGGAGTGACCTCAGTACTGCAACTGTAAGCCAAGTACTGATCCTGAAAAGTAATTTTAACGGTACTTTCCAGGTACTTGAATTTCTTTCCATAGGAATCCATTGTGTGGTTTTCACCAGAAAAGTTACGAAGTGTGGAGTTTTGGAACTTTAAAATATTCCTAAAAAATCAGCAGAACTACGAATTCCGATTTACTCACCTCCTATCAGGAGTGACCTCAATGCTGCAACTTTAAGCCAAGTACTGATCCTGAAAAGTAATTTTAATCGTACTTACCAGCTACTTGAATTTCCTACCATTGAAATCCATTGTGTGGTTTTCACCAGAAAAGTTACGAAGTGTGGAGTTTTGGAACTTTACAATATTCCTATAAAATCAGCAGAACTATAAATTCTAATTTACTCACATGTTATCAGGAGTCACCTCAGTGCTGCAACTTTTAGCCGAGTACTGACCCTGAAAAGTAATTTTAACCGTACCTACCAGTTACTTGAATTTCCTTCCATAGGAATCCATTGTGTGGTTTTCACCAGAAAAGTTTCTAAGTGTGGAGTTTTGGAACTTTAAAAAATTGCTATAAATTAAACCGAACTACGAATTCCAATTTACTCACCTGTTATCAAGAGAGAACCTAGTGCTGCATCTTTTAGCACAGCACTGACCCTGAAAAGTAATTCTAACCGTACTTACCAGTAACTTATATTTCCGTCCATAGCAATCCATTGTGTGGTTTTCACCATAAAAGTTTCTAAGTGTGGAGTTGTGGAACTTAAAAAAATTCCTCTAAAATTAGCCGAACTACGAATTTCCGATTTACTCACCTGTTATCAGGAGGGACCTCAGTGCTGCATCTTTCAGCCCAGTACTGATCTTAAAAATTAATTTTAACCGTACTTACCACTAACTTGAATTTCCTTCCATAGGATCTCATTGCCTGCTATACAAAATATATATAAATTAAAAAAATATATAACATTTAAAAAACAAATATTACAATTTCAATATTTTTAAACACATTTCTTTTTCAATTTATATTAAAAATATGTAATGTAATTTAAAAAATAAAATATCTAAAAATAAATAGTTTAAAAAAAAGTAGTAAATCAGTATTAAACAAAAATAACAATACATTTAAAAATTATCATTTACAAAACCTTTAAAATTCACTGAAAAAACCATAGGTTTCACCCACGTTATAGTTAGGAATTAGCATTTAAAAAACCTTAGAAATTCACTGAAAAAACCATAGGTTTCAACCATGTTATAGTAAGGAATTAGCATTTAAAAAGCCTTAGAAATTTACTGAAAAAACCATAGGTTTCACACCTGTTATAGTTAGCTAGACATTTCACTCATACAAAACCTTTGAAATTCCCCCGTTATAGTTAGTTCAGCTAACTATAACTTGCACGCCCGCAATGCACTGCTGATGACATTGAATTGAATACGGCAGCATCGCCCTCTGCGGTCTTCCGTTAACGACTACTGCACCCTTAAGAGCTTCTCTAAACGCTGCAGCGAGACTCATCACTGGGTCAAAAAAACACTCGCATATCTCCCCTGACATGAAATCCTTGAACTGGCTGCCTTTTGAAGCCAGAATACATCTGAAAATCACCTGCATGACACACAAGGCTGTACACCTGAGCTCTCCCGGATACCTCACTCAGAAACTGTCAATCTCTGGTGGCTCTAGAAACACTAGAGGCACTAACAATCTTCTGCTAAAACCTCGTAGATTCCGGAAGGAAAAAACTTATAAACGCTCTTTCTCAGGAATGGCACCCAGGATCTGGAACTCCCTACCGCCTGAAACCAGGCTCATCTCCTCCATCACACTTTTAAAGAAAGAAGTAAAAGCTATTCTCATGGCCAAATACACTTGACCTATTAATGTGGATCTGTAAGACTCTGCACCGATATGTATTATTTTGCTCGATCCCTACGACTATGTGTTTTACCTGTATTATTGACTTACCTGACTATCTATGCACACATTTATCTGTAATACTTGCATTATTGATGTACCTGTTCCACTTTACTCCCTAATGACCTGCTTTTCACTCGCTTGTTGGTATTCCCTGCTTTGTAAAGCACTCTGATATCTGCAAAGATCTTGTTCGCGCTATATAAAACTTTCAAAATAAATAAATAAATAAGTCACATATTACATCACTCATGACATGGTCAGTGAAATCACTGATGACATCTCAAATGACATCACTGATGGCATCACTGATGACATCATCCTTGTGAAAGAGTGGCAGACCTCCTCTCACGCTAATATAACCTTTGATACACACATTCAAAAATAGAAACTAAAACTTTTTTTAAAAAGGAGATACCAATACCAGTTACAACAACCTACTCAGTAATTCCAACACCGACATACACATCCACTCATTCACCAACAGTTCTATATAGTTACTCACAGTGCTTAATTTGTAAATTATGAAGTCCAGGTGCTCAAATGTTTGTCGGAGGCCACACCTACTTTTCCCTGGCTCCACCCACTTCATCAACTGGGTCCACCCACTTAAACTATTGGCTTCATCCATATCCTCGTGGAGAAGTGTGGCTCACTGGTTAGAGGAGGCAGACCTGGAAGCAGAGGTCAGCCCGGGACCAGGGTTCAATTCCCGGCTCTGCGGGGTCTTGAGTCCTAAAATGTCCATGGACTCGACAATTCTCGCCCCGGTGCCTACTCTATTCAAGGGTTCACACTCTGCGACTCTGGGCAATAGCTTGCTTAATCTCCACAACGGCCCCTCGCGGCGGGATGCCTGGCTTTCACCTTGCGGATACCCTGCTGGGGTTATCTCACAGGGGAATACCAGGACGGGTTCCCTAAGCAAGCGCTTAGAAACCGCTTGGTGATTTGTGCTATATAAATTCCTGTACATTTACATTTACATTTACATCCTCAACTGGCACTGCTAACAGTTAGATGTAATACCCGGTCTGAATTTAAGCAAGGAAGCCTTCCTCATAAGCAAAAGCAACAATAAACGTAATTTAACTTAAAGTAATGAAAAATGAAATAGTGATGTCTGAGTTTTTCAAAACTGTTTCTGAAGCTCACTTGGATTATACCATAAAGCAGAATGCGTGGGGGCGTACTTGTCTACATACAATTAAATATCTTCGGATTTGTGAGTTCGACAGTTGCCTCTAATGGGTGTTCTACGTTTAAAAAGGGTTGAACAGGCTTGTCATTCACACTGAGACTGGCACTTTGGCAATGCCTGATGTGCAAGTATAACACTGCCTTTAAAAGCAGGAGTGCATTTACTAAAGCTATGGGCAACAATTTGTCTCTAGTGCAGTCTTTTAAAAAAGCAATAGTTGATGGTAAAGGCAAGTGCAAAACCAGAGTAAGCCCATGTTATGCTCAGCGTTTAGGTTCTTATGAAACGGTAATACAAAATATACTTTTAGCACCCATTTTTGCACTCCCTACGATAACCCAAAAGTACCTTTTTTTTCAAAACAATTTGTAAGGACTTTGATATTGTAAGAAAACCGAGATCTGGCTAACATACAGGTCTCCACATTCTAACATTAACAAGAGAGTAATGTCAAAGCTGTAGGTTGAGAAACAACAATCTATCTATCGTGGAAGAGAAAGCTACTGCAATTTTTTATGAATATTCTTCCTCTGGGATGATGTACACAAACTTCAGATTACATTTTTTTTTAAAGTGACATAATGTATTCCAGTTTGAACAAAAACACGTTGCCATGCTTTCAATATAATAACTTAAAGAAAAAACTACCAGGCTCGTGGGAGGGCCATGCATTTCCTTAAATATCGTCTTTCACATAAAAAAATAAATATGAGTCAGCCTTGATTACTGAAAATATTGTCCGGCTGTGGTGTTATGAGAATGACAAGCATGTATTAAAAGAGAGAGGGAAAGGGTTCGACGGAAAACGAAAAATAAAAGGAAGGATCAAGAGGGGGCATGTAGGAGACAGAAAGATATTAAGAAAGAGAGGGGGGGACAAGAAGTAATAAAGAGAGAGCGAGAGTGAAAACAGTGAGAGGGACAGGGAAAGAGAGGGGTATAGAAAAAGATAATGAAACAAGTGTGGGAGAGACAAAGAGAGACCACTGACCAACTATATTTACATTAAAGGAATTTTTGTGTGGTGTATTCCTAGAGAGAGCGCCTGATGCAGGGCTGGAAATACCAGTACTTTATGACATGGTAATAGTATTTACCCTTTGGCTTCTAATTACATTAGTAATAATAGGCATTACTTTAACATCAAAATATTAACTTGTTCAACTGCAGGATTGCAAAAGGCTGTGACATCAGCCAGGCCTCAAATGTGTGCCCCTCCGGTGCTGATATGTCTCTACTGCGCACTTCTAGTTCTCTAAGTTATCTTCACAGGTTGTACGACCTTCCCGCGGCTTTAGGAGGGGAGCCAAGTTTCAAAAGGGATCTTACAAATAGGACTGGGTGTGTTGTCACGTAGCTGCAAAAACCTTACAAAGTTCGGTCATAAAACTGCTTTGTGCTCGTCTTGTAAAGAGAACGTTCTCTTCACCACCCCGCTGTAAATTGATTATATTTAACTGTAAGGGCTGGTCAGTGGCTATGTAGTCAATTAAAATCACTGCAAGACTTGGAAATCGGAAAAAAAATCTGCGCACCTGTCTGCTGCACACAGCCCGCAGAAAGAACTAAGGGCCCGATGTAGGTAAATCTAATTTACCACTTCTAAAATACCGAATCATACCGATTCGGTATTTAAGAAGTAGTAAATTAGAGGGTGGGAAATGTAGGTAATTCTGATTCGGTAAATACCGAATCTGTAAGATTCGGTATTTACAGATTCTGTAAATACCAAATCGGTATCCCCCATTGATTCCTATGGGCCTTGAAGCCCATAGGAATCAATGTGGAATACTGAATCGGTATTTATCTAATCGGTAATTACCTATTCTTGCAAGGGTGCAGGGGGTGTCACTTTGACACCCTCTAGCACC
This sequence comes from Lissotriton vulgaris, assembly GCF_964263255.1. Taxonomy (NCBI): domain Eukaryota; kingdom Metazoa; phylum Chordata; class Amphibia; order Caudata; family Salamandridae; genus Lissotriton; species Lissotriton vulgaris. Next base: position 202,298,456 of record NC_141688.1, read on the forward strand.
CCAATTACAGGCTAGTGTGCCATGTGGCACACATACATGCCCTAAGGGCATGTCTGTGTGTCACATGACACAGGTGTGCATGCACAGATTTGAATGCACACCTGGATTCAGTATTTTACCACCCAATTGGATTGGGTGGTAAAATACCGACTCTTGAAGGCCTGTGGCACTCTCCAGAGTGCCACCTACATCTCTATTTACCGATTCTGTACATTTACCGATTCAGTATTTTACCGAATCGGTAAATGTACAGAATCGGTAAAATTACCAAATCTATACTTATGTAGCCCCTTACATAAGAAAACCGTAATACCGGTCGGAAACGGGCGAATTCGGCCATTTCCGACCGGTATTAGGGCTCCTACATCGGGCCCTAAAACATCCAGATTCCAGCCCGGGGCAGGGCCTTCCTTAATTTAACTGCTCCCCAGCCCTAAATTAAATTCACACAGACTACGGCAGCCTTTGTAAAATAAAATCACACTTCTACCGTGCCTGTTTGGGACCGGACAACTGGACGTACCCAGACTCCCTCACCTCTCAATCAAACCAAGGTCTAGTCTATTTGGCACTTTTGCTTAGAATAAGATGCAGTGTGTAGAATCTGCATATGTTATAATTATCATGTGTACGGCTGACGGCAGGGGGCCCCTACAGGCCAGGGCAAGCACTACGCACTACAGTAGTGCATCATGAAATCTTGTGGAACTGGAGCTATCAACACGGCCCTTTACGACACCACGCTCAAAAAAGAAAAAAACAGCTTTGGTATGACAATGGAATGCTTACTGTTTACTCGTGGTGGTGAGTTGGGTCACTGCGTTATTAACTTACTAGATATGCATAGCTGCGCAGGCCTGGTGACTGGTGCCTCTGCTCCTCAACGCAGTCCGGCTGAGTGACTCGTGGGTGGGATGCGGCTGCGCGGGTGTGCCTGGGCATCACGTGACAATCTGTAAAAAAAACTCTGTGCACGCTTCCTGTTGCATAGAGCCCCGCAGAACCAATTACATTCAGATTCAAGGTCAATCAGTGTCCCTACTCCCGCCCACCACAGGCACTACTGAACCAAGGGCTGCGACGGCCATCGTATTATATGAATATTGGCTTTAGGCAGCCTTCACAGCTAAAACACTTCACCGGGACTCAGTCAGGATGCAATACCAACACTCTGCACAATAAAACAGTCATGCCGAGACTTATCAGCAATGCCTTATGTGACGTGCAGGCGCCACCATGTGTAGACCCGGCCCTGATAAGTAAGTGCCGGTGCTAAGAACCGGAAAGCACCGGCACAAATTAAGCACTGGTTACTCATATATGTACTCACTCATCATATGTACTCATACATCTATACATCCTGTTACATACCGACACTCATCCATAGAGTTACTCACACATATACTCACACATGCAAATAAACTATCAAACATCCATTTACTTGCATATACAACTATACACCCACCACTACACTTACTTCTACAGAGTCGTACACATACTTACTCTCTTAAACAATCACTTATAGAAACACATACTTATTTATACAGGAACTCTTCCAATCTCTCACTCTCACTCTCACATATATTCACTTATATATATCAATACTCACATATATTAGTTTAAAACACATGTAGTTACTCATAAATATACTATTGAGACAGTCATTCTTTCACTAAAACACTCATACACACACTCATCCACCCATTCAGTCCTGCACACATGCTGTCTTCAAAGCACATACAAACAATGAGTCACTCACAATAATAATAATAATCTTTATTTAGATATAAAACATATCTTTAAAAGAATTTACAGATTCACAGCCTGACCGAATATTAGAATAAAAACTTCTAGGAATAACAACACGAGTGTAGATATAAAGGCACGATCCATTAACAAACATTATAAAAACAGGGATTTTATCTCATAGTGTATATTAAAATCACAAAAATTGAAACAAGGCGCCAGATTGCATTGGATATAACCAAATTATGTCTAACGTTGCTGAGAATAATGTCAGTTAATACTGTTTTCGGTGAGAAAAGAAAGATTGAGCACTTTAGCATGGTCTCCTTAAGTTGAAGATGTGATATGCTTGCTGGATACATTTTATAAATTTTATATTTAGCACTGTGTTTTCCGGGTTCAGAGCTGCCATGATGGCTTGCCTGCAGGACCGAACCCCCAGCCTATTCCATTCTAATTTTAATCCGGACCTGCGTTCTGTGTTAAGGGCTGGGCAAAGGCAATTTACATGCAACATGGTTTCCGCTGTTTCCCCACACCCTCTACAAGAGAGATCTAACGATGTACGTCGCCATGATAGTAAGTCCTGCAAGAAACGCCAGTCACCCAGTCTGATGGCAATAAAGCCGCGTTTCATTCATGCATCTATGTGCTAAGTAATACCCACCACCAAAGCATACAGACACTCATACTGATACTTATAAAACCAACTAATAACCCATATAGACACTCATGTAGCTACTCACCTACCCATGCAGCCACTTATAGACAAAGTGAGACACTGATACACATATGTACATATTTAAACATTACTCGCTAATACATGTATTCACTAAGATACACTTAATAAGTCAGTTATGCAATCATTTTTACAAAAAACCATCCATTTAGACACTTATTTACCCATTTATTCTTCCATTGACCTTTAGATATACATATATAAAAAATATGTATTTTTCAGAAAGACAGACATTCACTGGATGATGTCATAAATGATGTCATCAGTGATGTCATTTGAGATGTCATCAGTGATGTCATGAGTGATGCTACTGACCATATCATGAGTGATGTAATATGTGACGTCATCAGCAGTGCATTGCGGGCGCGCGAGTTATAATTAGCTGAACTAACTATAACGGGGACATTTTAATGGTTTTGTATGAGTGAAATGTCCAGCTAACTATAACATGTGTGAAACCTATGGATTTTTGTCAGTGAATATATATATATATATATATATATATATATATATATATATATATATATATATATATATATATATATATATATATACATACACACATACATTCCCACATATTCTAAATACCCACCAAAGGATTATGACCATGAATTACAAAATACACCAAATATTAGAGCTGACAATTAGACAATTAAAAAGAAATTCTAAGAAAGGCTTATCCAGGTAAGATACACTGCCCTTTTTAGGTCTGGCTTGGGAGTGCAGCTGTCAGGATGACATATTTTTAGCAATTCTTTAAAATATGTATGGGGTGGCGTGGCTCCAGATAGAGCAGTATTTCTGTCGCACCTCATGCTTTCTGCTGGGGATGTATCATTCTTTTGTCCACGAAGTGCTTTCATTAGAATGCATGAGGGATTATTCAAAATCTGAAAAATGTACTCAACTATGATGTTTGCACATTCAGTACTTTTTCTCCTTTAGGCATTCTGCAAAGAAAGCCATTTGTGTTGTTACTTTTTCTCAGCACTCGCAATGCTAGTATGACAGGCTTAAATGTGATAAACAACATTTGTGCATTCAATTGGTTGGAACAGCATTTGTGAATGCCTGTGTTTACATTTGTTAGTGCATTAAAGTTGGACCTACAGGCTGACCTCTTCCTCCAACTCATACATCTCCAGTTGGAGCATTAACCCTTTGAGAAACTACCCTGATATAGCAAGATGCGACCCATTCCAGTCTTTGTAAAATAGCTTGGGAGGCTAAGGTGCCCATTGCACTGCTTTTTGTTAAATGAGGATTGCAGCTTCCAGTCCAGGTTAATTTGCTCACTGGGTTAATGCACCTATTGTTGGTATATGAGCAGAATAACGGCGGTTTCAAGATGCTGCTTGTTAGCCTCCAGGTCAGGTGCCAGTCAACAGCAACTCCTTGTTTACAGTCCCCTTCCCTACCAACCCCCTCAACAGGGAAGTTAGGACGCAGCCCATGTCCGCTGAGGAGGCAACCTATGTTCACCTCCTCACTCCCTTGTCCTGGGGAGTTAGGAGGAACATAGCCCACTTCACATTTCTTCCAGTAAGGCAATCTGGCAGACTCTGAACCTTCCTCACTCCTCACTGCACTTACGCACAGATACCCTACACACAAGAGCAGGGTCGGACTAGCCTACAGGGTAATCTGGCTAGCCTAGGTCAGTGTGTGAGCCGGGTTTTGGCTGTTGATTTCCCTAATACTACCTGGAACAACGCCTGCAACAAGCAGAGATGAATGCAGTCTCCTGCACCTTGCAACACATTTACACACTGTGTGTTTACAAGTTCAATACCTCCAATCTGACACTGTGTGACACATTTTAACTATCTGATATGCTAATGAGGGCCATTTTTTGGTGCCCTTCTTATTTTCTGTCCCAGTTCGACCCCGCACACCAGTTTGTCAATAGCCAGCCATATAGGACAAAATAGGCCAGGCTAATGGGGGTGTAGCGGCAGCACACTACCAGCCCATGTTGGTGGATTGGGTGTAGACAGATGCCCGACTGCCAGCCTGTTGCAGAAATCCACAACAGGCCTAAGCCATTGGTGGCGTCCGAATGGGCTCCTGTGGGTGCTCTTTTTAGGTCGAGCTTGGGCAGCGCGTGTGCTGATTGCGAGGCATGCTGTATTGAGGTATGGAATAGAATCTTCTCCCATCTTTTCAATGGCTTCTGTTACTGTCCTTTCGAAATTGTTGCTTTTGATTGACAAATAGGATTAATAGTTGCTCCTAGTCTGCATTTGTAACCTCTCATGAGAACTGGACATTTTACTTGTCTGGTTACATGGTCTGCTTTATCTAATCTGTGGCCACTATTTTCTTTAATGATCTTCCACTATTCCTGTTGCATACATTTATATATCGTTTCGTTATGCCGTTAAGGCATTCAAGTGCATACCTGGACTTCTTCTTGTACCTGTTATATCACGCTCCATTAAAATAAAGAAACTTTATTTTACCGTTTCCTGTCTTCCTTGAATCTTCGGATTGGTGGTCTTTAACTTTCCAACAATTTCACCCACAACGTGCTTTCCTACAAGGCAGCACGCCACCCACTTTTATATTTTTAACAGTATTGGCTGCGAGTCCGCTTTAACTATAGCAACGGCACTTTTTTATTTATTTAATTTTTCAGCATGGCCCCCTTTAATTTTAGCAGCCACACTACAGAACCTTTGCTTATTTTTGCACCATACCACACTTTCGCTTTAATATTGGCCGCACCCCTTTCTTTAGACGCTGCTCAATGTAACCTGAATACGGCGAGCAGCGTCTAAAGAAAGCTGCGCAGCCACTATTAAAGTGGTCTCGCATTTGCGAGAGTTGGAGCTATTGGCATTATAAATAACAATGCCTGTTATGTGTTTGTTGGTTTTAAAAAAAACACATAAATAAAAGGCATTGTCATTTACAATGCCAATATCTTAAACACTCGCAAATGCGAGACCTTTTATTATGTTATGCTATAACAATTTTTATAGCGCACTAATACCTTAAGGTGTCTAGGCACTTATGGTCCGATGCTGTAGAAGGGAATCTAATTTTTAAAAAGCCAAGTTTTAAGGTATTTCCTAAATTCAAACAGGGATGAAATCTTTTTGAGAAAAAGCGGATCAGAGTTCCATGTCCTGATACTACTATGTCTGAAACTCCCCCCACCCCTGCTAGTTTATCTTTTTAACTCTTGAGGTGGCATCAGGAAAGCAGTGGCCGACCGCAGTGGTCTGCTGGGAGAGTTCCAGCTAAAAACGTGACAAAGAAATTGTGGGCCTTTTCTGTAAAGCGCCTTGTGTGTGATACATACTGCCTTGAATTTCACGCGCTGGGCGACTGGTAGCCAAAGCAACTCTTGAATCCCAGCACTACTGTACTGGTGTTTGGAAACGTCTCGCACTAATGTGGTGGCAGAAGTTTGTACAGATTGTAGTCTTCTGAGTTGATTGGACTCAGGCGCGCAACACCCATTGGGCTCACCGGGCTTCAGCCCCCGTCTTCTTCAGCCCGGCCTTATTTGACACGCACTGAAATGACTTTGCATCGGAGCTGAGAATGTCATTTTTATGATGCTTTCTGAGAGGCCCAGCAGCCCGAGCCAGCCAGCCTCTGAACAGTTTCAGTGAACCCCCCGCCCCCACCTCTTGTTTTCCTTTACTGGCGCAGAGGTGATATCCTTGCCTGAAGGCAGGGATTTCACCTAAGCACTTGATGTGTTCAGCATGGGGTGGGAGTGGGAAGATGCACACAGCAGGGGGAAAGGGACGGCCAGTGTAGGTGACGCTTTTCCTTTGTAAAGGAATTTCTGCTGTAGTCATAGCCCAGGGTGTACTTTCTGTGCACTTGAATGGATGTGTATTCCATACAAGTGCACAGACAGCAAACCCTGGGCTATGACGCCAGCAGGAATTAATTTACAAAGGAAAAGTTTCGCCTGCACTGGACATCCCTTTCCCCCTGCTGTCTGTGCACTTGTAGGGAATTCACATCCAGGGCACTGCTCACCAGATAAATGGTGAACAGGGCCATTTCTCTTTTTGCATCCAAGGGCACCAAGGACGCAGAAGCAGAGGAGGCCCTGGTATGGTATGGTATGGTAAATGGTATATATTGAGCGCACGTTCACCGACGGTATCTTGGCGCTAGGATGGAAGAGCTGTCTAAACCTGGTCTGAGGAACTCAGTTGAATGCAGACGAAAAGAGCCAAGTTTTCAAGGATTTTCTAAAATGAGCGTGGGAGGGAAGAAGACGCAGTGCAAGGGGAAGGGAGTTCCAGAAGAGAGGGGCCTGTGATGAAAACCACAATCCTCCGTGTTTTTTCCGCCTAAAGGAGCAGGGGGTGAGGAGATTGTGAGTGGATGATCGGAGGTCACGCTGAGGAACATGACGATGTAAGAGGGAGGAGATGAATGCGGGTCCCTGAAAGGAAAGAGCTTTGTGAATCAAGCAGCCAAGTTTGAAAAGGCTGTGCTGGGCCACTGGGAGCCAATGAAGGCTCTTTAACAGGGGCTACGTGTGAGTGGATTTGGGTAGTCCATAGACCAACCTGGCTGCCTGGTTCTGAATAAGTTGGAGACTTTTTACTTGATATGCTGGGATACCCACGAATAGTGAATTCGCATAGTCAATTCGCGAGATAACCAATCCCAAGGTGACCTGAACAAGAGCTTCGTGGGAGAGGAATCTGCTGATTTTCCGTATGCGACGCAGATGATAAAAGCAAGTGGAAACCACAGTCTTAATTTGTGCCCTCATTGAAAGATCTTTGGAGATGGTGACCCCTAAGCTCCTAACAGTGTCAACCGGGGAAGGAGAGGAACCAAGTGAGCGAGGCCAGAAGAGCGAACTCCAGGGATTGTCGTGGGGACCAGTGAGAACCAACTCCGTTTTGTCAGGGTTCAGTTTGAGTTGATTATGATTCATCCAGGAGCTTATGAAGTTCATTACAGAGTGGACATGTTGTATAGAGAACGGAGAGGAATCAATACTGAAGATGATCTGAAGGTCATCCGCATAGTTGAAAATGGTGACCGATTTTTGTTGAAGCTCCGAGATGAGGGGGCGAATGTAGAGATTAAAAAGAAGTGGTGAAAGTGAGAAGCCCTGCGGGACTCCACAGGTAAGATGTTTTTCCACTGAGGAGAAAGGTGGTAGGGACACAGCTTGAGTGCGATCCTGAACAAAGGTGGCGATCCACTTCAGTGGTAGCCCCTGGATGCCGGCGTGCTCGACACGTTCAAGTAAGATGGAGTGATCAACCGTGTCGAACGCCGCCGACAAATCCAGGAGCACCAGAACCTGAGAGATGTTCTGATCCGCCCCCTTCTTAACTCCTCCTGAACGGCCAAGGCGATAGACTCGGTGGAATGCTGGGGTCTAAAGCCGGCCTGATGGGGGTCAAGGAAGTGAGAGGATTCAATAAAGTTGCTCAAGCAGCTACCCACATAGGCTTCCAAGACTTTACCCAGGTAGGGAAGGAGGGAAATTGGACGAAAGTTGGGAGGAATGTCGGGATCTGTTCCAAGTTTTTTCAGGATTGGAGAGACCACTGCTGTTTTAAAGGAAAGGGGGACCACTCCGGAGGAGAGGGAATTGTTCAAGAGGGCTAAAGGGGGTGTAGGGATGTTGTGATAGATCTCACGACTGATATCAGGAGGGCAACAATCCTGAGGCAAGCCCGACTTCACCTTCCCTAAAAAAGAGAAGAAGATGTCCTCTGTAAGAGTGGGGAATGCCAAGTAAAGCGAGTGATTAGGGGCGGCTGTGGGAGGGTGTGGTATAGTGATAGCAGCCGGAATTGCTAGATTTTATTGTTGTAATTTTATCGATAAAATAATTGTTGAGAGAGTCACCGAGAAGTTGCGATGGGGTTGATTTAATGATGATGCGGTCAGGTTTGACCAGCTCATCCACAATGGAAAAAATGGTTTTGGATTTGCAGCTGGCCTTAAGTATTTTCGCCGAAAAATGTGCTGATTTAGCCGACACGATAGACAACTTATAGCCCTGTAGGGCTTTCAGGAACAGGGTTTTCTTAAGGGGGCAATTTTGGAGCCTCCACTTGCGCTCCAATTGGTGCAGAGTGAGCTTCCTGTCCCTGAGGTCTTTGGTGAACCAAAGTTGGGCGTCGTGGGGTCGCTTGTTTTTTAAGATCTTAAGGGGGGCAAAAGTGTCTCTCGCCTGGGTCAGCCAGGAAGAGAGAGCGTCAGCTTGAGCATGTGGCGAACATTGGGTGTCCAAAAGATCCGGAAAAACTGAAAGGGTGGAAGTGAGATTGGAACAAATGGATCATGACAGGGGCATCCGAGTGTGTAGATATAGTGGCCGGAAGGCTAATAGAAAATGAGACAGAGTGGTGATCAGACCAGGCACAAGGTGATCTAAAAAATGTCTAAGTTGAGACTCCAGGCCTGGTCCAGGGTATGTCCTTTAATATGTGTCGCTACTGTAATGAGTTCTGAGAAGTTTAGCCCAGAAAGCAGATCCCTAAACTGTCTAGAGCAGGAGCTCTCAAGGGGATCATGTGGCCAGTAATTAAAGTCCCCCAAAATGAGGAGCTTGGCATGATTAATTGCCAGCTCAGCAACAAGATTACTAAAAAATTGGACAAAATTTAGGGAAGGATTAGGAGGGCGGTAACAGAGAACACATGCCAATTGAAAATTTTTGGAGTGCAAAGTGACTGCGAGAATCTCAGCCAGCGGAGTGTTGGGGATAGTAAGGGAGGTGAAAATATGTGGATGAGCAATGATGGTAGCGACTCTTCCCCCGTCTTCCCGTCTGGTCGATTGGCCTGGAGAATATAATAGTTATCAGGGAGGGTAGCCAGAATATCTGGTGTGGACTCTGATGATAGCAGGTTTCAGAAAGGAACAGGATGTCTGGATGGAGGGTGTCGAGTAGATGGAAAATCTCGACCTGATGTTTGGCTAGTGAACGAGTATTTAGATAAAAGATAGAAAGTTTGGAAGGGGTCGAGGCAGGGTGTGTAGTTATGATAGGAGAATTTTGAGGACCATCCAGGGGTGCAGGAGGAGTGTAAGGGGACGAAGACAGGATTCCAGTGGTGGCGAGGCTATCACAAAGTTCACTGCTGATAGTCCAAGGTCCCCGAAGGTTCCTTAACTCAGTAGAGGTGTAGGTGAAAATAAATCGCACAGGGGGAAGAGCCCTAGGTCCCGGCCGGGCGCGGACGGGCGCAGACGGGCTTGCCTTTGGCGCGCCGGCGGGCGCCCGCTGCGTGACTCGTATGGCATCTTGTTAAATAGGGGTTAAGCGGCCAATGGAAGTGTCTGATAGGAGCGTCGGATAGGCGGATGGGCCCGGAAGTAGTGAATCACTGGCAAGGAGAAACCAGGAAACATTTGACCCACACCTGTCTACACTGTGAGATTTTCGGGGGGGCTAGATGCCTGATCAGCCCAACTCAATTGAATACTATCAGAAGAGCAGGCAGCCGTTTTTTATGTAAGTATCAGTAACTTTAATGCATTCTTCACCACAGCATTACCTACTGCCTGCATATCTAGGTTACTCTAAGTGAATGTTGTTTTTGACTTACATGGAAACGTCAAAGAGGAGAGTTCCCTCCGAATATGCAAATGTAGTGTAAGTTTGTAGTGTTCATTTTTTGGGTTGCTAGTGGGTAACTTTATGGTTCAGGGTGGGTGTGGGTTTTAGGGTGCCAGGGAGTAATTTTAGGGTTCAGGGTGGGTTACGGATTGGGGTGCCAGGGGGTCATTTTAGGGTTCTGAGTGGGTATGGGTTTTATTGTGCCAGGGGTAATTTTAGGGTTCAGGGTAGTAATGGGTTTTGGTATGCCAGGGGGTAATTTTAGGATTCAGGACGGGTATGGGTTTTGGGGGCCAGGAGGGTAATTTAGGGGTTCAGGGTGGGTGTGGGTTTTTGGGTGCCGGGGGTAATTTTACGCTTCAGGGTGGGTATGGGTTTTGGGGTGCCAGGGAGTAATTTTAGGTTTCAGCGTGGGTATGGGTGTTGGTGTGCCAGGGGTAATTTTAGGGTGCAGGGTGGTTAAGGGTATTGGGGTGCTATGGAGTTAATTGTAGGGTTCAGGGTGGGTATGGGTTTTAGGATGTGAGGGGGGAATTTTAGGGTTCAGGGTGGGTCTGGGTTTTTGGATGTCAGGGGGGCAATTTTAGGGTTCAGGGTGGGTAGGTGTTTTGGGGTGCCAGGAGGTAATTTTAGGGTTTATGGTGGTAATGGGTGTTGGGGTGCCATGGGGTTCACTTTTGGGTTCAGTACGGGTATGGGTTTTAGGGTGTGAGGGGGGGACATTTTAGGTATCAGGGTGGGTGTGGGTTTTCGGGTGTCAGGGGGGCAATTTTAGGGTTCAGGGTGGGTATGGGTTTTGGGGGGCAAGGGTGTAATTTTAAGGATCAGCGCGGGTATGGGTTTTGGGGCACCAAGGTTTGATTTTAGGGTTCATAGTGGTAATGAGTTTTGGGGTGCCAGAGGGTCATGTTACGGTTCAGGGTGGGTATCGGTTGTGGGGTGCTAGGGGGGTAATTTGGGGTTCAGGGTGGTAATGTATTTGAGGGGGCAAGGGTGTAATTTTAGGGTTCAGGGTGGGTAATGGGTTTTGGGGTGCGAGGGGGTAATTTTAGGGTTGCATGTTTTCTCCGCTTGACCTGAGCAATAATCGATCCTGATTATCTGCAACAGCAACTCCTTGTTTACAGTCCCCTTCCCTACCAACCCCCTCAACAGGGAAGTTAGGACGCAGCCCATGTCCGCTGAGGAGGCAACCTATGTTCACCTCCTCACTCCCTTGTCCTGGGGAGTTAGGAGGAACATAGCCCACTTCACATTTCTTCCAGCAAGGCAATCTGGCAGTCTCTGAACCTTCCTCACTCCTCACTGCACTTACGCACAGATACACTACACACAAGAGCAAGGTCGTACTAGCCTACAGAGCAATCTGGCTAGCCTAAGTCAGTGTCTGGGACGTTTTTTGGCTGTTGATTTCCCGAATACTACCTGGAACAACACCTGCAACAAGCAGAGATGAATGCAGTCTCCTACACCTTGCAACACATTTACACACTGTGTCTTTACAAGTTCAATACCTCCAATCTGACACTGTGTGACACATTTTAACTATCTGATATGCTAATGAGGGCCACTTTTTTTGGTGCCCTTCTTATTTTCTGTCCCAGTTCGACCCCGCACACCAGTTTGTCAATAGCCAGCCATATAGGACAAAATAGGCCAGGCTAATGGGGGTGTAGCGGCAGCACACTACCAGCCCATGTTGGTGGATTGGGTGTAGACAGATGCCCGACTGCCAGCCTGTTGCAGAAATCCACAACAGGCCTAAGCCATTGGTGGCGTCCGAATGGGCTCCTGTGGGTGCTCTTTTTAGGTCGAGCTTGGGCAGCGCGTGTGCTGATTGCGAGGCATGCTGTATTGAGGTATGGAATAGAATCTTCTCCCATCTTTTCAATGGCTTCTGTTACTGTCCTTTCGAAATTGTTGCTTTTGATTGACAAATAGGATTAATAGTTGCTCCTAGTCTGCATTTGTAACCTCTCATGAGAACTGGACATTTTACTTGTCTGGTTACATGGTCTGCTTTATCTAATCTGTGGCCACTATTTTCTTTAATGATCTTCCACTATTCCTGTTGCATACATTTATATATCGTTTCGTTATGCCGTTAAGGCATTCAAGTGCATACCTGGACTTCTTCTTGTACCTGTTATATCACGCTCCATTAAAATAAAGAAACTTTATTTTACCGTTTCCTGTCTTCCTTGAATCTTCGGATTGGTGGTCTTTAACTTTCCAACAATTTCACCCACAACGTGCTTTCCTACAAGGCAGCACGCCACCCACTTTTATATTTTTAACAGTATTGGCTGCGAGTCCGCTTTAACTATAGCAACGGCACTTTTTTATTTATTTAATTTTTCAGCATGGCCCCCTTTAATTTTAGCAGCCACACTACAGAACCTTTGTTTATTTTTGCACCATACCACACTTTCACTTTAATATTGGCCGCACCCCTTTCTTTAGACGCTGCTCAATGTAACCTGAATACGGCGAGCAGCGTCTAAAGAAAGCTGCGCAGCCACTATTAAAGTGGTCTCGCATTTGCGAGAGTTGGAGCTATTGGCATTATAAATAACAATGCCTGTTATGTGTTTGTTGGTTTTAAAAAAAAAACATAAATAAAAGGCATTGTCATTTACAATGCCAATATCTTAAACACTCGCAAATGCGAGACCTTTTATTATGTTATGCTATAACAATTTTTATAGCGCACTAATACCTTAAGGTGTCTAGGCACTTATGGTCCGATGCTGTAGAAGGGAATCTAATTTTTAAAAAGCCAAGTTTTAAGGTATTTCCTAAATTCAAACAGGGATGAAATCTTTTTGAGAAAAAGCGGATCAGAGTTCCATGTCCTGATACTACTATGTCTGAAACTCCCCCCACCCCTGCTAGTTTATCTTTTTAACTCTTGAGGTGGCATCAGGAAAGCAGTGGCCGACCGCAGTGGTCTGCTGGGAGAGTTCCAGCTAAAAACGTGCCAAAGAAATTGTGGGCCTTTTCTGTAAAGCGCCTTGTGTGTGATACATACTGCCTTGAATTTCACGCGCTGGGCGACTGGTAGCCAATGCAACTCTTGAATCCCAGCACTACTGTACTGGTGTTTGGAAACGTCTCGCACTAATGTGGTGGCAGAAGTTTGTACAGATTGTAGTTTTCTGAGTTGATTGGACTCAGGCGCGCAACACCCATTGGGCTTACCAGGCTTCAGCCCCCCCCCGTCTTCTTCAGCCCGGCCTTATTTGACACGCACTGAAATGACTTTGCATCGGAGCTGAGAATGTCATTTTTATGATGCTTTCTGAGAGGCCCAGCAGCCCGAGCCAGCCAGCCTCTGAACAGTTTCAGTGAACCCCCTGCCCCACCTCTTGTTTTCCTTTACTGGCGCAGAGGTGATATCCTTGCCTGAAGGCAGGGATTTCACCTAAGCACTGGATGTGTTCAGCATGGGGTGGGAGTGGGTAGATGCACACAGCAGGGGGAAAGGGACGGCCAGTGTAGGTGACGCTTTTCCTTTGTAAAGGAATTTCTGCTGTAGTCATAGCCCAGGGTGTGCTTTCTGTGCACTTGAATGGATGTGTATTCCATACAAGTGCACAGACAGCAAACCCTGGGCTATGACGCCAGCAGGAATTAATTTACAAAGGAAAAGTTTCGCCTGCACTGGACATCCCTTTCCCCCTGCTGTCTGTGCACTTGTAGGGAATTCACATCCAGGGCACTGCTCACTAGATAAATGGTGAACAGGGCCATTTCTCTTTTTGCATCCAAGGGCACCAAGGACGCAGAAGCAGAGGATGCCCTGGTATGGTATGGTATGGTAAATGGTATATATTGAGCGCACGTTCACCGACGGTATCTTGGCGCTAGGATGGAAGAGCTGTCTAAACCTAGTCTGAGGAACTCAGTTGAATGCAGACGAAAAGAGCCACGTTTTCAAGGATTTTCTAAAATGAGCGTGGGAGGGAAGAAGACGCAGTGCAAGGGGAAGGGAGTTCCAGAAGAGAGGGGCCTGTGATGAAAACCACAATCCTCCATGTTTTTTCCGCCTAAAGGAGCAGGGGGTGAGGAGATTGTGAGTGGATGATCGGAGGTCACGCTGAGGAACATGACGATGTAAGAGGGAGGAGATGAATGCGGGTCCCTGAAAGGAAAGAGCTTTGTGAATCAAGCAGCCAAGTTTGAAAAGGCTGTGCTGGGCCACTGGGAGCCAATGAAGGCTCTTTAACAGGGGCTTCGTGTGGGTGGATTTGGGTAGTCCATAGACCAACCTGGCTGCCTGGTTCTGAATAAGTTGGAGACTTTTTACTTGATATGCTGGGATACCCACGAATAGTGAATTCGCATAGTCAATTCGCGAGATAACCAATCCCAAGGTGACCTGAACAAGAGCTTCGTGGAAGAGGAATCTGCTGATTTTCCGTATGCGACGCAGATGATAAAAGCAAGTGGAAACCACAGTCTTAATTTGTGCCCTCATTGAAAGATCTTTGGAGATGGTGACCCCTAAGCTCCTAACAGTGTCAACCGGGGAAGGAGAGGAACCAAGTGAGCGAGGCCAGAAGAGCGAACTCCAGGGATTGTCGTGGGGACCAGTGAGAACCAACTCCGTTTTGTCAGGGTTCAGTTTGAGTTGATTATGATTCATCCAGGAGTTTATGAAGTTCATTACAGAGTGGACATGTTGTATAGAGAACGGAGAGGAATCAATACTGAAGATGATCTGAAGGTCATCCGCATAGTTGAAAATGGTGACCGATTTTTGTTGAAGCTCCGAGATGAGGGGGCGAATGTAGAGATTAAAAAGAAGTGGTGAAAGTGAGAAGCCCTGCGGGACTCCACAGGTAAGATGTTTTTCCACTGAGGAGAAAGGTGGTAGGGACACAGCTTGAGTGCGATCCTGAACAAAGGAGGCGATCCACTTCAGTGGTAGCCCCTGGATGCCGGTGTGCTCGACACGTTCAAGTAAGATGGAGTGATCAACCGTGTCGAACGCCGCCGACAAATCCAGGAGCACCAGAGCCTGAGAGATGTTCTGATCCGCCCCCCTTCTTAACTCCTCCTGAACGGCCAAGGCGATAGACTCGGTGGAATGCTGGGGTCTAAAGCCGGCCTGATGGGGGTCAAGGAAGTGAGAGGATTCAATAAAGTTGCTCAAGCAGCTACCCACATAGGCTTCCAAGACTTTACCCAGGTAGGGAAGGAGGGAAATTGGACGAAAGTTGGAAGGAATGTCGGGATCTGTTCCAGGTTTTTTCAGGATTGGAGAGACCACTGGAGAGACCACTGCTGTTTTAAAGGAAAGGGGGACCATTCCGGAGGAGAGGGAATTGTTCAAGAGGGCTAAAGGGGGTGTAGGGATGTTGTGATAGATCTCACGACTGATATCAGGAGGGCAACAATCCTGAGGCAAGCCCGACTTCACCTTCCCTAAAAAAGAGAAGAAGATGTCCTCAGTAAGAGTGGGGAATGCCAAGTAAAGCGAGTGATTAGGGGCGGCTGTGGGAGGGTGTGGTATACTGATAGCAGCCGGAATGCTAGATTTTATTGTTGTAATTTTATCGATAAAATAATTGTTGAGAGAGTCACCGAGAAGTTGCGATGGGGTTGATTTAATGATGATGCGGTCAGGTTTGACCAGCTCATCCACAATGGAAAAAATGGTTTTGGATTTGCAGCTGGCCTTAAGTTTTTTCGCCGAAAAATGTGCTGATTTAGCCGACATGATAGCCAACTTATAGCCCTGTAGGGCTTTCAGGAACAGGGTTTTCTTAAGGGGGCAATTTTGGAGCCTCCACTTGCGCTCCAATTGGTGCAGAGTGAGCTTCCTGTCCCTGAGGTCTTTGGTGAACCAAAGTTGGGCGTCGTGGGGTCGCTTGTTTTTTAAGATCTTAAGGGGGGCAAAAGTGTCTCTCGCCTGGGTCAGCCAGGAAGAGAGAGCGTCAGCTTGAGCATGTGGCGAACATTGGGTGTCCAAAAGATCCGGAAAAACTGAAAGGGTGGAAGTGAGATTGGAACAAATGGATCATGACAGGGGCATCCAAGTGTGTAGATATAGTGGCCGGAAGGCTAATAGAAAATGAGACAGAGTGGTGATCAGACCAGGCACAAGGTGATCTCAAAAATGTCTAAGTTGAGACTCCAGGCCTGGTCCAGGGTATGTCCTTTAATATGTGTCGCTACTGTAATGAGTTCTGAGAAGTTTAGCCCAGAAAGCAGATCCCTAAACTGTCTAGAGCAGGAGCTCTCAAGGGGATCATGTGGCCAGTAATTAAAGTCCCCCAAAATGAGGAGCTTGGCATGATTAATTGCCAGCTCAGCAACAAGATTACTAAAAAATTGGACAAAATTTAGGGAAGGATTAGGAGGGCGGTAACAGAGAACACATGCCAATTGAAAATTTTTGGAGTGCAAAGTGACTGCGAGAATCTCAGCCAGCGGAGTGTTGGGGATAGTAAGGGAGGTGAAAATATGTGGATGAGCAATGATGGTAGCGACTCTTCCCCCGTCTTCCCGTCTGGTCGATTGGCCTGGAGAATATAATAGTTATCAGGGAGGGTAGCCAGAATATCTGGTGTGGACTCTGATGATAGCAGGTTTCAGAAAGGAACAGGATGTCTGGGTGGAGGGTGTCGAGTAGATGGAAAATCTCGACCTGATGTTTGGCTAGTGAACGAGTATTTAGATAAAAGATAGAAAGTTTGGAAGGGGTCGAGGCAGGGTGTGTAGTTATGATAGGAGAATTTTGAGGACCATCCAGGGGTGCAGGGGGAGTGTAAGGGGACGAAGACAGGATTCCAGTGGTGGCGAGACTATCACAAAGTTCACTGCTGATAGTCCAAGATCCCCGAAGGTTCCTTAACTCAGTAGAGGTGTAGGTGAAAATAAATCGCACAGGGGGAAGAGCCCTAGGTCCCGGCCGGGCGCGGACGGGCTTGCCTTTGGCGCGCCTTTGGCGCGCCGGCGGGCGCCCGCTGGCGACTCGTATATATTGGGGTGCCAGGAGGTAATTTTAGGGTTTATGGTGGTAATGGGTGTTGGGGTGCCATGGGGTTCACTTTAGGGTTCAGTACGGGTATGGGTTTTAGGGTGTGAGGGGGGGGACATTTTAGGTATCAGGGTGGGTGTGGGTTTTCGGGTGTCAGGGGGGCAATTTTAGGGTTCAGGGTGGGTATGGGTTTTGGGGGGCAAGGGTGTCATTTTAAGGATCAGCGCGGGTATGGGTTTTGGGGCACCAAGGTTTGATTTTAGGGTTCAGAGTGGTAATGGGTTTTGGGGTGCCAGGGGGTCATGTTAGGGTTCAGGGTGGGTATCGATTGTGGGGTGCTAGGGGGGTAATTTTGGGGTTAAGGGTGGTAATGGATTTGAGGGGGCAAGGGTGTAATTTTAGGGATCAGTGCGGGTATGGGTTTTGGGTGCTAGAGGTAATTTTAGGGTTCAGGGTGGGTAATGGGTTTTGGGGTGCAAAGGGGTAATTTTAGGGTTGCATGTTTTCTCCGCTTGCCCTGAGCAATAATCGATCCTGATTATCTGCCATTTTAGCCCCGCATCACTGATTAACATTAGCTACGCCCCTTCATTTGCCATGTTAGCCCCCCCCTCGAAATTAAGACCTAGTTGCGCCTCTGATTGGACTACAAGTTAATATATAAGGCATTGCATTGAAAATACTTGTTGACCTTGCCAGCATGCACCCTTAGAGGGTCCATGCATCCGCAGGCGTCTCTCTCCTCTCTCTCTTAAGTAAGTCCCTCTCCTTCACCCTAGTACTACGTCGTGTCACCCTGACCCTCGCCTTGTGAGCGCCCACTGACCGTAGTTTAAAACAACCCCCCTCCCGTTCTCAGTGGTGTCACTCTCACCCGTGTCACCTTGTTTCAAACAAATCCCCCCTCCTCCGGTCCCCACCCTCCTCTCGCTCACCAATGTGTTCGCCACCCTCCTCTTTCATGTGCGCGACCCCGCACCGTCAATACAGTCATATTTAATATGTTGCGCAGCAGCCTCTGCTGCTGTGCAACGGCCAATGGTTGGTGTACTGATGGAGCCACCCGGCCCGTCCACACACGCACGCACGCACGCACATAGCCTGAGGGCGGGTCACGCCCCAGGTATAAATAAACAGGCGCAAGACCGTCTCGGGGTCTTCGGCCCTACACAGCATTCAGTGTCAAGGTGTCTCTTTGTGCGTATGTGTAGTTAGGCCCCACTCTGTGGCCTAGGTTGTCCCTACCCCTAGCGAACACCACACTGGCGACGAGGCGGGTACCTTGTCCACGCCTCGCCCCTGCGGACGCGCCTGCAGTGTCCTGCGGTGTCCTGGGCGCCGCGCTCGCGCTGCCTGTGCTCGAGTCAGCGGCTGTGGCCCATTCATCAACCCACGAGGGTAGTCCTGCCGCCTGGGCCTGTCCGGCCCCATCGGACCATCTGCTGGGTCATCGCGCCTGCCTCGGCGCTCAGGTGAGCCCCCCCCCTCCTCGGGGAACCGCTTTCACTGTTTGCTGCCGTTCGCAGCAAGTCCTGCAAGGGGCCCTGCCACGTGCCCCCACCCCGGCGGGAAAGCACTGCAGCTCAGAGCCTGAGGGAGGAAAGCACACAGCTGTTCATCGAGCGTCAGCCGGGGGGATCTATCGGCCCCCGACGCGCGCCCCTCCGACGCGCACGTATCTCGCGGACGTGCACGACATGCCCTGCCATTCCTCACGCATCTCACGGAGGCCCGTTTCCTGCTTGGTGAAGAGGGTGGTGCTGCTCCAGAGCTCGAACCACGCATCCCCAAGGAATTATAGCCCCAGTGGCCCACGAGCACTTGGCTCAAGCACGCCCAGCACCCCAAGGCGACGGCAAGAGACCCTCCACACCACCACAGCGGCGGACGGCCAGATTGTGTCGTTTCAAGCTTGCATCAGCGTGTAGCTCGCGCGCTACCACGTGCCGAGGATGAATGTGCAGGCGGCCGACGATAATGCTGCTCCAGACGAGGCCCTGCAGGCTCCGGCCCAACAACCAGTGGTGCCACTAAATGCGCAGGCCCCGGCCCCCGTCGCCAACGTCCTGCCCGTCCTGCCTGGACACGCCATGGTGGCACTGCTCCCGCCATTCAGCGAACTGGCAGACCTGCCCACGGCAGCTGCGCGGTGACGCCTCTGGCTCGGACGATTGGAGCATTACTTTGTGCGGGTACGTGAAACGGACGCAAAGGTAAAGCGCTCGCTGCTCATGTGCTACGGAGGTGACAAACTGTACGAGCTATTTGAGACCCTGCCAGACAGAGGAGATGAAAATGACTATACAGCTGGGGTCGCGGCGCTCAAACGTCATTTCGACCTGCGCGCCAACCCAGATTATGAATGGTTCAAACTACGCCAGGCCAGTCAAGCGGAAGGCGAGTCGATCGACGTATACTATGCAAGGCTTCGCAAGTTGGCAACCTCCTGCGAGTTGCCGGAGCGGACACTGGAAATCAGAGCACAACTCATACAAGGTTGCAGGTCAGTTCAGCTGAGGCGCCTCATCCTGCGACAGCCCCGGATAAGTCTGGACGAGATCCTTGTATTGGCCAGGTCGCACAAACTCTCTAATGCCCGGGCGGAAGCAATGCAAGCCGCACTCGACAGGCCTGCCACGCCAGCCAAACACGTGTCGGCGAAAGAGGAACACGTCGACGTCCTCCGCAGGAGGCCATTTCCGGCAACACAGAAAAGCTCACAGCCGACATCCTCGCGATCCGCCTGTGGGAATTGCAGGATGGACCACCCGTCGAATGGAAGATGCCTCGCGAGAGGGAAGACCTGTTCTAACTGCAGAAAATGAGACCACTTCGCAAAAGTGTGCCGCAGCAGTGGAAGTCGACGGGCTGGCCCAAGTGGGAGAAACGTCGCCCAAGGAGTGCGCCAAATCTCGCTCGAAGACCCCGGCCCCTGTGGCGACGCCACACAGTCGGCATGCAGAGTAGACGAAGACGACGACGAGGCTTTCTTTGTCTCGTTCGTAGGCTGGGTAGGTTCGAGAAGACGACCCCCGCCAACGTGCGAAGTCCAAATCGAAGGATCCCCGGTGCAGGCATTAATCAATACAGGCGCATCAGTGAATTTGATGAACAATGTACAGTATGAGCAGTTGTCCCCTCGACCGCCACTGTCACCCTCAAAAGCAAGGATATACACGTATAACAGCGATGATCCGCTACCCCTTCGAGGAGTAATTGATGTGACGGTAGCTTGCAACGGCCAAGAAGTGAACACCAAGTTCCATGTGACAGGAGGCAAGCGGGGCACGCTCCTCAGCTGCCACACAGCGGAGGATCTACAACTGGTGTTCCTCACCAACCAGATACACGAACGACATGCGGATTCCATGTTGAACGAGTTTCCAGCGCTCTTCCAAGGTTTAGGCCGCCTAAAGGGGAAGATGTTCAAGTTGCATATCGACCACACGGTGAAGCCGACGGCATTGCGACACAGAAGGGTACCCTTTCACCTACGGCCGCAGGTGGAAGCCGAGCTAAAGAAGCTAGAGGAACTCGGGGTGATAGAGAGAGTGTCAGGGCCCACCCCCTGGGTGTCGCCCCTCGTAGTGGCCCCCAAGCCCAAGCAGCCAGGCGCCATAAGACTCTGTGTTGATATGCGCCTCCCCAACAAAGCAATCAAGAGGCAACGATGGACGATATAGTGGCAGATTTAAATGGAGCCCGCTGGTTCTCCAAGTTGGACCTCAACGCTGGATACCACCAGCTCAAGCTACACCCCGACAGCCGGAATATCACAACCTTCTCGACCCATGTAGGTCTCCGCAGGTACAAACGTCTGAGCTTCGGCGTCTCCTCGGCCGCCGAGGTATTCCAAAATGCAATCAGGGAGACACTATCCGGACTTCCAGGAGTCATCAACTTGAGTGATGATATTCTTGTCTTCTCCAAGACGCTAGAAGAGCACCATGGACACCTTCGAGCTACCCTCCGGAGGTTAGCTGAGCATGGCCTCACCCTACACCGGGAGAAGTGTTCGTTCTACAACGAGTCGGTGGAGTTCTTTGGATACGTATTCTCCCGAGACGGTCTGAGAGTAGACCCAAAGAAGGCGGGCGCCATCCGGGCAGCACCTAAACCGACATCTGCAACCGAAGTTCGCAGCACCTTAGGGATGGCCACTTATTGTGGTCGCTTCATCCCCAACCTGGCGTCCCTGTCGGAGCCCCTACACACACTCACTCGCAAGTCAGGACATACATGGTCATGGTCCGGGAAGGAGGACGAGGCATTCCGTGCAGTAAAAGACGCACTCATAGGCGACAAGGTCATGGCGTACTACAGACCTCACAGACAGACAGAGGTTGTCGTGGATGCCAGCCCGGTGGGGCTAGGAGCAGTCCTGATGCAGAAGACGGAAAACCAGGAATGGGTTCCCACAGCTTATGCCAGCCGAGCACTGACACAGCCGCAGATGAGGTATGCGCAAATAGAAAGGGAGGCGCTCGCCATCAAGTGGGCGTGCCAGCATTTCCACTTATACCTGTTCGGTCACGAATTCAAGGTCATCACGGACCACAAGCCGCTCGTGCCGCTATTTGGAGGCTCTGCCAGGCTTGCACCACCCAGGATTGAAAGATGGGCTGTCCAGCTTCAATCCTACAGATTTGAAGTCAACTTCCGCCCCGGAGCGGACAACCCGGCGGATTTCTTGTCGAGACATCCAGGACAGCCCTCTCTCGCATCAGAGCTTGAAGACGGAGAAGAAGTGGAGGAGTTCGTCAGGGTGCTATCACAGGATGCATGTCCTAAGGCTCTCACGCTGGAAGCGATCGGGGCCGCCACGGACCGAGATGAATGCCTCCGAAGGGTAAAGGTCACGCTTGAAAACCACTCCTGGAAACGTTTCCTGGACAGAAGCAGTGCACTCACGCAGGATGAACAGACTTTTCGGCAACAGATGTGGCGAGCACAGAGCGAACTAAGCACGAGACCCCATGGAGTGGTGTTGCGGGGTGCCACCATTGTCATACCATCGAGCCTGCAGAAAGAGGTAGTTCGCCTCGCTCACCAAGTGCATCAAGGAGTAGCAAAGACGAAGGCTCGTCTGCGATTCCTGGTGTGGTTCCCGAGACTCGACAATGCGGTGGAAAAAGAAATCCGGAACTGTCACTCGTGTGTCATCACCAGCCAAGAACCAGCACCGCACCCGGTCATCACAGAGGACCCGTGCGATATCCCGTGGTCGAAGATAAGCATTGATTTCGGCTCCTTTCCAGATGGACGACAAGCCCTGGTACTGATTGACTCATGTTCCAGATTCCCAGTAGTGGAGGTAGTACCCTCCACTGCGTTCAGCCACGTGAAGCCAGCGTTAGACCGGACATTTGCCATGCTAGGTTTCCCTGATAAGATAAAGTCAGACAATGGGCCGCCTTTTCAAGGCAATGACTTCAAGACATACCTAAGCAGGCGAGGGATCAACCACAGGAAGATCACGCCCCAGTGGCCACAGGCAAACGGCGAGGTCGAGAGGTTCATGAGGACTATGTACTGAGCCCTACAGATTGGCGTGGAACAAAGGGAAGCGCCTGAAGAGTGCCTGGCACAATTCCTAAGCCCGTACCGGCAAACCGCACACAGCACCACCAAGTTTGCGCCAGCGCACGTCATGTTTCGGAGAACACCACGAGACTGCATACCGACGAGCCCCTCATGGAAAGCACCAGAGCTAGACCACGAGGCGACTCAGAACCACAGGAGAAACACCAATGAAAGAGCAAGCAGAGCACGAAAGGCCCAAGTCAGGCCCCTCGTAGTCGGCGACCGTGTGGTGTTAAAGACTCGGCAACATAACTGGAAATATCAGACGACGTTCGAACCCGAGGTATGGGAGGTCGTGAACATCCACGGCACCATGGTGTCGGTCACCCGCGGAATGAGAGCCGTGACGAGAAATGTGTCGTGGTTTAAGCGAATCTCCAGTGAAGAGACCTCGAGCGAACCGATGTCCGAGGACATGGATGGAGGCGATGAAGACACGACGCCCTTTGGGACGCCGGCGGACCAGCCGTTTCGGGAAACATCGGTGCCCAGACCTACCTCGGAGCCTAGTATCATCCCGGCAAGTTCAGCAAGCGGCACAGGAGAACCGGAGGGCGAAGAGTCGGTCGCGGAGCCGCGAAGCAGGAGGTATAATCTTCGACCAAATCCAACCCCCAGTCAGAGACTCAAGGACTATGCATGGGATCTCCGTGTCGCTGGGACATTGAAGTAGTCGGGACTAAAGAAGTGTGAGTTTGGAGGGATGTACTGACGGAGCCACCCGACCCGTCCACACACGCACGCACGCACGCACGCACGCACGCACACAGCCTGAGGACAGGTCACGCCCCAGGTATAAATAAACGGGCGCGAGACCGTCTCGGGGTCTTCGGCCCTACACAGCAGTCAGTGTCAAGGTGTCTCTTTGTGCGTATGTGTAGTTAGGCCCCACTCTGTGGCCTAGGTTGTCCCTACCTCGAGCGAACACCACAGTTGGCACAGCCAATGGTAGGCACGTCGCCGTGCCTTTTATTTATTTCGTTGTTGTTGCCAATGCTTACTTTTAATAAATGTCAGTTAATGCCGTGAAATAATATAATACACAAATATTGCAGAAACGTTTTTATGTCTGGTGCTAACCAAGGCCTCTTCTTTTTTGAAAAAAAGACCTCTAAAATTGCATTTATATGTTTGCATACATAGAAAGGCTTCCAGTTTGTCTTCTCCAGCCATTAATTCGGTGTAATGTCGTTCACATTTTGATTGCGCTCACTATAGCCTGGAGAATACACGCGCAACCACGCGTTACCACACCTCCCACCTGCACACAACAAAAAGCCACTCACACATGAATTCAATCCCTCACGTTCTATACAACCGCGCATCAACTAGTAATTCTTTCATTTATTTTGAGTATGCTGTACATCCGCAGGCCTCCCAGCACGCGCGCAGTACCACTGAAGTCACAGCAACACAAGTCTGAATCGAAAAAGTCATTCAACCAGAATCCCCGAGCGCTAGTGATATAAAAAACACATCAAATCAGCAATGAAAAGGCTTTGTAGATGGTTCACGAGGCAAGCCAGCAAGCACTCACTTTAAAGACAAACTGCTCCTACACAGGTGAAATGTGCGAGATAATCTATACATTTTCGCTAAAATATCTATAATAGGGAAGGTGTGGACCAAGGCATCCGGTCACATTTGACAAATCATTCACTGTGCATGTCAGCATAAAAAACGGACTAATTTTCCCATAGTGCGTTAATTTATTCACTGCCGATGACCTAATAAGACATGGGCTACTTCACAAACCATTCATAAATCCACAATGAAGTAGTTCAATAGAATTGCTGGGTTTGTGTTACAGTAACATTACTGAATACCTCAGTACAGGGCTTGTGATCTTGCAACTTTCAAACATTCACTATTGATGGCATCACAGACAGAAATTACACAGAATCATTAAAAATAATTCATAGTCCAACAGAATAAATCTAGAAGAAAATAAATATGTTAAAGGTGTCACAAAAATGTGTAGCAGATCTGGTTTCGTCATCTAGCTAAGAAAAGTGTGAATCACTATATCGTAGGAGTGGCTGAGACTCACTATTGTAGTGTCAGTACTCAGCCTTTATAGAATAGTAGAATTTATAATATACAACTCAATTTCATCTGCCTTTAGTGAACGGATTAGAAATCCTGGCTGCAGCGTGAAATGGAGCGATATATTTCAGAGCAGAGCAAAACAAAAAAATACAAGAATTTGCAGAGATTAAAGAGAGACATTGATGAATCCGGCATCTAACGTTCAGGCTCCTCAACTCATGGGTGTGATAATACCGTCCCTATAATGAAACAGGAGATTCTGTAATTTGACAAGGCATTGTTGGCCGAAAGATCAGAGGTCGGCTACTAATTTCCTGTGTAAATTCACCTATAAATTATGGATATCTTTGTATTATAAAGTCAAACAAATCTATGATGCGGAGTTAACAATTCTTTTCCTGATGATGCAGAGCGGATGTTTATTAAATCAACAGCTCTACCTATGAATACAAATTTACTCCCTACAGGGAAACAAAACAGAGACTGTTAATTACTAACAACATCAACATACAACAATGCATGCCTAGTCCCCTACACTAGGTCTATTGTCCCAACACACATTAGACGGAGTAATAGTAACCTGGCCTTTATTACATCCTGACCAGTGTAGTCATCTGACCCAGTACAAGTTACTGAAAACAAAAATAATTCATACAATATTACCTTCTTCACAGCTCAAAACATGGGTTAGCAAGTCTATGAATAAGGAAATAGGCAACAACAATAAAAGACTGGAAGAGAATGAAAAAGGATCGGAATGACTCCTGGGTGTAGTTCGCAAAGTAGCGCTATGCGTAGCTATGTAAAGTGCACCTCGCTCTATGCGAGCTATGCGTAGCGCTACTCGAACTGCATAGTGCACTGTTCGCGATGATTGCACAGTGCCGGATGCATGTCCGTGCTGTGCAATTATTAAAAACGGCATCTTGCACAGTACGAGCTGTCGTTTTCTGTCGCTCTGGTAGATTTTTCTTGAGCGGCAACTTTCTGAACACGGACTGGTAGTTTCTCATCGCGAGCGGTCTCGAGCATACGTGACCACTCACAATGCGAAACCTGACTACCCCGCGTTGAGAATCTCGCAGGGAGGTTTATTTTCCACGCTTGCGATTGCCAACTTGATGTTGCTGATCGTGAACGAGGAAAAAGTCTCACCGGGGTGTCATTTTGATCGCTCGCGGTTGCCAACTTGATGTTGAGGACCATGAGCAAGCAAAAAATGACTGCTACGCTATGTTTCACGTGTTTGCACTGTGGTACGTGCAATTCAGGTAGTGCGAAGTAGCACAAACTTCGCAAACTACGCGAGCGTAGCGTAGTTGTCCACTCAGGGTTAATCAGAATACCGCAATACAAATAAAACATACAAACGCAAAAGTGCCCCTTTAGGATAATGCAAAAAAAGACTACTTTAGATTACACGAAGTCCAGTTTCAAAACGGAATAACACTAAAGCAGATTGGGATTAGCACAATTTTCAAGGAATTACAATTTAAATTAGAATTCCTAAACCAACACTATGTAAGACAAGGAGTAATTTATCGCCCTGTTAATGCCATCCTACTCACTGCAGAGTAAGCCAACACTTTACGGTTTCAAGCTTCCAGAGACATTTAATTAGGACTCAACATTCATCCCTCTCTTGTATTCCCTTTCCACATCAAGAAGAAGCTACAGCAGGCCTGATTCCTTCTGGTTCATGGCTATACAGTGTTCAAACCAGGGGTACAAGCACCTTCTAACATGAAATCATACATTGTTGCTCCAATATCCTATGAATTTCTTGGGTAGTCTTACCCATATAAGAATTACATATGAACATTCTATACCATAAACAACTTTCTTTGAATTACATGAGATATGAGTCTTTAAAAATAAATCCCTCTTCCAGCACGACGACCATATTTCAACTGTGCTCGTATTGGTCCCATGCTCTAAAATTTAGAAATAGAGAAAGATTTAATAGGTTCTTTCTTACCCGTCAATCACATAGGTTAGCAGCTGTCTAAAAGGCAACCACTGGGGCATCAATCTAGCCTCCCACAGCTCACAAAAACTTCCAATTCTTCAACACAATCTGTTTAATAGCATGGCTGATACTAGTGAATACCAGCACACACCACCCTAGACAGAGAGAGTTTCTCCATTACAGTTAACAAGACAGGGTCGTTTTTATAAACAATATCTTAGCAGAAATTTTTTAAAACCTTTAGCGATCAGTTTGTAATCAATGTTTTGGTTTCAGGGAAATAGTCTGCTTTTTATTGCAGTTTCTATGGACCTATAAAAACTGCCTGTAAAGCAAAGTGTTGCATGGAATATGGAGATGAAAGCCATTATATTTCAGCAGAGTATTTCTCTTTGTGGGTTTTCGATGCAGAATAGTGCACAGCTCATAATTATCTATATTAATATTTGTTTAAGAATTGATCTTCTTGTTATAATAAACGCAAAGCAAACATCGGTTCTTTAAGTAACTTGTGAAATTTCTGCAGTTCATTACCTACTCGACTGCCTTACCGTCCCATTTCTTACACAAGAGCGACTCGTCTGCTGCACAGAAACGTATTACCCAGCTGAGGACAACAACTTTCCCCAATATGCCACTGCATACCCAGCATGCATAAAGGGTGAAATACGTCACCAAGACAGCCTGTTCTTTTCTTTCTGCTCTGCAGGTCTGTTGCCTAGCGAGGTTGGGTAACTTTAATGTATTTTTCTGTTGTTGTTACTTTCTTGTTCCTAGCGTGACTTGCTCTAGCAGTTCCTGTTTTCACTGGACCTGGCCTTCCTGCTCAGTGGGCGTTGGTCCATGATGTGGGTTGGTACGCAGAGCGTCCTTATGCCCGGTTTCGGCCCCAGCTGGTGCCGTAGCAGGCATGCCTGTATCAACCCGCAGGGGGGATGCCCTAGTCTCTGTTTCTCCTTTCACAGAAGATCGGCCTGCGAGCTAAGTGAAACTCCTCTCTCTCTCGGCAGGCTATCTTCTGGGGAAGACGAATGGGCCTGCGGATTCTTTGAGCAGGGTGTTCCCATCATCAGTGACCATGTGTATGTCTCCCCCTTCTCTCGCGGCAGATTCTCTCCCGGTTCAGCCATCCCTGGCAGGAACTGTTTGCCTCAGAGGAAATGGCCATTCTCCCTCAGTTTTGCAGCCTGATCCCCCTCGAGGTAGGCCTGGGCATTTGAAGCTTTACCCATCCCATGGTTCCAGGGGCTCCTGTTTGCCTTTCCCCCCTTTCCCTTGATTCACCAGTCCTCAGGAAGATTCGGTTGGATCGGGCGAAGGTTCTTCTGGTTGTTCCAGAATGGTCCCAGAGGCCCTGGTTTCCCCTTCTTCAGGGTTTGGCAATGCATTCCAATTGGAGGTTTACCATGCAACGCTCTCTGCTGATTGCCTCTTCTCAGCACACCCTCTCTCCTGCGCCTCCAGCTGGTGATATGGCACATGAGAGGTTGACCTTGTTGGATCAGGGTAGTTCGCTTGAATTGGTGCAGAGCATCCAGTTGTCTCACAGGCCTTCAACCGTGAAGTATTACAGTCATCATTGGAAGAACTTTTACACTTGGTGCCATGGGAACGATCTGTCTCCTACGCATCTACCTGGATCATACCAGTGATTTTAGGTGGGTAGATTACTTGTTTGTTACCTGTGGTCTCTCTGGGAAGGGTCTCAAGCCTTCTTTGTCCAATTTGACTCAGTGGGTGAAGTGTGCAGTTCTCTTGTCTTATGAGGCTGTTTGCTATCCTCTCCCCTCTTCTGACCAGGGGCTGTCAACTAGGGGGGTTTCCTCACCCTGGGCCATATTTAAGGGGGCGTCACTGCATGACATTTGGAATGCTGCTACAAATGACACTACCCATGCTTTTGTTTCCCACTACGATCTTCAGTTGGGGATGGCGGCGTCCGCTGATTTTGGCACTCATCTTTTATCTGCTAAACATGATTTGTAACTTGTACTGTTTTTGGCCATTACCTGTTCCTGTCTGTTTGCAGCATCCTTGGTGTCGGTGTGACTCAATCTCCATGGGATTGGGTATGGGCTCATGCGTTAGGAATTCTTTTTTTTTTATTTGAAAGGTTTTATATTGCACTTACAAGACTCTCGCAAGTATCAGAGTGCTTTATAAATGTTAGGGAGCAGAGACTTATAGAACACCTTGTGTCACACAAGAGGTTGATAAGGCAAGACCCCAGTAGAGGTAGTTGACCCATCAATATTGAGACAGATAGTTCATCAGACAGTCACATGACCAGTGAGTAATAATAATAATAACAAAAACTAGCTCAGTGCAGGTTAAAGCACGACATGGATCTTTCTTCTTTCCTACAATAACATGGATAAACTAGCTCTGATTTGGTACGGCCTAATACTATCTGCAGAATTATTCAAAGAGAGCAATCCATGTGCTGCATTCTCTAGTACACTGGGGCAAAATCCATACCATCAATTTCAGTGGCTCTACACAACTGAAGTAACTAACCACTTCTTTGGAAGTCCACAAGCTGTATGAGAATTTTTATGCAATTTATGCCTAAAGCCTTTGGCAAATTCATACTAAAAACAACTTGTATATTTTAATGAAGCAGCTTGGATTTAGGCCCAGATCTCTGTACTGGGGTGATTGTATGACATTGTTCTGCATTCTGTCCATCAATTGTTCTTTTTGCATTTGTGATTGAGCTACTACCAATGAACCCGTGGCCTAATATACAAAGTATCATCAGATAATACATTAGGAGGGTTTGGGGCTGAGCCTCTTGAGATGTGGCAACTGGAAAGTTATAAAATGTGTCTATGAGCCGACAGAGTGGTTCCTAGTCACAGTTCAGGTAGTAACCAAGCCATCAAGATTTTGGCACATTTCACTAAATGCTCCTCTGCCATGGAATCACAGCTAACTTAGTATTTTGTAGCCAGGTGCAATGACCGAAAGAGGCAGGGAAAGTGGGGAGTAGACTTACTATGGGAAGAGAGGTCTGGATATAGGAGTCTCTGAATAATGATAGTGGCCAGAAATTCCTTGAGGGGTTTGTGGAAAGAAAGACAGATCTGGTGTTAGGAAGAGGCAGACTATTTCATCTTCAGGTTGCTATTTCCAGGATATCTTGGGGCCTGCTTTGTTTTTAGGTCGAGCATTCGAGACCTCTTGTATATACCTTAGTATATGCCTATATGTTTATGTACTTTCTGGGCTTTGGAGATCAGCCCTAGGACTTGTCTGCTTCCGCTTAGGGACTTTTTTCTTCTGTTCAATTGCCTCTATTTAACTTTCTTGATAGAAAACGACCAGCAGAGGTCAGTAAAATACCAGAATCACTTTAGCATTCTCTAGATTCCAGTCCACAGAAATTATCTTTCACGAGCACCCGCAAACAATAATATTTTTTTCAAATCTTGGATTTTCAGTGATATGACCACGGAAGGCCCTGCTTTTATATTAAAAACAGAGCTTTAGACTATACCATTTCCAGCTGAAAGTAAATATTTCTCTCCATGTGTTCCTATACCTGGTGTGCCACGCAGTTTGTTGCTTACTTTCCCTCCATGTTAAAGAACAGTGGATGTTTCAGCACCCAGGCTAATGTGCTGCATAGCTAAATACATATAAGGTCCCAAAGGCAAGAAGGATTGTATTGCAAATGCTTGTTATTTTAGTGATCAGAATTTACTGTAATACTGAGGTATTTTTAAGCATATGAGGTATCGGACTGTAGTTTGTCAAATGCTGGGTAGGTAGAAAAAAAGCTTTCAGAAAAAGATATTTATGCATGATCAAGGATGTGCTATGTGGCCTTCACCTCAAATGGGAGACCAAGGGGCTCACAGGTGTCAGCTGCCAGGTGCCCCCATAACTTGCACCCTTTGCCGTGTCAAGCTGTGGCACTTAGAGAGTCACTCAAGGATGTTTTGAGAGTGGACTTGAGGACAGTATTGGATGTTTACCTATCTCTGAACTGGGAAATGTTCTGTATTTGAATAGCTGTGCAGAGCATGTTGACTGATAGAGTCTTGTGACTTGACAAGTATGCAGATTTTTAAGTCATCTGCTTTCACCGCATAGATTTTTTATATGCTGTTGTGATTAGATGAGCAGGTATTCTGAATCCTTGTATAACTTACTGACAGGCACTTTAAGAGTTTTGATTGCATTGGCCTTTGCGCTATAGCTCTGTCATGGCCCACCCATAACCTGACCTCACACAGCTGCATAGCAGAGACTCTTTACAAACTATGCAAGGCAATTTCAAGGCACTACATAACTGGGCAAGCATCCCTCAACAATCGCACCTGCTCTCACTAACTCTCCAGAGACCTCTGTTCGTCCGGACTCCTACTTGCACAGATCCCACGCACATGGAAAACTAGATCCGGCAGTCACGCCTTCCCATGTATCGCACTAAGAGTGTGGCACGACAGGCTGCTGCACTAACAAGCCTCCCTCACTCCTTGAACTCTGACAGAGGTTGGTTGAAGTAGTGGCTTTTCTAGTAGTCCCACTGGGCCTGAGATTTGGCTAGTCTCACCCCTGCTGGGCACCAGGACAGACTCTCGGGTGATAGCGCGCTCTACAAATCTACATAACATAACATAGGCGCTATAAATGAGCAATGTGCAAACGAACACTACTAGGCAGGGTCGGACTGGAAAGGCAGGCATTCGGCCGGTGCCAGTGGCCGAGGCAAGAAGTGTGCTGGCTTTATTCCTCCTACTTTTACAATGTTGGGGCCCGCTCGTTCTGCTCCTCCGAAGGTAAGTGGCTGCAGCAGCCCTCCCCCAACGGAACACAGACTGTCATGCTGTCTGCTGGACTTTGTCACATACAGAATGACAGTGAGCCAGCCCGTGCAGGTACAGCTCCTGTCCCGGCCTACTGCACAACAAGGAGACACTGCTGCTGAGCAGATAAGTTCACACTCACCTCGCAGTGGGAAGTAGGGAGGGGCGTTGAGGGCATTCTGCATTTATCCAGGGGCCTTGCTGGCATTGCTGTAGCATGTCTGGTGTAGCTAGCCAGAGGCTAGGCACCTCGCAATGGCTGTTCTTACTTCTCTAGCCACTGCTAGCCCTTTTCACACTGACCCTTTAAATACATGTTGTAAAGAGGAATGCATGTGGCAGCACTGCAGGAGGTGATTGTAGGACGGACTGCTAGGAAACCTATAAAATGAAGGATTTCCTTTCATGTTAATCTGTGTTTCTGTGAAGTTTTTATTTCAACATCTTGTAGTGCCACTCTGCAACCTGCCAGAAGAAACAAAGGCTCAGTCATTCTGCGAAAAGTAGATGGTCAAAGACAAAATGTGTGTCTGGCATCTTGTGCCAAAACATAGCTGTGCTGGAAGAGGCTCTTTAGGCTAGCAAGACCTGGCTTCTCTGCCTCATTCTTGAGACGACTTACCTTGATACTTGATACCACGAGTACTTCAAAGGGAGACTGATTGGCTATGATGACGTCGGCACAGCAGGGGCATGAGGTCACATAAGGGTTCACTCTCTTTCATCACTGATACGTGGTAACTATTCTATGGTGGTTCCTCTCTGTCACCTTTTAAAATTCAACACAGCATTGCGGGGGTGTAATGCTGGGACCTGCAGTTCCTGTGGCATGAAGGGTGGGTTAGGGGGCGTGTACTACTCTTCATGGGCTCCCTAACCAGTCCAAGTTCTATACGATGAGATATGGGGCCTCACCACGTTTTTGCAGAGGTTGGCCGTATCATTTTTTGTTATGTAACTTGAGCATTGCATTCTGGAATATGTAGTTTAATGCAGTTTTACTG
Source organism: Lissotriton vulgaris (assembly GCF_964263255.1). Classification (NCBI taxonomy): domain Eukaryota; kingdom Metazoa; phylum Chordata; class Amphibia; order Caudata; family Salamandridae; genus Lissotriton; species Lissotriton vulgaris. Next base: position 202,330,918 of record NC_141688.1, read on the forward strand.
TTGCATATAACTAGAGTTATCACACTTGACATGCAGCCGTTGAGCACCGATGATCTTTAACCGCATTGCTGCAGCGGTTATTTTTACGCTACGCTGCTTTTTTCTAAAAGCCGCGTTAGATGACGAGCTCAGCTCGTCATCCGCACACGCCCCCCGTGGCTGATGACGAGCTGAGCTCGTCATCAGCATCGAAGGGGTGAATACCTGCATCTTTCTATTGGTGTTTCTCTCAGCAATGGTTACAATTTTAAGTCTACACAGGATCAGTTGACCCTGCCAGAGTCCAAACTGTGACCTAAAGTTCACACAGAAACTGCCTCAACTCAGACTTATATCAATCAGGGTTTTCGTAGGTGCATACAATAGTGTAGTCTATCTGCCTTGTGTAACATGTACTCACAGGTGCAGTCTCGCTTTCTAGTATGTCTTCAATTGCCAGTGGTGGGGCAGGGGGGAGGGGACCACTGGGCCATGGTGACGCCTCTAGAAGTGTTATGGCTTTAGTAGTATTAGTGGTGTCAACTCTGGAAGGTCCATGCCTTTGTCGTCTAGACTCAAATGGTTTGCGTAGGCGGGGAGCAGGTGTTACAAAATGCTTCACTGCTATGACCCCCTCGATACTGCTAGCGTCCCCCCGGCATTTCATTTCCCAAAAGGGGGATCCTGCTTAAGGGTTTGCTGCATGTATTCCCTAGCCTTAGTACAGTCACTGCAGAGAAACTAGCAGCCACCTTGCCTCTGCCTCCAGACTTTAGGCCACATTTAGAGTAGGGCAGTGCCGCCAGTCTTCTAGCTGGGCTGCCCTACGCCAATGTGAACGTACAGGAATGCACCATATTTATGAAATACTGTGTATTTCTGCCCTTTCCCCCTGCACTGGTGCACAATTTTCTGCCAAGCGCCAATGCAGGCGCACTTGCACCATGGCACAAGGGTGCCTCTGTTGCAGGCAGGATCATTTATGTGCAGGAAGCACCACCTTTCTGCACAATAATAATACAGAGAGGCATCTTCCTCTTACTGTGTGTGCTACAGAATGCAGCACACATTAAAAGAGAAAAAATCTAGGAGAAATAAAAATATTTCTCTTTGTAATGCCCGCTCTCGGCCCTGCCCTAGGTTTACCCGATTAAGTAAATCTGGGGTAGCGTCAAAGTCATGGGTGTTGTGTGAGAAAAGCCACTGTAATGCCCATGGAATGCCTCCTTAACGCAGGGAAAGGCTATCAGCGCCTCGCACTGCTTTGTCTCACTCCATATCTATGAGGCCAGTCTGTAGGGGAACGCGTCCCTGCCAGCTGGCCCCCACACTGACCACTCTCTCAGGCGGAAGCGATAAGGAGTGCTAATCTCACACACTCTGCAGGGAGATTCCACGGCACCTTTTTAGGTCACCACCTGCTAACCATGGCCATCAGTGCAGAGACGGACCAGGAGTTGACAGAAACCATGCCTTGAGTGTGCTTAGACTCTGTCACAAGGCGGCCTAGGTGTCTTTTGAAGAAGTGCTGTCAGGGAGCTTTGTTTTATCAACAGACTCCCAAGCACTTGTCATCAGACTTGGTGCATGGAGTAGAGAGGGTTGAAGATTTGTTCTGTGACTGCTGCTGGGAGAAAAAACATGGTGGTGGTGGTGTTGCGGCACTGTGGGTGTACCCAAGAGACGGGTGCCTCTAAAAAGGCTATAGCGATAGGACCACTTTCAGAAATACCACCTGGCCTCGTGTAGCGCCAGCATCCTACCAACACAGAGCTTCTGCCATAAAGTATCAGGAAATGGAGTGAACTGTGATGGTCAGCTAAAATGTGAATGGTGGAAACTAGTATGTAGCCCAGCACTCCAATCCCCAAAACACCCCCTGCTTACCCACACCCCAAATTTTGATTGTTGTGGGTGGATGTTTCAGTCCAGGCACCTTACTTCTCAACTACTGTACTTAATATTCTGAGCTCTCTACCTCGGTTTTACGTTTGTTCTAATGAACCAAACTCTGCCCTACAGCTGGAAATTGAAAAATCAAATGAAGGACAATGGCTGACACATTTAGACCAGGAAGCCAAGGGCAAAAGACCCTGCAAAAAATTAATCTTAATCATGTCATTGAGGAGTCTATGAACTAAACCAACGAGTCTTTTTTCCTGCTATGCTTTTCTGTAATAATAGAGCAACACTGGCTTTCGTTGTAAAAATTGGAACAATTTTATTTAACGTTTTTATTAACAAATGAGGTTCTTTAAGATAAACTTTATGTGCCCCGGTAATAGCAACACGACTGAGTACCTTTTGCCTTTGTACTGGTCTTTTCCGTACCTTAGGATTCCATGATAAGCGTGATAATCTTTCTAATTTTTCAAATATCATACATTATTTATTTTATTTGTATATGTTTGCAAGCAGGAGACTACTACCTCAGGTCAAGGGGATGAGCCAACACCACCAATTAAAATGTGTGTGCACTGGAGGGATACAGGGTGGGAGGGTAGTAACTTCTGATGTCCGCCATATGTACCACGATGTCCTCCATATGTACCACCGACGATTATGCTTTGGTACCTTTTCTTAACCAGGCCTGCAGTGTTTTTCCCTTCTGAAGATAGTTCCAAACCTAACAGAAAATTAAAGGCCACTGACGTTTAGAGTGTCAGAAATATATAGTGCATATATTTGGAGTAGCTGTTGCTATGAATATTTGGACATCCAATCTGATTTCGACCAGACCTTTTTTTGCTGGCAAAACTCTTGTGGAAAGGAGGGGAGGTACATGATTGCCTCATACCTCCAAGATGCCAACATGGGCCACAGAGGGGTTCCTCGCAGGTTTCTACGTACATTAAGATCATCATTACGAGTGTTATACTGTTCCACAATGACTATGTCACTCTCGCAATGAGGTCTGTATGTAGTAACTGGGAACATGGCGCAATTGCCCTCTTCAACCCTAAGGTGGCGTGCTTCAACATTGGGCTCTCTCCTCGTTGGGCTGGTGCTGCAATGCCAAATGGGCTCCGCGAGAGGGCACTTCACTGGAGATCTTTTAATAGCCAGTGGGTGACTGGGTTTTGCGTGTGTTTTCCAGACAATGGGTTAGAATATTGGAGAAATTTGAACTAAAAACCACTATAGACCTTGTGAGGCTATCAATTTAGTAGGGTTCAGTGTCTATGATGAAGTTAAAGGCAGAGTGAGAGACTATGTGCATAACAGTCACTTGGCATTTAATCCGGACCTTTATATTTGGCATTCCTATTCTTCTGTAAGGGAGTGTATGGGTTTTCTCACCCTAGTGGGTTGTGTGGTAATCCCCTTAAATTAAATTTGTTTAAAATTCACTCAGGTCAATGCCTGTGCGCTTCATGTAAAACATTAAAACAGTGTCCCTCTAAATTCCTGGACAGGTCCCCTTGGAAATCAAGAATGTGTCTCACACCAAACAGGCATTTGTGCTACGTGGAACATCTGTGTACTAACCTATATCCTTCCTCGCATCCGCATCATCTCTGATAAGGCGCCCTCTTGTGCACCCCTTTGGCATTGCAGCGTCAGCCCAACAAGGAACATGCCCATTGATGAAGAATGCAACCTTCTGGTTAGTGAGGGCACTTGCTCAAATGAGCACATGCTGCCAGTGACTACATACAGACTCCATTGTGAGTCTGCCATAGTCAGTGTGACCAGTGTACCCCCCTGTTTTATGCTTCAAGATTAGAGCAGACTGTATACTGGTCCAAAAATCTCCTCGTCCTTTCATATATAGATGTTCATCATTACGAGTGACCTTATAAATGGCCCATATTATTCCAGCTTCCAGAGCAGAGCTTTGTATGTGTGAGTAAATTTGGATGCACACGTGAATGGGGAGCCAGTAAAGCTTCCTGAGTAGCGGTGTGGTGTGAGTTTGACGTGGGGTGGTAGGTCGAGTATAAGTCTTGCAGCGGTGTTCTGGGTGCTCTTGAATATGCGAATGAGTTGTTTGAAGATTACAGCATACTGAGGGTTACCACAGGTCCAGCCTGCTAGTGATAAGTGCTCATGTGACGGTCTATCTGGTGCCCTGAGGCCACTATTTGTAGATTTTCACAGCATACGTAAGATGTATGTCACCAATAGATGATACACAGGCCGGGTGTATAAACAGGATATCTTTATTGTAGCTTAGTTCCAGGATAGTTCCAGGATAGAGGAGTAAAGCATAGCTCCACCAAGAGCAGCCAGGGGCGTAACACAGGCCTCTGCCACCCCTGCGAGGGGGCCCCAAGCTCCAAGGGCACCCTCGGCACTGCACTCTGGCCAGATAGCTCCTGTTTGAGCTGGAGGGGTCCCCTGTACGTACTGTGCAGGGAGGCCCCCTCAGTTTTTGCTACGCCAGTGGGAGCAGCCTCCCAGCTGTTCAGCCTGCATTCACCAACTGACGCTCCACACACACACACAGGCACCCAAGCATTCTATGAGGTCATTCCAGCTTTGCAGTAGGGAAGTGAAAAGTACTAGTTTATGGAACATCCTATTTCCTTCCATATCCATACTAATATAATAAAGAGAGAGCCCAAACCTTTGAGGCGGGTAATCTCAGGAACCACAGCACCAATCACAACACCCAATACAGCGTTGGAAAGGGCAGTTGCAGCAGAAGGACATAGGCTATGCAGACGCCCACCATATACATTTAAAAGGTAAAAGAACCGTGCCAGCAAAGTAGTCCCTTGTGGGCGTGTCTGCGTTGTGCTGTAGGCACAGACCTAGCCCTCAACCCTAAAATACCCCTGTACCCCAAAACCTAAACCTAACCCTGAACCCTAAAAATACCCCTGTACCCAAAACCCAAACCTAACCCTGAACCCTTAAAATACCCCTGTACCCTAAAACCTAAACCTACCCCTGAACCCTAAAAATGCCCCTATACCCCAAAACCCATACCTATCCCTAAACCCTAAAACTACCCCTGTACCCCATAACCCAAAACTATATCTGAACACTTAAAATACCCAAACACCCCAAAACATATACCACAGTACCCCAAAACATATACCCCTTTACCCATACTAACCTTATCCAAACATTATTAAAAAAAGAATGCTTTTACCATTCATGCATTTACAATGAATTTTGTTGTAAATGTATGCATGGTAAAAGCATATAAAATGTAATGCCATGCGTTATAATGGCATTGCGGAGTCATGGTACTTTTGTAATGAAAGTATGCGGATTCATGGTATGCAGAAAGAAAGTTGGGGAATAATGGCTGTTTACCCTACCCCAGTAAGTACATTGGTGGCATCTCCAGCTACATACTCATATTTTTTCACCACCCATTTGAAAAATGTACAGGTCTCTCTCATTGATGGCCAGCACCGACATACACTTTTAGACACACCTCCCGCCACAAGTTCTAGAATTGCGAACTTTAGAGCTGGGGAGCTACGTTTGAATTTCGGCATCAGCTCAACATCCTGTGATTCCAGGCAAATCGCTTTGTCTCCCCGTGCCTACCACAAATGAATGTGTTCTTCTGTAATGTAAATTGTGCTCATGTCATATTGTCGAGTACGCGCTATATAATATTGCAAGGAAAAATAAAGTAGGGAAACTCGAGTTCACACACCACTGAACACGCACTCTTAAGTACATCAGCAGTGCACTGTGAATCGGAGCGTTTCACAGGCCTGTCACAGATAAGACATGCTATCAAAACGAAATCCTACAAAACAATATACTACTGGCCGGCAGCAATTCATACCCAGACAACGTCAGGACGGGCAGCTAGTAGGGAATAAAACAGCAAAGGAGTGCAATAGTGGAAATGTCATCATAAACAATACATCAGAAACAACATAAGCATGAAAAGAAATACTTCAAAGTGCCTATGACAATTGATGTAATACAACATGAAAAATAGAAGAAGAATTACTATGCAGAATAACTAGGCATGCCCCATCCCCCTCCCTTAGGGAAGAATAAAATTGCGAGGGTATAACTTTGGGATATGCACTGTCCCCACAACCTCCCCGTAAAAGGGTATGCTCTTATGTTATAGAAAATAGCAGGGGCGCTAGCTGCCTCCACAACCTAAAGATAAGGAACATTAACCTCCCCATTAATGGGTACACCATAGCGTTTGCGTTACTCTAGAAAACTCAAATGGGGCCTTACCTGACTCCACAACTTCTCCAATGAAGGGTACACCTTAGGGTACACGCTCCATACACACACAGGCATCCAAACATTGTATGAGGTTTCCACACATTCCAGCTGAGCAGTAGGGAAGAGACAAGAACTAGTTTGTGACAATTTTGAAGCAGGATGTGTACACTGTGTTGACTTGAGCTGACTTTTTGCGTTTGTCGTCCATGATGATCCCTAGATTTCCTGCATGGTCTATTCGTGTGGGTGTTGGTCCTAGCTCAGATGACCAGCAGGTAGAGTCCCATGAGGAGGTCTTGTTGCCAAAGAACAGTACTTCTATATTGTCAGTACTGGTCTGCAGGCAGTTGGTTTGTATACAGTTTGCTACCATGGTCATGCAGTTGGTGAAGTTAGCCAGAAGGGTTTTTTGCCCATCGGGGAGCGGATGAGTTGGGTTTCATATGCATGGGAAATAACAGAGATGTCTTGTGAACGAATGATGTTGGTGAGTATCTGAAAAGGTTGAAAAGGGTTTCCTGGTCTCTGATGTGAAGGGTGTCAGCCTGACCCTTTGGGCTCATTATGTGAGCATGGAAAATATCTATTTGAGAGCAGATCATTGTATTCCAATCTCATGGAGTCTTCTGCTGAGAGTGTAATGGGGGACAGTGTCAAAGGCTGCAGAGAGGTTGAGCTGGATGAGGGACACTGATTCTCATTGGTCTAGGATGATTTGAATATCATGGGTGGTCACAAAGAGTGTTGTTTCAGTGCTGTGGTTCTTTGTGAATCATGTCCTCTAGAAGATGGTGACGTTTGAGGAGGATTGGGAGTTACTTGACGCTGACCTTCTTAATCACTTTGGCTGGAGAGAGAAGCAGGGAGATGCGTCGGAAGTTGCACCGCTGATTTGGATTGGCTGTGGGCTTCTTGAGTAAAAAATTGATTTCTGCAGGTTTCCATTTTTCTGAAAAAGTGGCAAACATGATGCAAGGTGTTGATGTGGGTCAGAGTAGTGCTGACTGGTAATGTTCACAGGTTGTAGATGCGGTGGGGGCAGGATCCGTTGGGGCCCTGGAGTGGATGGTCTGCCTGATTCATGCTGTGCCATTTCTGGTAAAGGTTGTCCGTTCAGGTGGCTGTCTTGGTTGTTGGTGCAACCAACTGTATACAGCTCAGTTTTGACAATACAGAAGTACTGGTCTTCGGGTTGGGTTGGTAGGCGTAGTAGCTGTGCATGTTTGCTGTGGAAGAAGTAGGGTAGCTTGTCACAGAATGGCTGGGAGGCAGCGATGTTGGTAACAGTAGCTGAGGGCGAGGTGAAATCCTTAACAATCGAGAATATGTCCTTGCAGCTGTTGAAGCTTCTTTTGATGTGGAGAACTAGGGCTTTTTCTTGGTGTGTTTGATTTGCTGTTGATAGTGTCTAAGTGCAGCGGTGTAGGTAGTTGTGTTGGTGGTGTCATGGCTGGCTCTTATGTTCCTTTCTAGCTGTTTACAGTGCCGTTTGGGGTCTCTGAGGCATTTTGTGTACCAAATGCCCTGCTTATATGATCTATTTTGCTTGTGGGTGTGATGGGTGCTAAGGTCTGTATCTGTGATTTTGCCCCAGCTGCGGCTTGGAATGCTGAAACCAGCTGGGGTGTTGAGTTGAGGTGTGTTGATTTGGAAGTGGATGTTGGAGTGGTCAGTCCATGTGAGCATTATGGTACAGTTGTATTTGTTGCTGTAGCTGGTGGTGAAGATGAGGGCTCGCGTGTGTCCTGCAGTGTGTGTTAGTTCCGGGAAAAACAAATATCATTTACCATAATATAGTTATATTAATTATCAATTTTAAAATATATACAATTTAAACCATTAAAATAAACATAAATTAAATACTAACTTTAATATAAAAAATACATAATTAAATGTATATTTTGACAAATACAACTAATACACTTCCTTTTAAAAATTTAAACACACACACATATATATATGAATCGAACTGCCAGCATTTTAAAGAGGTGCTGTATATGAATATTAGTGAAAAATTCTTGCATTAAGCACTTTGATACTTGCCTTGTACCCTGTCCGGAACATTTCTAACACATGTCATTATACCTTTAAATATTTAAACAGTGAACTGGAGCCTCGAAAATAACCACACAGTTTTAATTAAAGCTAGTCCATGTATATAAAATAAACCATGGCGAGCATTTCAGTTGATAAAGGCTTGAAATTATAGCTGGAACACGTCCTGAGTATTACTGGTTTACCTAATTAAAGTGGATGACATTTTCCCCTATTTGGAGTGCAGACTGTTCTCTTTATCATATATGTATATATATATATATATATATATAAATATATATATATATATATTCACAGAAAAAAAAATAGGTTTCAGACAAGTTATAGTTAGGAATTAGCATTTAAAAAACCTTAGAAATTCACTGAAAAAACCATAGGTTTCAGGGGTGTTATAGTTAGCCGGATATTTCACTCATATAAAACCATTGCAATTCCCAAGTTATAGTTAGTTGTACTAACTATAACTCGGGCGCCCGCAATCCACTGCTGATGATGTCACATATCACATCATTCATGACATGGTCAGTGACATCACTGATGACATCACTGATGACATCATCCAGTGCATGTGGTTTGGGTCGATATTTAAAAAAGTATTATATATATATATATAGTAATCTGCCTTGAAGACTGAGTTGATGTATAAGTGTCTGAATGGAGGATTTAGTAGTAATGTGATTGACTGTCTAAGTGACAAATTTAATGTGTCTCATTAAATATATGGGATAGTGATTAAACTGTGTGAATACCTGTATCATTTATTCATTCATTAGTATCTTTATTGCGGGTCTTACAGCCATAAAAGCACATTTACATATACAATATAATATTACATATCTCAGCACAGTATACAATCAAATCTCGTAGAAACCTTGGTATCCAAATGTTATAGGAATGCAAAAGCACATTGAATTCAACAAGTGGCAAATTCTTTAAAATAGAAAGTAGTTAAAAATATAAATTAAGATAAAAAACTTTAAGAACATTATTGAACACATCCTAAAATTCTTAAAAAGATCCATTGTCAGTAAGCCAAGCAAATTATAGCAAATTAACTATCATTTTTCAGCAAATGCCTTCGTTTAAATCACATAGCTAGGAGAAACTTAGAAGTTACAACAACATAAACTGGATCAGTGTCTGATTTTAAAACCCTATAAAATGCACTGTAATCCCTAATTCCCCAATTTCTACACAATTGTGTAACCCATTTAGACCTAGCCTGTTTGTATGCCGTGCAGAATAATAATACATGAATTTCTGATTCCCCCTCCACTAAGCATCCAGGACAAAGGTAATGGGTTTTACCCGACCACTTATTAGTTGTTGCAAAGAGTGGAAGGGACCCATATCTAAATTGGAGAAACAACATCCTTGCTATTGTGGGCTGTATTGAATCTAGCACCTGCTCAAATTGGTAATGTGACTTGAAGTCCAAAAACCCATGTGTTAGACGCATTGCTCAAGTTGCCTGCATTAGGCTAGTCTTTTAATGCCTTAGCTAAAGTTTTTTTGGGGATAGCTACACAAGACTCTTCTGGGGTAGCCCAAATATCCTCCCTGCCCATTGCATGGAATGAATCCCTCACAAAAGACAGCCATGGTATACTACCCACGGCCCCCAGTGATGATATTAATCCCTTTAGTTCCTCCCTATAGTGCCTCAAATCAGGTGTACTCCATAACCGTCGCCAGTAATGCAATGGTTGGCTCGAGATTAAGTCCACCACTGGGACAATACCCAAATCCGGCCTGAGAGGTACCAAGGGTGTGTTTGTTGGCAGAGCCAAAATGTGTCTAATAAATTTATTTTCAGTGAGGATCAATACGTTTGTTGGACTATGCCCCAAAGTTCAGCCCCATATAAGGATGCCGCCCGCGCTTGCACTCGGTATATTTCTAGTGGTGGGCTTATAACCTTAGAAACACAACTCTTCTGGACTTTCAGTAATCACCCTATTGCCTGGATTAACTTTAAGTTAGCCTTATTAATTTGGGGGCCCCAACCTATCTTATCATTTATGGATAGGCCCAAAAAGCCAAACATATGAACCCGCTCAAGCGGCATACCGTCCATCATTGGATGTGGGTGTTAGTAGATTTGGCATTAAAGACCATGTATTTAGTTTTGTTTATATTTACCATAAGATTCCTCCTTTTACAAAACTGGCTAAATTCCCTTAAGACTCGCGGCATCCCCATTGATGACTTAGAGAGGAGCAGAGTATCATCTGCGAACATTAATGTGGGAAATTTGCTGGATGATATCTTGGGGGAATCAAGATCCTTCTCCGCAAGTAAATCTTCGATTAGACCATTTAAAAAAAGTGAAAAGCAGGTGGGCGCGAGCAGGCAGCCCTGCCTAACTCCCTTGTCAACAGGAAAGGGGGTTGTTAGTTAGACATTCTTGCCATATCTTACTCTGGCGTATGTACCCTCATGGAGGCGTTTGAGTTGGAAACAAAGGTAAGGTGAAACTCCCATGGCCAGCAGGTTACTCCATAACTGGTCACGGTCAACCATGTCATACGCAGATTTCAAATCCACGAAGGTAAGATACAGACTCCCACCTTCCAATACCACATGTTTCCAAAATATTAACTACAGCTTAAAATACTGATCTACAGTTGAAATCTTTGCTCTAAAGCCCGCTTGCAGTGGTGATAATACCTCATGGTCTTCCATCCCCTCTTGCAATCTTCCTAACAACACTCTCCCAAAACTTTTTTGAGAAACATCGATAAGGCTAATTGGCCTATAATTCGATGATTCGCTCGGGGACCCTTTTTTATAGATAGGAACGATCTTAGCGCCAGCCCACGTGGGGGGCACTGGAAGGCCATGTAAGATTGCATTAAATAATAATAATAAGTATGGAGCCCAGACTGTCTGCTCATTTTTAAACAGATCACCAGGGATTCTGTCCAGTCCTGGGGCCTTATTAGGTTGTAGCTTAGCTAAAGCAGAAACAACCTCACCCATGGTACATGGTGGTATATCCTGTAATGATTTAAGATTAAAAGTGCACTCTAGAGTCTTACTAAAAGTTTGAACAGTACGAGAACTGGAATATAATTCCATAAAATATAAATGCCAGGCGCCTTCATCAATATTCGGATCAAGAGTGGTTCTACCCTCCGCTTTCCCGGAGTGAACCAGATTCCAGAAGCTTCTGCTATCTTTTAAATCCAAGGCCTTTTTGATCACCTGCTATCTATCTGTTCCCCACTCGGATTTGGCCCTTGCAATTGTGTTCTCAAAGGCTTCCGTAGCTTCCTGAATGCAAACCCTGTCAGTCCCTTTTAGTGAGGTTAACAGAACTTGCTTTGCTTCCCTACAATTCTTTGAATACCAAGATTTTTCATCACCACCAGATTTAGATATGATGGTGCCACTATTAGAAAAAAAAGTCAGCCAATACCAGAACCTTTTCTTGGTGGATTTTTCCTATATCACTATCAGAACCTGGCTTAATTAAGTGTTCTTCCACAGGGGTTGCTATCTTTAACAGAGGTATGATACTCATATACAATTTTGACATTGTTTCCATCTGGTTTATTTTAGACCATCGAATTCATCTCCCTCTGTTAGTCACAACCATATTACTTCATTGTGGTTCTTCGGGGTCTCAACCTAAATCCCCCATCTGAAAGTCTAATACCATGACTAAGGGGTTGTGGTCATTTTCGCTGCGTTCTTCAACACAAAAATCTGCCACATTATGCCAAATCTCAACACTAGTCAAAATATAATCAATTACCGTAGCTTGCCCAAACCTCTTGAAACTGGGGCACCCAGGATTATCACCAGATAACCGTCCATTACTAGCCCTTAGTGAAAAGGTCAAAGTTAGAGAGGTTGGAGAACTAGTGGAGTCCATCTCCCAATTGGATACATATTAGGCGTCGGAATTGACCAGATGCATCCTCCTCACTAATAATGGGTTGTAAAATACCATTAATATACTTAAATAATTTGTATTTCTTTTTTTCTTTTCTTATCGAGTTGCGCACCGTATGAACACCCTGCTAGTTTACTGCGCAAAACATGTCCACCATTTTACGGTCGTTGTGTAGGATCCGAGTAGGGTGCGCGACCGGTATGACTTTTCCAGTGCGGTTGCTATGCGACCTGTGCGCAATGCCTGCCGCATACGCGACATGTACGTATAACGTGATGTGACGGACGCGCGGTAGCGCGTGACGTCATATGCATAATGTTCGCGATGGGTGTGCTGCTTCCGCAATTTTTTTAATGTTGGTAAACTTATTTCTACATATTTAATATAAATATTAAGAGAAGTGATTTTCTGAGATAATTATAAAAATAATCAGCCTGATTCATGAAGCAAAATTGCGATCGCAATAGCTGCGAAAAAGCTATTGCGAGCGCAATTGACAAAATCGGTAATCCCGGCAGTAGACCATTAGCGATTCGGAAATTGCGAGAAACCACGGAATCTGCGAATAAAATTGCGAAATCGCAATACAATCGCAATCGCTATTCAGGAAAAATCTAAAATTGCGAAAACCCGTAAATCGCTGATTGCGAGGCGCAATTTAAGGACAACCGAAAGCAAGTGGTAACCATCAAAGCCATTGTAAAAAAAAAATTGAAAATCCGTTGCCCAATCAGTAACAGGTGCAGGCCTGACCAAACACACTTAAGGAGATGCAGCAGCAGCATTAGGAGTCTCACAATGCCAGGACTCTACATGGTGGTCAGGCGGCGAAGGCTACAGCGAGCAGCACGGAGGAGACGTAGAATAAAGGAGAGGATATTCCACCAGCGGGTCCCCCTGCTGGGCCAAACCAGAGAGCAAATATACGCAAAGTACCGCCTGAATGGGCCAATGATCATCAAGCTAATTCAGGACCTTGACCCCCTGATGCAGCACCCAACAAGGTGGACCAATGCCGTGCCCACACATGTCCAGGTATTGTAAAGCCTGCACCTTCTGGCCTCCGGGAGCTTCCAGGGGAAAGTTGCGGGTGCTGGGGGGATATCCCAGCCCACCATGTCCCGCTGCCTAAGGAGTTTCCTAGACGCAATGCTGACCCAGCTACACCACCTCATCAAATTTCCCACCAGCCAACAGGACTTGGATGAGACCAAGCATCAATTCTACAATGTTGCGCATTTCCCATATGTGATAGGATGCATTGACTATACCCACATCCATATCTGCCCACCAGCTGCAACGGAGTACATGTACCGCAATCGCAAGTCCTACCACTCCCTCAACATCCAGATGTTGTGCAATGCTAAGACATACATCACGGACATAGTGGCACAGTACCCGGGGAGTACACATGACTCCTTCATATTCCGGCACTGCGGCCTCCACACACGACTGGCCAGGGGAGACTTTGGTGAAGGACACCTACTTGGTAAGTACACTTGGCCCACAATGTTACACTGTGATGAAGTAGCTGCGCTGCACAGACACTCACCCTCTGCTCTTCTCATTCAGGTGACAGTGGCTACGCCCTCCGTGAATACCTCCTCACCCCATACCTCAACCCTGCTACACCACAGCAACGGTGCTACAATGTAGCACACATACGCACAAGGAATTGCATTGAGAGGACATTTGGGCTACTGAAGAGCAGATTCCGCATACTGCACAAGACTGGTGGGGCCATGTACTACAGTCCTGATGTGTGCTGCCGCATTGTGGCTGTGTGTGCAATACTACACAACATTGCTACCAAGCGCCGGATACCTGTAGAGATCTCTGGCAGTGAGTCGGAAGGGGACGACTGGCCACCTGCACATGTGCGTCATGCACGCGGGGAGAATCCAGCTGAAGGACACAGACGCCGCAACCACATCACAATGAACAGTTTCTAGTGCACCCACTCCCCTCACCCAACAATTCACAATTGCATGCCAATGGAAATAATGGCAGGAGGCCGATGTACGATGCTAGAATAAATATTATTGTTGAAGGCACAATAATAATGTCATTTTGCAATTCTTTACAAACGAGCAGTATTGCGCCATACTGCTCCAAATCATACACAGGACATGCTTCTATCATCAGCATGTCCCTGCCAATGGACAGTAAAGCCAAGTGCGCCTCCGGCACGCGGCACCCAATCGCCTCTCTGGCTCATCCTCAGGGACGGCACATGACCCCGCAGTGGGCCTGGTGCTGCGGCGTAGCACACCGACCTGTGAGGCAGACAGGCTGCTGACACTGGAGGTCCCCTCACTGGTGTCGTCCCCACCAACATTGGCTGGGCCAGTTGAAGGTAGTATCAGTACGGCACTGGTGACCTGCTCCAAGACTCGCGCCACATCCTCGCAGCATTGCACCATCTGCTGCTGCATAGCCAGGGACCGACGTGAGAGCTGGGAGGTGGCATTCCCAATGACATAGTTTGAGCGCGTGTAGGCAGATAGCCGCGTAAGTAGCTGGCGGTGGCGGCGGCGGGCGGTGTTGCGCTGCGAGATGATAGCCGCAGTGTTAGCCTCCATGGCAGTTGTCATCCGCTCTATCCTGTCCGACACATTTGCTACATTGCGGCCAATGTTGTGGAGCTGGAGTTGGATTGCCCCTTGCCTCGTCTATGAGCAGCCTGTCGCTGTCGCTGCTGTTGTTGTCAGCGCCACCTGTGAGGGGAAGTGGACGTAGATTAATTGCATGTATCTGTCACACGTGCAGTTGCTACATGCATGCTGGCTGACATTCCCTGACTGGCTGTGGCATTGCGTACTTTGGGACATGTCTGGCTGCATTGGGGTTTTTGTACATTGTGGGCAGGCTACATGTCCCACAATGCTTTTGGGCATGACCTAATGTGCATGGATTGCATGACTTGGGTTGATTATGGGAGGCTATAGGGTCATGGCCATTGTTAGGGGACAGGGTCGCAGTCGCATGCCACTTACCTTGGCTGACTTGGGTGGGTCGGGATGAGTCCAGAGTGATGACCCCTATACACGCCTCTCGCTCAAGTGTGTCCTCCACACGGTCCTCCAAGGGGGTGTTGGGAGGGACTGTTGAATCTCCACCTCCAGTAGCCAGGCTCTCGCCCAGTCTCTCTGCCACCCTCTCCTTGGCACGACCTCGTAGGTCGTACCACCTCTTTTTTAGCTCCTCGATCGACCTGTGTTTCACGCCCACAGCGTTGACTTTTGCGCCAATCCCCAGCCACAGTCTGCGTTTCTCTGCCTCAGGCACACTCCTGGAGTCCTTTCCAAATAGTTTTGGGTGGTTTTCAACCACTCCGTCTATCAGGTGCTCCAACTCCTGCTCTGAAAATTTGAGCTTCCGCTTGCGCCCGGTGTCACTGGGCCCTGGTGCTGCATCCTCTGCCATTGCTGCAGTCACAAAAGTGAAGGATTTGAAAGTTTGGAGGTGTTCTGGAAGGAGCTCTGTGAGATGCAGCCTCGAGATCTACCTCACTGTTCTGAATGGGGGTGGGAACTACCTGCTTCCTGGTTGTGATGTCATCACTGTGCTCGAAATGCGACTTCTCGTTTTTGCGATCTCGCTAATTGCGAGATCGCATTTAGCAATCTCGCAAATTGCGATATCGCAATTCCTGCACGGATTTTGACTGAAATAGCGATTTTTCTACGATTTTTAAAAATCGCTAACGCTTTTTGCGGCCGCGTGCGAATCGCTTTATTTTCTCGCAGATTTTGATGAATGCCGGTCTGCGAATTCTAAATTGCGATTCGCTGTCAATCGCAAGTTAGGATTCGCAGAATTCGGTTTTCATGAATCAGGCTGAATATTCCTTAACTTTCTTAAAAAGTACATAACCTTTTAATGCAATTTCGCAAACTTGCGCTGGACGCTAGCACAATGCAAGCAGGGTGCGTATTGAGTGTCCACATCCTATGGGCATCCTACTCGCACCCCATGTGACTTTCAATTACCATTATTACAACTTTTCTAGGGAAAGACACCCTGAGAAGATCTGCTGCTCTTTCTTTTTTGGAGAAGAGATTCATTTAAAGGAACTATGGCTGCTAATCCACCATCATCCTCTGATTCAGAGAACTCATCACAGCAAGAATTTGTTTCTGAACCTCCACTAAAGCAAAAATATACCATGAGTCTGGAAATTTTTCACCTTTCCACCAGGCTTAAAATAGGGGACTGCAACAAAAGTTACTTGCCGAATATGCAATGAAGTGCTTTCAAGGGGAGGCCCTAACAAAAAGTACTCGTGCAGAACTCCAAGAATGCGGAAGCACTTGCTATCTAAGCATTCGGTCAATTTTGCAAAGGAAGAGTTAAGGAGATTGAGAGAGGCACTTCCTGCTTCATGAGAAGGCCAGAGTATGAGTGGACCAGCACCATCAACATCTACCGCACACCCTGATATTCGTCCTCAATTTGTGAAACTAAGAATGAGCTGTGTAAAATGTGGAGGGCTGATAGCATATGGAGAGCAGTCGGTGGATCTGCTGTGTCAAGCTGTTGACCACCACCATTGTTAGATTTCTTTTCTCCTTTCCTCCCAGTTTTTAGTTCTCTTTTCCCAGTTCTCATGTTTTCCCCTGTTTTAAAAAAAAAATACAAAATCGTTCAAAACCCCCCCCCCCCGCCCCCCAAAAAAAGTTATTTTCAGAACTAACTACTCTGGTTAAAGAAAGATCTAAACTAGTATGCTAGTGTGTGAAAGTTGATATGAATGTATGTGTAGTGCATAATTGACTATAAAAATACATTTCTGATGTGTGGTGAATGCATAAGTGCGGAACTGTAAGGAAGTGCTGCAGCATGACACTGTAAACTGTTTAGCTACAGCTACAGCGAGCTGTGGTACTTCCGAAGCACAACGATGTAACATATGTACATTAATATGTTGCAAATCTGTGCTTCTCTCTGCACAGCTGCAGAAACTGCAGGCATGTGGCGACACAGGCACCCTTGCACCATGGAGCAAGGATGTCCGTGTCATGTGGAGATTGTTTTTGTACAAGAAGGGACACCTTCCTGCACAAAAACAATCAGTAAAGGCATTTTTCTCCCTCAACATATGCTGTGCATTCCAGCATATATTGAAAGTGAAAAAATGAGAAGTGAAAACAATTTTCCTCGTTGAGCTATGGTGGAGCATTCACAAACATGTCCAGAAGCAGGATTTGAATTAAATCTAGAAATGTGTCTTCTTTTATGAGTGCTCTGTGCAAACACGCACAACAAAACCTATAGAACACCTTTTCAACGCAAAGTACTGTGTGTAATGAGATTATATTTAAATGAAAAAGAAAAGCTATACAAAATGCCTTTTCCTCACCTTATAAATAAGAAAGAGAGTTAATGGCTAGGCCAATTGCTATACATTTCGGTAGTGATAACAGAGAGCAATATATATTTACAACTACTTACGTTTACGTTTACTTTACGTTTTAGGGAAATAATAGGACATGTTTATATAATACTGAAGGGAAGAGATGCGACCTAATATGACATTTGCAAAAACACTAACTGATGTGGTTTAAATTAAACAGTTTCATTTCTTTTAATTTAATTTAATAATAAAATTATAATGATTCCTTCATGTTCTATTTCATCAATCGCATCCATTTTTATTATTTCACAATATTCCTGTTTCAAAAGTTGTCCATTGAATATAGAACACTCACGCAGTGTTGGCATTAAGCAGATTACAGATTTCTTATCTGCAATTTCCATGTATATTTTCTCAGGAACTATATCTTCATTTGGAAACAAATTGGAAAGTAATCGAGCCTGTAAAGCTTGTTTGCCATGTTCTGTCAGAAGTCCAATTCTTATATCGTGGAGAATATTTCCATAATCAACATCATGTGCCTGCTGCATATTTGTAATGAGTTCTTTGTATTCAAAATATGACCAAATGTTCACGTTTCCAACACTACTCAGAGACTTTCTGGTGTCTTCATGCGCAAGTGTCTTAAAAAATGGTTGTCCTTTTACAGGAGTCAGTTGCAGTAGATCTCCAAAAACTATGACGTGTTTTCCTCCAAATAATACGTCATACTCTGTTTTAAGAATGTGCTGCATTCTTAAATGCACAAAGGCAAGCATTAAGTTCAAGACCATGCTTACCTCATCAATAATGAGAAGTTTATTTTTCTTCAAGACTCTTGTAACTTCACAGCAAGCTTCTCCAGATAGCTAGTGGTATTCTAATTTGTTTTCATGCTCTACTGGTAGCATTAGTAAACGATGTAAAGTAATTCCTTTAATGTTGTGTGCTGCCAACCCAGGAGAAACAAATTATTTTAATTAAAACCAAAATGCACCACATACATTTCCTCACAAATTAATAACTCACATTTCGAATTGTTTTGTAGAGTAAAAAGTATGTCAGTCACACAGCAGATTTTCATAATCTCTGTTTTGAACACCTCTAATCAGAACCATAGAATGGCAGAGTTTCTCTCTCATTTTGAACACATATACACTTCACATCACATCACATTTCTTACCACATTAATACAAAACCAAACACACATTTCCATTGGTTAGAACTTTCAATCCTTTCCTAACGACATACATTTGAACCCTACCCCCATTCTGCATTCTGCCTGTTACCATAGAAACACTTCATGGAACAGTTAACTGACCACACAGGTCAAAAGTTCATCACACAATGTTACTAATCAACACAGCAAGTGTGCTTGACTTCTCAATATACCAGCTTATCTTATGTAATGTTCCTTTCTATCAATTTGTGTTAACCAATAAGAATCAGGCTTTCAAAAAACAGAAACCTGCACCCTAGTTTTCAATGTAGAATATTGTCAAACAACCAATCATTTCCCTTTTTTTTCTGAACTGCATCTTACAAAAATATTAGTTTTCATACTGCCACTTCATTTACAGAGACCATCTCAGTGCATCCAGACTTCCCTTCAACACGCTTAGAGTGTGGATTGTGGGACACAGCTATATTTTCTGGAGCCAAAGGTACGCAGAACAGAAAGGTATTCACATAGACCTAGATTTACCAAACGTAGACATTAAATGGATTGGACAGAAAGGATTAAAGTGGCAACAATTGATGCCATTGGTGAAACCCTTTTTGCATCTCCAACACCCTGACCTCATAATTGTGCACTGTGGTGGCAATGACCTAGGCACTGTGACTGGGGTAGGTCTAGAAATGCTTATGAAGGACACCTTTGGAGAATTGATGTCACTTTTCCTCCAAACTGCCTTTGTATATTCTAACATATGCCAAAGGCAAAAATGGAACTGGTCCAATCAATTTTGTCCACAGATTGAGAAAGCTAGGAAACATGTGAATAATAAATCTGTTTCTGCTTTTCTCCAAGACTTAAGAATGGGGTTCATATACTACAACAATCTGCGTTTCAATATGAAAGGCATCTATAAGAGAGATGGTGTACATTTTACAGATGAAGGAAAAAGAGTTTTCCTCTTGAACTTTAGACTATGCATTGGTACTTACTTGTAGGTACTAAAATCTCTCAATAAACACAAGGTCTCTTTTTAGAGCCACCCAATATCTAAACACATAAGCTTGATGTATATCTAAAAAAATACATGCTTCTTTTTTTTCCGGAGGCGAAATGCCCGAATCCTACGCGCATCCCGCGACTTTAAAAAAAAAAAATACTATCTTACTTTTTTAGCCCTACGGTTCCCTATGTCACCCCCTGAGCAGGCCTAGGGGGTCACGGTGTGTCTAACCTGCCCTGTTCACATTTTTCCAACATATTCCACTGACTACCTCAGTCTCACTTCTACCGAGGCACAAAATGGCTGCCAACAGTTCCTGGTTTTGAATATTTACAATCGCTTCACAGCCAATTAGAATTGAGCGAGTGATCAGGGCAGTGCGCTTATCCTATGAGGCCAATACTCGCACAATCTGCGTGCCCATAGATATATAAATGACTTTAACCGCAATTTTCTCAAAAACTACTGAACTGATTGACACCAGGTGGGCCAAGAGCACTAGTCGGAACTGAGGACTACCTCTCTGCCAAATTTGGTGTAATTCCATTCAGCCGTTCGGGCTGTAGCCGTAGAAAATTGCATGTGTAAAACATATTTTGGAACCCCCCCCCCTTTTTTCTCGGCCTCCGCTTGACCAATAACCCCCAGATTTTCAGGGAAGGAGCAAAACTGCGCTGGCCAAAAGTTTGGAAGATTCATCAATCGACGCCAAAGTTATTGGCAATAGAATATTGCGGTTTTCCTATGGAAAATAGGTCCTAACTATAACTACCTACTGGCGTCCGCCAGTAGGTAAAAAAAAAAAAAAAAAAAAAAAAATATATATATATATATATATATATATATATATATATATATATATATATATATATATATATATCCAACAAAACAACAGGGGACTCAGCGAACAATGTTCAGGTTCAGGTAGATTTATTCAGAGATGACATGGCATTACGCGTTACGGAAATTGCCCTTCATCAGATGCCTGTACTCTCTGTACTGGCTCCTGTTGCAGTCCCACTTTTAATGTAGAATACATCCTCCCCATTGGTAGAGATTGGAGGACTGCAAGATCCAGCGTCCTTTTTGGCGGATTACAGAAGAGGCTGCCAGTACCTTTTCTCTTGGGACTGAAAATTCCGTCCTGCACTATCCAACGCCTTCTGCAGCCTCCGTTGCGGGCGTGTCTGGGAAGCGCCGTGAGAATGCTTCGTGCCTCACCATGTAGTCACGGTCCCATTTTGGTCAGATGCTCCCCCTTCCATAGCTGCAGTGTTCTGAGCATTCTATCAATCCCTCGAACTTCCACTGTTGTGCCACTTAGGTGCTCGGCTCATTAGGGTGGGTCCCCTCAATTGCGATGTGGCCCCACAATTAATATCCCAAAAAATTGCCTTCTCTAAGAAACAACAGGGGACTCCGTGGACAATGTTCAGGGTAGGTTTATTCAGAGATGACATGGCGTTACGCGTTTCAGGTTGGCTTAAGTTGGTATTTTACTAGTTCAAAGCTGTAATACTGTGCCTGGAGTGATAAATGGCTTTTGTCATTTACAGCTCGGCAAGGACAGCACTGTGCTAGTCCTATGCCTAAATACTTTGCTGTAGAAATCTCGATGTGGATGGCACTGTGCTATTCCTATGCTTAAAGACTTTGATAGAAAAACAGACATTTGAGGTGAGCAGATCTAGAGCGTCGCTGGTGTTGAGAGTGCTCTAACAGGAGCTGCTTTCCACCTAAACTTGAGAACTCCTGAGAGTTCTCTCCTTCTTTTTTGTATAATTTATGCGTCACTCTATGCCTGAAATGGTTTTGTTTTGATATATATATATATATATATATATATATATATATATATATATATATATATATATATATATATATATCCTGATTTTCGCCTCTAGCACACAGGAATCGATTCTCCCAAGAGACGATGCGTACCCAAGTCGTGCTGAATATTTTTTTATTTTCTATTACTCGCCCAACACCACCGCCATGACGCGTTTCGGTCCCTCTCGGACCTTGATCACATGACATGATATATATAACTTCGGCTCCTGACATCTAGTTTCCCTGGAACAGACGAACGCGGACCCAACGTTTATGGTGCAAAAAAAGAATTTATTTGCTGCCCTGCACCATCACCATAATGCGTCCGGCCTCCCAAAGGCCTTTATCACAAAGGCCTTCATCACATGGCACGTTGATTAGTGCCTTACGTAAATTTAAAGTGCCAGTGCCAAGACTCGTGATTACACACGTGACTAATTCATGAACATAGAAAAGTACTAAGGCAATTACAGCAGAATGCAGAGAAAATACACTGTACAGATAAAAGTACAGATTTTGGCTTAAATTTAATCAATATTCCATAATTAAAAATATTAACATAGATAAAATGCCAATGCATTTGACAACGTAATTTCTGTCATATTTTGCTACAATCCGTTATGACTTGTACATTTAAAACACAATGTGAAATGATAATATAATAAAGTGTTAAAAATGTTGATATGATAAAAATATTTATATGACAAAAAGCAATGCTCGATTATTTATTTATTTATTTATTTATACCGTTTGTAGAGCGTGCTGTAACCCTGCGGGCATCCTGGCGCTTAAGAAAGGTGCAACTAAGAACAATCAGCATTGGGAGTATCTGTTGCTACTACCCCTGGGGGGGGGGGGGTTATACCTCTGGGAAGAGCCAGGTCTTGATTTTTTTGCGGAACAGCAGTAGATCGCTGATTTTCCTGCTCTCGATTGAAAGACTGTTCCAGAGGCGGGCTGCTGCTACGCTAAAAGCTCTGCCACCCTGGGTCGCTTTCCTGATCCTTGGTATTCTGACAAGGTTTGAGGGCCCGTGCCTGCGAGTACCACTGAAACTTGTCTTGGAGTGGTTTAGGACCCTGACCATGTACTGCTTTGAAGAGGGTACATAGAGACTTAAAGAGGATCCTCTGAGGCACTGGGAGCCAGTGCAGGTCGGCCAACGCTAGAGTTGTGGAGGTTCGGCGGGCTCGTGAGAGTGCCAGCTTAGCTGCTGCCGCCTGGATACTCGGGAGTCTGGAAATCAGATATCCAGGTGATTCCAGTAATAAGGTGTTGCATTAATCCAGGCGGGTGAGGATGGTACTTCTGACTACAGTTGTTCTTGCCTGTACTGGTAGAAGAGGCAGCCGCTTTCGGAGACCTCGCATTAAAGTGTAGCAACTGCTCACCAGTTTATTGACGTTGGTCTCTAGATTCAAATTTTCATTGAAGCGTACCCCCAGATTCCACACCGTCTTTACTGGTGTCAGCGGCCCATCCGAGGCTAACGGCCAGAAGTCTGCAGGAAGGCTTCTGGCAATTCTCCCTACTTTACACTGCATGATCTCTGTTTTTCCGCTGTTGAACTGGAGCGAGTTCCCCTTTAACCATGCCACCATTTCCTGCATGCAGGCATGAAAACTCTCTAGAGAATCCACCTGAGCACCATTGAGGGAGATCATAAGCTGTGTATCTTCAGCGTAGTTGATCACGCTGATGTCATAAGTCTAAATGATGCCCATCAGAGGTTGCATGTAAGCGTTAAATAGGATGGGACTGATGGAAGATCACTGTGGGACCCCATGTAGAACTCTGGCAAATTCAGATTGGTATGGAGGGAGTGCACCTGCCTCCCATCTATCTGACAGGTATGAACGCAACCAGTTTAATGCCGTTCCCCGCACTCCGAAGGTTTCCAGCCTTGTCAGCAGGATGTCATGGCTTACCATATCGAATGCGGGGGACAGGTCCAGCAGAATAAGAATTGCTGACTCGCCCCTGTCAGCCCTCATTCTCAGGTTGTACAGTACCATCAACAGTGCTTACTCAGTCCCATGGGCTGGTCTAAACACAAACTGTTCCTCCTCTAGAATGTTGTTCATCTCCAGGAAGAGGGACAGGGACTCGATGTCAGTACATAGTTTTGTTTATCATAAACGTCAATGTCATACACTCTGTCACTGTGTCTGGATGGTATGCTCTGTATTCATCCTATGCTGATACCTCCTATTCTGCCCTTAGTGAACTCGGAATCTCCTTCATGGCTTAATGTGATAGAGAGTAAGTGCATTTGGTGGGGGAACAACGAAACTTTTACCACGCAGTGCCTTTACGACGCAACTTTCACAACGCAAACCATTACAACGCATTGCGCTGGGGAGCGCTCTAGGATAGGGAATAAGTTTAATTTACTATCCAACACCTTCCCTAGTGTCCACAGGGACTTGAGTTGGAATAGTAAATTAAACTTTTCACTATCCAGCACCCTAAAGCGCTATGCGTTGTAAAGGTTTTCGTTGTAAAAACCGCGTTGTAAAGGCATGCGTGGTAAAAGCATGCGTTGTAATGTCATACATCCCATTTGGTGTCACCCTATGGAATCTACAAGGATTTTAAAAGTGCTAAGTGTTATTTATATCCAAACAAAGAACTATGTGACTGAGGGGCAAGTAGTTTATAAAGAATTATAGTATCAAAACGTGTAAATCACTGAGAGAGACTTATCACAAGCAAGTGTAGAAATCTTCACTTGCGTTGAGCCCAAATGGAGATTTTGTGTTGAGTTCCATAATGTACCTAGTTTCCAGTAGGCGTAGTAGGGCCTCGAGGTTGCCTGCCCTCTTCAGTAGGGGAAGTGTATCAACAACGAAATATTTAAGGTGTTCCAGGCTGCCGCCATGTGTCTCCCCAAAGTGTCTAGTTACTGGATAAGCTAGATCGCTCTAGGTGATGGCCCTTATGTGCACTGGCAGTTTGGTGCTGCCTATGTAACATAGGCCACAGGGACACTCCAGCACATAAACAGCAAATCCAGTCTTGCATGTAAACCTTTTCTTGATGGGTACAGGGTCCGGTTTAAATAGGCTCGTATAGCATGATTTTTTGGGGGGGAATGTAGATGCTTTACATGTGGGACATTTGACAAACCGCTTACATGAGTAGTTATCAATTCAGGGCTGCACTTTAAGGGTGTTGCTCATGGACCTTGCCTTTATAAAAGTTAGATCAGGGATCTTAGGTAGACAATCTCCCAAAATTGGATCACTTCGTAAAAGCCTCCAATTTCTGTTCAATATTTTGCGTAGTGCTTGATGCTGCCGGTTCTAAGTAAGGATCATTCCTGAGGGTTGAGATGGTTGATCCAAAACTATAGGTTGCTGACTAGGTTTATGTGCAAGAGCCTCCTGTCTGACAAACACCCTGGTTTTACTAATGGCTTTGTCAATGATGTTGGCAGCATATCCCCTGTCTAGGAACCTATGCCTGCTTGCCTGCTGCTCGATGTTGCAATCCTTCTCAGTAATCCAAATACTTTTAAAATGCGGCATTTCCCTGTGAGGAATACTTTGCATTAAATATGTCTAGGGTGATGGCTTTTTGTGTGGAGCACTGTATTTCCTGCAGTAGGCTTCTATACATCCTAGTATCGAGATTGTCATGTTTAACAAATACCTCAACATCAAGAAAACATCTGCTGCTCTGCTGAGATTTGCAGTAAAATGGAGATTGAGATCACTGTTGTTGATTTATTCAATGAATTGAAGGGCCCATTACTTAGGACTTCTCCAAATCAGAAACAAGTTGTCAATGTAGCGAAACCAATCAGGCACATGCTGTTCTTTTATGTCTGAAAATAGCATCTTGAGGACCTGCTCTTCTATAGGCCTATATGCAATCAAGCATAACTAGGGGGAAAGCAGGCCCCCATTGCAACAACCTTGGTTTGTTGATAGACTTGATTATCAAAAAGGAAAAAGTTCTGACCAAACATGTTAACACCATACTGACCAGCATTCCATTATGCATTTATAAACACACTGGTCTTTTGTTTAACCTCTTAAGTGCTGCGCCTATACCAGCGGCCGACGGCACCACTACCTCGGGAGTGCTGCCGTCGGCCGTTGGACGTTCCAACTGCACCTGCACAATGGAACGTTCAGCACTGGAGCTGGACGTTCCATAGCTGCTAAGGTGTTAAGTAATGTTCAATAGCCATAATACCATCATGGTGGCGAATGTAGGTATACAGCGACGTCACGTCCAACATTACTAATAGTCAGTCTGGGTCCCATGTGACAGCACTAATCTTTCTCAGGAAGTCACTCGTATCCTGTAGATACGAAGGCAAGTTTCTAACTTAGGTTCCTGAAGAAAATAGTCCACGTATCTTGGCGTATTTTCCATGAGGCTATTGCATGCAGAAATTATCGGCCTGCCAGGGGGTTTGATTGCGTTTTTACGGATTTTTGGAATTAAATACATTGCAGGGATTACTGGGTACTCTTTTTTAAGGAACAAAATTCTTCCTCACTCATAAGTCCTCCACTTTTCCATGCAAGTAGTTAAAAGTAATATTCATTCCATGATGACTTGACACTGTGCATGTTGCTTCTCTTATAGCACGCAATGTCATTCAGTTGATTTTTCGTTTCTTACATGTATAAGTTCGGGGGCCAACACCACATTGCCCCCTTTATATGATTGCCTCACAATGTTGTTATTATTGCTATGGAGCTTTTTCATCAATTGAATATAGCAGTTGTTCTGCCGGTTGTGTGTATGTTGGGCACTAGTAGTGGATCTATAAAGTCGTTTAAGTTCCGTCGTAACCTGCTCATGATATATATCCAGATTATCATGTAGCATCACTGGTTGAAATGTGGACTTTGGTTTACAAGGTGTCCTAATAGGTCCACTAATGTCTAGTGTGTACGTAATAATTACAGTTGCGCCAGTAGTTTGCTCATTCTGCAGATGGTATAGATCTTGAAGTAAGTCCACATCCCCTGCTGCTAATAAAGATGGACTTTGAACGATAGACACCAATGGTTCTGGCTGTTTTTTGGCCTGCAAGAGATGGTACTTGCACAGTTTCAGCTTGAGTATGAATCTGTAAACATCCATACGAGTTTCCGCATAATTAAAACTACTTTCCGGGCTTTATGACAGTCCAAGTGCCAAGATCTGTTTTTCAGCCCTACTTCAGTTGGTATCAGTCAAATCGATCACATCGTTGGGATGAAAATGTTGTCTTGGCTTGTTTACTTTTGATTCCATCTGCCCCTTACCGGTTTTCTGGTGATCTGTTTTTCGCTGTAGGATATATTTACGTCTTTCCCTGCGTTTCTTGTTGTCTCTTTGGCGTTTTAACCAACCTGTGCCCGATGTCATAGTGTTTGTCTCCTGTCTTGGCGCAGACAATCTACCTTCTGTACAAGAGAAAGTTTGGTGAACTCCAATCCTGGAGTTGCTCGTGATGTTTCCCCCTCGGATTCACTTTCCAGGGCGGAGCTTAATTCTGATGCTGACGTTGATACAGTTGCAGTGCCACTTGTACTAGCTTGATTTGATGACAAGCGGTCCTTAATTGTTCTTTCCTTTACAGCATCATATTAAAGGGCAAATGTAAAAACTTGACCATTTTGATAGTCCATTTTATCTCTCTGAAACTTATACACCTTGCATTTTTTATCACTTCTTCATCTTTTTGTAGTCACACTATCATGTCTTCACGGAACTTCTCAATGGCTTCTGCAACATCCAATTTGCCAATTTCCACATTTAAGTAATTTATTTTCAGCAGTAATGCTGCGCGATCACTTTCTGCATATTTTACGGGAATCCGGACCAATCTGGGACAGGACTCTAGATTACCGTCAGCCCATTCTGCCAGCATATTAGGGTCTGAATTCTCGGAACTCGGCACCAGCGTTGGGCCTCGCGGTTGCCTCCCCTCCTCAGTGGCGGAATTGTATCGACAACAAAATATTTAAGGTGTTCTAGGCTGCCGCAATGTGTCTACCCAAAGTGTCTAGCCACTGGATAAGCTGGATCGCTATTGGTGATGGCCCTTATGTGCTGGAGTATCCGCCTGTGCATTGGCAGTTTGGTGCTGCCTCTGTAACATAAGCCACAGGGACACTCCAGCACATAAATTCAGTCTTGCATGTTAGTCTTTTCTTGATGGGTACAGGGTCCGGTTTGAATGGGCTTGTATAGCATGATTTATTTTTAGCGAATCTACATGCTTTACATGTGGTATATTTGACAAACAGCGTATATGAGGTGAGCCTGTACCCCGTAGTTCTCAGTTCAGGGCTGCTCTTTACCAGGCTGTTACCAAGTAAGTACACTCTCAAGGGTTCATTGCTGTAATGATGTCGATGCAAAGTGCCCAGTGACCCAACTGGTCAGGCACTAGGACCGGCCCGAGCGAGGGACGAGGGCAGGCGGAAAGGGAGGAGCTGGGGACCAAGTGGGCAGGAAAGGGCAGTAAGCAATTGGGACTTGAAGAAGGAGGATGATTAATAAAGAAGGTCCATGACCCTACCCCACGGTGTCCGCCTGAGTTATTGGGGCTGGACACTACAACTGGCGACGAAGGTGGGATGGAAACCCCAAACGTGTGGACAGCCACCGCAGCAACCGGCGACCGTCCGGCCCGGAGCTCGCCCCACGTCTGGAGGCTCGAGCGCACTGCCAAAAACGCCCACCGAGTGCCCACCTCGGCGGCGGAATAAAGGTAATTTAAGCGCCTACCGAGTGCCCACCTCGGCGGCGGAATAGCGTTAAACAAAGCGCCTACCGAGTGCCCACCTCGGCGGCGGAATCGCGCTGACTAAAGCGCCCACCGAGTGCCCACCTCGGCGGCGGAAGTGTGTGGCCAAAGAAAACGCCTACCGAGTGCCCACCTCGGCGGCAGAAGTGAAGGAAATTGCCCTACCTTGATTGGTCACTCAAGCGGTGGACCACGGCTCCGGTGAGTGAAATCGCCGCCTAACTGGCCCCCCCCACCGAAGAAACGAGCAGAAACGACCGAAATCTCGCCGAAAACGAGATTCCCGGCGGCCATCTTGAAGTCAGGCCATATTGACCAATCCCCTGCGAGGGATCATCGGCGGCCATTTTGGAGTCAGGCAAAGAGCCTGAAACAGCAAATAAGCACTGACAAGCAACAAACAAGCACTGACAAGCAACAAACAAGCACTGGCAAATACAACAGCTGTAACAAACAAGCATTGGTAAATACAAAAGAAGACAACAAACAAGCACTGGTGAGTGCAACGAAATAACAAACAAGCATTGACAAGCAACAAACAAGCATTGACAAGCAACAAACAAGCATTGGCAAGTAACAAACAAGCACTGGTGAGTGCAACGAAATAACAAACAAGCACTGACAAGCAACAATCAAGCATTGACAAGCAACAAACAAGCATTGACAAGCATTGGCAAGTAACAAACAAGCATTGACAAGCAACAAACAAGCATTGGCAAGTAACAAACAAGCACTGGTGAGTGCAACAAAATAACAAACAAGCACTGACAAGCAACAAACAAGCATTGGCAAGTAACAAACAAGCACTGGCGAGTGCAACAAAACAAACAAGCACTAGCGAGTGCAACAAAATCAATAAACAGACACTGGAGAGTGCGATGGAGACAACAAACAAGCACCGGCGAGTGCAAAGAAAACAACAAACAAGCACAAGCAAATACAATAGAAAATGAAGGCACCGGTAAATAACGACAAGCAAGCAATAAGGAAAATCAGAGAAGCATGAGTAGACAGATATCAAGGAAGCCGTCTATCATCAACTAAGTCATTGGATAACACGGGAAGCAAAGGAAACAGTCCTGTGACCGTAGCAGATCATGGCGGTGGGAAAAGCAACACAACAATCCAATCCCTGCATTGAAGTGCCACCCCCAGTGACGCAGACTGACATTCAGAATTTGGGCCCTAAATGGAACCGGTGGCTGGAATCACTGGATGAATTTCTTGACGCCACCGGTGAGCGAAGAGATGGAAAGTGTCTGACACTACTACTACAGCTGATAGGTCATGAGGGCCGACGCTTAATTAGAACATTTTCTGAAAAGGACACAGAGACTTATGAAAGACTACAAGAGACACTACGCACCCATTTCAACGCAAACGATGACGTGGATCATGAGCGCATCGTTTTCAACACAGCACAGCAGGAACCAGGAGAATCATTGCCAAACTTCATCACCCGTTTGCAGAGTCTGGTGCAACGTTGCCACTTCAGCACATTTACAAATGAGGACGCAGTTCGACTTCGAATAATCGAAGGCTGTTCAAGGTCTAGTACAAAGCACAAGATTCTTCGAGGGCATTGGTCGCTAAAGGAAATAATCAAGAAGGCCGAAGCTGGAGAGCGGGTCAAGGCAAGAGAACTATCAAAAGAACCGCACCTATGTGCAAGACACCAAGATACCAGAAAAGAGACATCTCTAAGGTCGGTGAATAAAGCACAAGAGATAAACAAAACAAGAAACGGGGAGGATGAAGACAGATCAGAGATAAGACAACGAGAGAAACAAAGTAACATGAAGTACTCTGAATCAACAACACAAAAGACCGGGATGATCCAGGAGTACGACAGCGTCACTTATTCAACCTCAAACTCAACGTGTAGTGCAAGTGATTATGAAGCAGATGAAGCATCAAGTGAGACAGAATGCACCAATGGACCAGATGACAGCCTGCCCAACAAATGTGCAAGAAAGGCAAATTATAGAAGTCTGGACCAGTTACGCCAGCACTGGAATTCGGTACATGATCACATCCGTAACACAGATGTCAGTGCACAAAACAAGCGGGAAGGGGAAGCAAACCGGATAAGACGGACTGACTTACTCGGACACCGGGAAGAGGAAGACAAACACATCCACGACATCCGAGACAATGAAGAAACCGAGAGGAGGCCATCATCATCACACGAGAGAGGTAGAAATGAAATGCCAAGAGATCAACCACAAGAGATAGATATGTGGTCATCAAACAACCCATCCAGTAAGACGACATCGAAGTCATTTCGAGAAAGGTACCCGGAGAAATATGCCAAAGAGAACTCCGACTCTAGGAGCAGCCCGTCACGGCCTACCTATCTCAAAAATCATCTATTCAAGACACACTCAAGAGAATGGTATCAAAGGACATCGACAGAAGACTCCTCTGATTCAGAAAGCACGTCTGTTCGATCCCTCGAGTCGACCGAGTCATGGTCCCGACGACGGCCATGGCGTCAACCACCTGAACACACCTCAGAACCAAAGGACATCAGTCACGTCAAGAGTAATGTACCGTATTTTCCGGCGTATAGGACGACCCGGCGTATAAGACGACCCCCTACTTTTCATCATGAAATGTAGGTTTCGTCCTATACTCGCCGTATAAGACGACCCCCCACTTCCGCCGGCTGGAACCTTCTGAAGTCCCCTTTCCGTGTTCATGAACTCAGTAGATGACGTGCGCTAGTGACGCTCCTCTACTTCCGATGAACGTGAGGATTATGGCGCCAGATCAGCGCATATACCGCTGTGTCTCTAGGCTCAAGCCGCAGGAAGAAAATAACGAAATGCCCCGTGAGACCCTCTCCCAGCACTACGGGACTGTAAGTAACTTTGCGCTATTTTGATATCATGTGCAATTTTTGATTGCGGTATGTAATGTAGCGGTAAACGTGTACTTCATGTACGTGCCATTGCCGGTCCTATTGTGAAGCGGGCAGACACCTTCGGATAAAGTCCTCATACGGCACAGAGAGTGTGAACGCGCGAGTAAGAGCCCAGGTCATATTGGAGGGTTCGTGGGGGCAAATTCATAGTCGGTAGAGCGTTGCTTGCACTCTGAAAATTTTGTATCCGGCGTATAAGACGACCCCCGACTTTTGAAAACATTTTAAGGGGTTAAAAAGTCGTCTTATACGCCGGAAAATACGGTATCTCACATCAATGTCCCTGAGTACTCAGTCACTCCACAAGACAACCTGTCATGTCAACCGCAGATACATCAAGATACAAACCATATACCTTCACCACTGATAGGGTCAGCGAGGCTGACCCACAGGGCCTACGGAAAGAAAATAAAGATAGTGGACACTACCAACCGGATGGGAAAGGAATATCCAGTCACCCCGCAAGGAAGACAAGACGTGTTAACAGAGACAGATCATCATCAGATGAGAGAGAAACATGCACAGGCCCAGACAGTCAAAGAGCTCACCAGTCCCAAACATGAGTGGGAGTGGGTGAGGCAAACAAAGGCAGCGAATGAGTTTCCGAACCAAACCAAGATGGTCTTTTCAGATAGCGCCTCACCGTCTGGTATACATGACTTTGAACAGGAAGGCAGTGCTATCCTCGACCAGACAAGACAAAAGGAAGTAAAGTCATATGCGGGTACTCGGAAAAGAACCCGAACAACACCCCCTCATGAAGAAAATCGAGCGTCAATCAAACAAGAGCCCCATATGAAGACTGACTGCCGCCATCAAGTTGAGCTTTTCACAGTCACCTCAGAAACTGAAAGTAAGTGGATCACCCAGAAGCTGATTGGAAACCACCACGAACCTGAGCACAAGAAGACCACGCGAGACGTCTCGCAATTAGAAAGATACACTACTGTAACAAAGGATGTTCTCATCAAAGCAACAGAAAACCATACAAAAGAAATGGAGATGCATCTTCGTAGCCCAAATAGGCGGCCTGCAGACCCGTGTGGCTGACTGAGGAACTATTAAACATGTTAGACGCTAAGTTTATTTTGTCAACAAGGGGGAGATGCAATAGTGTGATGCAGTCTAGCGTTTCAACAAAACGGAACTATAAGAATTGCAGAGGCTGACGGAAGACGACTCACCCGCAATGTGAAACCGAAACGAAACTGGAACAGAGAGATCCTGAGACACTGCCAATCAGGCATTGATGGAGACTGCCGCTGAGAATGAGCCCGACAGGCCCTACCGTATCGCTTCATCGAAGAATTCAAAAGAAAGACAATTTCCTGTTTTGCCGTGATGTATATTACTTTGTTTTCTTTTATACACAGAGGGGGGAGATGTAATGATGTCGATGCAAAGTGCCCAGTGACCCAACTGGTCAGGCACTAGGACCGGCCCGAGCGAGGGACGAGGGCAGGCGGAAAGGGAGGAGCTGGGGACCAAGTGGGCAGGAAAGGGCAGTAAGCAATTGGGACTTGAAGAAGGAGGATGATTAATAAAGAAGGACCATGACCCTACCCCACGGTGTCCGCCTGAGTTATTGGGGCTGGACACTACAATTGCCGTGCCACATATTTTATTATCAGTAACGCGTTTCGACTGACACGCAGCCGTTTTCACACAATTGATTTTTTTTAAAACACAACTTGACATAGAGAAGATTTGACATAGAAAAGGGACAACATGTCCTGTTGTACTCAAGGACATCCATTTATAATGTGCAAGTATATGTCCAAACACTTTGCAGACTTTCATATTAATAGCCATATTTTTAAAGTAATGAGCAGTGTTTTCAGAGACATTGTATATTATGATAAGAATTCATCACTGTAGTATGGTAAAGTTGTTATTAGGATGACAAATATTGACAGGAGTGCTACGATTGCTAACTCCTGCACATACATCGATAGGAGTGCTACGATTGTTAACTCCCGCACAGCAATCTATGTATGTTAAAAAATTAATTATCAGTTAATTAATTATTATTAATCAACAACTAATTATTAATAAGTAAAAAATAAATTATGTCCCTCCCTTTACCCCGACATCCCACAGCCCACACCTAAAAAAATAATTACACAATTAATATAATTATTATCTATTAATTCATTATTTAACAACTAATTATTTATTTAAAAATAAATGACTTCCCACCCTTTACCCCTATAAACACCACAACCCGCAAAAAATATGTACCATTTTTTAACCCATTTAACAAAATTAAATATCAATTAAGTAAATAGTCCTTAAAATATATCATTAATTTATTATAATTAAATTACTTCCCACCCTATACCGCTATAACTCATAACCTGCGACAGAACTAAAAAACACAAAATGTAATTACATTAAATTTCATAACTACTAAAAATGTAACTAAGTTAGTATGAAATATTGACCATAATTAAACAAAAAATAATGCAATATACATTTAAAATATATACTAAAAAATATAATAATATTTTTAAAAAATTATTTTAAAGAACAATATTTTTACAAACAATATTAATGAATTCTATATTTTCTTAAAATTACTATAACTTATCTTCAAATCGATATTCTTGACAACCAAATTATTGTACTTAATATTTCCATTCCACGATATTTCTCACTCGATATAAATGTAGTTAGAATTTTTTGCAACATTATTCTGTCTCACTACTCGGAAGAACGCCGCGGTCTTGTTGACTCTGCCAGGATCTGTCTCCCACGTCGACAGCATCATAGGCTGAAGCGGCTGTTGGAGAGAGCTCGCGGATATTCCTACCATCCACATTACGAAGTGGCTTTCCATGCAGGAAAATACTTGGGGTAAATCTTCAAGTTTGGGTTGGCGGAAATGAAGAAAAAGGGGTGAAACTTTTTTCGGGGTCTCACCACAGATTCTGTCTTTAAATACATTGTCCAGGCCATAGCTGTGCTGCTGCCACTCGACCACAACGCTCACCCACTCCTTTGTTGATCAATTCTAAGGTAGGCTCATATGGTGGGTGGGTGTTTACAGTCAATGGTGTGTGCATGCTGTTGGGGTGCAATGCTATATGTAAAAATAATGTCTAGGACACATTACCTACATGTACATATTGAGATATACACAGCATATATGTGTATTGAGATGTAAATAAGTAGTACTTTCTTGTCTCCACACCACTTTTGTCCACACTACAGCTGAACGCCACTGACAGGACACCGCCAGCTCAACTACTAAATCAGCTCAGCACTATACCACCAGCCAGACGGCGACGGAGTACTGCTAGCCAGCAGAGAAAACCGCTGCTGTAGCAGTTTCCTATCTATTGTCACAACAAATAAATACAGCGGGCGAAAGATCATTGACTTGGCGGAGTACTTGGGATCTTAAACAGGCCGTAGGGTTTTGATCTGTAATTTGTTGCCTGATGGCTGATTCACAAAAGTTTCTTTACTGTTACATCCATCTGACCCCTCTGGTGTCATGGATATATGGGGGCTATACACAAACAACATTTTATAGTACGTTTAGTATCGCTACAATAGCGTACTAGTAAATGCTATTCGTAAAGATACATGCAGAGGTTCCACCTCTGCTTCCTCAATCATTTTCTGTGTGAATATCGCCACCCTGACAATGGACTCTCCAAAGTGGATAAAAAATGGGTAATACTTACAGAAAAATGGTAGGGATTATTGTAAGAGTAAAGAGGGGTTTAGGGAACGATGTGCACTCACTCACCCACAAGAAAAAAAAACATTCTAATTCACAATCTGCACTTACTACAGTAACTACAGCAAACAAGCATTGACAAAGTAAATATGTCTCACCTATGCAAGAGCTTTTGCTTTTACCTATGTGTTTTTGCCATGTTGTACACCAGCATGGAATGGCAAACAGTGGAGTAGAGTGTTGTACAGTGGAGGGGCAGAGAGTGTCGTGTATTGGAGTGGCATAGTGTGGAGTCCCGTAGAGTGGCAAACACTGGAGTGGCACAGAGTAGAAGGGACTAGTATAGAGTGAATAGGCGTAGAGTAATGCAGAATATAGTGGCATAGAGTGCTACGGCATTGAGTGCAGTGGCTTTGAATTCATCGGCCTACAATGTGTGTAGTAGTATGCAGTAGCATAGATTAGAGTTGTGCATTGCAGAGTGCAGTGGCGCAGAGTGCAGTGGCGCAGCGTAGAGTGGCGCAGAGTGGAGTGGAGTGGGATAGAGTGCAGGGGCATGGAGTAGATTGTTTCAGTTTAGAGTGAAGTGGTGTAGAGTGGAGTGGAGCAGGGTAGAGTGTAAAGGCGTAAAGTGGTGTAGAGTGCAGCGGCATTGTGTGCAGTAGTGCAGATTATAATGGTGTACAGTGGATTGGCATAGAGTACAGGGGCATAGAATTGAGTGTTACAGTGTAAAGTGTACTGGCGTAGAATTTATTGGTATAGAGTGCAGTGGAGTAGAGTGTTGGTCTGTAGAATGGCATAGAGTACAGTGGTGTAGAGTGAAGTTGTGCAGAGTAGATTGGTGTGGCCTAGACTGGAGTGGTGTACAGTGTAGTGACATAGAGTACAGTGGTGCAGAGTATAGTGGCATTAACACAGAATAGAGTGGTACAGGGTAGAGTAGAGAGGCGTAGCGCGTAGTAGCATACACTGCAGTAGCGTAGAGTGGTGCAAAGTGCAGTGGCGTTAAGTGGAGTGGTGCTGAGTTGAGTGCAGGTACAGGTGCATGGTAGTGTGGAGTATGCGTGGTGTGGTAGCACACTGCCATTACAGACAACACATTTTCAATTGAAATGACCATTAAATTTGCACAGACATTCAGTTTAACTAATAACACTATAGAGTATACAAACAAAAATGTGTGGAAATTGAATCACCTAGTGTAATCATTTGTTTTGATCATACAATAATATTGCTTTCTAACACACTTCAGAAATAACACAAATGTGCTTCAATTTGTGTTCCTAATTCAGACATATTCTGAATAGCTTAGACAGGTTATTTAAATGTTGTTGTGAGCTACAAAAAACCACTTACCTATCCAGCAAGATAATCACATAAATCCTCTCAATTTGAATTCAGAGAAAGAAAATTCAACAGGAAGACACCGCCTGACATTTGACCTCGGTCTTTGAATGCACAGCAAATGTGACACGATTAGTAAAAGATATAAAGGCCTGCATCAGTATACAGTAGCACGGTCTAGACAACAGGAGCGACAAACTGAACCAGGAAAGCCTAAAGCAAATAATGCAATCAAATAGAAAGTCAGAGAAAATGGTAGTTACAAATGGTAAGCAATGGGCGGAATGTATTCCTTGGTCATCTTTCTGAAAGTCCCCAAGATGCCTTTGGTTGGCAGCGAACTAAAAAGGACCCAAATATTAGAAAATGTACTCCTGCTCAGTGCTGAAGTAAGTACAGCAGCACACATGGCCAGCCGCTGGTACTACAACACATTCTCTTAGAAAATAATGGAGATATTGACTTAAAATAATGTTAAATTAAACGATTTAAAAATATAAGTCAATTTTATTTCGTGTTAAAACTGTATCTACAAATATTTTTTTTTACACTTAAATTAAACATATTTTAATAACCTTTTTAAATGCGAAAATAGATCTAACAGTTTTATTAAAATATAAATCAGTTAATTTGTTCTATACATACCTTTTAACATTTTACAACAAATAATACAAATATATTTTTTACTGTTTTTTTAAACTTCAGAAAAATATGTTAAATTGTAATCTTTATTTTAATATAATGCATTCAAAAATATTACATTTTAAATGAGGTTATTATTGTTGTATAATTTTCATATAATTCTACAATTAAATATATACAATTAATACATCAATTTTTTACATTAAAAGATGTAAATATTTTTTAAGTTTAACATTTACACTTTTTACTATATACACCATAAAATTACATTTTCAGAATTTTTGTTTTAAAATCCCACCTAAACTAAAATATTTGTACTTATTATGTATAATAAAATATGAATTTGTGTATATCTATACTACTATTATAAAGAGAGAACTTGCACCTTTTGGCCAGGTAAACTCGGGAACCACAGCGCCAATCTACACACCCGATACATCTATGAAAATTTCAGGGTGTGTAGATGGACATAAGCTATATAAATTTTAAAAAAAGTAAATTAAAAAAATTAAGTTCGTAAACAAAGTAATCCCCTGAAAGTAGCGCCGGCCGGGACCTAGCGCTGGCCGCTACGCGACGCGCATGATGACGAAGGAGGAGGACGGTGCAGTGATGAGCGGCAGTGCAGTGAGGAGCAGCGGCACAGGTAAGGAAAGGGAAAGTGAGACTGTGTGATGCAGGGGCAGGCAAGAAGGAGGCAGCAGTAAATGAAAATGTCGGAGCGCAAGTGAGTTGGGGCGGGAGGGGGGCGCGAGTGAGTCGGGCGGGAGGGGGGCGCGAGTGAGTCGGGGTGGGAGGGAGTCGGTGCAAAAGGGGGTCGGGCGGGAGCGGGTGTACTGCCCCCAGCCCCTTTCTGTCCCAGGCAACGCTGGGGCGGGCTGCTAATGTATATATATATACACATATATTGTTAGAGCAAATGTCCCTTGCTAGAGGAGGAGCGGCCGATCAGCTGGTGCCGGTGCCGAGTCAAGGACAAGACTCGTAAAATTTTCCAAAGCAATTGAAATGATACACCGCACTCTTCTAGGTTTTGATTAAGCTTCTTTAATCCATCAAGGAAAAACTTCCTCACCTACGCGTTTCAAACAGATTACTGTTCTTGTTCACGGTAGTTACAAGTCCGTTTTTTCTTTTTACTATTTATACCCTCCTGCCCATATGGCAATTAGGATGCATTATGGGAGGGGTAGTTTTTGGTGAAAACAAACCATGTCAGGTCACTTTCGCAAGTTATCAAGGTTAAATTAATTGACTTAAGATGACTTATAATGGCTGAGTGCACTCAGCCATTATAAGTCATCTTAAGTCAATTAATTTAACCTTGATAACTTGCGAAAGTGACCTGACATGGTTTGTTTTCACCAAAAACTACCCCTCCCATAATGCATCCTAATTGCCATATGGGCAGGAGGGTATAAATAGTAAAAAGAAAAAACGGACTTGTAACTACCGTGAACAAGAACAGTAATCTGTTTGAAACGCGTAGGTGAGGAAGTTTTTCCTTGATGGATTAAAGAAGCTTAATCAAAACCTAGAAGAGTGCGGTGTATCATTTCAATTGCTTTGGAGAATATACACATATATATATAATAAAAAGGTTAAAAGGATATTAAGATGTTCTAATTACACAATCCCATCCACCTGGCAATGCTGGTGCCAGAAATGGGTGTGCAATCTGTTATTAATCATGAATTCAAAGTGCAAAGGAACAGCACTCCAATGCAGTTCACCTACTTTAATGTGTGAGAAGGACGCAATATATGAACTATGTATGTATGTACATATGTATACATATATATATATATATATAATATATATATATTTTACATCCAAATAAATTTTTATTTATTTTTAAAAAGCCCCACTAACTTATGTTAATTTAACATAATTTCCTATAGGGTTCTACTTTGGGTCCTAACCTCCATTTTAAGTCCCTACTTCCATGTTGGAGAGGGTATGTTGTATCAGTGGTTGGCTATATATGGTGTACTTATTACTGCTCTTTTTGTTCTGTAGTAATTTACACCCATACATTTGGCTCCAACCCTATTTCAGAGGATGGAGACAGGTGAGTCTACATTTTTGAATAACGTTATACTCGTAAATATTGAATAGCTAAAAGTAGTAAAGTTACTCAAAAGTGTAAATAACTGGCGGTTGTAAGTTACTCTTGTGAATAGCCTTATAGTATATTTTTGTTGTCCAACAACACATGATTCCTAGTTGTAATTAAGGAAACATGGGTAGGAAGGAAACCCTAAATACTGAGTTTAGGAACAGTGGCTATTTGTACAACTCTGAGTTTGGGATTGTTCATACTATTATGTGATACAGGGGGCAATTAACAAAATGTGGCCTTTCTTGCGCATTGACTGACATTTGGAATTAAAAATGGAAAGAAATCCAAATGATAATAACACATTTTTTACTATTTTGTGTCCCCACTCTTCTCCAGATAAGAAAGGTATCCCACATAAACAAATTACCGATTTTGACAATATGGGTAGCTACTGCATTTGGGCTCAGGGTTGGCCACCACCCTAGGAAACCTACCAAGCTCAAGCCTATCACCAGCAGCACAATAGGCCCCAGAATCATAACATGGGGTCAGTGGGATTTCCTCATGGAAATTGGTCCATTTTGAGGATGCGGGTAGCTGCCGCATTTGGACTTGGGTTTGGCCACCAGCCAGGAAAACCTGTGAAACCCAGACATTCTGAAAACTAGACATCCAGGGAAGTCCATGGTGGTGGTCTGACTACATTTTCTTACGCAATGTGCTGCAAACCTCAAACTTTGAAATTGTGCATTTTGGTCACATTTCACTAACAGAATGTTCCAGAATCTTTGGGGATCCACAAAATTCCTACCACCCAGCATTCTCAAACTTCTGCTGATAAAAACAGTACTCCATTAGGGTTGGAGGTACAGCTGCAATGGCTAATGCACTCACCAGAAAATGAGCAGTGAGAAGTTCTACTAAGAGAGTACTGCCAACATGTAGATCTTCTACTCAACAAGCTTTTAATTGAAAAGAAAAATGTGTTAGTCCGCCTAAGAAGTAGTTTCTTCGATCATCACTAACAGATTCATTGTCATAGCAGACCTTAGGTCAAATACAGTAGAAGATGACTGTACACGGAGTAATCCTGTAAAAATCTCAGTAATAAAGATTTCTCTAATACAATAGAAAGGGGTTTCACATTGTAAACTCTCCTACAAATACAGTAGGGAGTAGTTTTACCACACACACTACTCGTCTAACACTATTGGAATTGGCTTTACATTGTGAATAATTTGACGCATGCAATAGAAGCAGTTCTACATTGCAGACCATCTGTCAAATACAATTGGAGGTGGGTTCACATAGTGAACCTTTATATTTTTACCGATGTGATAAATACAATAGTCAGAAGCTTTAGATTATGACCTCTCTGACATATAATAGGAACGGGTTTAGTACTTAGGCCCCACTTTAGTACTGGCCATAGTACAAGCTTAGAGTGTCAGAGGGAGACTTTATTTTCATGGTAAAGTATACTTTGGATCTGCTTAAAATGTCTGATGGGTCTGTATAGGCAGAGACCACATGGCCATGTTTATGTTCATGTTTAAGCCAACAGCATTCCATTCTTCATTTTTAAGTGTGGTGCCAGAGCACGTACGCCTTTTATTACAAACGTAAATAACTTGACAAGCCCTGTAGATATTGATCACACGCAGCTTTATGTGCTGTAATAGAGCCTGTTGGGACGCTATTAAATGTTAGTTGCCCATGTAGATATTTCTTTGGAGCACATGATTTGCATTCTTGAAGGGACCTCTAGGAGGGATTTCAATTTGCAATCCCACTGAAACCTTGCAAATATTTGTCATTTTATGAGTAATATTAGGTTGTGTGCTTGTTACAGTATTTTTCCTTGTTAGAGAAGAATTGGCTTGACATTGATTTATTGTTGTGTTGGTGCGCTGCTGAGTTTTGCTTTTCTACCCCAAATCACTTCCCTGATTCTGCCTATGACTACTACTCTTCATTACCGTGAAATTTAAGTGCTCGAAGGGTACTGATGTCCAGTCTGGATGGCCGCGGTCAGAGGCTCCATGACTCCAAAGCAGAAAGACCTTTATTGACACAGTTGGGGCCAAATAGCTATAGACTCGAACATCCTGAATTGTATTTCTTAAATTCAATACAAAAGGGATTTTGTTGTTAGGACTTTATGATAAATACTATAGTAAGGGAGCTTACACTGTAAACTCTGTGCCAAAGACCATAGGAAGGAGTTCCATATTGTGGACTCTGCAACAAATGCTATTAGAAGGAGGTTGTCAACTCTGACAAATATATTAGGCAGATATGTACAGTGTGTACTCTCTGACACATTTAATGGGAAGTGCATCTACATTGTACACTCTATGATAAACACCAAAGCAATGGGCTGTAGATTCCTATACAGGATTAGCACTAGACATTGCTTTATTAAGAACCATTAGGCACTCTATGTAGTTCTTTGACTTCAATGCCCTTTTATTGCTTTAATTTGCTGTTTTGGCATTACATGTTTAACCTACACTGATCCTACCAAGTGGCTGTTTAAACTACGCGGATTTGCTCTTAAACTTCGGAAATGTCTTGCTTTAGCTCTATGTTTAATGAGCCATACCTGTTTGAAATTTAATGCGGAAATACGGAGAAGTTTGCCTTAAGCAGTCTTCCTTAAACCTGGACAACGTTTTGGTAGTTAGTGGCTACTGGCCTAATCCAAGCCACGGTAACCAGAATAGAAATATTGGTTACTATCAATACTGATCTTACCTTCAACCCACATGTCAACAAGATCACTGGTACTTGAACTTAATTCTGAAGAGCTTAAGCAAAATTCTCAATTGAAGGGGGAGGTTGATAATCCAGGCAGACATAGATATTTAGTCTTCCTCATCTTACCGACATATATAATCTTGGTGTGCCTCTGTTAAATCTCAGTTGACTTCCTCTACAGGTTACCAGTGAATAAACAGTTCAGGTGTAACCTCTTCAATGCTGATGACGGCACGGTGGCCGTGTGCTGATGACGGCCGGGAGCCATCATGACCACGCCCGCAATCGGAATGCTCAGCACTGCGGCAGAATTCACGCCTCAGTGATGAGGGTAAGATACGCTTCATGGTACACAAGTCCTGTTCGCCCCTTTTCTACTTCATCAGACTCATGCCGTCTCATTTGCTTTGTTCGTATTCTCTTGTACTTCTGATTATGCCCATGTCCCTTCACACAAGAGCAGGCAGATTCTCTTTCTTGGTTCTCGCTCTTACTCCCAGCTCTCTAGAGGTAAAATACTCTGCCTACATAAGGGCAAGGTAAGCGGAGTGCCTGTGAGAGTGTTAGGCACTGCACATTAAATCCAAACCAATAAGTAATGGCAATGCTTGTTAGATTCCATGATAGTTTCCTTCTACTGACGTCAGGAAACTATTTTTTCGTTTGCATATTTTCTATACAGGATTGCCACCTTTGCAAGAAAAAAATACAGGCCGTTTGTTGATGTTTTAACATTCTGCAAATGCCCGGACATGATACTAAATTGTGCATTAAACAAAAAAAGTATGCATTAATTTGTAACACGACTTTTCTGCCTTTTTTTACTTGAATTATTAGTTAGGGATCATTAACGCAGATCTAGAACACGTCTAAAAGTGTTTATAATTACGACTTACAGTTTACAGATAAGGGCTTAAAAGACTAGCATTAAGTGATGTGATTATTTTGTACTGGCCTGTACATTAAAATACAAGTGGGACCGGTAGAAAACCGTCTAGGTGGCAACCCTATTCCTATATCATTCGACTGTTTGCATTTGAAGGGAGTGCCTGGTCTTTGCTCTTTTACCCTGGAATTAAAGATTCCTAGTCCCTGCAGCCTGCTACCATTCCTCCGCCGCTTACATCACTCTCCCATGCTACACTCTACTGCTCTTTGCAACAGACAGCCAGCTTCAACAGAACAAACTATACAAAAAAATATTAGAAGATATTTTTCCAATTCAATTGGCGTGACCAATGTTTGCACCATAGTGGTGTGCAGGGGACGGCCATCTTTGCTGTTAAAATTGAACAAGCATTTCCACAGCGAAACCAAGTGGCTTTGCCAATGCTTGTTACCTCAGCAGTTAGATCTGTGCGACGGCATATGTATCTTCCTGAAGGTGTCACTGTCACAGAAGAGTAAGTGTGCTGTTCCTCCTACATTGCACTTCCACAGAAAGCAAAAACCATAAAACACCATCCTTTGGTGTAAAAAATATCAGGGCTGAAGGAAGAAAGGAATACATGAATCTAAACACCAGAATTTTCCAAGCGAAGCTAATTCATTAACAAGCACCGCTCTCCAAATAGCTTCACCAACAGTTTCTTGTACCGGCTACAAAACTGGAGATGGCAGGGTACATGCGGCTATTTTTAGCCCGGAGCAGCTGGGCGTCGATGGAATATATTCCCTCGTAGCACTTACTCACGGCTTGCTGCCGCCTATTTTTAGCCCGCAGGCCCACAGACGCAACTCCAGCTTACAAACACCAGGCAAAGATCTGGCTGCTAATTAAGGGCTTCTGGCATA
Source organism: Lissotriton vulgaris (assembly GCF_964263255.1). Taxonomy (NCBI): domain Eukaryota; kingdom Metazoa; phylum Chordata; class Amphibia; order Caudata; family Salamandridae; genus Lissotriton; species Lissotriton vulgaris. The sequence continues at coordinate 202,374,357 of NC_141688.1, forward strand.
AAAGAGACAACTGGGCTCCTTCCTTTGGGAGTCCATTTATCTAACATGGCTGGAGCGTCTGACGTCAGAGACGCGTACACGCATGCGAACCCCCTGCGGCAGGGAATAGCAGCTCAGTCTAATAAATGGCACTGAATGGACAAGTGCAATAAAGGGGAGACTGGTCCTGAGCATACGTCACTTGTGCATGTTTATTTATGTATGCCTGTGTGGTTACGCATACATGCCAACATTTAAAAATTGTAAGGCCCAGCGCCTTGATACCCTCACGGGCGAGTAGCACGCTCCACAAACCCTTGTTTGATTGATTGATAAGGTGGGAGGGTTGAAAAAAAATCGGGGGAATGTATCTTCAACATGTAGCAGTCTATATTAGTTAGGAGACAGTTAAAAAAAAGCAATTTTTGACTTTAAGAATTGCGCGTCTCCTGTCTGTATCGGGTCTGTTGACTTGTATGCGTATTTTTTATTTTTATTTATTTATGCATTTTTATATAGCGCATACTTTACTCAGGTGTCAGAGTGCTTGACAATAGAGCAAAGTAAATTATATAAGGAATGAGAGTTGCATGGTAGTAGGCGAACCTACTTATTTGTACCACAGTTACTCGTGATAAGAGGAACACACTCTGAGCACTCTAGAGCACTTACATGTGCAGATTTACTCCTGGACATGGTTACCAAATAACTATCTCATCAGGGCACATGTTAGTGGCCAATCGTTTTGTCGCGGTCGCTGCGGGTTCGACAGACGATGCTAAGGGAAAATTAATTATTCATTGTCCGTCGAAATGGCCCTCCTTCCAGGCCCCACCGCTCTTATCTGCAGCGGCCGCGGCTGCAATCGATCCGTTTTGTGTAAGTTTGTCCTACATTCGGGTGGGTTGTCCCTGTCTCTGCAGTAAGCTTGTGCAGGATACAACTGACGCACACCAACAAAGGGGGAGAGAGGATTCACTAAGAGGTCAGTCATACGTCCTCGAAATGTAGTACATAAACTCAACTAGCCATGGCACAAGTCAGAGGTACAGGCGGGTGGACGGTGTCCACCCACTATTTTCACAGGGTGAACTCCGTCCACCCTACCAATAAGTTGGTCCCCACGGAAAAATATATTGAACTCGTCCTAGTGAAATTTTCAAACATCGGTACACATTCAGCAGCACCAGGAATGCACGTTGCCTGCATTCGATAAGCAACAACATGCAGGCGGAGGACCGGTTGGGCCTTTCGAATTTGAGACTCCTGCTGGGCCCATAAAAAAGGCCGAATTTGAGGGATCATCGGGCCTCCTTTTGTTCGAGTCTCCTGGCTGGGACGAGTCAGGAGCCTCACACCTAAAAGCAAATGCAGCAGAGGGGAGACAAAGGCTCAGATCTTGTTAGCACTTTACACATTCTGAAGAGAGGCAACTGTTCACTGTGTTCAGGCTCTGTTTACGAGATATGCATGCACTGTAAGAATGTCAGATGTGTTGTACTCTCCTAATATTTAAACAAATTCCATTTAATTTATATAGCGTTTACTACCCCTAAAATAATTTAAATACCACTATTTTTCTTGTATAGTGCTACTCATCCCAATGCAGTGTGTCAGGGGGCTTTACATCACACATACATTACATATTTAATACATCATATGCATTTTAAATCACTGTACAGGATTTGTTATATAAGGCAGTGGGGCATTACAAGGTGTAGAAGTCACATATCATCTTTCATAGTTCACGGTGCTATATCAGAAGGTTTACAAAGCAAGTGCAAGTAACATAAGTTTCTTGAGTTCAAAGCAGTTACCCACTTACCAAGCTACATAACAAAAATCGGTCATTTGCATGTAACATGATGAACTTTGCATTAACCCTCTATGCTACTTTGAGTCCAAACTGAGGACCAGACAAAATACAAATATTTAGAGCCTTCTGTTACTTGGCGGCGAGCCATTGGAATAAACTGCCACAAAAGATCAGGTCTTGCAGTGAGCTATTTAGCTTCAACAGGGGCGGCTCTAGGCACATGGCAGCCCTGGGCAGGGAGCGTAGGTAGGGGACCCCGGAAGAGGGGGTCCGGGCTGGGTGGAGCGCGGAGGCCAGTGAATAGTGGGGGGGGGGGGGGCAGGGTGTTTGGGAGTGGAACAGAGCTGGAGGCCGCCAAATCCTTGCCAGGGGCCTCCATGCAAATATGTATCCATCCTCAGAGGAATATTATATTAAGGATATATATTGGCGTGGTGGCCGCTGGGGTTTGATGGCCCTGTGCAGGTGCACAGCATGCACATCATAAGGCCACCCCTGGCTTCAAGAAACCTTTAAAGATATGGCTGTTTTAGAGGTATGGACCCAATTTTACCTTCTCCTATAGCGCCGAGAGATCCCCTTGGGGATGATTCGTTTGTGCTCTACAAGTCCACAAAGTAAAGTAAAGTAAAGTTTTCAGCAAGTGAATTAACCTCCAGAGTTAAGTACAATTATTATTCACTCAGATTTACTGCAAACATACAGATCTCAGGAGCAGGTGCATTAACCCCACAACATAGTCTTTGCAACTAATTAACCAGAATAGGTTTACTGTCAGTTTTCTTCTTGTTGTCAATTTCTTTGCAGTAGAGTTTACATTTTAATAAAAGTATAAGATGACGCCCAAATTTTGCAACAGGGTCAAGTCGCTCTTTTGGCACAACCATGACGCATACTCTGTTTTGGGATTTACAGTACCACAGATTGCCCTGCCTTGCATTACCTTGCGTCGGATAGGTATTTTATGGTGATGCTAGGGCGTTCCTGTGCATCCATCGATTGTATTTTGGCGCAGAACCATATTTATAAAGACTTGCAAATATAGGTTTGCCCCAGACTGGTGAGTCTACCTGAGGCTGGTGTAACAAGGAGATATATATCAATTTCTCCTTGTTTTTTCCTCTTTGCATGTATGATGCATTCTGCTGCACACATACAAAGAAGAAATAGCCTAATAGGATAGTTTTTGCATTGCTTTGGGGGTAAACAAATATGCTAACCTTTTTCTAAGGGTCCTATTCCAATAATCTTTTTCTTTCGCTACCCTAAAAATGCTTTTTCTTGCAGGCTCTTTTTTTAGCCCCTTTTATGCATTCCTCATTGTTTTCTTATCTCTCTTCTAACTTCCCTTTCTTTCTCTCTTTCTTTGGGTCATGGTCTGTTGGTGAAAAATGAGCCCCTGTCTCTGTTAATGAGTGCAGGTGGGTAAGGCTGTGCAAGAATACTTCACGTATCAGAGTAGCCTCACTTCTGTAAAGAGCTGACAGCTAAAGCAATCACATCTACATGGAAATGTACTGCATATGGAATATTATGCCTAGTTGAGTATGCTGGAGGTGGAGTTAGTTTGTTCAATACTTGGGAAAAGGAACCTTTACGCTGACAAAACGCACCATTGTATTATTTTTAGCTCACAAAAGTGTGAATCTTCTGCCTAAATAAGGAGGGTTTGCATGTATACTTGAACTGCACTCAAATGTACTCATGATAGACCTGCTAAACATATATTTGAGGGTTTATGCTCTGATGTTGCTACTTTTGATACCACTTCCTGTAAAGCTGTGACTTGTATTGCTACTTCCTATGATGTCACTTCCTGTGATGCTATGTGTGATGTCATGCACCGTGATGTTATGCTCCGTGATATCTTGTGCAGTGATGTCACATGCCTATGATGTCACTTGCATATTGTCTGAATAGGTTAGTTCCCCCCCCACTACATTTTTAAGGACTTGTGCCCTGCAACTAGCATCACGCCCCACAAGGACATATATACTTTTTATTACAAGTCAGTGATTTTCTAATTTTTGGACACATGAACCCTTGTTCAGTAACGTAGAATGCTACATCTAACATGACATAACTGTGGGAACAACAAAGCCCTTAATGTTCAGGCTCAGCTTTTTACACTTACCGTAGTGAACATTGATAAATTGCTTAATTGTTCGTCCTTCAGGAAGTTTTATTTGTTACATGGAGGCCCTCAACTGCTAGCACGTCCTTCAAAAACCTTGGAATACCCTTTAACCCCTTCTGTGCTGATGACGAGCCCAGGCTCATCATGCAGCACGGTGCTCGTGTGCTGTTGGCGTGCCTGGGCTCGTCATGAGCCGTGGAACGCTCACACGCGGGGATAATTCCCCTGCTGTGCTGAGCGTTCTATTGCGCGAGCCCAGGGTCGTCACCAACACACGAGCACCGTGCTGCATGACAAGCCTGGGCTCGTCATCAGCACCGCGGCGCCGTGTGCGGCCCCTTTCCCCCCCGCACCGCGGGGGAATTAGCCCTGCGGCGAAGGGCTTAAGACAGGACAGAGATAGCTGGAGAGTCCTGGTTGACGGCCTATAACCCGGTAGAGGTAGAGGGCATGACTATGTAGTAAGTATACCCTTTAAGAAGCATCTGCACTAAGATCTCCCAAATATAAGCTCTTGGGACCAGTAGACTCTATGATCTACCTAATGAGGTGCAGAACCCAATGACGAAGCATGCCACGTAAGTGGGTGATTGGTGGTTGTTGCGCACTTAAATATAGATTCCATGAGTTGGAATAAAAAGTATCTGTATCCTCATAGAGCAGCTCACTACTTGATTTCCTTTGCAGGATGCAACATGTTTAGTATTTTGCTGCTACCAGGACAAGCAAGACAAAAGCTCGTCAGCTGCAATTGAGCTAACCTACATGTCACCAAGAGCTGCCTGACAGGGTGTCACTATAGGTGCTGATGAGAGCTTCCCTGGGTCGGCAGCAGGCGTGACTGGTACGGCGTAGATGCAGCACAGGAGTGCTGCACAACGCAACTTCAGGAAGCCATTTGTCTTTAGTGATGCTAATAGAGAAAATGGGAACCTATGGTTAAACAGCCCTGAATGTGTGAATGAAAACCATAGCAGTGGGCAGGTGGGCGGGTGAGTAGTGAGGAAAAGTCTGATTCAAAGTGCACACAGATTATCAGAATAGGTCACAGAGTAAGAGTTGCCCAAGATCAAACATTTTGGTTAAGTAGGAGCTCCCAGGCTGGTACACAGGACTATTTGCTGGAAAGGATATAACTTTACCACCATATTACATATTGATAGATTTTGGTGACTGGGCTATGAAAATGATGCTCTCAGTCGCCCCCACCACTGGGTAATATCTGATCCAGTTTTTTTATGTAACCGCACACCTAATAGCTTTTAGAACAATTCTATAGAAGCCCACGTTTAGCAAAAAATTAGAGCAGGGTATGAAAATCAAACAGTGATTAATCAAGGTCGCACAATTGGTTCATATAGTGAGGCCAGGATTTTAAATGAACGTGTCCTAGTTCCACAATTTCCAAATAGCCCGCTTCACCACTACCGTGGTGGCAGTGACTCTGATGGCAAGGCAAAGGGACTCTCCTTCCCCGGCAAATGTCAAAGTAGTGTAGGCCCTGTCCAGATTGATAAAATAATACTTATTTCTTGAATATTTAGGTAAAGTGAGGAATATTTGTTAAATGTCCTATGTTCCATAACTGAAAGGTACCCACTGGACAACATGTAATTGTATTGTCTGGCCCCTCCCAGCATTCTAGAGGTCCTGGCAAGATGTAGTTATAGTATTCACCACCGGCATTGGGTCTATTTCTAAGCAACCTCAATATTTTCATAGAATGTGTCAAAGGCACTGGTAGATTGTGAGACTCTGCACCCGGAGCTGTAGGTGGTTACCAGGCCGTATGTGTGGTGTATGTTGCAGTTTACCATTTTGTGTTTCAGTGAATCCTTATTCATTGCGTTAAACAGATTTACTCATTTTGTAAGCTTTGTGCAGTTACAGCATATTCCAGCAGGTGGTGAAAGGCTTGGTACTTAAATGCAGTACATTATAATATTCACACTCAATAAACTCAATACGTAGCCGAAGCTCCTGCTTTTGGAGTTGGGGAACCAGGTTTGAGTCTTGGCGCCTGCTAAACATCCTGTGATGCTTGGCAAATTACTTGATTTCCATGTTGCTACAAAAATATATGAATGTGTCCTTGGGTAATGTAACTGGTGCTTATGTAAAGCATTCTAATACGTCTGGATCAGGGTGTCACTAAATAAAACTGCAAGAAACCAAGCAACTCATAATCACTTTTGCACCACAACAGACGTCTGTCAGAGTATCTGCACAAGCACAGTGTCTTTGATTGCTGAATCAACTCATCCTACTACATTCAGATACATGGGTCCAAATAAAACTGGGGAGTGGTACAACCGTATCCAGGCAGATCCCAACCTCCAGAGGCTTAAAGCAGGGGTGCGTTTTGGCTCCTACTCTATTTAACCTCTTCGTGGCTGATCTTTCAACTGACCTAGATAATTGTAACCATCATGCACCAAACCTGGGAGGCCTCCCTCTCTCAAATTTACTGTACGCCGACGACCAGATTTTAATCAGCCAAACCCAAGTCGGCTTACAACACCTGCTCCATACTACGAACAACCACGCCTCAAAAAACGGGTTAGAAATCAACTTAGAAAAGTCAAAAATAATGGTGCTAAACCAGCGCAACCCAAAAAAGCGACTGAAATGGCAGCTGGGTGAGAGAGAACTTGAAGTCGTCCACGACTATAAATATCTAGGAATTATCTTTGATAAGAATGGGACATATGAGCAACAAAAAGAGGTGATTCAGAGACGAGGTACCATCTTAGCAATCACCCTGAAAAATCTTAAAAGCAAAATAGCAGGACCAAACCTGCTCCCGCTGCTTGAAGTGCTTCGCGCAAAGCTGCTGCCCACGCTCACATACAGCAGCGAGGCCTTGCGAGGGTCGGACGAAGAAACCCTCAATAAAACGGTTGCTAAAGCTTTAAGAATAATCTTCAAGCTTCCTAAATACACCTCCCCAGCCCAACTACGCCTCGAATTTGGAATAGTAAACCAGAGAATAAGCAGGAAGGCCGCGTATGTAAAGAACTGGTATAAAATAAAGAGTGCAGAGGCGGGCTCGCTGAACTCATTCCTATGGAAGGAAATCTCAAGGAAACATGCCTCACCGGCCAAAGACTACCTCCAATCAGGGATCAGCTTGTTAGCCCTGGAGAATATATGGGAGTCAGGACTCCCATTCAAGACCATAAAAAACCTGGTGAATAAGTCAACAAAGCTCGTCTCCACCGCAAATGATAAAGAATGTCTAAATAAGAGGGCCCATAGCTGGTTCGTGATACAAAGCTATCCAAAATGCTCACCACAACCGTACTTCGGTACCAGCTTTTCCGGGCCTTTAAAAGAAGGCTTCTTGGCCCTGAGGATGGGCATCCTTCCTGTCAAACCACATTTGCCCCCCTGGAAACGTATATTCACATCTACACAATGCAGACTATGTGGCGAAACTAAAGAAGATATGCTGCATCTCCTATGCATATGTAAGTTCCTAGACCGGGAGAGGAGAGAACTGCTAAAACCGCATATAAATGAAATGCATATCCGGACGTGCAGACAGGCAGTGAAGGCGTGCTTCAGCGGGGCCAACGTTAAACTAACCTGCAGCTTCGTCCGCTACATGAAAACTGCCCAATTAAAGCTTCTCGCCGCAGCCTGAGCACAGTTGCGCGCACCCAAGCTCTTTTATCCGGCAACTCTCTTTGACTCCCACTACGTTCCGACCCTGAGGCAGTCGTCCACGACCACACAATAGCCTATTAGAACTACGGACACTGGCGTCACCCCCAGACGGGGACTCACCCTTACTCCTTCCTTAAATTTTATACCTTCATCACAAACAAACTGTATGTAATTTTAACCAGAAAATTGGTCGATTTTAATGCATATCCATCACGTTGTTTTTTTAAGACAATATGAAATGATGTCACATATATGTATCCTTTTATACATTTTTTCCTGATGTGTGTACTGCTAAGATTTTAATTAATCAAGCAATAAACTTACTACTACTTGATTGCTGAGTGTCCAACGAAGTGATATTGCAAAATTGACCACACTAGACACATTGCCCCATGGTAGGCTTTCATTCAGCAAATCAGTGAATTCTGGGATTTGCAGTCATGCACCATCTCCTTTGTACCAATAGTTGTAAAGTTCTAGACAACAAATATTTCTTTAAGGGAAACTGGACTGGATTATGGTGTGCCTGTTCCCATGGAGTTGAAACCTTACTTGCTGAACCAGAATGTATGTCTCAATGCAGATTTCCACTAGCCCTTCCTCAGAGTGAAGACGGTCTTTAGTAGAAGTACCCACAGCATTCTGTCCATCAACTTTTACTTTTGCTTTTGTCGCCCTATGTAGAAAGGGTATGCCCAGATATGGGTCCCGTACTCACTGCACCACTGGATTCAAGATAGCCTGGCTGATGAGGGATGATGCCCTGGAACCGGTCCCTGGATGCTTGTCTCTGGTTCAGGGAAGACCTGCCTTGGCAGTACGGGTTGGACTGTCCCCATGAGGTACAGGGTCAAGACAGATTTGAATATGGCTAATTCCAAAGTGGGGTGGCATGGTGAGCAAAAGAACAATGTATTAAACCCAGATCTATGAGACTGGGGGCATTGTTCAGCATCCGTCCATCAAGTGTTCCTTCTGTTTAGTAGAAGTACCAGCAAACTATATTGATTTTCATAATATCCTTTACACGAACCTAGATTATCTAATGCGTACAGGTGCTTGTTGGTAAGACATTACAGTGAAAAGCACGTATACTTAAGTTTGTCAGAAACACTTACCTTGCCGCCGGGTCCCGCGTCTCTGCTCCTGCTCTCCTCTGTCAGACTCCAGGAACAGGTAGCACAACCAGGTACTCCGGACTATGCACAACGCTGCAGCATTCTGATTGGTCTGAGCATCGTGGTTTGACGCTCAGCCAGGGACCCAGAGGCCTGCACGTAGGAGTGGGCAAGCCTCCCCTCCCCTGCCCTGCTTCAAGAGCTGAGCAGCCCCGCCTGCCCACAAAGCAGCACAGAAAACACAAAATACTCAAAGTTATTATCACTTTATGCTACCTTTTTTGCACTGCTTAAAAGTAGTGAGGCAACACTCCTCTGCCATAGCTGAGGAGCCGCCACTGCCCATTTTGAAGATTGTTGCGTTTAGGGCAGTGAGGCCTGGGCCATGCAGGACACATGGGCGAGGGATGAAGGGCACTCTTTCATCAGTCTAAGAAGGGCAGAGCCCATATCGAAAACACTCATTCAAACCAAAAGCCAGCCAGGCTACGTGTTTATCAGAAGAGTTTTAGAAAATCTGCTTGCCTCTTCACGGCCAGTGGCTGGGACAAAGAGCCCGTGCATTGGTGGCTACTGGCCCGGCGAGCAAGACATCCCAGAATAAGTTACTGCAGACAATCCCAAATCAAGTGTTGCACTTACAAACTGTTACATTCCCTTTAGGACATCAACAACCTAGACAGCCTGATTAATAGATCAACATCAGAACTGCATACATGTCAACATTTTAGGACAGGGGCGTGGGAGATTTAAAATAAAAAACCGGGAGAATGAAAATTCCCCATTGACCTCTATTGTAGAAAATGCACTTTCAGGCAGGAGACAGCTGAAATAAAGCCATTTTTGGCTTGAAAAATCGGTAGTCTCCCGGCTGAATCGGGCCAATTGGCATGTATGGATCCGTATTATTGATCATATTCCGAAGTGAACCGAAAGGGTTGTGCTTTGGTGTCAGACTTTTCATTCCACAAACCCTCTCACAAAGAGGCAGCTTGGTGTCACTTGAATGAATCGACTGACTGTCAGTGCCTATAGCTAAATCCGCCTGAGGAAGACCGCTTCGTATTATCAAGTGTACTGGTTAGCCTCTTTGTAAATAATGTTGCAGTCATGGCTCGCGGTGTGAGCAGCATTTCAGCAGACCAGGTGGAAATTTTCCCTGTGGCAGCACTTCCGTGAACTAGAACGAGGTCGCGCGCATCCCTACAAAATGCGTCGGTGCAACATTTTCTCCACGGTCATAAATCACGTCCAATTTCACCCTCTGACAAAATTAAATTCAATTTGTGCAACCAGCAGCTCTGTTGTTACTGCTCTTCCCATTGGTGTTTCCTGGTGAAGCTTGGGAGGGGTCACCCAGGGTCACACAATTCTGCGCATCTCAGCGCTGAGGAAGTGGGTTTCCGCCCAGTGTAATTGTGCCTAAGACACTAGCTGAAGCAAGGCCGGGAAATATGGAATATTAATGAGTCCTGCACTGGGGTACTCCCAGGAAGACCCTGCAATTTCCTGTTTCAACCTCAAGCAAGAATTAGAGGGTGGGCGAACATGTGAGCGTGCATGCATATTCAACCTACAAAAACAAACATTTATTCTTGGCGTTAAAATAATTGGCCTCCTGTCGCCTTGCATGCCAGCGATAATTGTCGCTCATGACATGCAAGGTAGGCATTCCCAACTAAAAGCGACTGAAAACAGTCGCTACACAACTGTCCCTTATTAGCAAAGCAGGCGTAGAGATAAAAAAATTGCGCTAAGCGCGATTATCGCTAGAATTTAACACCTGCTAAAAATATGTCTTACATGTTTCTTCATTGGGAATGGATTGTCAGGCTAAGTCCACCGTGGTGTTAATGCGTGAATATCGCTGGATTTCAAGCGATATACACGTATTTCGTCGCTATTGCCTGATATTTTATCGCATTGGAGATACACTTTGCCAATAGCATGTTATCTCCACAATAATATCCAGCGATAGGCGGCGATGAAGAAAAACGCGCTAAGCGCGTTTTGCGATAATTATCGCAAGTTGTTGCTAATATCCCCCAACGTTTTTTTTAGGTATCCAATATACATTAAAATCGAGCAAATACCTGCCTCCCCAGCCACTACTATAACTTTGGGGACCTGGAATAATCAGAACTGTCACATTTACATGCAAGAGAGATATTTAGATGTTGTTTTGGCATTGATGACAAAGGCGATGTTTGGTGCAAGCCTCAACGGGTTCCTGCTCAGAGCCCTGGCACTTAATAGTTTACTAATTAAGCACTGCGCTGATGAGGAATATTTATGCAAAAGGAGTCAAACCTAATCCTTACCCAGGTGACAAGTTGGTACTGGAACATATTCCAGCAGACACACATAAGTAATGTGGATTCGTGTAATCTACTAAAATCATTCTTAGCCAGGAACTATAGCTCAGACATGAGCCTTTAGTGTAATAGGACCTTAAGTCCATACATCATCCTTCCAGGTCACTAAAGGACAAAAAAGTTTGCCTGAACTAATAGCTTTGTCCTTCACATACTGGTAAAATGTTTTTATGTTCTTTTTTTTTGCTAGCCTATGCCACAAAATGAAAAGGAACAAGATATGCAGCCACCTAAACGTTCACTGAGATGGCCGTTTCACTAGTGATGTTTATGACGTAAAAAAAGCCTTTCAGGGGTGCCATACAATGTATTATTTGTGAAGGAGACAAGAATAAATCACTGCCATTACCAAGCACTTAAATAACAAGCAGCGATAATGTTATAGTGTCAGTTAAACATTTTATTACAGGTGGATACATGCAGAAAATGTTAGATGGATTAATGGATGGATGGACGAAGGATGAAAGGCTGGAGAGAAAAAAGCAAGTATAGGTGGATTGTGGAAAGGTGGGGGTGGGGGAAAGGAAGGACACAGCTAAATGTAGAGAAGGATGAAAGGTACAATAGACACTAGTAAGATGAAACCAATCTAAACATAAATACACTAGGTGATATAATTTCCACATTATTGTTTGTGCGCTGTATAGTTTTATCAGTAAAACTGAATGTCTGGGCAAATATAACGGGGATTTTAATTAAAAATGTGCTGTCTTGAATGGCGTTGTGCTACCACACCATGCATACTCCACTTTACCCTACTGCAGTCCACTCTGTACCACTTCATTTTTTTTAATACCTTTATTGCACATGTTGCATTTGACACAGCATATAGCCTACAACCTCTTTGGGCCGGCTGCAATAAGTGTAAACTGGACGTATAGTTGGTAGGATAACACAGCCGTTGTAGCCGACAACCCTGGGGTCCAGCGGCGTGGTGGGATAAAACATGTACACATCATACCTAGGGCAGCTCGGGTAACAGTCGGGCCTATGATTTTTACGTATTTTTATGTGGTAGTGAATCTCCGGTGTCATGGATATGCTATCAGCAGTCCATGAACATCTATGGTTAGTATCCATTAGCAACATTAAACAGTGGGATCAGAAATATAAAGAAGCACAGGTTAATATCCCTTCTCTTCCCGTTTCACCCACTTCCCGTTTCACCCTGTGTACCTTGACAGGGTGAAACGGGAAGAGAAGGGCTTAATAGCCCTTCTCTTCCCGTTTCACCCTGTCAAGGTTCACGTTCCAGTTTCTACGTTAGTTCTATTTTACAAAGCAGAACCTTTATCATAACTGGTTAGACGTTCAGTAATATACACATGTGATGCTGACACCTACACCTCCGCTGACACTTACTAACTTCCACTTCATTCACATGATAAGAGGCACGTCACACACAACTCGATAGGCGTGACTGAGGGACGCGTTCTCCGATCACACACCGATGGTCCTACGCTACGACTTATATCTCTGACCACCATAGCAACATTACTATTGCGGGAGAATGGCACACACGCTGAGACACCAGGCGTGCGGGATACTGCTATGACGGCCGCTTCCACTTACCGCCGCCGAATGCGACTACCCCTATCCCCTATGCCCTGGTACAACACACCAAGGGAGAATGTCTGTGTGTTGCAAAAGTTAGTAGGAGAGTTTGTGCGGGGGCACATGCCTCCGGCAGAGTCCGGCTATGTGCTGCCACGGTATCTGTAACCATATCGAGGAGAGGAGTATCTCAATGTCACATGACAGGTGTGTGTAGTGTCTGTAAGAGGTTTGCTCACGGCGTCTCGTCATCGCCATTATCTGTAGAGCAAGGGGGCCACACCCTCGCCCGTCGCTGCCGAACCTCATGCACTCCAAGGCGAGTCAGAATAGTGCTGGCATGGCAGCTGTTGCTGTGTGTCGAGGCGGGTAGTCTTGGGGGCCCTCCTCAGACGAGTAGGTCTGCCGTCTGTGGCGTGACGTCGGGAAGGTCGGCGGACTGTTGAGAGTCCCGCAGTCCGTAGATGGCTTCGTCGTCACTAGGGAACACGCGTGGCCTAGCATTCGGTGCAGAGGACGGCGCCGGAGAACCGCTGATTTCTGTGACTTTGCGTAGTGCGTCTTGTTGTTCCTGCAAGACCAGGTCCGCCGATGGGGAGCAGGTTGTCGTCTCCTGTGAGTGGTGAGGCGTGGGCGACTTGTGCCGGCGACGTCGTCTCGATCCTCTTGAGGGCGACAACGTGGCAGTACCCTGTGCTTTCCGGGGCGCCTCCTCCACCCCGCCATCCAGCTTCAACCTCCTCAGGGCTGGTGAAGAAGTGCATCTTGTCCTGCGCCACTACTCGCAATCGAGCCGGGAAAAGGAGTGAGTATTTGAGACCCATCTGTCGCAGCCTTCGCTTCGCCGCCAGGAAGGAATGTCTCTGTCTCTGCACCTGGACGGTGTAGTCAGGGAAAAACATCACTGTGGCGTTGTCAAACCGGATGTCGCTGAGTTTCCTGGATTCGTGCAGGATGGTGTCGCGATCCCTATTGTTGAGGACGCGACGGATCAGCGGCCTGGGGTTAGAGCCCGGGGGGAGGGGTCTCGTAGGCACACGGTGCACGCGTTCCACCACGAAATATCGCCATAGCGCGCCCTCCAGTAGGAGGCCTCTCAGCCAGTCCTCCACATGTCCTGTGGGGTCAGTCCCTTCCCATTTTTCCGGTATGCCGACCAATCTACTGTTGTTTCTTCGTGCCCGTCCTTCCGCATCCTCAGCTCGCTCTTCCAGGAATTCCACCCTGTTGAGGAGGTCACGTACATGCTTGTCCGTTTGACTCACCCGGGGCTACAGATCAGCCACTGCCCCCTCCAATGTTGTGGTGCGGTCCTGCAGTTTCTTGTGGTCAGCCCTGAGATGGGTTAGGTTTACCCCCACACTGTCTATCTTCGTTTCTAGGGAGGTACGAGTCTGTTGGAGGGATTCCTCCAGGCATTCCATTACAGCCAGCACATTGTCCAGCTTTGACATCACGTGGTCAGAATCCATCTTGGGTGGCGACCTGACTTGTTGCCCCCTCAAGGATGTGCCACCGGTCCCAGTGCGCGTCTTCACCCCCCCAGACATGGGCAAGGTGGTGTGTGGAAGCGTCCTCTACGCTCAATGGGGGCAGTTCTAGAGGGTAGGTTGCAGTGGCGATGTAGGTGCAGGTGAGGCGCCAAGGTTTCAGTCCCCAGGAGGTAGGCAGAGCTGTACCCGAGGGTAGGTCCCAACGGCGGCATGGGTGGAGGTTGGTCACCAAGGTTTCAGCCCTCAGGTGTTGGGTAGTGCTTGTCTCAGTCCCAACAGGAGCGTCGGTGGGGCGTCCACTCAGTCCCGCCCCGCAGCCATCATGGCTAGTGATAGTGTCCGCTTGGATAAGTGCAAGTTGGCAAGGCAGGTGGGAGGGATGCACATCAGGTGCGGCAGTGTAGCTGGTTAGCATCGGGGCGTGTGGCGCAGTTCGCCCTCTGCAGCTTACTGTGTTTTCTCATAGGAGCATGTCTCAAGGTGAAGGTGCGTCTCTCCTAACCTCTAAGGGGGCAATCGTGTCTTCCTGTCCTCCCTCATGGTCCGTGGTCGCTACCAGTGAGCAGGGAGTGCGGGGGAATCCCAACAGTCAGTGTTGCCGCGTCGGAAAATGGCAAGGGAGGCTCCAGCCACCAGTGGTCGTCTCCCAGCAGCCCGTCCCCCACATGCCCAGGCACCTCACCCTACAGGGTCTGCCCTCGTGGGTAACATCCAGCGAGGCTGGCTCTCCGCTCGTAGCCTCTCGCAGCTCCCCTCTGCCTTCGGGGTCAGCTACGTGGATGCGCAGCTCAGGGGCAATCAGGGTCTCTCTCCCCGGTGTGGGTCCTGCGGGTGTCTGAGGGTCGGTGCACTGCCCTCCTGCGACTCAGCCGGGGTGAGACCGCAGCGCGGTCCGTTTGATGCCGCCGCAGGCGTAGCTCCTCCGAAGTGCGGCGCCGTGCTGCCGGCGTCCGTTGTGTGTAGGCGCCTCACCGCTCCGGCGGCTCCATAGGTGGTCGTGTGCCCGTGCGGAGGAGCTGCTTCTGTGGTTCCAATGTAGGGGTGAGGGAGTCGCCCGATTCTCGCCGTGTTCGGCAGGCGTCTCTGCAGGGTGTTGGGTAGGCCGCGTCACTGGGCCTGGTGCTCTTGCTGAAGCCCCGGTCTCGCGTAGCCGGGTATACCGAGCCGGTCTCGCCCAGCGAGGCCACAGTCACTCCGCCACGGCCGGTGCGGGTCCAGGCAAGCAAACATCCTCAGATTTGGCTGATGTGTGGGTGGGGGTTATCTCCAGGTCCGCTCGCAGCTGCAGCTTGAACAGAATGCAGAAAACGGAGAAACGACCCAGGGAAGGGGAGCTCAGATCGGAGCTCTACCCTTCCACGTCCGTCGCCATTGAGCGCCAAGCCACGCCCCCTAATCTGTACCACTTCATGACACTGCATATTGCTCTTCACCACTTCACACGATGTCTCTCTAGCCAGCACTACTCAAGTCTATGTCAATGCACTCTACTACACACTACTCTACTATGCACCACTGCACTCTACTCCACACTACTCTACTATGCACTGATCCACTCTAAGCTACACTAATCTATTCTACACCACTGCACTCTATGCCTCTTCACTCTACTCTGCAACAGTCTACTCTACGCCACTTCATTCCATTCTGTGTCATTCCACTTTATACCACTTCACTCTACGCCACTGCAATCTAACCTCCAGCACTCTAATCTATCCCACTGTACTCTATGCCACCATACTCTACTCTGCAACACTCTACGCCACTTCACTCAATGCCACTCTACTCTACACCATTTCACTTACATCACTATACTCTGCACTACTGCACTCTATGCCTCTCTACACTACACTGCTGCACTCTATTCCATTATACTCTACAACACTCTATGCCACTGCACTGCATGTCATTCTACTCTACACTATTACACAGTACGTCATTATACTCTGCACCACTCTACACCACTACTCTCTATACCATAGCTCTCTACACACTCTACACCATTGCACTCAACAACACTCTTCTCAGGAACACTGCGGTCCCTGTAACTGAATCTGCAGCACTCTACTCTGTGCCACTCTACTCTGCGCCACTCTACTCTGCGCCACTCTACTCTGCGCCACTCTACTCTGCGCCACTCTACTCTGCGCCACTCTACTCTGCGCCACTCTACTCTGCGTCTCTCCACTCTACTCAGCAGCACTCTACTCTAAGCCACTCTCCTTGTCTCTATGCCATACTAAGCCAATCCACTCTATGCTGCTCCAATCTACTGTGTGATCTCAGTTTTATACAAAGGACAGTGTTGCAGTGTGGCATCCTGCGGTGGTATGACAATATTTGTCCTGGAGAAGGCTCCTGGCCAAAGTGTGAAATGGAAACAATGTTATGTTTCGCGAGAGGAATTGTGTCGCTGACACTTCTCCCTTGCCTAATTGGCATGATGATGTTATTTCTACAGGAGCTATGTGTTGCTCTACATGTGGAGATCTGTGCGAGAGGGCCTTGCGAATGTATCTCTATGACTCTGTTAAGGAGTGCATTACTCTTATCTTCAGAGACAATGTTGTCATAAAGACTAACGTGCTCATCAAACAAGTTTAAAATTTTGACATGTGTCACCAGATTCTCCCTCTTTCTTTTTTGATGAACTCGTGAAGACAACGCTACCCATGGCTCCTCCGTAGGGAATGGGTCTGGTTGTCACTTAGCTCACGTCACCCAGGGGGGACACTTCCGAAGACAGAATCACACTCCTCGCTGCAGGTCTTCTTGTAGTTGGAGTGAGGATTAATGGCACTGCTGGGAAACTGAGCCCTGGGACCCATCGGCTGCTGGAAGGTCTTTTCTTTTCCCGATGCCTTCCTGAAATGATAAACCAAAGCATTAGAGTAAAACTACCTGGGGTTCCCTGGTCACCCCTATGCATTAGGCCAGAGCGCCTAAGCCTGCAGGGAAAAAGAACAAGCATTCAGCCGCGGCCCGTGCTGGTAAGAGCGGTGGGGCGGTAGGGTCAGATGGGTACCTGCACGGGCCACAGCTGCAAGCATTGGCAAAGGCAATAGGTCTCGCCTTTGAGAGAGGTTCTATTTTTGTTTTCTCTATTCAAAAGTTGTTGTGTGTGTAGTAATACTTGATTGTTTGTGTTTGTGTTAATGAAATAGTTTTTAATGTGTTGCTGATTAAGTAATGTAAGTTCGATATTTTGTCTGCCATGGTAGACCTATTACCTTTGCAAAGGTTTTTTGGGTATGTTAGCCAGCTGAAGTAATAATGCACTACCTCAATGGTATTGGAAACCATTACTTTCTTTAGCATGCGTTCAGTGAGCTTTATTAGAACATTGGAATGTTGGGAGCTCCATTGAAAACAATGGAGAGCTCTGGGCTTATAATGGCTGGTATAAGCCTGGAGCTCCAACATTCCAATGTTTCTTTGTTCACAGCTCTGGCTGTGAACAAAGGCTTCAGGGAGCCTGAGGGGATTCCAATCCCCTCAGGCTCCCAAAAGGCTTTGTTATTTTTGTTAGAACATTCTGTCCTCTAGTGACAGAATGTTCTAATAGCCTTATAGCCCTTTGTAGATGGGCTATACCGCTATTAAAGTCCCTCTCCCTTGTTAAAGGCCCTCGCATTCGGCACGGGCCTTTAACGCTGGAGAGGGCCTTTAATAGCCGGTATAGCCCTCTACGGCGGGGTATAAGGCTATAGTACTTGCTCTTGTTAAGCTATTTTAGCACAGCACACAGAAGCTTGGCTTTTTCAGTAAGAGAGGAGGTCTTATTTTAGCCTCCAGTCAGTACAGGAGTTGGATGTCTAGGGTATTTATATATCAACCTAATTGAAAGGCAGAAGAGCTGCATATATTGTGAAGGCAGAGCCATCACATTATATGATAGTAGTGGTGCATGATTTGTGGAGAATTGCTGATGCGGTTTGATGAAAAAGTGTGAAGGTCTGTAAATCAATCACCTCTTGCTGCATCGTCTCTGCGCAACTCATCAGGGAACTTGAGTTCTTTGAGGCACCAAGAAGATGAAGTAGAATGCTCACACAACTGCTTTCCTTGCTCCCGAATGTTAAGTTTTGGGACACACGGGGTAGACGCAAGATTGAGATCCAACAGTCCCTAAAATAAACTACATAGCTGTAAAGTTTTGGGTATGCAAATATGGTTGCGATAATTATTGTTAATTCATGGTGCCTCAGTGTGGTGATTGGCTGTCTCATGTGTTCATGTTGCTTTCCATTGGAAGCAGTTGTTACAAGTAGCTGGAAAAGCAAAAGCGTAAGTCAGAGGGGAGGAGACGGAAAAGAGAGGCCCATGACCGAGAGGGCAGCAGCAATGATTTAGGGGGTGGGTGGACGTAACAGACCCCCTAGAAAATGAGCAAATGTGATGAGATAATGACAAAATTTACAGAGCTGTTTACTGAAACGAAGCTAGGAGCATCAACAATGCAAAGAAACAAAAGATTACCATCCCAAAACACAGGCTGAAAGTAACAAAAAAATAGTGTGTATACATAAACTGAAATAGACGAAAGTGAAAGGATACAAGTAATAGGTCACTGCTCCATGGGAGGTAGCCAGACACAAGAAGGAGGAACAAAAAACATAGATGACCTACATAGAAACAACATTTTGGGAAGGGCATATGAAAAAGAACATTAAAAGCAAAGTGAATACAGCAAA
This sequence comes from Lissotriton vulgaris, assembly GCF_964263255.1. Taxonomy (NCBI): domain Eukaryota; kingdom Metazoa; phylum Chordata; class Amphibia; order Caudata; family Salamandridae; genus Lissotriton; species Lissotriton vulgaris. The sequence goes on from NC_141688.1 coordinate 202,393,192, forward strand.
TCTTGAAGAAACAGCAATTGGCCGACAATCAGGAGATTTGGTGAGGTTCAACTCCTTTAATATGTTGGGTAGGAAGTTAAACAAACAACAGATGGCAAAACCAATGGGTCTCGTTCTTTTGGTATTGCCAATGCATTCATAGGTGCTTTGCAAATGTTTTTTTGTGCTGATTCTATGCAGCGTTGTCTGTGTTTGTCATATCAATATGGGTTGATTCTGGGGATCTCTAGAAAATTTTCAAAGGCTTCTGGTTCTAAATAGTCCAATGTTTTCCCTTCCTTTGAGAATCCACTTAATGGTTGGTTCGATAAGACTGACCCTGGGGCCAGATTTATCTAGATTTTACCCGATGTTGCTCCATCCAAGATGGCACAAGGGCGATGCAATACGAAAGAAAGATTTATCAAGACACACTAGGCCACCTTGCTTGTCCCTGCATGGCTTGGTTAATCTGGATTAAAGCAAGACCGTTAAACTTGCTGCCATGCGTTACTTTGCCCCGGGGAGGTATTCCAAGGGTGAGGCATGGATGTTTCCACACATCCACCCACGGAATTTGACGCATTCCTAGATTTATTTACGATTAGTGGTATACCTGGGAATGCAACTAAATACTTTGCCTTCCCAGGTGAGAAGTAACAAGAAGAAATATCTTTATTTGCTCATTCCATGTGTGCTGCAGTCTGCAGTACATATAGAAAGAGGGAAAGGCTTCTCAAGATTATTTTTGTGCAAGTAGGTGTCCCTCCCTATACAAAAACAATCCTGCCTACAATACAGGCACCCTTGCAACATGATGCAAGGGTGCTTGAGTTGGTGCATGGCTCCCAAAAGAGCTCCAGTGCTGGGAAAGAACGGGATGCACTTTTTAGTGTTAAATACTTGTCCTTTCCCTTTCACACATTGCTGAATTGCGCTGTGTGAAAAATAGTAAATATGAGCCTTGATATCTAGTTTACGAAGTCTGTATCCTAAAGCAAAGAAGGCTTTCCATTTGGCACTGGATTTCAGAGAATAGTCGCCAGCAATTTGTGTCTTGTTATCATCTAGCTTAAATGGCCTGTTCTAGGCTGTCAATTGAACTACCTGCCTCAAAACTACCTGTTAAGAAACAGGCAATTATTTATGTGAGGAGTCATGGCTGCGTATGCACCGAGGACAACATTTCTGGGCACTCAGTAGTTCCAGGAGGGATGTAAATGTAATGGTCAGCAGTTCAGGTAACATGGATTTGTAGTAGTCCTTCCCGTTACCTTTCGCCAGTTCTTCATGTACTCCGTAGAAACTAACATTGTTTCACCATCTTTGATCTTTCATTTCTGTAATTCATTTGCTTGAGAAAGATGCCATATTCGGTTGTAAAATAGTGGTACGAATCATCCGGCTACCTCTGGTCTTGTTTGTAACTTCCCTAAAAATTAAGGGTGCACTCTTAACATGAAAAAAAGGGTGGAGCACACAGAGTATCAATTGCAAAAGTGATCCAGAAGTCTATGATATTTTCTCTTCATCGTAGGGGCTCACACTTATGTAGTTGTTGTGGGAGAACAGTTGATTACATAAAACGATCAAGGCAGCCTGCATGTGTTTCGTCCTGTGGGGCTTTATCAAGGCTGATATACACAAATTGAGAAAAATATATATAAGCCACACTTTACATATTTGTTTCTAAAGTAAAAGTACATCATAATTTTGTGCTACCCACGTCACATGGATAACAGGCCTGTAACTACACAATTACCTATGTCCTAGTTATTATTAATTAGGACTGACTTCATTTGCTTTTTTTTTTGTTTCTCTGAATATGTGACCATCTACTCACTGCAAAGCCTACAGTTTTGGTTATTTCACATACTCTTATACACAATTGCTTGCACATTATGGCATTTGCAAGTTTTTCGTTTTAACATTCAAGCAATATCAACACTACCTTGTGTTTCCAATGTTTTTTCTGATGTGAGCTATGTGTCCTTTCTCTAGTTACACAACACAACAAGACCACCTGGGTCTACTGGGAGAGATGAGTAGTAAGATAAAATGGTGTGCTGGGATATCTCTCTTACAGGACGGTTCCCCTCACCCACCTGTAGGTGGCATACTTGATCATAGGGTAACCTCCTCGCATTAAAAGCCGAGTTGCAATGCTGACTACAAACCCCACTCGGAGAGGGAGGAGTCAGGGATGTTTTCAGTGTTTTCAAGAGAACTCTCCAAAAACCAATGATGTGTGCAGGGTGTGATGAGGTACACAAAGAAAGTGTCTAAGATAACATTAACTCTAGGGTAGGCCAGAAGGTTTTATTGTGGCGTCCGTAGCTTAGAGCTAAAAACAAATACTATGAGAGGAGGGGACTCAAACATTTCATTGATGAGCGATGGTCAACGTGTTTCTGCCTCTTACCCTTCACAGAGGTGTGGTAACCTTCATCTGGACCAGAAAGACATTGTAGTGAAAAATGAAAAGAGAAAGCAAGTGTCTGATGCAGTTTCGTCTAATAGGAGATAGAGGTTCTCTTGAGTTTGCGCCAGGGTAGAGATGATATTGATTACCTGAATTAGCGGTAAACACAACCACCAGTAGACATCTATCTGAGTGCAGATTCACTCCTACCACTGGTGTCGTATTTTATGTGTATGGTTAACAAGTCAGTAGCGATATTCACATTACAATCGTCCCTCTTTTCTCTTTTCGTTTTTTCACTTTTTTTTATAATGCAGCCCGCAGCCGCACCCCTCGCCCCACCGTGCACCCCCCCCCCACCCACCCGCGTGCCGTGAAGGCCGGTCCTGCATGTGGCAGGTGACAGGTGTTGTGTCACTTCGATGTCGGGGAGTCTGTCGCTGCAGGTCTTTAAACCTCCCCAGGCTCTCTTCTGTGTATCTCTGTCTCTAGTTCCTTTATATTCGGATGGCTTATCATGACACTATTCTGAACATCATCTATTTACTGAACCTGTGGCATTTGAACTGGAGCTCTTACAGTCAGCTGCGGTCCGGGACTCCGTGCAGGTAACAGCGGTGGGGCCAGGTATCTGCTTATCTGTGCCAAAAACGAGGAACTGTTTTCCTGCCCAAATCTCGAACCGCACTCCCTGGGGCAGAGGTCGGCTGGTGGGAGCGTTACTGCAATCCGCAGTTTACCATCTCGCTCTCAGCGCGACCCGCCCAGGTAGCAGTGCATTGGTTGTCCCCAGCAACAGCCTACCGGGGGACTGCGAGGCCCAGAAACCACCGCTCCTTGAAGCCGGCGCCTCTTCCCCCGGCGGCCACGCCCACTGATTGGAACGCTGCTACATAACCTTTCGCGACACCCGCTGCGCGGGTGCCGCTCACTGACCTGCTTATCTGTGCCAAAAACGAGGAACTGTTTTCCTGCCCAAATCTCGAACCGCACTCCCTGGGGCAGAGGTCGGCTGGTGGGAGCGTTACTGCAATCCGCAGTTTATCATCTCGCTCTCAGCGCGACCCGCCCAGGTAGCAGTGCATTGGTTGTCTCCAGCAACAGCCTACCGGGGGACTGCGAGGCCCAGAAACCACCGCTCTTTGAAGCCGGCGCCTCTTCCCCCGGCGGCCACGCCCACTGATTGGAACGCTGCTACATAACCTTTCGCGACACCCGCTGCGCGGGTGCCGCTCACTGACCTGCTTATCTGTGCCAAAAACGAGGAACTGTTTTCCTGCCCAAATCTCGAACCGCACTCCCTGGGGCAGAGGTCGGCTGGTGGGAGCGTTACTGCAATCCGCAGTTTACCATCTCGCTCTCAGCGCGACCCGCCCAGGTAGCAGTGCATTGGTTGTCCCCAGCAACAGCCTACCGGGGGACTGCGAGGCCCAGAAACCACCGCTCCTTGAAGCCGGCGCCTCTTCCCCCGGCGGCCACGCCCACTGATTGGAACGCTGCTACATAACCTTTCGCGACACCCGCTGCGCGGGTGCCGCTCACTGACCTGCTTATCTGTGCCAAAAACGAGGAACTGTTTTCCTGCCCAAATCTCGAACCGCACTCCCTGGGGCAGAGGTCGGCTGGTGGGAGCGTTACTGCAATCCGCAGTTTACCATCTCGCTCTCAGCGCGACCCGCCCAGGTAGCAGTGCATTGGTTGTCCCCAGCAACAGCCTACCGGGGGACTGCGAGGCCCAGAAACCACCGCTCTTTGAAGCCGGCGCCTCTTCCCCCGGCGGCCACGCCCACTGATTGGAACGCTGCTACATAACCTTTCGCGACACCCGCTGCGCGGGTGCCGCTCACTGACCTGCTTATCTGTGCCAAAAACGAGGAACTGTTTTCCTGCCCAAATCTCGAACCGCACTCCCTGGGGCAGAGGTCGGCTGGTGGGAGCGTTACTGCAATCCGCAGTTTACCATCTCGCTCTCAGCGCGACCCGCCCAGGTAGCAGTGCATTGGTTGTCCCCAGCAACAGCCTACCGGGGGACTGCGAGGCCCAGAAACCACCGCTCCTTGAAGCCGGCGCCTCTTCCCCCGGCGGCCACGCCCTCTTTCCTACCTTCATATCTAGCCTGTCTCTAACGCGCCGCGGGTCGCGCCGTGGGTCGCAGCCCGGGGCGAAGACCCGGGCAAAGACCGGGCCGTTTTAGGCCGTTAGAGGCTGGTAGAGACTGGACTGGGCCACCTCCCCTGACATTAATATTATTATCCGATTATTTGTTTTTTATAGTAATACTTTCACGACTCACCTCAGCCCCACAACCTAACAAGAATAGCAATGGTCCTTACGAGAGGGAATAAAACTAAAACTAAAGCCCCTAGTGCTGCAGGCAAATTGCTTGGTCCTATGGATGACTTCCTAGCGAAGGCAAACACACTTATAGATGAAAGCATAACTCTTATTGAAGAAAGGGTCTCCCTAGATCTAGCATTTGCCAAAAGATCCTCATTAGGTATCCTGGCCGAAGCCAGATCTCCAGCACCAGGACTCCCAAACGCAGAGTTGGTCCCAACTAGAGAGAGACGCAGCCTACCAAACACAGTAGACCTGTCAGTATCTCAGCTAGCGGACTCTCAACTCAGCTTTGACCTAGAAAAAACCCCCGAACTGCTTCCAACAACTCCTGCACAAATCTCTTCGTCAGAAAAAAGATTAGAAAGGGGTAGGAGGGAGGGAGCAATCAGCAAGAAAAGGGCACCAAGAAACCCAACCACCCCAGAAAACCTGGCAACAACATCAAGTATCCCACAATTCCAAGATGATAGGGCGACACATGTCGAGATTCTAGCGTCAGTCCATCAGGTAGAGAAGGAGCCATCCTCCCTGATAGTCTTGGACCCTTATGCCACAAAACAAACTCCGGTGGATCTGAACGTTGTTGAGGCCCAGGAATTAACACTCTCCAGCATAGCCAACGTAGTCAAACATGCCCTACAACCTTTAGAACATCGGTTAGCAACCCTAGAATTGCAAATCTCTAAGCTTCTAAAAAATCAGCAGTCATTTTTACCACCATGTCCTCAAAAACCACTACAAAACAATAGCAAAAAATCAACAAGCACCAATGCATCAATTGCTAATCCACCTTTATCCAACCCACAACAAAAGACCCTCCGGATAATCACTCCAAATCTGTTGACCAATAAAAATACTTCAAATCCAACCAAAACAACAAAAACCGCAGTAGCCCAAAGCTCTACTAGCAATCTACAACAGACCACTGTTTTGACTTCCCCAGCAGTGCCTGCTACAGCTGCGCCTGCTACTACTGCCGCAATTCCGACGGCACCTAGCAGCACAGCCAATAAAACCTCAGGGAAAATCACGCACAACGCAATAATAAAAACCCTACCCCCCCCACCTGCACCACCAAAAACACCTGCGGGCAGGCCCAAGAGAAACACTGCGGGGAATCCTGGTCCTCCAAGATTCTCAGCAGATTTCCCTCCAGAGGCCTCACCCTATGTGGCAGTTATGGCTGGAGTGCCAGAACTAACAGATCTTACCCCAGAACCGGTCTGGTCCCTAAAAAATAAAGTCCAGCACTGGCTCCAGACCAACCGCCCAATTCCATCATCTTGGCGCGGAAGAATCAGATCTGTAGCTAGGGTACCATGGGTGGGCAACACCCGAAAAACCATTTCCGGGGACTGTATCACAATCACTTTCGAGGATCCTCGAATAGCGGATTATGTCTGTGCCTGGGAAGACATCACCCCAAATGGAGGAATCAAGATCAAGTCCCTCCCCTTTTTCTACCCCTTTAGGCAAGTAGATAGCTATATACAGGAGCAGGAGCCCCCTTGGTCTGTCCCATTTCCCAGGCAGGATGACTTCCCAAACAACAGTTATAATGGCCCCCATAACCAATATGAGCCAGATTATTCCTGGCACCCAGTGAGACAACGCCGCCAGGGAGGAAGGTGGGACGATAGAAGACCTTATACACATTGGCCCCCACATAGAGAGCAATCACGATGGGACCCATGGCAAAACATCCCACTAAGCAATAGGTTTAGCGGCCTAGAAATGGTCGACTGACCATCAATAGAAATCCCTCCCATTGACACTCAAATATCTCCCCCTTTGCAGCCTAATACCATCGCCTCACTTACCAGTAACAAGGACATGATAACCCCAGAAGTAGAATTTGCCGATGACCCTTCATTTTTCATAGCCTCTTATTGGAACATCGCGGGCCTCCGAAATAAAATCGAGGATGGCTCTGCGCAGAAGTTTTTAGCCCCATACCAAATAATTTGTCTCCAGGAGACATGGTCTGTAGAAGAACATCATCTACAAGGCTATAAAACTTACAATGTTCCAGCCCTAACCAGTACAATGGTGTGAGAAGTTGGCCTGATATGTAGTGTTTCCAATTCTGGAACCACTGGGTATCAGTCCAAACAAACCCCAAAGATGTCAGGTTGTAAGTCAACCTTGTAGACAAGCTATCCTAGTGGTAGCATGGACTAAGCAGCCTTAAAGGCTTAACTTAAGAGGTCGTGTTAAGCGAGCTGTTTTACCACATACAATCCTGTAATCAAATGAAAGGACACCACACAAGTATATATTATAAAAATATATGTATTTATTTCTAAATTACTCCCCAGTACTCTTTATGAGGAAAGGGGCACAAGCGTTAAATCAAAAGCACTGTTACACATATAAAGTTGCACGTTTATGGATGAGGGCGGGTGGCCACTCAGACCATATATCAAAAAAGTGGTATAAGTAACACTTTACGAACAATGGTTAGGCCTAGGGCCTAGAGATTCGCTGGGAGCAGTCAGGACAAGCAATGAAGAAGTCGGGAGTAGCCCACAGGAGACGGGTGCAGCACGGAAAGTGCGGCGCGCACCAATGCACTGTCAATGGTGCGTAAAAGTCAGTTAAAGTGAATAAAAAGATACTTCCGCTGAACCTAGGAACACAAAACTTTAGACACAGACCCTAGAGGTGTGTACCAGTGTAAAGACACCGGCGTTGCAAAGTTACCTCACCCACAGGCCGTGGGTGCACAGGGTCGAAGTGGCGTCGGGTTCTGTCACGCAGGTTCTGGGTGCTTGGAGCTGTTGCAGCTGCAGGCGCTGTGAAGCAGAAGTGTCCGGTGCGATCCAAGGGTGGATCGATGTAGAAAAGTACCTGAAAGCAGAGGGGACAGAGTCTGGGTCACTCAGCAGTGACCAGGGTGGAACCAGGACGGAACCAGGCAATGTCGGGCGCAATCAGGCGGTTGTCGATAGGCTTCTCTCCGCTGTCACGTGGGCTCTGGGGCATCTGCGACGTCCAGGAGCAGGTCACGATCTGTCCCACGTAGGCTCTCGCCGTCAGCACCGTCGGCTTGAAGATTGTAGCAAACAGCACTTGGCAAAAGCAATCCACGCGGAACCGGGAGATTGCTTATCACTCGAACCAGGAGGGTCAGAGTGGGTGCTCCTTTTCACAGGAGCTGGTGCAGATCTGGAGCAACCAGAAAAGCAAGTCGGATTTCAAAGTTCATCGGCACAGGGGCCACAAGCCAGCTGGCAAGTGACCGGGCCAACGCGTCGAGCGCACACAAGCAGAAGGGCCCCACGCAGCACTCAGCGAGTGTGGAGGGGTGAGCTTTGGTGCAAGTGGAGCTCGGGGCTGGGGCTTCTCAAACCCCGGTGTACAGCTTCGAGGGTCACTCGTGGGCCGCACGGTCAGCGTCTCGTGGCCTTTTCAAGATGGCGTGCCCCACGCTTCCGGTCGCCTCCACGGGTCTCAGCTCTGCAGGGACTGTGGATCGGGCAGGTAGAAGGCAGGCAAGCTTGATCTCGTCGATCTCTGTCGCTCGAGTTCCGGCGGGAACTGCAACAAAGCAAGGGTCGAGGGCTGGATGGTGCCTGTTTGCACAGGGTGGTCACTCCTTGACCACAAGGGAGATTCTTCAGTCTTCTCACGTCGTGTAGAAAGTCGAAGGGTCCAGATTTCGTTTCTTATGTTTCTTCAGGATGATCTGAGGTCCGTTGGGACTGCTCCCCCTCTTATTCGAATCTAGGGGGTTGGGCATCCTGCTAGGTCCCCTCCTATGGGTGGGACCCAGGAAGGGGGTGGTTACACCCCTCTCCTTTGATCCTGGCCGCGCTGGGACAGGGGCTGGGAGGCCCCAGAACCGGTTTGGCCGGATCCTGCAAGGGGCAGCCTTGTGCTCCCCAGGCAGTGTCTGGTTTCATTGAAACCTCCCTACTCCAATCCACTATCTCCTGTCTGGGGTGGTTTGACACCGCCCTGTGACAGGAAACTCTTTGTCCAGGCCTCCTCTGCCGGGTTTCGGTCAGCAGCAGGAGGTCAGACCCGTGTCTGTGGCAGGGGCATCCATTTTGTGGATCTGAGGCTCATTTTAAATCAACCGCGTTTCAGTAAAGTAACATGTCTTCTCCCTCTAGAAGGGTGGAATGCTATCCCCGTCGCCAGAACTGGCGAGGGGATAGTATTCCAATTCGTATGACACCTTACACGACATGTTTTGATAAAGCCAAACCAAAGTTGCTATATAACCGCGAGGATTATAAGGCGCTTAAGAGTATATGGTATGGCATTATCCCGGATCAGCTTAGGGAGTTGTTCCCGACAGCTGCAGACAGGCTCAGCTCATGCCAGAGCACCATCTCACATAAAACCACGCACTCTGCCTCCAGGATTGATGAGGCCTTCCATAGGAGTGGCTTACAGGCTATATATGTGTCCAGATATAGGTTTAGATATAGGTATACTATATCTAAGCAAGGGGTGATTACACCCACTTGCCCCAGCTGAGTGTTCAGCCAGTTGTGTCAATTTAAGAACCAGCCAGGGGTGGCAAAAGCTATGCTTCAGCCCCTGGTAGGCCTTGGTGGCACCTATGCCCTGGGCACCTATAGTGCATGGTACAGGGGCTGACAAGGAGTCCATTTCCAATTGTGGTATGTACCTATAGTACATGTATTATGAATTTAGAGAGAGAACAGCAGGCTGGGGGTCTGATTAGCAGGCCCACAGCCTCAGTAAGTCGAAAACCAGTGAAGCAAAAAGCAAAAATTGGGGTGACCATAGGATAGCAGACCCTACTCTCCTACATAACCCCCCCCCAAACGCAGGGACATTAAACTTAACCTTGACCAGATAAGTCTTCATGTTCTAAGTGGAAGTACCTGGAGAGACCATCTGCATTACCATGGTCAGTCCCTGGGCGGTGCTCCACTGTAAAGTCCATCCCCTGTAGGGAAATGGACCACCTGAGCAGTTTGGGATTTTCACCCTTCATCTGATTTAGCCACAAGAGGGGCTTATGGTCTGTCTGAATTAGGAAGTGAGTACCAAACAAGTATGGCCTCAACTTCTTCAGGGCCCAAACCACAGCAAAGGCCTCCCTCTCAATAGCTGACCAACGTTTCTCCCTGGGGGTCAGCCTTCTGCTAATAAAAGCAATGGGCTGGTCTTGACCATCTTGATTAAGTTGTGAAAGCACAGCTCCCACCCCCAACTCAGAAGCATCTGTCTGTACAATGAACTGTTTGGAGTAGTCAGGACTCTTCAGGATAGGTGCAGAGCACATGGCCTTCTTCAGGTCATCAAATGCCTTTTGACAGCTAACTGTCCACTGAACCTTTTTGGGCATCTTCTTGGATGTCAAGTCATTCAATGGTGTCACAATGGACCCATAGTTCTTTACAAATTTTCTGTAATACCCAGTCAGGCCCAAGAAGGCTCTGACTTGTGTCTGGGTAGTTGGAGGAGTCCAGTCCTGTATGGTCTGGATCTTGCTCTCCAGTGGTTGAACTTGACCCCCACCTACTAGGTGGCCCAAGTACACAACCTTGCTCTGCCCTATCTGGCACTTAGTAGCCTTGATAGTCAGGCCTGCCTTTTGCAGGGCCTCCAGAACCTTCTTCAGGTGGATCAGGTGATCCTCCCAGGTGGAGCTAAAGACAGCAATATCATCTAGATATGCTGCACAAAAGTCATCCAACCCAGCAAGGACTTGGTTCACCAACCTTTGGAAAGTGGCAGGTGCATTCTTCAAACCAAAGGGCATTACCACAAACTGATAATGCCCACTAGGGGTAGAAAATGCTGTTTTGGCTTTTGACTCTTCAGCTAGTCTGATTTGCCAGTAGCCAGCTGTCAAATCAAATGTGCTCAGAAACTTGGCAGAAGCCAATTTATCAATGAGCTCATCTGCTCTTGGAATGGGATGAGCATCTGTCCTAGTGACAGCATTGAGACCTCTGTAGTCCACACAAAACCTCATTTCTCTCTTCCCATCTTTGGTATGAGGTTTTGGCACAAGGACCACTGGGCTAGCCCATGGGCTCTCTGATGGCTCAATTACTCCAAGCTCCAACATCTTTTGCACCTCAGCCTTTATACAATCCCTGACATGGTCAGGTTGCCTGTAGATCTTATTCTTCACAGGCAGATTGTCACCAGTATCCACCTCATGGGTGCACCAGTTAGTCTGACTGGGTGTGAGTGAAAACAATTGTCTGTGGGCCTGCAACACCTGTCTGCAGTCCACCTGTTGCTGCTCAGTGAGGCTGCCTGCCAAGGCTACTCCATCAACTGAACCATCATCAGGGTTCTGGGAAAGCAGGTCTGGGAGAGGGTCACTCTCTTCCTCCTGTTCCCCATCTGTGGCCATGAGGAGACTCATGTCCTCCCTGTCAACAAATGCTTTCAAACGATTGACATGGAGCACCCTGTGGGGGCTCCTAGGGGTGCCAAAGTCAACCAGGTAGGTGACTTCTCCCTTCTTTTCAATGATAGGGTAGGGTCCAGTCCATTGGTCCTGGAGAGCTGCTGGCCCCACTGGGTCCAACACCCACACCTTCTGCCCTGGCTGGTACTCAACCAGAACAGCCTTTTGGTCATGCCAGGCTTTCTGTAATTCCTGACTGGCCTCAAGGTTTTTGGATGCTCTCTCCATGTATTCAGCCATCCTGGAGCGGAGACCAAGTACATAATCCACAATGTCTAGTTTAGGCTTTTTGAGAGGTAACTCCCATCCTTCCTTCACCAAACTCAATGGACCTCTTACAGGGTGGCCAAACAAAAGTTCAAAAGGGCTGTAGCCAACCCCCTTCTGTGGGACCTCTCTGTAAGCAAAGAGCAAGCAGGGTAAAAGGATGTCCCATTTCCGCCTAAGCTTCTCTGGTAACCCTTTTATCATTCCCTTTAGGGTCTTGTTGAACCTTTCCACAAGCCCATTGCACTGTGGATGGTAGGGTGTGGTAAACTTATAGTTTACTCCACACTCTTTCCACATTGCTTTTAAGTATCCAGACATGAAGTTAGTACCTCTGTCTGAAAGAACCTCCTTTGGAAAGCCCACTCTTGAGAAAACTGCAATGAGGGCTTTTGCCACCACAGGAGCTGTGGTGGTCCTCAGGGGAATTGCTTCTGGGTACCTGGTGGCATGATCCACTACCACCAGTATAAATCTGTGCCCAGATGCTGTTTGAGGATCCATGGGACCCACAATGTCTATTCCAACTCTTTCAAAGGGTACCCCCACCACAGGTAGTGGTATCAGGGGGGCCTTTGTTGTGCCACCTGACTTACCACTGGCTTGGCAAGTGACACAGGAGCGACAAAACTCCTTGACATTTTCTGACATGTGAGGCCAGTGAAAGTGTGGAACAAGCCTGTCCCAAGTCTTGTTCTGGCCTAAGTGTCCTGCAAGGGGAATATCATGGGCCAAGGTAAGAAGGAAGCCCCTAAACTTCAAAGGTATAACCAACCTCCTGGTTGTGCCAGGCTTGGGGTCTCTAGCCTCTGAATAAAGGAGTCCTTCATCCCAATACACTTTATGGGTACCTTGAGCATTCCCTGCAGCCTCAGCAGCAGCTTGCTGTCTGAGGGGTTCAAGTGAAGGGCAATCTAATTGGGCCTGCCCCAGGTCTGCCCTTGAGGGTCCCCCTGTCCCCAGAAACTCAACCTGATCAGGTTCAAGCTCCTCAGAGACAGTCTCCTCTTGGACTGCAGAATCAGTTTCCTGTGAAACCTGATCCTCAACCTGGGGCAAGTGGGAAGGCACAGCCTTAACCCTCTTGCTCCTTCTCTTGGGTTGTGGTTGGTCTATTGTTTCAAGATCCACCACTGGTTCAGGAAGGCACTTCTTAGCCTGAGACCTTGTCACTGCAAGGACATGAGCTGAAATCCCTAGCATTTCTGCATGAGTCCTGTACTCCACTTCTGACCAAACTGAGCTTTCAAGATCATTGCCTAACAGACAGTCTACTGGGAGGTCTGCACTCACAACAACTTTCTTTAGGCCATCTACCCCTCCCCAGGAGAAGTTCACAACAGCCACACTATGGGAAGTAGTGGAGTTGCTTGCATTGGTCACTAGGTAACTTTCACCTAGTACAATTTGTCCAGGGTCCACAAAGCCAGGTGCCACCATTGTGACACTGGCACAAGTGTCCCTGTAGGCCTGAGCCAGTTTCTCATTAATTAAGGGAGTCTGCCTATATTTGCCCAGGTTACTGGGGCTTACTGCAGTGGGCAAAGATAAGTCCACATCATATAGGAGAACTGCCTGTGTGGGGATTCTGACTAAGCCAGATTCCACCTCAGTACCCAGGGTCAACCCTACTAAACCCTTTGGCTGTGTACCACCACTGCTGACTGTACTAGGGGGTGCAGTTGCTTTAGGAGCTGCAGTGGTGGGGACTGGATTTTTCTTAGTGCATTCACTGCCCCAGTGTGAAACTGATTTGCAGGTATTACACCAAGGTTTCTTTGGGCCATCGTTCTTCTTTTTCTTGTTTCCATTTTGGGAACCCCCCTCCTTATTGCTAGTTTGGGGGCCTGAAGACTTCTGGTCCTTTTCTTTATCTTTCTGATTCCCACCCTTCTGGTCTGTTTTCTTCTGGTCACCTTGGTTCTGGTTTTTCTGCTTAATCCTTGTTCTGACCCATTTGTCTGCCTTCTTTCCCAATTCTTGGGGAGAGGTCAAATCAGAGTCAACAAGGTATTGATGCAACAGCTGGTTCTGACAGTTATTAAGGATCTGTTCTCTCATCATAAGATTGTACAATCCTGTATAGTCTGAAACTTTACTTCCCTGCAGCCAACCCTCCAGAGCCTTAGTGGCACAATCTACAAAATCAGTCCAGTCCTGAGTCTGTGCTTTTTGGGTGTCTCTGAACAACAACCTGTATTGCTCAGTGGTTAGGCCAAACCCTTCAATAAGAGCACTCTTCAGAACAGAGTAGTTTTTGGCATCCTCAGGTCTAACAGTGAGGAGCCTGTCCCTCCCTTTCTCAGAAAAGGAGTACCATAAAATTGCTGCCCACTGATCCTCAGGGACCTGCTGTACCATGCAGGCCCTCTCAAGAGCAGTCATCCATTTGTGGATATCATCCCCTTCCTTGTAGGGGGGCACAATTTTTGTCAGGTTTCTATTGTCATAGGCCCTGTCTTTTTCTTTAGGAACTTTGCTGCCACCAGTGGCATCTAAGCCACTTATTTTCTGTTCCCTAGCCAAGGTAAGTTTAGCTTGAGCTAAGGTCAGTTTAGCTTGAGCCAGAGCTACCTCCTCCCTCTCTATCTGGAGTTGGACAGCCCTCATCCTGGCCCTATGCTCTTTTCTCTGGGAGGAAGTCATTCCTCTTTGAGATTCTCTTGAGGCACTAGAAAGGTGAGAGTCCCTTGACAGAGATCTCTCCCTTCTATTACCTGGGAGAATTTGGTTATGAGATCTGGAGTGGTGCTGGCCCTCTCCATTCCCATGTAGGTCCAAGTTGGCCTGGTTAAGCCTGGCAACCTGTACCTGGTTTCCCTGCTGATCCTGATCTTCAGGTTCTTCTACATCAGAGCCTTCCTCTTCCTCTTCCTCCTCCTCTTCTTCTGGAAGATTCTCATTCTCAGGGGAGTTTATCCCTTCCTCTGTTTCTAAGGGAGTCTGACTCACCTTGTCTAGGTCATCCTTTTCTAGGAGAGCTATTAGGGAAGGAATGGTAGGGCCTCTGCCCTTTTTTAGCCCCCTGGCTGTGCACAAGGCACCCAGGTCTTTGTGGCTAAGGTTGTCATATCTGGATGTTGTCCCTATAGGATCAACTTCTACAGGAGCAGAGCCTGAGGCTCTACCTGTATCAGACATGACTGCTAGTGAGGTGTAAGTGGTGCACTTACCTACACTAAGTGGTTTCCTACTGTACCTTGCTAGTGAGTTGTAGTCAGGGTGTGCTAATCCCTTTAATCTACAACTACTAAGTTCAGTAGAACTTAATATGCTAAGCTTTTGATTTATATGTACCTAGAGGTACTTGATGTGATCTTTCAATTTGATAAAGATTGCAATGGTAAAACAAACAGCAAGCTCAAATCCGCACCGCTGCACACCAATGTGAGAAGTTGGCCTGATATGTAGTGTTTCCAATTCTGGAACCACTGGGTATCAGTCCAAACAAACCCCAAAGATGTCAGGTTGTAAGTCAACCTTGTAGACAAGCTATCCTAGTGGTAGCATGGACTAAGCAGCCTTAAAGGCTTAACTTAAGAGGTCGTGTTAAGCGAGCTGTTTTACCACATACAATCCTGTAATCAAATGAAAGGACACCACACAAGTATATATTATAAAAATATATGTATTTATTTCTAAATTACTCCCCAGTACTCTTTATGAGGAAAGGGGCACAAGCGTTAAATCAAAAGCACTGTTACACATATAAAGTTGCACGTTTATGGATGAGGGCGGGTGGCCACTCAGACCATATATCAAAAAAGTGGTATAAGTAACACTTTACGAACAATGGTTAGGCCTAGGGCCTAGAGATTCGCTGGGAGCAGTCAGGACAAGCAATGAAGAAGTCGGGAGTAGCCCACAGGAGACGGGTGCAGCACGGAAAGTGCGGCGCGCACCAATGCACTGTCAATGGTGCGTAAAAGTCAGTTAAAGTGAATAAAAAGATACTTCCGCTGAACCTAGGAACACAAAACTTTAGACACAGACCCTAGAGGTGTGTACCAGTGTAAAGACACCGGCGTTGCAAAGTTACCTCACCCACAGGCCGTGGGTGCACAGGGTCGAAGTGGCGTCGGGTTCTGTCACGCAGGTTCTGGGTGCTTGGAGCTGTTGCAGCTGCAGGCGCTGTGAAGCAGAAGTGTCCGGTGCGATCCAAGGGTGGATCGATGTAGAAAAGTACCTGAAAGCAGAGGGGACAGAGTCTGGGTCACTCAGCAGTGACCAGGGTGGAACCAGGACGGAACCAGGCAATGTCGGGCGCAATCAGGCGGTTGTCGATAGGCTTCTCTCCGCTGTCACGTGGGCTCTGGGGCATCTGCGACGTCCAGGAGCAGGTCACGATCTGTCCCACGTAGGCTCTCGCCGTCAGCACCGTCGGCTTGAAGATTGTAGCAAACAGCACTTGGCAAAAGCAATCCACGCGGAACCGGGAGATTGCTTATCACTCGAACCAGGAGGGTCAGAGTGGGTGCTCCTTTTCACAGGAGCTGGTGCAGATCTGGAGCAACCAGAAAAGCAAGTCGGATTTCAAAGTTCATCGGCACAGGGGCCACAAGCCAGCTGGCAAGTGACCGGGCCAACGCGTCGAGCGCACACAAGCAGAAGGGCCCCACGCAGCACTCAGCGAGTGTGGAGGGGTGAGCTTTGGTGCAAGTGGAGCTCGGGGCTGGGGCTTCTCAAACCCCGGTGTACAGCTTCGAGGGTCACTCGTGGGCCGCACGGTCAGCGTCTCGTGGCCTTTTCAAGATGGCGTGCCCCACGCTTCCGGTCGCCTCCACGGGTCTCAGCTCTGCAGGGACTGTGGATCGGGCAGGTAGAAGGCAGGCAAGCTTGATCTCGTTGATCTCTGTCGCTCGAGTTCCGGCGGGAACTGCAACAAAGCAAGGGTCGAGGGCTGGATGGTGCCTGTTTGCACAGGGTGGTCACTCCTTGACCACAAGGGAGATTCTTCAGTCTTCTCACGTCGTGTAGAAAGTCGAAGGGTCCAGATTTCGTTTCTTATGTTTCTTCAGGATGATCTGAGGTCCGTTGGGACTGCTCCCCCTCTTATTCGAATCTAGGGGGTTGGGCATCCTGCTAGGTCCCCTCCTATGGGTGGGACCCAGGAAGGGGGTGGTTACACCCCTCTCCTTTGATCCTGGCCGCGCTGGGACAGGGGCTGGGAGGCCCCAGAACCGGTTTGGCCGGATCCTGCAAGGGGCAGCCTTGTGCTCCCCAGGCAGTGTCTGGTTTCATTGAAACCTCCCTACTCCAATCCACTATCTCCTGTCTGGGGTGGTTTGACACCGCCCTGTGACAGGAAACTCTTTGTCCAGGCCTCCTCTGCCGGGTTTCGGTCAGCAGCAGGAGGTCAGACCCGTGTCTGTGGCAGGGGCATCCATTTTGTGGATCTGAGGCTCATTTTAAATTAACCGCGTTTCAGTAAAGTAACATGTCTTCTCCCTCTAGAAGGGTGGAATGCTATCCCCGTCGCCAGAACTGGCGAGGGGATAGTATTCCAATTCGTATGACACCTTACACGACATGTTTTGATAAAGCCAAACCAAAGTTGCTATATAACCGCGAGGATTATAAGGCGCTTAAGAGTATATGGTATGGCATTATCCCGGATCAGCTTAGGGAGTTGTTCCCGACAGCTGCAGACAGGCTCAGCTCATGCCAGAGCACCATCTCACATAAAACCACGCACTCTGCCTCCAGGATTGATGAGGCCTTCCATAGGAGTGGCTTACAGGCTATATATGTGTCCAGATATAGGTTTAGATATAGGTATACTATATCTAAGCAAGGGGTGATTACACCCACTTGCCCCAGCTGAGTGTTCAGCCAGTTGTGTCAATTTAAGAACCAGCCAGGGGTGGCAAAAGCTATGCTTCAGCCCCTGGTAGGCCTTGGTGGCACCTATGCCCTGGGCACCTATAGTGCATGGTACAGGGGCTGACAAGGAGTCCATTTCCAATTGTGGTATGTACCTATAGTACATGTATTATGAATTTAGAGAGAGAACAGCAGGCTGGGGGTCTGATTAGCAGGCCCACAGCCTCAGTAAGTCGAAAACCAGTGAAGCAAAAAGCAAAAATTGGGGTGACCATAGGATAGCAGACCCTACTCTCCTACAAATGGGCAGACCAAAAGGCGGGTTAGCAATCTACATTTCAAATTCCCTACCTCTCAATAAAGTGGCCACACTTTCTCAGGATGCCAATCATCAAATCCTATCGCTTACCCTTCCCAACAAAGACATCATTATTCTGACCAATATATATAATAATTTATCGGAAGAAAACTTTATAATTCTTCTCACTACCATAACCGATAAATTGAAACAAGCACTCCATCAGAGCCCTGCAAACAAAGCAACCCATTTAATTTGGGGAGGCGATTTTAATCTTCACCCCTGCACAGCTCCCAATTTACTGTGTTGTGGGATTGTGGACGACTTCAATGTTCCACTAGCACACCTCACACACTCTAAACTGGGAAATATAATTAACATCGCCCTATCAGATCTGGATCTCCAGATTGCCAATCATGCAAAAGCAGACCCAAATGAATTTATACCGACCTATGTGGGCAGAGGACATAAGACAACAGTAGATTTCATATTTCTTTCCCAAACCCTAATGTCGAAACTTAAAGACTTTGAAGTCATTGTCACTCCCTTTAGTGATCACGCAGCCCTAATAATAACAATATCCATGCCTGCCAACCCTTCTCATAAATCAGAGATGGCGACCACTCTCAGACAGAACAAGATTGAGGTTAGTAAACGTAATGGAATAACAATCAGATGGGCTAAAATTAACCCATCTGACATAATGAAAAAATTAATAACGCGGTCCTATCCAAATATAATGAAATGTCTGGATCTCGCAACTAGCCACAAAGAAGTCTTGAGAAATTTTAACCTAATATTAGACGCTATAAAAGACCTGCTCACCTCAAAACCTAAAATAAACCGCCCCACAAAACCAAAGTGGTTTAATCACAACTGCACAGCGGCCCTATCAAAGTTGAAATCCGCACTCAAAACTAACCCACGTGATGCGGCTCAGATCCAGCTGCTCAGGCGCCAATACACAGGGGAAAGAAAGCTGAGAACTGCCCAACTAAAGCAAAAGCTATGGGATGATCTCCATCATGGCGCAGTCTCAAAAAACAGCGAGCTTTTCTGGCGTACGGTCAGTACCCCATATCTCACAGAAAGAGATACCCCAACAATAGAAGTCGCCATCGACGAAAATACCTGGGTTTCTCACTTTGAGGAAATCTTTAAGAACACCCTTCCTACAGAATCCCCCCTCCCTAAGGTAAATTACCCTATTCTGGTCCCTTTTGACATTTCAGACCTTATAGAGGCCCTGCAGAATAGCAAAACAGGCAAGGCACCAGGACCCGACGGGGTCCCGGTGGACCTTTTTAAAAGTAATCAAGACCTCTGGGCCCCCATCTTAACTAGAGTATGTACAGCAGCAGCAAGTGAGGGAATCTTAACATCTTGGACAAAATCAATAATGGTTCCCATTTTCAAAAAGGGGGACCGACAAGATGTAAAATGCTACCGGCCCATTTCACTGCTGGATTCGCTCGGGAAAGTAGTGGGGAGAGTGATTTTAGAGCGCCTCCAGCAGTGGACCGAGGACCGGGGCATAATTTCGGATATCCAATTCGGATTCCGAGAAGGTTTTGGTACCCTAGAGCAGGTCCTCAATCTTACCCTAATAATGGGGAAATATACACAGGCCACCCCTACTAAGATATATATGGTCTTTGTCGACCTCTCCGCAGCTTTCGACTGCGTTTCGCATAGGAAGCTGTGGAGGGTCTTAGAACAATTGGGAGTAGATCTACCCCTTTTAGATTTTCTCAAAGAGCTCTACACTGGGGCTACAGCCAGAGTACGCTTTGGCGTCAATGGTGAGTTGACGTCTCCGTTTAGCGTAGGGCGTGGGGTCAGGCAGGGATGTGTCCTGGCCCCCTTCCTCTTCTCACTCTACACCAATGGTTTGGAGGAGGAGATGTTGAGGGGGGCCCAGGACCTCCCACGAATAAACCGCCGCCTGATCCCAGCCCTGCTCTACGCGGACGACGCCGTCATCCTAGCACGAACACCCAAAGAACTTCAGAAAGCAGTGAACAGATACACGTCCTTCATGGGCAACTTAGACTTAAAGGTGAACGTAAAAAAAACGTTCGTAATGACAGTTGGCAGACACCAAAAAAGAACCTATCCTATAGTCCTCAATAACCAAAAGCTTGAACCTACCCCCCACTATCCCTACTTGGGGGTTATGATAGATGACCAGCTCTGTTGGAAGCAAGCAGTGAGCACAAGGGCACTTTTATTTAGGAGATCAATTGCAGCACTAATAACGTTCTCTCAGAAAATAGGTAAGAGACCACCAGTAGAGCTCCTTAAGATCTATAACGCCAAATGCCAGGCAATAGCAACATATGGTGCAGGTGTCTGGGGGTATACTGATGTCAGTTCTATTCAAAGGGTGGAAAACACCTTCTTAAGATTCTTGTTAGCTACCCCGAAAGGCACCTCAATCTACGCGATGCACCTAGAATTAGCCATACCCTACTTAGAGGATTTAATCAAAATCGAACCTCTGATGCTGTGGCGCCGCATTTGGAAATCAAATAAAAACGCTCTGACTCAAGCCATTATCACAGACTCAATGAATATGGACAACTCTGCAAAAATAAAGTGGCTTTTATATGTTAGGAACTTTTTTACTGATTTAGGCCTTGAGAACTACTATTCAGACCCGACATCTATAACGGACATTCCAAAAAAAGATCTTAAACGCCAAGCACTATCCCATTTGGAGTCGCTGAGACTCGTATCCAACTCTACAAAAACGGCGGTGATCCATTCAAACATGATCCAGGTAGCCTTTGTCATTCACCCGTACTTAGAACTCCAAATACCAACTTACGAGAGAATGCTCATCACAAGATTTAGGCTAAATATATTCTTTAGAATGGTCACCTTTCCGTCACAAAACTGTTGGGATGCTATACTCCCGCCTTGTCCTTGTGACGGTATATCAATGCAGTCGAACTTGCACGTGATCCTGCTCTGTAAATACCACCAAGCCCACAGAAAGATCTGGCTTCTACCGATACTAAAATCCTGGGGATTGAGACAGTGCAGACCTGCCCTTTTAAGACTGCAAATGTTGGAAACATCAAATGTCTGTTATTTTATTAGTAGTTTTTTAAAGTGTATTATGAAACACAGAAAGAATCTCTAAAAACCTTGCCAGTTTGAGCATAAGCGGTACTTTGCACATTTTTGATTAACTTTTCTCTTTTTAATTATGAAATGAATTTTATCAGAAACATATGTAACATGTGTATTTTTACTGTGTGTGACATTTTGTGTACTTTTATGGTTTTTCCACTGTGAACAAGCCGAATAAAGATTTATATATATATATAAAGGGGGATTTCGAGGGACGATGCCGATGGAAAATTATTTTATTTTATTTTATTTTCCCTCTGCATGGTCCCTCGAATGCTCCCCTTTCCTGACCCCACCATCCAAAAGCTTTTCTCTGCACGGACCGCGGCTGCTCTCAGTCATACTCCTCTCACACCATTCCGTGTGAAAAATTAATATTTACTTTTATCCCACTGTAACTATATTCGATGTTTTCAAATATGTTTACAGCTACGATAATATTAAAATGGCCTGGATACAAAACAACTAAAATCACTTATTTGTTTATTCTTTTTATCTGTCATTCTTCTGGGTTGCCCATAAATATATTGACAATATATTTTTGTAACTGATTCTATGTGTGATGCAGCCTTTTTCTTAAGTCCTCCAATATGTTGGCTGCCATCTATTTCAGTACAAGTGTAAAGAGAACACTGATCATCCCTTCAGTGTCTGAACTGTTGAAGGTTGTTTATACCTGAAAAATGCCCCATGTCCTGTGTCTCCCAGTATTGCCGACAACAGCGTTGTATTTTCGAAGTTGTACTTTGTATTTAATATTGTAGGTAATAGATAAAAGACAACAGCAAGTAAAATACTTTTTAGTAAGACACATGACAATAGGGTGATTGACAGCAGGGTATTATAGAGTGAAAAAGTACAGGCTGGAGTGGGCTACAAGTTATGTCACAATGCCTGCATGCCCTTTCACGCCCTGTAGACAATTCAGATCCTTTGCAAAGACTTACCTCTAATTGCACATAAAGAATTTAGTGGAAAAAAAAACTCGAGACATTTGATGTGGGCTGTACTTTAAAAATACCAGCCTCCCTGTGATCTCACTCGAAGTGCTCGGCTTGCTTGCTGCTTTGCACTGCATATATTTAGTGAAGTACATTTAAAATTAGTACCAGGAATTTGTTTTTGTCTGTGTTTGTTAAGGGGCGGACTCTTGAGCCCAACTACATGTTTTATCTTGCTTGTAGAATGTAATATTTTGTAGAGTATTTCGACAAAATATGTTTGTCATCTTCAGGGTCCCATGCTTAAAGCGACCTTTGCTTTATGGAGTAAGGATTCTTGGGGCATATTACCAAGCAATAGCGATAATTATCGCTATTGCTTGGTTAGAGACAAAAATTTACCGCAGCGCTGCGGCGCTTTTTACCGCAAATAAACCTTGGTATTACAAGGTTTAACGCAAATGCGGTAAAAATCGCTGCAAAGCATGAATATCGCTGAAAAGTCAGCGATATTCATGCATTAGCGAGCTAATGCTCTTAGCCATGTTATCCACCTCCCATTAGATAACATGGCTAAGAACTGCTCAGGGCAGGTGTTAGCTTTTGGAGATATTCCCGCCTAGCGCGAATATCTCCAAAAGTTGGTAATAGTAGATAGCGATGTTAGCGACTGTTTTCAGTCTCTAACATCTTGGCACGCCCACTTTGCATCTCATTAGTGATAAATATCACTGACATGCAAAGTGGGGCCCAAGATGGTCGCTATCTCCTACTAGCTGTCGCTAACTGGTGTTAGCAGCAGCTAGGTAATAGGGAGATACTTTTATCTCCGCTTTCTTGGCTTTTAAAGCCAAAAAAGCGGAGATAAACCCACTTGATAATATGCCCCATTATGTTTTATAGCTAAATCGCAGGCAAACTTCCAAATTAGCACAGTGACCGAATGCTAGATTGCACAGTGACCGGAATAACCTCTTCTCAGGTTTCCTTGAGATGTGTTAGCATTTATTTATTTAATGTATTCCCATTTCTCCCTACCGCTCCCTGTCGTTGATACCCCCATATCTCTGCTCATCCCCTCATCATTCCCTGCCCTGTCTGCATGACACCTCCCCGTTGTTGCTTACCCCATACACTCCAGCCCCCACTCACCTGTTGTTGCTTGTCCATCCTCTTGACGCCTACAGCCCATTGTTGCTTGCCCCTTCCCCATACTTTTTTTCCTAACCCTTTAGCCATGCTGCACGTACAGCATTTCTAAAACACATTAGCAACGCCAGTAGGTGTTGCAGAGATGAGTTCTACTGACTTTGTCAATTCTTTGGCAGCCATGTTGTGCAGTGCTGTGAAGCATAGCTGAAAGTAAAAACAAAAAGCGCTGTCCTTCGTGACATCACACCACTGATTTTAACCTTACAATTTGTCAGCATTCTGCCCTGACAGACCAGGCTCCTCGTTATGAGTGGGCAAGATGTTTCCTTGTAGTAACTGGTCCTAGGAGTACTGATAATTTAGGAGGTCGGAAAAAAACAGCCGATTATGTGTTGGACTCTGAGAAATGAGGAAATACCAGGCTATGGTTAATTCTGGGACAGATTCCCCCAGAATTTTTTTCATTTTCTGAAGACTTTCACACAGAGATTTCAGCTGCTTTCTGCAGTCTAAACCTACTTATGAAAGTAAAACACCTAATTCTGAAATGACCGCTTCCTGCTGTTACTTGCCTCATCGACTTTTAGAGCCCACTCATACCGAGAGCCTCAGCATACCACTTTTGACAGAGTTTCATTCCACCCTTGACACCCCCCAGTTTCACAGATTGAACACCACTGCCACAAAGAGTTATCCCCAATAAAACCTGTGAATTCCTGGAACAGGAAGAGGTCAGCAATCCGACATAGAGGGTGATTGTGTGTTATTACACATACACTCCTGAACCGGCGGGGGCTGGCGACTTTCCAAAGAGGTGGGGCACATAAAACTCTTTTATGAATGACAGTATGCTCAGATTTATATTATAAAGAGGATTGGGGCACATTCTATTTAAAGGTACATTCTATTTAAAGGTACATTCTATTTAAATAGAATGTGCCCCGATCTCCTCTGCAATACAGATTGGTGTACAGTAAATAAACATAAAAATAAACGTATCCTTACCTTAATTATATCAGATCATCCCGTCTAGAGTAGGCAGGCAAAAATGTGCATGCTGGGCAATGACATCCCTCCCAATCGAAACACTGCTTTCTTGCTGCTTTTAAAACCTAACATACAGTGCTTATTTTGAGCTGGTGGTGTCCGGTGCTCAGCACCGGCACTTAATCATCAACACCGGTGCTTTTAATGAGCACCAGTTAAGGAAACATTAATTCATGGTAGGCACAGGGAAATTAAGTGATTTGCCCAGAATCACAGGATGTTGACAAGATACTGAGACTCGAGCAAGTTGGCAGCTCTGGCAATTGCGCCACATCCTCTCCACACTTTCATGGTTAGTAGTTGGTTCTGTTTTAGCCGGTGCTAGCCGGAGCCTGCACTTAGCCCCGGCACTTTTTTTTATTTTTATTTTTTAAATGGACCACTGCAAATATCATAAAAGCAGTGCCAGGATTGGCTGGGTCATGGAAGCATGATGCTCCATCGGAGACTGACAGGGCTGTGTCTCTGCTCGTCTAGCTTTCACAATGTGTTGATTAAGGAAGCCAGAAATGTGCATGTCAGGCTGGTCATATGAAAAGTGCTGGCCAATCTTACATGTGCAGTTCACAACACATCCTCCCATTCAATCGTCGCCAGGAAATGGAGCCCTTCTGCACTACCCCATCCTAAAAGAACCAAACTAATGGGTGTCGTGAGTCTGGCTGGGGTGTAGTGGCTGAGTAAAGGGTCAACGCCCCCATGCTGTAATGGTTGGGGGCCCTGTCCTGAACACAATTAACATGCTACAAGATCGCACAGTGGCCTAGGTGGAGTTTCCTAGTAACTCATGTTCACATGTATCCATTCATTAGGGAGCGGAAAAGCCTGTTAGCCCATTGTGCACACAGCATCAGATCTTGGCCATGCCTGTATGGACCTCGATTAACCAACCAGTGCTGTTGTCAGTGTAGTCCTTTTTGTCCCACTGCAAGAAACCAGGGGCCTCATTTATGACTTTTTGCCGTAGGGAAGCGCAGCAGGCCTTCCTGCTGCGCTTCCCTACGGCAAAAGAAAAGGGCAGAAATGCGCCGTATCTATAAGATACGGCGCATTCCTGTCCTTTTCCCCTGCGCCAGCGCACAATGGGCTGCCTGCGCCAGCGCAGGCACCCTTGCACCATGGTGCAAGGGTGCCTGCGTTGCGGGGAAGATTATTTTTGTACAGGAAGGGAAACCTTTCTGTACAAAAATAATCACAAGAGGCTTTTCCTCTTTCTATGTGTGCTGTAGAATGCAGCACACATAGACAAAGGAAATACGAGGAAAAATAAATACATTTCTCCCTGTTGCGCCTCCCTTACGCCTCCCCTGGGGAGGCGTAAGCTTTTGGCACTGCCTCAGAGTTACGATTTCTCGTAAATCTGGGGCAGTGTCAAAAGGCCATGGATGTTGCTGGGAACGCCCCCAGCAACACCCATTGCACGCCCCTTTAGTACTGCGTTAAAGGGACTGATATTTATCAGGCAGCAGTACGCCACAAAAACTGGCGTACTGCTGCCTGATAAATACCACGCAGGCTTCTGCGCCACGGAACTTCATGAAAAGTGAAGTTCCGATGGCGCAAGGGGCCTCATAAATGAGGCCCCACATCCCCTCAATATTGCTTAATACAGCAGCGCATCACATTTTAAGTTGCTCAGGCCAAGAGCACTCTTTTTTGACATTTAGACTGAACACAGCATAAAACACCTGGCTTCAGAATATTTCCCAAATATAGTTTTGTAGGACATTATTATCACTTTCTTTTTTTATTTTAATATTGATTTTTTGTCAAACGAAAGTTTGCACGTTTTTCAAACTTATAAACTTTGTGAAATTCTTAATATTCTTTTTGCAACAGGAAATGTATTTGATACTTACACACAAAAAATAATGAATTATTATTATGAACCCATGAGATCTCATTGTTCTTGGAAATAGGTCTACCCCAGATCACACTAGAAATGACAGATTTCATCGCAATGTCTAAAAGAGTTCGTTTCCATCACCCAAATACGAAAGTGTTGCCAGGGAACCGTCTACTGCGATCATCTAATGCATTTCACCTTTATGTGCCACGTACAAGAACTGTCTCTTGGGGCGATAGGCGTTTTGTTGTTACGGTGACAAGACTCTGGAACTCCCTCCCGCTTGAGATCAGGTCATGTCATTCAATGCTAGTTTTTAGAAAGATGATAAAGACCTGGTTGTTTAATCAATAACTTCTCATAGACCTTGTCCGCTGCCCGCAGCGCAGAGACGCCCCAGGGCATTTGTGCACTTTACAAATTCAAAAATAAAATAAAAAAATAAATAAACCATCCATATTCCAAAAAGCGGTGCGCTAAAAAAGGTAACTTATCCTTGGTAAAGATGATAGAATTGTGTGTAGTCATGTTATATTTATTTTTTCTTGAGTCCCGCTGAATGTACAATTTCTCACAAGAACATTTTATGACCTCATAGGTCTCTCCGCTGCATACCTTTGCCTGATCTCCAGTACTGTAATGAACTTCCCTTTAAATTACTATTAGAATTTGCACAGGACAAGCAAGGGTAAATTCTTGTAACTATTGTGATTGTCTTTGTTAAGTTAGTCCATCGGCTCTAATGAGAACGTTTCTAAAACTGGATTTCCGAAGTCTAACATCTGCTTTTTCGCATAACTTCTGTAAACAAACCCACCGTTTAGTAAAATATTCCAGATGTCAATAATTAGATCTAGCCTGTCTAAACTGTGAAATTGTGAATTTTGCCAATCATCAATTTCATTAGGTGAATTTTGCAATGATTCTACCAATGATTGTCTTTTGGCTGTTGATAATGCATTAATCAAGATTTCATTTGCACATCCCACTCATACCCATTTGGCAAGGAGCTAGGAGAAAAGAAAAGAGCAGAAAATACAACAAGCATTTGCAATGCAATAGGTCTCGCATTAGGAAAGTTTGAGCTATTGGTATTGTAAATGACACATTTTTTATTTATGTTTTGTTTTTGAAAATAGCGAAATTAATAGCTTTGTCATTCACAATGCCAATAGTTATAACTTTCACAAATGTGACACCTATACCATTTGTAATGCAATATGTGTTGTATTTACGTGACTTACATGTATTGATATTACAAATAACCATTTTTTTCAATAATTAATACTTAAATAAAAGTTATTGTAATTTATAATGGCAATAGCTTAAAGTTTTGTAAATAACTTTTGTGAAGATTATGTTCAGTGTATTTTATTGTGACGAAAATCCAAGAACAGAAGTGAAATATTAACATCTTATTGTTACATTTGTAATACAGCTTGAAACATTGAGAGAACATATTTGAACCAGGTGTTGTTGAATCGTTGCACAGATTGATGCTGTTGTGGCGCTGAGTGATGTTGTGATGGCGAACGAGTGATGCTGTGGCGTTACGTGATGCCGTGGTAGCGCATAGCGATGTTGTGGTGCCCCTGAGTGATGCTGTGGTGGTGCGGAGTGATGCTGTATTTATTTATTTATTTATTTATATATTTGTATCGCGCCTGAATTAGCCCCGAAGGGGTATCTCCGCGCGTAGCTTCTGGAGGGGAATTAAGAAACAGCCTAGGGCATGACACTGCAAGGAGAACAGAAAGGTATTAGTCTTGTGTAAAAAGGTATGTTTTCAATTTCTTTCTAAAAGAGAGGAGATTAGGGATTTGTCTCAGCTGTGGAGGCAGAGAGTTCCATAGCATGGGGCCTTTGAGTGAGAGGGCCCGTCCTCCCTGTCTTGCTCTCGTCACTCTGGGCACCTGCATCAACATGGTGCTGCTGGAGCGCAGGGCACGTCCAGGAGAGTAGAGGACAAATATGTCTCTTAGGTATTTAGGGCCAGACCCATAAATACACTTATGCATTATTCAGCATAATTTAAAGTTGACGCGTTGTCTCACTGGAAGCCAGTGAAGATGAGAGAGGAGTGGGCGTGAGGGAGTTCGGGGGAGGGCATTCAAGATGAGTCTTGCTGCGGTGTTCTGCACCACCTGCAGTCTGCACAGTTGTTCTTGATTGGCAGAGACGAGTAGTCCATTGCAGTAATCTATTCGTCCGATGACCAGTCCCTGTACCAGCGTCTTCCTGTGGATGTCGGGCAGGATGGGGAAAATGCGTCGTAGTAGCCCGATTACTCGGAAACAAGTTCCCGTAACTTGATCGACATGATCTTTTAGTATCAATGCTTGGTCTAGGCGCACTCCCAGATTTTTGACGGTCTGTTTTGGCACAGGGACAGGTCCTAGCTCAAGTGGCCACCAGTCAGGGGACCATAGCAGGGTGGCCCCTCCAAACAACATGACTTCGGTTTTGGTCACATTGCATTGGAGGAAGTTCTGGGCCATCCAACCTGCCACGGCTTTCATAACATTTTGAAAAGATTGCAAGACTGCGGGTGTGAGGGTTTGGAAGGGATACAGCAACTGGGTGTCATCAGCGTAGGAGATTGGGGAGAACCCGTGAGATCTTATGATGTCCGCCAAGGGGGCCACGTACACGTTAAATAACGTGGGGCTTAAACATGAGCCCTGTGGCACTCCCTTGGTCAGCTTCCTACAGATGGATTTATGGGAGCCTAATTTGACACCTTGTTGCCGGTCCGCAAGAAAGCTTTCAAGCCACGCCAAGGCGGTCCCTTTTACTCCCACCTCCCTCAAGCGGCCGAGAAGAATTTTATGCGAAACCGTGTCGAAGGTAGCGGACAAATCCAATAGCACCAGAATCACTGAGCTCCCCCCGTCAAGTGACATCCTGATGTTATCAGCCACTGACAGGAGAGCTGACTCTGTGCTGTGGTTTGGCCTAAAACCAGATTGAGAGTCGTCTAGGCCGCCCGCTGCCTCGATGCAGTTAGACAGGTGCGCGTTGACTTGTTTCTCGGCAAGCTTACTAAGATATGGTAGGAGGGAGATGGGCCGGAGGTTGGAGAGCTCCGTCCAGGGGAGAGCAGCATTCTTACGGATGGGGTTCAGCACCGCTCTTTTCCATTCAGTTGGTACGTAACCCTTCTTCAAGGACTGGTTGATTACATCTTGAATGTGAGGGCCTAACAAAGTGCTCAGGGGGGCTAATGTTTTGGCAGGGATAAGGTCCTCCGGAGACCCAGATTTTACATGGGTCATTAGTGTTTGAAGCTCTCTATTATTGATAGTGGGAAAGGTGGTCAGCAAGAAATTTGTATTCTCAGTGGGGAGGGGAGCAATCAGGGTGCCTTTTTCTGTTTGGGACACTAGGATTTTATCGTAGATGGAGTCTATTTTGTTTTCAAAATATAGGGAGACTTCCTCGCACAGACTTTGCGAGAAGTCATCCGGGCTTACGCATGCCATGGGTTTGACAAATGTCTCAAGAATCCTATAGAGTTCTTTCGGTGAATTGCCAGCTTCCATAAGTTGTTGGGCTATGCTATTTGTACAGGCGGCTTTTACATGTTTATAATAATTTGTTTGGGCTACACGGTGGGCCTTCCTGTTTTCCTCGGAATGGAATTTTCTCCACCTCTTCTCTATCCTCCTACATTTTTGCTTCTCCATTCTGAGAGCCTCTGTATACCATTTTGTTTGTTTGTTTGTTTGTTTGGCCACAGGGAATTGCCTAAATGCTTTCAAGGGGGCAATTTTATCAATGGCTACAGTAAGTGAGTCCTGAAATGTTGTTAAACTATGTTCCACTTCATCAGTGTCCTTGATATCGGGTTTTTCCCAGACCTTTTGTAGTGCCTCCAATGTGAGTTTATGCCACTGTCTGCGCATAGTAGGGGGTAAAGATTTCTTGCAGGAGCCTTTGTTAATTTTGAGAATATTAAACTCTAATAGAAAGTGGTCAGACCAGTCTAATTGGGTCGGTTTATTGCAAGATATATTGTCAAAATTAGTATATATCAGATCAATGCAATGTCCACTTTCATGTGTGGGACCCTGGTTTTTTTGTGTAAGGCCAATGGTCGCCAGATCAGCAGACAGGCTCTTAGTATCGGATGATTCAGACTGGTCAGTATGTATGTAAAAATCCCCTAGAAGTAGGAAATCCTCTTTAGCCCGTATATATGGGCCAAGTATTTCTAGGAGGGATAGAGAGAAACTTGGACATGTTACTGGTGGTCTATAAATAAGTGCTCCCTTACTGGTCTTTCTGTTAGGGAAAGTGATTCTATAGATCATTATTTCCAATTGTTTACAGCATTTCTTGTCTAAAATATCCAGTTTAAGGTGCTCTTTATAAATTATAGCAATGCCGCCACCTATTTTTTTGGGGCGGTCAGAATGGTGAAGTTTGTATCCCTCTGGTACTCCCAGAGCAATAGCGGATACCGTATGGGGCTTTAGCCAGGTTTCAGTAATGAAACAAATATCCGGAGTCAAGGTGTCTAACAGGTCCCAGATTTCGATTTGGTGCTTGGGCATCGATCGAGCATTTATTAAAATGCAGTGCAGATCATCAGAGGACATACTTAGTTTGTGTGAATCAGAAGGATTGATAGTGGAGAAATGGCAGTTTAGGCATGAGAAGGGTCCTTCTGGACATGGCCAGTTGTCGCACGGGCTATCCCTTTGTTTTGGCATATTCTAACGGCCCAGTAATACTGTGTACTTCAATTATCTCTGTTCAGATTTCTAGCACCCGATGTACTAGCACTTGATGTATATATTAATACTTTTAATGAATTGTATTCTTTTATGGTTATTTTAACCGAAACAAAGATTTAATGAATGAATGAGTTTGTGTAGTGCACTTGAATGGCATTTTCCCTAAGTGGGTTCGCTGGAGATTTCTTAATGTTGAAGGGGCACTAAAACTATTTCCTCAGTCAATGCAGCGGTAGGGTTTCACCTGTGTGTGTATGCTGATGGTTCCTTAATGCTGAGTAACTACTAAAACTACTTCCACATTCACTGCAGTGGTAGGGGTATATCACCTGTGTATGTTCGTTGATGTCTTTCTATTTCTGATAATTGACTAAAGCACTTAACACACTCACTGCACTCGAACGTTTTTTCCCCTTGTGTGATCGCTGATTATTCCTTAATTTTGAGGAACGACTAAAACTATTTTCACATTCATTGCAATCAGATGGTTTTTCCCTTGTGTGTGTTTGCTGAGGTCTCTGCAGAATTAATAACAGACTAATGCTCTTCATACATTCACGGTACTGTAATAGCTTTTCCCCAGTCTGTGTTCGCTGATGACTTCTGAGATTTAAGGAATCACTTCCACATTCATTGCAATGGTATGGTTTTCCCCAGTGTGTGTTTGAATATGTTTCTGTAGGTCTAATAACCCACTACAGCTCTTTACACACTCACTGCACTACAATTGCTTTTCCCCTGTGTGTGTTCATTGATGACTCCTGAGATTTGAGGAATCACTAAAACTACTTCCATAATCATTGAAAAAGTATGGTTTTTCCCCAGTGTGTGTTCGTTTATGTTTTTGTAGGACCAATAACCGACTGAAGCTCTTCACACATTCACTGCAATGCTATGGTTTTTCTCCTGTGTGTGTTCGTTGATGTCTTCGAAGACTTGATAACACGCTGAATCTCTTCACACATTTATTGCAATGGTACGGTTTTTCCCCAGTATGTGTACTCTGATGAACTTGGAATTGTGATAGCAGACTGAAGCTCTTCACACATTCAGTGCAATGGTACGGTTTTTCCCCAGTATGTGTTCTTTGATGTATTTGGAGTTGTGATAACCGACTGAAGCTCTTCACACATTCACAGCACTGTAATGGCTTTTCCCCTGTGTGTGTTTGCTGATGAATCCTGAGATTTGAGGAATCACTAAAACTACTTCCACATTCACTGCAATGGTATGGTTTTTCCCCAGTGTGTGTTTGCTGATGTCTTTGTAGGTGCGATACCAATAGAAGCTCTTCACACATTCAGTGCAATGGTATGGTTTTTCCCCAGTGTGTGTTAGCTGATGAACTTGGAGTTGTGATAACCGATTGTAGCTCCTCACACATTCACCGCAATGGTATGGTTTTTCCCCAGTATGTGTTCACTGATGTCTTGGGAGATTTGATAACAGACTGAAGCTCTTCACACATTCAGTGCAATGGTATGGTTTTTCCCCAGTGTGTGTTCGCTGATGAATTTGGAGTAGTGATAAATGACTGAAGCCCTTCACACATTCAGTGCAATGGTACGGTTTTTCCCCAGTATGTGTTCGCTGATGGCTTTTGAGATTTGATAATTGACTGAAGCTCTTCACACATTCAGTGCAATGGTACGGTTTTTCCCCAGTATGTGTTCCCAGATGAACTTGGAGTTGTGATGAATGACTGAAGCTCTTCAAACATTCATTGCAATGGTATGGTTTTTCCCCAGTGTGTGTTCTCTGATGAACTTGGAGTTGTGATAACCGACTGAAGCTCTTCACACATTCAGTGCAATGGTACGGTTTTTCCCCAGTATGTGTTCTCTGATGAACTTGGAGTTGTGATAACAGACTGAAGCTCTTCACACATTCAGTGCAATGATACGGTTTTTCCCCAGTATGTGTTTGGTGATGTCTTTGGAGATTTGATGACAGACTGAAGCCCTTCAGACATTCAATGCAATGGTATGGTTTTTCCCCAGTGTGTGTTCGCTGATGAATTTGGAGTAGTGATAAATGACTGAAGCCCTTCACACATTCAGTGCAATAGTATGGTTTTTCCCCCATGTGTGTTCGCTGATGATCTTTTAGGAGTGCTAACTGACTAAAGTTCTTCACACATGCATTGCAATTGCACGTTGCTTCTCCTGTGTGTGTTTGCTGTGTGTGTATGCTATGCTATGTTTTGTTTTGCTATCCTATGTTTTGTTTTGTTATGCTATGCTATGTTTTGCTATCCTATTCTTTGATTTGTTATGCTATGCTCTTTTGTTATGCTACGCTATGTTTTGCTATGCTATGCTTTGTTATGCTATGCTATGTTTTGTTATGCTATGCTATGTTTTGTTGTGTTTTTTATTATGCTATGCTTTGTTTTGCTATGCTATGTTTTGTTATGCAATGCTATGCTATGTTTTGTTATGCTATGCTATGTTTTGTTGTGTTTTATTATTATGCTATGCTTTGTTTTGCTATGCTATGTTTTGTTATGCAATGCTATGCTATGTTTTGTTGTGTTTGGTATGCTATGTTTTGCTATGCTATTATATGTTTTGTTTTGATATGCTATGTTTTGTTAAGCTATGTTATGTTTTGCTGTGTTTTGCTATGCTATATTTTGTTTTGCTATGTTTTGTTATCCTATGCTTTGTTTTGTTATGCTATACTATGTTATGCTATCCTATGATTTTTTTGTTATGCTATGCTATGCTGTGTTTTGTTTTGCTATGCTATGTTTTGGTATGCTATGCTGGTGAGGGAAGGGGCTGACAGGCAGGAGATGCAGACAGAGGGACTGTCAGGCAGGTGGAGCAGACAGAGGGACTGTCAGGCAGGTGGAGCAGACAGAGGGGCTGACAGGCAGGTGGAGCAGACAGAGGTACTGGCAGGCAGGTGGTGCAGACAGAGGGGCTTACAGGCATGTGGTGCAGACAGAGGGGCTGACAGGCAGGCGATGCAGGCGGAGGTGCTGACAGGCAGTATTTAATATAGTTCAAGTTCAAAAAGACTTTATTTCGGTCAAAAGGACCTACAAAGTACGAGACACAACATTCAATCATTTATAGAATTACATCATCCAACCACTCAAAATTAACAAGATTGTATGCAAAGCCAAACACTTTGAATTGAGAAGGGAATCCCTCGGAAGCTAGGAGAAAACAAAGCCATCCCTTGAAGAAGAAGTCCGCATTAAAGTGGCAGGGTACGGACAGAAAAAACGTGACTATCTGCAAAGAGAATTAAGCACACACACCAAAGTGAAAGTGCCTCTTTCAGCTTTTTATGAGGCAGCTGCACATGAAACAAGTGATATTGTGTATTTTATGTCTTGGAATGAAGAAAGGCTAAGTGGAAATTCTATCACAGTGGCAACATTAGCTCCTTACATTGTATAAAATGCACAATCCGCCCCTCTCCGTGATGCAAAACTTCACTTAATCCCTGATAGTAATATCCTTGGACAAGCCTTGTACTCTACAAAACATTGGTCCTGTATACAATGCACAGAAGCAGTTTTATACTAGCAATCGGGCCCACATTTCACACCACTGTATTTTGAATAATAAACTTGGGAACTCCGAAAGGAGGACAACAGGGCGGTATGTGCCTTTCTGCTCACAGGAGTTTAAAACAAGCTATATTTCACAAGAAGCCAACATCTCCTGAAAGTTGTAGGACCGGAGCAGTGTCAGTCACATCCGAAGCATCCCGGATATGCGACTGAATTTGCCCAGGCATATCGGATAATGAAAGATCGTAGTTTGGGGTTTTTGTGGTGGCCTATTGCCTCTGAAAGGCCAGTACAGTTTGGGTAATGTCACTTACCTATCAGGAGTAGGAAAGGCGATGAACAATTATGCATTGAGCGCTCATGATTGGACTACCCGCAGAGCACTGCAAGCTTTTGACACTGCACAGCAATTTGTATCATGAACTGATGTCGAAGCCAAGAGAGGAATTCTAACCTTGGGTTCTGAAGTGGAATGCTACTCACCCCTAAACGCTTCGACACCTCATCTGGGCAGTAAGCGCTATATAAATAGAGTGTACAATTACAGTTACAATCTTCTGACAACATATGGCATCCATAATAATACCTGGTGGCACCATGCATTGACATACGCTGCATCATGTGCCGTGCTTCGATTGTGCCCATAGAAGTGTAACAAGGAGTGATGCGAGCCTAGGCCGCTCGACTCAGCATCACTGTGGGCACGGTCACCCCCTTCACCCTCCCCCAAGCTGGCCGTACATTCAAGGCTAAATCAATGGAAACGTCACTAGCAATCATTTTGGGACCGTATTAGGCGCTGATTAGCTAGCCTTCCCTTCCATATTGCAAACTGCTCTTGTCAATTAAACACCAGTTTCTCATTCAATAAAACCAAGACAGTAATGGCTTGTGCCCATGGCTGATCTATTCTAAGCGAATTTCGGCAGGTTTTTCTGGTACATTTCGGAAATCATAGCTTGACCATCTTAAATAAAAAAAAAAAATTAAAAAAAAGTTACATTTTATGTTGTTTAATTACCAGGTCTGATACTCGCTTAGACTGACAGGAAAGCACAAGGATGCTATCATCATGCAACCAGAGCTGAAGAAGGTCACGCTGCCCAGAAAGACAAGCGGGACTGCCCAGGACTGCCTGCTGGAGGGCGGGGCCACCAGCACAGACAGGAAGCGGACGGGAGCCAACCCCGCGCTCCTATGAAGAGAAGGGAGCAAGCGTGCTAAGGGAGAGCCCCGCCTGCTGCTGAGCCAGTATCGCTGCCGCGAGGAGTTTGGCGAGAGAAGCGGAGGGGGCTCGAGGCACATTGCAGATGCCTGCCACCGCCGCCTACCAACCCCGTGCAGCTGCCACCACCGCGGGACGAGAGGAGTACGACAGATTCGGTGAGGGGGGGCGTTGGGGCACATTGATGGTGCCCGCCCCCTCCAGTGAGGGAAGCCACGCATGTGCCCGGGGGGTGTGGGTGTGCGTGCACATTTGTGTGTGTATGTAAGCCCCGTGTGTGCCCAGTGAGTGGGGTGGGGGAGTGCTTGTGTGTATGTGTGTGTGAGCGCGTGCACGCATGTGTGTCTGTGTTATCCACTTGCTGCCAATGTAGGACAGGAGATGTGCACAGAGTGTGGGTGAACGTGCGTGCTCACATGGGGGATTCGCCTGCGCGTGAGCATCCCGTGTCTTACATTCCCAGGAAGTGGATGACAAAAGAAACTTCGCTAGATGCAGCGCTACGTGCTGCTTACACCAGCTCGACCTAAAACGTGCACAGGGCTGTTTCTACTCTGTCCTGCCTTCCAGATCCCTCAGAAAAGGGCAGCAGGGGCAGTGCAGGTGATACCAAAGGACAGGCGGAGGGTAGCCCACAGACAAGCAGGGGGTAGCCCACAGACCAGCAGGGGTTAGCCCACAGACCAGCAGGGGGAAGCCTGGCTATCATTAGCCTTTCAGACACAACGCTCTGGAGCTATTGTACGAGCATCAATGGAACATGATAGAGTCTTTAATATAGTCTGTACCAGTTAGCACATTCCAATGTACAGCTGCACATAGCAACAAGGTCGCGCTACAGAAACACGAGGCTGTGGAAAAAACACATATTGCACTATTATTCTGCTTTTATAATACACAATAGAATTAACAATTTTGCTCATTTTTATTTTGCTGTTATAAAATGTGTTTCACACAAGGGCTAAAATAAAGATGAAGAAAGCTTGAGTAATGCATGCTTGAAATAAATAATTCTAAACTAATAGTGACTTTTACATGGAAATACCAGCACATTAATAAGCTGCATCCAAAGGAGCTCCATTAGCACCCGATACACAATGTGCACATTTCGGTCACAGTTCGCTCACAACTTCAATGCACTCCACAACATAAGCCCTGTATACCTCAACAGTCACATCTTCTTCCAGAAACCTTCGAGACACCCCCGCTCAGCTGAACTCCTAACCGCATACATAGCGATTTGTGCTGTGTTGCCGTACTCCATCTCTATGAGGCCATTCGAAGCCATGCAAAGCGGCTTTGCATGGCTTTATAAATATGATTTGGTGGTTTACAAGAGCATCACAAAATGCGATGCTATGGCGGCACGAGGGGCTCATTACTATACCGTCTAGATTGTCAATTTTTTTTAATGGGTCAAAGTAAATCTCCCTCATAAACGGTGCCATGGTTCGTATATGGAAAGTGTACAAAAGTATGTTTTCCCTAAGAAATCCATTTATAGTAACTAGTTATTGTTAATTAGACCATGCATAGTGCAATATGTGCCATTAGTAGGTCATCGCAGCATCTTTCAGTAGTCCCAGGTATAACTTTCCAAATGCTACCATCACAGCCTATCCTGATTTTATTTTATGATCGGTATGCTCCTTTGGAGGAGGATGCTACTTGTAATGAGTTGTGAGTTCATTTTATTTTTTGGGTGGATCAGAATCTTGTAACACACCTCTTTGTACGCACTCAACCTTCCCAGATGGATCTGAACAGGTTACCAGTAGTGTAATGTCCTATATAGTCTGCCACATCCCCCACATTTTATCAGTCTTATCTGTACTAATTTTGTGAAGAAAAAAAAAGCGCCAGAGTCCTTGTCAGGAGGCCACTGCTACATGCACCAGCCCATTGCTCCTGTCAGCGCCACCTATGACTGAACCAACGGAGCTACTAACTATGAAACCCAACAAGTCTGACAATTCAGACTATTCCAAGCCCCTACAGCTGTAGACGTGAGGTAATAGCCATTTAAGGTATACAGAATTAATTACCAACTGTTGTTGTGCTCCTCTCTAGATTACACAAACAGAGTCTCTGAGTCTTATAAAGTACCACCTTTTAGTAGTCCTCATGTGGGGGCTGCAATTGCAGGCTGGTTGACGTGCATGCATGAGATGCTCTGAATTTGCCCCAGCCCGGCCGTCTTTGCTGATGTCTATGGACTCTATTAGTGTGCTCTGGTACCCTGTCATTGAAGGCAGAGCTGTATGGCATTAATAAGAGGAGGTCTGATCTGCTTACTCTAGGAATGGGTTGAACTTCCTTCAAAGGTCTTCCTTGGGCCCAAACACAAACCCATCACCAACACCAAATAAAGAAAACCCTCATCACACAGTGATCAAGTCAGGGACAGTAGTAACCGCAGATCGTGGTTATGATCATGGTATCGAACTAAGCCTTTAGATGGACTAACAGAACTAAAGATGCCTTCAGTACGTGGATAGAATTTTTCTCAGCGAGGAGTCATGCACATGCTTTGGTTGCCATTCTTATAGCTTTGGAGGCCTGGAATAGTCTGAATTATCACACTTCTAGGATGGTTATGATTATTTTTTGTGTTGGTGCCGTCATTGGCAGCGATGGCAGGGCAATGGATGGTGTAAGCTGCAGTGGCGTCCCGACGAGGGCCCTGCACTTACTTTTTAACAAATTATGCACTGGATAGCCCACAGCTCTGAGAGCGGAGGAGCTAGAATGTAGGCAAGATGGACTCTTATCCTCAAACTAAGACTTAGACTTGGGCTTGGGTGAGCCCTGAGCAGCTGTAAGGGACAGAGGGTGCATTGTACTGGCAGAGACCAAACTATGCGAGGACAGTCACGTAGTTCCGCATTGGGTAGAATAGTCAATGACGCCCAGTGTATAGACTCCTTATCCGGAGATCTGGTTCAAGGAACAGACTTTGGAGAAGTGTTTTCATATCTTGAGGATGAGATGCCTCAATCCTTCACCATCCAATATAATGAGTCCTGCTTCCACTTTCGTGTTAGACGTAGATGAATGTCTATAGACATTAGGCCTTGTTTGTATTAGTGTAAGTCCTACTTCAATTTTTAGTTCTAAAAAAGGATTGAGGCCACATATTGCTGCCTCGAAGGAGAAGGGGTGTATTTAGATATTTAGAGGCAGTAGAACTTGTATTTCCAGTCTGCTACGTCCTTTTTCATTTTTTTTTTTAATACATTTTTATTGGGTTTTTAAGCCAAAAAAAAACAGATACAAAAAAGGAAAATTAAACAGATCACATTTACAAGTATCACATTTGTTTGATTACATAGGGGGCCGTTATTGCTCAATCCAACGTGGATTGGACCCATTCGCTACAACCATTCAGCAATCAAGGCAGTGTTAGACATACTTAATCAAAAGGCCAGATCACCCAGACGAGGTGTCATATCGTCTTTACACAGTGCTTTGTTACAGTGTCTTCTGTCAGCGGAATAGATTGCACAATCAGTAAATCAACATGTACAGCACTCTACTCAATTTACCAATCCTGCCCCAAGAATTCGGCTGTTAGTCTTGACCCCCATTTTTTGTCTAGTTGCGTTCCTTGGTACTATACAAACATACCCCAGAAACGCTTCGGCCGACTACAGGGGGGTAGCAGTTCGTTATAGACCTCCGATCGGGTATTACAATATATCATATATTTGTCCCACTCAGCCATCGTCGGAGTGGAGCCCTGCATCCAGCGCATTGCCAACCTACAGAGCAGACCCATAGCTACCAATTTACGACCACTCTACGAAGTGGTTTTGTATAGCCCAAAAGCGCCATTATGGGGTCAGGAGAGAGAGTTAGCCCCACAACGTCAGTTAGCACCTGAAAAATGATCCTCCAATAGCCCTCCACCAGGAGACACTGCCAAGCAACATGGAAAAACCCAGCTCCCGGCATATCACATCTCTCACAGCAATCAGTGTCTCGCAATCAGTACCTACTGAGTGTTTGTGGAGTGTAATGTGCCCTGTGCACAAATTTAAAACGAGCCAACCGATGGCAGCCATTCAGGGAGACTTTGCGAGTAGTCTCGCAACAGTAGTACCATATCATCATGATTGGGACTCAAGATCCACCTGCCATGCCAGCCGGGCCCTAGTGTATGTAGCAATCCTTGTAAGTTGTGGTGGGGCATATAGGCGAGAGGCTAATTTCATAGTGTGATTGTGAGCGCATCAGCATAGATAGGGTCGGGATTTCCATTTCCAAGCTCGTCACCTATACCCGCGTGCAGCGCATGGTGAGCCCTGAATAAGTAAAAGCGCGTAAGTGCCGAGGATTCCACCATCCCAGAGGTTACCTCCTCCCATGAGCACACCCATCCGTCCTTAAACAGATCACCATTTAATGCACATTAAGACTGTCCAGCAAGCGAATAGGCCCATGCTCGGAGCTGAGGGTACACCACTGACACCACTCCCCTCTCAAATGTGACGACTAGAGCTGAGCCCCATCGTGCATATGACGCAGTACGTGCCAGACATGCACTACGGAGTTGATGGTCGTCTAGAACTCCACAGAGCCGGATGGGCGGCTTAGTTAACACCAAGGCAACGGATCCGGGGCAGCAGCTACCTTTTCAATCTGGAGATGTGGCAGATTATGTAGACCATGTACCCATCTATGGGCATACGAAGCTTGTGCCCCCTGTAATAGAGTTCCAAATCTGGCGCCCTCAGACCCCCTGCATTGCAGGGTAAAGTAAGGATCTCAAACGCAATTCATGGGGTCTTGCCCACCCAGGCTATCCTATTCAACAAAGTTCGTAGTTCTCTGAACATATGGCGGGGCACCACCATGGGTAAGTTGGCAAAGAGAAAGTAGGGTAGCACCACTCGTCTTCATCAGAGAGACTCTCCCCACCAGAGAAAGCGGAAGCCGAATCCTGCTCTCTATATCTACACCTAACTTGGCAATGGCCCTGCAGTAGTTCTCCTTGATCACTTGGTCCGTGTCAGAGTGAACTTGGATTTCCAGATAACAGACCGGGTCGTAGGACCACTGCCGGGGATAGTCAAGAAGAAACGGCACAGTAGTCCTTTTTCAGTTTCAGTGTCAAGTAAATTTAAAGAGATTGTCATCTTCAGAGATCTTCTGACTGTTAGTTCAGTAGCTAATGAGCCTTGTTTTGTGGGAGGGAGGCTGGTGATGGACCACCTTGCTTTGTGCAAATTCTGATACAAATCCAGGTTCATGAATTGGTCTGCGATGAAGGTTGAACATCAGATTTTAATACATTTCAACAGCGTGAAACACATGAGGCTCTACAAAGAATATTAGAATGCATTAGTCAATGTACTGGTTCAATGCAATTCAAAGTCATATAAGAAAATACAATTTATTATAAAGTTGTCTAAAGGAAAATTAAATAAAATCAGTTCTCCCATAAAGAGAGCATCCTACTCTGCTAAGTCATGGAAATATTCTACGGGCAAACCTGAGAAAAAGGTTCTCGATCAGAGTCAAACAAGGAAGCTAGCAGAGAATTTTCTGAAATCTTGTCTGCAGTGCATTAACTCCAATGTCACAATTCTAACACTTGATACACCTACACGATCCCACATAATGACCTAACCTGATTAAGGCACAAATAGAGCCCGTAGCTCATTAGTGTCTCAGGTCACTACCAAATGAGGCTACTCTAAACACCCCTCACACATACAGGTACCTTCAAAATAATGAGACACATTGGATCAACTGTGCTCTGCCGGTGAATCACAACAGCTCGTTAACACATTCCACAAGGATAGCGCAAAGCAAAAAACATTTCACATAAGAACAGAAAGCATGTGGAGTTGGTTTCTCCTAGAATAAAAAATACGCTTTATGAAATGACGATAGCAACCAGATATAAGCTATTTTAAATTAAAGGTCTACATTAACACCTTGCATGCTCATGACGAGCTCAGCTCATCATGAGGCACGGTGCTCCTGTGCTCATGACGAGCTGAGCTCGTCATGAGCCGTGGAACGCTCACACGCGGGGATAATTACCCTGCTGTGCTGAACACTCCACGAAAACGGGTGCGGCCGTGACGAACTCAGCTCCTCATGAGTACAGGAGCACTGTGCCTCATGACGTGCTGAGCTCGTCATGATCATGGGGCGTTGTGGGCGCCCCCCCCGCCCAGCAGGGGAATTACCCCCGCACCGAAGGGGTTAACTACGGTCAATCTAAATAGCGAAAATAAACACTCAGTACATTTGCATGACATGATAATGTCAATATGAACGTAAAAATATTTGATTATGAAAAAAATACCTTCAAATCTTCTCTCTGGTGATTCTGAAAGTAACCATACATTCAACCCGCATAATGTAATAGTAGGCATAATGTAATAGTAGACATGCTATTGAAATGCTGTGAATTACCAAAATATTATAATAATATAATATTTTAAAACAATTCAGATCTTCTCTAAGAGAAACTGTTTGTAAACGTCACGATCTTGACAACGACCTTTGAAATGTCTTTATCATACTGTGACCAAGATATTGATCTTCCCATGAAAGTGGAAGATGGTGAACTGCACTGGAGCTGGAACACTTTTCAGAATGGCATGCTGGCCTCTGATATCGGTTTGGAACAAGGCTTCTGAAAAATCTTGGTGTTGGTACCAGTGTTTTAGCAAATTTAGAAAAGCCCTCTGCAGCAGAGTATCGCCCTCACATATATATATATGTAAAAAGCATCCACTCTGTAGAGGTTTCCCTAGGTAATTCTTTATCCGGCTGACAGGTTTCGACCTAACTGGTCATCCACGAAGCCAACATGCGTTGCGTCAGCTGAATGAAGGCTTATCGTGGAAACCATCTTCGGAATACCATTGTTACCTGCGTTGTGGCACGGGTGCTATTTTCATAATTAGGATGTACTGTGCTCAGCTGCCTTGCACTGACCTCATGAGGCAGTTATAGTTATGACCTTGTTTCTATTCAAAAAGCACTTTTTCTTGTGCTATTATCTTTGGCGCCGTTTGACTAATCTCCACGAAACCTTCAACACTACTAGCCTGCTCACTGCAGCTCCTGTGTTGAAGTTTTGGGGTGATTTGTCTGGCGGGGCCGAGAAAAAGCAGGGGTCCTAAAACATTTTTTCTCCATGTTAATTTCCATAGGAAACTTCGGGCACCTCTATAGCCCGAACTAATGAACCGGAATACACGAATTTGACAAAAGTTCCCTTGGTAGAGAAAAGGTATCTCTTGGTCGAGAAATGTCAGCTTTTCTGATAAATGTGTAATCATTTCTTAGATTCAAAGTAGGCCACGGAGGATCCGCAAACCTCTATCTCGTAGCTTGCAAGCTGATTGGCTGCCACGAGTATCGCAACCAGGAAGATTGTCAGCATCTGGACTCGTTAACTGAGCATAAGGGAAAAGGTAAAAAATTTAACAAAATTAGGTAGAGGTGTAGGTAGCATCCTGTGACTCCCTTAACTGCGTCTTAAGGGGGTCATACTGGGACCGCCAGGGCCAAAAAAATAATTTTTTAAAATTTTCAGCAGGAGTCTCGTAGGGTTCGCAAATCCCGCCCAAAATGTTAAAAAAAACTAAGCACAGTCTACTTTGTTTCTTTTAAGCGCCCTGGTGGGCCAGGTCCCGGAGCAAATGCCAGATTATGACGCGGGGCCCACAGGGGCCCCTTTAGCCCCCGGGGTCCACCATCTCCCCAGGGCTAAATTAATAAAATACCGGTGGCCACACGGGCTCCCTCTGCAGCCCCAGGACCTGCTACCTCCCCAGGGCTTTTAAAAAAAACTATGGGGAGGCTCCAGCCCTCCCA
This sequence comes from Lissotriton vulgaris, assembly GCF_964263255.1. Taxonomy (NCBI): domain Eukaryota; kingdom Metazoa; phylum Chordata; class Amphibia; order Caudata; family Salamandridae; genus Lissotriton; species Lissotriton vulgaris. The sequence goes on from NC_141688.1 coordinate 202,436,189, forward strand.
CGCAGCCCTGGGAACTGCCACCTCCCCAGGGCTCTATGCATTAAATGTGGGGGGCACACAGACTCCCCGCTGCCCCGGGGACCACCACCTGCCCGAGGTGCCAATTAATTAAATTCGGTGGTCCGCTGTGGACCCCAGGCCCAGCCACCCACCACCTTCCCAGGGCTACTCAGAGGATAAGAGGGAGGTTGCGCGGCCCCCTTCTAGGGGTCCTCCATGGCCCTGGGGACCACCACCCCTCAGGCCGTCTCTAGCGATATCCCGGAGTGCCCACCCGCCAGGATACTGCAGTTTGCTATGGCCTGGAGGGAGCACTGCTCCCCACAAGCCAAAGCAAAAATCTGCTTTGCTGAGTGTTAAATATATATAGCAAGGTGTAGTGTTGAATTAGTGGATGTATGAGGGACTGTATGGATGACTCAGTGGGTGCATGACTGACTGTATCAGTGAGTGATTAGGTGTCTCAGTGAATGTATGGGTGAATGACTGGATGTGTGCATGTGTGTATCTGTCTGTTAGTTAATGTCTAAGTGGCTGTACAAGTATGTTAGTGGGTACATGAATGAAAATATGTGTGATTGATTGGTTGTCTGACTTCGTCTGTGTTTGTGGGTGAGGAGGTGTATCACGGTCTGTATGGATTAGTGATTAGGTGAGGTAGTGGCTGTACAAGGTACTGTTATTTGTGTGAGAAGATGTATGGGTGAGTGAGTGTCTGTATGACTGTCGGTGATTGAGTGCATGTATCAGTAAGAGTGAGTAACTGAGTTTGTGAAAGGCAGTATAATGAGTGATGCGGTATATGAGTGACTGTATGCGTAAGTGAGTGATTGTGAGAGTGGCTATATGGATAAGTGCATGCTTCTGTCAGTGATTGTGTGTCTGAGTGAGTATGTGTTTCTATTTGCATGAGTAAGTAGGTGGGTGGATCTGTAACTGTTTGGGTGAGTTAGGGACTGTATTATTGACTGTATGGATGAGTGTCTAGGTGTGTGAGTAGTTCTATGGGTGACTCACTCAGTGTGCTCCAGCGGCTGTATGGCTGTACAAGTGGATCTGTCAATGGCTGTAGTAGTGAGTCTATGAGTGGCAGTATGGATGAGTAGGTGGATGTGTGTGTAGATCTAAGAAGCAGTGAGTGGGAATGGAAGTACTGGTATGGCTCTGTGAATGGGTTTGGGAATGGTTGCGTGGGAGTGGCAATGGGTGTATAAAAGATTCTATAGGAGTGCGAGTGGGTGAGTCAGAGATGCTGTGGGTGATGTCAACAGTGATGTCATTTGAGATGTCATCAGTGATATCACTGACCATGACATGAGTGATGCAAAATGTAAGGTCATAAGCAGTGCATTGCGGGGGGCACGAGTTATAGTAAGCCCAGCTAACTATAACAGCTGAATTTCTATGGTTTTGTACAAGTCAAATGTTAGCCTAACTATAATGTCCTTTTAACCTTTGTTTTTTTCCATGAAAAAAAACATATATATATATATATATATATATATATATATATATACATATATACGTACGTACGTATATATATATATGTATGTATATATATACATACATATATATATATAAAATATATATATATATATATATATACAAATATATATATATATATACATATATATACATATATATATATATAAATTCACTGAAAAAACCATGGGTTATAGACCATATATAGTTAGGAATTAGCATTTACAAAACTTTATTTTACTCACACAAAACCATTAAAATTTCATATATAGTTAGTTGCAATAACCATATATCGCGCACCCGCAATCCACTGCTGATCATGTCACATATTACATCATTCATGACATGATCAGTGACATCACTGATGACATCACTGATAACATCACTGATGACATCTCAAATGACATCACTGATGACATCACTGATGACATCTATTTTGACATTACTGATCACATCGCTGATGACATCATTCATGTGATAATACGATGAACCTCTTCAGACTCTAATATAATCTTAGATACACTCAGAGTAAACAGACACTCACAGACTGTCACTCATCCATGGAGTTACTCACACACCTAGTCAGTCATGCAAAGAATCAATCACACTTCCATTTCCTCAACTATACAGTTATACACACCTTACTTATTCAAACATATACTAACACATATTTACTCTCTTATACAATCCCTGATACAAGTTCACAATGATCCATACAGCCACTCACAAATTCATTGGCTCTTATGCACAGTTATTTATATATGTGAACTCTCACATGTACTGTGTTTTACATATGTACTTACTTTGAGATGTAGCACTGAGATATCCATTCACTCACCAATACACTCATGCACACATTCAACCGCCCATACAGCTGTTTCCACATGCACTTTTGAACCCATACATCTAGTGAATCAACTGCTCACACATCTATGCACAGAGTCATACACCTCCCAGCCACCCACACACACACTCACTCTCCCATATAAATATTTGGCCAACCAATCAATAACCCATATAGTTACTCATATAGCTACTTATCAACACATGCAGCAGTTTACAGAACTACAAAAATAATGATGCACAAATTAAGACAGTTTAGTCACTAACCCATGCACTCAGTGAGACACATTTAATCACTCACTCATACAGTCATTCATGCACCTACTAAATCCTTCATCCAGACACTTATACATCCACTCATTCTTCAATATGTAAGACATATTTTGAAATTTCAGAAACATACAGTCACTGGATGTTGTCATCAGTGGTGTCATCAGTGATGTCATTTGAGATGTCATCATTTTTACTGACACAAAACCATTGAAATTCGCATATATAGTTAGTTGCACTAAGTATATATCGCGCACCCGCAATCCACTGCTGATCATGTCACATATTACATCATTCATGACATGGTCAGTGACATCACTGATGACATCACTGATGACATATGTCATTTGAGATGTCATCAGTGATGTCATCAGTGATGTCACTGACCATGTCATGAATGATGTAATATGTGACATCATCAGCAGTGAATTGCGGGTGCGCGATATATAGTTAGTGCAACTAACTATATATGGAATTTCAATGGTTTTGTGTGAGTAAAATAAGGTTTTGTAAATGCGAATTCCTAACTATATATGGTCTATAACCTATGGTTTTTTCAGTGAATTTTCAAGGTTTTGTAAATGCTAATTCCTAACTATATATGGTCTATAACCTATGGTTTTTTCAGTGAATTTTCAAGGTTTTGTAAATGCTAATTCCTAACTATATATGGTCTATAACCTATGGTTTTTTCAGTGAATATATATATATACATACATAAACATATATCATCTGTATATCTATATAAATACAAACATAAATGCATGCATACATATACTTATATGCATACAGATGCATGTTATTTACATGAAAGTTGAAAAAACACTAATAAAAGCAAAGCTAAAAAGCCACCTCATTACAAACAGAATGGCTTTAACTTAAACGAGGGCGAGATCTATTGTATTTTCAATGCTTGTTTACTTTGGTTCCATCAAGAAGGCATTCAGATGTGTCACACATTTGCCATAAATTCTGAATGTTAGCACTCTAGTTGCACATTAGATCACTGTAGTAAAGCTACTGCTCACCAGGGACGTCTGCTGCTGGTATTGAAAGTGCATGTTTCAGTCTGCATGTCAGAATTTTTTTAATGAAATAGAAGAGGATTTGAGAAGTCACTCAAAATGATCCCTAATTTTTCTTTCTGAAGCACTAATCATACTTTCTATGGCAAAATTAACCCCCTCATGTTGTTCCTTTTTAAATTGAGTGTTTTCAGACTTACCACTTCATTCCAATCAAGATGGCTTCTGGTGTGCCATACTTTTGTCATAAGTAAGACTGTTAGCGCTCTAGTTGTTCTTTAGAACACTCTGGGACATTCTGTCATTGGGCTATACTTGGGCTACATCTGGGTGATATTTGGGCTACATTTGGGCTCTTTTGTCTCTGGTGGCCATTTTGGGAGACTGCATGTCAGAATTGTTTTATGAAATAGAAGAGGATTTGAAAAGTCACTCAAAATGAGCCCTAATTTTTCTTTCTGCAGCACTAATAATACCTTCTATTGCATAATATACCCCCTCATTTTGTTCCTTTTTAAATTAAATGTTTTAAGAGTTACCACTTTATTCCCATCACGATGGCTCCAGGTGTGCTATACCTTTGTAATAAGTAGGACTGTTAGCGCTCTAGTTGTTCTTTAGAACACTCTGGGACATTCTGTCATTGGGCTATACTTGGGCTACATCTGGGTGATATTTGGGCTACATTTGGGCTCTTTTGTCTCTGGTGGCCATTTTGGGAGACTGCATGTCAGAATGTTTTAATGAAATAGAAAAGGATTTGAGAAGTCACTCAAAATATGCCCTAATTTTTCATTCTGCAGCACTAATCATACTTTCTATGGCAAAATATACCCCCTCATGTTGTTTCTTTTTAAATTAAATGTTTTAAGAGTTACCACTTTATTCCAATCAAGATGGCTTCAGGTGTGCCATACCTTTGTAATAAGTAGGACTGTTAGCGCTCTAGTTGTTCTTTAGAACACTCTGGGACATTATGTGATTGGGCTATACTTGGGCTACATCTGGGTGATATTTGGGCTACATTTGGGCTCTTTTGTCTCTGGTGGCCATTTTGGGAGACTGCATGTCAGAATGTTTTAATGAAATAGAAAAGGATTTGAGAAGTCACTAAAAATGTGCCCTAATTTTTCATTCTACAGCACTAATCATATTTTCTATGGCAAAATATACCCCCTCATGTTATTTCTTTTTAAATTAAATGTTTTAAGAGTTACCGCTTTATTCCAATCAAGATGGCTTCAGGTGTGCCATACCTTTGTAATAAGTAGGACTGTTAGTGCTCTAGTTATTCTTTAGAACACTCTAGGAGGCTGCAGTAGAACACAAAGGAATCAACTGACAGTCTCTGTCCTTGTTGGATGTACATGTTTTACTGAGAATGTCAGACTTCATTTTCACATGACTGAGAAAGATAATGTGAATTTACAGAAAATATGCTTTCAGTTTAGCTTATAGATCCCCTTCCAAACCACTGTGGGAAAATCATGAGATATTAGTTTTCTTTCAAACAATATTCATGATATCACAGCAGAAGGTTTTTTCACATGGTAAAATCACCTTAGAACCCACCACAATTCCTAAAACGAGTATGGTACCATCAACAAATGATTTATAATGTAACTAAAGTCCTAAAACCCTCTATTAACTACAATGCTTTTTAATGAGGTGCTATCATGTATATTGGTCCCAAGATGGCTGCCAACACTTCTTGGATGAAGTGCTGACAGCCAATCAGATCAGATGTGTGGTTAGGCTCCGCTCAGATATATATCTTTTTTTGAACCTAAATTACTCAAAATCCACTGGAGCACATATATTGAGACCTAGCAAAGGCACATCGGGCTAACAGTCCCTACAATTTTGCCAAGTTTCGTGCAAATCCATTCAGCCGTTCGAGCTAAAAGTGAGGCCAACCGCCCTATGGAAATTAACATGGGAAAAACGCGTTTTGGGACCCCCCTTTTTTCTCGGCCCCCCCTTGATGAAACCCCCCCAAATTGTCAGGGGCTGCTCAGAAACAAAATGTTCAATTTTCCTGAAAATTTCAGCCAATTCCGTCCACAAACGCTAAAGTTATTAGACATAGAATTTTCAAAAATCCCATAGAGAAAAAATCCTAACTATATATACCTACTGGCGACCGCCAGTAGGTAATATATATATATATATATACAGCGCCGGGACACCAAGACAGTGGTGCATTCCAGGGGCAAAGGTAACCATGTATTCAAATTGTAGTGGACATCCTAAAGCTTTGATAAGAAGTATTCCCTTTGGTGAGTTCCTCCGGGCTCCGGGCTCGGAGGAACTGCAGCACAGATCACGACTTTCTGATCGAAAGTGAGTGTATGAAGGAACGCTTCGTTGAAAGGGGATACCAATCCTCTATCATTGAGGCAGCACTACAGAAAGCTAGTGAGATTAGTCACTCTTCGCTACTGGTTGTCAACGAAAACTCGAGACCAGCAAAGAATGATGTGATAAGATTTATATCAACTTATCACTCCAGATCCTGGCGGATACAGAGCAGTCTTAAACGCTATTGAAATATTCTTAAGACTGAACCTACTTTGAGGGATGTTTTGGGTGACAATCCCAATATGACCTATAGGAAGGCCCACTCCTTGAAGGACAAACTGAGCAGGAATGAGGTGAGCACAAATATAGTAAGAGGCAGTGACATTCAAGGCTTCTATAACTGTATGAAATGCAAGGCATGCAGGTATAGTAATAATATCAAGAAAGTCTTTTTCCCTGTAGAAGCTGTAGAGAAAACCATCAGTAAACATCTTACATGCTTATCCGAATACTGTGTTTATGTGTTGATGTGCCCATGTTCAAGGAAATACGTAGGAAGCACAATGTTTCCAGCGAAATAACGTGTCCTGGAACACATGAGATCAATTGATAACAAAGACCAAACCTCACCTACTGTTCGTCACTTCGAAGAACTACACAAGAGCAACAGAAACTTGCTGAAGTTCTTCGTAATTGACAAGCTTCCGGCCATGAAAAGAGGAGGTGACAAAATCCGGAAATTAAGACAAATGGAAAATAGATATATTCTTGAGTTGGATACTCCTATACCCAGAGGTCTTAATTCCGAGGAAGAAATGAAATGGCACTTAGGAGATTAAGAGCTAAGAACAGGATGTCATGTATAAGGATCTCTGAATTATTTTCCTAGTGGGATATAGTTGTTGATTATGTTTCATTAAAATTTGTTAGGACTGTGTAGGCTAGTTGTGATGATTTGTATGAGCCCATTGTCAACCTAGTGCTTTCTGCAGATTTTAAAATGTTGAATTTTATGTTACACTTGTTTGTTTCACTAGTATTAGGACTCAAAACCCACTTAGGGCCTAATGTGGTGCTCTATAGAATACAGTAAAATTTGACTGGCCCGCTTTTTGTGTTTCAATTGTAGGTAATGGGAGTGTAGCATTGTACCGGATGAAAAACCCACTGGGGTGATGACAATGGATAAAACCGTGTGGACTTCTCTTGTAAATTCTCACTTGGGAGTATACACTGCATACAGGCAATACATGTGTGATAGTATATGCAATATTGCCATCAATGAAAAACGCTGGGGAAGATTTGACATTTTCAAATGAATTTAATTTGATTCAACTTGGCTACAATGTTACATAAATTACTAGCATCTTGTTGCCTGATGATTTATAATGTCGTCCACTAGGATATGTTAATTATTTTTTGTACTAATATAATCATTTTTATTATATTGTATATTACGTGATATGGTACCGGTTACAAATTTGGAACCAGTTAAATCCAAATGTAATTTCACAAACAACTCTCATGCGCTCACTTGAATGACAATGGATTGATTGTAGCTTTCACAATGCTTTAGAGCGGGTCACTTGTGAGAAACAACATCATACTCCACTCCAAGATGGCCGCGGTAATGTGGGCTTGAGTCCTTTGTTTATTTTGACCACTTATCACGTGTAACTTTATTTATTGTTTGTACACTGTCAATGGAATCACCCGTGACCAAGGCGAGTGTTTCGCCGAAACGCGTTGGGTTTTTTCCGTGTTTGAAATCACGATGCAGCATTTGAGAAAATAAATCTAATTGGAATGCGCAAAAAGGAATTGGTGTGATCATTTTCTATCGACGAGAGTGCATGTGCGTAGCAGTGACTGCGCGCTGTGAACTACAATATATATATATATATATATATATATATATATATATATATATATATATATATATTCCACCAAATTGCCCTGAAGCATTCCGAGATCACTCGACAACCATTCTGCCGCCCGGCTCTGATTCATAGCATGCCTTCACACTTCACATTTCTTTAAAATTGCCGACGCGTTTTAGGGCTTTCACGCCCCTTCTTCTTGGGCTGCACAAAAGAAACCGGATGCACGCATTATTCTGTTTCCAGTTCCTATTATTCATTTCAAGCCCCTCAGTGGGCGTTAGCTAAGTGCACAGTCCACCTGGAGCATTGTGAGACTTGAAGTCTATAATGCGCATATATTTTCACTTTAAGTAAGCTCCGTTCATCTTTTGTTATTTTCATGCTTGTTTCATTACCTTAAGTAGGTTGTTTTGTGTTCTGGCAGGCTTATATGATGAGAAAGAGTGATCTCGGAATGCTTCAGGGCAATTTGGTGGACTATATATATATATATATATTGTTGTCCAGAAATGAGAAGTACTGGGACTGAAACTATACAAGCTTGGATACTGCTCTCAAACAATGCACTGTCATAGAAATCATTAAGAGTATCGTGTAAGAAAGTTGTTGTGCATTCCCAGACTGAAAATGAAAACAAGCTGTGAATTGGGCTTTAACCCCTTCACTGCAGCGGGAATTCCGGGTCGAGCAGCGCTCGCATGCTCATAAAATCGCCGCTCCGTCACGAGCCGCGGTTGAGCTGTGCTTGTGACGGAGCGGTTCTGTCACGAACGCGCCCGCTCCATAGTACGCGCCGCGCCGGCGCGAAATTCGCGCTGCGCAGGCGTGCCGAGCGGGCCATGACGAAACCGCTCCGTTATGAGCACAGCTCAACCGAGGCTCATGACGGAGCGGCTCCGTCATGAGCACACAAGGGGTTAAAACTAGATGATTGCAACATTCGTCCCTCTTCACTGTTTACAAACGGAGTGTATTTAAATTCAAAGTCACTTTTTTCTCACAGCTGTATATGATTAAGACCCTGTAGGGTTGAAACGAGTTATGCTATCACTACTGAGCTGCTGTCGAAATAAAATCAACTTTACTTACCTCTCGATTGATGACGTGAGCGGGATTCTTAGTATAGGGTATATATATCGCGTGTAGCGATTGAAACAAGTATTTTATTTTATTTTTGGATAATAAATCACTGCTTTGAGAATTCGAACTCTGGAGTCTGCTGCATTTCTGCGTGCGCTGTGGTCCATACCTTTTGTTGATATATATGTGTAAAAAATAAGCAGAGAACTCTGGGTACTCAAGTTTAGGTGGGAAGCAGCTCCTGTATAGCACTCTCAATACCAGTGACACTCTAGATCTGCTCACCACAAATGTCTGCTTTTCTATTAAAGTCTTTAAGCATAGGATTAGCATAGTGCCATCCAAGCCGAAATATAAAGGGGTAAAGTCTTTTGCCATTTCTACAACATAGTTTCTTCTTGTAGCTACCTTTAGGAAAACTTGTCAAAATATGTGGACAAATTTCTAGCGCCTATTGCACAGAACTTGAGCTTCTACCTAAAGGATACTGGTGACTACGTCAGGATACTAACTGGAATAGCATGAAACCCGGGATATCTTTTGGTTACAATAGACGTCGTCTCATTGTACACATCAATTAGACATGAAGTAGGCCTAAAAGCTTGCCAATATTTCCGGTAAACAGCGAAATATATCAGAACTGGAACACACAACAATGCTCTTGATGATGATACAAATCTGCCTAACTATGTTTTTCTATTTAATAAGGAGCTATTCAGACAAGAGTGTGGCACTGCCATGGGGATTTCATTTTCCCCGAATCATGTGAACATCACCATGGGGTGGTGGGAGAGGACAATAGCGTTGGACACTGAAAATCCAATGGATTTGGAGCGAGTTATTCTGTGGGTTTGCTACATAGATGGGCTGTTCCTCATATGGAATGGAACAGATCAGGAATTTAGAAGATACTTTTCCAAATCGAATCAGAACGAAATTGACCTACAATTTACTTGAACAACTCACAAAAGGCAAATTGACTTCCTTGACACCTAGATCTATATAGAGGATGGGACGTTCGAAACAACATTGTTCCGAAAGAAAATAGCAACAAGTAGTGTCTTACATGGAAACCAGCTTCCACCCAAGACCATTACTGAATAGTATACCATATGGAGAATACATACACATGAAAAAAACTGCTCCAAAAAATAGGATGCGGATGAGAGAATTCAAGAGAGTAAAAATAGGTTCACACTAAGAGGATATAATGAGCGCATATTGAACAAATGCAAGAAAAGAGCTGATCTAAAAACAAGAGCAGAGACTTTAATTGAAAAACCTAAAATTCCTCAAGATAAGGTTCCACCTAGATTCATAACCACTACAGTAAGGAAAGTGGATGCATCTTAAATAAAATGAAAAAATACTGGCACCTGATATCAGGGGACCCTGACATAGGTGAAATTGTAGGTATAACACCAACAATAACTTACAGAAAGAACAACTCTCTCATGGATCTGCTTGTAAAAAGCCACTTTCAAAATAAACAACAAACGAAGTGGCTAACTAACCAATGCAAGGGTTTCAAACCATGAAATTCTTGCAAATCATGCTAGATAGGACGAAGCATGACAAAAATCTTGGAACCAAATGGCAAAGTGGTGCAAATTGATCAAAACATAACATGCATGTCCAAGTTCGTTATCTACATGATAGAGTAAAAACGTGGCATGAAATACATAGGGAGCACTACTTGCATGCTCAAACAACGAATCCTGAAGCATATACGTGCAGTCAAAAATGCGAACATGACATATGCCACAGCCAAGCACATGAGTATCTGCCAAAATAGAGACTGTAGAGTGGTGTGCTACTATGGAATCAAGATGATACCTCTAGGAGATCGAGGAGGAGATCGTGTAAGAAAACTACGCCATATGGAGTCGCGTCTAATCATAAGACTCAGGAAGAAGAGCCCGAGAGGCATAAATAACGACGAGGAACTTTATGTACACCTGGACTAAGAATTTAGCCACCCCATCCACTGTGTGTAAAAGAGAGAACATGAAATCTTCTGCAAAGGGGACTAAACCCAAGAAAACATGAGCAAAATGTTTAAATTGAGCGCTGCAATTGAAACTAATAATGTAAAATGTGGTTAAGGTACTAAACCTGAATATAGCGCTTTAAATCAATCCTATATTGAAGTAACCAAAGGTTTAATTCAATGCGATCCAATCGTATGAAATGCAATGTAATGACACTAAGCGCAATTGTGTTTCTGTTGTTTGTATACATTTTTTAAATTTTGTGTGAAACTACATATCCCATAATGCCACTTAATGGCAGATGTGGGAGAGTATAAATAGTGAAAGTAATGAAGGACTTACTGACTGTGACAAAAGCCTAGAGTGGCTGAAACGCGTTGGTGGGGTAAAAACGCTTAAATAAATAAGCTTATAAACCATCCAGGAGTGCCCCAGCCTTTGTGTGAAAAAATTGTTTTGGACCAGGATCCGGCCCCTTTGCAAAGCACCCGCTGTCGAGCGCTTTCTGAGCAAAGGATCACTTTGTTGGGAATTTATATATATATATATATATAAACCACTCTGTCTCTCACACACTGGAACTTTGATTCCGACCAGCGTACAGGAACAGACACGGACCCAGTATTGTAGATGCTAATTATTTATTGAAGTGCTAAATATATATATATATATATAAACTCGCAAGAGATGGAATCGCCGGCAATAAGACAAGTAAGAGATGCAATGACTGTGATTAATTTGACGGAAATGCATTTAAGCGAAAGAGAGATTAGAACGTTGTCATTGGGGTTTACCTATTGTCCACCTAGGACCTTCAATTATGCCAGCACCAGGATGGATGTTTTTAAATTTGTGCGTAAATTGAAACTGCGCAAATTGTATTTGATGAACAAGAACAAAAACACCAAGACCAATACAGTCAGTGGTGGGGGCAATGTTGAAAATCTGGGAGTCACGGCAGGAGAATTTGATCTTTTTTGTGACTTACATGATCTAAATAAGGAAGGTGGGACTGAGGAAAATACACAGGAGGAGAGGCGTTTGAGAACTAACACCCCAGGGGCCACCTCCTTTAGAGCAAAGTCAACGTTCAATCCAATAATGGCCCATGACAATATTGGCGTCTTCAATGATCTTGTAACAGCAGAGAAAAAGAAACTACATAAAGCATCAATATGTGATGACAAGAAGAGTAATCATTGTAATAATGCTTTTGGCAGTCTAATGAAAAAAATACAGAATATTAAGGACATAATTGTGAGGCAATCGGACAAGGGGGGAAATATTGTCCTCTGGCCTTTAAAACTGTATATGGAGGAAGCTCTGAAACAATTGAACGATAGACAATGCTATTGTAGGAGTGACCCCCAGAAAGCCAAATCAGCATTGGACAAGTTTAACATCAAACATTATGGGTGGAAAGGGAAGGGACTTTTAAGCGGTGATGAACTCAAGTTCCTCAAAACAAACTACCCAGTGATATTGATCTACTGGGAGGGTTTTTTAAGGTATTCCAGATTTGGCAAGGCGCGCACCTGAGTAACCGCAAAGTATAATACTGCTATGGTATAAAGAAATCCAGGCAAAGAGGCGGGCGGTAATCCCTCGTAACCGCTCAAGGTTGGATCAAGAGATCCACACAAATTGCACAAAAACAACAAAGCCCCTGCACTGGACAAAAGAACATACGATGATGCTAAGGTGACTTCGAGTTTCAGTATCAAGATTCAAACGTGCACATCGAAAATTCCAAAGTTCAAAGAACACATAGTGTTGAGAAACGGAATTCAAATGGTGTAAAGTTCATGGTATAAAACACCGTTTATTGTTCCTCTTGTACTGGCCAACACGTGTTTCATCGCAGGGAAACAGACTGCGAATCTTCAGGGCCTCTTAAAGAATGAGCCAGAAATGGTGTTGTAGCCAAAGCCCGAGACGGGCGGAGTGTGGAAAAAGACGTTGCTCGCGTAGTATGATGGTTTCTTAGTGTAGAAGATAAGGAGTCAAAACCGGGAGGAGAAGATTCTAAGCAGTTGCGCTCAAAGTTAAGAAACACAGGCGGATACACCTGACTGATTTCATTCCCCCTCCTGTAGTTCCCGGCGCCGTTTTTCAAAGACTACCCAGTGATGCCAGTCTTTTACATGATTCCCAAAGTCCATAAGGAGATGTTAAAACCCCCAGGAAGGCCTATTATCTCGGCCAGACAGGGAGCCTTTGAGAACACTTCACGCTACATTGACCATTTTCTTCAAGAACACGTCAAAAGTATACCATCGTACTTGAGAGACTCTATGGATTTTCTGGACAAAATAAAGAAAGTGGTTTGGCAGAATGATTTTGTATTAATCACCCTTGACGTTGTGTCACTATACACAAGTATAAATCACCAGGATGGTGAAAGCAGTAACTCACTTTCTAAAGACCAGACCAGCTAGTATGTTGTAGCACAATGAAATGTTCATTGAAATGATTGAGATATGCCTGACCAATAATTACTTTTTGTTCCAGAACCAAGTATTTCAGCAGTTAAGAGGAGTTGCGATGAGGGCTTGCTTCTCCCTGAGCTACGCGTGCTTGCACATGGGGCTGTGGGAGGAGCAGGTCCTAGGAATCGCACATGCTGAAACAGTGAGAACTAACATAGTGTCACTACACCGGTTTATTGATGACCTTTTCTTGACCTGGAGTGGATCAAGGAAGGAGGCTGAGCGCTTCATTTCTGAAATTAATGTTAACAACCTTAATTTACAATTTACTGGGACAATTAGTGAGAGTCATGTCAACTTCCTTGATGTTGAAATACACATTGAGGCAGGTAAATTGCAGACCAGGTTGCACCGCAAAACCACAGCGGGCAACACGGTCCTGCACGCATCAAGTCATCATCCTGCCCACCTGATCCGTAGAATACCCTATGGGGAGATGCTAAGGCTCAGGAGAATATGTAGTACAGAGGAGTCTCGCTTAACAGCACAGGAAAGCAGCAAAGACAGATTTCTGACACGAGGTTATCCTTTAAGCTTGATAGAAAAAGCTATACCAAGAGCCAATACAACTGGTACCTTCATGCAATGTGTAGGGGTTGTTGATCCATCTCAAGCGAAAACCAAAAGTGACAGTGATCAACCAAGACTGATAACAGCTTACAGTCGCCAGCACAAACATATACATAAGATCATTGGCAGAAATTGGCCTATTGTCAAGGGTGATCCTGTAATTGGAGGAACCCTGGCATTACGCCCCACGATTACATATAGCAGGGCAAGATCAATGAGCGACATGCTGGTTTCAAATAGCCCAGAAATAGCCAAGAAAGCAGACTGGCTGCATAAAAGCAAGGGATTCATCAAATGCGCTGTATGTAAAGCTTGTACACTGGGGAAAAACAAAACTGCATATACGACCCCTTTTTCTGAGACATCAACTTTGATTTCCAAAAAAATAACTTGTAAGACAGATTTCGTGGTGTATGTGCTGAAGTGTGCGTGTGGCCTCCGGTTTGTGGGAAGTACCAAGTTGCAGGTCCACAAACGCATACTCCAGCACATGCGGGCGGTCCAGAACAAGGATGAGTCTTACCCTGTAGCACGCCATGTCAATGCACACCATGGGGGAAATTTAGGGTGTCTCACCTATTATGCAATAGACACAGTACTGCCTCTCCGTAGGGGAGGAGACAGGGAAGCCCGTTTGAGAACATTGGAAGCAAGATACATATTGGAGTTGAATACTAAGACTCCTAACGGGCTTAACGCCACAGAGGACCTGTATACCTGTCTCCAACACTGCTGATCAACAGTTGAGCACTGGTTTTGTAATAGGGAACGACGCATGTTAAGAATAACTGGCTGTTGACCTAAATACAAGATTATAAGAAAGAGCCTTTTAGACTTCTTCTCTCTTGATTTTAAAGCACAGGGACATATATGTAAAAATACACACTACACAGTTTTTTCATTTTTTATGTGATTTAAGCTGACGAGTATCAGAAAACTGAATCACGAGGGCAATATAGAAGCAGTGATCTTGGACATCGAGCTTGCCCACTCGGGCTTTATTAATGATCTTTCCCCGCGGTTCCCCCTTTACAGTTATTTCTCCCCGTCATAACATTGCAGATTTTGCACATATTCTAAATGCTAAATTTTGCACATTGTTTGCTTATTTGCACATTATGAATATCAAATGTATTATTTTAATATCACCAAAATATGAATTTTAGATCAAACAATATTGGTTTTTTATCATGGATGATATTTATATATTTATTTGCGAGATTTACACATGTGGGGGAGAAAAAAGGGGAACTATAATGTACAGTGATATTTTAATCCATTTATATTGTATATGGGGAAGGAAAGTAATTTTTGTGATTGATGTCCTAATGATCAGGCTGAAGTCGGTTGTTTATCTCTACGGGCCCAGTGCTCAGATGATGCTTGCATACTCGTTATAAATTTTGATGATTGGCTGACCATGTCATGTGATCAAGGGCTTCAGGGCCCGAAACGCGTCATGGTGGACGGAGTGGTGCACACGGTGAAATAAATTAAGCAAACTCTACCTCTTTGGGTCTGTTTCGTTTTTCTATGCCGACAACCGAGTGAAAGCGGAGAAAGCGAAGTTCTGATAATATATATATATATATATATATATATATATATATATATATATATATATATATATATATATATATATATATATATATATACATGTAATGTACACATGTGCTCATATGAAATGCACCAATGCCCTTGGGCAGTTTTGTCAATGTTTAAATCTATCTACCTATAGATAGTTGAATAGATAGTGTTATACAGTGAAAATCTGCCCCAAGGGCACTGGAGCACTGTAAATGAGCACATATTTACATTATATCAGGTACCAGATTCATTTTCTTTTAAGCACATGAGATGAAGAGATTTTCTCATAGCCAACACCAGGATTTAAATCGGCTACCCCAGATCAAAAGTTGTCAGCACTGGCTGTAAGACTGCATCCATATTTCTCAATTTGTGCGTGAAAGTCAGGCACGCTATTCTGAGGTTCGCACTAGACTAGAGTGTCTGAGTGCTCAACAGTGTGCTACTGAGTGTGCATAAACTAAACTGTAAGACATTTCTACTATTTTATAATACAGTTGCCATCTAGGATAGTATAGTGATACACCTTTAGTTACCCTTTATAAGACTTCAGAGCAGCTTCCCTTATTTTCAAGCGTATATATGTCAGCATTGATAATATAGAAAATATTATTGTCTGCGCACTAAATTGAGCACTAAATTGTGTCTTGCCCTTCAATAAAAGGTGCTACAACTACTCAGCCCTATACTACTCACTTTATTGCCATCGGAAAGATAATAGGCTAAGTCAGTCCTGCCAGGATATCAATATCTGGCCTGTAATTTTCTCATACACTTTAGCAGTGGACCTACATTTCACTAGGCTTCAGTACCGGCTATGGAATGTGCCTGTGACCTCTCCCATTCAGCAGGCCAAGTCCTCTCCATATTCAACAGTAGGTTTCAACGAGAACATACATTTTTTACATCTTTTGAACAGTCTGACCTCATGGAGAACTAGTGTGCTTGCTTGTCAGATCGCCTTTCTAATGCAGGATAATGTGGCTCTATGCGCATGTTTAGGGGCTCCTGTGAGTGCATGTAGGAGTGCCCAGGTGAGTGCAAATTGTGTGTGTGTCAGTGAGTACATGTCATTGCAAAGTGTATGAATGGATGAATGAAACCGCAATACCTTCCAATACTTCCTTAGTGAGTGCATGGCAGTGCCTTAGCGCTGCATGGTGTGCACCTGACAATGCATAAAGTGTATGATGGGATGCCTAGGGATGCAGCACATTTCTTTGCACCTAGGTGAGTGCATGACAGTATCTGAGTGCTTGGCGGTATGCCCCTGAGGGTGCATAAAGTGTATTGGTGGATGCATGCAGCCGCGATGCATTCCAATGCACCTTAGTGAGAGCATGACAATATTCAAGTGCTCAAAAATCTGCTACTGAGTGTGCATAAGTGTACCGGTAGATGCATGGGGCCACTATACATTCCATTGAAACTAAGGGAGTGTATTGCAGTGTCTGTGGTATGTCTCAGAGTGTGCATAACGTTTATGAATGGATGCATGGGGCCGCAGTACAATCCATTGATTCCTTAGTGAGTAGAAGTCAGTGTCTGAGTGCTCAGTGAAGTGTGTATATAGTATTTGTAGTAATGCAAGGAGCCGCAATACATTCCATGGCGCCTTAGTGAGTACATGACATGGTCTGAGTGCTCAACAGTGTGCTACTGTGTGCGCATAAAGTGTACTGTTGGCTGCATGGGGCCGCAGTACATCCCATAGCACCTTAGTGAGTACATGGCAGTGTCCTAGTGATCAGCAATGTGCCTCTGCGTGTGTATAATGTGTACTAGTGGATGCCTGGGGGCCACAGTACTTTTAATTGCAGGTAAGAGAGTGCATGGCAGTGTCTGAGTATACAGCAATGTGTCACTGAGTGTGCATTAAGTGTATGAAGGTACGCTGGGGCCGCAGTACACTCTATAGCACATTAGTAAGTGATTGGCAGTGTCCTAGTGTACAGCAGGTAAACAACCTTTACAACAAAACTTTTACAACGCACTACCATTACGACGCAACTTTTACAACGTAAACCATTACAACGCATTGCGCTGGGGGGCGCTCTAGGATAGGGAATAGGTTTAATGTACTATCCAACACCTTCCCTACTATCCACGGGGACTGGAGTTGGAATAGTAAATTAAACTATTCACTATCCAGCGCCCCAAAGCACTATGCGTTGTAAAGGCATGCGTTGTAAATACCGCGTTGTAAAGGCATGCGTGGTAAAAGCATGCGTTGTAACGTCATACATCCGTACAGCAATGTGCCTCTGAGAGTGCATAAAGTGTACTGGTCGAGTCATGGTGCCACAGTACATTCCATTGCATCTAAGTGAGTGCTTGGCAGTGTCCTAGTGTAAAGCAATGTGCCTCTGAGTGTGCATAAAGTGTACTGGTGGATGCATGATGCCGCAATACTTTCCATTGAACCTAAATGAGTGTGGCGTTGTCTGAGTGCTCAGTTGTATGCTTCTGAGTATGCATAAAGTGTATGAAGGGACGCATGGGGCCGCAATATATTTAATTGCACCTAAGTGAGTACATTATAGTTTGTGAGTGCTTAACAGTGTGCCTCTGAGTGTGCATATAGTATACTTGTCGATGCATGGGGGCACAGTACATTCAGTAGCACCTTAGTGAGTGCATGGCAGTATCCCAGTGTACAGCAATGTGCCTCTGAGTGTGCATAAAATGTACTGGTGGATGCATGGTGCCGCAGTACATTCCATAGCACCTTAGTGAGTGCATGCCAGTCTCTAAGTACTCAACAGTGTGACTCTGAGTGTCTATAAAGTGTTCTGGTGGCTGCATGGTGCCGTAATACATTCAATTGCACCTAAATGAGTGCATGGCGGTGTCTGTGTGCACCGTGGTATGCCTCTGATTTAGCATAAAGTGTATGAAGAGATGCATGGGGCCGCAATATATTTGATTGCACCTCAGTGAGTGCATAATAATTTGTAAGTGCCTAACAGTGTGCCTCTAAGTGTGCATAAAGTGTACTAGAGGATGCATGTGGGCACAGCACATTCCATAGCACCTTAGTGAATGCATGGCAGTATCCTAGTATACAGCAATGTGCCTCTGAGTGTGTATAAAGTATACTGGTCGATACATGGGCCCACAGCACATTCCATTGCAGCTAAGTGAGTGCAAGTGAGTGTATGAGACCTCAACAGTGTGCTACTGAGTGTGCTAAAAGTGTACTAGAGGATGCATGGTGCAGCAGTACATTCCATTGCACCTAAGTGAGTGCATGGCTGTGTCTGAGTATACAGAAATGTGTCACTGAGTGTGCATAAAGCGTATAAAGTCAAGTCAAGTCAAGTCAAAAAATTTGTATAGCGCACTACATACCCAGAGGGTTTCAAGGCGCTTAGGAAGGGGAGGAGGATTATTTGTCAAATATCCACGTTTTAAGCTGCTTTCTGAACGCTAGGTGGTTCTGGGTGAGGCGAAGGTAAGCGGGGAGTGAGTTCCATGTTTTAGCAGCCAGGTATGAAAAGGATCTGCCTCCCATGGTGGTCTTGTTGATGCGAGGTATAGTGGCGAGGGCTTGGCTGGAAGAGCGTAGTTGGCGGGAGGGGGTGTAGAAGGACAGTCGAGAGTTGAGGCAATCTGGTCCGATGTCGTAGAGTGATTTGTGTGCGTGGGTAAGCAGTCGGAAAGTGATTCTCTTATTGACGGGTAGCCAGTGGAGGTCTTTAAGGTGGCCAGAGATGTGTTCGTTGCGTGGGATGTCTAATATGAGTCTGGCTGAGGCGTTTTGGATTCGTTGGAGTTTCTTCTGGAGTTTAGCGGTGGTACCTGCGTAGAGGGTGTTTCCGTAGTCCAGTCGGCTCGTGACCAGAGCATGGGTGACTGTTTTCCTTGTTTCGGAGGGGATCCAGCGAAATGTTTTTCTGAGCATGCGAAGAATGTTGAAGCAGGAAGAGGATACGGCGCTGACTTGTCTGTTCATTGAGAGTGAAGAATCTAGGATGACGCCAAGGTTCCGTGCGTGGTCTGTCGGGATGGGTGCTTTT
The DNA here is from genome assembly GCF_964263255.1 of Lissotriton vulgaris. Classification (NCBI taxonomy): domain Eukaryota; kingdom Metazoa; phylum Chordata; class Amphibia; order Caudata; family Salamandridae; genus Lissotriton; species Lissotriton vulgaris. Next base: position 202,455,729 of record NC_141688.1, read on the forward strand.
CCGAGGGCTTCCGGCCACCACGAGTCGTCCCAAGCGGAGGGGGATGTGCCTAAGATGAGGACTTCTGTTTTGTCTGAGTTCAGTTTCAGACGGCTTTGTTTCATCCATTCGGCAACTTCTTTCATTCCTTCGTGTAGGTTAGTTTTGGCGGTGCTGGGGTCATTGGTGAGAGAAAGGATCAGTTGAGTGTCGTCCGCGTAAGAGATGATGTTGAGGTTGTGTTGGCGTGCGATGGCCGCGAGGGGGCTCATGTATACGTTGAAGAGGGTGGGACTGAGTGAGGATCCTTGAGGTACGCCGCAGATGACTTCAGAGGCCTCGGACTTGAATGGAGGAAGGCGGACTCTCTGGGTTCTTCCGGTGAGGAACGAGGTGATCCATTCAAGTGCTTTTCCTTGAATTCCGATGTTATTGAGGCGTTGTAGAAGGGTGCTGTGGCAGACTGTATCGAATGCTGCAGAGAGGTCGAGGAGGATGAGGGCGACTGTGTCTCCATTGTCCAGTAGAGTTCGAATGTCGTCTGTTGCTGCGATGAGGGCGGTCTCAGTGCTGTGTTTTGCTCGGAAGCCAGATTGTGAGGGGTCGAGGGATTTGTTGGCTTCGAGGAAGGCGGCGAGCTGGTTGTTGACGGCTTTCTCGATGACTTTGGCCGGGAATGGAAGAAGCGAGATGGGGCGGTAATTTTTGAGTTCGGTGGGGTCCGCTGTTGGTTTTTTCAGAAGGGCGGTGAGTTCAGCGTGTTTCCAGTCTTCTGGGAAGGTAGCGGAGTTGAAGGAGCAGTTGATGACGTCTCGGAGGTGCGGTGCTATGACGGAGTCTGCTTTGTTGAAGATGTGGTGAGGGCATGGGTCTGTGGGGGAACCTGAGTGGATGGAATTCATCAGGCGGATGGTGTCCTCAGTGGAGATTGGGTTCCAGGCGTTAAGGGTGTTCACGGGGGGAAGATGGTCAGCAGATGGTGGGGTGGGTTGGTTTCCGGGTTGGTTGTCAAAGCTGTTGTGGATGTCTGCGATCTTGTTGTGGAAAAAAGAGGCTAGGGAGTCGCAGAGGGTTTGAGAGGGGGTGATGTCGTTGGAATTGGCCGAGGGATTGGAAAATTCCTTGACGATGTTGAAAAGTTCCTTGCTGTTGTGGGCGTTGTTGTCAAGTCGATCCTTGAATGCTGCTTTCTTGGCCTTTCGGATTAGTTGGTGGTGAGTGCGGGTGGCGCTTTTGAAGGCGTCCTTGGTGTTGGTGGTTGGGTCTTTTTTCCAGGCCTTTTCAAGGGAACGGCAGAGTTTCTTGGACTTCTTGAGATCATCGTTGAACCATGAGGCTTTCTTGCTGCCAGGTTTACTTTGACGTTTTTTCAGTGGAGCTAAGGTGTCGGCGGTGTTGGATAACCATAGGGTGAGGTTGGCGGCGGCTTCGTTAGCGTTAGAAGAGAGGGCTGGGGTGTTTTGAAGGAGCGATGCAGAGATTTGGTCCGTGGTGATTTTGTTCCAGTTTCTTTGCAGGGTGGGTTGGAGGTGGATGTTGGGTTTTGGTTTGTTGTAGGTGAAGTGAACGCAGCTGTGGTCAGTCCAGAGGAGCTCCGTAGTGTGGCTGAAGGAGACATGATTGCTGGAGGTGAAGATGGGGTCGAGAGTGTGACCTGCGATGTGGGTGGGGGAAGTGACTAGTTGTTTAAGTCCGAGGTTGGCGAGGTTGTCCAAGAGGGTGGTGGTGTTGCGGTCGTGGCTCTTTTCAAGGTGAAAGTTGAGGTCTCCCAAAAGGATGTAGTCTTTGGAGGGGAGCGCGTGTGGAGTGATGAAGTCCGTGATGTCTTCACTGAATTTTGCGCGGGGTCCTGGTGGTCTGTAGAGGAGGGTGCCTCTGAGTGTGGTTTTGGGGTCGATGTGGATCTGGAAGTGGAGGTGTTCGGAGTTGGCGAGGTTGGCGTCAGAGCTGGTTGAGATGCGGATTGATTTCTTATGGACGATCGCGATTCCTCCTCCAGTGTGGCTGGTACGGTCTTTGCGAGTGATCTTATAGTCTTCAGGGATGGCAATGGTGATGTCTGGTGCGGAGGAAGCATTCATCCATGTTTCCGTTAGGAAGGCAATGTCTGGAGAAATGGTGTCTAGTAGATTCCAAAGGTCAATGGCATGTCTGTGGACGGATCGGGTGTTGAGAAGGATGCATTGAAGGTGATTGGGGTCGGGGACCTGTGCTGTGGGCGTAGCGGAGATGTTGACAGTGCCGCTGAATTTGCAGGTGACGCAGGAGAAAGGTCCATGGGTTTGTCCAGGGGCGGCTTGGATGCAGTTGGGAGCGCGGCCGGGGTTAAGGGCTAGGAGGGAGGCGGCATCGTAGGTGATGCGGGAGGGCTGGGCGGCGCGAGAGGCAGGGGGTCTGGCGCTGGGCGCGGTCCAGGCGCGGCCGGGCGTAGACGGGCTTACCTTTGGCGCACCTTCGGCGAGACCGCTGCGCGAGACCGCTGCGCTAGAGTACATCTATCATATGCGGATAGTGGAGGGGAGGGGCGAGGGAGGAGCAGCAGGGAGGCGGGTGCGTGGTGGAGGGGGCGGGCTATAGGCAAAAACAACAACAACACGGATAATGGCGGCTGAAAACGCGAGTTCAGACCGGGTTGGCAGAGAGAGATTCTGTCAGTTTCAGTTATTAGACCAACGAAGCAGCAATGCGGGCTAGGCAGCACAGGCACACTGAATAAATGAGCAGATGCAGGCACAATCGCGCTAGCAGGTAGGCACGCCGGAAATAATGAAAGTACAGTTAATGGAGACAATAGGGTAATGCTACAGGCACTTTCGAGCGCTAAAAGGGTCAGCAGCGCGTTAATGAGATCCACTGCGCAATGCAAACGATACCAGTCCCAATTAGGCAGGAGTCAGCAGGGCAGCAATAATTTCCATTGCACCTAAGTGAGAGCAGGACAGTCTCCGAGTATACAACAGTGTGCATCTGAGTGTGCATAAAGTGTACAAATAGATATATGAGTCCGTAATACATTCCATTCACCTAAGGGAGTGCAGGACTCTGTCTGAGTGCTCTGTTATACTTGTGAGTGTGCATAAAGTGTATGTGTTTGTCACAGCTCCCATCAAAATATACTACAAACAGTTCTGTTGGGTGAGTAATTTCTTAACATTCCTTCATAAATAGGTAACAAGTAATTTTCAAGATTTGCATATTATAATTTGTTCTTTTTTTTATATGCTAGACTGTCACAAAAATACTTTCATAATCGTAGAGATAAATAAGTAACTCAGTGAATAAGTGATCATAAAGCAACAAGGTGGTAAAGTGAATACAATATATACAGTGCGGACGTTTAAAAACAATTTGGAAATGTAGTCAGTGACCGACACACGCGGCTGCAGCCTACTGATTACTACAAAGTTATCACTAGCCTGCGGGCCTACAAGTGGAATTCAACACCACAATACCTGGCTGTCCACATCCCTGTCCTGAAGAAGACCATTTGTGACGTTAGTTCATTAACGTACGTTCCTGGGTCGAAACGTTGACGCCTCCTTGTAATCCATACCCTACGTTCTCCACCTCCTAAAAAAGAAAAGGACCCAAATGAGGGTTTTTGGAGGTTTATCTGTATAGGGACAGTTGTTAATTGATTCATACATCTTATATATTGTTTTTAAACGCGCACACTGTATATATTGTATTCACTTTACTACCTTGTCACTTTACGGTCACTAATTTACTAATTAGTCACATATTTGTGTTTTCGATTAGGAACGTGTTTTTGTGACAGTCTTGCATATACAAAATAAAAAAATTATAATATACTAATCTTGAAAATAACTCACTTGGTGTGTTTCATGTTACCTTTTTATGATGGCATGCTGAGAAACTGATCACCCACCAGAACCGTTTGTAGAATATTTTGTAAACGCCCAGGTTCTGAGGTATACTGGGTTACCCCATTACAGTCCATATTCAGCTCCCATCAAAGTGGATAGACGAGCAACAGCATAATCTAAGGTTCCAAAAAATGAGTATATATACATCCCTTAAAGGCGTGCAGCTTTCTCTTGTCAGCCAGCATCATTTTCAAAGAAATAAAGCTGACCACACCCTTATAACGCCAACATGTATTCTTTGGCAAGTTAAGAAAGTTTTGTAGGTCTAACCAGCTCTGCCGTGTACCAACTGAAATACCCTTTTTCTATTAATCAATCAGACCTATAGCTGTTGTGATTGCTTTGACGCCGTTACCAACACAGGCCTACTGTATTGAGTTTAACCTTTGCCACCAGGCATACAGTTATAACATTTAAAAAGTATACTCAATTACAGTTGGCAAGCCAAATACTATCTCTACTAAGATGGTCTAATAGGAGTCTCACAGTGCAAATCTTCTATACCCTTGGATTGTCAGAGGTAGCAACTACTACGAAAAACCTCTACCTACTGCATCAATCTGTGTAATAAACAACTATAGTAATAACGATACACCCTTAAATGCCTATTGAGTTAAATATATGTTATTCTGAATCAATAAGTCAGGCCTAACTTTTCATGATAATCAATTAAAACCTTGTCATTGGCTTAACACCATAACCAGCTCAGACCTGCTGCATTGGGCAAAAGATTTCCACAAGCTAACCATCAGATACACCGTAATAAATTACAAATATGTACAAAATTGTAGTTGTCAAACCAATATAAAATTTCCCCAAAAAATGCTTGATAGGGATTATTTTAGTGTAAATCTTCTGTCCCCATGATCTGCACGGGTGTGTAACGAGCACCAAAACCCTTGTCTACTGTTAATTTGTTAAGATTCTATGTAACAAAACACCTGCCCGCAGTACAGTGTAATATCAATCAACCCTTTGAAGAATATTGCCTTTAACACACGCTTTTCACAGTAAATATTTCAGGCCTACTTGCTTTGTCAGAACTCGTCCTTACAAACAGATCACACCTAAGGAATCTGACATAACCTTTCCCAGAGACTCAAAAAGGCAAAGGGCCTTCACATTAGCTTCCCACTATAGCCACCATAGGCGTACTGAAGCGTGCATTGGCTGGCAACCATCAGGCACACAGTTATAACATTCTAAGTGGGGGGCCAACCCCAAAATCCTTTCCTCCTAGGAAATTAGTGAGATTATATGTAACAAAATAACTGTAGTTAGCCTATACCTCAATGTGAAACAACCCACTGTTAAGGGCCTACTGGCTTTAACAAATGCTTTTCCTGATAAATAAGCTAAGCCTACTCTCTTTGTCATAATCTTTCATAATAAGCAGATAAGACCCACATCATTGGATATAACTGTTCCCAGTGCATCAATTAGATCTAGGGCTTCCTGCCATAACCACCTCTGAGGCCTACAGTGTAACCATCAGGCACACAGTCATACAATTGCAACGGATGCAACATTACAAGTAGCTAAGCTAAATACCATCTCTCCTAAAACAACAAATCAAGGATTATCACAACCAAATTGTCTATATCCACAGTTTGTCACAGGGGTAAATAACACCAAAACCTTGCACACTACAAAAAAATCTGGGAGATTTCAAATAACAAAATCATTCTCTGCAGGCTTTCATACAGAGCAATCACAAGCTATCCTTAAATTGATTGTTGTTAAGGCCCTTCACAATACATATATCAGGACTACTGACTTTATCATAGCATGCCATAATAAACAGATCATGTCTATAGCCATGATCTTTGGCCTGCCACCAAGACCAACTTAGTATGCTGTGAGTATAAGCTCTGCCACCAGCCAAAGAGTGTAATACCAGCAATCGTTTAAGTGAAAGGGTCAACCAATCAAATCCAGCACTCCGGGAACGAACATGGAGAGGAATCTAAGCCCCTTTCTCCGTACTATTCCGAAAACGTGTTTTTGTTGATCTCATAAAGTCAGAAAACAGCTTCGCCGTCAAGTCAGACCTAGATATTGTTACCTTATGAGTAAATATTACATTATGGTACAAAGGGTCGCATCATGTAATAAAGATTTAGAAAAAAAGGAACACAAGGACATGTTATGTAACAAACGGGTATATTATGAAGAAAATGGAGGAGTAATTGGTGGCATTATTCAAAAATGTTTTTCAGAAATGGTACTAAGTGCTCTATGTTGAACATAGGATCGAGTAATAGAACACTGGGCCGCATTATGGAACATAGGGCTTAGCAATGGAATAAAGGGTTAAAAAAATAGCAACACAAGCACACATTATGCAACAAAGGGTTACCTTATGCACTAATTAGTTACATTATGGAATGAATGGTGGCATTATTTCACGATGGTTAGCAGAAGTGGAACAAAAGGTCGCATTATGGAACAAAAAAGTGAGCATTATGGAACGAAAGGTCGCATTATGGAAAGAAAGGTCGCATTATGGAACGAAAGGTTGCGTTATGGAACAAAAAAGTGAGCATTATGGAACGAAAGGTCGCATTATGGAAAGAAAGGTCGCATTATGGAACGAAAGGTTGCGTTATGGAACAAAAAAGTGAGCATTATGGAACGAAGGGTCGCATTATGGAAAGAAAGGTCGCATTATGGAAAGAAAGGTCGCATTATGGAACGAAAGGTCGCATTATGGAACGAAAGGTTGCGTTATGGAACAAAAGGTGGCATTATGGAACGAAGGGTCGCATTATGGAAAGAAAGGTCGCATTATGGAAAGAAAGGTCGCATTATGGAACGAAAGGTCGCATTATGGAACAAAGGAAAAACATATTGAATAATAGGACTCATTATGGATGAAAGGGTTTCATTATATAACATTGAGCCAGCATAGGAATAGAGGGTCACATTATGGAACAAGGGTGACATTTTAAAACAGACGGTTTGCTGCCCTGAGGCGTCGTGGCGCTGTAGACCGCTGGGGAACCCGTCCTGGCTATCCCTGTGAGATGGTCCCTACTGGGTATCTCCAAGGTGAAACCAGGCATCCCCGGCGAATGTGGGGGGCCGTTGTAGAGATGAGGCAAGCTAATGCCCAGAGTTGCCGAGTGTGATTCCTGGTTAGAGTAGGCACCGAGGCGAGAATTATCGAGTCCGCTGACCCTGGTCCATGACCCTGCCGCGTCGGAAATTGAACCCTGGTCCCGGGCCGTTCTCTGCTTCCGGGTCTGCCGCCTCTAACCAGTGAGCTTCAAGAAGGAGCACAAAGATGTTGGGAGGGATTAATACAAACGTTCAATACAAGTCGGGGTTGATTAATTCCCTAACTAACAGAAGGCAATTCTACAATTTATTTAGCACATTACTGTACAATGATCACAAAACAGATCATCGTCATGATTACTAATTTTATTTATAGTAATCTGTACTTCCAAACTGATAGTACTATTTTAACAAATTACATTCTATGTTATATCAAATGTACATATATACAATTATCTGTAATCATCAAGAAAAACCTATATCTACCAAACAATTATGGAATCACAAACAGCATAATTATGTCACATAAATAAGTGCATAGAGCAATTCCATTTTCACCCTACAAAAGACAAATCATAGGCAGTGTCCCCCTATTCAATAAGGAGGTCCACTAAGAGGAAGTCGTGTACAAACACAATTCGTTCAAGAAAAATGTATATGAACCTGACTTCAAACTTGTGTTTAACCAAACTGATACTCAGGTACACAGTATCCACAAACTCCTCTCGTCCAGAATCAACTGTCGAAGCGGACGCGTTTCGGCCTCCAGGAATCTTGGCCTCCTCAGGACAAGCGTGAATAGGTAACCTAAAAATACATAAAAAGAACCTATCTGGTTCACTTAAGAATCGTCTCTGTCCTACCTCAGGGTAAAGCGACCGCCACCAACACGAAAGGTGCAACATCCACATAAGTGTGAGGCATCACATGAACCAAAGCATACCAAGTACTACCCGAAAAGCAATGAATGACCATCCTTATAATAACACACCAGAATAATAGGCAAAGTAATAAGGAACAGCAAAAATAATAAAAATAGACACATCAGACACAAGAACTAAACCACCACTGAAGGACTATTTAAACTAATGGAACACAGTAAACTCAAAATATATTAAATGAAGAAAGAAGACCCCACCACCAAAATGTGGAGAGACTTGCAACTTACTACTATTTCCACCAAAAGTAATTCTCCAACGGCTGTCCAGAGCACACTCAATCTATGTGTCAGAAGGGTAACAAACAACGAACTGGTAAACCAGGGGAACAAACCCACTAAGTGAACACAGCGAAAATAGCAAAACAGTAAATACACTGGCCAGTATATCATCTTACCTGGGCCGTGCTTAATCATTAAGTGTCAATATTTCAAATGTGGCAGGCTAGAGACGCGGGCCACCCTCCTCTTGAAGTGCTTCTTATTCAAAACGTATTCCCTGTGAACAAAGGGCACTCCCATAAACAAATGAACTACAGCCACAACCACATGGCACTAACACCAAATATACTAGCCCCGACGTTCTCTCCCAACCCGTACAATAATGTACTCAAACCTTGCTGCTCGGAACATACCTTTCTTTAATTCGAACAGCTAAAGGGTCGCGAGCAATCCACCGATGAAGTCTTCCAAGTGGACGCCTGGCGCGACTGACCGCACTAGCCTAAAGCCGATCGAGGAGTCAAAAATACACAAGGTAATACCGAAGGCAGGAAGTGAATCAAAGGGTGGGGGGGGGAAGAACAGCGGATAGAAGAGACGAGGCAAAAAAAAACCAAACAAAAAAAAAACCATATCCATTTGTCAACACCCACTGCACACGGGCAAAGGTCATGTGGGCCTAGATGTCTGTATTGGGGCCAAAGCCCATGTGCTATGAGGTATGGTCATAAATAGCAGGATAGGTGCAAGGTGCAGTTGAATATGATAAATGGTCACATACCACTCTCACACACAAAGAGACATCCACAGAAAAAACAGAGGTAAAAGTAAAGTTATGGTTACAAATAAAACCACAGAAATTTGCCAGCCCCATTGGGCACAGCGGAAGATGATACAGTAGGGGAGCTGGCTGCCAGTGGAGGGTTGGCTATAGGATTTGTCCACAGCAGATGCCCTGTGGCTACACCCCTACTGTGCGGAAAGGCCATATGCAGTAGAAGTTGGTGGCTCACAGAGAGCTGCACACAGGACCTAGTCATGAGTCCCTCTCTGCATGGCCAGAGGCAGAGTATAGGTACCTCTATTGTTATTATTGGTGATGTCATCAATTATATGAATTGAGATGATGTCATCAATGATGTCAATGGTGTAATTGTCATGAGAAATGTCACATATGTAGTCATACGCAGTGAATGGCGGTGGCATGACCTATAGGTGGGGGCATGAGCCAACCATAACAAATTTCAGTGTCTTTTCAGGTTTGTGTTGTAACCATAGCTGCACGTTAAAAGTGTGTGTGTGTGTGTGTGTCATGTCGCCTGTACCCTTAGATGGCAATAAAGCACCATATTACACATATTACTCGTTATGTATTTTTTATATAATGTATTAATTGATTGTATTACTCTGTAGAGAGATTTCAAGCATTTGAGCATCAGTAGTTTAGTATTCATTGTTTGCCTGACACTGCAGATATGGCTGTCAATGCTTTGCGAAATTTGTATTTTTATTGGGGATAATGTGCTAATATTTAAAATGTGTTTTATGCAACAATGTTGATTATTATAAATTTGGGAGTTAGGTCTATACATGACATAGCGAGACTGCGCCCCTTGCTTTTTTGGTATAGGTTGGTCACCACCCCGACATGGCCCTTATGTTGCTACTTTTAACAAAGTGTCCGCCCTAGACAGGAACAAAACAATTGAGTGCACAAAATATGTTCACATTGTTCGGGCAGCAATTGGCCTCCCTAATGAGCCTGCTAGTTCTCCACTACGGTACTCAAAGGACCAGCTAAAGCGTCAATATTGGCTATGGGTAGAACAGACCACCTATTCGAGGATTCAACATGGTTGCCTAACCGATGTTTTATTAGACATAAAATCCTCGAAATACCTTGAGAAATATCTCGATATCATCAAAGTGCCTGGGAACAGGAAATTGTATACCCAGTTTAGGCTTGGCTGCTTACCTATCAGTGCCTTTACCAATAACATTAGCCAGCCCAAGGTTTGGGTCCTGTCCCGACCCAAACGAAACTGTGGGCCTTGTTTTCTGTGCATGTCCAGCCTACAATAGACCAAGAAGGAATTGGTTGGTTCCACTATGCAGACTGTTGGGGACCCATAGCCATATTGACGCACTATGGAATCTAAGATCTGATAGGAGACCTTCCTTTGTTTGTGCCATTGCAAAATTTCTTGGCCGGTTCTGGGCCATTAGGCGAAGGCTCTTGTCCACTCTTCCTTGTGACAGGGACCAGCTGTAGTAAAAATCTTATGACTCGAGGGTGCTTTAATCCTTAGGATCCTGTTTTTAACTTTCTTCTTAAAGCTTTTATAAAAATCTTTTTAATTTGTGGATATTGTTAGTCATTATTGTACTTGCACTTTATTCCTGTTTTCTCCTTTTACTTGATTTTTAATTGAAGTACACATATAGAAATGCTGCATCTTAGTGATTTCCGCAGTGTTTATAATTCTTATGACGTGATACTTGACCATTTGTTCCTGGTGCACTAAATATCCAATTTTACTTGTGTTAACTGTATCATGGGCCCCACTGTTAAGGAAGAATATGTTTGTATCTTTTATGGTTTTACAACCGAAATAAAGATTATGATGATGATGATGATTATTATTAGAAATCTAATTTTTAATGCAAAGCACATTGTAGAGAAATTAAAAACACATTTTAAAATACTCTTTTCTTTTATACTGCATTGATATTATAGAGTAGTTATAAAAAGACATTTAAAGAAAGAAAATAAATTGCAATGTGGGAAAGTGTACGTTTTTGCTGACAGAGCACTTCTGTCTTTACAATTGTTTATTGTTACACACGGGAGGAATAATTGGTAGACACTTGAATGACTGAATGAATGACAGAAACTGCAAAGCGCTCAGCAACTCAGAGAGTGTCCGGCACTGATCAGACAAGTGCATATCCCCCAGTGACTAGTACAGTGTGACCTAAACAGATGTCTTTTTAACATTTTACAGAAACCTCCTTGCATCAAAATACATGCAACAAGGACGGGCCAGCGAGCGCGAGCTTGCCAGGAGTGCTGGTTATTGGTCTGAGAGCAGCACTGTCATTTTGAAAGTAGGTTTTACAAGCACTGCAAGAGAGACAAGTGCTGTTATCAAATGTTTTATTTGTCTTGGGAGACTATACAATATATCCTGCAAATTAATTCAGCACTGTACATCATGGGAAATAATTCAAAGTTAGACTGCTTGTCTGGGAAATTGGAGCTATGAAACCACTGCCACAGTTTCAATATGAAAATGAAGGACTAATCATGATTTATAACAATGATTTATATATATATTTGCCTTTGCTCATTGGATTAAGACTTCAGGGTCACACTTCCACGGTGTCAGCCCCTGTTATAGGATGTTGTAACAGGATTGGTTTTATATATATATATTACCTACTGGCAATAGCCAGTAGGTATATATAGTTAGGACCTAGCTACCATAGGAAATCCGCAACATTCTATTGGGAATAACTTTGGCGCCGCTTGAGGAATTTGCGTGTAATTTTACAAAATTTTGGCCAGCTCCGCTCCGCTCCTTCCCTGAAAGTTTAGGGGGGATTTGTGAAGTGGGGGCTGAGAAAAAAGGGGGGTCCCAAAACGTGTTTTCCCCATGTTAATTTCCTTAGGACGTTCTGACACGGCTACAGCCCGAAACGCTCAATGGAATTACACCAAACTTTGCAAAATTGTAGGGACTGGTATATATATATATATATATATATATATATATATATATATATGATATATATATATATATATATATATATATATATATATATCATAATGAATACAATCAGAGTATCAAAGAAATATGGGACAACTGAGAGAATGGAGGGAAAAGGTTGGTTGGAATGGGAGGAATATTGTTATCTCAAAAAGGACCATCCGATTTTACCCATCCTATACCTTCTTCCCAAGGTACATAAGTGTAAACTTAATCCCCTGGGAGACCTATCATCTCTTCCAGGGGATGGGTATTGGAAAACATTTCACAATACATAGATCATTTTTTGAGAGATTTTGTGGCAGGACTTCCTACGTATGTGAGAGATACAAAGGATTTCCTTGACAAAATCAACAAAGTTGTCATCGACAAGGATTGCCTACTAATAACCATGGACGTAAATGCCCTGTATACAATAATTGAACACAAACAGGGAATGGAAGCATGTTCAAGATTCCTCAAGGGGAGAGACATTAATTTTTTATGGCACACTACCATGTTATTAGATATGATCAAACACTGCCTTGAGAATAACTTTTTTGCTTTTAATGATAACATTTTTGTACAATCCCATGGTACTACGTTGGGGACTTCTTTTGAACCGAGCCTAGCGAACCTCTTTATGGGAGCATGGGAGGCTGACATTAAAAATGATGTACAATACAAGGAGGACTTTAGCAAAGTCCAATTATGGCTACGGTACATAGACGATATTTTCGTCATTTGGAAAGGTGGGAAAACACAGGCAGTGGAATTCATAGAGAGGTTGTATAAGAACAATAGAAACATCACCCTCACTAGTAACATCAGTGAGAATGAAGTAGAATATTTGGATACAAAAATCCAAATTAAACAGAACACCATACATACGGTACTTTTCAGAAAAAGTACAGCAGGTAATACTCTGCTACATGCTGGGAGCAGTCATCCAGAAAACCTCATGTAGAGCATCCCCTTTGGGGAATTACTAAGGGCAAAAAGATACAGTAGCAATAACAATGACTACCTATCAGAAGAAGAAGTCATGACACAAAGATTCCTCACAAGAGGTTATCCTATGTGGGTCATTAAAAAAATGAGCAAAAAAGTAGCAGAAATGAGAAGAGAAGACTTACTGTCTATCAGAGAGAAGGATGACAATGATAAGGAGGAACAGCGTACAATCAGAGTTATCCTGACATATAACGGGAATTCTAATCAAATCAAGAAAAGTTTGGTCAAAAATTGGAATTTATTAAAGAACGATCCAATTATAGGTGATACTCTTCCTGTACGACCAAGCATAACTTACAAGAGAGGGCATACCCTTAAAGATATGCTGGTACACAATGACATAGGTAAAAGCATAATCCCTAGAGGGATTAATTTACAGGGCTTTTATCCTTGTGGCCACTGCAAAGCCTGTGCAAACAGTCACAAGGTAAAAGAATATTGGAATCCTAGTACCAAGACCATGCAACAAATTAAACAATTTTTGACATGAACTACTACCTTTGTAATATATGCATTGGTCTGCCCCTGCAATTTAATTTACATCGGCAGTACAACACATATGGCCAAAAAACAGGTGTTAGAACACACTCGTGCTATAAGCAATCTGGACCAACAATACCCTAAAGCACGTCACTTTGAAAGCCATCACTTTTCGGACCCCAAAAAATTAGCATACTATATTCTAGAACAGGTCAATTTAGGTCCTAGAGGGGGTAACCGGCTGGTGAAGCTGAGACAAAAAGAGTCTAGATATATCATAGGCTTATGTACTCATTACCCAAAAGTCCATAACATTGATGAAGAATATAATGTACATCTTCAAGAATAATAATTTGCAGTACAGCTAATGAAATGCGCAAATGGTTAAATCTGATTAGCCTTGTATGTTTCCTCTTTTTCTGAACCCGTTTTAATTGTGTGCTTCTCATCTCTTCTTTCTCACAGATGCAAAGGGAGGGATGGTGTCTTTAGATCTACGACACAAGTACCCTAATCCTTTCACTGTGGCGATCTTCTTCCATCCGAAACGAAAGTATTTGATTTTAATTTGAATTAAATTTTGCATACATTTTGCACTGTTTGTGGATGGCACCTGGTTCCAAACTATTATTGGCCTAAGTTGCATTCCAGTTTTACATAAACAGACTATTTCCTCAAATATATACAAATGAATTGCAATAATAAGATGGAACGAAACTGATTATGAATGCTGTTGTATTTATGCACAAAGTGGCCTAACATACCAAGCTATATGGGATTAAACTAGCCAGTTTTTAAATGATTATCCAATCCACTAACAAGGAACCTAACTCGAAAACTGCCCCTGTATAAATTAAATAGTTAATCTGAAAGAGTGTGAAAGCAATCCCTCACACACTACGCAACCACGATGCTTTATGGGTACCATGGAAACCATCGTGTACTCATGCCTCTATGTAATACATCACAAGGGACTCGAGGTAGAGGTTTCTGACTCATATACAACCTGTCAGAACATCCAAAATACCATGGCTTACATCCCTATAGCTCGGTTATGAAGTTCGGTATAATTCCAATAATTTATCTTCAAGTGAATCGAAAAGTACATGAAAAATATTAATTTACATTTAAGTATACATTAATGACAATAATATGAGTTAAAGTGAGGTAAATATAGAATTAACAAAATAGTAATCACATTATTACGAAAATGTAAAGTTTTGCATGCATGTACTTTTTGACTGTTCCAACATGGCGGCACCAAAAAATGCCTAGTCTGCTTTCTATGTTGATGACCGAGTAGACTTAAATAGTTTGTTATGGTGACAGCAACTTGTGTGATCAAGCGCTCAGTGGAGTGCGAAACGCGTCACGTTGATTTATGAAGTGATAAATTCAACTTCTGTGGACTGGTACGTGGACTGTGGTTTTGTTTAACGACGCCCGAGTGCTCGCTAAGGAACGCCGTTTCAAAAGGATATTGTAAGCCGGTGGCTCCGCCGGAACGAGCCACCCCAGGTGAAGGCGAGGGGTTGTCAGAAGGAGCAATTTGTTTGATAATATATATATATATATTAGCTTCCAAAACACCAGCCTGCCGCACTCCAGAACGGGTGCCTGCGTAACGGGGGTGTACCCGTCAACAATATCCTGCTCCAAACATCCTCCAGGTAAACCTGTTAAAGATCGCAGCACTCACGGGGTGGTTTTCAACAGATATTTTATTGGAAAACCGTCAGCACATCAAGACGCGTTTCGGTGTTTAGCCTTCGTCAATTGTTGCACTGTAGGCGCCGCGGCCATTAGTGCTATTTAACTGTTGCCTTTTTTGATGTCAATGGTATCATTGACATCAAAAAAGGACACACCGTGAACATAGTGGCAGCCGCCATATTGTAACTTGCAAACCAATACTAGAAACGTTATATAATGTATGCCTAGACTGCAGGATTATATTATATCAAATGCGCACCTTCACATTAAAATGACCAACGTTGCAAAACCGATAAAGTGCATTTAGTGCATATAATTCATTAAAGCCCTGGATAGGCATGGCCTGCATTATTCAGTTACACAGTGACCTCCTAGATACATATCACGCCCTAGATGGGCAATCTTAGTGTCCAATAGTAAACACAATTCCATAAGGCACAAATAACATATTAATCAATGTTTACATTAAATACAATCCATTACTGACTCATTATCGTCAAATCATTTCAGCAGATTCATGAATACATGTTACAAAAAGGAAAATGAAAAACACAATTATATTGTACAGCTTATCCCAAGTGAACTGATAATTCCTCATGGATATTAAGACCCGTCGGCATCTTGCTCTGTAAGTCTATGATATTTCGCGATTCTAACCGCCTGAGTTTCTGTAGGCGATCTCCCCCTCTTACATTCACGGAACACTATCCAGACACATATAGGACAATAGGTCCCTATTATGTCCATGTGCCTTGTTAAAATGTCTCGCGACAGGGTAGGCTTCATCTACATTATTGATAGCTCGCATATGTTTCAATATGCGTATTTTGACCGGATGGGTCGTGCTACCTATATATCTCAGTCCACAAGGACATCTGTTCCTCTAATGTCATTGAGAAATTCTTGTTACACAACGAAGACATAGGACATTTAGGGTGTATACCAATCAGCAGAGCACATAGATGACTATTGAATACAAGCTGAGATTATAAGATACCTCTTCTCCTATGACATTAAAACGTATTACACTTTTTGTGGTCTGTCTTGACAATGCAGCTGTTGCCAGACAATTATGTGAGCATCACTAGAATGGCACTGTGGCTCTGCCCACATGTAGGGAGCTAGGGGTACATGTTTTCATTGGGCAGAAGGTTTGTGTTTCCAAAAACAAAAGTGCTTGCCCTCCAGGCAACTGAGGTCGTTTTGTTTATTTATCCAGCTGCCTAAGCTTGAACTTTCAGGGGCACGCAATAATGACATTGGAATGCTATTAAAATGTCTCCGATAACTAGATCATTTATGATGTTATTAACCTTTATGGTTTTTAAGGTCTTGCTTGGCAGTGGAACCTAACCTTTTAATCTATATCAATATTTCTCTACAGTTCTTTGCTTCCACACATATACATATCTATTCCCATTTACTTGCAATGCTTCACATTACTATACCGTAGTTATGGTCGTGATGCCCTAGTTTGTATTTTGAGATAGACGTTCTTTGGAGGGCCAGAGTTTCATGTAGGCTTTTTTTTTACTAGATTGCTCCTTGTTTACAGAGTGATGGAGGAAAAGGAAGTAAAGCTATCAGCCTGAAACCTTAGCCAAAAGGAGTTTGGCTAAGGTGGTGAAGCAGTTTCATCTTCGTGCTCGGGTAGAGGACAGTTTTGCAGCATTCTAAGGTACTTAGTGGAGTCTATGCTCTGTAGCTTTTCCATCTTATGGGGTTCACGGCAAAGGTTACTGATCGGGTGTCTTGTGCGTTCTTCCAGGCATTGCTTGGAAACATACAAGGCGGAGCATCTGCACATGTTTTGCCCACCTCAGTTTCTTTGAAATCATAGCATTTATCATCTGACTGGTGACAAATGTAAAGGGCGCAGTTGTTTGGATACACACTGTCATGTAAGGTCTAGTTGAGAAGGTGATATTTATTGAGCACAGGTGGCAGTTTTATTTGGTGGCATGATTTTTATTTTTCTACTGCTTCATGCATACCACCAAGGTGATATTTTCGATATGAGGTTCTGTTCTATACGTTTTATGGTTGTATTTGGTTCTAATATTCTTTCTCATGTATATTTATTTTGTACAATCACATGCATGGGAGCCGTGGCATCTCCTATAAGCAATGCAGAGCATTGTAGATATTGATTTAAGTAAATTGTTATGTAGATAGTTTTTCTTTCCTCTTTTTGCCCATGTCCAGATGAAGCCCGAGCCAGTGGGCGGAAATACGTTGACCTGAAAAATTGGAGACGTTTATCAGATCAAAAATTATATGTACAAATAGACACTTCTTGGATTCAGTGAGGGTGAACGTATCCCTCATTTGTGTGTAATGGACTATCTCCCCACGGATTGCATATGTATTTGTGTTTGTTTGCAACCGGGTGTAAATTGTATGTGTAGGAATGAATTATGAATGATTATTGATCATTATGTAATCTTGTATTTGATGTTTTGGGTTTCTGTTGTATTGTTAAAGAAAATATTAAATCCTATTGTCTGGAAACAATTGGGGAAGGTTCAGTGAGTGTTTGAATTATTTAAAGTATTAGCCATGGGACTAGGACCCACCTGTAGGTACTAATGGATTTTCTTCCCACATGTTTAGTCTGATCATTTGCCAAACATCATTTGCCTTTGTTTTTTGTTTTCACATTACTGTACAGCATTCCTTCAAAGCCAGACCTATTGGCATTGCCAATGCTTGTTTTTTTCTGGCAGGCCGGGTTTTCAATCCAAAATCCTTCCTCTGCATGGTTGCTCATTGGTTTGCACTCTGCATAGAGATTGTTCCTGGTTACAACTGTTTTCTTCTGAGACAGAGCCACACACCAGAGGGGTTCTCTCCCTTTCAACCTGCATGTTCTGCAGGTAGAGATTAATTTTGTCCAGATGTCATGCAATTCCCAACATGGCCGACTATTTGATTACATTTGAGCCCAAGTTCCTTATTCTATTATTTTCTGAGTCACCCCGAACAATATGTTTATATTTTTTTTATTGATTTTAAAATTAGACTGAGAATAGATTTCCAAGAACATTTTTTAATAAATTCTCTACGCACTGCTAGAGCTTGCGGTGCACAGTGCACGAAAGCGATGTTTTGTTTATTGCAGAGAAGGCACAGAGAGAGATTTACACCCCCTTGGATACAATAAATCAATAGGCACAGCAGTGCAAAATGTACACATACAGTTGCAATTAATGCTATTATACCAAAATTATAGGACAAAATAAAATCGCTCTTCACTTTGCCACTAGTAAAACTGACACTCTAAAAATGATTTCACTAATTAATGTAATGTAATGTAAGGTACACTTATAAAGCACAGCTGTACCTATGACACACATAACCACTTCCATGTCCCACAGCACTGATGAGGAGATGTAAGATGCTAAATAACTATAAACCACTGAACTGTGATGTATCAGAATGTGTTAATTACATTAAAAAATGACAAAATCAGCGGGTGCAATGAGTTCCTGTTGATAGCTCGAGCTGTACGATGAGACCCATTGAGCGGAAACTCCTGAGTGTAAGTACACACACCTCACCTAATTTCGTTTGTAAGAAAACAACACATCACATGGCTTCACAAGATACAGCCAGCACATTTAGAGGTTCTTTCAAACCCGTGTGAAAGTAGCAATAGATTAACAAATGAGTATGCACCTATTTTTAGGTCATACCTACTAAATAAATCGTGTGCTCTCTGTTGTGAGACATATTGTTAGCTCACAGCGGGCTTTTCGCCAGTCCATTGCTTT
Source organism: Lissotriton vulgaris (assembly GCF_964263255.1). NCBI lineage: Eukaryota > Metazoa > Chordata > Amphibia > Caudata > Salamandridae > Lissotriton > Lissotriton vulgaris. The sequence continues at coordinate 202,474,543 of NC_141688.1, forward strand.
CCATTGGTTGGCTTTAATATCACTCTTGTTTGCTTGGTTCGGATTCAGTAGATTATGTGGGCTTTTCTTCATACTTTTGCATTTGTCCATCCCTAGAAGCACGGACTCATTAATTGTGAATTGCCACTGATCGCTTTTCAAGAGCAAATTTTTATTTTTGCTTACGTACCCCATGAGAGTGTATGTGTTTTCCAGTTGTTTCCCTTGTGCGCTTCTTTCACCCACTGCTGCAGTTAGTATTCCTCTCTGTCACCCGTGGGTGTGGTGCATATTTTGCTCACTTATTACTTTTTGCAACCTACCACCAAGAGTGTAATTGGGTGCAAAACAAGGGAGACATCTTCTTTGAACTGGGACACACGTTACAGATGTTATTACCTAATAAGTCTAAATAGCTTTGTAAAGTTATCAAACGTGGCTGCTTTTGGTGTAGGCTTACATTAAGCCTTTCACATTTTTCTAGTAGGCAGAACACGTGGGAAGACACAATGTGATGTTGCAATAGCAGTCAAGTCTATGGATTGTTTAAGTAAGGGAAAACATATGGTACTAATTAAAGATCTTTCAGTTCAAGCCACAATGCACTCCTTTCACTTTCTTCCTCTGTAAATAAAATATATTTTGCTAGAGCTCCATTTAATAAAGGGTGGATGGATTTGTACCAAGTACAGTTCAGGGCTGTTTACAAGTACCAGCCCCGACTCACCAGTAAGGCTCCATGTATCCGGTGTAAACCGAGTTCTTGAACGGGTGTACCCAGATTAGCAACTTTTCCACTTTATGCCTTCCACAGTATACCCATGTACATTAAACCTATCACAACCATATCAATTAAAGCAGAGACTACAAATACAATCCCATACACAACCTTTAATCTCTACCAAACTCAAGACACACTACACAAACCTACTGCAACAGGAAATATTAGAGTGGTTCAGCACATCTTCAGAAATACTGAATAGGTTAACGATATTCCACCAGTGTGTTTGCTTTCTACATACATCTAGCTGGCCATCACAAGAAACAAAGTTTGAAGACCTGTTCTCTCTTCAAATTGGTGGCACTTCAATAGGTGTAACATTTGACCCTAATCTAGCAAACGTATATGTTCCCACCTTTGAATACTCAAAGTTTTTGTCTGGGACATATCCATATCACTATGACGATGTGGTAACGAAAAAGTACTTAGAACACATTTTTCTCATCTAGACCAATTCTAGAAAGGAGGCTTACCACTTTATTCACTGGTTTAACCAACAACAGTCTATGTGCTTATCTGTGATACACAACAGCTATAGAACAATCCAAATGTATCCCTTCTAGATCTTTTGATATTGCCTAGAGATGGGTAGTTCTCAGAGTGTATTTACAACAACTTGTACAAACTCTTTCCTGAATGTTCTCACCCTCAAATCACTGACGATTATTTAAAAAGGGCTGTACTGGTACTGGTGCGGTGCTGCCTAATTTCATGCTGTACTAACAAGCTTTTATAATTGTTAGTAAATCAAAGCAATAAATTGCACCACTTTGTGCTATGTGAGGCGAGGACCTGCCCAAGGCCGTCACCTCTCATCAAAAAGGCATCCTGAAGAACCGGGGGGGATTCAAATTGTTGGGGAGCCTCATCTGGAATACCCTCTCTAGCTTTGACTAGGACTCTAACTTGAGAGACTGGTCTTTACACACCGATTTCAAGCCCATAAGGGAGGCTACTCATACTATTTGGTGTTTAGTGTTGCCTAAGGGACATCATCACTGTGAGCCATGTAGAGGCTGCTATAACAACATCAACAGTAAAGAAAATGCCAAGGCTTATGTACTCCTTGGTAACAACAGTCTATTCGAAAATGCAACACAAACTACATGGCTCATCTCCCACTTTAGAATCTATTACATTGATCATCATGGCAAGATGAGGAATCAAGAGGAGGAATTCATATGTATTCATCCACCAGAAAGAACAAACATGGATTTTTAAAGGTGGAGGACTAAGTACACAGACTCAATGATAGATAAGACCTTCTATATGCAGTGTATTAATGTAAGGATCGTATGCATTCCATTTAACATTAGAAGCATTAATGCAACTACGGCTACACCTACTTCAGAATATGTGAATTTATGGCATCACAACACACTTTTAAGTCAATATATTGCCCTGTGTTCCCTTGTTCTGTACTTTCCCTCATTTTGGGTGTCCCAGTTATTGTACAAAGGTTATAATTAGCTGTGCAAATAAAGACGTACTATAAACAAATCTTATAATACTAGTATTTTCTGTATTTATGTATGTGGTATTTATATAGCACATACCTAGCCATAAGCAGTGGAGCACTGTACAGGGACAGCGGCGGCCGGCTCAAGTAAGCGAGGTGGGCTGGGGCAGGGCACAGCAGGGGGGTAAGCCTGGAGACACCGGGCTATGTATTATTTATTTATTTAATTATACCTATCTTGCACATCTGTCTAATTCCCCCCTCGTCCATCCCGCCCCACTGCGATTACCTGTTCTGCCACAGAAGGGACAGTTGATGGAGAACAAGATTTCAAAGATAAACAAATCCAATACTCAAAAAGCACCTGAGGGAATCTCTACTACTTGGATGATTGGAAGGGATATGGTCCAGAGGAGAGATCATGGGAACAAGATTCGCACCTTCTACACACATGCCGAATTATAACTAGATTCCATATCACATCCTACTAAGCTAAACCATCGCCGAGAATGGAACATCTTGTGGGGGGGGGGGGGTACTGTCAGGGGTGGTTGGTCTCCATTGTCCATTCGTCTCCTTTGCGTGCTTGAATGGGTTAAAACAATGAATGCCAGGCAAGGTCACACCCTCAGACATCGGTATACCTTGCAGCCTTGCATTTAATTTTATTTATTTTGATATGTATGCAGTAGTGTATGTGGAATTGCTATAGTGCGAGTATATGAGTAAGTGTGTGAGTGCATACCCAGGATTCTAGTTACCTTGTCCTGGGCTCTGATTTTAAGAGTAGCAGACCACTTCTTTACACTCTGATTCCAAGAGCTTCCAGCTGCATCCTAAATGGTATTGAATACTATGACAAGACATCACCTAGCAGCATGTTCCATTCAGTTGCAGAACACTGCTTTATTTACACTGTTGTAGGTATAGATTTTATTTGTGTATAGGTCATTATACAAAACACCTCGCACTTTTTCCAGGATCACAGGAGTCCCAGGGGTATTGCTCCTTCCAGCATTCCACGAGCCAGCATACCAGAAGGCGTCCAGTGGCATACCCCAGGCGGAAAAACACAGAGTTTCTCTTCCCTCACTTACCTTGTTTTCTTCCCCCTTTCCTCTCCGTTCTTTCTCCATGTGTAGCACCATTACCCTCATCAGGGTTAGCGCAGTTGGGCATTGGAGGACTGCACTTTGGAACACCACTCCCGCTGGGTACGACATACACAAGTCAGTGCTGCTTTCATTTCCGACTGTGGGTCCTGACTGTGGGTGAGCCAAGAGCCACCAGAATGGAGATTCTGTCAGCCAGATACGCTTAGGTGCCAATTGTGATGACTGTAGATGAAGCTGCTGGTTTTGATGATGGAGTGGGCGGGCATATGCAGCCAGTGGAGTGCTATCAGTATGGGAGTGTACTGGGTGTATGCCTTCAAACCCTTCATGGGGTGTGCTGTTGCATGTAGGATGCCCTTGCAAGGGGGTGGGTGCAGTGTTGAGTTTGGGAGCTGTGGAGCAGGGCATTGTCACGCAACATTGAGATTCAAGAGTTCGAAATCTTTATTTTTCAGTTCTGTAGTCATTTTCTGGGAGGAAGGATTTTGCTTCTGTCTGTAGGGAGAGCTGGTGCCAGGCCACCTTAGTTTTCACAGCAATATCTTCCACAATGCCGAGAATGGTGCCCATGGTTATCTGGAAAAATTTACTGCCACCACAACGTCACTTTTTCAGACCTGGTGGTGGTGAAAGGGGCTTTTCCTTATTTACAAGGCAGCGTCAAACCATTAAATGTGACTTAAGATTGCCTTGTAAATAACACCTCCTTTCAAGCTATGCTTAGTGTGAAAGGGGAGAGCAATGCGTGTTGCGGTGGGCGTTCCACCGCAACATTCATTGATTTTTAGACTGCCCCCTATTTACAATGGTGGCATAAATAGGAAGCAGCGCCAAATTTAAGACCAGGGAAAACCTGTTGTTAAACAGGAAAAAGGAGTAGAAATGCTTTATTTCTCCTCGTTTTTCCTATTTACATAAGTGCTGCGTTGTGCAGCACACACAAAAACAGCCAAACGCCATTGCTTGTTTATCTGCACATAAACAATCATTGAAAAACAATGTTTTGACATTTCTATGTGTGCTGCAGTGCAGCAGCACACATACTTCTGTACAAGAGTTGTTACTAATCGTAAGGTTTCAAGTCCCATCCAGTTTTATTCCTTATAATCAATATAATTCATATTATACAATCAGGCTAGAAGGTAATAAGTTTAATCGTGGGTCTCGTATGTTAGAGCCTCAAGGTATACTGATTTGTTTTTTCTTCCTAAGGCCATTTTAATAAATGCTGTGACAGATCCACACATCTCATTATCTTCCAAAGCACATAAATAATTAAAAGCATCCTTTAACTTCTCTCATGGTACTAGGCAACCTTCCTAGGTAAATTGTGCTGCAATGTTGCTACAGCCAGAACTCCATCTGGTGTCTCTATTTTCTCCCTTATCGCGTTCCCTTTTCCCCACTTCAGCTCTCAAATTCTAGTAAATTTGATCACTGGTGGGGACGGTGAGAGACAGAAGAGAACATCACTTCCTCTGGATCTTGTAAAGCACAATGCAAAATCTGATACATTGCCTAGCCCATGTCATCACACTTCCCAAGAGACAGATTGAGGCACAACTCTGCTCAGATCATGGAAGTCATAACTAGATTGCACTCAAGAAATCAGTTTAGTCAAAATAGAGAATAAGGCACCTTCATTTACAAACAGCAACCTTTAAACAGCAGATAGGTAATTTCTTGAAGACAAAGAAAAAGATGCCAGGCAAATCTCTTCCTCTTTCTCTTTAGGTGATAAAGGCTAGGGTTCATGGGCGTTGCCAACTTCCTAAGTTTTTTTGCACACTCCTGTTCATTGGAAATTTCAATTATACTTTTAGCTTCTCCAGAGTAGTTGTCAATGATCAAATTTGTATTATTTATAAACCAGTGTCCAATGCATTTTTGTGTAAACCAGCCACCTTCCCAGATGGTCAAACTATTTAAGTGGGAAAGAGACCAATTGGAGTATTCCTTTTGTAAAAAGAAATGATCTTTTATTTAATTTTTTTCTGTTTTGTTATTTGGTGTGGAAGCTATTTAAAAGATGGCCACTAACCCTTTCTTTTGATAAAAAAAGGGCCTCATTCTTAAAGGTAAGTTACACCATTTAGTAAGTGTACACTTCGTTTTAAGTTTGACTACTTATCCAAGTGTAAACGTGCTATTTAATTGTAAGTTACATGTCTCCACCCACAGAATTATGCAGCTGGCTTACTCTCTTGTGGGTGAGTGACGTCCGACCCTAAACCCCTCTTACTCCCCCCTAATGCTTACCCTTTTAGTAGTTAGTCTGGCACCTTTTCCCACCCACGCCCCTTTGTTCCTCTCACATTTACTACTAAAATCTATACTTACAGATACTTCGCAGTCGGGGCGCAGACCTCCGCATGTGTAAGTAGAGGCAAAAATTACACTTGGTAGTACATTTTGTAGCGCTACAAAACATACTACAAAGGACATTTTGTGAACCAGGCCTAGAGTTGTTAAGTTTAACATGGGCCATCAAGAATTGATGAAATATATGACCACATTCAATCGATTGGTAGTTGAGACTGGTTGACTGAAACCCTGAGTCTGTTGTTGATGCAGGAGGAAGTGGTAAAAGAGAACGGCCCTAATGGTACGAACTGCCTCAGTCACCACCACAACCTGGGCCCTTAACCCCTTTGATGCTGATGACGAGCCCAGCTCGTCATCAGCTACAGCGCTCGTATGCTGATGGCGAGCTGAGCTCGTCATGTTACGCGGTATTTTTAAAAACGCCGCACACAGCGGGAAAAGCTGCCGCAGCGATGCGGTTAAAGGGCGGCAGCTGCAGCACCGCATGGAAAGGTTGGCGTCTATGGGACAAGCCTCTGGAATAACACCTAACCTTCCTGTTCTATTGATGGAACTGCTTGGTGGGAGAAAATAGTCCCAAGGTCTGTGGTGCAGCTTGACTGTCCTTAAATCATTTGTGTGCTGAATCAGCCATCTGCCCATATAGTCTAGTGCCTTTAAAGGGCCTGCCCTTAAGGGATGCCTGGACATTGTTGACAGTCAACCGCATACAGATGTGCCTTAGAAGCACTATATAAGTGCCATTGACTCTGTACACACAATTGGTAATATTTAAAACAGATGGCATGACATACTTTGCTGCATCTTGTTCATCATTTGTGGTTTGAGCCAGCAAGGCCTTGTGATTCTTGCAGGACAACCAGTAACATTTCTCAGGTCTATTCATGGATTTTATGCCAATATGTCCTTAAGAGACATTGGTGAAACTTTACTTATCGGCATCTGTACCACCATCTGTACCACCAGTATTTCAGGTAAAGATGCCTTATGAGAGTATCGGAATCACCGGGAGTAGGCTTATGTTGCCTATGTTGCCTAGCAACAATTTGAGTGAACAGAGTGCCCGAGTACGTCATCGGCCAAGTGGCCATAAGTTCTTCTCTAAGGGCATCACTGAAGGGCAATGGTGGCTCTGAAGAAGCTGGACGGTTGGAGGTCCTCAGTTATTAAGGTTGTCTCAGTATCAACAGCACAGGCACCTGTAGGTCTAGCACCTCTGTTGCCCCTCACGCTCTTACTACAAAGGATGGACATCAGTGGCACATTGGGCGAGTCTAGCTCGGTCTCTGGGAATCTACGTACCTCACTTGTATTTTGTAAAGCCCAACAACAGTATAACGTCAGGAATACAAGTTGTCATGGTACTTGTCATGGTCAATGTCATAAGCAACACTTTGCAGACCCTGAACCGTATCGCAGTTGGTTCCATTAAAGGCCTCCAGCTTCTAGCAGTACCAGCATTGAGCCAGAGGTCGGGATTTGATTCCAGCTGCAAATGAAATGGGTGCACCTTTGTGATGTCATAGCGCGACATACGTCTGAAGTGAGCGTACTGCGGCTCGCAGTCAGAAATCAGCGTTGGGAACAGGTCCTGGATTGGTGTTGTTATGGAAGGGTCTGGTATAAACTCAAGTGCCACAGCATAAGAATGAACCCGCCCTGTGGTGGGCCTGAACACAAAGCCCATGGTGGCAGCTGGCACCAATGAAGATCCATCAGTGAGCCAGATGCGTTTGAAAAAGCTTTAGATTGGCCTTCTTGACGGCTGCATCTTGCTGTGGGGTTGACGGCAGCCAGGAGAATTTGGGATACACCGGGACAAACTGCAGCACCAGATCAGAATGATGTACTTGCCCTTTTCTTAATGTGTTCTTTCTTTTTTAAATCCACTCACCCATTCATCCCTCTGTGTTATATTTTTCTTTACTTGTATTTGCCTCTCACTTTCTATTTCTTTGTTCATTTTCACCCTTGTTTCCACCTCCTTCCTATTCCCACCTAGCTCTCTATTACATTCTTTGTTTTTGATTTTTTGCCTCTTTTTGTCCTTTATTGTGTTTCTTTGACTTTATTTTCCTTTCTTTCTTTTATTCCAGCAAACTTTTTTTAATAATCCTTTGTTTCTTCTCAATCCATTTGCAAATGGGGGCTCTACATATTTCACCAGGAGCCGATTCCTTCCTAGCAGTGTGGAGTGCACAGTTGGCGGACAAGCCGCACCTTGTGATGCGCGTGCACGCGGCAGCCAGCCGGAGTGCCCGACGTCCTGTGGTGCTCCCTTTCCAGAAACGAGTCTCGGCAGACACAGATTGAGTGATCTGCTCGAAGCCTGCTGCGGATTCGTGGAATCTGATCTCCTCCGCGCCACGAGAGTGACACGTCATTTATAAGGAGTGTTGAATTATTCAGGTGCGCAGGAGGGGGGGCTGCTTGTCTACCGTCTCTGTAATGAGATATTCGCGTGATTGACTCCGTACTTTCTAGAGCTGCTGACTTGTTTTTAAGTTGTTAAAACTTCACACAGGAAATCACATAGCGCAGCCCCCCCGAAATTTCTATTGGCTTTAATACTTTACCTGTGTGTACAGAAAAGGGTGTTATTTCAGAGACCATCATTTTATTACTTCATCGAATTTTAGCTCCTGAATGATGTGACGTGTCACTGATGCAAGTCCTGTAGCAGTCACAGTGACTTTGGCACGTTTCTTACCCCTTACCAGGCTCGTACCTTAGTCAGGGAGCATTGTATGGGGTGAATCTCAAATTTCTCAACTAAAAATAGCAGTGTCCTGCAGGGTGGAGGGCTGAGATGAACTGTGCCCGTGAGGAGCAGGGTCAGGACAGATTTGCATTAGATGGGCCTCTGTCTACAGGCGCACAGTGGGTGAGATGCGAGGGTTTGGAATGCTACTACAAGGGAGTGCCAGTGGGAAGACCATTTACAAGCATTCGTCCCATCACTTGTGAGTGTGAGATTGCCAGTCACATGCCTGAAAACCTGAGACTGGCGCCGCTGCTCAAGCCCACAACTGCCAATGTTTGAGAATTACAAAAAGTAGTATATTTGAATCCATTCAAGTAGTACTTCTATGGAATACATTTTCTATTCTTGGAGTAAACCAGTTACTACATATACTTAAGTTTCAGCTCCAAAAAATGAACAAGTTAAAAGCTCTTAGAGAAACGAGAACACTTAGAAAAACCGACATTGACATAGCCAACCAGAATCAGTTCCCCCAGACCCAACTGGCAAGCAAATAATGCTTGTGGGGGGTTTCACACCCTAAAACCCCCTCCCCCCCCAAGCTACACAACTGTCCATTCCACCTGGACCCCGTAATACTCCCCGGGAACTAATGACTACGGTGACAAACACCACAACTGCAGCGAGTCCCACTCCCTGCTCTCGGATCACTGACTTGAAATGTATTTACTCTGTACACACTCTTCTGCGTCTCTGCTACGAGAAGCCATGACGGTAGAGATGTCAAATGGTGCCTGTGGCAGGACTACATGATTCCGGTCCTCGCCTCTTACAAATCATATTATAGGGATAATATTAGATACAAGGTAACTCTAACGGTAAATGCAGTTGTAGGGCAGATGTTGTTTGTCCATTTACAGTTTAGGATCTGTATGCATCATAGGGGGTTAATGTGCCTGCCTCAAGAAACATCATGTTACATGCAGATCTCGGATTTGTATTTTATGTAGAGAGGTAAGTGGGCTACTGGTCTTGACACTGAGATGTTGGTACTTCATGTTCATATGTTGGAATTCTTCTACTGTAGCACATGGATCTATTCAAGGGGCTGCATGAACACTGTAAGTCATGAGTTTAGATACTTATTAGGTTTTTTCTCAACTGTTGTTATTCTAAGATTGCAAAGAAGAGTTCCTTTGGGAATTTAAAAAAGTCTTGTTAGTACAGACAATCCCAATCACGGTCTTATGTTTTATATCCTGACTTACTGTGTCTTCTGACAAATCATTTTTAACATATAGGGCCCGATGTAGGTAATATGTATAGGAAAATGACAGGGAAGTTCCCAATAATCTAAAGGACCAATAGGTTCCAGTATTAACAATTGCCCACAGAACAGCTGGTATTATTTAAATCCTTTTATTGTCATTTATATTTATAAAAATTCATTACTTCAGTAAATAGAACAGCATATATGATTCATGTAGCGTCAGCCCAGAACTACAAGAGACAGTAAAAACATTTTTCATACATTAATCACTCATACAATCAACCACAGACACACTCATAGATCAAAACATCCATCAAGATACAACCAACTAAAAACACACTCTCAACAGCCAGACAGAAAGAAGCGCCGACGCGAGTTTCGGAAAAATGCCACAGTGGGGAATTCCTTCATCAGGGCACCAGTCATTCAGATATATGCGGCCATCAAGGTCCTCCAAAATTTCAAGAGGATAGAATTAACTCAATTTCAAAATTTCTGGGCAAACAGCAGCATATCACAGCGTATCGAAAAGAAAAAATTTATCTAACGTCTAACCCATGAAGATTGTGGACGGCAGACCTCGCAATAGATGGCGGCGGAAGTAGTTGCAGGCGTAGAATGGTCAGTCTCTGAAAGTTTAAAGGAGTAGCGGTTCAAAGGAGAAGGAGAAGGAGAATCACAGCGATCCTGATACCAGTAGCGTAAAAAAAAATATCTTTTGGAAGAAGTCCTCTTTTGGTTCTCACATCGATGGAACAAGGTGAGGCAAACGGGTGGAAACTTCAGCCGATGTACCCACTAGGGTAAAAAAAAGATAAATAATTCAAAGACCGTCCTAGCAAAGAATGACGAGGATCACGGAGTCTGGACCACACGGGTCAACTTCTGCACCGATGTAGGTAATCCTAGATTACCGATTCTTAAATACCGAATCATACCGATTCGGTATTTAAGACCAGGCAAATATTTCGGCATTTAAGACCAGGCAAATATTTTTTCCCGAAAAAATTACCTAATTGGTAAGTTTTGGTAATTGCTCCATCTACAGCCACAAAACTGGTCTCCCAATGACTCCGCCCCATGGGCACATGCCCATCGCCTCTCAGCACTGTGTGCTTGTAGTCCGCCTGCCCATGTTGGCCCCATATGACAGTGGCCTGGGCAGGTAGACATGGCGGGGCCTGGGTGGCTGATAGGAGATTACGAGCCGTTGCCCTCCAAGAAACCAACTCATAGCTGGCACTCAGGCACTGGACCATTTGCTGACGGCTGACTTCCCGCTTCACCAATTCAGCACTGTTACCAGGCACTGTGGAATTCCCCTAGTCCTATGGAGGCCCATATACTGATTCGGTAATTGGCATTCATTCCTATGGGCCTCCAGGCCCATAGGAATGAATGGCAATTACTGAATCGGTATTTACATTGAAGGGTGGCAGGGTGTCACTTTGACACCCTGTTGCACCCCTCAATTGTGTATGGGTGCACATGTTGCATACATACATGCCCTAAGGGCATGTATGTCTGCAACATGGCACTGTTGGAAAAGCAAAAAAAATGCTTTTTACAAAGTTTTCATTATTTACCACCAACTTGTAGTTGGAGGTAAATAACAAATCCTAAAAGGGGAAAAACACTCATTTGAGAGCTCCCTACTTAGCAAAATCGGTAATTTACTGATTCGGTATTTTAAGGAATCAATAATTTACCGATTCCTTAAAATACCAATTCGGTAAATTACCGAATCAGTAAAATGCCCACCTACATCTCATTTTCGAAATACCAGTCGGTAACGGCCGAAATTACCGAATTTTCAGCCGTTACCGACCGGTATTTGCCTACCTACATCTGGCCCTCAATGTCTACAAGTAAGGACTATATGTGAATCTTACCCCTTATAATCTTCATTATTTCATATAACATTTCCTGTGTATTGATTAAAATGTGTATATCAATTATTGTGGCTCTGCGTGTAGTGTAAAGCACTATGACACCCTAGGCTGTGATGAGTAGCAATATTAAATATATTAGTAGGTGCCATTTAAATCATTGTTGGATACTTAGAGTGCATGCACAGCTCTTACATAAGAGGTTGAACAAAGGCAAAATCCTACCTCCAGGTCCGTTTCTCTAAAGTACTTATGTAGTGATGAGCTGTGCGCTTTTGTTTCCTTCCATTGCTTTGACATCTAGGTGTTAGGTTCCAGATTGCCTACCTGGTGTCCGGCCATGGAGTATTATTACATGAGACGGTGGGGCATTGACACCTCACTACCAGGAGAGGATCTAGACTTCTTTGTGGCATATGACGCGTAGAGATGACAGGTTTGCTTTGACTAGATGGTTGGCAGATTAATGTTTTAACCCTGTCCTGAGGAGCCTAAGAAGATGAGAAAATACAAAATGTGGAGAGGGTCTGGAAGGGGTGCAAGATTAAAGACCTAACAGCACCCTACCCCTGAGGACTACTGAAAAACACATAAGGGGTGCTAAGGTCAGTGGTGGCCTCAAGTGTCTAATGTGTACTTGGAGCGTAGAGGTATAGACTGTAAGAATGAGAGAATCAAAATACCTTGAAGCCCTACTTCCCCTCGACTCAGTAGGGCTTCGAGGTACCGACGGACAGAGCGGGGCCTCATTGTCCTGGGCGAGCGCCAGGCGAGGTGAGGCCATCTCCTAGCCAATGTGCGGGAGCAGAATAACGTAAAACACCATGACTTCATAGCCTACCAATTCACCTACAAGAGACTGGTAGGTTAATGTCTCTGGCATGGTATGTATTTTGATTCTCACTATCACAGTTGCAGTAGTGTCCCATTAGGTCCTGAAGAAAGCCTTCCCAGGCTGAAAACATGTCGACCGATTGATCCACTCAAAAATGATAATATATGCTTACATCCATTTTTCACTCTGCTTTTAATCTTGGCACCATGGTGACCGTCTCAATAAAGGTCTATTAGGCACCATGCTAGTCAATTTTATTTCACCACTCTCTTTATAGCACATTTAATTTCTACACTGCAACTTTCTTTTTCTTCCCACAGCCTTTGAGATACTACTACCCAACTTTACATCACTGGTGAACTACATACTAGTTGTTGTACTCACACTTCCTTATTAGTGAGACACCTAGTAGACACCAGGCTGGTGCTTTTTCAACCCAGATGATGAGGTTCGCCAATGGGTGGGCTGATGGGTTCACGTCTGCTCTCTTCTCTCATTCTTACAGTCTATACCTCTACGCTCCAAGTACACGTTAGACACTTGAGGCCACCACTGACCTGAGCCTAAGAAGATGACAGGCTGAAACGTGGTCACGTCGACGACACTGTTAAGGAGGAGTCAATGGAATTATAGTGTGCTTCTAAATTATAGGATGTCACACTGTAAACAAATTGAAGCAGTTGATTAACTCTGAAGCATGTCTCTGAGACTACCTCTTAGTGGTCTGTCCAGATTTGTATGGAAGCCACTACCAAAATGTATTTGTAGAGGTACTGTGTGTTATTTATGTGGAGTACATGTACAGAATATGATGATATATGTAATTTTTTTGTGTACTTCATTGATTAGGTGCTATTGGCCATGAGGATACAACTTTATTTGATATATTCACTGTGAATGATAAACGCGGTGAGGGTAAATTAAATGTACCTTCCTGAATAATTTTTCTGTATTTATTCCTTTATACCACTTGTTGTTTTCATAATTACGTCCTATGCCCAGGTATATAAGGGTCATTTGAGTGTACCCCCGTTGTTTTTGACGGATTCAGTTTCTTAGCATTCCATGGAGGGAGGCCAAAGTAGAGACACAAGAAGCCTTTTTGGCATGTACTACCTATTCGAGGTGATTTAGATGAGATGAGGTAAAATAATTTCATTGAAAAATGGGACGTATCTCCGACCCAGAACAAACGCACAGCGAAATATGTCTCATTGGCAATGATTAAATCTGTTTAAATGACTTTGACTCGTTTCATTCATCCTTGTCCTCATCTTTTTGAATTTCACTCGCTTAATTTGTTGTCCCCACTTGACATTGTGCGCCTTTTTCCACGTTTCTAATGTTCTGCCTGTGCCACTCCGGCCTCTTGAAAGAGCATGACTGATGCGAAGTGTCGTAAAAGGCAGTGTTTTATTAAATAGAACCCAATGCATTTTTGAGGGGGTCACTGTAAATGAACAATAAACATAACATCCCATCATAATACATCATACTGCATCATCAAGTTGTCTCCCTCAATCTAATGTTAACTTTAACCCACAATAACAACTCTTTATGAAGCGATTTTATCTGTACCTGCCCAGCACCATCCATAATTATACTCTCTACCTCTCCCCGTTTTCAATTAATGCTTTTCACTCCAATGATGGCTCCACCTCCCTCTCCTAGTTCAACAACCAGTGATCGGTCATGGCAGTGAATCTGCGTGTTACACTTCTATTTATCACTGTATTCCTTAGCACTCCCAGTGCCTAACATATTAACTAACATTTTGCTATGCACGATATTAGCTGAACACTTTATTCACACTCGTGGATATACACGTGTCTGCCAGAAATCATTTAAAAACCACCCATTCTCCTCTACATTCTCAGAAAGCATTATGCGTTATTAAATTCCTCCCGTTCAATCGACTGTTTGAAATCTCCCTCATCAGAGTGAACCACAAAAATGGTTGTGCACAAGTTTATATTGATTACACTTCATTATGGGATTTGCAGTATCTAGCTTGCGCACAACCATTTTTGTAGTTCACTCTGATGAGGGTGCATGGCCACACCCCAATATCTCAGGGTGCATGGACAATTTCCCTAGGTGCTTGACCACTCCCCAAAATCTCAGAAAGCATTATCACACCTCAGTACTCCTGGGTCCAAAAACACGCCCAAGTATCCCAGAAAGCATTATCACACTTCAGTTGTCCTGGGATTACAAAAACAACAGTTGATGGACAGATTGCAGAACAATGTCATACATTCACCCCAGTACAGAGATCTGGGCCTAAATCCATCGTTTTTTTGCTCCCCATGGCGTTCCAGTTTGAACCCAGCCATATGCAAATCAGTCTTGACCCTGTGCCTCATGGGAACAGTCCAGCCCGAACTGCCAAGCCAGGTCCTCCCTGGACTGGAAACAAGCATACTAGGACCGGTTTCGGGGTTTCACCCCTCTTCAGCCAGGATAGCTTGATTCCAGTGGCATGGAGAGCACGGGACCCACTAACTGGAGTGGCTTGGTGAGCAAAATAACGATGGAATAGACCCAGATCTGTGACTGGGGGTGTATGTTTTGCCATTGTGCAACATTCCGCCCATCATCTTGTTTGTTTTTCAGTTCTCCTGGGCACATAACCATGCCCAAGTATCCCTGGGTAAATAACCACTCCCCAGTATCCTTGGGTCCATAGCCATGTCCAAGTATCCCTGTGTGCATGGATATTTCTCAGTATCCCTGGGTGTATAACCACTTGGTAGTATCCCTGGGTGTATGACACTCCTCAGTACCCAAGGGTTCATGGCCGCTACCCAGTATTCACAGGAAGCATGACCACTCCCCAGTATACTTGGGTTCATGGCCACGTCCAAGTGTCCCTGGATGCATGGCCATTTCTCAGTATCCCTGGGTGCATATCCACTTCGTAGTATCCCTGGGTGTATGACCACTCCCCAGTATCCGTGGGTCCATGGCTACATCCAAGTATCCCTGGGTGCATGGCTATTTCTCATTATTCCTGGATGCATAACCACTTTGTAGTATCTCTGGGTGCATATTCACTTCATAGTATCCCTGAGTGTATGACCACTCCCCAGTATCCCAGGGTGCCTGGCCATGTCCTAGTATTTCTGGGTGCATGACCATGCATCAGAATCCCAGGGTGAATGACCACTCTGTAGTATCCCAGAGTGCATTGCCTCTCCCCAGTATCCTTGGGTGCATAATCACGCCACAGTATCCTGGAAATCATGGGAACTCCCCAGTATCCCAGAGCACTCCCCAGTATTTCAAGAAGTAAGACCACTTCCCAGTATCCGTGGGTG
The DNA here is from genome assembly GCF_964263255.1 of Lissotriton vulgaris. Lineage (NCBI taxonomy): Eukaryota > Metazoa > Chordata > Amphibia > Caudata > Salamandridae > Lissotriton > Lissotriton vulgaris. Next base: position 202,490,220 of record NC_141688.1, read on the forward strand.
CATAATCACGCACAGTATCCCAGAGATCATTGGAACTCCCCAGTATCCCAGAGCACACAGCCACTCCCCAGTATTTCAGGAAGTATGACCACTTCCCAGTATCCGTGGGTGCATAATCACGCCACAGTATTCTAGAGATCATGGGAACTCCCCAGTATCCCAGAGCACACAGCCACTCCCCAGTATTTCAGGAAGTATGACCACTTCCCAGTATCCGTGGGTGCATAATCACGCACAGTATCCCAGAGATCATGGGAACTCCCCAGTATCCCAGAGCACACAGCCACTCCCCAGTATTTCAGGAAGTATGACCACTTCCCAGTATCCGTGGGTGCATAATCACGCCACAGTATCCTAGAGATCATGGGAACTCCCCAGTATCCCAGAGCACTCCCCAGTATTTCAAGAAGTAAGACCACTTCCCAGTATCCGTGGGTGCATAATCACGCACAGTATCCCAGAGATCATTGGAACTCCCCAGTATCCCAGAGCACACAGCCACTCCCCAGTATTTCAGGAAGTATGACCACTTCCCAGTATCCGTGGGTGCATAATCACGCCACAGTATTCTAGAGATCATGGGAACTCCCCAGTATCCCAGAGCACACAGCCACTCCCCAGTATTTCAGGAAGTATGACCACTTCCCAGTATCCGTGGGTGCATAATCACGCCACAGTATCCTAGAGATCATGGGAACTCCCCAGTATCCCAGAGCACTCCCCAGTATTTCAAGAAGTAAGACCACTTCCCAGTATCCGTGGGTGCATAATCACGCACAGTATCCCAGAGATCATTGGAACTCCCCAGTATCCCAGAGCACACAGCCACTCCCCAGTATTTCAGGAAGTATGACCACTTCCCAGTATCCGTGGGTGCATAATCACGCCACAGTATTCTAGAGATCATGGGAACTCCCCAGTATCCCAGAGCACACAGCCACTCCCCAGTATTTCAGGAAGTATGACCACTTCCCAGTATCCTTGGGTGCATAATCACTCCACAGTATCCTGGAAATCATGGGAACTCCCCAGTATCCCAGAGCACTCCCCAGTATTTCAAGAAGTAAGACCACTTCCCAGTATCCGTGGGTGCATAATCACGCACAGTATCCCAGAGATCATTGGAACTCCCCAGTATCCCAGAGCACACAGCCACTCCCCAGTATTTCAGGAAGTATGACCACTTCCCAGTATCTGTGGGTGCATAATCACGCCACAGTATCCTAGAGATCATGGGAACTCCCCAGTATCCCAGAGCACACAGCCACTCCCCAGTATTTCAGGAAGTATGACCACTTCCCAGTATCCGTGGGTGCATAATCACGCCACAGTATCCTAGAGATCATGGGAACTCCCCAGTATCCCAGAGCACACAGCCACTCCCCAGTATTTCAGGAAGTATGACCACTTCCCAGTATCCGTGGGTGCATAATCACGCCACAGTATTCTAGAGATCATGGGAACTCCCCAGTATCCTGAGGCACACAGCCACTCCCCAATATCCCTGGGTGCATGGCCACTACCCAGTACCAGGGGCGGATTGGCACTGCGGGTACTCGGGTATGGGCCGAAGGGCCGGTGTCCCAGTGCCTTCTGTGGGCAGTTTTTTTTTCTCCCCCTTCCCAGTGCTCTTTGTGAACTGGGAAAGGGGAGAAAAAAAAGCCCACAGAGGGCACTGAGACAAAGACAGAAAGGAAAGCAGCAACACTGGTCTGCCGTACAGCGATTATCAGCTGTGGCATCCTTCACCCCCTGCCATGCACAGCAATCATGCAGAGGGTGGGCTGGGGAGGGGTGAATGTGTGGCCAGAATCGGCCTCCCTGGGGGCCAGGTGTTGCTCAGTCCTTTGACCCATTTTCACATCGGCCCCCCTAAGGCCCATGCAGCCCAGAAACAGTGTTTGCTTTAACACCTCGCCCACAGCCCAGGGCATAGTGGGCGAGGAAGAGAGGAAGAATGGGTCTCGCAGTGGGGGCCAGGTGATGTTTGGAACGAGCACATCTTCACCTCAGCCTCCCCCTGGCTACCATGGATGACCCAGCAGCTTTACTGCTTTACCAGCCTTACTGCATGATTAACCACTTTCCTACAGGCCTTAAATGAGATTGTGCAGCACAGGCCGAGAAGGTAAGCATTTGTGACCGCCATCTGTGGGCCGTCTTGTCGTAGCATGACCCTGGTGATAGCAGCATTTTTGTGTTACCCTGCTAGGACATTGCCCTGAGGCCCTGGAGGGCTGTGGAGGGCTGATTAACTTACTAATAGCAGGGTTCTCGCTGCTGTTCAGGTGCTCCTGCGCTGGAGGGCTAGAATAATTTTGCAATAGAAAGGGGCCTGCCTCTTTTATTAGTTGCTCAGCTTTTAGGCCATTGTCACCTTGGCCCTGTGTCCTTCACAAGGACAGTATCCTATCCTCCCACTTACGTTCCTTGTGTGGGCATAGGCATATATGGCCTGATGGCAGAGTTGCAGGGATGGGGAATCATGTTTGAGTCCCAGCGTCTGCTCAACACCCTGTGATTCTGGGCAGATCACTTCATCACCCAGGCCCTTAAATAAAAAATCGGATCTTGAGCACTGTAATTGGTGCTCATGAATAGAACTCAGGTCTGGTTTTCTAATGTTGTGGATTTCTGATTTCTATGATTAGAGTCAAGGACATAGCTTGTTGGGAAAGAGTATCTAACGACATTGTGCAGGGTGTTCAGGCTGCAAGTAAGTAATCGGTTTTCAGAACTGCAGTGCTCCTAGTCTTTACCAATGTTACTGTCTCTTTAAGCTTTCAAATGCTTAATTTACTAAATATTTCTCTACAAATTAGACCTCAAAGAGTAACCAAATGATATTTCATGGAAGGGCACGCCCCTTGAAAGTAGGGTACACCCCTTGAATGTGTGCCACGCCCCGCGAATGTGTGCCATGCCCCGCAAATGTGGGCCACGCCCCGTGAATGTGGGCCACGCCCCGTGAATGTGGGCCACGCCCCACAAATGTGGGCCACTTTTTTCGTCAGTGCCCGGGCCAAATTGTGATCCCAATCCGACCCGCCCAGTACCCTAGGGTACATGACCAACCATTAGTATCCCAGAGTGCATTGACACTCACCAGTATCCCTGTGTGCATTACCACTCCCCAATATCCCTGGGTGCATGGCCATTCCTGTATTCCTGGGTGAATGGCCATGCCTCAGTATCCAGGGTGCATGGCTACGGTAGTCGCAGTACCCCAGGGTACATGACCACCCATTAGTATCCCAGAGTGCATGGATACTCGCCAGTATCCCTGGGTGCATTGCCACCCCCCAGTATCCCAGGAAACATAACCACTCCTCAGTGTCCCGGGAAGCATGGCCACTCCTCAGTATTCCTTGGTGCATGGCCACTTCCCAGTTTCCCCGGGTGGATTCCCTCTATCCCAGGGGTGCATAGTCACTCCACAGTATCCGAGGGAACCTGAGCACTCCCCGGTACCGGCCACTCCACAGTATCCCAGGAATCATGTCCAATCCCCAGTATCCCAGGAATCATGGCCACTTCACAGTATGCCAGGAATCATGGCCACTCCCCAGTATCCCAGGAATCATGGCCACTCCACAGTATCCCAGGAATCATGGCCACTCCCCAGTATCCCAGGAATCATGGCCACTCCACAGTATCCCAGGAATTATGGCCACTCCACAGTATCCCAGGAATCCTGTCCAATCCCCAGTATCCCAGGAATCATGGCCACTCCCCAGTATCCCAGGAATCATGGCCACTCCACAGTATCCCAGGAATTATGGCCACTCCACAGTATCCCAGGAATCATGGCCACTCCCCAGTATCCCAGGAATCATGGCCACTCCACAGTATCCCAGGAATCATGGCCACTCCACAGTATCCCAGGAATCATGGCCACTCCCCAGTATCCCAGGAATCATGGCCACTCCACAGTATCCCAGGAATTATGGCCACTCCACAGTATCCCAGGAATCATGTCCAATCCCCAGTATCCCAGGAATCATGGCCACTCCACAGTATGCCAGGAATCATGGCCACTCCCCAGTATCCCAGGAATCATGGCCACTCCCCAGTATCCCAGGAATCATGGCCACTCCCCAGTATCCCAGGAATCATGGCCACTCCACAGTATCCCAGGAATCATGGCCACGCCACAGTATCCCAGGAATCATGGCCACTCCACAGTATCCCAGGAATCATGGCCACTCCACAGTATCCCAGGAATCATAGCCACTCCCCAGTATCCCAGGAATCATGGCCACTCCACAGTATCCCAGGAATCATGGCCACTCCCCAGTATCTCTGGAAGCATGACCATTGCTCCCTACCCCAGAGTGCATGGCTACTCGTCTGTACCTCATGATGCACGGACCACGGCCACTCCTCCGTACCCCAAGGGGCCCAAGGTGCACAGCCATTCTCCGTGACCCCAGGGCTTATGTTCCCAGGTTATCTCCAAACCTAGGAATGGCCTGTGAGGCCCAATCTTCTGTGTGTGATACTCGTCTGTGCACTACATACTTTCTTTTTGGCATCTCTCTCCCTCGCTGCTGCAGGGCTGTGGGAGAGGACGCTACGTGGGAGAGAGCATGCTTTTATTATTTATTAAAGCCGGCTCTGATGCCAGAGCTGCTGCCCTCCCCCATGCTGTGGCCAGGACACGCCAGCAGCCCGGCCTGCTGCTCGGAAGGCACTCCCTCCCGGCAAAGCCTCTTTCCGCTGCATCCCGCACGCGCAGCCGGGAGTGCAAATAAATAAATAACTAGAACGCAAACCTAATTCCCCTGCTCGTGAATAATGCAGCAGCCCTTACAAATGGCCCGCCACGCGCGCAGCGCGTTGACAGCGGGGTGCGTTTAATTCCACGGCTGACAGTCCATCTCCGAGGCGCTTCAGAACAAGAGCGCCTGTCGGAGGCAGTGAAACGGATCGCACGGCGTCCTCCCAGAGTCCCTTGCGTTTGGAATAATAATAATAGGGCCTGGTCTCCTTGCGGATGGTACCCTATGTAAATACATAGAAAAAAAACTGTGGTCGTCATCGACGGAACTCATTTTAAAAGCATCACATCAAGGCAAGGCTGAGTCGACCCTGCTAGCAGATCTAAAGGTGATTACTTGAAAGTTGCATCTTAACCGCACGTGCCAGCCTTTTAAAAAATCGGGAATGTATCTCCTCCATATTACCATACATTGAGGGTAGGCAGGCAGTCGACAGCTAAAATACAGACGTTTTTAGCTTCAGGAAACGGAAGTCTCCCTCCTGGATGGGGTCTGTTGGCATGTGCGTCTCACCCTTTGCAGCAGATCACACAAGGGCACACGTGACAATAAAAGGCTGCTGGGAGGCCGGTGCCAGCCAGGCGGCTTGGGATTGTCTGCTGGCATTATTAGGACGTGTTGACAACTTAGTCTGCCTGGCAGAGCGAGGAAGGCGGCCGAGGACGCATGGCCTGGTCCAGTGCCAGGCCTGGTGCGGTTCCAAGGCCGGGCAGCGCGCGGCCCCAGAGACCCTGCTGCCTCCAGATGCTCCCGCCTAAAGATGGCGGCCCGCGCCAAATGGAGGGGACGTGCGGTCCCAGCTCGGCTGGAGCAGATGGCGTAGACTAAGTACATTACATCCACGGCTTCAAGGGCAGCAGAAGGACGTTGGAACGGTGGGATGCACAGAATAAGGGTACCTCTTTGTAAAGGCAGTTCCTTCTGCGAGAGACTTGTATGGGCAATGTTGACGAAGAGAGAACGAAGCTAAATCAAGTTACAAAACGTGTCCAGTATTTAGATATTACCTGCAGTAGGAAGCGTCCAGGCAGTGGCGGCTCCTTGTCTAAGGCGGAGAAGCGTCGACCCACTGCTCGCGAGTAGTGTGAAAAACAAGCATTTGCAATGCAATAGGTCTCGCATTAGAAAAATTTGAGCTATTGGTCTTGTAAATTACACATTTTTTATTTATGTGTTGGTTTTGAAAATAGCTAAATTTATAGCTTTGTCATTTACAATGTCATAAGTTATTACTTTCACAAATGTGACACCTATAGCATTTATAATGCAATATGTGTTGTATTTACGTGACTTAATGTATTGATATTACAACTAACAATGGCTTTTAATTTTTTTAAATAATTAATGCTTAAATAAAAGTTATTGTGATTTATAATGGCAATAGCTAACACTTTTGTAAATAACTTTGGTGAAGATTATTTTCAGTGTATTTTATTGTGATGAAAATCTAAGAACAGAAGTTAAATATTAACATCTTTTTGTGACATTGGTAATAAAGCTAGAAACATTGAGAAAAACATATATGAACCAGTTGTTGTTGAATGGTTGCAAAGATTGATGCTGTGGTGGCGCTAAGTGATGTTGGGGATGGCAACGAGTGATGCTGTGTCGTTCAGTGAAGCTGTGGTAGCGCATAGTGATGTTGTGGTGGCGAGAGATAGAGTGAGGGTGACAGATAGATACAGTGAGGGCAACAGATAGATAGAGTGAGGGGGACAGATAGATAGAACGAGGGTGATAGAGTGAGGGCGATAGACAGATAGAGTGATGGTGATAAATAGAGTGAGGGCGATAGATACATAGAGTGAGGGCGATAGATAGATAGACAGATGGTAGTGTGTGTGTGTGGTTATAGTTGTGTGGTTGTGTGTGTGGTTGTGTGTGGGATTGTGTGTGTGTGGTTGTTGGTGGGATTGTGTGTGTGGGGTTGTGTGTGGGGGGTTGTTTGTATGGTTGTGTGTGTTGTGTTTGGGGTTGTGTGGGTAGTTGTTTGGTTGAGTGTGGTTGTGTGTGTGATTGGCTGTGTGTGGTTGTGTGTATGGGGTTGTGTGTGTTGTGTTTGGGGTTGTGTGTGTTGTGTTTGAGGTAGTGTGTGGGTGTGTGTGTGTGTGGTTGTGTGTGTGGGGGGTTGTGTGGTGGGGTTGTGTGTGTGTGGGGTTGTGTGTGTGTGGGGTTGTGTGTGTGGGGGGGTTGTGTGTGTGTGTGAGGTTGTGTGTGTGTGTGGGGTTGTGTGTGTGTGGGGTTGTATGTGTGGGGGGTTGTGTGTGTGTGGTTGTGTGTGCGTGTGGGGTTGTATGTGTGGGTTTGTATGTGTGTGAGGTTGTGTGTGTGGGGGGGTTGTGTGTGTGGGGTTGTATGTATGTGTGGTTGTGTGTGGGGGGTTGTGTGTGTGGTTGTGTGTGTGGTGGGGGTTGTGTGTGTGGGGGGGGGGTTGTGTGTGTGTTGGGTTGTGTGTGGGGTTGTGTGTGTGTCGGGTAGTGTGTGTATGGGGTTGTGTGTGTGGGGGGGTTGTGTGCGTGGGGGGGGTTGTGTGTGTGGGTGGGTTGTGTGTGTGGGGGTTGTGTGTGTGGGGGTGTGTGGGTATGTGTGGGGGAGGGTTGTATGTATGGTCGGGGGGAGTTTGTGGGGGGTTGTGTGTGGGGGGTTGTGGGGTTGTGTGTGTGGCGGGTTGTGTGTGTGGTGGCTGTGTGTGTGTGGAGTTGTGGGGGGGTTGTGTGTGTGTGTGGGGTTGTGTGTGGGTGGTTGTGTGTGTTGTGGTTGTGTGTGTATTTGGTTGTGTGTGCGCGTTGGCTCAGCGTGACCTAAAAAAGTAGACACTACATGTAAATCTTTTTTTCCGTTTCTCAATCCGAGATAAAAAATCCATACTCCAATTCGTGGGGTAATGCTTGCTGGGTGAAAATAGAGTACCCTTTCCTCCCTGAAACAAGTAATGAAGCGCCATGTGAGAATCACTGCATGTAGAAATCGCTTCACAATAAGTAAGTCCACTAATGATTGAGGAAGTGAAATCAATATGCGTTAATTATGGGCCACAAAGAAGGAAGAATTCAAATTCACCATATCAAGCTCACTGCAAGTAAATATGGGCCACCGACAAGGAGGAAAAGCCAAATGAGCATCAAGAATGTGGCATTATGTAGAGAACAGGCTCACTGTAAGTGGTGTAACAAAATTCTATTAGCCATGCAATAGTTTAATGTTTCGCAGTTGCCAAAAGTCCGCCCGTCTGCTTCCTCTCCCCGGGTTGGTTTGTTTCTCGATCACTCCTATGGCACAACCTCCCGGGAGACACCACTAACACCTAAACTGCCCTAATAATGGCCCTGCAGGCAAAAGCAGTGGTACAGATATTGAGAAGAGAAACGAAGATAAGAGGAAAAGAAAGGAGTGGACGAAAAGGAATCCGGTTAAAGGGGAGCGGAATGCAGAGATGAGGGGGGGGAAGGAAGGGAAGGGTGGAGAAAGAAATGCGGCCGTAGAAGAGCTAAAGCAGGGTGGAGTTGGACCAAAGGATCGGAGAACACCCACACAAATTGCAACAACCCAATTCACCACTGAAGAGCCACATATGCCACAGTAGTCCCCACGAGACCTTACACTGAAACCAACAAAACGCCAGCCCGCCAAAGGAGAGCCTTGTGTCTTACTACCGATGGCAAAGCATGACCCACCAGCCTTCGAAAGAAAAGCATTTTGTTAAAATGAAGAAATGTCAGCTCACCAAAGTCAGGCATTGTGTCTCATTAGCATGGCCAATGGAATTATGCGGCAATGGAGGACCCAATTATGCAGCAAGGTCATTTTAGATTTTGTAACAAGAAAAGGTAAACAATGAGGCTTAATTCTGTGGCAGAATTCTGTCACTAATTTATGTTAACATGAATTCATATCGCCCGGGCAAATTTTTCACTTCACAATTTGCCTTTTAATACTAATATACAGCAGCTAGCAACCGAAGGACAGCCGGTTACCTTTGAAAAAAGGTCTGTCTCTGAGCTTGAACATCAGGCGGCACTTTTCTGTATAAACGTTTGCTCCATTTGAACTATTTTTGTTGAAATCTGTGCATTGTGCAGACGATTGTAAATTATGTGGCGAGTACGGTAGAGACATCATTAAACAGGAAAAACCTGAGCTGCAGAGCTGCACAATTCCTATAGCCCTCTGTGGGTCACAGGAGGGGAAAACTCGTCTGAGCTACGGTAAGCAATGTGGGCTCACCACAAAGCCCGGATTTCACCTGCATTTGCAGGATTTTAATGACAGAGTAGGCAAAAACACAATCCTACATGCTAGAAATATAAAACTGGAAAACAAACTTTACAGAGATCTAAACGACCTGAAAATGTATATCTTATGTGATTTTACTGCTAGAGTATAGTGGCGGACAAGGAAACAGAGTTCTTATAATGCCGGAATATCTGCTTGTCCAAACCGCTTGATCATGGGCATATGACCACTGTCTTCCAGTGGCTCGCTTGCCTTACGTGCCAAAAGTCAACACAGCATTACACGGGCCAAAACTTTCTGGATTAAGAGACATACCAAGGCTACATGTTCATTTACACACAACAGCCAACAGAGTCGGGCAGACACACAGGGTGACCTGAGTCCGTGCACCCTCAAATACCAGCACACGAGCTGAACTCACCATGAAAACCTTATGAACATAAAGGCTGCATTTTATGTTCAGCTCGGATCGGGTGCCAGACATGGCAAGCACAACTCTTGCAGCTGGGCGGGCTTAAACTTGAAGCTTGAAGAAGTAAAAAAGTGGGTGGGGTGGGGGCAGTGTGCACGAGGCGAGAAAAAGGAAACAAATGGGAGAGGTGGGGGAGTGTGTGCAAGACTTGAAGAAGTAAATAAGTGGGAGTGTTACTGTTCAATTAGAATATGCAATAGTAAATTCAAGCATGTTGCCGGCAAGCCCAGTTAACAATATTTACAATTTCTGTATGCTTATATTTAACGCACTGCATGAAACAGCGCTATAAGAATAAGACAAGCACACCTTTCGGGTTCTTCTTTCTGTTTCGAAGTGCTTTTTGCCACTTCTAGGCGCCGTCAATAAGTGGTTGTAAGGATCCACTCGGTGAGCTACAACTTCTCGGTCTAAACCACACTGTCTTTATAACGATATATCTTTCAAGGTGCAGCAGAGGGAATTTTCACATTAAATTTAGCACACGTTTTAAAATATAGCATCCCTCTTACAAACAAACTGATTAAAAAGATTCTGATATTCAATGCATTTAACTCCTTAGCAGCAGTATGTCATAAACATGCACGGTCTATCAGGGTGTAAACATTATTTAATGGTCTGTAATCAACCCTAGCTACAGTGTGAAGTAAATGTGCAGACGAAGCGCATTGGGAATACACAGAACAACAAGCGCTGCGCGCTCTGCACTGGGGGAGGGGGAGGGCCATTAAAGGAAGGGGGCGGAGAGGAGCCTGTGAGAACTCGCGGTGGAGATCAAAGGAAGGGTGGGAGGGACATTGGCAAAGTGTCTCGTGGCAAATGGACGCTGTGCACAAAAGGTGTGCTTGTGCTCACATGCACTGTACCCAATCCGCACTTTGGGTGTACTTTTGAAAGCCCTTACTTTAATCTAGCCAAAGCATCCCTAACCGGATGGCTTCAGCGAGACCTAATTTTCACAAACAGTGGTCCCTAGACAAGAGAGAGAATGTAGGACTATATTTTTAAGAAATGTCCAGCCGGACAATTTAATATCTTGATAAAAATGATCACAAAGAAATAAGACACAGAGTGTTATGGACGTGGGACACCAGCCGATGTCCAACTAACACACTGGAGGGACACAAACAGAACGGAAAAATGGTAGGCAAAATCGGGTCATCTAAATATCATAAATCATAAACAGATAATCCACAATATACACATATGCATGAACAATTAATGTCAGCTATGCATTTAGTGCATTCAGGTCGACGACGTTTCGAACCATACATAATATCGGTTCATCCTCAGGACAGAAAATCATTGCCTAAAGAAATAACAATTTCAGTTGAACCCACGGTGGAGTGGAGCTGAAATAATTTCAGCGCGGTGTGCCAGATTAAGCGATTTCCGCGGGGTTGAGCCGAGGCGGATAATGAAGGGATCAGCGGGAGCAGTGCCCTTGTCGAATGATCATACAGTGGAGGATGCAGGTCCGCAATGGGGGTCCTTACATGGCGTAAGAGATCTTCACGGCTCAGCGAGACCTAATGATAATAACACAAGTTATTTCTGTTATTATCATTTTTTTTCCGGCGACGTTAGGCGGGGCTGGAACTGCTGTGACGTCCGGGACGAGGAGTGGTTGCTGCACTCCAAGGTGTTCGGGACTGCTTATCTAGTCCACTTGGGCCAGCAAAGTAGTCCTGCACACTTTTTCTGTTCCTCACCAGGCTGCATTACATAACCTGATGGGGAACATGCCCCCCTCCCATTCCCCGTCTGAGCGCCAGCCTGTGTGCTTCCTGGTACTGGCGGAGATAGGATGTGGGACGATGTAGCACAGATCATTGAGGAGATGCGGACTGTTTTCAGGGAGTGCTTACTTACAATAAATAAGGTCAGCAGTTTCATAATAATAGCAAGAAGTCCTTGTTTTAGACGTATACCTTAAACAGTAGCATGCAGAGGGCGAGATATTAAACAGGTTGCTCTGTAAGAGAAGATTCGTTATGAGCCCCCCGAGATGGTAAGTTTTTGTTTGAGATATGTGTGAGAATTCAAGTGTAACAAACCCCATGTAGATTAAACACAGATTTAAAACAAGCATTTGCAATGCAATAGGTCTCGCATTAGGAAAGTTTGAGCTATTGGTCTTGTAAATGACAAATTTTTAGGGCTCGCCTGCTGTGCGCATGTGCACAGCTGGCGAAGCTCTATTATGGCTTATCTAGAATTTAACTACTGGCGATTCCTTTGAGTGCATGTCCTTTTTAGGTCATTGCGCAAGCGCAAGCCCTAAAAAGCGCGTGCACAATGCCACCAGCCGCCTGCCTGCCTCGCATTACCACATCAAAGGCAGCCCAGCCCCCCTCCCACAAGCTTATCAGCGTGTGCTCTGCCTCAGGCCGGCATTTCCCCTCCCCATATTATTCACTACACGGCCTGCTGCTCCCCGTCTCTTCACCCTTCCTCCCTTGTAATAATTACAGTCATCGAAGGATCAGTTCGTGTGGTGTTGATCAGCTCTATCGACCCCTTTGGAGCAGAGGGGATGTTCAATGGCAACAAATTGGTCTGCTGACATTTGCTTTTGTTTATTTGGCACAAATGTCTTCGATTTGGGAAAACCGTAGGGCTACTTGTGCAGATTGGATGCCTAGATGTTTATCTACATGTGCCAAGGGGCGTGATCCCTTGCCTGTAGCCGGGTTTTAAATCTAGCAGGGTTGATCGAGGCCTCCTGAGATGCCTACTTTGCTAGTTGAGTGTTTTGTATAGTGGATGATTTTGTAAGTGCCAGAGGTGTTTTAGGGGTCTCCATGTTGCCGGTATCTGCATTAACGTTTTTTTCCACTAGATGGGGTTCCTTCAATGCCAGAAGGGGCTCCCTCCTCTTACGGTTTGTTGGCTGTAAACTTAGTGGCTGGTATATTTAGAATATTTGCTCATGCTGTGTAGTTGAAACTCATTCAATGAGCTGTTGATTCTGAGCTTTTCAGAGCCTTTTGCGCTGTTTCTTTATGGTAGCATTTTTCCAGTGAGATGAGAGGTAACTGGCCCAGCGCTATGTGTGCCCATCCTGAGAGGAGACTGAACACGTGTGTTGCTCTGGTGGCAAGCGTTATTTGATGCATCGGTTTGTTGCTTCTGTTAGACTTAGAAGCTCTGTCCATAGCGTTTTGAGCAATTGATTCATGTGTTGCTGAAAGTATTGATTTAATTGGAGCTTTATTTCTGTCAGCACTGATGCTAAGGTGGCAGGGAGGCACACAAGTTTGTCTATCACCGGGCCTCATGTGCAAACGGAGGCGAGTTGGACTGTTTCAGATTGTGATCAAGTTTAGGGCACCTCGTTTGGAGTTGATTTTGAGCCGTGACATAGATTGCTATGATGTTAACAAGGTCCACTCGTGGATCAAGTTTGTTACACCGGTATGTTTGTGCATTGTCTTCTGCTTGGAACGAGTGTAGCAAAACATCCCAAGTGTCCCTTGACCCCTCTTTTTGTCGTGTTGACGAGCTTCGGGAGTCATCAAGATTAATACTGAGCTGGTCCATAATGGGGAGAGGAGAAGTGCAGGGTCCACTGGGAGACTATTTGCACCGAACACTGCCGGGCTCAATGCGGGAGTGACTTTTAATGACAGGACTGGAGATCTTTATGGGTGGGAGACTTGCTCATTTGCTGGATGAGAGCTGCTGTTGTTTTATTAGGTGACTGATCGATAAACCAGGACAATTTTGCAGGGAAAGATCAGTTGTTTTCCTCGATGTCAAGGTGAGAGTTCACGGGCTCTATTGCTGGTGCTGTTTGTGTAGGAACATCATGCAATACATGCAAGTGAGGGTGACGTCATAGCAGAAATGCATAAGCTGGCGTAAATGTCAGAAGAAGGCCAAAGGTGATCTGTGTTAATACAAACTGTGAGTACAGGAATTGTGCAATGCAGTGGAATGGCAGCGTGTGATGGGTAGTTTTTAGGTCTGGCGTAAGTCAAAATCTTTTGATTGCACTGATATTTTAATGTGCTTACGTATACGCATTTCAGCATGCACTCTTCAATTGGTTCGTTATTGTCTCATACCTCATACCCTGTACATTATACTGTATAAAGCATGGAGCTTCGGTCTGCCCACTTATGTTACTGGCTAACTTCATTGTGAACAATTTCATTTCACCTTTTCGTAATCAGCACATCTGCATAGAAAGTAGCTCCCTTGTGTGCCAACCTCCAAAAATACTTTGCTTTTGACCATTGTTTAATGTTTTAGATTCATGACGGACAGGAAGCTTACCCAGCAGTAAAGTTTTGCAAAAACCATAAAAACATACACTGGAAGAGCCAAAAGCCTGTCACACCTTCTGACTTTGCTAAGGTTTGTTTGGACTACACTTCAGACTGACTTTAGTTTGCCACTTCCTTTATAGCATGATTATAGGGTGACACACAGCCAGCTGGTTATTTGAGAAAATAAGACATTTTAGAGAAGAAATGCTGTACAATATTAACATTATACTGTACATAAGATGAGCTAGATTCAGTTATGAATATAAATGATTGTATTTGTAAATAAATATATATATGTATGTATATGTATAATATCTATATATAGTGCATGTTATTTTTCAGTGCTGTATAACTTCCATCACTCTACCGCCCTCACTCTACCACCCTCACTCTACCACTCTACCGCCCTCACTCTACCGCCCTCACTCTACCGCCCTCACTCTACCGCCCTCACACTACCACTCTACCGCCCTCACTCTACCGCCCTCACTCTACCACTCTACCACCCTCACTCTACCACTCTACTGCCCTCATGCCCACACACTACCACCCTCACTCTACCGCCCTCATTCTACCACTCTAATGCCCTCACTCTACTACCCTCATGCCCTCACTCTACCACCCTCACTCTACCACTCTACCATCTTCACTCTACCACTCTACCGCCCTCACACCCTCACTCTACCACCCTCAATATACTCCTCTGCTGCCCTCAGGCCCTAACTCTACCGCCCTCACACTACCACTCTACCACCCTCACTCTACAGCCCTCACTCTACCACCCTGACTCTACCACTCTACCGCCCTCACTCTACCGCTCTACCGCCCTCACCCTACCACTCTACCGCCCTCACCCTACCGCCCTCACTTTACCACTCTACCACCTTCACTCTACCGCCCTCACTCTACCACTCTGCCGCCCTCACTCTACCACTCTGCCGCCCTCACTCTACCACTCTACCGCCCTCACTCTACCACTCTACCGCCCTCATGCCCTCACTCTACCATCCTCACTCTACCGCCCTCACACCCTCACTCTACCACCCTCAATATACCACTCTACTGCCCTCAGGCCCTCACTCTACCGCCCTCACACTACCACTCTACCACCCTCAGTCTACCGCCCTCACTCTACCACTCTACTGCTCTCTCTACCGCCCTCACACTATCACTCTACCGCCCTCACTCTACTGCTTTCACTCTACCACCTTCACTCTACCACTCTACCGCCCTCACGCTTTCACTCTACCGCCCTCACTCTACCACTCTACCTGCGTCACTCTACCACTCTACCGCCCGCACTCTACCACTCTACCGCCCTCACTCTACTGCCCTCACTCTACCACCTTCACTCTACCACTCTACCGCCCTCACGCTTTCACTCTACCGCCCTCACTCTACCACTCTACCTGCGTCACTCTACCACTCTACCGCCCGCACTCTACCACTCTACCGCCCTCACTCTACTGCCCTCACTCTACCACTCTACCTGCGTCACTCTACCACTCTACCGCCCTCACTCTACCACTCTACCGCCCTCACTCTACCACTCTACAGCCTCACTCTACCACTCTACCGCCCTCACTCTACCACTCTACCGCCCTCACTCTACCGCTCTCCCGCCCTCATGCCCTCACTCTACCGTCCTCACTCTACCACTCTACCGCCCTCACACCCTCACTCTACCGCCCTCAATATACCACTCTACTGACCTCAGGCCCTCACTCTACCGCCCTCACACCCTCACTCTACCACCCTCAATATACCACTCTACTGCCATCACGCCCTTACTCTACCACCCTCACACTACCACTCTACCGCCCTCACTCTACCGCCCTCACTCTACCGCCTCTACTGCCCTCACTCTACCAGCCACATGCCCTCCCTCTACTGCCTTCACTCTACCACCCTCACTCTACCGCCCTCACGCCCTCACTCTACCGCCCTCACTCTACCGCCCTCACTCACTCTACCGCCCTCACTCACTCTACCGCCCTCACTCACTCTACCGCCCTCACTCACTCTACCGCCCTCACTCACTCTACCGCCCTCACTCACTCTATCGCACTCACTCTATCGCCCTCACTCACTCTATCGCCCTCACTCACTCTATCTATCTATTGCCCTAACTCTATTTATCGCCCTCCCTCTATCTATCGCCCTCCCTCTATCTAATGCCCTCCGTCCCTCTATCACCCTCCCTCCCTCTATCTATCGCCCTCCCTCTATTCCACCCACCTCATTCTCTAACTCCCTGTTCTCTTCTCTTCTCCCGTGCTGAGCTGCTGCTCTCCTCCACCCTGCCTCCTTCTCTAACTCCGTTATCTTCTCTTCTCCTGTGCTGATCTGCTGCTCTTCCACCCCGCCTCCTTCTTTAACTCACTGTTTTCTTCTCCTGTGCAAATCTGCTGTTCTCTTCCACCTCCTCTTTCTCTAACTCCCTGTTCTCTTCTCCTATGCTGATCTGCTGCTCTCTTCCACCCGCCTCCTTCTTTAACTCCCTGTTCTGTTCTGATGTGCTGTTATGCTGCTCTCTTCCACCTCTCCACCACAGCACCACTCCGCACCACCCCAGTATCACTCAGCACCACCCCAGTATCACTCAGCACCACCCTAGTATCACTCAGCACCACCACAGCACCACCACAGCACCACTCAGCACCACTACAGCACCACTCAGCACCACCACAGCATCACTCAGCGCAACCACAGCATCACTCAGCGCAACCACAGCATCACTCAGCGCAACCACAGCATCACTCAGCGCAACCACAGCATCACTCAGCGCAACCACAGCATCACTCAGCGCAACCACAGCATCACTCAGCGCAACCACAGCATCACTCAGCGCAACCACAGCATCACTCAGCGCCACCACAGCATCACTCAGCACCACCACAGCATCACCACAGCATCACTCAGCAGCACCACTCAGCACCACCACAGCACCACCCAGCAACATCACAGCATCACTCAGCGCAACCACAGCATCACTCAGCGCAACCACAGCATCACTGGTTCAAATATGTTCTTTCAATGTTTCAAGCTGTTTCAAGTTTTCACGCTTTATTACAAATCACAAAAAGATGTTAATATTTCACTTCTGTTCTTGGATTTTCTTCACAATAAAAAACACTGAACATAATCTTCACAAAAGTTATTTACAAAAGTTTAAGCTATTGCCATTACAAATTAAATAAATGATTTAAGTATTAATTATTTAAAAAAATTAAAAGCCATAGTTATTTGTAATATAAATACATCTAAGTCACGTAAATACAAAAGATGTTGCATTACAAATGCTATAGGTGTCACATTTGCGAAAGTTATAACTATTGGCATTGTAAATGACAAAGCTATTAATTTAGCTATTTTAAAAAATAACACATAAATATAAAAAATGTCATTTATAAGACCAATAGCTCAAACTTTCCTAATGCGAGCCCTATTGCATTTCCAATGCTTGTTTATTTATGTGTTGGTTTTGAAAATAGCGAAATTAATAGCTTTGTCATTTACAATGACAATATGTTTAAATTTTGAAAATCTGACACCTATAGCATTTGTAATGCAACATGTTTTGTATTTACGTGACTTAAATGTATTGATATTACAAATAACAATGTTTTTTAAAAATAATTAATACTTAAATAAAAGTTATTGTAATGTATAATGGCAATAGCTTAAGTTTTTGTAATTAACTTTTGTGAAGATTATGTTCAGTGTATTTTACTGTGAGGAAAATCTAAGAACAGAAGTGTAATATTAATATCTTTTTGTGACATTTGTAATAAAGTTTGGTTCAAATATGTTCTCTCAATGTTTCAGTTGTTGTTGAATGATTGCACAGATTGATGCTGTGGTGGCGCTTAGTGATGTTGGGGATGGCAACGAGTGATGCTGTGTAGTTCAGTGAAGCTGTGGTAGCGCATAGTGATGTTGTGGTGCCCCTGAGTGATGCTGTGGTGGTGCTGAGTGATGCTGTGGTGATGCGATAGATAGATAGAGGGAGGGCGATAGATAGATAGAGGGAGGGCGATAGATAGATAGATAGATAGATAGATAGATAGATAGATAGATAGATAGATAGAGGGCGATAGATATAGTGAGGGCGATTGATAGATAGAGTGAGGTCGATAGAGATATAGATAGCTAGATAGATTGCTAGATAGAGGGTGATAGATTGATAGATAGATAGATAGATAGATAGATAGATAGATAGATAGATAGATAGATAGATAGATAGATAGATAGATAGATAGATGGCGATAGATAGTTAAGATAGATAGAGTGAGTGTGACAGATAGATAGATAGATAGAGTGAGGGCGACCGATAGAGTGATGGCGATAGATAGACAGATAGATAGAGTGAGGCCGATAGATAGATAGATTGATAGATAGATAGAGAGTGAGGGCGATAGATAGATAGAGTTTGGGCAAAATATAGATAGATAGAGTGAGGGCGATAGATAGAGGGCGATTGACAGATAGAGTGAGAGCGATAGAGTGAGTTCGATAAATAGAGTGAGTGCGACAGATAGATGTGTGTGTGTGGTTTTGTGTGTGTGGTTGTGTGTGTGTGTGGTTGTGTGTGTGTGTGGTTGTGTGTGGTTGTGTGTGTGTGTGATTGTGTGTGGTTGTATGTGTATGTGGTTGTATGTGGTTGTGTGTGTGGTTGTGTGTGTAGTTGTTTGTGTAGTTGGGTGTGTGGTGTGTGTGTAGTTGTGTGTGTGGATGGGTGTGGTTGGGTGTGGTAGGGTGTGGTTGTGTGTGTGTGTAGTGTGTGTGTAGTGTTGTGTGTGTGTGATCAGCACAGGAGAAGAGAACAGGGAGTTAAAGAAGGAGGTGGGGTGGAGGAGAGCAGCAGATCAGCACAGGAGAAGAGATCAAGGAGTTAAAAAGGAGGCGGGTGGAAGAGAACAGCAGATCGGCATGGGAGAAGAGAACAGGGAGTTAGAGAAAGAGGTAGGTGGAAGAGAACAGCAGATCGGCACAAAAGAAGAGAACAGGGAGTAAAAGAAGAAGGTGGGTGGAAGAAAGGAGCAGATCAGCACATGAGAAGAGAACAGGGAGTTAAGTAAGGAAGCTGGTGGAAGAGAACAACATATTAGCAGAGGAGAAGAGAACAGTGAGTTAGAGAAGGGGGCGGGTGAAAGAGAACAGCAGGTTAGCACAGGAGAAGAGAAAATGGAGTTAGAGAAGGAGGCGGTTAAAGAGAACAGCAGATCTGCACAGGAGAAGAGAACAGGGAGTTAGAGAAGTAGGCGGATGGAAGATAGCTTAAAGAATATCACAGGAGAAGAGAACATGGAGTTAAAGTAGGATGCAGGTGGAAGAGAACAGCAGATCGGCACATGAGAAGACAACAGGGAGTTAGAGAAGTAGGCAGCTGGAAGATAGCTTAAAGATGATCACAGAAGAAGAGAACAGGGAGTTAGTGAATGATGCTGAGGGAAGAGAGCAGCAGTGAGAAGAGAACAGGGAGTTAGCGAAGGAGGTTGTGGAAAGGAATAGCAGATCAGCACAGGATAAAAAACAGGGAGTTAAAGGAGGAGGTGGGGTGGAGGAGAGGAGCAGATCAGCACAGGAGAAGAGAAGCTAACCGGGATTTAAAGAAGGATTTGGGGTGGACTGGAGCAGCAGATCAGCACAGGAGAAGAGAAGAGACCATGGAGTTAAAGAAGGAAGTGGGGTGGAAGAGAGTAGCAGATCAGCACAGGAGAAGAGACCAGGGAGTTAAAGACTGAGGCTGGTGGAAGAGAGCAGCAGATTAGTACAGGAGAAGAGAACAGGAAGTTAAAGAGGTAGGCGGGTCTAAGATAGCAGCAGATCAGCACAGGAGAAGAGAAGAGAACAGGGAGCTAGAGAAGAAGGAAGTTTGAAGAGAGCATCAGTTCAGCTCGGGAGAAGAGAAGAGACTAGGGATTAGGAGAAGGAGGTGGGTGGAAGGGAGCAGCATAACAGCCCAGCAGAAGAGTACATGGATTTAAAGAAGGAGGCGCGTGGAAGAGATCAGCAGATCAGCACAGGATAAGAGAACATGGAATTAAAAAGTATGCGGGTGGAAGAGAACAGCAGATCGGCACAGGAGAAGAGAACAGGGAGTTAGAGAAAGAGGTGGGTGGAAGAGAAACGCACTTTAGCACAGGAGAAGAACACAGTGAGGTAAAGAATTAGGCGGGGTGGAAGAGAGCAGCAGATTGACACAGGAGTAAAGAACAGTGAGTTTGAGAAGGAGGCAGGGTGGCAGAGAACAGCAGTTCTGCACATGAGAAGAGAAGAGAACAGGGAGTAAGAGAAGGAGTTTGTTGGAAGAGAGGAACAGATCAGCACAGCAGAAGAGAACAGAGTTAAAGAAGGAGATGGTGTGGAAGAGAGCAGCAGACCAGCACAGGAGAAGAGAATAGATTAGGGAGTTAGAGAAGAGTTGTGGTGAAAGTGAGCATCAGATCATCAGCAGTTAACAGGGATTAAAAATGCAATGCAATATGTTTCTCATTTTGAACGTTTGAGCTATTGCAATTGTAAAGGACCAATTTTTTGTAATGTTTTGTTGTGAGAAATAGTGAAATTAATTGTTTTGTCATTTACAACCCTAATAGTTATAACTTTTGCAAATGTGACACCTATAGCATTTGTAATGCAATTTGGTCTGTATTTATGTGACTTACATGTATTGATATTACAAACAACAATGGTTTGGAGTTGGAGGGTGGAGTTGGAGGGTTGAGCTGGAGGGTGGAGTTGGAGGGTGGAGTTGGAGGGTGGAGTTGGAGGGTGGAGTTAGAGGGTGGAGTTAGAGGTTGGAGTTGGAGAGTGGAGTTGTCTTTTGATTTGGAGGGTGGAGTTGTAGGTTGGAGTTGTAGGTTGGAGTTTGAGGTTTGAGTTGGAGTTTGTAGTTGGAGGTTGGAATTTGAGGGTGGAGTTGGAGGGTGAAGTTAGAGGGTTGTGTTGGAAGGTGGAGTTGGAGGGTGGATTTGTAGATTGCAGTTGAAGTGTGGAGTTGGAGTGTGCATTTGGAAGGTGGAGTTGGAGGGTGGAGTTGGCTTTTGTGTTGGAGGTGGAGTTGGCTTTTGTGTTGGAGGTGGAGTTGGCTTTTGATTTGGAGGGTGGAGTTGGAGGGTGGATTTGGAGTGTGGAGTTGGAGGGTGGATATGGAGATTGCAGTTGGAGTGTGGAGTTGTAGTTGGAGGGTGTAGCTGGAGGGTGAATATGGAGTGTTGAGTTGGATTGTGGATTTGGAGTGTTGATTTGGAGTGTTGAGTTGAAGGGTGGAGTTGGATGGTGGATTTGGAGTGTTGAGTTGGAGGGTAGAGTTGGATGGTGGAGTTATAGGGTTGAGTTGGAGTCTGTACTTGTAGTTTGTGGGTGGATTTGGAGGGTCGATTTGGAGGTTGGATTTGGAGGCTGGAGTTGTAGTTGGAGGGTGGATTTGTAGTGTTTATTAGGATGTCGGAGTTGGATGGTCTTTTTGGAGGGTGGTGTTGGAGTGTGGATTTGTATTTGTAAGGTGTAGCTGGAGGGTGAATATGGAGTGTTGAGTTGGATTGTGGATTTGGAGTGTTGATTTGGAGTGTTGAGTTGAAGGGTGGAGTTGGATGGTGGATTTGGAGTGTTGAGTTGGAGGGTAGAGTTGGATGGTGGAGTTATAGGGTTGAGTTGGAGTCTGTACTTGTAGTTTGTGGGTGGATTTGGAGGGTCGATTTGGAGGTTGGATTTGGAGGCTGGAGTTGTAGTTGGAGGGTGGATTTGTAGTGTTTATTAGGATGTCGGAGTTGGATGGTCTTTTTGGAGGGTGGTGTTGGAGTGTGGATTTGTATTTGTAGGGTGTAGTTGGAGGGTGAATATGGAGTGTTGTGTTGGTGGGTAGAGTTGGATTGTGGATTTGGAGTGTTGAGCTGGAGGGTGGAATTGGATGGTGGATTTGGAGTGTTGAGTTGGAGGGTGGAGTTGGATGGTGGAGTTAGAGGGTGTATTTGGAGGGTGTAGTAGTACATGGATGGTGGATTTGGATGGTGGATTTTGAGGGTGGAGTTGGAGGTTAGAGTGTGTGTGTGTGTGGTGTTTTTTTGTGTGTTGTGTGTTTGTGTGTGTGTAGTTTACGTCTGATGTTTTTGTGTGTTGTGCTGTCGTGTGTGTGGTGTTTGTTGTGTGTGTGGGGTGTTTTTTGTGTGTTGTTGTTTGTGTGTGGGGTGTTGTATGTGTTTTTTGTGCGTGGGGTGTTGTATGTGTTTTTGTTTTTGTGTGTGTTTAGGGTGTGTTGTGTGTTTTTTTTATTTGTTTGTATGTGTGGGGCTGTGTGTGTGGGTGTGTGTGTGTGTGTGGTCCTGTGTGTGGTTTTTGTGTATATTTGTGTGGTTTTTGTGTGTGTGGTGTTGTATGTGTGTGGTGTTGTATTTGTGGTGTTGTATGTGCGTGGTGTTGTGTGTGTGTGTGTGATTGAGTTTTGTGTGTGTGTTTGTGTGGTGTGTTGTGTGTGTGAGGAGGTTGTATGTGTGTGTTGTGTGTGTGTGAGGGGTTTGCATGTTTGTGTGGTGTTGTGTATTTTTGGGGTGGTTGTGTGTGGGTTTTGGTGTGTGTGTTGTTGTGTGTGTGTGGCAATTGTGGGTGGGGATGTTGTGTGTGTGGAGTGGTGTGTGTATGTGTGTGTTGTGTAGTTGTGTCTTTGGTGTATGTTTGTCTGTGTGTGTGTTGTTTTCAGTGTGTGTGTGGTTGTGTGTGTGTGTTTTTTTTTCCCAAAGTTAAATTGTGGATGTGTGAATGTTCCATTACAAAATATACGTATATAAGTGTTGCGGTCTAGCTTTTTTGGGGGAATCGCATAATATTTTGACAGGCGTGCCTGTCAGCCAATGATATTCCTAGATTCTCTTACGTTGCATAACAATTTACGCGCATCTATTTGGAAATCCCCATACTGGTGAAGGCGCGCTTTGTGTACGGAGTGTCGGGTATGCTGTCTGTACCGTGCATCGTTCGACAGGTAAATTAATTTTTTTTGTTTGTTTGTGTAGTGTAATGTATTTGTTCATTTGTTGTTTTGAAATGTTTTATTTGTATAGTAGTGTCTGTTTCTTGCAACGAATCATGTTATTTTAGAAATGCCGGCTGTTTATGTATGTAATGTATTGTATATTAATGTTTTGATATATGCTTTTTTTTGTTTTTTGTTTACTAGTTTTGTTATTAAATTTAAAATAGTGTGTGATTTTTTTGTGTAATTGTGTTATATGTTGTGTATGTGCGTGAATATTTTATATTGTTGCAACCCTACGTAATATGTTATTTTTTTAATATTCAATGGATGTTTGTATTTTTTTATTTTTAATTGGTGTATGTAAATTTTGCGCTGTGTATTGCGATACTATTGTATAGTTTGACATCAATGCAACGTCTCTGCGGTTATTTTGACCGTTTTATTTTAAAAAAATGGTTTTATTCTTATATATGCTTTATTCATGTTACTATTCGCATTCTGATTTATGTCAACATAAATGTAGAGTTGCATACTATGGTTTTTATATTTGATATAATTTCTTGTTAATAAATGAGATTGTTATATGCGTACGGCTTGTTTTGTAAGTCTTGAACATTGTGTGCAATCCGTTCCATCACCCGACTGAATAATGTTGTTTTATTGCCCCAATAAAAAGTAGCCTGTTTCCCATTTGTGATTGTAAAGCTTCGTCCACGCTTCCTGCCACATGTTTTTGTTTGTTCTGTTTGGGTTATATTGGGCTATTCATTTTGCTCTATGACATGAAGCCTGATAAACATTTGTGCATGCTGGAGCTCACTTATGGGAAGTACAGTTTGCCCGTAACGTATCTGAAGCAATACTCCGTTGTCCGTAATGTCTTTTTTTTTTAGCAAAAAGTTGTTTATGACTCAGAATGTGGCATAAAAGTTAATATTTTGCGACATGGTCAAGTCTGTACTTTGAATTATTGTCTCACGTTTCCAAATCTTGCTGTGATGTTGTGCATTAATATGGTCATGGGTATAGTTTATTGCAAAATATGTATTATGTGTTATTGTTATGGGTTGAACTCAAAAATTTGGCACTTTTAAATTTTCATATTTAACTGTTCCCCCACCCTGGATCATTATGTAATTACTATTCTATTGTGGCATTTGAAGATGGATATTTTTGTCGAAAATTGATTCTTTGTGTGTTATTGTATATTGAAGATAGATAGTTGGTTGGTTGTGTGTGTTGGTGGTTGTGTTTGTTTGTGTGTGTGTAGTTGTGTGTGTGGTGTTGTGTGTGTGTTGTTGTGTGTGTGGTGGTTGTGTGGTGGTTGTGTGGTGGCATGTGTGGTGGTGTGTGTGTTTGGGGTGTGTGTGTGTGTTTGGGGGGTAGTGTGTGTGTGGAGTTGTGTGTGTTTTATTTGGTTACATTTTTAGGAGTTGTGTGTGTAGTGTTTGTGTGTGTTGGGTGGTGTGTGGGGGGTGGTGTGTGTGTGTGGTTGTGTGTGTGTGTGGTGTGTGTGTGTGGTGTGGTGTGTGTGTGGTGTTGTGTGTGTGTGGGGTGGTGTGTGTGTGGGGGGTGTTGTGTGTGGGGTGGTGTGTGTGGTGTGTGTTATGTGTTGTGTGTGTTGTGTGCTATGTGTTGTGTGTGGGTGTTGTGTGTGTGGGTGTGTATATGTGTATGGGTGTGTATTTGTGTGTTGGTGTGTATTAGGAGGGTGGATTAGTATAGTGGATTTGGATGGTGGATTTGGAGCGTAGATTTGGAGTGTGGTTTTGGAGGGTTGATTTATATTTTGAGGATGTATCTGGAGGCTGGATTTGGATGGTGGATTTGGAGGGTGGATTTAGAGGGTGGATTTTGAGGGTGGATTAAGAAAGTGTATTTGGAGTGTGTATTTGGAGTGTGTATTTGGAGGGTGAAATAGGAGGGTGGATTTGGATCGTGGATTTGTTGGGTGGATTTGGATGGTGGATTAGTAGGGTGGATTAGGTGTGTGGATTTGGAGGGTGTTAGTGGGTGAATTTGTAGGGTGGATTTGGAGGGTGGATTTGGATGGTGGATTTGGAGGGTGGATTATTATGGTGGATTAGGAGGGTGGAGTTAGAAGGTGGATTTGGAGGTTGTTTTTGGAGGGTGGATTTGGAGCATTGATATGGAGGGTGGTTTTGGAGCTTGTATTTGGAGGGTGGAGTTGGATTTGGAGGATGTATTTGGAGGATGGTTTTTGATGGTGAATTTTGAGGGTGGATTTTGTGGGTGGATTATTAGGGTGGATTTGGAGGGTTGAGTTATAATGTGGATTTGGATGGTGGATTTGGATGGTTAATTTGGATGGTGGATTAGGATGGTGGATTTGGAGGGGATTTGGATTTGGAGGATGTATTTGGGTTGTGGATATTGAGGGTGGATTCGGAGGGTGGATTTGGATGGTGGATTTTGAGGGTTGATTTGGAGAGTGGATTTTGAGGTTGGATTTGGAGGGTGGTTTTGGTGGGTGGTTTTGGTGGGTGGATTTGGAGGGTGGATTTGGAGGGTGGATGAGTAGGGTGTATTAGGAGGGTGTATTTGGAGGGTGGAGTTAGAGGTTCGATTTGGAGGGTGGATTTGGAGCGTGGGTTTGGGGTGTGGATTTGGGGTGTGGATTTGGAGGGTGGTTTTGGAGGATGGATTTGGAGGGTGGATTTGGAGGGTGGATTTGGAGGGTGGATGAGTAGGGTGGATTAGGAGGGTGGATTTGGAGGGTGGATTTGAAGCGTGGATTTTGATGGTGGATTTGGAGGGTGGATTTGTAGGTTGGATTAGTCGGGTGGATTATGAGGCTGTATTTAGAGGATGGTGTTAGAGGTTGGATTTTGAGGGTGGATTTTGATGTTGGATTTTGATGGTTCATTGGTAGGGTGGATTAGGAGTGTGTATTTGGAGGGTGGGTTTGGATGGTGGAGTTGTAAGGTGTGTGCGTGTGCCTTTGTATGATGTATAGGGTGTTATGGTGTTGGTGTGTGTGTGTGAGATGTTATGAGTCTGAGGGTGTGTGAGGGTGAGTGTGAGTGTAGGTGCGTCTGTGTAATAGTATGTGTTAGACCTGGCACCTTGGCGTGAGTTTCCCTTCCACTTTTTGCTGGCGTGCCTCCGATGTTTTGCTGGTTTTCCGCTACTCAGGGCACTGCGCCACGGCCAACCCGTGCCGCAGTGCAAGTGCTCCCTTCTGAAAACTGTACATGTGATTGATGTCCATGATTGGTTCATTGGATTTACTGTTAGTCCCTAGTAAAGTGCACCAGGAGTGCCAGGGCTTGTAAATGCCAATACTGCTAGTGGGCCTGCAGCGCTGGTTGCGCCACCCACAGAAGCAGCCATAAAATGTGTCTAGGGTCTGCCATTGCAGAACCTGCGTGCAGTCTGGTACTGTCATGCTGGCTGGGCAAGTGCACCCACTTGCTAGCCTCTAAACCTTCCCTTAACTTCATATCAGTCACCCCTATGGTAGGCCTGAGGGCAGGGTGCATTGTAAGTGTAAGGTAGGACAAGCCCTGATGTGTGTGGCATGTCCTAGTAGTGAATTACAACCCAATTCGTTTTTCACTATTGCAAGGCTACCTGCTCCCCTTAGGCCAGCATGGGCTGCTGGAATTATTACACTCTATAATCCCAGCAGGCTCAGGGAGCATGGTAGAGAGCCATGTTTAGTATGCCTGAACTCAGAATAATAAAATATTTATTTTAGTAAAGTTTATTTTAATATCCTGGGTTTGCAAATGCTACTTTTAGAAAGTTAGCATTTGCTGGCCTAACCATTTCAGCCCGCCTCTGCAGTATGTGTATCTGACTGTCTGGGATGTGTGAGTGACAGGGCTGGGGGATGACAGGTGGTGAATGCAAAGATTACACCTTAGTGGGAGGTAGGAGTGCCCCTTGACTCTGAATCTAGCTGTGCTCTGCCACCACAATGCTGGCTCCACCCTCCTGGGGAGCGACTGATGACTCAGCCGGCACCTGGCCCAGGAAGGGCGAAGCCCCATCAACAAGATACTTCTGGCTGCCCCTGTCCACACAATGCTGGCTCCACCTCCTGTGGAGCGTCTGATGTGCCTGCCCCTCACACTGAAAGCAGAAGCCAGATTGCACCCAACAGAGTACTCAGAGACTGAAAGTGGCTATGCAAAGGCCCCCCTGGCCTGCAAGAACAAAAGAAACTGGGTATAAAAGTAGGAGCCCTGCTCCTTGTATATTAGATCCTGTTTGTGCTACAGAAGAAACTCTGCCCGAAGAGAAGGACCTGGAAGGACAAGGAGGAGTGCTGTCTCTGGCCTGTGTCTGGTGCCTTGCTGCAGAAGGAGAGGGAAAGAAAAGACTACAAGAAGACTTTTGCTTTGTAAACTTTGTGCCAAACTCTGCTGAGAGATCTCCAAGGGCTTGCCTGTGAACTTGCCCCCTGACTAGAGCCCCAGGACCAGTGGGCGCTACCCCCTGACAGAGGAACCGCTGCAAGACGCTGCCTCCCCTCTGCAAGCCTCCCCAGGAAAAGCGGAGCGCGCTGTGATCATCGCGCTCCTCAGCAACGCTCTGGGAGCTGCCCTCCCTCTAAACAAAGTGACTGCCGCCTGCCTGGCCAAGAAGCATCGTAAAGATCGGCCCCGCTGATCCGAGCACCGTGACTGACCCCGAGCTGCAGCTCGCCACGTAAAGAGAGGTGGCGCCCGGCGCCTGCTTGCCCCCTTCGTGTCTTGTACCCCTGCACGCGCCGCCGCTGTCCGAGAAACAGCTGTTGCGTGGGGTGCCTGAACGTCGCCTGGATTAATAGAGGCCTGCGCCGAGGAGCGCTGTCTCCCGAGTGTGCCCCCCTGATCAGGAAATCCCGAGGCGCTTGCCCAGTGCAACCCGGCCCGCGCCACAACGTCAACCCACGAGCCAGAGCCGAGCCGCCGCTCGCTCCAAGCACCGGACGGAAGACAACGCGACGCGGACTGCCGCATTGACCTGCGCCCCGCCAACTCTCCCGCAAGGTACTGTTCCCTTCCCGCTGCCTCGCCCAGCCCTCGGAGCTGCGTGCGGAGCGCTCCCAGGGCCCCCGCTCTCTCCCCCCGTCAGCCGCGCACAGCCGCGCAGGGAGACCCACGGACCGCTGGGGAAATCCTGGATTGATCATCAGGGTAGAGAAAAGTACCGTGAGGAGCCCAGAATCTCCGTTCTGGGGAAATAAGCTGAATAAGAACTATTTTGAAACGCTAACACCGAAGATTGATTATTGCTAAGGATAGAACTGTGGCAAACTAATTGAAAGTACACTGGAACCGTTTTCACATTGAACCAAGACTGTATTTACAAGCCTGCTTGAAGTTTATATAAAGATTATATATTTTTACAAATACAGTTTGGTGTCCTTATGTGGTGGGTTGGTTGTGATGGTGTGATATTGCAAATGTTTAACCCTATGTGCCCCAAAGATTAGCCTACGACTGCTTAAGCCACACTACCTAGAGGGTAAGCAGAGGTTGTCTGGAAGGTAACCCTCAGCCCTGACGAGGAAGAGAGAGTCCCTGCTTGTCGCTAGTGCTGCACTGCGCCAACTAGAGCCTCCCCCTTCCTACATTGGACGCAGCGGTGAGGATCACGAATTTACATTTGCAGTGTTGTACCTTAGCTACTGACCATTGCATAAGTGATTACAGTCCAGTTACTTGGCCACAGGCTTTGTTTTTAATTTTGCCAAGAGAAGATCCCTGGTGTAGAAATCATGCCGGGCACAAAGAGCCTTGATGGAGTGGAATCCACGACCTCTGAGATGTTGGAGGTGGAATGGGATGCAGCAAAGCTGGATAATTACACAAGAAATGAACTGAAGTTTTTTTGCAAGAAGCTCAAGGTTCCACACGCAGGGTGTAGAAACAAACCAGAACTCTACAAAGCCCTGAAGGCCTGGATAGAGTCCAGAAATGCCCCTGAGGATCAGAATGCACCTGGGGATGTGGTGGATCTTGAAAAACCAGACAGCGTCCATAGCTTTGGCAGAGGCCTGTCGCCAGAGGAGCTGGCAGACAGGAAGGAAACCAGGGCTCATGAAATAAGGATGGCAGAATTAAACTTGAAGGACCAACTGGAGCTGGAGAGCAAAAGAATGGCTCTGGAAGAGCGAAAGCTCCAATTGGATTATGAAATAAAAATGAGGGAGATGAATCTAAAAGAGAAAAGTTTGGAGAATACTCCCTCTGGCGGCAGCACAATGCCGGTGCAGGTAGAGTCAAGAGTGCACATCCCCAAAGATGTAGTTAAGGAGTTCTTTAAGGGGGATGACATAGGACAGTGGTTTAGGGCATATGAGGTAGCCATGTCCTCCCACCGGGTCCCTGACAAGGATTGGGGAGCGGGGTTGTGGGGAAGGTTCCTTAGCGAAGGGCGGGACACCCTGCTAGATTTGCCCCTTGAAAACCAGAGATCCTATTCCCACATGAAAGAAGCTTTAATGAACAGGTATGGGCTTACCCCTGAAATGTATAGACAGAAGTTTAGGGGGTGTACTAAGCGGCCTGGGAATACGTATGTGGAGTATGTGACTTTTTTTTGCAGAGCACTGGATGGTTGGGTGAAGGGTAGCAAAGTGAATGATTTTCAAGGTCTCTTTGATTTAATTGCATGGGAGCACTTGTCTGATCACTGTTTTCCTGAGTTACGCCAGCACCTGATAGATAGCAAGCTGTCCAACCCGAGGAAGCTTGCTGAGGAGGCGGACCGCTGGCTCAGCACCAGGGTCCACAAGGGTCCAGTGGGAGACTCCGCCAAGGGTGGGCAGGGTCCCCAGCAGAAGAGTGGGGGGGACAAGGGAAAACAGAAAGGGTTCCAAAAAGGCCCCCAAAGTAATCCCCAAGGGGACCAGCAGAAAGGTTCTCAGCCTCCCCCACCCCCAAAGCAGAATGGGGCCCCAACAGGTAGACCTGTTCCAAAGGGGCCCTTCAATTGTTTCAAATGTGGTGAACCGGGGCACATATCCAGTGACCCCAAGTGTCGCCTGTTTGGAAAACCAGCACCCACTGGTGCTCCGCCCCGACAAGTGACTAGCGTTCACTTAGGAGAAGAAGTGATGGCCCCGGGGGGTGGAGATCCTGTTCAGATGACCCTAGTCTCACTAGGAGACAGTGAGATGGTCCCTACGAACTACCTGCCCTCTAACACTAAGAAATATGGGCAGGTGGTGATCATCAATGGTAGGGAAGCTGAGGCTCTTAGAGATACAGGAGCCAGTGTGACTGCAGTGAGGCAGCACCTGGTGTCTCAAGAGCAGGTTGTACCCCATGCCTACTGTAGGGTTATCAACGCTGATAATTCAGAGAGTCAGTGTCCGATGGCTCAAGTTCCCTTCGAGTGGGGGGGGGGTCTTTGGTACTCTGCAGGTCTGTGTGAGGAAAACCATGCCTGTTGACTGTTTGCTAGGGAATGACTTGGAGCACTCCCCTTGGGAAAAGGTGGAGAAGACGACTCACCTGAAGATGGTGGGTCTACCTGACTGGGCGTGCGTGACCACACGGTCGATGGCAGCCAGTAGGGGTGATCAAGAGGTCCTGGGGCCTGAAGGAGAGGCCCAGGAACCGGCCTTAGGGAGAAGGCGCAGGGGGGCGCGGGAAACCGGCCCCTGAAGTTCCCACGGTCCAGGAGGAAGCAGACCTTGAGGGGGATGCCCTGGAGCCTACAGGGGAACAGATTGCTGAACTGGGGGACCTGCCTGAGCTGACCCATTGGCAGCAAGAAGGAGGCCCCTCCAGGGAGGAATTCTGCAGGGAGCAGAAAGAATGCCCTTCTCTCGTGGGTATGCGGCAGCAGGCTGCAGACCAGGCCAATGGTGTTCAGACCAAAACACATTATGTGTACTGGGAGAATGACCTCCTGTATTCAGAGCCTAAGGCTGCTGAACCTGGGTCAGCCCGTGAGCTGGTGGTACCCCAGAAGTTCAGAGCCTTCCTACTGGGGCTGGCTCATGATGTGCCTTTAGCAGGACATTTGGGGATGGACAAGACCTATGACAGGCTTGTCACCCACTTTTACTGGCCCCAAATGCACAAGAGCTCAGATGCTCAGTGTAGGACCTGTCCAACTTGCCAGGCAAGTGGAAAGAGCGGAGGGAAGAACAAGGCTCCCCTCCAACCCTTCCCTGTGGTCGGTACGCCATTCCAACGAGTGGGCATTGACATTGTTGGGCCTCTGGACCCCAAGACAGCCATGGGCAACAGGTTCATCCTGGTCTTGGTGGATCATGCCACCCGGTACCCTGAAGCCATCCCTCTGAGGACAGTGACGGCCCCCGTGGTGGGACGTGCACTGATGGGAATTTTCTCACGAGTAGGATTCCCTCTAGAGGTGGTGAGCGACAGGGGGACCAACTTCATATCCAAGTATATGAAGTCCCTTTGGCAAGAGTGTGGTGTAACCTACAAGTTCACCACACCTTACCATCCCCAAGGAAACAGGTTGGTTGAGAGATTCAAGCGAACCCTGAAAGGCATGATCATGGGCCTGGAAGGTCCAATGAGGCGTAAGTGGGACGTCCTCTTGCCATGCCTGCTCTTTGCATACCGCGAGGTACCACAGAAGTCCCTAGGGTTCAGCCCCTTTGAACTGCTGTATGGTCACCCCGTGAGAGGACCACTGAGTTTGGTAAAGGAAGGCTGGGAGCAATCTCCCAGGAAACCTCCCCAGAATGTATATAGCTACATGCTGGCCTTCAGAAACCAAACCAGTCGCTTCAGACAACTTGCCGAGGCAAATCTGGAAGCCAGCCAGGAGGAGATGAAGCGGTGGTACGACCAGAATGCCACTCTGGTAGAGCTTCAGCCTGGACAAGAGGTGTATGTCTTGGCCCCAGTGGAACCCTGTGCCCTTCAGGATAAGTGGACAGGCCCATTTGAGGTTGTGGAGCGCAAGAGCCCAGTGACATACTTGGTGGACATGAAGACGCCCAGGAACCCTTTGAGGGTCCTACATGTCAACCGCCTGAAGCCCCACTTGAGAAGGTCCGAAGTGGGCATGTTGTTGGAAACTGATGATGGAATGGAGGAGGAGTCTGAGCCTCTTCCTGACCTCTTAGTGGCCTGTGAGAAAGATGGGTCAGTGGATGGAGTTAACCTCTCACCCACCCTGACCCCTGAACAACAGGAAGACTGCCGCCTGTTGTTGGGGCAGTTTCCAGATTTGTTCTCCCTGGTTCCCAGTGTCACAGATTGGTGCGTCCATGATGTGGACACAGGAGACAGCTTACCTGTGAAGCATAAGGCTTACAGAGTGACTGACAGGGTCAGGGCCTGCATCAAGGAGGAGGTCTCCAAGATGCTTGCCCTTGGGGTGGTTGAGTCTTCCAGCAGTCCTTGGTCCAGCCCCGTGGTCTTGGTCCCAAAGGCTGCTGCGCCGGGACCCACACCTGAACTCCGGTTCTGTGTGGACTACAGAGGACTCAATTCAGTCACCAAGATTGACGCGCACCCTATCCCCAGAGCTGATGAGCTCATTGATCGGCTAGGGGCTGCCAAGTTCCTCAGCACGTTTGATTTGACGTCTGGGTACTGGCAGATCGCCTTGACCGATGGGGCAAAGGAGAGGTCAGCATTCTCTACACCAGATGGGCATTTCCAGTTCCGGGTTATGCCATTTGGAATGAAGAATGCCCCTGCCACCTTTCAGAGATTGGTCAACCAGGTGTTGGCTGGGCTGGATGAGTTCAGTGCCGCCTACCTGGATGACATCGCGGTGTTCAGTGGCACCTGGCCAGAACACCTGCGACACCTCTGGGAAGTGTTGATGGCCCTGCGCAGAGCAGGCCTCACAATCAAGGCAAGCAAGTGCCAGATTGGGCAGGGTTCCGTGGTGTACTTGGGACACCAAGTGGGGAGTGGCAAGGTGGCACCCCTGCAACCCAAAATTGAGACCATCCTGGCTTGGGAACCCCCCCCAAGACCCAGACTGCAGTGAGAGCCTTCCTGGGGCTCACTGGGTATTACAGGAGGTTTGTCAAGGGCTATGGCACGATTGTGACCCCCTTGACAGAGCTGACTTCGAAGAAGCAGCCCAAGAATGTGATTTGGACTGACACCTGTCAGAAGGCTGTTGACACCCTGAAGACTGCCATGTGCACGGCGCCCGTGCTCCTGATTTCTCCAAGGAATTCATAGTGCAAACAGACGCTTCAGAGTATGGTGTAGGGGCTGTTCTCTCACAGATGACTGAGGAGGGCTTTGACCAACCCGTAGCCTTCATCAGTAGGAGGTTACTTCCACGGGAAAGTAGGTGGAGTGCAATAGAGCGAGAAGCATTTGCTGTGGTCTGGGCGCTGAAGAAGCTAAGACCCTACTTGTTTGGGTCTCACTTCCGAGTTCAGACGGACCACAGGCCCCTCAGATGGTTGATGCAGATGAGGGGTGAGAACCCAAAACTGTTGAGGTGGTCCATTTCTCTACAGAGTATGGACTTTACGGTGGAACACCGCCCTGGCACAGATCACGCCAATGCTGATGGTCTGTCCAGATTTTTCCGCCTTAGTGATGTGGAACTCCCTGGGGAAGGGTAGTTCCCCCCACATTTCAGCTGGAGGGGACACGTGTTAGACCTGGCACCTTGGCGTGAGTTTCCCTTCCACTTTTTGCTGGCGTGCCTCCGATGTTTTGCTGGTTTTCCGCTACTCAGGGCACTGCGCCACGGCCAACCCGTGCCGCAGTGCAAGTGCTCCCTTCTGAAAACTGTACATGTAATTGATGTCCATGATTGGTTCATTGGATTTACTGTTAGTCCCTAGTAAAGTGCACCAGGAGTGCCAGGGCTTGTAAATGCCAATACTGCTAGTGGGCCTGCAGCGCTGGTTGCGCCACCCACAGAAGCAGCCATAAAATGTGTCTAGGGTCTGCCATTGCAGAACCTGCGTGCAGTCTGGTACTGTCATGCTGGCTGGGCAAGTGCACCCACTTGCCAGCCTCTAAACCTTCCCTTAACTTCATATCAGTCACCCCTATGGTAGGCCTGAGGGCAGGGTGCATTGTAAGTGTAAGGTAGGACAAGCCCTGATGTGTGTGGCATGTCCTAGTAGTGAATTACAACCCAATTCGTTTTTCACTATTGCAAGGCTACCTGCTCCCCTTAGGCCATAATGGGCTGCTGGAATTATTACACTCCATAATCCCAGCAGGCTCAAGGAGCATGGTAGAGAGCCATGTTTAGTATGCCTGAACTCAGAATAATAAAATATTTCTTTTAGTAAAGTTTATTTTAATATCCTGGGTTTGCAAATGCTACTCTTAGAAAGTTAGCATTTGCTGGCCTAACCATTTCAGCCCGCCTCTGCAGTATGTGTATCTGACTGTCTGGGATGTGTGAGTGAAAGGGCTGGGGGATGACAGGTGGTGAATGCAAAGATTACACCTTAGTGGGAGGTAGGAGTGCCCCTTGACTCTGAATCTAGCTGTGCTCTGCCACCACAATGCTGGCTCCACCCTCCTGGGGAGCGACTGATGACTCAGCCGGCACCTGGCCCAGGAAGGGCGAAGCCCCATCAACAAGGTACTTCTGGCTGCCCCTGTCCACACAATGCTGGCTCCACCTCCTGTGGAGCGTCTGATGTGCCTGCCCCTCACACTGAAAGCAGAAGCCAGATTGCACCCAACAGAGTACTCAGAGACTGAAAGTGGCTATGCAAAGGCCCCCCTGGCCTGCAAGAACAAAAGAAACTGGGTATAAAAGTAGGAGCCCTGCTCCTTGTAAATTAGATCCTGTTTGTGCTACAGAAGAAACTCTGCCCGAAGAGAAGGACCTGGAAGGACAAGGAGGAGTGCTGTCTCTGGCCTGTGTCTGGTGCCTTGCTGCAGAAGGAGAGGGAAAGAAAAGACTACAAGAAGACTTTTGCTTTGTAAACTTTGTGCCAAACTCTGCTGAGAGATCTCCAAGGGCTTGCCTGTGAACTTGCCCCCTGACCAGCGCCCCAGGACCAGTGGGCGCTACCCCCTGACAGAGGAACCGCTGCAAGACGCTGCCTCCCCTCTGCAAGCCTCCCCAGGAAAAGCGGAGCGCGCTGTGATCAACGCGCTCCTCAGCAACGCTCTGGGAGCTGCCCTCCCTCTAAACAAAGTGACTGCCGCCTGCCTGGCCAAGAAGCATCGTAAAGATCGGCCCCGCTGATCCGAGCACCGTGACTGACCCCGAGCTGCGGCTCGCCACGTAAAGAGAGGTGGCGCCCGGCGCCTGCTTGCCCCCTTCGTGTCTTGTATCCCTGCACGCGCCGCCGCTGTCCGAGAAACAGCTGTTGCGTGGGGTGCCGGAACGTCGCCTGGATTAATAGAGGCCTGCGCCGAGGAGCGCTGTCCCCCGAGTGTGCCCCCCTGATCAGGAAATCCCGAGGCGCTTGCCCAGTGCAACCCGGCCCGCGCCACAACGTCAACCCACGAGCCAGAGCCGAGCCGCCGCTCGCTCCAAGCACCAGACGGAAGACAACGCGACGCGGACTGCCGCATTGACCTGCGCCCCGCCAACTCTCCCGCAAGGTACTGTTCCCTTCCCGCTGCCTCGCCCAGCCCTCGGAGCTGCGTGCGGAGCGCTCCCAGGGCCCCCGCTCTCTCCCCCCGTCAGCCGCGCACAGCCGCGCAGGGAGACCCGCGGACCGCTGGGGAAATCCTGGATTGATCATCAGGGTAGAGAAAAGTACCGTGAGGAGCCCAGAATCTCCGTTCTGGGGAAATAAGCTGAATAAGAACTATTTTGAAACGCTAACACCGAAGATTGATTATTGCTAAGGATAGAACTGTGGCAAACTAATTGAAAGTACACTGGAACCGTTTTCACATTGAACCAAGACTGTATTTACAAGCCTGCTTGAAGTTTATATAAAGATTATATATTTTTACAAATACAGTTTGGTGTCCTTATGTGGTGGGTTGGTTGTGATGGTGTGATATTGCAAATGTTTAACCCTATGTGCCCCAAAGATTAGCCTACGACTGCTTAAGCCACACTACCTAGAGGGTAAGCAGAGGTTGTCTGGAAGGTAACCCTCAGCCCTGACGAGGAAGAGAGAGTCCCTGCTTGTCGCTAGTGCTGCACTGCGCCAACTAGAGCCTCCCCCTTCCTACAGTATGTGTGAGTGTGAGATGGTGTGTGAGATGTTATGTTATGTTATGTTATGTTAGTGCTATTTGTATTGCGCACGGCTGCTCCAGCGAAGGAGCGTCCCGGCGCACCGACAAGGTGGCGAACACAACACACCGACAAGGTGGCGAACACAACACAGATGTAAAGTGTGTGATGGAAACATTCTTTTTAAGTGTGAGGTGTTTGTGAGCTTTGGTGATTGTGTGATGTTGATGGAGTGTGTGAAGCTGAGCATTATTTGAGTGTGTTGTTTGTGGGGTTGTAAGAGGACGAGTGTGTGACGTTTTGTGATGTTGAGGATGTGAGGGGGTGTGAGTGTGAGGGTGTTGTAAGTGTGTGTGGGTGTGTGGTTGTGAGCTTGTGTGTGTGTTTGTGACTATGTTTAGTAATCTTTCATTTTGTAAAAATTTATAATTTTTCGTAGTGTGTTTTGAGTATGGACAGTGTTATAGTATGTGAATGATTCATTTTTCCCGTGTTTTGATTAGTGTTTTTTGTTTCAAAATGGCGTCCGCGATCCTGTCCCCTAACGCTACCTACGTATTTTAGGTTAGCGGTCTAGTCTTTTTTGTTATTTACCTTTTGTTTCGATTGACGTTTCTTTCCTCCAGTCGCATTGCTACGGTGTGTTATGTAGCGCTGCAATTGTTCTTTCTCATTAGGGAAATTCTCAGATCTTCGTGACCGGCGTTTGTGGAAGGCGTGTCGTGTTCCCTGTGTTGTTGCTGCACCGTTTGACAGGTAAGGTTAAATCTTTTAATATTTTTTTGTTGTTGGTTATGTAGTCTTTCTCCTGTACATATATTTTGTACGTCTATTTTTCTTTCTTAAGGTTTTTTTACGTTTGCTTATACCTATTGTACTTAGCGTGCGTATGTACATAATGCATACCTGGCGAATATTTATAATATAATATTTAATATGTATTTGTGATGTATTTTTATTAATATAGTCCAATGTTTTTATTTTCTTAGATGTACGCTTGCCACATGTTGTTATACATTGTTTTTTGACAATATTTTTGTTTGATGGTACTTTTTTTTATGAATCACTGTGTATTTATGTTGCATATATCTATTTTCTCCTGTTTCTGCTTGGTGTTTCATACGAATAGTTTGTGATTTAATCTCACCCTTAATTATTAATAGTCATTGTAATGGTTTCGAGAATCTAATGTTTTTTTTATTTTGTAAACATACATGTGTTGATGCGTATGAGCTTAAAGTCCATATTTGTCTCTTATGAATTTTTTGTTTTTGGAGGCATTGTAATTGTCGCTTGTTTTGCGTTGTGTTTGAGTGAAATACACATTTCTCGTTCTAGATTAATTTCAGTTAGGCTGTTAAGTGTTTTGGCCTTTTGATTACGTACTTGTTTAGACTTTCTTGTTTTTTGGTATAATTCCCGCTAGTGTTTGAAGCGTATTTGTTTGGTGAAATATTGGTTGTACTATCTCGCCTAATTATATTGGTTTTATTGTTCAACTGCTCTATGTTGTGATTCCCTGTTTCTTACATGGCTAGGCTTTCCTTCAATTTCCCCTATTAATCTCTATGTATTTGTATTGTTATTTATTTGGTTTGACGGTGAAGGTGTGTGCATGTGCCTTTGTATGATGTATAGGGTGTTATGGTGACGGTGTGCGCGTGTGAGGTGGTATGAGGCTGAGGGTGTGTGTAGGTGAGTCTGTGTTAGTGTGTGTGTTTATTTGTATTTTCTTTATGTCTTTTTATATTGTGTGGACTTTACCTGAAGGCGTCAGAGCGCTTCAAAATAGGAACAGAAAATTAAAAGTGAACAAATTACAAAAGCAGACGAGAATTTAAATGAAATGAAATGAAATGAATGAAACTTATATAGCGCACAACTTACCCTGGGGCATCTCAGCGCTTGCTTAGGGAACCCGTCCTGGTATTCCCCTGTGAGATAACCCTGGCAGGGTATCCACAAGGTGAAAGCCAGGCATCCCACCGCGAGGGGCCGTTGTGGAGATTAAGCAAGCTTTGCCCAGAGTTGCAGAGTGTGAACCCGTGAGTCGAGAAGGCACCGAAGCGAGAATTAACGAGTCCGTGGAATTTTGAGCCCAAGACCCGCCGAGGCGGGGAATTGAACCGTGGTCCAGGGCCAAACTCAAGCTCCAGGTCTGCCGCCTCTAACCCCTGAGCCACACTTCTCCACTAAATGGTGTAAAAGTGACAATTGTGAGCAAACAAAATACAAGAGGTAGCAAACAGTGCATTACAGGAAGAAAAAGTGACAAGTGTGAAGGTTACAAGAGAAAACAAAGTACAATTAGAGTTCATATACTGCAATATATGCTAGGTACTGAGGCACACAAACAAACCTTACGTAGGCAATTGTGGCACTTGTGCAAGTATCAAAAGCAAACAAAATGTGAGAGGTAGAAAACAGTGTTGGTGCGCCTGTGTGATGGTATGTGTGAGTGTGAGATGGTGTGTGAGATGTAAAGTGTGTGTGATTGTAACATTGTTTGTGAGTGTGAGGTGTTTGTGAGCTTTATCCCTGAGTGATGTGTTGATCTCCCTGAATGATATGGTGGTGTCCCTGAGTGATGTTGTGTCCCTGAGTGATGTGTTGGTATCTCTGACTGATGTGCTGGTGTCCCTGAATTGCATGGCGTGGTGATGTCCCTGAGTGGCGTTGGTGGGTCCTTCAGTGGCATAGTTGTGTCCCGGAGTGGCGTGGGTGTGTCGCTAAGTGATGTAGTGGTGGCTATGAGTGATGTATTGATATCCCTGACTGATGTGGTGGTGGACGTGAATTGTGTGGTGGTGTCCCTGAGTGATGGGGTGGTATCCCTGAGTGATGTGGGTATATCCACGAGTGATGTGGTAGTGTCCCTGAGTGATGTGTTAGTGTGGCTCAGGGTGTCCCTGAGTGGCCTTGTTGTGTCCTTGAGTGGCGTTGTTGTGTCCCAGAGTGGCGTGGTTGTCCTAAGTGATGTGCTCGTATCCCTGAGAGATGTGTTAGTGTCCATGATTGATTGTGTCCCATAGTGATGTTGTCGTGTCCATGAGTGATGTTGTGGTATCCATGAGTGTGTGACGTTGTGCCTCATTGGCGTGATGGTTCTCCTGCGTGAAGTGATATTTCCCCTGCAGGATGTGGTTGTGTGACTGAGTGATGTATTTGTATCCCTGCATGATATGGTGTTGTCCCTTAGTGATCTTGTGTCCCTGAGTCAGGTGTACATGAGCTGGTGATTGTCGAGGGGTAGGATGCATGGGCAGTTTAATGCAACGATATTTTGAAGAGGGAGAGGGTGGCCTGCCTGCAACTCGAACGAAAAACATAGGGAGGAGGTGTTGTGTGACAACCTACAATGGCATGCGCTGTAGAGAGAAGCTGGGGCTGCCTGTTGGCGTTTGTCAACAAACGGAGAGTGAGGCGCACGCTGGAGAGGGAGGGGGTGGGATGAGTGGGCACTTGAATGCGTGTGGAGAGCGAGGCGTGCACTGGAGAGGAGGGAGGGGGTGGCCTGCCTGCAACTGTAACGGAGAACATAGGGAGGAGGGGTTGTGTAACGTGGCAACAAAGAATGGCACATGCTGGGGAGAGAGGCTGCGTGTTGGCGTTTGTCAACAAACGGAGAGCGAGGCGCGTGCTGGAGAGGGAGGGGGTGGGATGACTGGGCAGCTGAATGCAGCGTGCACGAAGTGAAGAGCCAATGAAAGCTCTCTGTACTACTAATTTTGTTTTTGAAAGTTTGTTTTTTGTATGCTCTAAAAGTATTCCTTCGTTATAGTTTTTTGAAACTGGCTCCGTATGTACGCAATGTATGTTTTGTTAAAGTACTTAATAATTTTTATGTATTTTTTTCAATTTCCGTTAAACAATGTATTGAATTTTTTAGGGTCTGTGAGGTTTTGCAAAGTGGTGTGAGCTGTGTGTGGGTTAGGGGGAGCAGCGGAGGAGGTACGAGAGGCTGTGGAGCAGGGGCAGATAGTGTGTTGAGCTGCAGGGAAGGGGGTCTGTGAGGTGTGGAAAAGTGGTGTGAGCTGTGTGTGCCTTAGGGGGGAGCAGTGGAGGAGGGACGACAGGTTGTGTAGCAGAGTCAGATTGTGTGTTGATCTGCAGGGAAGGGAGTCTGTGAGGTGTGGTGAAGTGGTGTGAGATGTGTGTGCGTTAGGGGGTAGCAGCAGAGAATGGACGAGAGGCTGTGGAGCAGTGGCAGATTGTGTGTTGATCTGCAGGGAAGGGGGTCTGTGAGGTGTGTGCATTAGGGGGGAGCGTCGGAGGAGGGACGAGAGGCTGGTGGCGTTGGTAGGTCCTACAGTGGCATAGATATATCCCGGAATGGCGTGGGTGTGTCCCTACGTGTTTGTGATGTTGTGACTCATTGGCGTGGTGGTTCCACAGCATGATCTGATGTTGCCCCTGAAGGATGTGGTTGTGTCCCCGAGTGCTGTGTTTGTATCAATGATAAATGTGTTGCAATTTGAGAGATGAATTAAACAAAATTGATTGAAACAAATGGTAAATGCTTGCATAGCGTAAAACTACTGAAAAACTAAAGTATAGGGGGCGCGGCCAAGATGGCGTCGGAGTAAGACGTGCTTTCGAGTCGCTCCGGCGCCCGACCAGCTAAGCTTTGTACAGCATCGCCTTCAGGGCGCCAATCGGCTCTGACACGGTCGCAGTGGCCAGCGGCATCGAGCGGAGTGGTCCGGTGTCCCCGGCGAGTCCAGGTGTAGCCGTACAACGCCACCAGGTGCCCTTCGTCATCAGGCCTGCTAAGCACCGGCCTTGCGTGGAAACGAGGCTGCCGTGGAGTGCAGTGAATCGGCACCGGCTGGGCGTGGCTTCGCGGAAGAGCGGACATCTCCTGCCTTTTCTCGCCATCGTGTTCCCTCCTCTACAGCGGGACACTGGTTGGATGGTGAGCTCCCTGCTTTGGAGGGTTGAGAGGCTCGACAGACGGCTGACCACGTGGAAAGTGAGCCGTGGATCTCTGGCGGGGCCGTGTGATCTGATCGCGGCTACTCCTGACCAACGCATCGGCGCCCTCGACGGCCTCTGCTGGGTCGGAGGGCCCTCCCCGTCCCTGTGAGTACTGTACTGCTTGGGGTGGCCTCGTTCCCTGCATCACTTGCGGCCCGGGGCTGCTGGGCCTGTGCGGAACGCTCGAGACTGGACATTGGCGGATTCAGAGGGCTGCTCTGCTCTGCGGACTGCCTTCCGGCCCGCACTGCCCGGTGATAGCGGACTAAACTGTGCATTGGCGGTGCCGAGTGGTTGTATTCGTGACCCGGCTGTGTGAGACGGGACCTCCGGGTCTGCTGCCGTCCCTCTGGATCCTTGACGGGAGGACTCCACGCCGCCATTTTCTCGAGCGGTTGCCGCTTGTGACGCAGGTCTCTTGAGCGGCCTACATCTTGGACGGCCTTGCTTCCACAATTCCGCCACGATGTCGAACTTGCCTCGCAAGGGGAGGACAGTGAAGGATGGAGCCTCTAAAGCATCGCAACCGCCTTCTTCCCCCGGAGCTAGTGGCTCGACTAGACAGACGGACGATGAGGCGCCCGCCACCAAGGCGTTCATGTCGGAACTCTTTGCCTCGATTAAGGAGGATATCTCCGAGCTTCGTGCCCAGCTAGCGTCGGACCTACGGGAGGTCCGACGAGATGTGGACGGAATTGGTGAACGGGTGGCCACGTTAGAAGATCATGACTTAAGTATGGCGAATGACGTTCACCAGTTGCAACAAGATGTTCTTCGCCTTACTGACCAGAACCTGAACTTGCAAGCATACGCCGAGGACCTGGAAAACCGCTCCAGGAGAAACAACATCCGTATCAGAGAGGTCCCCTGTGACGGGGAGGCTGGAGACTTGAGAGAATATGTGCAGGCCCTCTTCCTACAAGTGCTGGATGAGGAGGACGTTCAGGAGATCAATTTGGATAGGGTGCACAGAGTCGGCCTGCCCAGGCGGGGTGGCCCCCCCCCGGACATCCTCGCGTGTGTCCATGACTTCCAAACGAAGGAACGTATCCTCCGTAAGGCCAGGGCCATCCCCACCCTGCACTTTCGTGACCATCGGCCGCAGCTGTTCCAGGACCTGGCGGCATCCACGCTTCAAAAACGGAGAGAATTCCGGCCAGTGACTGCTTTTCTGAGGGAGCATGGCATCTCCTACTCCTGGGGTCACCCCTTCCGGATTATATTTAGATGGCAAAACAGGTTGGCGCAGATTCGCTCCTTGAAGGCCGCGAGGGAGCTGCTGGGGCTAGAGGAGGACCCACCATCTCAGGCGGCGCAGTCTTCACCATCACGGCGACGGCGTCGCTCTTCATCTTGGCACCGGGTTGGCGCTTCTCCGGATCGACTGCGTCCGGACCACTCTATCAGCTTGCAGGAGAGGGGGTCAGCGGTGGCGTCGGTGGCCTCGGCCACCCTTGCGGACACTCAGCATAGCTCTGGTGCGGCGTGATCCCTGATTTCTTCGATGGTCGGGCGCCGGAGGGCCTCTGTTCCTACGGCCCCGGGGTATTATGGTACTTTTGGAGAAGACACCCCGGGCCTTGGTCCTGGGGGCCCCCGAATTGGTGCCCCCACCCCGATTCCAGTCTGATGTGGACCGTGTGACCTGTGGCCCATTGGAACTGCTGAACGTTCGATTCAGGTTGCGGGCGTTGTGCTCTGTTTTTTTGGTTTTTGGGTTGTTGCAGGGGGGTGGGTCAGTTGGTGCTCTGAGGGTGGGTACAGCGGCGGGGAGGTTGGGGTTGGGGGTCAGGGGGTGTGTGGTGGCGACCGTGTGTGTTGGATGCGGGATACTGGTGACTTCAATGCTATTCATCCTTGCGTTTTTTCTTTTGCTCTATGATTGTGCTTCCTCGGCTCTTGCATTTTCTGGTAGAAGGGCCGTCCTGGGGAGCTTGGGAAGAATGCGTGTGGTCCCCTCAGTGTGGGTGTGGCTGGGGTCTTTTCCTTGGTTCCCTACGAGTGGATATCCCCGATGGGATTGGGACCCGGTGTGTGTCGGGGGTCTGGAGGTGGAGCGTGGATGTCTAGAGGTGTGCATGGCGTGGAGTTTTAGTCCCCCATTATGCCTGTTAGCATAGGCACCTGGAACGTGAAGGGCCTCAATTCCCCACAGAAGCGGCAGAAGCTTTGGAAGTACATTTCGGACCATCACCTGGATGTGGTCGCTCTTCAGGAAACCCACCTGGCTAGGAGGGAAGAAATGAGACTTCGCCATAGGCAGTTCCCCCTCATCTACAGGGCGTCCGCGCCCACGAAGCATAGAGGGGTGGCCCTCCTCTTCCGGGCCTCCCTCCACTTTCAGCCCTTGGGGGCGAGTGTGGATAAGGAGGGTCGCTGGCTGATGGTGAAGGGGACGCCGTATGGTCGCCTATGTACTTTTGTTGTAGTGTATGCTCCGAATGCAGGTCAGAATGGCTTTCTGCAGGGTTTGTTAGATAAGATGGGGGACTTTGTGGATGGGCACCTGCTTCTGCTGGGAAACTTCAACATGGTGTGGGACAGGGACTTGGATAGTTCTGGGGCACGCAGGGCGGACACTGGTGTTTTCTCGGAGGAAACACAGCGTCAATTGAGTGAAATGGGGCTAGTAGACAGTTGGCGCTTTACCCATGCACAGGCCAGGGACTATACTTTTTCTCTCACGTTCATCGTTGATATTCCCGCATAGACTACATTTTGGTTAGCCAGGCTCTCAGGGGGGATATACAACTGACTGATATCTTCCCACTCTCCTTATCGGATCATAGCCTGGTGGTTCTGGGACTGCATTGGGCCATGGGGGGAGATGGTTGGCGAAAATGGTACTTCCCGGCAGCTCTGGTGAGGGATGAGGTGTCCTGTAAGGCATTACGCAAGGCTATTGGTGATTTCTTTCTCCTCAATCCTCCTTCTGACACGTCGGTGTATAACACGTGGGACGCATGCAAGGCCTCCTTGCGGGGCACGTGCCTCGCTCTCAACGCGAGCCTGAATAAATTGCGGCGGGAAGAGAGAGAAGCTCTGGAAACGGAACTTGCCGCCTTAGAACAGGCCCACAAGGCGAACCCCTCCAGGGTGACCCTGCGCCCCCTGACGGCGGTGCGAGGGAAACTGAAGGCCCATTATAACAATAGGGCGGAATTCACTCTTCTGCGCCTTCGGCGTGCCTCCTACTCCTAAGGCAATAAGATTGGGCGCCACCTTGCTCTGCAACTTCGTGACAAACGCGAAAGGGATTATATAGGGGGCGTACGTGACCACGCAGGCTCCATTCAGCACAAAGACGCGGACAAGGCGGCCATATTTGGTCGCTTCTATGCAGCGCTCTACTCGAGCGAAGCTCTCGACCCGGAAGCTCAATCCGAGTTTCTGGAGGGCCTGCCTATCCCGAAAGTCTCCAGAGAATGGAATGACTTGTTGTCCTCCCCCATCACTCGGGAAGAAGTTTTGGATGCTATCAAGGCCTTGAAGCTGCATAAGGCCCCTAGGCCTGACGGCTATACAGCCCTCTTCTATAAGACGTTCGCACCCGACATTAGCGACTTTTTAGTCTCCCTTTTCAACGCAATGGCGACTGATGGTAGAACCTCGGACTCCA
The DNA here is from genome assembly GCF_964263255.1 of Lissotriton vulgaris. Taxonomy (NCBI): domain Eukaryota; kingdom Metazoa; phylum Chordata; class Amphibia; order Caudata; family Salamandridae; genus Lissotriton; species Lissotriton vulgaris. The sequence goes on from NC_141688.1 coordinate 202,534,645, forward strand.
TGGCTGAAGCGTTGATTACTATTATACCCAAACCGGGTAAGGACCCTACCTCCTGTACGTCTTACCGCCCGATAGCGCTCCTCAACCTGGACGCTAAACTGTACTCCTCCATCCTGGCGGGCAGGCTGCAGGACCTGATGCCTGCCCTGATCCATCCTGATCAGTCTGGCTTCATTAAGGGTAGGCAGACCCATGATAATCTGCGGCGCGTCGTCCATCTCATTGAAATAGCGGAACGGTTCCGCATACCAGCAGTGTTGGTAGGGCTTGACGCGGAGAAGGCCTTCGACCGCGTTGATTGGGGGTTCCTGCACCGGACGCTGGTGGCCTTCGGGTTCTCGCCCCATTTCATAAGGATGATTGAGGCCAATTACAATAGCCCTACCTCCCGCGTGTTGGTTAACGGCCATAGGTCCGGGAGCTTTTGCCATTCCCGAGGGATGCGCCAGAGCTGTCCCCTCTCGCCCCTCCTTTTTGCCCTCAGCATAGAGCCGTTAGCATTGGTGATCCGGGAGAACGAGCGGATTCTAGGGCTCCCCTTTACGGGCGAGCAGCATAAGATCTCGCTCTTCGCCGACGATGTCCTGTTGTCCCTTCGAGACCCGGCGCTGTCGCTGCCCCATGTCCACTCGGTACTCTCTGAATATGAAGCGGTGGCGGGGTTCAAGGTTAACTTTGACAAGTCCTACATCTTAAATCTGACCTTGCCACCAGGGGAGGTGCAACAGACCCGGCCGCTCACTCTGCTCTCGTGGACGTCATCGTCCTTGCTCTACCTGGGAGTGCGCCTGACTTCTACCATAGGTGCCTTATTCCAGGCTAACTTCCCCCCGATGTTGACATCGATTCGGGCAGAATTGGACCGATGGAAGCCCAAATTTATCTCATGGCTAGGGTTCATGCACTCAAGATGGTTCTTCTACCCAAGCTACTTTACCTTTTTCAAGCCTTGCCCATCCCGATAGGGCTGGACTACTTTCGTCGGCTGAAGACCGTGATGCTGAAGTATATCTGGCAAGGCGGCCGGGCGCGGCTTCCGTTTACGGTTCTCCGGCGCCCGCGATCGGAGGGAGGAGTGGGCTTTCCGGACATGCATTTGTATTACAAGGCTGCCCAATTGAGAGTCCTCGTGGAGTGGTCCCAACAGCTTTCGGAGAAGCACTGGCTCCACATGGATCGGAGTGTTGCGGGTCGTTCCATCTGGGACCTGGCCTGGAAGCCTAAGGTGGACCGGCCCAGAAACGCGTACATTAGCACTCCCACCAGCACGGTGTTGAAGGTTTGGGACACGGTGAGTAGCGATGACCGGTGGACCACATTCCCGTCCCCGTTCACCCCGATCCATTTCAATCCGGCCTTTCCCCCAGCGTTGGCGGAGGGTCCTTTTGAGACTTGGAGGGAGGGTGGCTGTAGAGCCCTCACCCACCTGTTCCATGGCACCGAACCCCTCACTTTCCACAACTGTATGAGGGATTATGGTGTTCTGCCAACGGAGCGCTTTAGACATCTACAGCTCCTGCATTGGGCGACGTCGCCTGGTGTAGTAGATGCCGCTACCAGGCCCTTGACGAAATTCGAATCCTTCCTCCTTCGAACATCCACCATGAAGGGAGCGATCTCTTTTCTATATGGGCTGCTGCTAGACACTACTATGTCTCCACGGCCGCGATATCAGGATCACTGGGAGACCGCAATGGGGGAGGGACATTTCCGACGGCGAGTGGAGGAACTTATGGCGGGACGTGACGGCACATAACCACTCTACCGACCTTAGGAAGGCCCATGTGAAGCTCCTCTTCGACTGGTATTTATATCCATTTAAACTACACCGCATTTTCCCAACGGCTTCGGATAGGTGTTGGCGAGGCTGTGGGATGTTGGGGGACTTTAGCCATATATGGTGGGACTGTCCCACCATCCGGCCGTTCTGGACTGAGATTCTCTCCCACATTAAAGATATTCTGGGTTACCCGCTCCCTGACTCCATGGAATTTGTTTTACTAGGCCTTAGGGACCCACTGCTTGAACACCAGACTAGGGCGGATAAGCGCATTATGTGGTTGTGTTTGGGGGCAGCTAAGTTGACCTTGGCAGTCGCTTGGAAAAGCCCGTCTGCCCCCGCTGTCTCCTTGTGGCATGCCCGGCTTTGGCGTTTGTTGAGTTTGGAGCGTCTCTCAGACATTTTCCTAGGGAATTTTAAAAACTTTATGTGATATTGGGGCCCCCTAGTGAGGTTTTTGTCCCGAGGCCTGCCTTCGGCAGTCTGTCCGTCAGCGCTGCGGGCACTTCATCTTTTCCAAATCTGATTACGGATGTGACTTTGTGGATTGTGTGAATGCTGGTCGCCACCACTGGGTGGGAGATGGGTGTAGGGGTGGGACAGAGGGTAGGGGGGGGTTGTTGGGGAAGTTTTTTTTCTTTTTTTTCTCTCTCCTGTTGCGACTTGCTGTGCCCTCGGAACGGACGCTATGTCTCAGATGGGGCTTGGGCTGCTCTTCCCGGCTGGGGACAATGCATCCACTGTTGGAGTTCCGGGCACGGTTTGGACACTGCGGTGGACGGGCCTTCATGTCCGCGCTTCGCTGCTTTCCCTGGCTACTGCCATCTTTGATGTGGATTTTGATGCTCTATTGCCCCTCCCTTTGCGAATGTGTTCCCTTTTTGACACCCCCTGTGTGGGGATCTATGGCGGAATGTCGCCTGTTCTTCTTTTCTTTCTCTTTCTTGATCCCCTTGCTCTGTTCCCCTCCCTTTTTCTATTTTCACCTTGCATACTACAAAATTAAAATTAAAAAAAAAAAACTAAAGTATATTTGTCAGTAAATAAGCCTTCATGGAAGTAAGTTTAGAATTCTTAATGAATGTACATCGATGAGCCAGTGAAAACGCGCCAATAGTTAAAATGAAATAAGAGGACCGAACATATGGAGAGGGAGGCGGCAATCAGAAAGTTTATGAGCTCTGCTGGTGTGAGAGGCGGGTGGGGGGGGCGGGGAGAAGGGGAGCGAGCAAGAGGGATGGAAACAGCATAAGAGGAGTGAGTGAGGCCAAGCGCGCGCTGGCGAAGCGGCACGCTTCAATAGATCACATGCATTGTGAGGAATCCGCGATGGTAGGAGCTCTGCTGGTGTGCGAGGCGGGTTGGGGGGCGGGGGAGCAGGGGAGCGTGCGAGAGGGAGGTAACCATCATATTGGGTGTGAGTGTGGCCAGGCGCGCGCTGCCGAAGCGTCACTCTTCAATAGATCACATGCATTGGTAGGAATCCGCGATGGAAGTCGCACTCTGCTGGTGTGCGAGGCGGGTGGGGGGGCGGGGGAGCGAGCGAGAGGGAGGGAAACAGCATATGGGGTGTGAGTGAGGCCAAGCGCTCGCTGGCGAAGCACCATGCTTCAATAGATCACATGCATTGCGAGGAATCCGCTTGGTCAGAAAAGTTTGTTTCAACTACATTACTCTCATCTATTTATCCCTGCGGGATAGAATAGTCGAGACCTAAAAATGTCTTAGTTGGTATTCCTGTGTGCACTGAAAAACAACTGCAGACAACGAAGGTGATATAAAAATCAACAACATTATACAACAACTTAGCATTACAAAGAGAGCTTGTGCAAGCGATATACTAGAGCATTGGAATAGAGAGATACACTATTACTTACTGGTAAACTTAATTTACCACCTCATAAGACTTCCTAGTCGCAGTCATTACAATATGAGGACTTCACAAGTCTAGAAAATGAAGCTAGACTTAGAAACTGCATGATAAACCAATTCTTTAATAAATCAAGCTTATGTCATTGTTGCCTTCACTACAGCCAAATTACCCACCGAAGCATGCACATCTAGTTGTTAGTGTTGAGTCAACGTGTGATGTGACTGCCAGGTGGCTGCCCTACAGATTTCCTGTACAGAAATCCCTGCAGCCTCAGCCCACTGAGCTTAAAGAGATCTGGTTGAACGCCTCTTAACCGGACCTGGAGGATCCCGAGCCAAGGATTTGTAGGACAGGCAAACCACCTGTGGCACCCAACTATTGAGTGTGGAGGTATCACATTTGTTCCATTTTTAATACTACCAAAGGAGCCAAACAGAGCAGGAGAATGGCGAACGTCCTTTGTGCATTGCCAATAGATCTGAGGACCCCTTCAAACATCCAAAGAGGATGGCTACTGAGTGTCCCCTCCAGCTGGAAAAATTGGTAGAATAACCTCCTGTTGCAAATTGACCAGGGAAGAGAGCTTAGGAACAAAGACTATATCCATCCTATGAATACCCATATCAGGCAGAATCTGCAAATAGGGGTAGGACATCAATAAGGCCCCCAAAATCCCCGAACTCTGGGCCAAAGTAATATCCAGAAGAAAAGTAATGTTAGCCATTCACCAAATCAAGTCTGCCTCAAGGAAAGGTTCAAATTGGACAATTGTATACCCTGAATAATAGTAGTCAAGGCAGATGAAAGAACAATCACTGGTGACACTGGGTGACAAAGCCGAACATTTTTCAACAGCCGGACCACCAAATGAACAATACATTCCAGATCCTGCCCAGACCCCGACAGGCACTGCAGCCCACTCAGCAGCCATAGAAGGGAGGGCAGCAGCAGCAGCAGCTTTACTGCTATCGCGGAGGAGCGCCGCCCCACTGCTCTATGAGCAGTGCAAAAAGGAAGAATAAAATGATAATAATACAATGTTGTTATAATTTTATTTCCCGTACTGCCTCAATTTGTTTTCGGTTTGGGTGCGGGCTGGGTTGTCCAGAGCAGGCGTAGGAGTGGTGGGCACTCTCTAAGTATGCATGACAGTTTGGCCGACCAGACACGCACACTTAGTATTTCTCCTGGCGGTGTACTACAGTCCTATATGTCCCTCTACCATGGTTCCACTGTGGGTACCATATGTGCGTTCCAATGAATAGCTATGCGTCTTTTCCTCAACACCAGTTCCAGTGCAGCAAGCAAACAGCATTTTTGATTTTTTTAGGTTTTGGGAGGATCCCCAAGAGACACTGTTTTGTGTCGCAGACGAGTGACATCCTAGTTAACTCTGCACAACATTTCTACTATCGTTCTCCAGTAGCTCTGTATAGGTTTGCATTCCCAGAGCTTGTGCAGGAGCGTGGTAAAGCGTATACGTAATTTAGGGCAGACCAGAGGACGCTAGAGTAGGATTTCGTGAAGCCTCGCAAGATTCAGATACAAACGATGCAAGACATGGAACTGTGTCAATTTAATCTATCAACGTCGCCAATGTTTGGGAGATCGTCGGAGGGTCCTGTCATACAGCTCAGTTCAGTGGAGAAGTGTGGCTCAATGGTTAGAGCGGCAGATGCAGAGGTCTAGCCCGGGACCAGGGTTCAATTCCCTGCCTCGGCGGGTCTTGGGCTAAAAATTCCACGGTCCTGATAATTCTCGCCTCGGTGCCTATTCCAATCATGGAGTCCCACTCTGCAACTGTGAGCAAAGCTTGCTTAATCTCCACAACGGCCCCCATAACGCTAAGGATGCCTGGCCTCCACCTTGGGGGTGCCCAGGAGTGGACGCCTCACAGGAAATGCCAGGATGGGTTTCACAGCGGTATTCGTACAAGCGCCTTGAGACCCTTGCGGGTGAGTAGTGCGCTATACAAGTCATAATTTACAATACATTTACATTTCACCAATTGTAGAAACTGGTCTCGGTCATCTCCAAGCGCCTCACATGCCACATCAAATGTTGTAAATGCTTCAGAGGGATTTAGGTCACCTCGCGTGGTAAAGCCCCCCCTTCCGCCATCGGACCAGGGACATTGTACACTCTATATCTCGGAATGGCTTGAGCCAACCCAACCTCAGCGCTCTTGAGAATGGTGCCCTCCACAGCACACTAGTAACTGGCGTGTCCCATGCTGCTGCAGCTTCAACTACTATTGTCGCTAGGCATATATTCGGTTGTTCCCCTGCATCGAGTACTTTGGCAGCATATTGTACTACACCGAGCTGTCCTGTATCTTCTTTTCTCAATTGCCATTCTCACACCACTGTGGCATGTGCTGCAGCTGTGACGCCAGGTCTGGTAGGCCCAAGCCACTCTCCAGCCTGTCTCACTTTATCATTCATTCAAATAACTTTATTTCGAATCCACAAAGGAGTCATAAAAGTATACACTGATATAAAATACATACATTGTCATAACAATCCACAATACATATTTGCCTATTTAGGATTTACAATACATTAAAAATAACATCAGTCATATATGGACAGAACATAAAATGCTAAATGTCATCAACAGGCCAACAGGAAGAACATTTATGGGAATTTCCACTCACAGCTTATTTCAATATCGCTCTCTAATAGCAAAGGCCGATCTAATAAAACTAAGAACAGCATTACAAATGTTCGAAGTTGACAAGGACCATAAATGTTCATAGCCCTCTTTGTAATAGCATGATCCAAAGGATAATAAGACAGGTCTAATGAATGTATTTCTTGGGACCTTATACAAAGCACAGAAAAGGGTAAGATGCAATGTACTTTGCGAAACCTTATCATTACAGGGGCAAGGAGGTAGTCTCTCACACCACCCCCCTTTCATTGGAAAGTCAAAAAGGAAGTGTAGAGTACTGAGGCGAAACCATGTCAAATAAAAATGCCATCGCGTATTGATAATATATGATAAGTAAAAAGGCCGCTGCAATTTGCCCCTAACATACAGTGCGTGCTCACTATTCCTTAAGGTACCCACATTAGAACGATAAGCATTTTTAATAATTAACTTAGCATCCTTGTTAATCATATCAGGCTTTTCAAACATATTACCTAACCCAATCTTGTAAAAGGTATCCCTAACATATAGGAGCCATGGGATCTCCCTATAGTGGTCAAGTTTAAGGCAATCTTGTAAAATATCATTTGTCAGTTTCAATTCTTCAGATTGCCAGACTTTAGACCATAATAGTAATGGAGCTACATGTATAATGTCACTTACAAACTCCATACCCACCTCCCCATGACAAAAACTATTCGACGTGCCAGATGGGACAGATAATAGGCGCTTTATAAATTTATTTTCCATAATCTGTAACTTTTCACAGTTCTGTGACCCCCATACTCCAGCGCCAAAAGTTACAACGGTAACACACTTAGCTTTATACAGGGATATTATTTCTGCTATTCGCCTTTGACCTAATTTACTGGCAAAACGAAAAAGGGCTTCAATTGATTGTGTAACCTTTTGTACCCGAGCTGAAATCAAAGGGTCCCAATTCAGTTTATTATTAAAAAGGTTACCCAAGTAATTGAAATTATCAACTTTCACTATAATTGAGTCCTTCACCATATACCTGCGTGTTTTTACGCTTCTCGGGCCGCAAGTCATGGCAAAGGACTTAGTGAAGTTGACCCTAAGATCTAAACTTCCATAAATGTATCGAAACCTTCATCTGTCGACGGCGCACCTACCGCATCTATCTACGCAAACCAGGGCAACCAGTATCGCATCAATCTTGTTAAAAGTCGAGCGTGGGATACAGTATGTCGAATTCTGCAGGGTATATAGACAGCGAGGAAGGAAAACCAGTTGTCGATCCAACTTGTGATGAAGATTGGTAATTTTTTCCAAAATTGAATGGATGCCTCTAATCCCTATAGTACCCAGCCCATGTTGTAGGTGTACTGCTGCTCAAGCGCATGTGTTACCTGTAGGCCTAGGTCTAAAAATGTGTCTGTTTGTCCATAGCAGACTTACATTCGGCAACTCTTCTCTGGGAACTCTAGCATACGCCCCCAGAGGGGATAGTACTGCCTAACACTGTTGAAAGTGAGCCCAGATTACTATCGATGCCCGGGCCGCTGGCGCAAGTCGCCTCTCAGTTCCCATTCTGAATAGTTACCAAATAAAGAGACGGGCGCTGGAGGCAGGAATCACAAGAACAGGATTTATTACTCATGAGGAGAGCCTGTCATTTCGGACACGAAACACAGTGTCTTTCGGGAGGTGCTCTGACAAGTTCTCGGAGGCATCGCCTTTTATACCTTTACAGAACATTCCTTATTGCAACAACAGCATTGTGAAACAAGAAAACGACATCCCCCTAATCCTCGTGTCAATCCCACCCCACATGTGTCCATAATAGGAACCCTTGACCTGCTGATAAGAGGAGGGGGTAATCAAGCAGCTGAGTGTTCCGCCGATTCTTGGGACATGTGCGCCTGATCATAGCCCAGGGGGTGGGGAGGCCAGAATCAATAGTGGGTCCTTTGAGGAGGAGCGATTTCATACAATAAGGGGCAGTAAATAGTGTCTCCCGGCTTAGGTGATGGCCTTGGACATGTGTGGATAGTCCACTGCGGAGGGAGGGTTACTGACAGAGGGGTTATTCATGAAAGGAAAGGAGGTGTTGGTCAGGCGCGGCCGTGACTCCCAAGGACAGGGTCTTGCAGAAGAAGAAGGTTTATGACTTGTCCATGTGAGGGAGGAGGGGAGAGCCAGGGTGCGCACAGGGACAGAGTCGCACAGAGAGAGAGAGATCTTATGACCCGCACATGAGAGAACGGGGGCAGTCAGATACAGCTGGGGGGGGTTATGTCAGCTGAGGCGAGGGATGCTTCTTCAAGAAGGAATGGGGGACTTTGCGTGGGTCAAGCAGGAGGGTTGCTTTTCGTAGCAGGGTCGCGCAGAGGGAGAGGGTTTCATGGTCTATACATGTGAGAAGGGGGGGGGGGTTCAAATACGCGCAGGAGGGAAGCCGGGGATTCCGGTGAGCGGGCAAAAAGGCCATGGTGCCTAAAATGGCTATCAGGTACATGTGGGCACGGGCTTTTACTGGCCGAGTGGTGTGGTTAACGTACAGGGAAGGGAATGGGAAAGGGCAAATGAACGCTGCTTATGTACATCAATTTCGTTATTTTCCACAGTCGCCGCTTTTTACATAACAAAGTTCATTTTTCCCTATTCTTCCTAGTAAATGGGCGTACATATCAACAAGTGTGGTTGACGAAACGGCATTTGTCAATACTAACATATTGCATACAATCATGAACAGTTGGTGTGATTGGCAGAATGCAGCACATAGGAAATTGCACTTGTTGGGTTCCTAACGTTCAAACATACTACATAAATGCTTCTGACTTTCTCAAAAATGTGACCAATGAACATTTTGACCAAGCAATTGAGGGAGGAATTCAGTCCAAACAAGATCTCTTCGTCACAGTGTCTTTTTTAGCAGTGAGCCATCACTGGTAGGCTCTAGTCCGTGTCCTTTCGTTGGCGCTGTTGAGCACCGGCGGTGGAGCTATAGGTGCAGCTCGGATCCATCCTTACGCGTTGCAGGGTGCGGTCAGTCCTCTGCTGTTAGACCACAGTCCTGTTCCCTAACCAATCCTTTTAGTGGCGCCTTATGCTCGGCACCTATATTCCTGTGGCGCAACCCCATTTCCACCTAAATGCTGTTCTTTCTTTCGACAAAAAGTCACGTGGAAAAAGGGGGTACGGTTCAGTGGTCGATGGGAGGGAGAGAGAGCGGAGTGGGGTCAGATTTCCTGGGACACACCAAAGGGACCAAGGGAGCAATGGATAACAAGCGGGCAGGCCCATCAACCGGTCTTGAAGAGGGGGACGGAGGCTTCAGGCACGCGTGGGTAGGCGGACAGAGGGCTTCAGGACAGCCTTTCATCCTTTCGTTTACCACATTGGAGAGTGCTGCCTCGCCCCGTATTCCTGCTGTGCTGTGGCTCCACCTTTGGTCGAGGTCGCATGCGTCCCAGGATCTGCAGCCAGGCTGTGCGCCACATCCGACCCTTCTCCTCCGATGATCGTATATCTTGGAATGGGTAAAAACAAGTTTTAGAGAACTGGCAGGAGAAGAGATTTTCAACATTTGAAATCCACTCGCAATCCTAGCACCTGGGGGGTCATGCTCATTGGTCATAGTCAGAAGTCTATTACCGTGAAGTATGTATGTGGGCATTTCCACTGTGTCTGTACCAAGTCCAATCGGCGTTCATTCATGATACATATGGACAGGGGTCAGACTCCTATCACTTGCGTATTTCATCAAAAATAAACATTCAGGGGAGACTCGTCCTTCCAACCCGAGCCTTAGCAGTCTTACATTTCCCTTTTTAGAGCCAGCTAACTTCTTAAGCAGGGGGGGGGTGCAATAATCGAAGGGCAGTGTTAACGCATTTTCCTCGAGGGGCGACAGTTGGTCATGGTCATTAGTTAAGTATCGGGGACAGCAGTTGGGGTCAATCGGGTGGGGCGGGGACGCTTCGGGCATTGGGGTCAATCTGGACATTGGCGCTTGTTTCTAACGAACGAGAAAAATAGGGTGCCATTGACATATAGTTCCCCTTTTAAGGAGGCCAGATTAGGGGACCTTAGTCGTCTCACCTGTCCTTTCTTTCTTAGCCAATTCGAGTTCATTCATTTTGCAGAAAGGAGGGGTAGTAATATGGCAAATTACAATCATTTTATTTTCTGTCAATTTCGCTGAACACCTTCGTGCTCGATAAGTATCCAATCAGACTGGTGCCAGCGGGGCACAATTTTACCACAAAAAGGAAGATGGAACAGGGGGGCTCTCGTAGAGAGTGAGAGTCGTCCGCAACCTAAACGAGCCATTCAGTACACGTATGACATGTAGAGAGAGAGAGAGAGAGAGAGAGAGAGATAGAGAGGGAGAAAGAGAGAGAGAGAGAGGGAGAGAGAGACGTGTACGAAAATAGGTCATTTAGTGTGCTCACAACACAGGACAGCAGGGGTTAGGTAGCACAGAGACGCGAACAGAGGGGAGACATAAACTCATACATTACATACACACGAAACTTCAGACGAAGGGAGACAGTACATGTATTACATACAAAGAAATTCGTGACAAGACATAGAACAGTTATTGGCCAAAAAAAAGGATCGGGCTGAGTTCTTTTTACCTATTCCTCCTTGTTCCTCCCGCTTGCTATTTTTGCGAGTGTTCTCAATTACTAATACTCATACCTCGGTCAGCCGGTCGGAAATTAACCTGGTCAAGCTATTGCCCACGGTTGGATCTCAAACCACTTTTGAGTGTTGTCTTTTGGTGGGAAGTTCTCCAGGCTGAGGCAACAGAGGGTATTGATCAGGAGAGTAGTCGGACCGCTTGTTTATATCTATAAGAGGGTGAGCAGGAGGTGGTACATTTCGAACATCAACAATATTTCTACCTTTCCAGACAGGTGGTGCCTGGGTAACCCTTATCCCAGGACTTTTCCTTGTCCTTTCCCTATCTAGTTAAACGTCATAGTTGTATTATTTAACGTGCTAATTTCGAGTCAATTTTCGTCATACAGTACCCGTCAAGTTTCTATGTCAGTCCATCCTCCCAGTCGCTATGTTCTAAGGAGGAACAGTCATATCTAAGTCTAGTATAAATACTATGCTGAAATCCCCTCCTTCCCTTATCGTCGGTCGTTCGATCATCGCTCTTCCATACTTCAGCCGACGTTCCGGCGCGACCTGCAGAAGGAGAAGAAGAAGGGGGTGGGGGCAGCATTCAAAACACACCAACGAGCATAGATCCGAAAATGTTTTTACCTACCACATACTTGACCTATCTCCACGGGGTGCATTCCCTACCATCTCGGCGTTTAAGCCCAGAGGGACCAGTAGTGTTAGATAGATAATCATCGATGGGCCGCGTATCTACATGAATCACTTGATCGTGGCTTTTTAGGTCATGTGCAAGGGTGGCGGTCAAGTGGCATTTCTTCGGTATCGTTCTAAGGGCGTCTGAAACACTTTTCCGGTTGTCTGTGACACATAATGTAGCTGCTAAGTATCGGACCCTTTTAACCTCCAACCTTAGTCATACTGCATGTATTTTACTCATGTCGGTGACAGTAGCCATACATTTCAATAACATTCATAAATACAAACGCTACGATAATATTTGCGTGTTCAAAAACTTTAATGAAAAGGTTGGCGCACAAATACGGGCCTACAACCCAGTGGGCCGGCAACCGAGCAGACTGGAACTGGGCATAAGAGGAGCGAAGTCGGTGGCCATTCGTTTCATAAAGTGCAGCAGTGCAATGAATATCATATCGAACTTTCTTAAGGGGCAAGTATAATGCGTGTCAAGCGTTCAATAATATCATCTCATTATTCTACTATTTACTCAATACCTAACGTATATCCATTCATTGCTTAAATGCTCAATCAGTGCCTATTTCATACCAATTCATTGCTTCCAGCACATAATTAGTACCCACTCTAAATCAGTTCATCGTCCCAGCACATAATCAATATCCATCTTATATCGCTTTCTTTTCCAAGCACATACTCAATATCCTTCTTATCTACTTTCATTGTCCAAAAACTGCATACATATCTCGGGGCATCAAAAGCTCAGCAATCAGGGTGCAACAAGGTTTATTTTAAAAGTCTCATTTTGTGTCGGCGCCATTTTGGGCGAGGTCAGGCAAGTCCCAGTATAGTCAGATTGCCTCCACTGACTCGTAGTAGGACCAGAACCTTCCGTTGGTAGTTCAAAAGTTTTTCGCAATGTGGTAACAGTCTAGCAATATGAACCATCAGTCAAAGAGTGGGGAGGGCGGTAACAATTTTTCCTACCGGGTCATCCTGGTGTTCCACCGGAACTGAACAAGTCTGTACCTTTGCTGTATTTTAGCCATTTCCAAACTGAGGCTGGTGCCGGTAGGAGTGCGCCGATGTCGCGGTTCCCAGTGAGGGGGACGGGGGCGCCCATGCGGAGGGGTCGGGGGGGCCCCCCGGCTCTCATAGAATCTTCAAAGTTGAGGAGAGAAGGCACGGGGCGTGCGCCCGTCCCGGGCAAAAACCGCTTTTCGATGTGGACCCTCTTTAAGCAGGAGCGTTGGGGTGTCGCTGGAAGCCTCCACCTGGAGGGAGGTGGGGGAGGCTCGTTCGCGCCGCCTCCCCTTTCCAGCGACCCTACGCCGTTCCTCGGCTCCAGCGCTTCGGTATTGGCCGTGCCAGCTGATGAAGATGGGGGGGGGGGTCGGTGGCTGAGGCAAGACATCCCCCCCTTCATGTGGCGGGACTACCTGCAACTCTCAGGGTTGTCCGACCTCGCCTTGGCTCCGGTCTTCGATGTTGGCCAGATCAGGCAAGAGAGGGGGGGGGGGGGGTCGGTGGCTGAGGCAAGACAGCCCCCCCCGTGGCCTGCAGAGCAGCAGAAGAGGGGAAAAGGAGAGACCTCCACGATTCCTCGGACCGTCCGCCCTACAGCCTCCCCTTCCGATGGCGACCAGCCAGGCCCTGCTCTGCACGCGCTGAGGCCTCGCCTTCCGGATGGGCGTAACCGCGGACCTGTTGCACTTCGGGAGTTTTCCGGAATGGGGGTAGGTGTTTTATCAATTTGTATCTATTTCATGTTACCGTTATTTGGGCGTGGCAGACAATGAGGCAGACATGTTGGGAGCAGGAATAGGCAGTGGAGCCTAGCTACCTCGTGGCTGTCTTTGCTGTCAAACTTTTCGCCATTTTATATTTCTTATTACGAACTGTTTCTAATGTTTCTTATTTTTAGTGAAGTCGAAAGCTCATCAGGGGGTTACTGACTTAGCCCGATTTCTTTTATTTTTCCTTCCTTTCCTTAGCGTGTTTCGAGCTAAAGTTTTCTGTTAGTAGGGTACGGTGATCACCTCATTTTTATATGTCCTTTCATTAGGGGTACTCCTGGACGGACCAGATGAGTTACCTCCAATAAATGGTCCGGGTGGAACTAGATTATCAATCAGTGGGGAACACATGTCCCTTCATTATGGTATCATCCTGGACGGACCGAATGATGTACCTCCAATCACTGGGGTAGTCTCCTGGACGGACCAGATGGCCTACTTCCAATAAAGGATCAATGAGTGGGGAGCATATGTCCCTCCATTAGGGCAGCCTCCTGGGCTGACCAGGTGAGCTACCCCCAATAAATAGTCAATCAGTGGGGAGTGGGTAGGCCTGACGGATTACAACGGGGACAAAAGTCTGCATCACCTACCCTTCTCTATCTGCAAAGACTAGACAGAATATTTCTATTCCACGTTGTTTGCAAACAGAAAATACCTCAAACGAACAATTCCTTGGACAACAATGCCCAGTCAATCAATCAATCAGTGGGGAGAAAAACAGGCATGACGGATTACAACGGGGACAAACGTCTGCATTACCTGCCCTTCGCTATCTGCAAAGGGAGACAGAATATTTCTATTCGTCTCTGTTTGTGGACAGGGAAGATCTCAAAGAGCAACAATCGATTATTAATCGATATCAAACAATCAGTGGGGAGAAAGGTAGGCATGACGGATTACAACGGGGACAAAAGTCTGCATTACCTACCCTTCTCTATCTGCAAAGAGAGACGAACGTTCCTATTCGCCGCTGTTTGTAAACAGAGAATGTCTCGTTCTCAAGAAGAGAACCAATATTTCAAGTAGCATCCAAAGCTAACTGAACCAATAACCAAACAATATCAGTATCCAAATACCGATTCCAATACAATCAATCAAACAATCAGATGGATAAAACCATCCTACCAATCAGGCGTAAAACGCCCTACTTAATCTTACCCGGACCGGACCATACGAACAGTTCCTCGTCTTTCTCCTCCAGCGCCCGATCGTTCTCTTACTCCATGCAGCATTCCTGTGGGATTCCAGTCAGGACAGTAGGTCACTCAAGAGAGGTCCGTTCAGAATCGGTGAAGTTCATTCGATCGGCAGCCGGACGAGGGCCCTCTCAAGGCAGGTATACTCCGATCATTTAGATGTTCACCTCTTCGTCTGGATCTCTCTTACTGGACCTTATGTCACTGATGGGCCCCGCGTTGGGCGCCAATTGTTGAAAGTGAGCCCAGATTACTATCGATGCCCGGGCCGCTGGCGCAAGTCGCCTCTCAGTTCCCATTCTGAATAGTTACCAAATAAAGAGACGGGCGCTGGAGGCAGGAATCACAAGAACAGGATTTATTACTCATGAGGAGAGCCTGTCATTTCGGACACGAAACACAGTGTCTTTCGGGAGGTGCTCTGACAAGTTCTCGGAGGCATCGCCTTTTATACCTTTACAGAACATTCCTTATTGCAACAACAGCATTGTGAAACAAGAAAACGACATCCCCCTAATCCTCGTGTCAATCCCACCCCACATGTGTCCATAATAGGAACCCTTGACCTGCTGATAAGAGGAGGGGGTAATCAAGCAGCTGAGTGTTCCGCCGATTCTTGGGACATGTGCGCCTGATCATAGCCCAGGGGGTGGGGAGGCCAGAATCAATAGTGGGTCCTTTGAGGAGGAGCGATTTCATACAATAAGGGGCAGTAAACAGTGTCTCCCGGCTTAGGTGATGGCCTCGGACATGTGTGGATAGTCCACTGCGGAGGGAGGGTTACTGACAGAGGGGTTATTCATGAAAGGAAAGGAGGTGTTGGTCAGGCGCGGCCGTGACTCCCAAGGACAGGGTCTTGCAGAAGAAGAAGGTTTATGACTTGTCCATGTGAGGGAGGAGGGGAGAGCCAGGGTGCGCACAGGGACAGAGTCGCACAGAGAGAGAGAGATCTTATGACCCGCACATGAGAGAACGGGGGCAGTCAGATACAGCTGGGGGGGGTTATGTCAGCTGAGGCGAGGGATGCTTCTTCAAGAAGGAATGGGGGACTTTGCGTGGGTCAAGCAGGAGGGTTGCTTTTCGTAGCAGGGTCGCGCAGAGGGAGAGGGTTTCATGGTCTATACATGTGAGAAGGGGGGGGGTTCAAATACGCGCAGGAGGGAAGCCGGGGATTCCGGTGAGCGGGCTAAAAGGCCATGGTGCCTAAAATGGCTATCAGGTACATGTGGGCACGGGCTTTTACTGGCGGAGTGGTGTGGTTAACGTACAGGGAAGGGAATGGGAAAGGGCAAATGAACGCTGCTTATGTACATCAATTTCGTTATTTTCCACAACACTCATGAAGTTGCAGCCTGGACAAACTCCCGAAATAACGCAGTTCAGTCATCGACACTGGTAACGCTTCCACAGGGTAGGATAAACACAGTAAAGTGTCATTTGTAAATATTGTCACTACATGTTTGTGGAACCCTACCTTAAATTCTCATTTGTTCATAGTAGCTAGGAGCCTAATGGAGCCCCTGCAAGGGCGAACAGCAGAGGGAAAGGGGGCAGTCCTGATGTTTACCCATCTCTACAACCCATTGGTCTGAAATATGTCTGCCTGAACGCACTCTGATGACCAGGTCTGTGTAAAGCAATCTAATCCACCCTCTAAAAAGAGGGCCAAATCCCACATGCTGTAACAACGCATGTCTATAATTCAAGTCTAGGGCGTCAAAAGCTTTTTCCATACCTAATACCAACAAGGCTGCCTCTAGATCTGTGGCTTCTACCATGTCCATGACATGGTGTTGCCTACGGATGAACAGCTGCATGCCACGAGTGGGTATGAAGCCGCACTGGTCCAGGTTGACTAGCAAAGTCATCACTCAGGCCCATCTATTCCCTATTGCCTCTGCCAGCACAGCAACATCCAATTTCAGCATCGAGAGGGACCTGTATGAGCCAATCTCCCCGAGGTCCCTATCTGGTTTGGGGAACATCAGGACCAGGACCTTCTTCATAGAGTGTGAGAGTTTACCTTTGTCGAACGCCTCTTCTAATACTCCCAGCAGTTTGTCCATCAGGTCAACCCTGAAAGCAACAGTAAAACTCTATCGGGAAACCATCCAGACCCAGTGTCGTACCCTAAGAGAGATCCTCCCGGGCTACCTGTATCTCTTCCCTAGTGAGCGGATGAGCTAGCTCATCAGCTGCGTCTATGGTGAGCATGGGAAGTTCTATTGTAGCCAGATAGTGGATTATCTCCTTCACCGACACAATATTCATTTTCCACATAGCGTCTATATATATTGGAATAGCGCGGAATTGCCACTTAAATGCTGTCCACTGTACCATTGGTATTTAATAAAGAGATTATTGTATGGAGGGCCACTTCAGAAGCAATTCTAACATCCTGCCAGGCCTACCACCCTCAACATGCAGCATCTGTCTCTTATCCCGAAATACTACTTTATGAAGCACCTACCGTGTTTCGCCACCTTCTTCGGCCTCCACGAACCCCATTTCTAGTCGCATGCTGACTTGTTGCATTATATGGAGTGCTGCCAGCTGCGCCTCTGCCCTTCGCAAATCCTGCTGTAACTGTCCTCTACGTACGTGTTGTGTGCTCATACATTGTCCCCACAATAGTCTTCATAGCGTCCAATTCTACTGCCCATGTTTGTTGTATTCCAGTTGTAGGCAATATAAGTGTCAATCCCTGAGCCTATACTGTATGTGTCCCTGATCATGTGCTGCCTGCACTGGCAAGCGCCACGTGGGGGCATGGGTACGTTGTGGCAGCACGTCATAAGTATGTAGGAGGAGATTGTTCAGACAAGAAACGTGTGAGGTACTTAGCATCAGCTATTCTGAGGGTCAAGTTCCATATAAGGAGGAACATAACCAGCCTACTGCCTCCTTTATGCACAAGCGAGTATAAGAATACTTTCGGGCATCTGGGATTTATGTCTCCAGATATCCAGACACCACATGTCAGTCATTACCCTCTCCAGCATTTCTGCCATATTAGACTTAGTCCGGTGCCTAAACGGGTACCTGTCAGTATCTATATTCATGACTAAAAGCCACCCTCCCCAAAACATTTTGGCATGTCCACAATGGGGGCGAGCTCATCCAGTATGGTGGATAAATCCACCTTTTTGTCCGTGTTGGGAGCATAAGTAGTCAACAGACTACCATCCACACAGTCCATTGGGCCCACACTAGTAAATATTGTCCCTCCACATCTGCGTGAGAATAACATTGTTGGAATGGGACCCTCAGTGCCACGCATATGGGGACTCCTCTCGAATTGGAGGAATATGTTGCATCTTAGACCTTAACCCTCAACTTCCGTCAAAGCTTTTGCACTTCTGGGTCTGCCAAGTGCGTCTCCTGCAGAAACACTTTGTCTATCAAGTGGCCACTGAGGAGCGTGAGCACGCTGTACTGCTTGGTATAATTTTTCAGGCCTCGGACATTCCACGTTTAAAATGTGACAATCATATCCCTGTTGCAGTGGGCCTACACAATAGGTGCAGACACCCATCAAGGATAAACACTGGGTGGATAGTGACAGTTTCCTCCATATTGCGGCATACGAAGCGAGATTAGCTTTCTTTCTGTGCATTCAGTTTACACCCATACTTAGCACAGGTTAACAGTGGTAATACCAGTAATCAAAGCCCAAACTGGATGAACGTTCTACCACTCCCCCAGAAGTACATCTATATAACATTTCAACTTGTGTCCCCCCAACAGCACTACACTCACTGTGGTTTATAACTGCTGTTGGCGGGTGCAGCTGCTAGCCGGCGGTTACCAATTAGTGGAGGCATATCCACACAGCACCAGTGTCCTCTAGCCGGCCAAACGTAGCGTGATTCTAACTAATTTGAAGAGCTATTACCTGTAATTAGGGACAAAAAGGGCAAGGGGATGCACAATTATTTGAGTCTATCCTCCCCCACATAGCCAACAGGTCTAGGGACCAGAAATGGGTATGAGTCTATACATCAACAGCTGTCCACTGCTTCACTGTTGCACCCAGAAAGTTTGGCCCCACCATTTTCTGACCAGGGGTCCAGGCCAACTAGAACTGGGGCATATCCACATAGTTGAGCAGCAGCCACCCCCATCATTCATAGTACAAACCCCTGGCCCCACATCTGTATTCCTATGTGTCAATTGTAGAGCCTGTAATCAGCGGCCCATCAGCATCCATCCCACCACCCACGACAACATAGCCTCAACATCATCTCCTACACCGACGAAATCCAGCTGATCTTCTCCCTCACCGAAGACCCCCACACTGCCAAAGCCAACCTCCACAGAGGAGTGAAGGCCGTCGCCGAATGGATGATGAACAGCAGGCTGAAGCTGAATTCAGACAAGACGGAGGTCCTCACCCTCGGCTCAACCCTCTCAGCCTGGGACGACTCCTGGTGGCCAACATCGCTAGAAACAGCCCCGGAATCCACCAACCACGCACGCAACCTAGGGGTCATCCTCGACTCCGACCTCACCATGACCAAGCAGGTCAACGCCGTCTCCGCTTCCTGCTTCAACACCCTCCGAATGCTCCGCAGGATCTTCAAATGGATCCCTTCCGACACGAGAAGAACCGTCACCCAGGCTCTCGTCACCAGCAGACTGCACTACGGGAACTCCCTCTACGCATGAACAACAACCAAGCTCCTGAGACGGCTGCAACGCATCCAGAATGCCTCGGCACGGCTAATCCTCGACGTCCCCCGACGCAGGCACATCACACCACACCTGAGGGGCCTGCACTGTCTCCCCGTCAACAAGAGGAACACCTTCATACTCCTAATCCACGCACATAAAGCCCTACACAATGCCGGACCAGCATACCTCAATGACCGACTCTGCTTCTACACCCCCACCCACACCCTCCGCCCTGCCAACCTCGCCCTCGCCACAGTTCCACGCATCCGGAAAACCACTGCCAGCGTCAGATCCTTCTCCTACCTCGCCGCCAAGACTTGGGACACTCTCCCTACCGGCATACGACAGACCCAGGACCTGCTGGACTTCAGAGGACTTCTCAAGACCTGGCTTTTCGATCAGTAGCAGCCCCCCACCCCACCCCCAGCGCCTTGAGACCCTCACGGGTGTGTAGCACGCTTTACAAATGTAATTATTGATTGAATAGTCTCCTCCTAGTTGTCCAAAGCAAAGGTTCCATCAGTCACAACAAACACCCTGTGCCTGTCTCGTCCTGGTGGAGATATCTGGTGGCCAACTTGCTCCCGTCTACCAGTACTCCGGATCCCTCCCATAGTGTCAGTTTGTCAGCATAGCGTGCTAAACATCTCCAACCGGTCCTACACATCCTCTGAGTCAATAAAAAAGTGTGCTTGGCCCTGATGCAGTATTCGTAATTCTGCAGGATATAGCATATAAGACAGACCCAGGTCTCTGAGCTTTTGCTTGACCCCGGTATGGGATTTACATTTGCCCTGGACCCCAGCGTGTAGTCAGGGAATATGCGAATCACACCATTATCAGATGAGACCTCTCCCAGGTTCTGCTTTTTCCGTAGTATACAGTGTCTGTCCCTATAATTAAGGACTCAGGCAATCATCGACTGTAGGGTGGGGAGGTACAAACGCTCCGTTTTCCCACTCTATAATGAACAATGGGGACAACTCCAAGGGGCATAGCTGATCTTTTATCCAGATTTTCAAGAACCTTTCAGTGTGGCTACCCTCAGCGCGCTCAGGGAACCCCAAGAAGTGCAAATTATTCTGACGTAATCTGCCCTCTGGTTCCTCCAGCCGGGCCTTGAGCCGCTGCTCACATAAGTCAGATATTACACTGTCGGATGTGTTTTCATCATGTCTGTTTTCAGGGTTTCCACTGTAGTCTCAGGTGCCGCTGTCTTCTCCCTAGCTTTGCAGAGATCTGCCCACAGAAAGTTGACCTCCACTAAGAATGTATTGATTTTAGATTCCAGCTCCTGGTGCAATTGGGTAATGACCTACAGAATCTATGCTCTGGTAAACTCTTGACCAGGCTCCTTTTCCAACTACTCACTTGTCCTCTTGCCTGCCCTGGCTGCGCTTTCCCACAAATTGGTCAATGTTTGTTTTCTGAGAGGTCCAGGCCCACCTGTCCTTCTCCATGGTCTGCCTCTAAGTCACTCCCCGCCCCTCTGTCAGCATGTAGCCCATCTCACTTTAGTGACTAGCTCCTATCCACTCTCTCTCCCTCTTGTTATGCACCCAAATTATTGTCAGCGCTAATTTTCTCCTCTCTCAGCCTTCTCGTGAAGGCGAGGGCAGGATGAGCACAGCCCCAGAACAGTCCAGGCAACCAGGCGTCTCTTAGGTATACCATCGAGGGAGACCTCACTGGGTGCCTCCCCGTGCTGATACCAGAGGCTCTCTCAGTCCTATTCACTCCTGGTAGCACCAGGCCCAGGACTCCACCCGGTCCACTCCGGTATGCAAGGAGAACAGCCAGGAACCAGCTATATTCTCATCCAGGCTACTGCAGTTGGTAGTCCCAGGCGTCAGCAGGCACATCGCTCCTAGCTACCTCTTGGCTCCACAAAATCACTAATTGTCAGCACCTGGAACGTCTGAGTCCTCTCTACATCGCTTCCCGGCAAGGTGAGGGCGCCCTCTGCATCTCTGACTCTGCATTCCTTCATTACAGTGCCTCCACTCTCAGGGCTGCCTCTCGCACCGCTGCCTCCACGTATGTCTCAGGCCATCTGCCCCAGCACACAGCTCTCTTGGATTTACTAATTGGTTTACAAACATTTTTTATAGGTATTCACCCCAGTTCAGATATTCAGAGCATTTTACATCGAATACAGAGTGGCAATGAATCATACAAGTGTGTAAATCAAAGTACAGGAAATGTTACATAAGATAATGAGGGTTAAAAGGTGTAAGTGTCATATATTGTATATACATATAGACATCATATGTTGAGTGCCTGGCTGGGAGAAACAGGATTTATAACGTATGCAGTGGTTGGGGTTGTCTGTACTAACAACACGTTATTAGTCCCCAAAGGAACCATTACTAGCACACCTAGAATAAAAACAGATGGAGAAAAAAACAATAACGATATTTATCAGATAAA
Organism: Lissotriton vulgaris; assembly: GCF_964263255.1. Lineage (NCBI taxonomy): Eukaryota > Metazoa > Chordata > Amphibia > Caudata > Salamandridae > Lissotriton > Lissotriton vulgaris. Next base: position 202,556,347 of record NC_141688.1, read on the forward strand.
CTATATGGGATTTTCTTTCCTTTCCACTGGTTTCTTATAATTAGGGGGGCAATTAGTGTTTGTTTTTATTAGCTATGTCTCTTTTACCCTCTCTTTTTCCATTTTGTCGCTTTCTAGGAAAGGAAAAGGGATATGTTATGGTGTAGCTACATTCATATATTTTCACATGTACTGTTGCTTGGTTCTGCCTCAGATTGTAAGGCGGAGGGAATTCCATGGGAGTCAGTTGCTGCTGACACCACGGTGAGGACTGACGCCAGGTTGTGTCTGTAATAAAGCTCATTTAGAAACCCTCCCTATATCAGTCTTGACCGGTCTATCTTCCAAAACAATGACCAGGGGAAACACTTTCTGTCTGCAATAACCTGTGGTGGGGTTGACCTCTGGCCCTCGCCCTGGCCAGTGGGGAAAATGTTCTTACGGATAATGGTTTCCCACTTTTGCAGAAGTTCCTGTGTGCCCTACTACAACAATCCCAGAGTGCCTCTCTCTACCTAAAATCAAGATAGAGGAACTTTCTATCTAGTGGCGGCTCAATATGTGCTGCAGCCCTCTACTGACATTTTACTTTCAGGGTCCGGGTAAACTTTGTATCATATACTTGAGACTTAAGTTAAAAGTGCCAATCAAAAGTATAACTAATATTTTAGCTCATGCACAGGGGCCTTTTTAGTCTAACAAAACAGCAGCATCAGTCCTCCTAAAAATGGCTGTAATAACGCCAAAAAGTAGCATTTTACACACCTCAATCAGAACTCTCGTGCAGAAATGCCAACAGTACATCAGGAAGCGGAAGAAGAAGTTCAAACTGCTCTACCTGAAGTACAGCTGAAACATCAATTGGAACAGGATTGAAAAATTCAGTATTTTGCAACATGCTGCAAAATATTTATGCAGGTTGTGGCTACTGGCAAGACATCCAAAAATACATTTGCAGAAGTTATGAAGGACCATTTGAAACACCAACATAAAGATTTGTACAAAAACATCTAAAACATATATATCAATGTAAAAAAATTATAAGAAAAATAAGCGGAACGGTAAGAAAACAAGAGTTTATCATAGTTAAACAATATATATAACTATTTAAAAATAAGGGTCATTTAAAAAAAAATCTCTGAAAAACGACACAAAAAATAAAATATGCTAGCGAGAGGCAAAGTACTATACGTTGAATCTCCTCTGTACGTAACTGGAGGATGGTTAGATGCTTGCAGAGGATTGGGTACTAGGCTTGGCCACAGGATATACACAGTGGGGTAGCCCTGCCAAAGGCTTTACAGATGCTAAATTTAGACTATGATAAAAAAACACCAGATGATGTAATCAGTGATGTCATCAATGTCATTTGAAATGTCATCAGTGTTGTTATTTAACCTCTCAAGCTTGATGCAATATGTGATGTCATGGATACGGAATTATTGCGCCTTTAGATATAGTGAATTGACTAAATTACACTGATATTTATCAGTGATTTCTTTTTAAACATAGTATAACAAAACGTGTATTTACAAAGCGCACGTTCACCCAGAAGGGTATATTGGTGCTGAGTAACAGATGTTTATTGTTGGGTGGACCAGCTGGGATTTGAACCTGTGACCATGAGGTCGAACACAGGCCTGTACAGTGGACGCATTACTCTACTAAGCCACCAGACCCGGCATACATACGTTCTTGTTTGATTCTGCCACCTAGCTATAACATCACTTTAACCTTTATTTTTTTCATTCAATTAGGGAGTTCTTAGGGCTCTGGAGTGTGTAGTAAATAGCCATAGTAAGGAGTTTTTATGGTCTAGGAATGGGTAGTGATAGTTACAGTAAACCTTTTTTATAGTTCACAGATGTGCTGAGGTTAGTTAGGGTTTATGGATGGGTAGTGCAAAAGAAAATAAGGAGTTTATAGGGTTCAGGGACAAGTGGTGTATAGGGGTAGTCAGGTGTTTTTAAAATTCACGAATTGATAATGTATAAGGGAAGTAAGGGTTTTTTTATGGCACGTGGTGGGTATGAAATAGGCATAATAAGGAGTTTTTAGGATACAAGGACGAGAAGTGTATAGACATAGTAAGGTACTTTTTGTGTTCATGTCTGTGTAGTGTATTGGGGGAAGTGAGAACCTTCTTGGACTTAGGAATGTGTAAGGTATAGGAGTATTAAGGTAATTGGTATAACTATTAGTATTTAAAAAAGTACAATTCAATCTTTTAAAATGTTAAAAATTAACTTACCGATTTCACTATACATATAAAAAAACGTAATGTAATCTAATAAATCAATTTAAATAATACAATTGCTGTTTGTGAGGAATCTTTTATATGTGTATACCTATTATATTATAATATTGTAATTGTGAATTTTAATGAAATTGATTATCACACTCAGATGGGGCATTAATGATGTTTATGACATTTTTACATTTAAAATTAAATTGTCTGTCATATTTTGAATTATTGCCAAATGGATGCTTGCAATGAAAACGCTATCTAGCTGTACTTCACAGTAACATTTAAAAATAGAGAGATATAGAATGGTGGATACATTTGACAGCATTACAAAAGTTACACGCACAATCTAGTTATTCTTTTATGGTTAAAAATGATGGACTACTGTGGCATGAGCACGTTAAATGGGCATTCTAGACAGTTGGACTCTATTGTCCTGTCAAAGTCAAACGCCGAAACTTGGCGACCGTCCTTTTACGATGCACTATAGGTGGTAGAAAAATAAAAATACATTAATAAAACTACCAGTCATTGTTGGGCAGCTTATTCCCTGACCAAAATAAGAGACTGGGAAGCTGTGTACATACACATACATAAATATATATATGTAGACCCCTTCGCTGGAACATGGCATTCTGGGACAGGCAGTCCGGTCACCTGGTGGAGACTGCACGTTGGGCAGCCCACTCCGGCCGGAGTGGGAGGAATGGAGAGAACAGCCAATCAGGACTGGGCCGGACATTCATAATAGTCCAAGGGGAGGAGGCGTGTTCATTTCAGCAACTGTGGGCATTGAGAAAGGCCTCGCGGCCGAAATGCATTTGCCTGTTGCAGCGAGAATAAAAGCTGCTCCCTCGAACTTCCTCATGGTGGCTTCTGTGTTCTTTTCCACAAAAGAAATGTGCTGATATCCATTACCGTGTGGGCCAGTGACACGGTCTAGAAGCAACCCGCAGCGCAAGTTTCACCGGAACCATTGGCAGCGGCAGCTCCGGCTGGTGTGGGTGTGTTTTCTGCGGTAGCAGATTTTCCGGTGGACACCTGGTGACCCCAGAAGGCAGGGATGCGATGCAGAGGCAATTCCGCCTCTCTGTGGACCGGATGGCGAGTCATTCGGAGCCTCGTAAAGAACGCAACCTGGGCGTTTAAGGTAGCTGCGGTTTGGGGACCCGAGGGAGCACGTTTAACTCCATAATCATTGGAATGGAGGCACGCTCTTCCTTTGGACTTACCTGCCAGTCACGCATTTGTATGGGATGTCATCTCTAACCTGTAGACCCCTTCGCTGGAACATGGCATTCTGGGACATGCAGTCCGGTCACCTGGTGGAGACTGCACGTTGGGCAGCCCACTCCGGCCGGAGTGGGAGGAATGGAGAGAACAGCCAATCAGGACTGGGCCGGACATTCATAATAGTCCAAGGGGAGGAGGCGTGTTCATTTCAGCAACTGTGGGCATTGAGAAAGGCCTCGCGGCCGAAATGCATTTGCCTGTTGCAGCGAGAATAAAAGCTGCTCCCTCGAACTTCCTCATGGTGGCTTCTGTGTTCTTTTCCACAAAAGAAATGTGATGATATATATATATATATATATAATATTTTAAATTCTGGAATGTTTATTCATGTATTTATTTAAACAAAAGTTATGGATATGCATAATAACATTCATTTTTATGAATGGATTGGAAGCCTGTCCTCATATGGGGGCCATAAGTAAGAGCAAGTATGCATTTAAGCCATAATGAAAGTATATTTATCATGTCCATTGTTGAAGTTATCACGTGACACAAGTGGGTTTTTACTAAAGTAATAGCCGCAACGCGTATCACTATGTGATCAGGGTCACTCGCTGACCGAAACGCGTAATGACATTGGATTGTGACAAAAAGCAAGCGGAAGAAATAAGAGGAGTTCATGCCCTTTGTGTTCTTACCAAGGAGATAGAGGGGCGCTTATGGTGAATACACTATATATATATATATATATATATATATATATATATATATATATATATATATTCACATACATATATACACATATATAACCATGTGGCGGTCGGCACTGGGTAGTTATAGTTAGCTCCGCTGTTACAAAGGAAAAATGTTGTTTGTGTGCTATTATCTTTTGCCCAGTTTGACGAAAATTCATGAAACTTTTCTAAAAAGGGTCCTAAAATACATAGATTTTCCATAGACAGCTTTAGGCAGAGCGACAGCAAAAACTGATAAACGAAATAACACCAAATTTGGCAGGTAGTAAGTTCTTGGTCTGCAGATTGTGCTATTTATGATTTGGGATTAATGCAGTAGCTTTTGAGAAATTAAGATAAAAAGATATGTGTATATCTGGATGGTTCAGGTTCAAGGAACTCTTGTGAGCGTCTCTCAAACCCAAACAGAAAAAGATTCAGAGCTCTGATTAACCCAGAGAGGTTTTTGGTTCCTGGGCATCAGTCAGACTACTGCAGGAGTGAGCGATCTGATTGGCTGCCAGCAAACCGTTTCTCATAGTCCCCTTTCCTGAGGTTATACAATTAAATAATATAACAACAAACACGTATAAATGGGAACCCCAATGCACACGGTTTCAATCTATATCACACACTTCAGAGAAAGACACGTTTTCTCAAGATACTCAACTCCTGTTCCAAAATTTTTGCCTTTCCTATGGATAGCTTTTATCTGTATCAAACCCCTTACAGTCACCAAACCAACATTGAAAAATAAAGCTAATATGAGTAGAAAAGTTGGTTCTGTAAACAGTGTCTACTCTAAGGAGAGAGTCTACTCTTTACAACACTGTTAGCAATGACACACTCATGCGTAATACTCCAGATAGTATTAAATAGTATCTACTAAGAACAGTGTACACTCTTTGCTACTTATAGTTCCATTTGTGCTAAAAAGTGACTAATACAAAATAAAAAGAATAAAATAAAGTGCAAACCCTAAATAAATATTTAAAATATTAATCATAAGGGTTACACAGGGTGTTGGAAAATAGGGAATCACACAGGATCCCAGTTTGGCAATTATTTCTGGGCTCAGGGAAATATATTGAATGCGTCCTGATGTCATTTTCCGATAGGAAACAATTCAGCAGTGCCCCCGTGTTGTCAACATTCTGTTTGGTGCAGCAACCTACAAGCTTCGAGGGGGCTTTCTTATCTTCACTTCCAGCTGGGCACAAAGAAAGGCCTGATTTAAAGAGCCCTCAGCCTTTCTTTTGTTCAAGTATCATCCTGCCTGGGAGCCATCTGCAGCCTAACGCCTCCAAAGCCATGGAAGGAAACAACGGCACATAGCCTGTTAGTTCACAAGTAAAGAATGCAAAAAATATATTTGATATGGAGGCAGGTTTTTTAATTTGTTCGTAATTTGTTCCCTAAGTAAGAAATATGCATGCACCGTAAGAATGCAAGATTTATCCGTGTGTCTGAGTAATTATAACGTAAAGATTTGAATGGTACCTACTACTTCATTTTTTATTTAGTTTTTGATAGAGCGCGTCAAATCACACACCGCGACATAATACATTAGACGTGTACATTACAGTATACAAAATATTACTTAGGTCAATGAGGGTTTTAAGGTGTAGGAATGACATATCGTCCTTTTTTGTAGGCATATGTTAGGAGTGAACGGTCAGGAGAAATACAAAGGCAGGATATAAAAAGTAATACAATAATTAGAGTTATCTGGGCTTACAAAACAGTATAAATTCCCATTAGAGCCCTGCAATCTTAGAATAACAATACATTGTGATAAAACATAAGAATCTGAACAGGACCGGACTGGCCGTAGCGGGCATCAGGCGTTTCACCGGGAGGGACCGGTTTTGTAGTGGTGGTGGCCGGTTTTACAGCAGTGCTTGCAATATCGTTCCCCAGTAACAAAAGCAGCAGTGCTTCACACCTGCAAAGCCCACTCCCCTGGGAAGTGAGGGGGGGGCTGGCCTGACAAAATACCCAGAGCTTCATTGGGTTCCCAGTCCAGCCCTGGATCTACACCTCTGGTTTATACTTTGTATGCAGCGCCTTGATGCCTGCAAACAATTCAGAGCCCTATATTAGAAGGATTGGATCTTATGAACTGGTAGTAACAAACTAATCTCAGTGTCAAAAGCAGTAGCCCACTAATCTATCTACATAAAATACAAATCTACAATCTGCATGTTACATGATGTGTTTTGCAGCAGACAATTTATCCCTCTATAATACTTTGAGTCAAAACTGTGATTGAACAGAACACAGAACTCTCCCAGAAATGGAGACCACTAATATAATATCCGATACTTGTTGGGCACACAAAGATCTCTGCAGCAGGTGTCTTAACCCTGTTATATATTTTAAAATGAAACCACTTTGTGTCCAATTAAGTAAGCTAGAACAGATTTATGGTCACATTTTCCCTTGTTCTCAAATACTTCGCACCAGGATTTTTTCTCATAACAAATGTATACTGACTGTCAGGCTCTACTTTTCAAGCTCTGCCCCTTGTGACGATATCCCCTTTCCATTGCCACACCCAGACCCCCAATTTATGGGTTCCCAGGATAAAGTTTTACAGTTCCACCGCTGGTTACAAGTAAAGCGAAAGAAAGAACAACAGTTGTAAAAGCACGTGATGTAAAGCTACTCCAGGTGAAATTCTGTAATATATTGATCCCTGATGTAAATACCTTTGAAAATGACATTAATATGCTGTCAGCTACATGGTTATTGTCAGTCAGTCAGTCAAATTATCTTTATTCGACTTAATTAAAAGTCAAACAAAGAGATTAAAAAACATTTCATTCGGGAATTTTTAGGAACATTTCGTACATATTAAAATATGACGATAAAAACAGTTACATTTCCTACATATTAAGATATAACAGTAAAATCAATTACATTAAAACAAATGTAGGCGTACGATAGTTAAAAGAAAAGGGAATAACAATGGTACTAATGGGTATGTTTTTTCATCCTAGCTGCAGCTACCAAGAAATTAGCTATACAAAAGGTAATGCGTGGGTTAGCCAATGATTGTAAAAAGAGCAAGGCCGGTCTCACTTGTGTGAAGCCCGCCTCCTTCAAAACTGGTACCAAATATTTTTTCCTTGGCTCTAAATAAAACCCGCAAAACATAACAAAATGCATAGTGTCTTGGGGTGAGAAATGATCACAGCTGCAGGGTGGAGCTAGGTCCGGTTTTTCCCATGTTTTAAAAGTGCCTAAATAAAAATGTAACAAATTGAACCTAAACTTAATTAAAAGAAACCTATGAAATGGGATTGTAACAAAACCAAGATAAGGAGCTAGTGAAAATGAATTGACAAGTAGATAGTGACCCCTAACTGATGGTTTCACTAACTCCCTTTCCTCACGGGATGCTTGTGCCCTCCCCATAAAGTGCTTTTTAACCTGATCGATATCTTGGGCCTTAATGTCTTGGGGGGAGGTAAAAAGCTCTGGTCGCCCCAAATCAGAGAATGCCTTCAACAGATAGACCAGCCAGGGAATCTTTTTGAAATGATCTAGGGACAGGACTTCGGACATGATCTTATGATTCAGCGGAAGGTCTTCGTTGAGCCACGTCTTTAACCAAAAGATTAGGGGAGCCATGTTCAGCCCATCAGTTAGAAAATCTAGGCCCACATGGTTATTGTATAGCCTGAGCTATTAATAATCTTTGGAACTGTTTTACACCAAGCCAAACAGGTGGCTTGCAGAAAGCGGTCAGATAGCGGCATGCTAAAATGCCCCATCCAGCAGTCAGTCTCCACGTTTCTTTATACTTTTCTCCCCAGTGCTTCTCCCTGGGCAGGGAGGGAACGCTTCTGTGAAGTTTCTTGTGTCTGCATTCTGAAGCACAACCTCTGTCAGAGTATTTTTTCCAAAGACAAGCAATGGCAACCAGTAATGCTTCCTTCTTTCTTCCAAGCTTGTTCTAAGTGCGGCCAGATGTGCTTGCAGTGTTAATCACCAGTTGTAGCTTTCTCGACAGCAGTAACACAAATGTATCTCTTTGTTACTTTTATTTTTATGAGCATGACTTATATTAACCTTCTGATAAAATGATATTGCACTTTGCAGACTTTGTTAGTTAGCATCACCATTCAGAATATTGGCACTCTAGGCTCTTAGCTTAATGCCTACACTCGAACCCTTCATGGGGGCATACAATTACGCTTGGTGTATATATATGTGTATATCTATATCTATCTATCTATACACACAACATATACACATATAGCAACAGATCTTTTTCGCTGGATCATGAAATGCGATACAGAATCCTAACACGGCAGAGCCACCCCGTCAATATATCCACCACAATACTACACAAAGTAGCTGCTACGTACTCACGAGTAGGTAAAACAACAATCTTTTATTTTCTCTTTACAGCGACCAGTAAAACCCTACGAGTTTCAGTCTGACTTAGAACTTAGTCATGGATATATATATATAATGTTATGTATAAACTGTACAGCACTGTCACACACAATATTGGCAGTGCAATACTTAACTTCACGTATAATCTCAAGGCCCCCATTGGCTCCTGCTGCACAAGCCCTAAACGATGGAAGCTATCAGTGTCCGAGGGCCTAAGCACACCCAGAGGAGTTAAAAAATGGTCACTCCATGTTAAATTATGTCCAGAAGCTTTAGGAAAATAGGGTTCCTTCCAGACTCAACTGTTTTATTAAATCTAATGTTTGATACCATTACATGCATTACAACATTAGGAATATCCTCATATGTTTGGAAACATGCCATAATGTGATAGTGACTTTGGTAAAATGGTGCCACCCTACTCCTCCCTTTGTTTCAGCTAGTCTGGATAAAATAGACAGTTTCCTACAAGAAATGGCCCTAGAAGGTTCCCCCATGTCCATGCGTGGAGGCAGAGCCTCCAGATATCTCAGACCCTGCTCTGATGAAAGCAAATGGCTACAAACATGGCTGGGCGACACCTGCGGAGCAATCGTATGACATGGGCAGTAAATGAGTACTTATATCTCGTTAGACTGTTGACTTTGGCCCGGCGATTGGACAATTCCCTGAGTGCCCCAGAGTTAGCCTGGATCATCTACTCCGTTGCAGTATTGCGTCCTTACTGCTCAGCCCTATTGGACAGTGGGACAACTTCTTGAGTGCTACAGAGGTATTGCCTGGAAACTCTACTCCATTGCACTATTGCGCCCTTACTGCTCAGAGTTTATATATGTGTATATCACTGATGGATAGAACTTGATGTCTTCATTTTTTAGAGGGAATCATGACTTCCATATTAATGTTGCTATATTAAGAATATGGTCATTGAAATATTGCGCGATTCAGATACTAAGAGATATTGAACTCTATTTGCTTAATCGGTTGATATTTAGTTAAATTTGTATTTCTCCTTCGGAAGGGTTACTGCCCCAAGAAGCCCTGGCGTAGTTCTCTTTCGAGAATGAAACGCGTTGGCTTTACTGTTTTGAATCTTCATATAAGTCTGTTACAAAAAGAATTTAAAAAAAATTATTTTGTTAATCCGTGGACTTCTTTAATCCTACACAAGCCCTTCATCTATCTGCTCAGGATCTGGAGGACAGTGACATCATAAGATGGTTGTTGCCTGGGATGGTGCGTGGGATCAATACCAAATAGTGAAACTGGTGAGAGGGGCAGGAACGGTGGTCCACCCTCTGTTCTACTTTGTTGTCAGTAAATGAGTACTGGCCTGCTTCCAACCTAAATGAAGAAAGCCTGGAGCCACGCTGAAGCTGACAGAGTCAGATCTACAGGGATTCCTTGTTGTGGAAATGTATACACAGGGTGGGCCTCAATATTATCCATTTCCTTGTGGCTGGGACAAAGCAAGGGGCCTATAGAAGCTCTGCTGCTGTTGACCGTGACCAGTGCTGGAGCCGCATCGAAGCTCCAGGAAGACTTGCAGCCTTAGGGATCCTTGGCTCAATGTGTCCCTCGCCTAGAGATGGAAGAGGGCGGTAAAGGATGCACCGATTTTCGTATATATCTACTATGCTCATCATACGTCTAACCATTGACACAGGGGGACTACTCAAAAGATCCATCCTGTATACATAGTTCTGGAGGTGATGATGGCGATCACACAACTCTTTGCACCAGCTTCTCTTATGGTCCTCTCTTTCAGCCTCCTTGACCTTGCTGAGCAAGCCATTCTGTTATCATCCCCTGAGCCATCCATGCTCCCGGCATTCCGCTCAGTAGTTCTCCCTGAGATGATCCTACTTGCCTCGAATACCCAGGTAGTGAGCAGACACTCTTTGAAGATACCTCTGGTGCTGTTGTTGCTCTTGTATTTGATGCTTGTTTCTTTATTTCATTTTTTCTGAATATTTTTAAGCACCTTAAAGAGAAACAGATTATCCCAGTTTGGCGCGAAGTTTTACAAATCTCCATTTTTAGAACATTTCCTTTGGGCTTCATAAACAGCAATCGTTTGTGTACTTCAGCTACTCTCTCCATTCTACACTTCCTTGCGGCTTTCTCTTTCTTTTCTGCTTATTTATAGTGTTCAAGTTCATAAGGTATTCTAGGCACTGTAGGGAATATGGCAAAAGATACTACTAGTTGTAATCTGAATGCATTTATTAGCTAAACACTTACATAAGGATAGCAAGAAGGAGTGAGCATTGGTCTTATGGAAGCTTGTTCCACTCCCTTGCCGCAGACACAGAGAAGGACCTATGGCCAGAATTGAGGGTTCCACCCTCGGTATGCCCAACAGAAACTGCCAGTTGAGAGGAGTGTACATAGAACAGACAGGAGCCAGGATATAAAAGCCAAAAGAGAGGAACCTCAAATGATGGACAATCAGTCGTGCTTTAAAGAGAAGTCTTTGTGAATGGGCAACCAGTGGAGTTGTGCCAAGATGGTTGACACACAGTGGCAGGTAGCAGGGATGAGGGATGATGCACTAAAGGAAACCTTCTCATGAGCCTTTCTGAAGTACTGAGTGGCGAGAAGGACCACAGATTGCACTAAGGACAAGAATGCTGGAGTATGAAAACAGGTTACAGTATATATGGCAAGGTTTTCATCAACAATTTGATTGGACACAAACACTTGCTAGCAACTTTTGATATCAGATACTAACAGGAGATATCTCTGTCAATATAATCACCCAGGTCTGACCCGCATCAGAGGTTAGAAGGTGCGGGCCCGTATCCTCGGGCTAGGTGATGGCCACCGATGACGTACAGTAGTTAAATCGTAGAAAAGTGAGGTTTCAGCTGATGCGTAGTTGGAATTAATTGGCATAGAAAGTGGAGAGGTAAAACATCAGGAGTGTGTCTTCTTCATTCATGCAACATTGAGCAGCCGAGTGCAGAAGATGGGCCACTGGAGTCATACATATTAAACAGAGGGGAGAGGAGAAATGAGTCCTTTATGACACCACCATTTGCAGATCTTGCAGGTTATTCTACAAATGTGCTAATAGTCACTCCCATTAGACCGTCAGAAACACTAAAACTTCGCATTCCTAGTGTTGTTTGTAGAAAGTATTACTGATTTTGTTTTTGTCACTGCTCATGTTCAGTCCCTACAGAATTTCATGCCATAAAGAGATTTCTGACTTACTGTACCATCATTGTACAGTGGGTATTGTGTTCAGTGCTGCGTTGCAATGTATTTTGTGCACTTTCTATTTGATCTGATCTGTTCCTACTATAAATCAGTTTCAAATTGTTGCAGGGATTCTGCACATACACAGAAATATGCGCAGGATTATGGGACCTCTGTGTATAGAGGCTTTGCCTTCCTACCACTTCAGTGCCAATAAGCCCTGGACCGACTAGCTAGAGTGGCTCACTCGCTCTCCTACTCTCAGACGGGAAAAACAAACGATTAGACACCCCACAACACAACACTCCCGATCTCCCAGGAATCGTGGTAACAAGACACACCTTTTCCCTCACACTCTCATAGTTGTCTACAATAAGAACTGCAGAGACAGGAAGATAGTTTAAAATATTTATTTTGACTAATGTGCTCTAAAATGCAGTATACTTGCCACAACAAGCATAAAAATACAAAACACTAATATTGTTAGCATTGTAGCAAGGTCATATATCATAAAGGGAGACGTCAATATACAGAGACTATGGAGAAAGGACTACAGTGCCTATGCTCTCTCCCCTTGGTAAGAAGTGTTACTATATAATAGAAGATCTCTGAGCATTGTCAGCAGGCCCCATACCGTTGGCCCAATATCGTATTTCTACATCACAGTTGCATGTTGATCTTCTCCATGGAAATGTCGCTCTCCAAGTGTGTGTTTCCTAAGCATGCATCTCCATAATATCAAAATACCAGTCCCCAGCAGCAGCAGCTGCATTGGTATGTTTTATCTAGGTGCTAGAGACTGACCAGAACAGAATAACAAGGGGCATTGTTTATCGACCTTGCTCTCAATGTTCATAATAAATTCCAGGAACTGAAGGACCGGGTTTTAAAACCCAACGGCGTCAGGGAGAACGCCCGATGCCTTCGAGTTCCCGTGCCTTGGTAGACAGAGACACGGGATACTTCTTGATGACGTCAAAGACCAAAGTTTATTGGCTGCAACCAGGAACAGAGATCTACGAAGCACACACGGGTGGTTCGCTATAGACTGCACAAATTTATGCCAAAAATCAAGCCTCAGGCAACATTCAAAATTAGCATTGGGTTCATACAAATTGACCAATGACAGTGTGACAATTTAAAAGTAGCGTATGACGACAATCCCACTTTCCGTTGTCCAGCCCACTAGAAATGACCAAGCAAAATCCAACATTCCTGTTCGAACGGGCCGGGCAAACCCATCATAAAACTCTCAACCCAAATCAGTGATTATGTAGTAAAGGAAGGAACAGAAACAGATTGGAAACAAGATAGAAAGGTGGGAGTCAGTTCGGCCAGGTCATTCAGAAGTCAGCTAAGGCATACGTGTCTCAAGGACTCGTTCGGCCGCAGTTATCGGCCTATGTGAGGGCAACCACTCAAAATGGCTGCCGTACACAAAATGGAACCCGAGGGTTCGAACGAAATCCCCAAATGCGCAGTGTTCTCATAGATCGATTCATGCGAAAACACTCGTACACGCTACACTCGCCATTTGCGGTCTGCTGACACCAAAATCGTCTATTTCCGACGACCTTTATTGAACGGGTTCGGAACCACCGAACCAGACCCACAAACTCACGGAACTACAGCCCCTCCTTTTGCCCTTACATAGGCAACAGACCCAAACCCATGTCAATCTGAATCCGGATCTATATTCATCAGATCATCGATGTGTTGCTGTAGCATCATCCTATTACTTAGTATCTCTCTCTGGACAGGTCTCTTTGCACACGCAGTAGCACAGAGGCCACAAAAAGCAGGAGCACACTGTACACAGAGACAAAACAGGAAAAGGATAGCTAAGACCATCCCAATGACCATTAGAATCTTCCAACCCCAAGTGGATATCAATCCCCATAACCATCCCATCAACGGCCAATCTCCTTTGTCCAAATGGACAGAATCGGAGATCTTATGTAGCTTGGAAATGGCCTGGAAAACTGACGGAGCGTTGTCTGGAATGAAAACGCAGCAGCTCGATTGAATCAGTTTACAAACTCCACCTCGATCTGCTAGTATGACATCAAGGGCAACTCTATTTTGGAGTGTCAAAAGTCTATCCGACTGGAGCTCAGCAGTCAAGTTACTTAGGGCACCAGCAGTTTCAACTATGGTGGACTCAACCACTCTCGTCAACTGGCGAATATTCCTGCTGTTAGCCATCGGTCCCCAGAACGGCAGAAAACCCTTAAAGAAATCTCCCAACTCTTGCCCTGCGGTGTCTTCTTGGCTACAGACACCTCTAGCAACTCTCGTCTTATGGTAATCTGCCGCAGCTGTAAAAGTGGGAGGCAACAGCAAAGAAACAAAACATGTGCCCGAAAAATCAGGGGGCAACCATGTATATGCTTTGTCATAGCAAACAAAGTAGGTACCCTTAGCAGCTAAAAATGCTGGGGAAGACTGAGACGTAAATACGTAAGTATCAGTACAAACGCTCTTTCCTAACTGAGCTCTTGGATTCTTGCCATTAACCTGCAGACAATAGCGACCCTGATGGGGCACTATCCAAATCGGTGGAGAACTCTTCGCTCGCAGGTTAACACTCAGACTAACTCCATATCCAGTAATGTCCCAACCACTATAGGGTTGCTTCTCATCTATCGGAATAGTTTCAACTGCATTAGTCTCTTTAACCATATCGACTATGCCTCTCGCAACAGCACTATTCTTCGGGTTGTCCTACGGTGAACGTAGGGGATAAACACTATGGGCATAAATAAACATCGTTCTGTAAGCCCAAATCGAACCATTCAAACTAAAAGGCAAAACTAAATACGGAATACCCTTATCAGTCGTATGGGGCATTAGACCACAGATCCAACAGTTTGTCGTGTTCATCACTAACTGGTGTTGGTGCAAAAGTTGAATAAAGGAATTATTAGAAAATTTCAATCGTCTAACTACCTCATGTTCAGGCAAAGGGTGAAAAGAATGAGAAGAAATAGTAGGTGTAGGTGTAGGTTGCACAGTGGGAACAAACGTTACTTTAAAAGAGAATGTCACATAACTGATTATGAATGTCATCAAACTCAATAGCAAAAATACACACGGTATAAGAAAACGTTTCTTTGAGATCAATTTACATATCTTCTTTCTAAAAATCATTGTCCGTGCAGGTGGAACAGTTTCTGTTTCAGAGTCTGGAAGTCCTTCCTGGACCCACTTCTCGCACGGTAAGGGCAAAGGTGCTCGCTTACAGTGTACACCGTGGATCCATTTTTTCTTGCCTTGTACTCGAATTGCAGAACGTGTAGACAGGAGTACTTGGAAGGGTCCTGTCCAGCGGGGCTGATCGTTCTTGTTCCGCTGGAAATTCTTGATGAAGACCCACGAACCAGGTTTAATAGCGTGGCCTGGATCTTCTGAAGCTTGTGGTAAGCTTTCATGCACCTGTTGGTGTAAGACACGCAATTTAGTCGTCAGTTCGCGCAAATAGTCAAGCAACACAGGGTACTCAATCTCACTAAATCTAGTTGGCCTTGGCACACCCCAAATATTAGCTAGGCGACCAAAGACAACTTCATAAGGGCTCAGACCCATTCTCGAATGTACAGTCATTCTTGTGGACAAGAGCGCTAAAGTCAAAGCATCTTGCCACTGTAGACCAGTGCTTGCTTGGATTTTGGCTAATTTAAGCTTTAAGGTGCCATTATAGCACTCGACTAAACCAACTGATTGGGGGTGATTTGCAGCGTGGAACTTCTGCCGAATACCTAGTCCCGCACACACTCTCTTCATGACTTGACCCACAAATTCACTCCCATTGTCACTCCAGATAATTCTCAGCATTCCAAATCTCGGGAAAAACTCTTTTATCAGAACTTTCGCTGTGGACAAGGCAGTATTGTCCTTAAGGGGGTAAGCTTCAATCCATCTAGAAGAGGAGCAAACAACCACTAAAACATATTTCAAGTTGTTATCTCTCCATATGGATAACATCTAGCTGCAAAGCCTCGAACGGATACGTAGGAGGAGCAAAATGACCAGCTGGTGTTGGAGTTCCTTTACCAGGATTATACATCAAGCATACCATACAGTTTCTAACCAAGTTCTCTGCACATTTTGGAATTCCCGCATTCTGCCAAACCGGAGCCAACAACTTACAAATCCCTTTCACGCTGATATGTGCCATTCCATGAGCCATTGTAACAACCGGAAGCACATATGCGTTAGGCAACAACCATCTTTGATGCTCAGACAAATCAGTCCAACAACCGTCCGAATCCAATCTACCCTTGCTTTCTCTCCATTCATTCAACTCTTTCTCTGTAGCTTCAGCTTGAATGGATTTCCCACTCTCAATCGTATCTTCACACATACTCTTCTCTGGAACCCATCTCGCCGGACCCGCAACATACATTCGGCTCATCACATTTCTCGCAGTTTCTTTCGCAACTTCATCTGCAAATGAATTTCCGCGACCAACATCAGCCGTAACTTTCTATTGGGCACTGTATTTCACGATCGCTACTTGTAATGGCAAAGTAAGGGATTCAAGAAGTTCATTCACCAACTGTCCATGCTGGATCTTCGTCCCATGCGAAGTCAAGAACCCACGTTCACGCCACAAACGTCCAAAGCTATGAGCCACGCAAAAGGCATATTGGCTATCAGTATACACATTCACTCGTTTTCCTTTCGCCAACACACATGCTCTCGTTAATGCAATCAACTCTGGTGCTTGTGCTGAATTATGTGAAATACGTGCAGCTTCAACAATCGTATGCAAAGTCGTAACAGCATATGCCGCAGTCGTATCACCATTCGGCAACTTAAAACACGAACCATCAAGCCACAAAGTACCATCACACTCAGGAAGAGGAGTGTCTCTAAGGTCTACTCTCCCTTTAGTTTCTTCTTCAGTTCTCAGAAAACAGTCATGCTGTTCTTCACTATCATCTGTCTCAACTGAAATTGGCAACAACGTGGCTGGATTTAACGTGTTGCATCGTTTAATGTGCACATGACTCGCTAACAACGTCAACTCGTAACCCGACAACCGAGCACTAGTTAAATGCTGTGTCTTGGTACGGTTCAACAAGGTATCCACTGCATGTGGAACCATAACCACTAACGTGTTATCCATAACTAAACCAGCAGACTGTCGAATTGAAACAGCCGCTGCGGCTGTGGCTCTCAAGCAACTCGGCAACGCTCTAGCTACCGGATCTAAAGTCGACCATAAGCTACGCACATGGGCGTTGCTTATCGCCAAACTGCTGAGTCAAGACTGACAATGCACATCCGTCTCTCTCGTGGACATACAATGTGAAAGGCTTACTGTAGTCGGGAGTACCCAACACAAGAGCCGAACACAACGCATTGCGTAATTCAGAAAAGCTCTTTTGACAGTCGTCAGACCAAGGAATAGGATTCGGAGTATCCTTAATAGTAAGAGCTATCACAGGTTTCGCTAACAAAGAAAAATTAGGAATCCGCTGTCTATAGTACGACGTAATACCCAAAAACGTACATACTTCTCTCTGTGTCGTAGGCACACTCACTTTTGCAATAGCTTGAATTCTCTATGAGGTGGTCAATTTCCTTCCCTCCTTCGATAAGAGGTGACCTAAGTAGGTTACTTCTTGTCGACAATATCGCAACTTGGAGAGAGAAACTTTGTGATGACAATCAGACAAGTGGCGTAGTAACGACAAAGTGGCTTCCCTACAAATCTCTTCAGTATCAGCGGCCACTAGCAAATCATCACCGTATTGAATAAGGGCTGCACCATCAGGTAAAACCAACAGATCAAGTTGTGTCTTCAAAGCTTGACTATAGATCGATGGACTTTCACAATAGCCTTGAGGAGCGCGCTTGAAGCGGAAACTGCGTCCTCCTAAAGAGAATCCAAAGATGTCCCTACTCTCTATGGCAATCGGGATGCTGAAGAAAACATTCTTCTAGTCGATCACCGAAAACCATGTGGCTGTAGCCGGAATCAGAGTCAACAAGGCAGTGATATCAGGCACAACAGGAAATTGTGGAACAACAATCTTGTTCACTTCGCGAAGGTCGATGACAAACCTATATACAGGAGGCTGTGAAGAATGGTTCTCTTCAGAACAGGCAAAACAGGACTATTGCACACATTACCTCTAGTTTCCTCAATGACACCCTGTAGGAGAGTAGGGTCTGCAATCCTATGATCACCCAGATTTTTTGCTTTTGTTTCACTGGTTTACGACTTTCTCTGGCTGTGGGTCTGCCAATCAGACCCACAGCCTGGCTGTTCTCTTTCTAAATTACGAGATGTACCCTAGGTGCATATACCAATTGGTACTGGGCCACCTTATCAGACCCTGTAACCCAGGGCGTAGGTGTATCCAGGGCCGCCAGGGGCTGCAGCATGTATTATGCCACCCCTGGCTGGCCTCCTAAATTTGACACAACTGGCTGCATGACAGCTGGGGCAAAGTCGTGTAATCACCCTTTGCTTTAGATATAGTAGCCCTATATCTAACCCTCCAATGGACACCCGAGTTCCTATCAGTCACTCCTATGGCAGGCCTTGACAATCCTGAAGGCAGAGTGCATGGGCTCGTGTGAACTAAGCTCTGGCCCGAGCCGAGCCCGGTTGCAGCTTGCGGAATCAAGACCCAATGGCTGTTCCATGATAACGCGTACCATATCGGTAACTTCGGTGTCGCGTTATCAAGACATGTCGAGTAAGGTGTCATACGAATCGGGATGCTGCCCTCTCACCAACTCTGGCGACGAGGTTAGCATTCCGCCCTTCTAGAGGGACACGACATGTACGTAACTGTGAACCCCGGTTAAAGTTAACGAAAGCCTCAGCTCCACAAAATGGATGCTGCCACCACAGACACAAGTCTGACCTCCTGCTGCTGGGAGTCCTTCCAGCGAGGAGCACTTGGACAAAGGGTTTCCTGTCGAGGGCGGTGTTCGCACCGTCCCAGACAGGGTTTGTGTATTCTGGGTAGGTAGGGCTTTTGCGAGAAGGTGACTGCGGAGTGGCACCCCGGTGCTCACTACGCATCTGCCGGTTAGAACCAGTTCCAGGGGCGACAGCCCTGGCCTGGGGAAAGTCCGGCAGGGGAGAGGGGTGTAACTACCCCCCTTCCTGGTCCCACCCTTAGGGCAGGACCTAGTCATGTACCCACCCCTTTCTTTAGGATAAAGGCCGGAGCGGGGACCCTTCCAAATTAGATCATCTTTGAATCAAGAATACTTTCTACGAAAGGACTTCAAGACTCTTCTTAAGATTTCTCCCTTGTGGCTAAGGAGTAGTCACCCTGCATCAGCGGGCACCATCTAAGAACTCTGCGGTTTGCTGTAAGTCCTTCCTCAAGGAATCCGACGGCCCAGCTCGACGAGAACCGGCTTCCCTGGCACCTCTGACCTCTACCCACGTCATCAGCTCAGCTGTGATCTGTGGGTGCGACGAGACCTCGAGGGACCGGCCATCATCAGAACCTGCACGCTCTTAAAAACCAGCACGACCATCGAGATAACTCTCTGGTGAGTGCTCTGGGGTCCGAGAAGCCCCGACCCTGAGCCGCTCTAGCACCGAAGTGCAGTCTCCCAGCATCTCCACGATCTGCGTGGGGCCCTTCTGCTCGCTGCTCAGCACGTTGTCTGGTCACTAGCCGCTGGCTTGTGCCCTTCTGTGACGACGACCAAGAATCAACCCTGCCGGTCTGGTTGCTCCAGACTGGCCCTTGCTTCCATCTTTTGAGAAGCACCGCGGACCCTCCTGGTCCACCCAAGACGCCGACAGCGACATCCGTCGTGGGACAGCTCGCACCTCCACCGTGGTCGCCGACAACGCCTCCTGGTCCGTGAGACTGCAGAGCCTAGCGTCGCCCACTCACCTGGTCGAGGTGACGGCCAACCGGTGCCTTCCTGGTACCCTCTAACTACTGGCTAGTAGTACGAACTTGGTCCCCTCTGCTTTCAGGTTTCATCAATCTCCGATCCAGGCTTGGATCTCTACGAACTATTCATCACTGGTCGCCGGCCAGCAACTCCTTTTCTTCCGGCTCCTGGCTCGTCAGCGAAGACCCCGACGCCTGTAAGACTTGTGCAGCCGCAGCCCTCGTGGCTAGGTAACTCGGCATTTCGGTGCCTGCATAGCCTCCTTACTCTAGGGTCCCGAGTCCTCGCTTCCGACTTGCCTTAACCTTTCCGTGTCCTCGGACACTTGTCTTTAAACTGTGCACTTGAAGTATTTGCTAAAGAGATTTGGTTTGTGCTTAGTACCCTGTCCTCATAAAGAGTACAGGGCTGTTGTGATTCTTAATAAATATACTGTTTATTTTCATAACACTTGTGTGGTGTCCTTTCACTGGGTGTTCAAGGGGTACATGTGTGGTAAACAGCTGGCTTAACGCGCCCTCTCGAGTCTTTAGCCTTAGACTGCTCGTATCCACGCTACTAGGATAGCTGGTCTATAGGTTGACTTACAACCAAACACCATAAGGGTCGTTGGAACGATACATAGCGGTCGCTAGAATAGCGAACGTTGCATATCGGGCCAACTTCTCACATTGGTGAGCAGCGGTTGGGATTTGAGCTTGCTGTTGTTTTACCACACGTATCCTAAGAATATCTTGTTGAAAGATCGCACAAGTACTGTTAGTACATATAACTAAAGCTTAGAATACTCTGAGTTCTACTGAACCAGCTGTTGTAGCTCCTCAAGGCTTAGCACACCTTGGCTACAGCTCTTAGCAAGGGAAAAGTAGGAAAACACATAGTGTAGGTAGGTGCATCACTTACACCACACTAGAAACAGTATGTCGGGCCAAGGAGGAAACCCCGAGTCTCCCCTTGTGTCAGTTGACCCTCCACAGGTCATCCCTTCAGGATATACTGTGCTGAGCTTCAAGGAGTTAAGACGATTGTGTCACTCCCGGAAGATTCAGCAGGGGTCTAACCCCACAACGTCCTTTCTGATTGGTCTCTTGGAGACTTATGATGCCAGGAGAGCTGAGAAACTTCGTAGCTCTTCTAATCCAGAAGGAGACATGCCTCCCCTCGAGGGAACCCGGGACGATCCTGACCTCATTCACCTCGCAACCGAGAACGAGGATGTGGAGGAGGATGAGGATGAGGATCTCTCTGGGGACGAGGCAGATAAGGGACAGGTAGAAGTCGGCAGACTAAGCAGGTCCAACTTAAGCAAACATGATAGCGGTACTGGGGGACCCCTGGGGCCACTATCAGGTCAGCTTAACATGGGGAATGGACGAGCCAGATCTCTATCAAGAGGCTCTGGCAGATCCCTTCATACCAACGGCTCTCACAACTCTTCTCAAAGAGGGATGACGTCCCCTCAGAGGAGAGTGTACGAAGCGAAAGAAAGGGCAGCTAATCTGCGGATCGAAAGGGAAGAACTTGCCCTGGCCAAGGAAAAGCTTGCTTTCGCTAGAGAGCAACAGTTAAGTGGGACAGTCCCCACTGGTGGCAGCAATGTACCTAGTAATAGGGAAAAGAGTTTCGATACGAAACACCTTGGGAAGATAGTGCCCCCCTTTAAACAAGGGGACGACATCCACAAATGGATTACTGCTTTGGAGAGGGCCTGCACTGTGCAAGGCGTTCCCCAGAGTCAGTGGGCAGCTATCTTGTGGCTCTCCTTTGAAGGTAAAGGAAGAGACAAGCTCCTCACCACAAGGGTAGAGGACGCTAACAATTACCAAGTCTTGAAGAATACACTCGTTGAAGGGTTCGGCCTAACCACTGAGCAGTACAGGGTGCTGTTCAGGGATACCCAGAAAACGCAGTCTCAAGATTGGTCTGATTTTGTCGATTGTGCCACTAAGGCTTTTGAGGGCTGGTTGCTGGGCAGTAAGGTTACTGATTACAAAGGATTGTATAATTTGATGATGAGAGAACAAATTTTAAACAATTGTCAGAACCAGTTGTTGCATCAGCATCTTGTCGACTCGGATCTGACCTCTCCTCAAGAATTGGGGCAGAAGGCAGACAAATGGGTTCGTACGAGAGTTAAACAGAACCAGGGCCAGAATCAAGGTGGTCAGAAGAAAGCAGACCAGAAGGGTAAAGATTCAAAGGGGGAACAAAATGACCAGAAGTCTTCGACAGGTCCCCAACAACCCAAAGAGGGTGGGGGTCAGGCTCCCCAAAAGAAGAAAGAAGGCCAATCCAAACGATGGTGCCAGTACTGTAAAAGTAAGTCTCACTGGTTTAGTGAGTGCACCAAGAAAGGAGGAGGGCAGACTCCTGCCACTGCAGCCCCTAAGGCACCTGTGCCCCCTAGTACAGTCAGCAGTGGTAGTGCGCCTCCCAAGGGTTTAGTAGGGTTAACCCTGGGTTCTGAGGGGCGTGACAACTTAGTTGGCACACTCACTCAGGCTGTCCTTGTCAGTACAGGGGACGCGGACGTGTCCCCTGACGTAAGCCCCAATACGTTGGGCAAATACAGACAGACGCCTTTTATCAATGGAAAGATGGCTCAGGCCTATAGGGACACTTGTGCCAGCGTCACCATGGTGACGCCTAACTTCGTGGACCCTGGACAGATCATGCCAGGTACAGAATTCCTGGTGACCAATGCAAGCAATGTCACTACCAATCACAGTATGGCAATTGTAGCTTTCTCCTGGGGAGGGGTAACTGGCCAAAAGAAGGTTGTAGTTAGTCCAGACCTCCCAGTGGATTGTTTGTTGGGCAATGATTTGGAGTCGTCACAATGGTCAGAAGTGGAGCACCGGACTCACATGGAAATGTTAGGTTTGCCAGCACATGTGTTCGCTGTGACTAGGTCACAGGTCAGGAAATGCCCCACTGAACAGGTGCTGGATCCTGAAACAACGGACCAGACACCTCCCAAGAAAAAGAGCAGTAGGGTTAAGGCTGCGCCTTCCCCCTTGCCCCAGGTCGAGGATCAAGTCTCAGAGGAGGCTGACCTACAGGAATTGAGGGAAACTGAGCCGAGAGAGTTCGAACTTGATCAAGTTGAGTTCTTGGGCTCAGGGGGACCCTCAAGGGAAGATCTGGGGAAGGACCAGTTAGACTGCCCTTCTCTTGAACCCCTCAGACAGCAGGCTGCTGCTGAGGCTGCTGGGAACGCCACAGGTACCCACAAGGTATACTGGGAAGATGGACTCCTGTACACTGAGGCAAGAGACCCCAAGCCTGGCATGACCAGGAGGCTGGTCGTCCCCTTGTCTCAGCGTGGTTTCCTACTTACCTTGGCCCACGAGATTCCCTTAGCAGGTCACTTAGGCCAGACGAAAACGTGGGACAGGCTTGTCTCGCACTTTCACTGGCCGCACATGAACGAAGATACCAAGGAGTTTTGCCGCTCCTGTGTCACTTGCCAAGCCAGTGGTAAGTCAGGTGGCACGACAAAGGCCCCCCTTATACCAATGCCTGTGGTGGGGGTGCCCTTTGAACGGGTGGGGATCGACATCGTCGGTCCCATGGAACCACCGACAGCATCAGGGCACAAGTTTATACTGGTGGTAGTGGATCATGCCACCAGGTATCCTGAAGCTATTCCCCTTAGGACCACTACAGCACCTGTTGTGGCAAGAGCCCTAGTTGGAGTATTCTCCAGAGTGGGCTTCCCTAAGGAGGTCGTCTCCGACAGAGGTGCAAACTTTATGTCGAGCTACTTAACTGCTATGTGGAAGGAATGTGGTGTCAACTACAAGTTCACTACACCCTATCATCCACAATGCAATGGGCTTGTTGAGAGGTTCAACAGGACCCTAAAAGGGATGATTCATGGACTACCGGAAAAGCTTCGGCGTAGATGGGACGTCCTGATCCCCTGCCTCTTGTTCGCCTACAGAGAAGTCCCACAGAAGGGGGTTGGCTACAGCCCTTTTGAACTTTTGTACGGGCATCCTGTAAGAGGACCCCTGTGTTTGGTGAAGGAAGGATGGGAGAGACCTCTCAAAAAGCCTGCAGCCAACATAGTGGACTATGTGCTCGGCCTCCGCTCGCGGATGGCTGAATACATGGAGAAGGCATCCGAAAACCTTAAGGCCAGCCAAGAACTCCAGAAAGCTTGGCATGACCAAAAGGCTGTCTTGACTGTTTACCAGCCCGGACAGAAGGTGTGGGTGTTGGAGCCAGTGGCCCCAGCAGCACTCAAGGACAAATGGTCCGGGCCCCACACCATCCTGGAGAAAAAGGGAGAGGTCACCTACCTGGTCGACCTGGGAACTCCCCGGAGCCCCCACAGGGTGCTTCATGTCAACAGGCTAAAAGCATATGTCGACAGGAAGGACATGAGTTTGCTCATGGCCATAGATGAGGGACAGGAGGAGGAGAGTGACCCTCTCCCCGACCTGCTCTCTCAGAATCCTGACGATGGCTCGGTAGATGGTGTTGTCTTTTGCGGCAGCCTCTCCGACCATCAGCAGAGTGACTGTAAACAGGTTCTTCAGTCGTTCCGACATCTGTTTTCTCTGACACCCAGTCAGACCGATTGGTGCACCCATGAAGTCGACACTGGTGACAGCTTGCCCGTGAAGAGTAAAATCTACCGGCAGCCTGATCACGTCAGAGACTGCATCAAAAGTGAAGTGCAGAAAATGTTGGAGCTGGGAGTCATTGAACCCTCGGATAGCCCTTGGGCTAGTCCCGTAGTTCTAGTGCCGAAACCTCACACCCAGGGTGATAAGAGAGAGATGAGGTTTTGCGTAGACTACAGGGGTCTCAATGCAGTCACTAAGACTGACGCCCACCCAATACCAAGGGCAGACGAGCTTATTGATAGGCTGGCTTCGGCCAACTACTTAAGTACGTTTGACCTGACAGCTGGGTATTGGCAAATCAGGTTAGCTGAGGACGCCAAACCTAAGACAGCATTTTCAACCCCTGGTGGGCATTATCAGTTCGTGGTGATGCCCTTTGGTCTGAAAAATGCACCTGCCACCTTCCAACGGTTGGTGAATCATGTCCTTACTGGGCTGGATGACTTCTGTGCGGCGTATCTTGACGATATTGCTGTCTTTAGCTCCACCTGGGAGGATCACCTGGTCCACCTGCGGAAGACGTTAGAGGCACTGCAAGCAGCAGGTCTCACTATCAAGGCCACCAAGTGCCAGATAGGGCAGACACAGGTTGTGTACCTGGGCCACCTTGTCGGTGGAGGTCAGGTTCAGCCACTGGAGAGCAAGATACAGTCAATCAGGGACTGGGCTCCTCCAACCACCCAGACTCAGGTTCGAGCTTTCTTGGGCCTGACTGGATACTACAGGAAGTTTGTCAGGAACTATGGTTCCATCGTGACACCATTAAATGAACTGACAAGTAAGAAAATGCCAAAAAAGGTTCAGTGGACAGCGAGCTGTCAAAAAGCATTCGATGACCTAAAGCAGGCCATGTGCACGGCGCCTATCCTCAAGAGTCCGGACTACTCCAAACCATTCATTGTCCAAACAGATGCTTCTGAGTTGGGTGTGGGAGCTGTTCTTTCTCAACTGAATTTTGATGGTCAAGACCAGCCCATTGCTTTTATAAGTAGACGGCTGACCCCTAGAGAGAAGAATTGGTCAGCTATTGAGAGGGAGGCCTTTGCTGTGGTTTGGGCCCTGAAGAAGCTGAGGCCATACTTGTTTGGCACTCACTTCAAGATTCAGACCGACCATAAGCCCCTCTTGTGGCTAAATCAGATGAAGGGTGAAAACCCCAAACTGCTTAGGTGGTCCATTTCCCTACAGGGGATGGACTTCACAGTGGAACATAGACCTGGTACTGATCATGGCAATGCCGATGGGCTCTCCAGATATTTCCACTTAGAACAAGAAGACTTACCTGGTCAAGGTTAGTTAGTTGTTCCGACGTTTGGGGGGGGGTCATGTAGGAGAGTAGGGTCTGCAATCCTATGATCACCCAGATTTTTTGCTTTTGTTTCACTGGTTTACGACTTTCTCTGGCTGTGGGTCTGCCAATCAGACCCACAGCCTGGCTGTTCTCTTTCTAAATTACGAGATGTACCCTAGGTGCATATACCAATTGGTACTGGGCCACCTTATCAGACCCTGTAACCCAGGGCGTAGGTGTATCCAGGGCCGCCAGGGGCTGCAGCATGTATTATGCCACCCCTGGCTGGCCTCCTAAATTTGACACAACTGGCTGCATGACAGCTGGGGCAAAGTCGTGTAATCACCCTTTGCTTTAGATATAGTAGCCCTATATCTAACCCTCCAATGGACACCCGAGTTCCTATCAGTCACTCCTATGGCAGGCCTTGACAATCCTGAAGGCAGAGTGCATGGGCTCGTGTGAACTAAGCTCTGGCCCGAGCCGAGCCCGGTTGCAGCTTGCGGAATCAAGACCCAATGGCTGTTCCATGATAACGCGTACCATATCGGTAACTTCGGTGTCGCGTTATCAAGACATGTCGAGTAAGGTGTCATACGAATCGGGATGCTGCCCTCTCACCAACTCTGGCGACGAGGTTAGCATTCCGCCCTTCTAGAGGGACACGACATGTACGTAACTGTGAACCCCGGTTAAAGTTAACGAAAGCCTCAGCTCCACAAAATGGATGCTGCCACCACAGACACAAGTCTGACCTCCTGCTGCTGGGAGTCCTTCCAGCGAGGAGCACTTGGACAAAGGGTTTCCTGTCGAGGGCGGTGTTCGCACCGTCCCAGACAGGGTTTGTGTATTCTGGGTAGGTAGGGCTTTTGCGAGAAGGTGACTGCGGAGTGGCACCCCGGTGCTCACTACGCATCTGCCGGTTAGAACCAGTTCCAGGGGCGACAGCCCTGGCCTGGGGAAAGTCCGGCAGGGGAGAGGGGTGTAACTACCCCCCTTCCTGGTCCCACCCTTAGGGCAGGACCTAGTCATGTACCCACCCCTTTCTTTAGGATAAAGGCCGGAGCGGGGACCCTTCCAAATTAGATCATCTTTGAATCAAGAATACTTTCTACGAAAGGACTTCAAGACTCTTCTTAAGATTTCTCCCTTGTGGCTAAGGAGTAGTCACCCTGCATCAGCGGGCACCATCTAAGAACTCTGCGGTTTGCTGTAAGTCCTTCCTCAAGGAATCCGACGGCCCAGCTCGACGAGAACCGGCTTCCCTGGCACCTCTGACCTCTACCCACGTCATCAGCTCAGCTGTGATCTGTGGGTGCGACGAGACCTCGAGGGACCGGCCATCATCAGAACCTGCACGCTCTTAAAAACCAGCACGACCATCGAGATAACTCTCTGGTGAGTGCTCTGGGGTCCGAGAAGCCCCGACCCTGAGCCGCTCTAGCACCGAAGTGCAGTCTCCCAGCATCTCCACGATCTGCGTGGGGCCCTTCTGCTCGCTGCTCAGCACGTTGTCTGGTCACTAGCCGCTGGCTTGTGCCCTTCTGTGACGACGACCAAGAATCAACCCTGCCGGTCTGGTTGCTCCAGACTGGCCCTTGCTTCCATCTTTTGAGAAGCACCGCGGACCCTCCTGGTCCACCCAAGACGCCGACAGCGACATCCGTCGTGGGACAGCTCGCACCTCCACCGTGGTCGCCGACAACGCCTCCTGGTCCGTGAGACTGCAGAGCCTAGCGTCGCCCACTCACCTGGTCGAGGTGACGGCCAACCGGTGCCTTCCTGGTACCCTCTAACTACTGGCTAGTAGTACGAACTTGGTCCCCTCTGCTTTCAGGTTTCATCAATCTCCGATCCAGGCTTGGATCTCTACGAACTATTCATCACTGGTCGCCGGCCAGCAACTCCTTTTCTTCCGGCTCCTGGCTCGTCAGCGAAGACCCCGACGCCTGTAAGACTTGTGCAGCCGCAGCCCTCGTGGCTAGGTAACTCGGCATTTCGGTGCCTGCATAGCCTCCTTACTCTAGGGTCCCGAGTCCCTCGCTTCCGACTTGCCTTAACCTTTCCGTGTCCTCGGACACTTGTCTTTAAACTGTGCACTTGAAGTATTTGCTAAAGAGATTTGGTTTGTGCTTAGTACCCTGTCCTCATAAAGAGTACAGGGCTGTTGTGATTCTTAATAAATATACTGTTTATTTTCATAACACTTGTGTGGTGTCCTTTCACTGGGTGTTCAAGGGGTACATGTGTGGTAAACAGCTGGCTTAACGCGCCCTCTCGAGTCTTTAGCCTTAGACTGCTCGTATCCACGCTACTAGGATAGCTGGTCTATAGGTTGACTTACAACCAAACACCATAAGGGTCGTTGGAACGATACATAGCGGTCGCTAGAATAGCGAACGTTGCATATCGGGCCAACTTCTCACACACCCTTGTCGATCAGATCATAAATAATCGCTAAAAGTGCACGCTCACCATCACTCGAGATACAATACTGTGGAATGCGCGGCAACTTAGCATTCGCCTTCAGTGTCACAACATATGGGGGAATTTCCAGTAGGCCTACATCATTCGGACCAGTAGCCCACAATGAATCTGGTAAAGAAGACAATTCAGATGGAAGACTATCTTTCGATATGTACATCGGAGAGATCACTCTCTCACCCAAAGTAAGATGAACTCCTGACGGAGAACAATACAATGTCGCATACAATCTCTTCAATAAATCCAAACCCAACAGATTCTCATTACAACCTGTAGTCAAAAGAAGGGGTGCTTCGATCTCACACGGTCCAACAGAAAGAGACAATGGAGCAGAAATCGGATTCGTAACGGGGGCGCCAGAAAAACCTACAGACACATTATCAAAGTCAGACAAAGGTGCGCTAGGGAGTTTAGAGTGCATAATAGAACTCTTTGTAGCACCAGTATCTAGCAGAAAAGGTTCTGACACACCTGATGCAATCACTTCAACATAGGGTCCACTCTGATCTACTGGAACTAAAACAACTCCCTCTCTTCGTCCATGGCTGTCCTAACAATCATTACCATTTACTTCGTCACCTTCGACATTGTAATCATCCATGTAGTACTGTGCTGTCCTACCAGACGAACCTTGCTGCTGATCAAAACTATTCATCGAGTTCTGTGGAGGCAAAGGACGTACGTTCTGTCCGCGACCTCTACCTCTAGGCACTTGTTGAGCACCTCGACCTCGCACACCAGAAAAACCATTTGTGCGCTGTAACAGAACCGGACAACTATTCTTAAAATAACCCTCTTCTTTGCAATATGCACACTGATTAGGCCCATACGGGGAAACGCTGTTGAGAAGACTCGTTTCTTTGCGAGTTTCTCGAATATTGCTGAGGTTGTTGATAATCACGCTGACTATTAGTACGGGGTGGATAAGCTTGTTGTAGAAGAACTTTAGTCTTCAATTCCTTAGTCTTCTTATCCGCTTTCTCTAACTCATCTTTTCTCCTATTTTCATAGTACTGGGCCGTAGCTAAAATCTGTGCTGACATGGAAACAGCCCAAGCACTCTCGGAATCCTTCAACTTAGTGCACAACTCGGGAAGCAAATTATGCATGAATTTGTCAACGAACAATCTCTGGCCACCCTCGGTAGCCATATCCTGACCACTATGATCTACAAAAGTTTCTTCAAACCGCGTGAAGGAATCATACACAGTGTCATCTTTCTTCTGCTTACATGCAGACAACGTGTCCCAATTAACACGCACTTCTGGCATCAAAGTCTTCATGAAATTAATAATCCTGCCAGGGAGTTGAGCAATTAGTTCTTCAGGCTTAGCGCCTCCAACTTGTCTATCATTCGCAGCAACAATGTTAACCCATGTATCACACAATTCATTATCATGATCCGTATGTCGAATCACATTCCAGATAGACTGTGGAACAACATTGCCAAACAACATGTCTATGTCTGCTAAAGTCATGACGCACGAACCCAGTTTGAGTGAGCTCTTTATAATATCCTGCCTGATTTTTGCGCGGATCAGGTAAAGTCATACTCGCTGAAATAGAGCAGGCGCAGCTACAATATTCAATGCAGCATTAGCCTGTACTGCTTCCTTCCATATCGGAGGAACCTCACGCATCGGATACTGACGCGCTTTTCTCCTAACCGACGAATCAGGCTCAAACAACCGCTCAGAAGGAGCATTATCACGAAACGACAACAGCGTCGCAATTGCTCTCTCAATGTCGAGAAGACTCACAATCGTCCCTTTCGCAAACTCGGAACCCACGCGATATAATTCTTCAGGCGCTTTACCCACTTCGTCCATCCATTGTTCATGGAGGAACACACACATCATTTCAAAAACGTACCGTTGCTTTGGTGCTTTCCATTGCCGGAAAACATCCATAATACCCTCAAGATCATACTGGGAAGTGTACGTAACCCATCTACGTGCCATGTGATCCAAAACTACGCGCTCATCTGTGTCAGGCAATTGACTATGTGATTGTCTATCCTCATTAACTGGAGACATACCCAATTGTCCCAACAAAGGAGTTAGAAAACCAGAAAAAGCAGCAGTCATTCGCTGCCTAGTAGAAGGAGAAGATGGAAGAATAAGGGAAGACGGAACAATAGTAGAAGAATCCAGAGTCGGAGCAGAAGGAGTATTAGAAACTGGCGTAGGAGTAACAGGCAAAGGGGAAGGCAAAGTTGGCGGCCCCTGAGGAGGCTGCGCCAAAGGAACAGTAGCCAACGGAAAAGGAGCTGGCTGTGGAGGAATTACGGGTGGCACAACAATCGGATGTTGCACAGCCACAACTGGTGGCGGTGGTGCCGTAGCACTCTGTGCATAAGGGGGTGGCGAACTCAATAGATGCAACATCGAAGGATCTTTCGCAAGATCTTTTTTTTCTTCCTGCTTATTAGGCGGCAAAACTGGGTAGCATCTATCTACCGCTAACTTCTTCGCTCTAAGCATCTGTTCGCTCTCTCGTTCTTCCTCATTATCCCTAAATGCAACAGCAGCTTGTACCATTGACATACCTCGTTCTCGTTTATTCCTTTTCGCTAATTTAATTTCTTTCTGTTTGGCTTCTTTACGCCATATGCGGAAGGAGTCAAACATTGCCGGCCGGGCTTTCTTCTTGAACAGCTTCGCTTCGAGATTATCTAAAATCTCAGTTTCAAAGCTACCGTAACGGGGCCACTGTAGGACACCGTCTTTTCTCGTATACTTTACCCAAATCTCATTATAGCTAATAGGACCTACACCATGCTTCACGTACAATTCATATGTAGGAGTTCCAATTGGAGGAACCGGACACGAATCCTCTAACCGGGAATCCTTAGAACAACCACAACCAAATATCTTTCCACGTCTGCTAAGACCAGGCATCTTGCTCACTAGTCTAGCTTTAAACAACAAGGTAAATCTCAAAACGATAGTCTCGCGAATACACGAGTCCCTTGGCTTTGGGGCCTTCAGGCACCAAATCAAAGCGATCCACTAAAGGGATACCAAAAACAAACTAAGGACTAGGAGACGCTCCACTCATACTTAACTGAAATGTCGATGGCGTCACCAGAAGACCCGTCAATCGTCTCGCTCTACAAACGTCTAAGGCTCCAAGACAGGGCGACAGTCAGGGCAGCATTCCTTCGTAGCCGTCGGAAAGCGGGAAACCTCGCAGCAAAGACTTTCGGACCACGCCGACATACAGGGGTCGATGAAGTGGTAGGCCTTCCTCCAGAATTTTCACACGAAGCTCCTCATGATCTTCGGGCTTGGACCGGTACCGCTGAAGTCGCCCCACATTGGGCACCAACTGAAGGACCGGGTTTTAAAACCCAGCGGCGTCAGGGAGAACGCCCGATGCCTTCGAGTTCCCCTGCCTTGGTAAACAGAGACACGGGATACTTCGTGATGACGTCAAAGACCAAAGTTTATTGGCTGCAACCAGGAACAGAGATCTACGAAGCACACACGGGTGGTTCGCTAGAGACAGCACAAATTCAATGAGCGGAGCATGGTCTTTTATGCCAAAAATCAAGCCTCAGGCAACATTCAAAATTAGCATTGGGTTCATACAAATTGACCAATGACAGTGTGACAATTTAAAAGTAGCGTATGACGACAATCCCACTTTCCGTTGTCCAGCCCACCAGAAATGACCAAGCAAAATCCAACATTCCTGTTCGAACGGGCTGGGCAAACCCATCATAAAACTCTCAACCCAAATCAGTGATTATGTCGTTAAGGAAGGAACAGAAACAGATTGGAAACAAGATAGAAAGGTGGGAGCAGTGTACTATAAACTCAGGCATGTCCTGCTCTTTGATCTTTATTTGACCAGCTGCTTAACAAGGAACTGGCTCAGCGAGGTCAGCCTCGGGCAAGGAGTCAGTTCGGCCAGGTCATTCAGAAGTCAGCTAAGGCATACGTGTCTCAAGGACTCGTTCGGCCGCAGTCATCGGCCTATGTGAGGGCAACCACTCAAAATGGCTGCCGTACACAAAATGGAACCCGAGGGTTCAAACGAAATCCCCAAATGCGTAGTGTTCTCATAGATCGATTCATGCGAAAACACTTGTACACGCTACACTCGCCATTTGCGGTCTGCTGACACCAAAATCGTCTATTTCCGACGACCTTTATTGAACGGGTACGGAACCACCGAACCAGACCCACAAACTCACGGAACTACAGAACAGACAGAGAATGAAAACAGAAGACAGTTCCGATGTGTAAGGCAAAAATAAAGGCATGTAGTAATATGCGCAAAGGCAGCGTCATGGCTTCTGTGCTCATTCTTACTTAAGGCTGTGAGAAAATATATGAATCACTAAAGGTGTAGTGTGAGCAATCAGACAGACCCCATACACCCTCACTAGAATTATGCCTTAGGCTGCTCCGCTGCATCAACCCAAAAAGTCAAGGATACTAATGCGAGCCAGCACTAGCGGTAGTGAACTTGTGAGGGCTGAGAGCTGGAGAACCTCACCTTTTTTTCATTCAGAGAGATCAATGACCCCTGTAATAGGGTGTTTCAGGAAACCAGGCCGCTCACCAACAAATGTCCAGGCCAGCCAACAGTCATAATGGCGTTGATGCACTGTGACCACCAGTTATACATCGCCCTACATACCAAGAGGTACAGGAGGAAGCACACCAGTGGAGCACAAGCCGATGTTCACCAGGGGCGTGTGTTGCTGTCCACTAGTGCAGCACTAATGATGCGCTGTACAGGGAAACGTGCCACTGAGGAGAGCTTGTTGACACAGGAAGCTATGAGTGATGTCCCAATGGTGAGTACTGTATGATGTGCCTCTGCGGAGCACTCGGTGACCACGGGAAGCTACGAGCGATGTCCCAAAGGTGAGTACTGGATGATGTGCCTCTGTGGAGCACTCGGTCACCACTGGAAGCTACGAGTAATGACCCAATGGTGAATACAGGATGATGTTCCTCTGCGGAGCGCTTGGTGAACATAGGAAGCTACGAGTGATGTCCCAGTGGTCAGCACTGGTTGATGTGCCTCTGAGGAGCGCTTGGTGACCACGGATAACGAGTGATGTACCAATGATGAGTACTGGGTGATGTGCCTCTGAGGAGTGCTTGGTGACCACAGGAACCTATGAGTGATGTCTCAATGGTGAGTACTGGATGATGTGCCTCTTTGGACTGTCGGTGACCAAGGGAAGCTATGTGTGATGTCCCAATGGTGAGTACTGGGTGGTGTGCGTTTGAGTAGCGCTTGGTGACCACAGGAAGCTACGAGTGATGTCCCAATGGTGAGTATTGGGTGATGTGCCTCTGAGGAGCGCTCATGACCACGGAAAGCTACAATTGATGTGCCAGTGGTGAGAACTGGGTGATGTGCATCTGAGGAGCGCTCGTGATCAAGGGAAGCTACGAGTGATGGCTCAATGTTGAGTACTGGGTGATGTGCCTCTGAGGAGTGCTCGGTCACCATTGGAAGCTACGAATGATGTCCCAATGGTGAGTACTGGGTGTTGTGCCACTAGGACCAGTACTTATTGGCGATCAGGATAGTACTAAGTGATACGCTGTTAAGAGCCACTGGGCAGCTTGCTGCTTTATGGCGGCACCTGGTACTATGCAGAAGCATCAGGACTGTGCACAAGGTGATATACTGGTAGTGGGGGTGATGTACTATAAGTGGGAAAAACAGCAATGTGCAGTGATGGGCACAGGATAATCACAGAATCAAGTTGTCTCATGTCAGGTTAGCACGATCAGCTAGCCATTTTTTTATTACATTAATTCTGGGACTTGTATGTCATTTCCACATTATAAGCAACAAAAACATATGAAATATTTCTTCAGGCACTGTCTGTAATCCGTTCAAGTGATTTGTTCAGAGGCACAAGACGCTGTTTGTGGGCAGACACCATATTGAAAGCCTCTTGTGTGCAGGCACCATGCACATAGACATTGCTTTTGGAACATGCTAAGTGAGGTAAGTAATCCAGGCACCAATGTGCCCTAAAGTTAGGTCTATACTGGATCAAAAAATGCATTACAATACAAATCGACAAGAGCGAGAAAGGCAGACCTACATCACTGTAGTGGGCCCGATTCACATGCGACACCTTCAGCTAGTCTTGGGTCTTTGGCCAAGTGAGGTATTTTCAAGCCTATTCTTAAAGGTAAAACCAAGAAACTCCTAGATCGCTTCCAGCAAACAGCTGTCCTCCACTTCCTTATGCAGCACTCACTTAACAACGCCTTATTAAAAGAGACCCACCTACTGGGTTCTAACTGCTCCGTTCTCCGCAGCTTTGGGTACGACTGAGCTCTCCACTCAGGCTTTAGCAGAGGCTCTAGGGGAGTGACCATATTGCTCCATAAACACTGCCCTCTGATAGATGTATGGACTATTCATGATTTCAAGTCCGTTATATTGAGTTAGTAGCGACACTTGTAGTGACACCTGATAATGTGTTTAGTACCAGTGTGCCTCCTAGGCGGCTGAGCAGATCCTTGACAGGCTCACGGGACTACTTGCCAGTCTCCTTTCATGGACGACGATCCTTGGGGGTGACTTTAACACCAATCAAGATCAAATCCTGTTGTGTCCAAGAACCCCACTTGATACTGGCATGACACATCCAGGGTGTTCGCCTCTTGGAGGGACTCTCTAGAGTTGTACGCTGCCTTTACGGTCCAGGGAGGACCTGTCTAGGCAGTACAGGCTGGACTGTTCCTATGAGGAGGAGGGTCAAGACTTTTCTGCATTTGTCGGGTAGCATGGTGAGCAAAAGAATGATGGATTTAACCCAGAGCGCTTGACAGGGGTGAATGTTTGATTAAGTCAGCATTCCGTCCATCATTTGCTGCTGCAGCTTGGTGGACTTGGCACCCGACCCAACAATCTTTCATATACCCTCTCTCGCATGGACTATTTACTCCTCCCCGCCACCTACATGATACACACGACTGACACAAGCAACCTTCCACGGGGGATTTCAGATCACTCCCCGCACCTACTACACCTAGGAATCCATGTATCCCACAGGCGCCTTAACGCCGGTTTCCCAACGGACAGACACTTCACAGACCATCTAGCCACAGAAGATCAAGCATATCTGGCTATAAATGACGTATTGGTTCAGAAGGTGGGCACAATGTGGTCAGGTAGCATAGCTACCTTCAGGGGTGGGACTCAAACATATCCCCAACGTGCCGACTGAGATAGACTTACCCGCATGGCAAAGCTTGAATCTAGCAAACGACAAATTGAGTCTAAAGGTACCCTGGCTGCAATTGAATCGCTGTGCTGCCAACTAGAGCTTAACAGAATGTCCCTATGACGACTTCCTGTTCATGAAGCTCCCCAGTGCAGGACAGAATCTATCCAGCGGGTCTACAAATAAGACAGCAAAAGCTTCAAACTTCATTACTGGTTCTCCACCAGGGACCATTGCCCCAGACTAATACCTTTTCCCACCGCTCCATCTGGGACCCCCTATTACACACATCAGCCATAATAGCGGATGCATTTGCTTCTTATCGCGATCAGCTCTATTACTACTAACCCTGACCTGCCAGAGCGGCAAAATGTGTCTCATATCGACAGACCAAGAAAGGGAAATATGGACCTTCATTCGGGGGAATCGGGGATAGCAGCTGCTGTCCCTAGCCTGCCCCTGTGTACACCGCCTCAAACTGCTCTTGGAGCTCGGGTCTCAAGGGACACGAAGGCGGTGGCAAGGACAGAAAATGAGCCGGCGCCGCGTGCTCCAGCCTGCATTTTCTGAACCCCTCATTGATCCTTCAGTTGGACAGCAGAAAGGATATTTCAAAGTACAATTGCTCTCATGAAGCTCATTTGGTAGAACAATTATACTATTTGTGCAATCGGACTGCACGGATTGGAAGGTATCCAGACTTACCAAAATAGATTATACATATAGATTATTAAGTAGCTATGCACTGCGTTCTAGCCTCATGTTCTGTGCAAATGAGTGAATGAATGAATATTAGCCTTATAAAGCGCAAACTTTGGTTGAAGGCGTCATGGCGCTGCAGTATGGACCATCATACTAACATATACGTAGAGCACATACTGGAGGACTGGTAAAGAGCCAGGTCGTAAAAAACGTACGGAAGAGAGAATGAGCTCTGGACCAGAAATTGAAGAGGGGGGAATTCCAGAGCCTAGCAGCGGCAACGGAGAAGGCTCTGCCCCCATCTAACTCTCTTAGACCTAGGAACCACCAACAGATTTTTACTAGCGGAGCCTAATTGCTTAGTAGGGACATATCGTCGAAAAAGCACCTTTATTCCTTCTGAACCTAGGCTGTAAAAAGCCTTATGAGTAAGACAAAGGGCCCTAAACAGAATTCTCTGATTTATAGGGAGCCAGTGCAGCTGACTGACAGAGGGCAAGACGGAATGGGATTTAGGAAGGTCCATCACCAGTCTGGCTACGGCATTCTGCACCAGCTGCAGACAATGAACAAGCCCCTTGTTAATACCCAAATAGAGGGCGTTACAATAGTCCAGTCTAGATAACACCAGAGCAACAACTGCCTGCTTTCGAAAAGCAAAAGAAAGAAATTGAGAGCTTTTCCTGAGAATCCTGTTGGTCCCAAAGCATGTGGACACAGTTCTATTAACCTGGGGACCCAGGGAGAGAGAATTGTCCACTATAATACCAAGATATTTGTTAAGAAGAGACACACTGGTAAGTTGAAATAGTTTATTTACTTCTAATGAACAGCCACCAACTCCAGCTGCTGTCCTGTCAGCTCTCCTGGTAAAACTGTCTCACACGAGATGCTACCATGGAGAAAGAACAAAGGTGCAACAGCAATTGCTTTAAAACATTACAACACATCCCCCTTACATGGAATAAGAAGAAAAAGAAGAGAACAGAAAACAAGAAACTAAAGGAGAGAACAAAAGAAGCAGAAAATACAATCGAAGCAAATCAATACATTTCATAGTCTTCATACCATTTAGGAAGACAACGAGACCTTGGAGAAAAAGAAGAAAAACTTGGCTTAAGCAAACTTGGACCAAGTGAAACATCTGGGCATGTAGGAAATTTAGACTTGTCACCATGAAACTTCACAAGGCGAGACATGCTCCACTTACCACCATTACTAACAGTATCTACATTCTTGTAGACAGAAGTAATAACAAAGGGGCCCTTAAAATCAGTGACACCCTTCCTATGCCACTGTGGTCTATTAAACGCATCGCTGCTGCGGTCATTTTTGCGCTGTGCAGCTGTTTTCGCAAAACCGCGTTACATGACGAGCTCAGCTCGTCATCCGCACACGCCACCCGTGGCTGATGACGAGCTGAGCTCGTCATCAGCATCGAAGGGGTTAACAACCCCTCACCAACCTTCCATGTTGTGACTGTGGTTGATTTCTTGAAATCAAACCTCTCCTTGTACTAATTCTGATATGATTTGATCTAATCACTCACCTCCTCCTCATGCAGAACAGGACCTTCAATGAAAGGTAACCACCCAGGATTGAGTTTGGATAATGCGATGAAAGGTAACCACCCAGGATTGAGTTTGGATAATGCGACCCAGCCAAGCAACACTTGGAAAGGGTATTTTTGTAAAATGGTGTTGACAGCAGTACGATGTGCTCACCAAGTGTACCTTGAGATACTTTCGAGGGACACTCTAATTTCAACAGCTTTCTGGACGAATGCCTTGACCACTCTGTTCATGCATTCCGCACGTCCATTGGCTTAGTATGCATAGAATGCAGTTCTCTGATGCACAATACCATAGTCTCTCAAAAATCCATGCATTTCTTGAGAGACACCACATTGTCTGTAATGAGAAACCTGGAAATACCCTCACTGGCAAACTCATCCTTAAGAAAATCTATTACCACCCTGGTACTAACAGAGCTAACGCATTTGGTTGAGACCCACTTGGAACAGTAATACACTAAAAGAATCACAAATCTCTCAGCAGGATTAAGTAGCTCAAAAGGCCCCATAAGGTCCACCCAGGGTTGACCCAAGGTTCTCAAGGTATCTCTACAGGTGACAGTGGAGCAGCATTGGTGACTCTGTATTTGTCACTGGTAGCACACTCAAAGCACTCTAACTACCCTTTCTATCTATTTAAACCAGTAATTGCAGCACACCTCTAAGCAAACAATAACAATCATGTCACAAAAAATACAGAACATTCAATTGGGCTCTTGAAGAATTCTTTGTCGTCTTTTATTCTTTCCAACTCCAATCCCCTTTAGCCAAGCCAACGCATTTCGCCGAGGTTATCATAAACCAAATGGCTTCATCAGGGTTCAGTCTTTCTGTTTCGGCACCTCTATGTTAAGATTCGGTTTATTTTCCTTCCAACAAAGCCCGGTTTTGGAAATTCTTTTCAATCACTTTACATAACTTCAACGATTTTTTTCCCCCTCCTGACTTCTATACAATCGGGCAGTAAGTCATGGATCTCCCGTATTCTACTCTCTACGTGATTATTGCCAGCCTCCTTATCTTGTTCCATATTGCCGAGTATCTCTAGTTTAGAAATGCCAAGCTGCCGCCCGCTTGCTATATTGGGTCTCCCCCTCACAATCCGCTTCTCGAAGTCCAAGTGCAGGCGTGATATGATTGTTATTGTTTGATTAGAGGTGTGCTGCAATTACTGGTTTAAATTTGTGGTCAATCCTAGGATTGCAGAGTGAGAAGTAGGGGGTTCTCTTCTCCAAATTTTATTTGCAAGCACCCAAGAGATTAAGGAGGTATTATACATACTTAAGAGTGAACTGTCCCAGGAGCGCTAGAATTCTCCCATAAACACCCAAAGGACTACTTTTTCTACATGGCCATCCATTTTCGGCCACTAATAACTTTAACGGAGGCATGACTTAGTAAGATTTCTTCCCATGTGTTCTTCATGAGCCAGACTAATGTGCTTAGGCTTACTGGCATCAGGAGGTACTACCCTTTCCCCACGCATAAGTTGGCCTTGACAAAGGGTCAGTGAATTCCTAATGGACCAAAAGGGCAAAAGCTCAGAATCAATATTTTTGTTATTAGGTCAACCCTCAATGATAAAACGTGTCACAACAGGAAGTAGCGGATCTTCTAGGATGGCAGACTCCTAAACCCAACAAACATTAACAGAATCAGAGTCAAAAGTATCTCCACAACACTCAATAGGTAATCTCAATAAACAATCTGCTGCTTTGTTAGCAGAACCAGGGAGATATTGCACATGAAAATTGTACACTTCTTACCCTTCGGTCCATTGTTTAAGTCTTAGCGTAGGTCTTTCACTCTCAGCACAAGAGAACACTTGGACTAAAGGACGATGGTCTCACCTTACTAAGAAAAGAATCCGCAACAAGTAAAACTAGAAGTGCTTTACCACCCACACTGTGATTAAAGCTTCTCTTTCAATACCCGAATACTGCTGCTCAGGCCTTTTCAGCGCTCTAGATGCGTACGCAACAACTTTCTGTTCACCATCATCAATTTGGGAAAGTACAGCTTCAAGGCCACTAAACTGGCATCAGTGGTCAGGAAGGTTTTTTTTTTAGATTCAAAGTGACCTAAGGTTGGCATTTTCCCTATTGCATGGTTGATAGCATTACAGGCTGTGGCACACTCATGAGACCAGACAAAGTGTATTCCTTTCTTAAGAAGAGCTCTGATGGGCTCAACAGTGGAGGCAAAACCTTGGATAGATTTGGAATAGAACTCAGCGAGGCCAAGGAAAGACCTCACTTGTTCTTTGTCCGTTGGGGCATCTATAATACTTTTTGCCAGATCCAGCTTTGGGCAGATACCCTCCCCAGATATTACATGTACTAAATAACTGACAGAAGATACACTTAATCGACACTAAAGCCTATTCACAGTTAAACCCTTGTCAGCCAGTCTATGCAGAGTAATTCTCAAAATATTGTCATACTCCAAGTCATCTTTCCCATAAACCAATCTGTCGTCCTGGAAGAACATGATGTTAAGAACGTCAGCCAGGATAACCTTAATAATGCGCTGAAAATAGGCAGCTGCCGAGGCTAATCCAAAAGGCATCCTGATTAAACTGAAGGCTCCCAGTGGTGTCACAAAAGATGTAAGGTGCTTGCAGTCTGGATGGAGAGGTACTTGGTGGTAGGCCGAAGATAAGTCTAACACGCTGAGGACCTTAGAACCACCAAGCATGCTGATTGACTCAGATATATTAGGTAGTGTGTGACGATCCACCCATCTGCATCTATTCAGACTTGTCAAGTCAACACACATCCTAATATTCTTCCCTCCATCCTTAGGGGCCAAAACCACTGGGGCCAGCCATTCTGAAGATTCAATTTCCTACAATTATACCCAGGGTCACTAGCCTCTTAAGTTCACATCTCAGAGGTGCTAGCATCATATTGGGAACCTTTCTAACTTTGTGCACCCCAGGTACAGCTCCTAGCTTAAGTACAATGCGGTGCTCGAAATCTTTGAGTAACCCTAGGTTATCAGAGAAAACTTGTGGAAATTCATCAAAAAACTTGTTAAAAATGACATTGTGATCAACTAACATGACGAGGCGAGCATTCGGAGTGAGGATTATCCCCAAGTCTCTCTGATGTCTCCATCCAAGGAGGTTGTCACCACGCTTG
This sequence comes from Lissotriton vulgaris, assembly GCF_964263255.1. Taxonomy (NCBI): domain Eukaryota; kingdom Metazoa; phylum Chordata; class Amphibia; order Caudata; family Salamandridae; genus Lissotriton; species Lissotriton vulgaris. Next base: position 202,597,079 of record NC_141688.1, read on the forward strand.
GCAACATACATTTTTCCAATAGCCTCCTTTCCCTTGATGTGAATCTTCATGATGGCAGATCCTATTACATCAATGTGTGAGCCACCATAACAGACTAGGTTAATGTCAGGCGCAAGGAGTTGTGCCTCAGGAATAGTTTTGTCCCAATGTTCATTTCCCAACATGGTAAACAGAGATCCATAGTCTTCCAGAACCACAAACAACTTATCTCCGATCACCACATCGCATTCCGGCATGCTGATGAGGTCTGCCATGCCATAGCCCCTCATACTCAGCATGGTGGTTCTAGAAGTGACACTGGTGTCAACGTTCTCACACACATTCTCCACTGTATGTACTTTGCCACCAGACTTGCATACTCTGGCATAGTGGCCCTTGATGCCACACACATGACAGGTTTCATTCCACGCATAGCATTGAGGATAGTTAGAGGAGTGGTTGTTGCTGCCATATCTGTAACACTTTATATTAGAAACATCTGTGAAGTGTTTGGGTTTTGCCTCCACGCACAACTCTGGAGACACTGTCAACGTATTCTTGAGGTATCTCTCTTTGTGTCTATTCATGAATGCTACTGGAGGTTGGAACATGTTTATGTGTTGGTTTGTGGGCTTTCATCTCCTTGAACCAGCCGTAGGTGTTTTCCAATCCTTCAACAATGGCTACAGCTTCTTTGAGTGAAGGATTTCTAGATAATTTTTCTTGCACCCTAGAACTGTTGGTGCACCTAACGAGCTGATCACGAATCAATGAGTTAGTGAGGTCACCAAACTCACAGGTACGAACAAGTGTCCTTAGAGAAGCTATGTAGTTCCCAACTTTTTCATTAGGTTCCTGGATTCTCATGAAAAATGTGTGTCTTTACAAAAAAACATTAATACAAGGTCAAAAATACATCTCTAACATATTTATGGCCATCTCAAACACATCAGACGGGTCACCATCGGATGTATGACGGTACAACGCCTGCTTTTACAACGCGTACCGTTACCACGCAAGTTTTGCAACGCAAGTCGTTACAACGACTTGCATTGGGGGGCGCTGGATAGTGAATAGTTTAATTTACTATTCCAAATCCAGTCCCCATGGATAGTAGGGAAGGTGTTGGATAGTAAATTAAACTATTACCTATTCTAGAACGCCCTTCAGCGATAGTCGTTGTAATGACTTTGGTTGTTAAACCTGCGTCGTAACGGTACTTCGTTGTAAAAGTTCAGTTGGAAAGGACGTTCCCCCTCACCATCATCTACACCCACAGGGATTATGTCAATGCTCTCATAAATGCAGTGTCCCTCTATTCCGAGGTTATGGAGCAAAATAGCTTTTCTCCTGTTAGCAGAAAAATTGTCATCACCAATAGCCACCAAATAGAAGTCAAACAGGAGTTTCCACCTCTTCCATGGTACTAGTGGTTCACCTTTCTCACAAAGAAAGGGTGTAGGCTGGTTCTTTGAAGTGGCAGTGGTGATGACAACAGTTTAAGCAACAAATTGGTGAGACTCAAAGTGAATAGAAGAAGTAATACATAAATAAGTAAAAATTGGTAGCTGACAGAACATTTGCAGGCAAATGTCAAAGTTAGTTCATCAGCGTGTTACACACACTGATGAACTAACTGCTGCTGTCTCTTCAGCTCTCCTGGTAAAACTGTCTCACATGCGACGCTACCATGGAGATCGAACAGAACACTGCCAGTGACGCCTGAGGCTTGAGCCGGGCAGTCAGACTTTTAACTTCGTTTAGCTGTTTTTAAACTTGCTCTTGTGTTGCTCCTTTGTGTCCTATCCCCCCCCGCCTTCACGCGAGGAATTTTCGCGCTGCCTGTCTCCACCGATTGAGGGTGGAGGCATTTCTGCAAGCTCCCCTTTAAAATACTTTAATTGACTCACTGTATTCAGCGCTGCACCTCAGCTCCTCAGCCTCCCTCCCTGAGCGACCGGCCGATTCAGGGCTGACTCATCGGGTGCACGGTCGGAGAGACGGCCGCGGCCATTTTTGATTGGGTTGCCTCCCTGGTGGCGAGAGGCTACTGTATAAAAATAGTGGTAGGACTCCTTTCGCGAGAACACTGCCAGTGACGCCTGAGGCTTGAGCCGGGCAGTCAGACTTTTAACTTCGTTTAGCTGTTTTTAAACTTGCTCTTGTGTTGCTCCTTTGTGTCCTATCCCCCCCCGCCTTCACGCGAGGAATTTTCGCGCTGCCTGTCTCCACCGATTGAGGGTGGAGGCATTTCTGCAAGCTCCCCTTTAAAATACTTTAATTGACTCACTGTATTCAGCGCTGCACCTCAGCTCCTCAGCCTCCCTCCCTGAGCGACCGGCCGATTCAGGGATGACTCATCGGGGGCACGGTCGGAGAGACGGCGGCGGCCATTTTTGATTGGGTTAGCCTCCCTGGTGGCGAGAGGCTACTGTATAAAAATAAACGGCCGTAGCTTCGCGCAGCGGACGCGTACAGCGTGCGCGCCACAGTCGCGCCGGAGTCAAGCCAGAGTCCTGCCCGTCTGCGCCCGTCAGCGCTAGGGAAGCGCAAGGGCAGGGCTCTAGTCCTGGTTGGTGCGTATTGCTGTTCTGTTCTGTTCTGCTGCTGCCATGTACTCTAGATCTGATCTATATCACTTCCGCCCTACCCCTGCCCCTTGCTCGTCCCACTCTGTTTACCCCCTGCATGGCCCCTTCAGATGTCCTGACTGTTCTTTTACGCTTCCACCACCTACCCCTATCTCTACCTTTTGTCCTGCCCCCCGCGTGTCGTCAGAGCCTACAACCTTTAAGGTTTATCCTCTTAACGTTAGATCATTGGTTAAACACCACCTTGATATCCATGATCTACTTGATGAGTCCCCTGACATTCTTTTTATGTCCGAAACATGGCTCCATAACGACGCATCAGTAGCCATTAATTCTGCACTCCCCTCAGAGTATACTATCTATACCCACAATCGTGACTCCAGAGGGGGCGGCATCGCTGCCGCTATTAAAACTATATATCCTTGCACATGGAAGGTCATGGATATTGCAGGATGCGAAAGCGCTTACTTTTCAGTTTCTGTTAATCCGCATTTTTCTTTCTCCGGTCTACTTATTTATCGGCCACCTGGCCCCGATGCTGCTTTTAGAGCTGCTCTTCCCGATGTGGTTAGTTCTTTGGCCCTGAAAACTGCAAATTTTAATATTATTGGGGACCTCAATCTGCATTTTGATTCTTCTGGTCCCTCGGCGGCCACCAGTACATGTGCTGACTTGGAGGCTTTCCAACTTTTTCAATTAGTTCGACATAATACGCACATTGGTGGTCACATCCTAGATCCTTTTTTTACTTCCATAACATCGGCCAAAGTACTGCCCCCTAGACCTATGGCCTGGACAGACCACCACCTAATTGAATGCCATCTGTTACTTGAGGATCATCCTGTAGTCGCCTCTACTCCCGCTATCCTCAGGCGCCCTTGGAAAAAGCTAAAAATCAATGATTTTCATCAGTTGCTTGACGTAGTCCCTTTGGCCCCTTTTACAGATGTGGAATCCGGTTACAATTCTTACTGTAGCTGGCTTACCAATGCGCTAGACAAGCTTATTCCTCTTGCCCTGTCCAAACAACAGCGCACTCATTCCAGCCCCTGGTATGACGACACTCTTCGGCTACAAAAAAAATCGTGTAAACAAGCCGAAAGATTGTGGCGTAAGTCCTATGATCCGGCCAAGAAAGCCTTGTACCGCGCCACCACCAAGAAATATCATAGAGCTATTTGTAGGGCCCGAGCCTCCCACTTCTCTCGTGAGTTCAATGCTAGCAACAACCCTAGCAAACTTATCTTTAAAGCATTGAAAGACCTTGCCACCTGCAGAACCTCTACTACTGTGATCTGCTCTCCTTCCCATTGTGAGGATTTGGCCACTTTTTTTGTTGACAAAGTGGAAGGTATTTATCGCGCCTTTCCCAATTCTACTGACCCTCGCCACAGTGCCACAGCTACCTCTAAAACCCCTATGTCATTATCCCATCTCTCAGAGCTCTCTATGGAGGAGTTTGATAAACTTGCTATCAGGGTGAAATCAGGCTCTCCTAAAGACCCCCTGCGGCCTGCACAATTCAGAGATTCCCCTTCCTTTTGCCTCCCTCCTCTTCGTGAACTTATCAACCTGTCCTTGACTTCGGGTTCGGTACCCCTTGCCTGGAAACAGGCTCAGGTGGTCCCTATTCTGAAGAAACCTGCTCTGGACCCCAAAAAAGCAGAGAACTACCGCCCCATCTCGCTCCTCCCGTGGGCTGCCAAATTGACTGAGGCTCATGTCAATACCATTCTTGCTAACCATCTCCATTCTGCAAACATTTTAGATCCTACGCAGAATGGTTTTAGGCCCGGTCACAGTACTGAGACTGCGCTCCTGTACATGGCTGAACACCTTCGTATGCTGGTGGATTCTGGTCATACGGCGGCACTTGTGCTTCTCGATCTAAGTGCCGCCTTTGACACTGTCTCCCATGACATCCTACTCCAACGTCTGGTTGAGGCTGGGGTGGACAAGTTGGCTCTTGATTGGTTCAGATCTTTTCTATCTGATCGCTCCTTCAGGGTCACTACTCCCCCCTTCGAATCCACACCACATGCGATTGCCCAGGGAGTTCCACAAGGATCGGCTTTAAGCCCCACCTTATTTAATCTTTATGTCCAGCCGCTAGCTGATGTCGCCATGCGTGGGAACCTTTCCATCGTGTCCTACGCAGATGACACTCAGCTGGCGGTTGCACTTAGTGGGGCTTCCGATCTCGAAGCAGCCAAGTTCCGCGAGGGACTTATATCCGTGGCCCAGTGGATGAATGACAATTTCCTGCAATTGAACGCTAAGAAAACCGAGGTGCTCATTGTGGGAAAACAAATTCATCTGTGGGGCGATAGCTGGTGGCCTCAAGAGCTCGGCTCCACTCCTACCCCCGTTACTGAAGTAAAAAACCTCGGGGTGTGGTTTGACTCCCAGTTGAGTTTTTCTACCCACACAAAAAAGACTGCTGCATCTTGTTTTGGGATTCTGCGTCAGCTTCGGTCCACTTTTAAATTTTTTGACGCTCCCACCCGCCAACTTATCGTGCAAGCCATGATCTTGTCCAAATTGGACTACGCCAACTCCCTTTTTCTTGGAGTCAACCAGGCTGAGCTCTCCCGCCTCCAACGTGTTCAGAACGCTGCCGCCAGGGCTCTGGTTGGCTTGCCCAAATTCTGCTCAGCTAGGAGAACTATCTATAACCTCCATTGGCTTCCAGTGGCACAGAGAATTAAATTTAAAACTCTGATTTTGACTTTTAAAATCCTTAAATTCTCTTCCCCTCCCATTCTCCAGCAACTCATCTCTCCCTATGTGCCTACTCGCACTCTGAGGTCCTCTGCTTTACATCTTGCCACAATTCCCCGCTTTAAGAGATCCAGGGCTGGCGGACGTTCCTTTCAAGTCCTTGCTGCTAAGCTATGGAATTCATTGCCTGTCCACATCCGGGCCATTGAGGGGCTCCTCGCTTTCAGGAAGGCGGTAAAAACCTTCCTTTTCCCCTTGGCACCCTAGTTCTGTTGTTGTTGTGTTTTCTTAGTTCAGTCCCCTGGCTTTTGTCCTCGCGCCAGGACGCCCCTTTGCTGGGGCAGCTGCGCGCGTAATAAATCCAGTTAACATAACATAACATAACATAACATGCAACAGCAAATGCTTTAAATCATTACACCATTTTTTTCCTTAAGACACTGGGCAAGGCCCCAGCGTATCAGGGCTAAGCATGCAAAAATACATGCCTAGCCCTGCAAAGCTCGATGCGACATGTTTGTAGCATGCCTCTGAACCTCAACCAACAACCCACAAAGGTCATTCAACAGTCCACACTCTTTCAACCATACACTCAGAAATGACGTCATGGAGACTATGCAAACCAGAGCGTTTTGTGACATCATCAAGGTTGTGAAGCAGCACACAAATGAGACAGTACTATAAAATGTAAGAAACATTTTATTGCTTCATATGACAATGACTGTTCATGGGCAACTTCATGGGTAACATGGCCGGGTGTTTATAGTGACACGGTGTGGAATTCATCATCTCAACAGTACCGAACCCTGAAACAGCACCAGGGGGAACAGGCTGTGACCAGCTAGTCCTACCAGCCACCGGAGCTTGGAATCCATTCCTGGTTTTCAATAAAATCCCTTCAAGTGCTTTCTGGGTAGTACAATAATGTATGGTGACGTTCGCATGAAAACCAAGAAAGGAGAAATAAAAAAGGCATAAGGGTGCCTGGTGGTAGGTCAGAAACAGAAAAGAAGCTTCATGCTAGCCCCCCTACAGGAAACTTGAATCACAATCGGGGCTATTCAAAAAATATTTCGATTTCTAATTGATTGTTCAACATACAAGGCTACCATCGAAGGCACCAGTTACTGACCAGCAGAAGTCAAAAACAAACCAATAAAAAAAGCATTCGCTTTTGCAAGTTATTGGAACAAGATTGCTAACAAGCAAGAAAATGGAAAAGAACAGGTTGGTCAGAATTGATTTAACTCGTAAATGACGGTGCAGTTCTGCAGGCGGGGCGGGGTGCCCAGTTCATCACAGCACTGCCGTGGCTCTCTCAGCAGGCAGGTGACGAGTGGCCACTGAGGGGGCCTGCAGGTGGTTCCGGACCTCCAAGCCTCCAACTGACCCCGTGAAGAAAGGTGAAAGTGCCTGCAGGTGCAAGCCCGGCAAAGACAGCCCCGGATCCCTGCAACAGAACACACAGACAGGTTACATCTCCCACTTCTGGGAAACTCGAGAGCACCAGATGTGCGCCAAGGGGCAGATTTAATTAAATAAATTCCAAAACAAAAAATTCCACAAGTCAGCGATCAGAAAACACTGGAGGGGCACATTTTAAACAAGCAGAGGCAAAGCAATTGGTCTCGCCTGCGACACCTATTGGCTTTGTCTTGCTATGCAGTATGGGTAAAACTAAATTATTTTGTTCCCCCAAGGCATAAAGGAGGTAGTCAGGACGTGAAAGAAAGATTCTTGTGGGGGCAGAAGACTGGCGAGAGGGCATAGTGGAGAATACGAATAATGGAAGGCGGGTGGGCAGGAGGGGCTGGATCATACAGAGGGAGAACAGAGGGTGGACTGGAGGGTCTGAGGGCAATCACCCAGGCAATGGAGGGTGGGAGGAAGGAGGTGTGGAATTGCACATGGACAATTGAGAGAGTGGGGACAGGAGGGGTGGGGAAAGAACAGGGTTGGGACAGGGGGGATGGTATATTCACATGGACAACAGAGGGTGGATAGGCATTAATAGGGACTGAGGGAGTATCAGGGAGGGGGAGAAGTACTCCAGGGAGACAGCTGAAAAACACACACACTCTCATTGTGTGCTCAAACAAAAAAGTAAAAAATAGTGCCAGAAAAAAGAGCAGTGGAAAGACACAAGTAATGTGTTTATTCTCCGGGGGAGGGACAAACACACGAAGAGGAAGGTACCATATTGAAGCGGACGAATATGAAGCAAGCAAACGAGAGTGACAATGAAGCCACCCTATGGTAAGCAATGGCAGCAACTGAGCCCCCCTGTAAGGTAAGACAAGTTCTTACAAGGCTATCAGGGGCAAGGCCTAAAAACGTACGGTATGATCTGGAGCATAAAAAATCTGGAGGTCAATCTACGACACGTTGAGAGAAATATAAAGAAAAAGAAACAAGACTAACCCTAACCTTACTTAAAGACCATTGCGAATCAGTCAGATTTCCATCAACTGCCCCACAAGGCCAGTGTCATCATCTGGATATCCTTCTTCACTCACCATTCATTCTCTTGGGCACAACAAGAGGTGATATGGTGTGATTTTCGCATCGGTCCTTATGACCATTATATGAAAAGGCACAAGCAGAATGACACAAACAAAGGAGACTGCAGTAACCTATTTCGAAACCCAGTCTACTACTATATCTGAAGGATAACTCCTCAGTTGTATGATGGAAAAAGATGAATAACGTGCAGTGCAAATAGCGTGGTGATCTGAAAAGGAGAAGTGAGAGAGAAACCTTTTATTCTGAAAACTCTCACCAACTCACAGATGCGACATTGACCAAATATTTCGCTGCCTATAGAAAAGCGGTCGAGTAGTTTCAGCCTTCACTGGCCTGTAGCCCAGGCTTTCTTCAGGACCTTTATTTATATAAAGCTACTGCATACGTGAAAAAACATCCAAATTAACCAGTGTAGTTATGTGCTTATCATATTACCTGCATATAGGCAGAAGGATTGTCACACCTGAAAAATAAAAATAAAACTAGCAATATATAACGTCCATCTTTTAAGCATACATCATGATCGAATACTTATTGCTCAGTTTAAATTATACAATCATCTCAACGGTCCGTAGATAAAATATAATGAAGTAGAGTACCTCACAGCCTAGGTAACAGGTACACTCACCTGTCCTATATGAGGTATCAGCCCACCTCACCCGGTAAACACTCAGGTGTGTGAGACCCCGCCCTGTAAATAAGATAGACACACTTTAGGGGGGATCAGACTCTTCAAAGTAAGAGATATAATACAGCAATACTTTTCACCTTGTTCTCAAACCCACACGTGCGGCCCGAGCACGTAGCCTCATCCTATGACTAAGCCTCTGACTTTCATAGAGTCTCATGTCAAGAGTATCCTTCGTGTAGATCTCACTTCACAGATTCTGTTGACTGTTCTTTACTACTGATATTGCGCACTCCTCGTACGTATACTGCTAAGTGTATGTTGTATAAAAGTAGCAGTAATCAACAGGCTGCATGCATGTACCCCCTTTAGAAACATATAAAAATTAAAAAAAATATTTTTAATATAATATATTTTTTAAAAGGCCACCTGTCTCCTATCAATGGACAGGCATCTCTGTTGCCAAACCTGAGTACCTTCAGCGTCCCACCCAAAAGTATAGTAGCCGGGTCCATTGTACAAACCCTGAGCTGCTCTTGTAGCGGTATTCACCCTCACCGAGTCTTTACTATAAGTAGAGAAAGAAAGACTCGTTTCAAAAACAGCTAGGTCTTCATCCCCGCGCGCAATCTTACTAACGCTGAAGATACTCAGGTTTGGCAACAGATATATTATTTAAAAAATATTTTTTAATTTTTATATGTTTCTAAAGGGGGTACACGTGTGGGTTTGAGAACAAGGTGAAAAGTATTGTTGTATTATATCTCTTACTTTGAAGAGTCTGATCCCCCCCTAAAGTGTGTCTGTCACCTGAGTTTTTACCGGGTGAGGTGGGCTGATACCTCATATAGGACAGGTGAGTGTACCTGTTACCTAGGCTGTGAGGTACTCTACTTCATTATATTTTATCTACGGACCGTTGAGATGATTGTATAATTTAAACTGAGCAATAAGTATTCGATCATGATGTATGCTTAAAAGATGGACGTTATATATTGCTAGTTTTATTTTTATTTTTCAGGTATGACAATCCTTCTGCCTATATGCAGGTAATATGATAAGCACATAACTACACTGGTTAATTTGGATGTTTTTTCACGTATGCAGTAGCTTTATATAAATAAAGGTCCTGAAGAAAGCCTGGGCTACAGGCCAGTGAAGGCTGAAACTACTCGACCGCTTTTCTATAGGCAGCGAAATATTTGGTCAATGTCGCATCTGCGAGTTTTTACTAGGTTGGTGAGAGTTGTCAGAATAAAAGGTTTCTCTCTCACTTCTCCTTTTCAGATCACCACGCTATTTGCACTGCACTTTATTCATATTTTTCCATCATACAACTGAGGAGTTATCCTTCAGATATAGTAGTAGACTGGGTTTCGAAATATGTTACTGGGGAAACAGCCGTTACAACGCAACTTTTACAACACACTACCATTACAAGGCAACTTTTACAACGCAGGATCCATTACAACGCATGCCTTTACAACGCATGACATTACATAGCAGATGCTATTACAACGCATGCCATTACAACGTAAGTATAGATAAGTATATAATTTTATTTGATCTTTTATTTAATTCATAACATTATTGAATTAATTTAATTAATATTAAAAATAAATAAATATTTTAATTTATGTATTTTTATAAAATAAATTAAATATATGGGGTGTTTGGGTATTTTTAGGGTTCAGGGCTAGGTTTGGGTTATGGGGTACAGGGGTATTTTTAGGGTTCAGGGCTAGGTTTGGGTTATGGGATACAGGGGTATTTTTAGGGTTCAGGGCTAGGTTTGGGTTATGGGGTACAGGGGTATTTTTAGGGTTCAGGGCTAGGTTTGGGTTATGGGGTACAGGGGTATTTTTAGGGCTCAGGGCTAGGTTTGGGTTTTGGGGTACAGGGGTATTTTAAGGGTTTAGTTTAAAAATAGTACTTTATATCAATTAAATAAATTAATTTAAGTAATTTTAATATTAATTTAAAAAAGTTGACTAAAAATTAATTATTAAAAAAATATAAGTAAATATTTATTAATTACATTTAAAAAAAATAATATACTTACCTATACTTACGTTGTAATGGCTTGCGTTGTAATAGCATCTGCTATGCAATGTCATGCGTTGTAAAGGCATGCGTTGTAATGGATCCTGCGTTGTAAAAGTTGCGTGGAATTGGTATGCGTTGTGAAAGTATGCGTTTTAACGTCATACAACCATGTTACTGCAGTCTCCTTTGTTTGTGTCATTCTGCTTGTGCCTTTTCATATAATGGTCATAAGGACCGATGTGAAAATCACACCATATCATCTCTTGTTGTGCCCAAGAGAATGAATGGTGAGTGAAGAAGGATATCCAGATGATGACACTGGCCTTGTGGGGCAGTTGATGGAAATCTGACTGATTCGCAATGGTCTTTAAGTAAGGTTAGGGTTAGTCTTGTTTCTTTTTCTTTATCTTTCTCTCAACGTGTCGTAGATTGACCTCCAGATTTTTCATGTATTAAATAGAGTGAATTTGGGGATTGAATCTGGTGAGGTGGGTAAACTGTCCCTTAGACCCTTGTCCCTTGTGGATGTGTAGATAGTATGATCTGGAGCATCGCATTTGTAGAGTCTGTGATCTGAGACTCTGAGATTTCCACAACTAATTTGCAGATCTGGCTTTCAGGCCTGCGTCACAGCCCATCACAAGACTTTATCACCAGTATCTTTGCATACCGTGGACACTGCTATGATTTGAGCCATGCATACATTTCCCCATCTAGGTGTTAATCACAGAAGCGATACAAAACAGGGCAGACTTTAGTAATAATAGCCCACACGGAGGATTTGTAACCCTGTGTGTTGAGCGTCTTGAGTATATATTCCAATCCTCTCACTTAGTGATTGTGGCATGTGTATCCTGGGCACCCAAAAATAAAAACAATCACAAACCATGCAGACCGACAAGTCACAATAATTTGACTCTAAAGTAGAATGCCCACGGTTTACAGACAGTAGCCAAAAATGAGGGAAGTGTGGTATGGCCATTGGGCTGGTTCCAGCTCGAACGCCTTCATCCTGGTGGACCCCAAGTAGAGCGGGAAGATGGGTAGCAGAGAAGTCCTCTGTCCCAATTCTTTACTGGATGCTTCCACCACTTTCTCTTCCTGTTTTGTCCTGGCGGAGAGGGCACTTGACTGGGTACGTTTTGCTACCACCTGCTGCCCCTCAGTCCACCACCCAATCATTTAAGACTGAATGTTGAGTCAAGGCCAGCTGAAGTCCTAAAGAACTAGAAGAGTGCCTTTTCAGGAATCTATTCTGCAATACAGCTGTACTACTTGCCAAGAAGGCCAACCAATTTTTCCCACGTTGAATCTCATAGGAATGACCAATAAAACACAGTGGTTGTATTCCATATCTGCTATTATAGACCAACAAGGAGCCAGAAATGTGGGCCTGGCATCCCTCCGAGCTAGGAGCCTCCTGCCCTGATCCAAGTATTTGTATGCAAGCTCAGTCTACTGTTAGCATGTGTCCCCCTCTACTGCAGAGTGTATGCACGTGTACTAAGATCAGACTGTGTGAAGGGCTTTGGTATGTTCTTGAGTAGTGGTACTCAAAGTACGGTCGAGCAGCTCGACAGACATCTGGGAACCCTGGTTGCACCAGAGAAAGAGGCTCGGGGTTCGTTTTTGGTTCATTCTGCTAGCCAAGAAGCATCATTTTGTGATTCTGGGCTTTGTTTCTAAAGCTAGTTCGCCATGTTTTATGAGCAAAACTGCCCTAACATAGAACACGCTGAAATGACTCTAGAAACAAAGCCCAGAATAGGAATAGCTATGAAAACGATGTTGCAAAGGCATGTTGTTTATGCCTTTCTGGCAATGGGCTTTGTTTCAACCGGCTGGAAGCGGGCGATGGTTTCCCCCATCCTAAAGAAGCCCTCACTGGACCCAGACAAGCCTGAAAACTATCGGCCTATCTCTTTGCTTCCCTGGCCTACCAAAGTAATGGAGGCCCATGTCAACAAAGTTCTCTCGGCCCACCTCATCCAGTTTAACATCTTGGATCCCACCCAAAATGGCTTCCGTGCTGGTCACAGCACGGAGTCTGCCCTTCTCTCCATGGCTGAACACCTACGCACAGTGACGGATGCGGGGCAGACAGCGGCGCTCGTTTTATTAGATCTGAGCGCCGCGTTCGACACCGTGTCCCATCCTATCCTGTTGCATCGCCTGGAGGAGGTCGGGCTGGGTGGCTCTGCCCTCCAGTGGTTTCGCTCTTTCCTGAACGATCGTTTCTTTAGCGTTGCGCTGCCACCGTACCAGTCCCAATTCCTTCCTCTGAGACAGGGGGTCCCGCAAGGCTCCTCGCTGAGTCCCACGCTTTTCAATCTGTATGTGAGACCGCTGGCTGAGATCGTCAAGCAATGGGACATGACTATGGTCTCGTATGCTGACGATACTCAGCTAGCGGTGACTATCAGCGGGGATGCGGACCGGGATGCCCCCAGGTTTCAGAGTGGACTTAGGGCGGTGGCAAGCTGGATGAAGAACAACTGTCTCCAGCTCAACGCGAAGAAAACCGAGATCATGATCGTTGGCAGGAAGGCGGAACTGTGGGGGGACAAGTGGTGGCCCATTGAACTGGGGCCGGTCCCTCTCGCGGTCACTGAACTTAGGAATCTGGGAGTGTGGATGGATCCCGCTCTCAGTTACGAGGGCCACTCGAAGAAAATCGCGGCCGGCTGTTTTGGCATCTTGCGGTCGCTGAGGCCCATTCTTAAGTTCTTTGACCGTGGTACCAGGCAGCTGATAGTCCAGGCCACGGTATTATCTCGCCTGGACTATGCCAGCTCGCTTTTGGTAGGGACCAACGTGGCGGAGACTACCCGCCTTCAACGAGTGCAGAATGCCGCGGCTAGAGCCATTGTAGGCTTACCCCGAAGGAGCTCTGTCTCAGGAGTCTTGAGATCCTTGCATTGGCTCCCCATTAAATCACGCATCCAGTTCAAGGTGTTGTGCTTGGCGTTTAAGATCTTGAGGGGAGTAGGTCCGCCAATTCTTGCTGACCTCCTGTCGTGGTATGTTCCTTCCCGCGCTTTGAGATCGGGAAGCCAAGCGCTCGCGGTGGTCCCCCGATACAGGTTGTGTCGGGCTGGTGGTCGCTCTTTTCGGGTGAGGGCGGCTGAACTCTGGAATTCCCTCCCAGTGGACTTGCGGCTACTGACTGACCTCTTGGCCTTTCGCAAAGCTCTGAAAACGTTTCTTTTTTAACCCCTTCCATGCTCATGACGGAACGGTTCCGTCATGAGCGTCGGTTGAGCTGTGCTCATGACGGAACCGTTTCGTCATAAGCCGATAGGCTCATTAGAACCTTCAGCACAGCGCGAAATTTTGCGCCGCGCTGAAGGGGTTAAATAGATCTTTTATCTGTGTTGTGTTTCTGCTATCTGTTGCACATTGCCTGCCATGCGCCAGGACGCCCCTTAGCTGGGGCAGCTGTGCGCAATACAAAAGTGCATAACATAACATAACATAACAGTTCCTCAGGCTTAGTTTAGAGGACAGTGGAGAAGCATAAAAAAGGCAAGGAAACTGATCATGAGCACAGTGGGGCAGGGTCAGTGAGAGAGGTCAGGCAGCCAGTTAAAATGAACAAAATGTTCTGTATCTATTTTTGGTCTTATAACCTAACAGAACGTAAACTTTACAAAAAAAGATTTGAAAGAAATAATTTACTAGAAATCTTTGGGAAATGTTTTTTGTTGGGGTTTTTTCCATACCCATAATCTACCACCCTACTCTGTCTCCTTGAGAATGCCACCTCACTAATGTGGCCCTTGGGCACATACCAAACTGAAGGTTTTGGCCCCAGAGAAAATGTTTGTGAGTACCCATGTTCTGGAGTCTATGCAGGTGTGCTTAGAGCAGAGTAGGTAACGGAATCTACTATATTCTATAGTCTATATAGGTGTTCCGAGATCAGAGTAGGTCCTTGAATCGGTTTGGTTATAAGAGTGTATGCAGGTGTACTGAGACCAGAGTCTGTTGTGGAAACTGTTAGTTTCTGAATTGTATGTCATGGGATCTTATGTTCTAGAGTGTATGCATGTGTAGCGACTGTCATGGAATTTGTTCGGTACTAGAATGTATGAGTGCAAGTGTACTGAGGTCAGACTGTGTTGCGAACTCTGCTAGAGTCTATCCAGGTGTACTGAGAATGGACAGTGTTATGATACACGTTATGATCCAGAAAGCATTCAGGTACTGAGATCAGTCTTTTGTGGAATGAGCTATGTTCTAGAGCAGAAGCAGTTGAAATGACATCAGACTTCCGTGGAATCCGTTATGCTCTACAGTCAATGCAGGTGTTATGAGATCCGACTGTGCCATGGAATCTTTTATGTTCTAGAGTCTAGGCATGTGAAATGAGATTAAACAGTGCCGCGGAATCTGTTAGGTTCTAGAGCGCATGAGGTGTAATGAGATCACACTGCGCCACAGAATCGGTTATTTTCTAGAGCGCATGTAGGTGTAATGAGATCATACAGTGTTGCAGAGTCTGTTATGTTCTAGAGCGCATGCAGATGTACTGAGATCGTACTGTGTTGAGGTATACATGATGTTCTAGAGCGCATGCAGTTGTAATGAGATCAGACTGTACCACGGAATCTGTTATGTTCTAGAACCCATGTAGTAGTGATGGGAGCAGACTGTGCCTTGAAATCTGTTATGTTCTAGAGATGAGATCGTACTGTGTTGAGGTATGTTGAGGTATCCTTTATGTTCCAGAGTGCATGCAGGGGTAATGAGATAAGACTGTGCCACGGAATCTGCTATGTTCTAGAGCTCATGCAGGTGTAATGAGATCAGACTATGCCGTGGAATCTGTTGTGTTCTAGATTGCACGTAGGTGTAATGAGATCAGACTGTGCTGCAGAATTTTTTAGATCCTAGTACGCATGCAGGTGTGCTGACATCGGACTGTGCTGAGGTATCCGTTATGTTCTAGAGCGCATGCATGTGTAATGTAATCATACTGTGCCATGGAATCTGTTATGTTCTAGAGCGCATGCAGGTGTAATGAGATCAGACTGTGTTGTGGAATCTGTGATGTTCTAGAGCACATGCAGGTGTACTGAGATTGAACTATGTTGACGTATCCGTTATGTTCTAGAGCTCATGCAGGTGTAATGAGATCAGACTGTGCCAGAGAATCTGTTATGTTCTAGAGTGTATGCAGGTGAAATGAGATCAGACTGTGCCACGGAATCTGTTATGTTCTAGAGCGCTTGCAGGTGTAATGAGATCAGACTGTGCCACGGTTTCTGTTATGTTCTAGAGCGCATGCAGTTGTAATGAAATCAAACTGTGTCGCAGAATCTGTTTTATTCTCGAGTCTATGCAGGTGTACTGAGATTGGACTGTGTCGACGTATCCGTTGTGTTCTGGAACGCATGCAGGTCTAAAGAGATCAAACTGTGTTGTGGAATCTGTTATGTTCCTGAGCGCATGCAGGTGAAATTAGATCATGTTTTGTCGTAGAATCTATTATGTTCTAGGGCGCATGAAGGTGAAATTAGATCAGACTGTGTAGCAGTATCTGGTATGTTCTATAGCGCATGAAGATGAAATGAAATAAGACTGTGTTGTGGAATCTGTTATATTCTAGAGCACATGCAGGTGTACTGAGATCGGACTGTGTTGAGGTATCCATTATGTTCTAGAGTGCATGCAGGTGTAATGAGATCAGACTGTGCCACAGAATCGGTTATGTTCAAGTGCGCATGCAGGTGAAATGAGATCAGACTGTGCTGCGGAATCGGTTATGTTCTAGAGTGTATTCAGGTGTACTGAGATCGGACTGTGTTGAGGTTTCTGTTATGTTCTAGAGAGCATGCAGGTGTAATGAGATCAGACAGTGCCATGGAATCTGTTATTTTCTAGAGCGCATGCAGGTGTAATGAGCTCAGACTGTGCCACGGTATCTGTTATGTTCTAGAGCGCATGCAGGTGTACTGAGATCGTACTGTATTGACGTAGCTGTTGTGTTCTGGAGCGCATGCAGATGTAATGAGATTGGACTGTGTTAAGGAATCTGTTATGTTCCAGGGAGCATGCAGGTGAAATTAGATCATGCTCTGTCGCGGAATCTGTTATGTTCTAGGGCGCATGAAGGTGAAATGAGATCAGACTGTAGCAGAATCTGTTATGTTCTAGACAGCACGCAGGTGTAATGAGATCAGACTGAGTCGCAGAATCTGTTAGGTACTAGAGCGCATGCAGGTGAAATGAGATCAGACTGTCACAGAATGTTATGTTCTAGAGCGCATGCAGGTGTAATGAGATCAGACTGTGCTGCGGAATCTGTAATGTTCTAGAGCAGGGTCTCCAAACCGGTCCTGGAGGGCCGGATCCATGCCAGATTTTTAAAATAACTACATGTATCTCAATGGGGATATCCAAAAAATATGGCATGGATATGGCACTCCAGGACCGGTTTGGAGACACCTGTTCTAGAGTGTATGCAGGTGTACTGAGATCGGACTGTGATGAGGTTTCTGTTATGTTCTAGAGCGCATGCAGGTGTACAGAGATCAGACTGTGTTTTGGAATCCGTTACGTTCTAGAGCGCATGCAGGTGTAATGAGATCAGACTGTGCCACGGAATCTGTTATGTTCTAGAGTGTATGCAGGTGTAATGAGATCAGACTGTGTCACGGAATCTGTTATGTTCTAGAGTGTATGCAGGTGTACTGAGATCGGACTGTGATTAGGTTTCCTTTATGTTCTAGAGAGCATGCAGGTGTAATGAGCTCAGACTGTGTCACAGTATCGGTTATGTTCTAGAGCGCATGCAGTTGTAATGAGATCAGACTGTGTCGCGGAATCGGTTATGCTCTCGATTCTATGCAAATGTACTAAGATCAGACTGTGTCGATGTATCCGTTATGTTCTGGAGCCCATGCAGGTGTAATGAGATCGGACTGTGTTGTGGAATCGGTTATGTTCCAGGGGGCATGCAGGTAAAATTAGATTATGCTGTGTCGAGGAATCTATTATGCTCTAGGGCGCATGAAGGTGAAATGAGAGCAGACCGTGTCGCAGATTTTGTTATGTTTTAGAGCGCATGCAGGTGAAATTAGGTCAGACTGTGCCGCGGATTCTGTTATGTTCTAGAGCACAGGTAGATGTAATGAGATCAAATTGTGTCATAGAATCTGTTACGTTCTGGAGCGCAAGAAGGTGAATTGAGACCAGACTGTGTCGCAGAATCTGTTATGTTGTAGAGTGCAAGCCGGTGTAATGAGTTCAGACTGTGCCGCAGACTCTTATGTTCTAGAGCGCATAAAGGTGTAATGAGATCAGACTGTGTCACAGACTCTTATGTTCTAGAGCACCTGAAGGTGTAATGAGATCAGACTGTGTCGCAGACTCTTATGTTCTAGAGCACCTGAAGGTGTAATGAGATCAGACTGTGTCGCAGAATCTGTTATGTTCTATAACGCATGAAGGTGAATTGAGACCAGACTGTGTCGCAGAATCTGTTATGTTGTAGAGCGCATGAAAGTGTAATGAGATAAGACTGTCGCAGACTCTTATGTTCTAGAGCACATGCAGGTGTAATGAGATCAGACTGTGTCGCAGAATCTGTTATGTTCTAGAGCGCATGTAGGTGTAATGAAATCAGACTGTGTCACGGATACTGTTATGTTCTAGAGCGCATGCAGTTGTAATGAGATCAGACTGTGTCGCAGAATCTGTTATGTTCTAGATTCTATGTAGGTGTACTAAAATCAGATAGTGTCGACGTATCCGTTGTGTTCTGGGGCCCATGCAGGTGTAATGAGATCGGACAGTGTTGTGGAATCTGTTATGTTCTAGAGCGCATGCAGATGTAATTAGATCATGCTGTGTCGCCGAATCTATTATGTTCTAGGGCGCATGAAGGTGAAATGAGATCAGACTGTGTCGCAGAGTCTGTTATGTTCTAGAGCGCATGATGGTTAATTAAGACCAGACTGTGTCGCAGAATCTGTTATGTTGTATAGCCCAAGCAGGTGTAATGAGTTCACACTGTGTGGCAGAATCTGTTATGTTATTGAGCACATGAAGGTGTTATAAGATCAGACTGTGTCGCAGAGTTTGTTATGTTATTGAGCGTATGAAGGTGAAATGAGATCAGACTGTGTCGCAGAATCTGTTATGTTCGAGAGCGCATGAAGGTGAAATGAGATCAGACTGTGTCGCAGAATCTGTTATGTTCGAGAGCGCATGAAGGTGAAATGAGATCAGACTGTGTCGCAGAATCTGTTATGTTCTAGAGCGCATGATGGTTAATTAAGACCAGACTGTGTCGCAGAATCTGTTATGTTGTATAGCCCAAGCAGGTGTAATGAGTTCACACTGTGTGGCAGAATCTGTTATGTTATTGAGCACATGAAGGTGTTATAAGATCAGACTGTGTCGCAGAGTTTGTTATGTTATTGAGCGTATGAAGGTGAAATGAGATCAGACTGTGTCGCAGAATCTGTTATGTTCGAGAGCGCATGAAGGTGAAATGAGATCAGACTGTGTCGCAGAATCTGTTATGTTCGAGAGCGCATGAAGGTGAAATGAGATCAGACTGTGTCGCAGAATCTGTTATGTTCTAGAGCGCATGATGGTTAATTAAGACCAGACTGTGCCGCAGATTCTGTTATGTTCTAGAGCGCATGATGGTTAATTAAGACCAGACTGTGTCGCAGAATCTGTTATGTTCGAGAGCGCATGCAGGTGTAATGAGATCACACTGTGTGGCAGAATCTTTTATGTTCGAGAGCGCATGCAGGTGTAATGAGATCAAACTGTGCCACAGAATCTGTTATGTTCTAGAGCGCATGAAGGTGTAATGAGATCAGACAGTGTTGCGGAATCTGTTATGTTCTAGAGCGCATGAAGGTGTAATGAGATCAGACTGTGTTGCGGAATCTGTTATGTTCTAGAGCGCATGCATGTGTCATGAAATCAGACTGTCGCAGAATCTGTTATGTTCTAGAGCGCATGAAGGTGTAATGAGCTCAGACTGTGTCGCGAAATCTGTTTTGTTCTAGAGCGCATGAAGGTGTAATGAGCTCAGACTGTGTCGCAGAATCTGTTTTGTTCGAGAGCGCATGAAGGTGAAAAGGGACACCGTGAAATTGGAAGACTCGGAAGGTGCATACGAAGGGGCCATACGTATTATAGTAATGTTTCACTTTCTGTAGCTAAGGATTGTTGGATTTTTGTATATGAACTGGAAACACTATACGTAAGTTCATATCATTTTATGAAAAAAGGGTAGATAGCAAGACAGTTGTGGGAATATTTGTTGGTGGAACAAAGTAGTTGAATTTGGTAAGAGTATTCGTGGTAACGCACTTTCGTAGAACAGTTACTTTGTTGATTGGTTACCTGAAAATCCATGAAACGCTGCACCCCGGCTGCCGCTGCTTAGATAAGGGGAGTGAATACGGATTCAGACTTGGATCAGGCAGCAATGTTACCCTTTGGACAGAGGCGAGCACATGCTGCCATCACTACTTTACCACCAAAAACAAGAAAAGGAAACAAGCATTTGCAATGCAATAGGTCTCGCATTAGGAAACTTTGAGCTATTAGTCTTGTAAATGATTTTTTTTTATTTATGTGTTGGTTTTGAAAATAGCTAAATTAATAGCTTTGTCATTTACAATGACAATAGTTATAACTTTCGCAAATGTGACACCTATAGCATTTGTAATGCAACATGTTTTGTATTTACGTGACTTAGATGTATTGATATTACAAATAACAATGGCTTTTAATTTTTTAAAATAATTAATACTTGAATAAAAGTGATTGTAATTTATAATGGCAATAGCTTAAACTTTTGTAAAGAACTTTTGTGAAGATTATGTTAAGTGTATTTTATTGTGACGAAAATCCAAGAACAGAAGTGAAATATTAACATCTTTTTGTGACATTTGTAATAAAGGTTGAAACATTGAGAAAATATATTTGAACCAGTTGTTGTTGAATGGTTGCACAGATTGATGATGTGATGGCGCGGAGTGATGTTGTGGTGGCGACGAGTGATGCTGTGGTGTTTAGTGATGCTGTGGTAGCGCATAGTGATGTTGTGGTGCCCCTGAGTGATGCTGTGGTGGTGCTGAGTGATGCTGTGGTGGTGCTGAGTGGTGCTGTGGTGGTGCTGAGTGATGCTGTGATAGTGTTGAGTGGTGCTGAGTGATGATGTGGTGGTGCTGAGAGATGCAGTGGTGGTGCTTATGGTGGTGCTGAGTGGTGCTGCTGAGTGATGCTGTGGTGGTGCTGAGTGGTGTTGTGTTGGTGCTGAGTGATGCTGTGGTGGTGCTGAGTGATAATGTGGTGGTGCTGAGTGATAATGTGGTGGTGCTGAGTGGTGCAGTGGTGGTGCCGAGTGGTGCTGTGGTGGTGCCGAGTGGTGCTGTGGTGGTGCTGAGTGGTGCTATGGTGGTGCTGAGTGATGATGTGGTGGTGCTGAGTGATGCTGTGGTGGTGCTGTGGTGGTGCGTAGTGATAATGTGGTGGTGCTGAGTGATAATGTGGTGGTGCTGAGTGGTGGTGCTGAGTGGTGCTGTGGTGCTGTGGTGGTGCTGAGTGATAATGTGGTGGTGCTGAGTGTTGCTGTGGTTGTGCTGAGTGTTGCTGTGGTGGTGCTGAGTGGTGCTGTGGTGGTGCTGAGTGATGCTGTGGTGGTGCTGAGTGGTGCTGTGGTGGTGAGTGATGCTGTGGTGCTGAGTGATGCTGTGGCGGTGCTGAGTGATAATGTGGCGGTGCTGAGTGATAATGTGGCGGTGCTGAGTGATAAT
This sequence comes from Lissotriton vulgaris, assembly GCF_964263255.1. Classification (NCBI taxonomy): domain Eukaryota; kingdom Metazoa; phylum Chordata; class Amphibia; order Caudata; family Salamandridae; genus Lissotriton; species Lissotriton vulgaris. The sequence continues at coordinate 202,618,357 of NC_141688.1, forward strand.
GTGGTGGTGCTGAGTGATAATGTGGTGGTGCTGTGGTAGTGCTGAGTGATAATGTGGTGGTGCTGTGGTAGTGCTGAGTGGTGCTGTGGTGATGCTGAGTGATGCTGGGGTGCTGCTGAGTGATGCTGGGGTGGTGCGGGGTGGTGCTGGTTGATGCTGGCGTGGTGCTGTGGTGGTGCTGAGTGATAATGTGATGGTACTGTGGTGGTGCGGAGTGATGCTGTGGTGGTGCTGAGTGTTGCTGTGGTGGTGCTGAGTGGTTCTGTGGTGGTGCTGAGTGGTGCTGTGGTGGTGCTGAGTGGTGCTGTGGTGGTGCTGAGTGGTGCTGAGTGGTGCTGTGGTGGTGCTGAGTGGTGCTGTGGTGGTGAGTGATGCTGTGGTGCTGAGTGATGCTGTGGCGGTGCTGAGTGATAATGTGGCGGTGCTGAGTGATAATGTGGCGGTGCTGAGTGATAATGTGGTGGTGCTGAGTGATAATGTGGTGGTGCTGTGGTAGTGCTGAGTGGTGCTGTGGTGATGCTGAGTGATGCTGGGGTGCTGCTGAGTGATGCTGGGGTGGTGCGGGGTGGTGCTGGTTGATGCTGGCGTGGTGCTGTGGTGGTGCTGAGTGATAATGTGATGGTACTGTGGTGGTGCGGAGTGATGCTGTGGTGGTGCTGAGTGTTGCTGTGGTGGTGCTGAGTGGTGCTGTGGTGGTGCTGAGTGGTGCTGTGGTGGTCCTGAGTGATGATGTGGTGGTGCTGAGTGGTGCTGTGCTGGCGCTGAGTGATAATGTGGTGGTGCTGAATGATGCTGTGGTGGTGCTGAGTGGTGCTGTGGTGGTGTTGAGTGGTGATGAGTGGTGGTGCTGAGTGGTGCTGCTGAGTGATGCTGGGGTGGCGCTGAGTGATGCTGAGTGGTGCTGTGGTGGATCGGAGTGATAATGTGGTGGTGCTAAGTGGTGCTGTGGTGGTGCTGAGTGATAATGTGGTGGTGCGGAGTGATGCTGTGGTGGTGCTGAGGTGGTGCTGAGTGATGCTGTAGTGGTGCTGAGTGATAATGTGGTGGTGTGGAGAGATAATGTGGTGGTGCTGAATGGTGCTGTGGTGGTGCTGAGTGGTGCTGTGGTACTGCTGAGTGGTGCTGTTGTGGCGCTGAGTGATAATGTGGTGGTGCTGAGTGGTGCTGCTGAGTGGTGCTGTGGTGGTGCTGAGTGATAATGTGGTGGTGCTGAGTGGTGCGGTGGTGGTGCTGAGTGGTGCGGTGGTGGTGCTGTGGTTGTGCTGTGGTGGTGCTGAGTGGTGCTGTGGTGGTGCTGAGTGATGCTGTGGTTGTGCTGAGTGATAATGTGGTGGTGCTCCGTGGTGCAGAGGTGTGCTGTGGTGGTGCTGAGTGATGCCGTGGTGGTGCTGAGTGATGCCGTGGTGGTGCTGAGGTGGTGCTGAGTGATGCTGTGGTGATGCTGAGGTGGCGCTGAGTTATTGTGTGGTGGTGCGGTGGTGGTGCTGAGTGATGCTGTGGTGGTGCTGAGTAATGCTGAGTGGTGCTGTGGTGGTGCTGAGTGTTGCTGTGATGCCTAGCAGAAGATGACTGGGAATAAAAGAGATGCCGCAGGCTGGTAAGAGAGGTGTCAAAATAGCCTGGTTACGGAAGAATAAGTGTGTGAAATATAGTCAATGGAGGGCTGGGAGAGAAACATGAAAAAAAAGCGCCTGCAAAATGAAATTAAAAGCGGCCGGGAAATCCTCTCGGCAGTGCCCGTAGTGTAGTATTAGTGCATGAAATATAGTCAATGGAGGGCTGGGAGAGAAACATGAAAAAAAAAGTGGCCGCGAAATGAAATTAAAAGCCCTTCTTGGGCTCTTGATTTCCCACTGATCTGGCTGCCCCTTCATCATCTATACCAGGCCTGATCACCGAATCCTTATATATGATATATTCTCGCAGGTAGTTGGAAATGTTGTTTGCTAGAGAACATGAAATCCTGAAAGGCAACCTCTATCATAACAGGAAGTCCATGGGCGTAGCACCGCCTTCTCTCGGCTGCGGCTTTGCTGACGTGCATGATACAAACAGGGCTGTGTTTACTGGCTGTCTGATCTCCGGTGTGCACACAATACAAATAGTGTTGTATTTACGATCTCTGTGTCTGGGGACACCAAGAACATGAAATAAATGGTGACATGTGTATAGTCTGAGCGAATGACTGAGCTTAAAAAAAACACAAAGAGTAAACCAGAATATTGATCAGCCTTGTCTGTGTTTGGTAGCGTGTTCTGTCCCAGAAGAAGCCTTGTTGCGTGGAGCCCAGTACTGGGACACACTGCCCTAGGAGCCTTCCTGTGCCAGCAGATGATCGAACTGAGGCTCCAATTGTGTTTTGGGCGACGTGCTCAATGGTTGTGACCCGTTCCTAGGTTACAGAGCAGCTGGAGCAAGCCAGAGGAATCTGGTCACGTGACAGCCTAGCGCCAGCCAGTAAGAGAAAAGTGTTTTAAATAATGGCCGTGACATCAGGCTGCCTCTGTGTGCTTCGCTCTGGGGTCAATGGCAGCATTGTATTCCTATAAAACATTTTGGGATTTTTGAGAAAACTGTTTTCTTACAGCATAAATAAATAAAACTACAATTTCCAGAATGCAACTACCGTAACTAAAACTACCTGGCAAACAGAGGGTGTCGGACAAGAGGCCACGTGGCAGTTATGGTAATGCTGAGCAGAACCCAAAATAGGTTTAAGTAGGAATATCTTTGCGTCCTGTGGAGTTATTCGCAGTTAAAAAAAGCCCTATACATTTTTTTTTTTAAAGTAAAAGAGTCAAAATATTAGTTCAAAAAAGCGAACAAAAGGATGGAATGGATGAAGACACAGCTTTGTAGTGGGCACAAGTGACCACAAGCACAAGAGAGCGCTTGTTCAGGCTGTGGCTGTATTGCTGATAAGCATGCAGGTCGGAGCTCGGTCCTGGCCTTTCTAAAGGCGGAGAGGGTCAGGTTTCAGCTTTTGGCTCGACCTAAATGCTCAAGGGGCTTGAATAATGAAACCCGAACCCGAGGGCACAAAACAAGCTCTTGGCATTGCTGTGGAGGGTCGGGGTGGGAGCGCATTGGCGGGGGAGCAGCAGCCTTTGATGTACGAGCGAGTGGGAGGGAACACCATATGGGGTGTGATTGAGCAGTGAGGCCAATCGCGCGCTGGGGAAGCCTCGCGCTTGAGTACCGCACATGCATTGGGGAGAATCCTCCCTTGTTTCAAGAGTTTGTTTTGCCTACTATACTCTCGCAGAACAACGCATGCGCGTCCCTACAGCGAGACCTAAACAGAACTAGCTCTTTCCCAATCTTGACTCTTTTCAAAGAGTACTACATGTAGCTGCGCTAACAGTCCACACCGGCTCTCAGAATGTATCACCCCCACTAGTTTCCGCTGTCTGCTTTTGACCTAGACCGGCATCCATCCCTCTGCCTTTTGGTCACGTTTGTGCTTTATAAACCAGACATATACACACTAACTGGTTGTGTGTACTTTTGGCAGTTCCCTGGGTATTTTTCAATAGGGCTCTAACTATAATACAACTTTACTTTTAGTTGCATTTAGTGTATCTCACGAATTGGTTCTTTAAAGTATGGTGCTGAATCGAGTACCCATGTTTCATTCGCTTTGAAGCCTGAATAGTTCTAATATAATCCCCATGAGACCAGTGGCAAGTGCACACAGTCCTAGCTTTTTGGCCACCTACTACTGCATCCTGGGAGCTATTTGCCCACAGCCAGCTGCATCCTGGTAGTTGTATTTATGAATGTCCCGTTCTTGGAAAGGGGTGACTACAGGTCTTAAAATGTGCAGTTAGATAAAAAGCCACACGGCTGCCTCAACTCGCCACAATTAGCGCAGATCAACTTTGCAGCTTTGTTAGTTTTTCATCATGTTTGATTCAACAGTCATTTTATGTATACATATCCCTTTTCATTTTATGTATACATACCCCATTTCATGTATACATACACCTTTTCATTTTATGCATACATACCCCTTTTCATTTCATGTATACATATACCCCCTTTCAATGCATGTATTTGTATTGTATGCATACATACCCCTTTTCATTTTATGCATACATGCTCCTTTTCATGTTATGTATACATACCCCCCTTTTCATTTTATGTATACATACCCCTTTTCATTTTTTGTATACATACCCCCCTTTTCATTTTATGTATACATACTCCTTTTCATTTTATGTATACATACCCCTATCAATTTTATTTATACATACCCCTATTCATTTTATGCACACATACGCCTTTTTAATTTTATGTATAGATATACCCCTTTTCATTTTATGTATACATTTACCCCTTTTCATTTTATATATACATATGCCCCTTTTCATTTTATGCATACATAACCCTTTTCATTGTATGCATACATAGCCCCTTTCATTTTATGCAAACATACCCCCTTTCATTTTATGCATACATACCCTTTTTCATTATATGTATACATACCCCATTTCATTTTATGTATATATACCACTTTTCATTTTAAGTATACATATAACCCTTTTCTTTTAATGTGTACATACCCCTTTTCAATTTATGTATAAATACTGTACCCTTTTTCATTTTATGTATACATATACCCCATTTCCATGCATGCATACATACCCCCTTTAATTTTATGTATACATACCCTTTTTCATTTTTTGTATACATACCTCTTTTTATTTTATGCATACATACCCCTTTTCATTTTATGTATACATATACCCCTTTTTGTTTTATGTATACATACCCCATTTCATGTTATGTATACATACCCCTTTTCATTTTAAGTACACATATAACCCTTTTCTTTTTATGTGTACATACCCCTTTTCATTTTATGTATAAATACCCCTTTTTCATTTCATGTATACATATACCCCAATTCCATGCATGTATACATACCCCCTTTAATTTTTTGTATACATACCTCTTTTTATTTTATGCATACATACCCCTTATCATTTAATGTATACATATACCCCTTTTTATTTTATGTATGCATATACCCCTTTTCATTTTATGTATACATACCACTATTTATTTTAATTAAACATTCCCATTTTCATTTTATGTATACATACCCCTGTTCATTTTATTTATACATATCCCTATTCGTTTTATGTATACATACCCCTATTCAATTTATGTATACATACCTCTATTCATTTTATGTAACCATACCCCTTTTTCATTTTAAGTATACATATATACCTTTTCATTTTATGTATATATACCCCTTTTCATTTTATGCATACATACCCCTTTTCATTTTATGCATAGATACCCCCTTTCATTTTATGCATACATACCAGTTTTCATTTTATGTATACATACCCCTTTTCTAGTGCGGGCCGACAGCTAGTTCCATGCATGGACGCAAATTAATGAAATCCAGGGATAGCGGAAGTTACATTACATGCCCTTTGACCTCCACTTTCACTCGCACAGACATACCCACAGGGCTCTAAGTGAGCCGGGTCTCACCGGTGCTGAGCACCATCAGTTTTTTAAAGGGGGCCTTGAAACGGGTCTCTATCGGGCTGTTTTGTGCCCAGGCACAAGCGGTCCGTTTTTTTTCCGGACAGCAGTGACAGCAGGCACATTGGTGTGCGCTGCTCACACTGCTCACTTCTCACTAGTGGAGACGTTACAGCATGACGTCATGCCAGGTGAGCGTTGTAGGGAGAGGGAAATCATTTTAAGAGTCATCTTCGCTCTGTATTTCCTTCTCTTTTTCAAACTCAGGAGCAGCAACATCGTCGTGGTGTCTGCGAGGCTTTAAGAGAAAGCATTTTCAATATTATATGCAAGCCTATTTAGCTGACAACCAATGATAAATCTAATAGTTCTGACGTTTTGTAGGTATGATGTTTCTAGTTGTATCATATATCTGGATGCAATGACCGAAACACCAAAATACAAGTCAGGCGGCACAGTATGCTTAGCATATATTTTTAGCTTATGTGTTATTAAGCCACGCCCTTAATATGAACGGCCACGCCCCTTTGAGAGACCCCCAGCTCTTTCATTCCACTTAGAGCCCTGCTTACACATACACAAAAATTCACACATATACACTCTTACACAAAAACACACCCAAAAGCACGCACACAACATACATTTAAAATTCTTTTTTACTTACCTCCGCTGCCATGGAAGGGCATATTCTAACTTATTGTACTCCATTTTTATTACACTATTAGTGAACAATATTTTTTATTTATTCACTATTCGTGTAATGAAAATTGATAGAAAATAAAAGGAGTGGACCCCCAGCTGCCCCGTGTTCTGCACTGAATTTGCCACCTCTGAGGCAAGGGGTCGCAAAGGCAGTGATTGGAGTAGCAAAGGGCAAGCTAGGGGTCGCAGCTGTCATCAGAACCACATGGCCTTATCTAGAGTGCAGCGGAAAGGGTACTCCGACATACAATGGCGCCCACCTCTGAGAAAAACTTTAGGCCCCGGCAGAGGCGGCTCTAGGCTCTTGGTGGCCCTGGGCAGGGAACGTAGGTAGGGGTCCCTGGAAGAGGGGTCCGTGTGGGGCGGAGCGAGAGGCCAGTGAAGAGGGGGGAGGGTCAAGGTGTTTGGAAGTGGAACATAGCCGGAGTCCGCCAAATCCCTGCCAGGGGCCGCCACACAAATATGTATCCATCCTCAGAGGATTATTATATTAAGGATATATATTGGCGTGGCGGCCCCTGGGATTGGGAGCCCTGTGCAGGTGCACAGCTTGCACATGCCTAAGGCCGCCCCTGGCCCCGGAAATAATTCTTCTACAAATTAAGCACGACCTGCAAGGGAATGGCTGGGCGATATATTTCTGCGTGAACTGGTCTCCCGGTCGCGGGTCACAATTAGGTGAATTTGCACAATGTGAAATGCTGCTGGCGTAACTTACATTTCACAAAGGCGTACCCCAGATGCTTGGTTCTAGCTAAAGAGAACTACAGATACATGCATAAATATATAAAACAATAAATAAATACACAAGGCCCATCATTCTTACGACTGGGGCATGTACCGGGTCAGGAGTCCGGTCATATTACGGCATCATGCGTCAAGAAACCCGAAGGAACGCGCAGAATGCGTGAATGTCTCCATCTCTGAAACAGGCTCTTTGTAAAGAGGCCGCCTCCGGCGAGGCGTGGCACGGGCACCCCCTGTGCGTAAGAAGGGGCTCTCCAGACAGACCAGACTCCAAGGAATGAAGGCATGAGACACGCTGCACACTGCCCCGTTCAATGGTGTCTCTGTGTCAGGGAACAAAGCCTCCTTTGTGGGTACTCGCCCCCGAGGAGTCACGGGCCTGACACACAGCACCGAGCCCGCGACCTCACTGGAACGGCAGAGACTGCACCAGCGCCCATTACTTCACTGTCAGGGGCGGTGGACAGACGTCACCCCACACGTGACCATCACTGTCCTGGCAGGAGAAGAGGGGGCGACTCGAGGGAGAGAGGGGAGACGGAACTGGGGTGGAAATAAACGAGAGTGTGTCTGAGATGGCGCGGAAGAGTAATGACGCACAAGATGAAATAAGGAGAAGAGGAGAACAAGCATTTACAATGCAATGGTTTTGCCTTTGTTAAAGTTAGAGCTATTGGCATTGCTCTTGACATTATTTTTATTTATGTTTTTTGTAAACATAAATAAATAATCTTTAAAAGATGTCGGTATTTGTCTAACAAGGTTCCTTTTAAAGTTAAACTGACTGCTTGGAGCTAAGGAGTGGGTGTTCCCCATTGAAGGCGATTCACTTCTGCGGTTCTGGGGAGAAGCCGTTCAATTACTGGTTGCAGGGCACCATTTATGTATTTTGTCAGTTATGTTTCTGCTGCATGCAATGCTTAATTTGAACCAGTGGTTGACGGTGGGGCCCACAGGCTCATTTTTGCAGACCGGCACTTATTTTCTTGCATCAGACATTTACTGAGAGCAAGAGAGGGGAAAATTCACAAAAAGGAAAGAAGGAGGAAGAGAAAGAAAGAAAGAAAAACATTGCAAAGGGATAAAGCAGGAACCTGCAAGAGTTGCACTTTACAAATACTGACTAAGATACAGGGGGCGGGAGTGCCACGTGGTGGATTAGAGAGGCATGAGCTGGATTTAACACTACAAAGCCTTGGTGATTGGTGTACGACATTTAATAGCGCAGGCCACAGACATCCGAGCAGAGCTTTGGGAATCCGCACCGATTCTTTTACAAAATAAGCACTGGCTGCATGTGGTTGGATGACGCCATAATGTTCTTAGAAGTCTTCAAAGCTTTGAGCCTGTAGGTATATGTACACAGAGCTATACACACACACACAGAGCTCCTCCTCTACACACATTGACAGGCTTTGTATACACAGCTACATACACACACAGCTACAGACATGCACAGTTATAGACAGACAGACACAGTTACACACACACACACACAGTATTATACAAACATAGCATTACACACAGACAGCATCACTCAGCTCCTGGACACATCTGCACGCATACACAGCTACAGACCCACACATACACATAGCATAATACACATATAGCATCATACACACATACACAGCATGACTTAGCTCTTGTACACATATAGCAACATACACAGCATGACTTAGCTCTTGTACACATAGCTGCATACATACACAGGTACGCACAGTCCGTCAGTCTGCACTCACAGCCTGCACTCACAGCCTGCACTCACAGCCTGCACTCAGTCTCACAGGCACGAAAACGAAGGCACAGCAGGCAACAGGGGCACAAGCAGGCAACAGGGGCACAAGCAGGCAACAGAGTAACGGCACGAAAACGGAGGCACAAGCAGGCAACAGGGAGACACGAAAACGGAGGCACAAGCAGGCAACAGGGAGACACGAATTGTAACTTTAATAAAAGGAACCTTTCTCACTGATGTGTCTGTGTGTATTTAATTCTATGTCCGTGTGTCTCTGGCATCTTTCTGTCCGGGGAATTGTTGTCAGGAGAAGAGTGGCGGCTCCAGAGTGTGAGGTGAGGGCAGAGGGCTGCGGGTCTGGGGTGGGCTGCAGGAAGTCGCTTCATTGTTTCACCTGTGTGGAAACCATTGGTTTGTGAGCGGGAGTGCAGGATCTGGCAAACATTGACTTGCTAACCGGCAAATTGGGGGTCAAGGAATGGCAGCAAAAATGGGGTCGAGTCATGAGGCTCTCAGTCCAGTCAACGTATACATTAATTAAAACAGTTGTGGCAAAGACCTTCCTAATTATGTCAAACCCCGTAGTAAATCTGTTTCGGCATAATTGGTCACAAACCGGCTCAATTTAAAAAATATCATATGTGGTTAAGATATATGCTGGAGAGACGGTTGACACGCCAATTGCCAAGTTATTCGAAGAGTAGTATCAATAGGGTTTAGCAGTTGTGACGCATCTTAAAATAGCATTGGGTTAACGTGCCTGCTGTGAAATATAACTTAACATTATATTTGTATTTTATGTAGCTTTTTCAATAGAAGAGATATTTGTGTCACCCGCATGTCACACATTACAGTCCTTGGAATTTAACTAAATGATGTTTATTATTATCCAGTAGCTGCATGCGAACAGCAGCAGGCCATAAGGCTGGAACCTAAATGTTATTTTCCTCAATTTCTAGTCCTTCTAAGGTTACTAATCTCACTCACTGAGTGAGCTACATCTCGGGGGCATAAGATGGAATCAAGAATATCCGCATTGTTAGTCAGCCCTCCTGGCATGCGATAGCACCAGTCAGTCACAGCCTTCTGAACAAAGGTTTGGGCCCGGCCCTTATTGTTTTTATTTTAGGCACTGTACCAGGCGTAGCGCGGTGGTGCACATTTGCTCATGTCTGTGTAACCTGCTTGGGCGCGTGTGGGGATTGTCTCTGGCTTCGTGCCACATGTTAATGTCGAAATGCATCAACACGACCTTCGCGAAAGGCATTTACAGCGCCTGCCTGCACTGGTATTGATTGTTGTGACGGTTATCTCCACGCGGGAACAGGTAATATTAGGTGCACCTGCTCTGAAGCTGCCAGGCTCAGAGCAACCTCGGGCACCGACCGAAGCGAGCTGTGAAAATCACCTGCAGAATGGCCTCGCTGGTGGTCGTGGCCGGCCTCCTCCCCGCCCTGCTGAGCTGTCTGGGACCCTGGGCTGCAGCGAGTGACGGTAAGAGCCAGGGTGCCCTGGGGGGTGCACAGGGGGCGTGAGTCCCCACCTGCTGCTCACTACAGAACCCGGCGCTCGATGCATCCCGGAAATGTTCGGTGCCAGGGATTCAGTGGGAAGTACATTTAACTGCAGGATAGACACACACACTCACTGCAGGACAGACACACACTCACTGCAGGATAGGCACACACTCACTGCAGGATATACACACCCTCACTGCAGGATATACACACCCTCACTGCAGAATAGACACACATTCACTGCAGGATAGGCACGCACTCACCCGTTCACCAGGACACACACACACTCTGGGTGCAGTGACACACACCCGCTCACCAGAACACACACACACACTGTCAGTGCAGTGACACACACCCGCTCACCAGGACACACACACACACTCTGGGTGCAGTGACATACACCCCCTCTCAGCAGGACACGCATGCCCTCGGTGCAGTGACACACACCCACTCACCAGGGCACACACTCAGTGCAGTGACACGCCCGCTCACCAGGACACACACTCTCGGTGCAGTGACAGACACCCGCTCACCAGGACACACACTCTCGGTGCAGTGACAGACACCCGCTCACCAGGACACACACGCTCGTAAAAGTGCAAAGGGTTCTTACGAAGTTGGCCGTCAGTCGGGGGGCGTCGGTGTTGTACTTCAAGGCTGGGCTCCTCCGAGGCTGAGGCAGAGCAGGGTCAGGAGGGCGCCGAGGGCTCGCCCCATGGGCAGGGTCAGAGGTCAGCCCCCCTCGAGCATGGCTGGAGCCGGGCATCCGCTCCAGGGGTTGCGCACAGCCTCACCTGTCAGGGGCAAGAGGGGGCATCGGGCAGCCCAGGGCGTCCAGGTAGGGCAGAGAGGGCTGCCGCTCCCGGGGCTGGCACCGGTGGGCACAGCGCGGATGTTGCTCCTGGGTGCTGCTGGCACCGGAGGGCACAGGGCGGGTGCTGCTGGCACAGGTGGGCGGGGGTTTGTTCCTCCGGTAGCTCATGTGGTTTCTGTGGCTCCTGCTTGGGACGACGCTGGCTGCGGCTCGGTGCCCCTCCCTCGGCTCTCACCTGCTGGCAAGGCACCCTCCGTGGGTCCCTCCCTCCCGGACAGACTCCTTCCTCGCCAGCCTACATTCAGACTCGGACTGCGGCGTAAGGGTGTCCACCCAGGTTCTAGCCTACAAACCCCTACCCCAAGCGGTGTCCCGCGGCTTCTGCCCTTTAGCTCCTTGTCTCTAGCCATCCCAGCTCCTCCATCCCACTGCCTGACCGCTTGTCTCCTATTCGTCAAGGTCCTGTCCTTCTCCGTTTGTACCCTCTAGCTCTGCCCGTTTTGGTTAGGCCCGACCTCATGCAGTCTCCGCTCCTAACCACGGTTGCCCAATTCCATCCCAACTTTTGCTCTCCCACCGCCCGACCCGGACTCTCCGGTCCTGGCTCCTGTGTCCAGAGTCCTCCCTCCTCGTCCCCGGCCTTAGCTCTGCCCTAGCTCCGCCTGCTTTCAGAAGCTGCTTCCCTGGCTCCCCATCTCAGCGTCCGCCCCCGCCTGAGTCCCCACCTGCTGCTCACTACAGAACCCGGCGCGCGATGCATCCCGGAAATGTTCGGTGCCAGGGATTCAGTGGGAAGTACATTTAACTGCAGGATAGACACACACACTCACTGCAGGACAGACACACACTCACTGCAGGATAGGCACACACTCACTGCAGGATATACACACCCTCACTGCAGGATATACACACCCTCACTGCAGAATAGACACACATTCACTGCAGGATAGGCACGCACTCACCCGTTCACCAGGACACACACACACTCTGGGTGCAGTGACACACACCCGCTCACCAGAACACACACACACACACACTGTCGGTGCAGTGACACACACCCGCTCACCAGGACACACACACACACTCTGGGTGCAGTGACATACACCCCCTCTCAGCAGGACACGCATGCCCTCGGTGCAGTGACACACATCCACTCACCAGGGCACACACTCAGTGCAGTGACACGCCCGCTCACCAGGACACACACTCTCGGTGCAGTGACAGACACCCGCTCACCAGGACACACACTCTCGGTGCAGTGACAGACACCCGCTCACCAGGACACACACGCTCGTAAAAGTGCAAAGGGTTCTTACGAAGTTGGCCGTCAGTCGGGGGGCGTCGGTGTTGTACTTCAAGGCTGGGCTCCTCCGAGGCTGAGGCAGAGCAGGGTCAGGAGGGCGCCGAGGGCTCGCCCCATGGGCAGGGTCAGAGGTCAGCCCCCCTCGAGCATGGCTGGAGCCGGGCATCCGCTCCAGGGGCTGCGCACAGCCTCACCTGTCAGGGGCAAGAGGGGGCATCGGGCAGCCCAGGGCGTCCAGGTAGGGCAGAGAGGGCTGCCGCTCCCGGGGCTGGCACCGGTGGGCACAGCGCAGATGTTGCTCCTGGGTGCTGCTGGCACCAGAGGGCACAGGGCGGGTGCTGCTGGCACAGGTGGGCGGGGGTTTGTTCCTCCGGTAGCTCATGTGGTTTCTGTGGCTCCTGCTTGGGACGACGCTGGCTGCGGCTCGGTGCCCCTCCCTCGGCTCTCACCTGCTGGCAGGGCACCCTCCGTGGGTCCCTCCCTCCCGGACAGACTCCTTCCTCGCCAGCCTACATTCAGACTCGGACTGCGGCGTAAGGGTGTCCACCCAGGTTCTAGCCTACAAACCCCTACCCCAAGCGGTGTCCCGCGGCTTCTGCCCTTTAGCTCCTTGTCTCTAGCCATCCCAGCTCCTCCATCCCACTGCCTGACCGCTTGTCTCCTATTCGTCAAGGTCCTGTCCTTCTCCGTTTGTACCCTCTAGCTCTGCCCGTTTTGGTTAGGCCCGACCTCATGCAGTCTCCGCTCCTAACCACGGTTGCCCAATTCCATCCCAACTTTTGCTCTCCCACCGCCCGACCCGGACTCTCCGGTCCTGGCTCCTGTGTCCAGAGTCCTCCCTCCTCGTTCCCGGCCTTAGCTCTGCCCTAGCTCCGCCTGCTTTCAGAAGCTGCTTCCCTGGCTCCCCATCTCAGCGTCCGCCCCCGCCTCTCTCACCCACCACTGCCTGTAAGTGTTATCCTTGTGCGGTCGGACAGCGCGTGCCTCCAGTCTGCAGCAACCACAGCGCCCTCCTCATCGGTGTACCCTCTGCACCGCTCCACCCCAACAGACCTCCTCTCGCAGCACCTTCTGGAGGATGGAGAGTAAACACTGTGGCCCCTCACACTTCCATGCTCTTCAAAGGGAGCCCCCGGCCGGCGCTGAGTTCATGCGGGGGTTGTGGGCATCCCGGAAATGTTAGGTGCCAGGGATTCAGTGGAAACGTTACATGCGCTGCACCGGCAGAGTGCCCCGACGCCTCCCCCTTCCTTCTCAGGCACTCACCGGGTCTCGTCGGCGGCTTAAGAGCTCCCTCTCCTCGGGACTCTCCTCGGTCTCCGGCGTAGGTTGCAGGCTGCTTCTTCCTCCACTTAGGTCCCGGGCCGGCAGCCAATCAGAGCGCGGCCTGGGGAATGACGAGTGTCCCGCAGTACCGCCCCCGGCCTGCCTGACTTCCTGGTCGCGGGCCGGGCGGCGATGGGGACAATTCCTGAAAAACACGAAAACGGGTCCGCGTTGACGGACAGATTCACCTCCCATGCCCCTTCTGCGAACACGCATAAATAAAACACACGGAGAGCGGGAGGGGAGGGTGGGAACAAACACACGGAGAGCGGGAGGGGAGGGTGGGAACAAACACACGGAGAGCGGGAGGGGGGGGGCGGGGGGGGCAGGGGCGGAAACAAACACGCAGAGCAGGAAGGCAGGTGCACGGAGAGCGGGAGGGGGGGCGGGGGGGCAGGGGCGGGAACAAACACGCAGAGCAGGAAGGCAGGTGCCGGCAATGCCGGACCAGATTCGGGGGCGTTCCCGGCTTTCAGCTGACGTCGCGTGACGTCGGCAAAAGCCAAAGAATCTCGGGAACGCCCCCGTGTCTGGTCCGGCATTGACGGACAGGCCCCTCGTCCAATGGCTAGCCTCCATTTATGGAGCTAGCCAATCGGAGGAGGGGGCGTATCCCAACCCACACACACAACTCAAGAGGTTTTTTGGCACATGCGCAAAGCGCATGGCCAGTCAAAACCTAAAAAGGTGGAAAAAATATACGATGTGAATGTGAAAGCGTGGGAGAGAAACAAGTATTGGCGAAGCCAATAAGCCTGCCCTATGCAAGAGCTATTAGGATGCAATGTGCTATAGCCATGTTGAACACCTGCACGGCTGCCTTTCATCAAGGCTAAAAGTTAGTGGCGTAAGGGGGAGTGGCCTGGAGTGTCCTAGAGTGGAATGGCAAAGAGTGGATTGAGTGTCCTGTACTGGAGTGGCATACAGTGGAGTTGCGTACAGTGGATTGGCGTAGAGTGCTCTGGTGTAGGGTTCATTAGCGTACAGCATTGCAGAGCATAGTAGATTAAAATGCCGCTGCGTAGAGTGCAGCGGCATATAATGCAGGGCGTACAATGTGTTGCACAGTAGAGTGCAGTGACGTAGAGTGCAGTGGTGCAAAGTAAAGTGGCATAGACTACTGTGGTGTAGAGTGGTGCAGAGTAGAGTATAGTGCCTTAGAGTGCAGTGGCAGATTGTAGTGCCGTAGAGTGGAGTGCTGCACGGTGCAGCAGCATTTAGTGATGCAGGTACAGTAGTGTAGAATGCATTGGCATAGAATTAAGTAGGTATAATCAATTTGAGGGGGGAGAGAGAGATCGGATCCTTTCAGACTCCATTTAGTTATTCATAATCACAAAGGGGAAAGGATCACTTGTCCTGTGTAAACCAAGGTCTGCAGGTAGGTAAGTAGGTGTCTCCTAATAAAAGACCTTCATACACGCGTTTTACGAGATACCCAAAAAAACGCGTGTATGAGGGTCTTTTATTGGGAGACACCTACTTACCTACCTGCAGACCTTGGTTTACGCAGGACAAGTGATCCTTTCCCCTCTGTGATTATGAATAGAATTAAGTAGTGCAGAGTAGAGTGGCATAGATTTCAGTTGTGTAGAGTTCTGCATTGCATCGTAGAGTGCCGTAGAGTTCAGTGGTGTAGAGTGGCATGGAGTCCATTGACGTAGAGTGGAATTCCTTAGAGTGCAGCGGCGTGGAGTACAGTGGTGTTGAGTAGAATACAGTGGCATAGAGTGCAGTAGTGTTAGTGCAGTGTCACAGAATACAGTGGATTAGAGTGGTGCAGGTAGAGTAGAGTGCAGTGGCATACAGTGGAGGAGAGTAGTGTGGTTTAGAGTGGCGTAGTATAGAGTGGACTGGTGTAGGGTGCTGCAGATTATAGTTGTGCAGAGTGCAGTAGTGTATAATGCAGCAGCATAGAATACAGCAGCGTATAATGTAGCATAATAGAATGTAGTTGCGTAGATTAGAGTGGTGTACAGTAGAGTGGAGTGGCGTAGAAAACAGTGGCATATAGAGCAGTGGTGTAGAGTAGGGTAGCGTAGAGTGGCAGTGTGGCGTGACGTTGAGTGGCAGTTTAGAGTAGATTGTTGTAGAGTGAAGCAGTGTAGAGTGGAGTGGTGCAGGGTAGAGTGCATGGGCGTAGAGTGGAGTGGCACAGAGTGGAGTTGAGTAGCGTGGCCTAGACTGGAGTGGCATATAGTAGATTGTTTCAGAGTAGAGTGAAATGGCATAGAGTGGTGCAGGGTCGAATACAGGGGAGTAGAGAGAACTGGCACGGAGATCTATCTCAGAAAATATGCAACAACATCTACTTTACTTTGGCATTGGCTGGCTTTATTGTCAATCATCTGCCTGCTACGTATTCAATGGTCTGCCTTCCTCTTCTTATGTTTGTCAATCCTTTGGAGCATAGCCTCTGTACAGTTCTTGTCATTGGCTGTCTTGTGTCCTTTCGCTGCTCCCTTTTTAAGGACCTACTATTTTAGGTCTTGCCTGAGCCATCGCATGCGCTGTCTGGTGGGACTTTTAGTAAGTAGGCTTCGGAAAATGCTACCACACGCTTTTGCTTGTGGCCTTGCGCTTGCGGTTACGCACGCGGGCGTGTGCTACGAGCAGATGCGCCATCTGCGGCACATGTCTTGGCCCCCACTCACTTCTGTGTTCTTCCTGCTTGGAGGGGCTCTGCTCTCCCCAGTGAGCTTGCGCACATCACTCGCCGGATCACATCCTCCTCCCCCTCTTCCTTTTATATGAATGGTCTTCTCGTTCCAATAATCCTCCTTTTATCACCGGCTGCTCCCCCTCTTATCACCCGCTGCTGCTTTGTTTCCTGCTATAAGTTGCATGAAGTTATGAAGATAACTGTCTCAATATTGCTGTCCATATGGTTTTCACATACTGGTGCTCCTTATTTTATAGCGCACTACCTATTGTCTGCTACTTCTGTCATACTCTTCCGTGGCCGTTTAAGGGCATTACTTCTCTTCCACCAGTGGTGCTCCGCCGCAATGTTGGTATGTTTTACCTACCCTGCTCTTCATATTGACAGTGATCTCACTGCTATGGTACGGCTGCTCCTCCTATTATCACTGTGGCTCCTCTTCTTATCATCTATTGTGGTTCCTGCTATAATTTGCATTGAGTTATGAGGGACACTGTCTCCAGATTGCTTTTCATAAGGTTGTCACATATTGGTGCTCCACATTTTATTACGCACTTCCGGTGGTCTGCTACTTCTTGTCATCCTCGTGTGCGACTCTTAAGGGGCATTACTTCTGTTCCACCAGTGGTGCTCTGCCACAATGTAGGTCTGCTTTACCTACCCTGCTCTTTATATCAAGAGTGCTATCAGTCTTATAGTTCGGCTGCTCCTCCTCTTATTATCTGCAGCTCATACTCTTATCTTATCTTCTGCTGTTCTATCGCTCTTCTGTGTTTCCTGTATACATACCTGTTTGAATCCATGTATATATTTTTGTATTATTATTATTACTTTACAAAACATTAGTCTGTGAAAACAATAAAGCTTTCCCTAGGCAAGATCTAAAACAAGCATTGGCATAGCCAATTGGTCTTGCCTTTGGGATCTTATAAGTGTTTAACCATGCAACAGTTAATGTTGTTGCACTAAGGATATTGTGCTGCATAACTAAATACTTATAAGGTTCCGAAAGTGAGACCTAATGGCTATGCCAATGCTTGTCCTTTTTGTTAAGCACTCCAAGAGAGCGCTCTCCTTCCTTGTTGTTCACTCTCTTCTCTGCTTCGTTGCCATGCTCCGTGATGATCTCCATGATGGGCAGCACATTCAGCCTAATAGGGCGCACTTTCCATGTTTGACCCGGCACATCTGTTTGAAGGTGCGCCACAGCGCAAACAGAGAAAGTGCACCCTTATGTCATAAAGCTCTAGGGGTGTGAGTGCTGTACAGCAACACAGCTATTATTTTTATATTAAAATAATATATTTAATTTACTTGAGTGGCATTGAAACCACTGTTTGCTTATTCTTAACCTACCTTATCCACCCAAAATAGAACCACAGGTTTATTTAGTCATTACAGGCTGTAACACAGTATGAACTAAATATTAGGAAAGAGTCGCAGGGTCCTTTTCCACACAGAGATTTGAGGTAATTATGGAACTAAATCATCTTGGAGGAATAGAGGATTCAGGTAAATAAATCCTTTTTTCCAGATATTATCAGGAAGTGTTCTGAGCGGAAAAACACAGAAGCAACCGAGGACAAGGATAAAGATGGCTAAATTCCACAATACAAGACTTCAGCAGCAGATACACTACCTTTGCCTATGGCCAACATGAGATTGACTGGTCTCAGGAGTAACATCAGAATATATTTTATGGGAAAGGAAGTGAGTGCCCAGGACTGTGCTCCAACAGAAGTGGTGCTGAGAACAAACAGAATCAATTACAAAAAAGTTGGGATAGACACAGAAGAAGGACAGCACACACTCGGCAACCATGTAGAATGTATGTTTGAAATACTTAGCAGAAACTAGGTAGCCCAGATGTGCTTGGCCATCATTCTCTGTTCTCTTTTCACAGTATGCTTTGAACCAGTCTCACCAAAGTTGAAAGTGCTGCTCTGGTCGGTCTTTCTTCACCAGGGTCCATTTGCTGGTGGCGGGTGATCACAGCGCCTGATGTTGCCGCGGCGCCCCCCGCCACGGGGAGGAGATCTAGGTGGTGAGTGGTCTCTCTGGTGTGGACTGAAAGAAAGAGAAAGTGCACTAAGTTTAAGCTTCAAGAACAATATACAACATGATTGAGGAGTATAAAACGGACCTATAACCATACAACAGACTCATCGAGAACTCATGCTCACTACTCACACAAATGACTCACACAAATGACTCACTGCAAACACAACTGACTCGCAAAGAACCTAACAGACTTGCAAGAAAGCCAAGAGTCACAGGGAACTCAAAAGCCTCACCAGTAAACCAACAAGATCTGAACAGAACCCGACAAACTTGTGTATAATCTAAAAGACTTACAAAGAAGCACAAAATTAACAGCGAAACTAAACAAGAGCCATGCCCAACAGACTGACAGAAGCCATACCAACACTTACAGGGAACTCATCAAGCTAACTTTGATCCCAGCACACTAAGAACCAAATAGAATAAGAACCCACATATCAACTAGGAATACAGCAAACTAAACTGAGAACCCAACATCCCGAGAACCAAACATACTTGATGGGAAGACAACATACTCCTTGGAAACACAACATACTTAATATGAGTTCAACAAAGTAACCGAAGACACACAAAAGACAGACGAAAAACACAGCATTTACTCAGCACACAACAGACTCAGAGAAGGAACAAGACTCTTCCAGGTACACCACTATTCTCACAGAATCACAGGACATCCAACAGCCTCAGTGAGAAGCAAGCATCCTCAGAGAATTCAGAAGCCTCACTGAGAACCTGGTAGAGTGAGTCACACACATTCGGGGAAGCTCCTTAGAACTCAAACTATATGGTTAGCTAGCACACCAACAGAGGTACCAGCAGAGTCCCTGACAGCCGGGCATGCTTACAGCACCGCAGACTCACTGAGAGCCCAACAAAACCACTGATCCACATCCAGCTCAGAAGGACACTAAAGACTTGATGAGCTCACAGGAGGCTCATTAACTACACAGGACTCTCTGACCATATAACTGAACCCACAGCAGACTCACTGAGTGCTAGACAGAAGCAATGTGGTGGCATCAGATTCACTAAGTGATGGAGAGGCTGGCTGCAAAACAGTACAGTCACTCACTGAGAGCAGAAAAGTATCACTCACAGACTGATTAAAAAACACACCAGACTCACTAATACCTGAACATACGCCCTGAGAAGACAACTCACCTCCTGAGAAGGCCACAGGATCCCTGAGACTGCAACTACCTTCCTACTAGACAAATCTATGTTCTAAGCACACACCTGACTCCATGGGAACACACCCAACTTTAAGAGAGTACAGCAGACTTCCCAGTAGTACAACAGACTCCACAATACTACAGCAGACCATTGGGTGCATTAAAGATACTATGAAAGCAAAATAGACCCCTCCATGACCATAGCAGACCTTTGAAAAATAAAAACACTAAGGGCCATATGTATGAAGGCACTTTTGAGATCGTAAATACCGAAATTCGCAGAATTTCGGCATTTGCAATCGCGAAATAGCTAAGTGTTATGTATGCAAGCAAAACAGCTTCGCAAAATAAGAAATCGCAAATTTGCGATTCCTTATTTTGCGATTGCATTTAATGAATCGCAAATTGCGATTCCTTAAATGCAATGTATGAGGCCCAGAAAAAGTGCAATTTGGCCATAAGGAATCGCAAATTACCACCAACTTCAAGTTGGTGGTAATTTGCGATTTCTTTGAAAAATGCACTTTTTTGCATTTTTCAAAGTGCTATGTGGCACACATACATGCCCATGCCCTTAGGGCATGTATGTGTGCCATATGGGCACTCACGCACATTTCAGGGGGGAAACAGGGTGTCCTTTTGTTACCCTGGCACCCTTGAAATTGCATTCTCAATTTGCGATTCTCTAATTGAGAATCACAAATTGAGAATGTCTTCCCATTCATTCCTATGGACCTCTAGGCCCATAGGAATGAATAGGGAGATATTCCTTAATTGCGAATTGCAATTTGCGATTCACAATTAAGGAATATGTAGGATTCTCAAAATTATTTGCGAATCCTACATACATAGCATTTTGCGATTCTCAAATAACAATTCTCTAAAAATCGCTATTTGAGAATCGCAAAATGTAACTTTCATACATATGGCCCTAAAACACAGGGAGTTCATATAATTTGTCCTGGATTACACAAACAGGTCAAGCGGATATAACAAGATACGTATGCAAGCACCTTTACCATGACCATGTGCCCATTCTATGAAACAAAACACATTGTGCGATAAAACAGTAAAACTTAACAAAATACAACACAGAGGAATAAACCTCACGGTAATCATAAACACGCGAAACTCTGGTTATGTCGAGGTATATATGAGCATATTCTGGATAGTAGAACTGGCAGACGTTGGTCATCTGAATATATTGCACTATTACCTATGCATGAAAAAGTGGGATAGTATGCACCTTTTTAACACGAATCGTTTTCTGCCGTCTGAGGTGTCAAATGTCTGTATGTTTTCGGTTTAGGACATGTCTGCATGCCTGGTCTGTTGTTTTATTGTAGCATGCTATCTGGAACTGCAACCGGAGATACCCAACTCCAAACCATCTTCTTTTTAAGTTTATAATCACTTTATCACGTCCTAAGATGTGTAAATCAAAAACCTTGTTGTTTATTTGTTCTACAAATTAACCAGGTTTGATTAAGGAACACTATAAACACAGGAGAACACAGCCCCAGATGTTGCAGGGGTGCCACTGCTGCGAGTGAAGGGCACAACCCGAGTCCTGAGGGCCCCGGTCGGCGTGGAGCTACACATGGCCACAGTTCTTTTTATGCACTTTTTTGAACAGCAAAGCTTACTCAGAGTGTGGTAGCGCTCAGGCTTTTACTAGGCCTGGGCGGGAAATTCCGTTCCGCTTGCGGAATTTGCAGAATTTGGGTAATTTCGTGATCCGTGGAGAATGGAAAATTGCCCAAAATTCTGCGTTCCGCTACTTCGTAAAATGTTTTGCTTCTTCGTGTTCTCAAACGGCGTGTTTGCAACATATTTGCCCCCGAGCACGCAAACAGCGATTGTGAACAGGACAAAAGCATCGCGAACAAGCAAATCCACGTGTTTGCGGAATTTCTTCACGTTCGCTGAGATTTTTTACCGTTTTACGGAGATTTGCACAACGCAATTACACTTTTACGCATCTGCTACAACCAGCGAGTGCGTAATCATGATGATAAAAATGCACAAACCGGTAAAAAAAATAAAAAAGCTGCTCTGATCAGTTTTGCATCAACACGTAGAGAAGAAAAATGTAGACCCGCTCAGGTGCAAACCTTATTGTGCTGCGGAGATTCGGTGGGCTTGAGTTACACAGGGCATGTGGCCGCTGAAGCTGAGGGGGGGGGTAGGGGGAAGGGTGAGAGAGGGAAGGGGCTGACAAGGATAATTTCAAAATAAGTCTGTCCGAGGGGGCGGTGAGAGTATAAGGTACCCTGTAGCGGAGGAGGTGACACAAAAACAAAGGGAAATATTACAAACTATAAGGGTGGACTTTAACAGAAAGAGAGGAACAGCGCTGGACTTAAGGACCACTATAGCTGACACCTGGTGGGGTCTATCCTGGGAGCCTGGGCCAGCTGACAGCTTGGCAAAGGCCTCCTTCTGACATCAGGTTCTACTACCATAAGGCGCTGTGGAGCACGGCTGCCCTCCCCGTTCAGCTGTGGTAAGAGAGGGGGGGGGGGGGCGCAGTACCAATCATCCCAGGCGCTCCACGGTGAGTCGCAGCTCTGTAGTAACACACACAAGCTGCGAGGAGAGGAGAGAAACCACGGACATCCCCTCTAGGAAGAATCGCAGCTCCGCGGCCTGCGCAAGGTGTGATATGAGGCGCGAGAGCCGTGTGTGACATGCCCATGGTGACTGTGTCCGAAATATGAATCACAGTTCAGCAGCGCGTACAAGGTGTGATCGGAGGGAAGAAAGAAGTGACGTGTCCCTTGTGAATACCCGCGTGAACCATAGATCGCTGCTTCGGCAGTAGGTAACCTGCCCTCAACTCTCCGAGGTAGCGCCCCCCACCTCCCCCTGCAGCCTCCCACCCCTCACACGGGAAAAATATTCGAACAAGCGCGAGTTTCGGCTCTCAAATCACCAACTCAGAAGCAGCTGGAACATATTATTGAGGTGTGCTACAGCACGTTTTGCGCTAGATCACACACGGCTTCAAATACCACTAGACTCCAACGTGTCTTTTATTTACCCTAGACGAGACCTCACCTCGATTTATGAAAATAACATCTTATTGAAAGTAGTGAGGAGTTAACCACGGTTAATACACCGACAAACAATTTTAAACTGAATCGGTCTAACTTTCCGGACAAACAAGCCAAGTTCACCATTCCCCTCTCTACAAGTACAAATACTTTCTTGTGCTCAGTCTCTTTATTGGGCAAGCAAAAATTCTGATGGGCAACCCAAATAATCAATGTTACCAACTAGGTAGCCATCTCCTGCCATACAAGGTTTACTAACGAGTGCATGAGTGCCCTGGACAACAGTTACTGAGTGCTACAGACAGACAAGACCTTACAGCAAACAAGCACCGAAAAGCCAAAAGGTCTTGCATTGTCTGCTCTCTTTTGGCATTATCAACACCTGTTTTGCTTATCATGGTTTGTCTAAACCTTTATTGTCAGGGGTGCTGCCACTCACTCGCCAATACATAAACAAATTGGTCAATTATTTTTTTGTTTAAAAACACACACATTGCTGTTGTTTTCATAGGCAGTGACAGGAAGTGCTCTGTGTGCTCCTTGTTGAAGAGCAGAACGCCACCACTCATAGTTAACTTAGCCAATGTCTGAAGTGGGCGGAGCCATGGCCCAGGGCTGTATGATGTATCCGTGGGACTAAAAATGAAAATGACACAACAGGTCAAAGGATATAGATGGCTGGCTGAAAGACCTTATAGATAAGTACATTACATATATCATTGAAGTAAAATCAAGAGGTCATGGTTAATGCCAGATGTGAACAGCTGAAGGCATGCCCACAAAACCCAGCCAGTTATTGACCTAACACCAGCCTACCATTGCCAAGTAAGATTATAGAAGCTGAAACGACGCAGCAAATATCAAAGTTAAAGGAATCTCACAGCATGCGTTAGAAGGACCAATCAGGTTTCCAGGCTGGCAGGAAGAGAGATACCAGCTAGTCCGATATCATGAAGATCTTTATTTTGATTCCGGACCAATGTCCGGCATCGAGCCTCAATCCCTTTAGAACTGTCAGCCACTGACGACCCAGGAGACCACAAGATGCTTCTTCCACCCCGAGATGAGATCCAACCCATCTACTACTGCCTCTTTAAAAAAACTATTCCTGAATGACCATCAAAAGCATTAACCCAGATACCATCTCAGTCTCCTTCTTTGTCCGGTCTTGATACTCTAGTTACTGTGTTGTTTCGATTGGTATTATGTTTTTACTCACTTGTCACTTGTCCTTTTCATCTGCTTTGATCTGACAGGTCCCTCTAGATTGACTGACTACCCATGCCCCCCCACCCCCCTTTGACCTTGTGTGTTCCCCTCTGTGACCTTTTGGTTGTTAAGTTATCTCATTTGTTTCTTTTTGTTGTTGTGTTCATACTTAAGCCCCTTTGTACAGCGCTCTGATACCCGTTGGGTCATGTTCGTGCTGTATAAAAAATTCAGATAAATAAATACAATACCAACCTAACCAACCAACATCAACAATTACGGACTAGCAAGGACCCTAACTTCCATCTAATCACATGCGGAGCTCCACACGGCCCAGCCGGGTCAATGTGTCTGTCAGAAACTACTTTATATTAAAATAATAGGGGCATATTTACAATAACTGGCGCATCCCTGCAAATCAGCAGGGATGCGCCAGTTATTGTGCGCCACAACTCCGCCATCTTGTAATTTATTGTTTTATTTACCTTTAAAAAATAATTTTAAATTCCGCTGCAAACCATGGTCTCCATCAGCAGTTAACAAAATAATATTGCACTGGCTTTTCTGGTAAAGGATGTTCTCATTTTGCATCCCTGCTAGGCCGCTTACCCGAGCCTCCGTTAACATGCCAATGTTCCTTATGTGCAAAAGAAATGTATTATGTTTTTTCTCATTTTTTGCATTAATAAAACCTATGATTTTTTCTGTACTGCAAATTATGTTCACGGTTAGCTAATGAAAAGATTGTTCAGTGTGAACTCTTAAAAAAATATTTGCGGATTAGTTTACAGAGTAGGTAACATTTCAGTAGTCCTTTTACACAATGCTGAGCCATGAACATTGTGTATTTTCTCTGTGGAGATCATTACAAAAGACCGGTTCCTTGGAGAAGAGCTAGGTTTAGTAACTTTCCTGTTAGAATTTTCAGCCAGTTGCTGCTTACAGAAGGCGCGGTGCTCTTAGTCCATTTCTGTATCTGGGGCCTATTTACTTAATTTCTAAAAAGCACATTACCTTTATAATGATTTTTGGGTTATGTTAATTCCCTAATGGACTTTTGTTTTTTGAGATTATACTGTCAGTTGAATAAATCTAAAAATATTAGAAACTAGAAAAACGTAATGGTGCGGGTTACCTTAATCGGTATGTCTGAGCGATATTATTTGCAGCAGTTGGTAGATACATATATCACTCCGTATCACCTGTAATTCCAGAGGACTCCCACCCCGCTTAAATCCGTTTCTGATCAGGAAACACTCAGATTAAGTACCAGGATCACAGACTGATGAAAGTACCTCAAACTTAATATTCACAATAACTTACCAATCATCGGACTCGGACTGCCTGACCGCTTGGTCATGAGAGCGGTCAGACACATGCAAGCAGTAGCGGCTCGTGACATTTGAAAGCAGTGGGGCGTACATTTTTTTTTGCCGTACTGCACTATGGCAAGGGAAGGTTTTTAGATACTAAGCCAAAGATGAAAGTGTACATGCCAGTAGCATCATTTTACCATGGGCTTTAGGATGGTGAGTTTTGACCTATTTTTATCAAAATATTATATCCAGTGTTGGGCAGTCCACACTTCTGTTTTTTCAAGCAGTGTCAATAAGAGGCGTTAGGGTCTCTCCGTTGAAAGCCGCCCAATCCATGAACCTCAGAAGAGCCGTAGCCCTAGCCATACCTTGATGGGATGTGAAAGAGCGCCTCAGCGATCTTTAACCCCCTAAATCTCTAGCCAGATTTAAAGGCGAGCAGCCACATTATGTGCGTTAGAGGTGATGGAAATATATCTTAACCTGAGAGAGAGGCCACATCGAGTGCCCACTGCCTTCATTTTAAAATTGTCTGAAATCGCCTTAAAGAAGAATTATTTCTCATTTAATGGGGAATTCTTCATGCAGGTTAAGGGCACCGCGATGGGGTGCCCTTATGCCCCAGAAATGGCCGTATTGTATTTGGCGCAGTAGGAACAAAAATTTGTTGACAACAATAACCCCCTTCAAACAGCATGTCATGCAGTGGTTTCGCTATATAGATGATGTCTGGCTCCTGTGGCAGGGGAGCCAGATTCACCTGGCGGCGTTCCACGACTGGCTTAATAACAGACATGGGGACATTAAGTTCTCCATTGCGCAGAGCAATGAAAGGATGACTTTCCTTGACGTTGAAATAATATGCATCAATGGGGTACTTAAATCGTCCCTTTACAAAAAGGATACTGACAGAAACACCATTTTGCACCATAAGAGTGCCCACCCAAGAAATCTAAAATCTAATCTCCCTTATGGGTAACTGTTGCGCATTAGGAGAAACTGCTCTCACTTGGAAGACTTTTCGTCCCATGCAGAGACATTTTGTCAGGAAATGAAAGAAAGAGGGTATCCAAAGAAATTACTGAAGCACTCTCTCAAAAGAGAACGCTTCACCTCACGCGAAACCCTCCTACAAGTACGACCCAAACCTGTACTTGATAGACTAGTCTGCGTCACCACGTTTGGACCAGATACTCATAAATTGAGGAAAACTGTGTTGAGTAATTGGCATTTGTTAGAAAATCTAGAATGCTCATTCCCATGTCCTCTGTTTGCCTACAAGAAAAACTAAAACTTAGGAGAACAAATCATGAGGGCAGATGTTTCATTACCCAAAAAAAAAAATGACTTATTGACCCATTGGAACCTCAAACCAATTACAGGGCACCACAAGTGTGGCACCTGTGTCGTGTGCCCGAATACCATCGAGGGCAACGAGTTCCAACATGGGGGGACCAGATGGAAACACACTGAATTTTCCAACTGTAAGACCAAGAATGTGGTCTACCTGGTCCAATGCCCCTGTGACAAAATCTATATTGGCAAAACAAATCAATACGCGTATTTGGCAGCACAGGTCCCGGATCAAAAATAAAACCTTGAATGCCCCCATGGTTGAACATTTTTTGGAGGCCAAACACGATGGAAATGATCTCAAATGGACGGTGTTACATACATTACAACCGCCACACCGCAACGCAGACGTGGACAGAATGCTCTTCAAAAAGGAAGCATATCTCATCCTCAAGTTCAATAGTTTGCAGAAAGGCCTCAACAGTTTGTCTGAGATTGCCAGACTGTAATTCATTAGTGCCCCGGCGCCATGTAATGGCCTCTGCTCCCTCATTTGTCTCAATCATCCTCATGAATTTATTCCTCGAATAACTCGAATAACATGTATTTATTACTCGAATAACAAGAAACATGGGGCGCCACCTTTTATCTATATATAAACAGCTCCTGTAATTGTAGCGACCTAGCATTCCGTATTTGTGCACTTTTGCACTAAACTACATTTCCCATAAGGCACAGCACATCAGCTGAGGGCTTTTCCCAGGTAAACACACCTAGCGTCCATCTTTGTACTACTGCAGAATGCCGTAGACATAGACTGGGCTGGACACAGGTAAGCTGTGTCCGTGCGTTTTTCCTTTTGCTTAAACCAGAACCCCAGCATTTTTTTTACACTTTAATTAATTTATTCCGCTATTCCCACAGCGGATGCCGTCATTTTTCATGAATCACAAGCCGAACTACAAAAAAGAAAACACGAGGCTACTCGGTACCTGGTCCGCCAATTTAAGGTCTGCCTTATCGGAACGCCTTTCGAGCTTGCAAGGGCCATAACTAAACACGGCCCTCTGATCTAATTGTCCCCCTTCCTCCACACAGCGTTACCGGTCAAAAATTCATTTGATGCCTGCAAGGGAACATAACGCCAATCCAGCGGCAGCCGCCAGCTTCTCCTAAAGCATCAGCTGACGGTTTGCCGTTTTCACTTTTGCATGATCGTGTAATTGTGCAGATACCTGACGGCAATTTCACAATGGTTATTCGTTTTTAGGTGGCCCCCACCCCTGACTGCACAACGAGTAATTCAACCCTGCACATTCAGACTTCACGTGCGTTTTCTTCTGAATTCGTTTTTCTTCCACATTGGCACTGAGTGCCACATAACAGGGAACAGAGTCTATTGTTACAAAGATTAAAATTTGTCATCCTTTTCTATTCCCTACAGACAGACTAATTGTGCCCTGATGAGATTCCAGGAAATAATTACCTGGATTCGAAACGCGTCGGCCAGTTAGAAAGGATTACCCACGCTTTATTCCTTCATACCAGCACTTGCTGGTTGTAAAAAGACTCACAAATTTACTTTGCTCCTTTTCTAATTTCCCCTTCTTTTTTCAAACCTTCATGTTCTTTATTCATTCCTCACATTCACAGAAAATGTGTTTATTACTTAATGTTGTATATGTTTAAATTTTTCTGTTTGTGTCAGATTGCTTTTTATTCTGCGTTTGATCATGTCGTTTAGTTTGTAATATAGTTGTGTAGAGAAAAGCATAACAATTTCGGTTGAAACTTTCAATGTAGAAAAATGTCTTTGTATGTCTGCGATCCCTTGTTTTTGACAAACTTTGTATAATCTTTAAAAAAAATGTTTTGGTATAAATAAAAATACCCAGTTGATAGCGACAGCTAGCGTGTTCAACTCTCCTTAAGTGCGGATTTAAATGTAGGTGGCGAGGCAACCTTTTGCTGTGTTCATTCAAAATAAGGCCCAGCCACCCCACCTGTCCCTTTGGGCTTGGCTCCCCTTGTGTTTCTCACATATTGTTTGAGCATGACTAAGATGGAGTATGTGTGAGTACGACTGTGTGTGCACATAACATGCAGAACACAAAGCATGTGTACAATAAGCACATGGAGAGTCAAAGAGTAGAAAACATGGGCATGTTCAGGGAAAGATCAGAGAAGCGGACAAGAAAATACATGGCAGATACAGTTCTCATCCACAAAGGAACTACCTGTGTCTGCCTTGTAAGAATGAGTCCAGTTTTCGCTGGATATGTGCGTTAGATTGATTTAACTATATGAAATGATGCATTCAAACGCTGAACTTCACAATTGTCCTACACTTTTTTATGCTTTAAGGGCATATTTAGCACATGCCACACGACACGTCAACCATACATTTAAAGGCACCGCACATGGCACACTCGTGCTTATTAAGTAAAAGGGAATGCTTGTGAAAAACCAATACATAGTAAATTACACACGTGTAAGTGTAAGCGGCAGATTAGCTGAGGCTATTGCCTCAGCTAATCTGCCGCGTGTCACCTTTCTCCACCTGCCCTTCATGCACCGTTCGGCCACCCCATTGCAAGAATTCTGTTATTGTATTGCTGTCTTCCATTGCTTCTTGCTGCCATTGCCAAGTTCATGGCGACCCGCTACTCAAGCAAATCGTCAATTGTATTAGTTTGTACTTTAGTCATAATATCTCCACCCTCTATGTTGGGCCCCTCCACTTACTGCCTAGTCAGTGATTGAGCATTTGAGGACGTCTTTTTCAGGACACTCAGTCAAGACTACTTTCTGAGACGCCAACAGGACACAAAATACCATTGAATATTTTTTCTATAACGTTGCAATGATGTGCAAACTTAACTTACCTTCCTTCCCGCCTTCAAGTTCAACTTCTGACTCCCCGACTCCCGCCGTCCTGTTCTTGAATTGATTCCCATGGTGCTCATCGTCGTCACGCTCACGCAGGAAGGCTGCATGCAGCCTCCCTCCACTCCCACAGCACAGCGCTGTGATTGGTTCGGCCGGCTGCCCCAACACCACGTCATGCAGCATACAGAGAACAGGGAGAGTGGGAGGGGTTACTCGAAGGCAGGGGGAGCGGCTAGTCCAGTGTTCTTTATACAGTTAATACTGTCTGTTTGGACAGCCTCTTAGGCTGCCCAAACAGACAGTATTAACAACAGTGGGAAAGCCACTCCCCCTGCCCTCGAGTAACACCCCCCACTCTCTCAACCAAACACTTCTGCTTTCTAGCCGTGCAAGAAGGCAGAAACAAATGGTAGTTATTCTACTATTTGCTACTGCCTTCTCGCACGGCGAGAAAGCAGTGGGGCGGAGCCCAAACGCCCCCATGGAGGATCCGCCACTGCCTGCAAGTTCAGGGAAAAACCTAGGAGTCAAGTTTAACTTCACACCGAGGTCAAAAAGGCCAATGTGCAACATTTAAAAGAGTCCAGCCTTACTCAAACCAAGCACAGAATGAAGCTTCTGGAAGTTGATGCTGTCTCAGACTTGTTCACTGTATTTCATTGCTTTAGAGGCCCCAAAGAAAGAACATTAAGAATGCAGAGGACTGAGATAATTCAGACACTCTGTTCATCACCACCCCCTTTTCTGAATCGAGGACTGAGATACAGGCTCTGGGTTCTCCTGTATCTTAGAAGGTTGTGTGACTTATCTCTAGCACTAATAGTAATGGACCAAAGTATTAAATTCGGGGCCCTCTACATTATCTCAAAGTCCCTCTAGAGAATGGTACAAGAGTTCCTCCAAAAACTGCTCCTGAACTGCAACACAGGTCGCAACCACAAGTCCAACAATGCAAGTCTGATCTGCCATTCCACGAGGAAGAGAAAGGAGCAGAGAGGAAAACGCATCTTGGTTCATGGCGGACATCTTTAGAACTCAGTGGATCAATATAGATGAAAGTGCTACATTCAACAAGCATATGCAAGAGCTATTGGCTATGTCAATGTGTTTTACCCATGTTGTACAGAAGCATGGCTGCCCTGCAGGATGACTGAAAGAAACAAAAAAAACTATGACTGCATCATATCGCTTTTTAGCTTTACTTTCAGCCATGCACGGCAGCCGTGCTTCTGTATTAATATGGCTGAACAAACCACTGACAAAGCCAATAGCTCTTGTGTAGGGGAGACACATTGGATCGGCCAATGCTCGCTATAAATGTAATTGCCACAAAATTGCATCCATAAATCTGTAAAAAAAGAAGAGTTCAAGCTGTGCTCTGCTGGATAGCTATTTACGTCCTACCTCCCTATTATGCTGCATAGGTGTGTCACAATTCTTACACTTTAGCTTCAATCAGAAATGTGTTTTTGTCACAAACCCTATAACTTCAGTGCAGTGGAATCGATGGCTGCACCCTACTCTGGAACATGGTCCAGCACCAGTGGGGAATATTTCACCTATTACTACGGATGCCTCAATGTCATCTGTGATGGGTGCTGCTGGATGCGCTTTCATGATGGCGAGTAATAGAATTAACCAATTTGGATGCAGGGGCGATCCAAAGGCCCCCACAGCACAGGGGGGGGGGAGGCCTCGAGTTTCAGGGGGCCCCCACAGCACAGGGGTGGGGGGGGGGGCCTCTGTATACTTTGCATGGAAGCCCGCTCAATTTTTGTTACGCCAACGTTTGGATTATGACATTTAAAAGGTTTGAATGGATCAGGCCTTTGCATCACTAAATCCTTTGAATCACTAAATTCACAAACATGTAACTAGCTTACCAATTATGAGAAGGCTTAAAACGGCAAAGCATGGTCAAGGCACTACACTAGATGGACAGGGAAGAAAGCCATTGCCACTCTGTACCTCAATTTAGGTATGTGACATCTTTGGTTGCTGGCAGAAGGGAGGGTAGTTGGCAGAAAACACGGACACTTGCAAGGGAGGGTGGAGGAAAAGCAAAACAACGTATTCTAGCGAACAACACGTTGAAGTAACAGTGCAGAGTGGTGGGAGAGGGTAAGGGTAAGGTGAATGAGAGGGGGAGACCGGCTGCACCACAGGCACCCTTGTGGAGTTCTGCAACTTACATTTAAAAAAGTACCTCCGACGGAACAATACTCGAGGTAGAACACCACTGGTTCCTGAAAGGAGGCAGTACTTGGTCCATGCTCCACAGAATGGATAAATATACGAACAGGTAGTGTATCAGGCATACAGTGATTAAGAAGAAACAAGGAGACACGAGTGTGGATGAAGCCAAACAAAGTTTAGCAATGGGTGGGCTATCTGCTCCCTTTTAGCTAGTAAAATGTCTTGTATGTAACAGTGCATCCGTTCTGTGAGATGAGACCTAAAGGCACTGAACATGATTTTGTGTTAGGAGTTTTATACACACAACCAAGCCACAGAGTGACCCTCACCTTCCTTCCAAGGGACCTCTCCCTTTTTTCCACACAGTATCTAACACAGTTCACACTGGAAATTCCACATTTATTTCAATGTCTATGACACTGAATATTAACCTATGTGACACTCAACAGTGGTTTCAATGCTACTTAAGTAAATTAAATAAATATAATATTTTAACATTCAAAACAATAGCTGTGTTTCTATACAGCACTCACACCCTTGGAGCTTTATTACATATAGGGTGCACTTTCTCTATTTGTGCACAGGAGCACCTTCAAACAGATGAGCCGGCCAGACAGGAAAGGTGCAGCCGTGAACTCTGCTGCCAAGGGGTCAGCGCATTCAAGTGAAATACAGAGCAGAAGCTCCAAACTCACATTGAAGGCAGTAACACACCTGCACTGTAAAGAGGGGAGAGAGAATCCCTTGCAGGCGGGTGCGGTGTGTGACTGCACCCACCTGCAAGGGGTAGTCTGGGGAGTTCATTGCACCCACTTGAGCCCCCAGACGGCTGCCATCAGGGTGCACGCTGATATTGTGCCACTGTTTTGTGGTGCACTGTCAGAGCACCTCCTGACAGCTTCTCTACTTCTGCACCGTGTTCATATCACGGCATGGCACAGAGGTAAAGAGAATCCCTCATTTTCAAAAACTGGAAATGTGCCCATGCAAATGAGTGAACGCCCTCTTGAGACAGCCGTGGTGCCTCCTATGCACCAGCGCGATCTGTATCACAGATGGCACTGCAAAGTATCTGCGGCCCTTCTGTAATATTTTAGTGCCCATCTGCCCCTGGGGTGCTTCGGTAATACATCCCCTGGCATGCAAGCATCACAAACGAAGCTGCTAATTAAGACAACTCAAAAGCACGCATTTCCTCAACAGCCGAAGGATGAAAGGCTGGGCCTCTATGTCGCTTTCGAGTATGTTGCTTGGGGCTGTATAAACCCGATCAGCAGCCTCTCTTGTTTCATCACGACCGAGCCCAGCACTGCTGTGAATAGCGCCCAGAAGCGGGTCGGATGGCGCGGTACACACTGCGCCTGCCAGCAGGCTGCAGTAGTGAGTTGCAGTCGGTTTGGGGATGCACAGCCCTCCCTGGCCCCAGCTGACCCCGCACCTCTCCAGCTGCAGCTTCACTCTCAAGGGGAAATTACATTTTTTATCAGATTCCCAATATCAGCTCATAACGCCGGCATCTTCCAATTAAAGGCAGGGAGCTGGCAGCCTATCTGCGGTGATTTATGGGCTGTGAGGGCCGGCTCTGCCTGCGGGCGACAGACTGCCAGAGGCCCACCTGCAGGAGCAGCCGCCCCGCCCTGGACTCAGGGGCATTCTCATCAGGCGCTGGAAAACAGCCTTCATTCCCTGAGTAATGTTTACAAGAGTGATTTAATTTGTATACAGCCGCAGCGCCTTCTATCAAAGGCCGGCAGCCTGGCCGTTGTATAGACATAGTAATAAAAAGACTGATGAATACCATTACGTGAAGAGCCCCGGTGATATCGACTTCAGAAGGATAAACTACAGTGCGAAGTTACCGAGATTCCAACTTGCAGGCTTCATACAAATAACAACCACTTGCACCTAACTCACTGCGCTATCTCTGCTGCCGTGCACTACTATATACAAATGTGATGCCAAGCAAGGGGCTGGCCACACTGGCCAAGTGCGCCTTGGTTGTTGTTCTTTCACTGCACAATGCAGCACTCTGCCTGTGTTCATTCATGCACGCAGAGAGTAGATAGTACAATACACACACTTGAGGCTCGTCAGACAGACACTGCACCCCAGTATACAGATGCTGTATTTGCTGCACTCTGCACTCTACTGCTCAGCAATTATACTCACTGCACTCCAGTGTCCGGCTGCTGTATTCACTGCCCTCTGGTTTTCAGATGCAGTATTCACTGTACGTTGGGGGTAACAGATAGAGTATTCACTGTACTCCAGTGTCCAGCTGCTATATTCAGTTAACTCTAGTGTCCAGCTGCTGTACTCACTGCACTCTGGTGTCCAGCTACTGTATTCGCTGCACTTTAGAATACAGCTGCAGTATTCACTGCACTCTGCTGCTCAGCTGTAATATTCACTGCACTCCAGTGTCCAGCTGCTGTAGTCAGTGCACTCTTTAAATAACAAAAGAGGGTCTTGACTCAAAAACTCAGCAGGGCTGAGCCAACAATAACTAGGAAAACAACACACCTGCCTATGCTGAGCAACTATTTTCTAGAAAAACAAAAATTGTTGAAATGTACATGAAAAAATAGCATGAACACTTGCTTTAAGAATTGCAGCATTTACTTTAATTCTTTGAAGACTATTATGATTTTTAGTCTTTCTTCGTTTTTTTAGGGCATGAGAATACAAAAGACATGAAG
This sequence comes from Lissotriton vulgaris, assembly GCF_964263255.1. Classification (NCBI taxonomy): domain Eukaryota; kingdom Metazoa; phylum Chordata; class Amphibia; order Caudata; family Salamandridae; genus Lissotriton; species Lissotriton vulgaris. The sequence goes on from NC_141688.1 coordinate 202,652,559, forward strand.
AAAATATTATACATTTATATACAAACAAAAAACAGACTTTGGTATGTACATAATTCACACAAACTCGCACTCAACACATTCTTGGCCATCCAATCATACAAAAACACATTCATACTGGGACCAGTATGAATGTGTTTTTGTATGATTGGATGGCCAAGAATGTGTTGAGTGCGAGTTTGTGTGAATTATGTACATACCAAAGTCTGTTTTTTGTTTGTATATAAATGTATAATATTTTCTTCATGTACATTTCAACAATTGTTGTTTTTCTAGAAAATAGTTGCTCAGCATAGGCAGGTGTGTTGTTTTCCTAGTAGTCAGTGCACTCTGCAGCCTAACTATTATACTAACTACACTCTAGTATGCAGCTGCTGTATTCACTGCACTTTGGTGTCCAGATGCTGTAGTCACTGCACTCTGGTGTCCAGCTACTGTATTCGCTGCACTTTAGAATACAGCTGCAGTATTCACTGAAATTTGCAGCTCAGCTGTTATATTCACTGCACTTTGGTGTCCAGCTGCTGTAGTCACTGCGCTTTTGTGTCCAGCTGCCTAAAAACTCTGCCCCTCTGGGCTAGTGCTCCGATGCCCTTCCAGCTTCGTAAAGTGACTCCCATTTGTAATCGACACAAATTGTAAATTAACGCTACAGTCAGCTCGAACTTTGACAGGACGCCATTTACCACCGGTCGAGAGGGCTCAGCTGCAGGGAGGGGAGAGAGGCTCGAAGGCCTTGAAGTTGGGGCAGGGTCGATAGCTGGACAAGGGCCCATACAGCAGTGCTACTCAAAGTACGTAGGGTGCTGTTCATTCGCCGCCTCACCGACATTAACATATGAGAAATAAAGGGGCAATCATCTATTTAATTGTTAATTGAAGATTTTAAAAAAGTAAGTAACTAGGGTGTCCTGCACCATTAATGTTTAGGAATACCTTGGTTTTTACAGACATCTCAGAGTAAAAGTGTTAAAAATATGATAGTCTCATCAAAATTCCAAAAGTGTATTTAATTAACATACAGTACTGTACACCTAAGTACATCATTTCAGTACATTGAGGAGTATTTTTTCAAGTGATAGTTGTCAGACATGAATTTAGAAACATCAATTCTCCCCTCCCATCCTGACAACAATGGCGAAAGTGAACCAGGAGGCAAGGTAGCTGTTATGTGCACCCTCTGGGTAGCCTGGGTTGCCATTATAAATGTACAACATTATAGATTAATACATTAAATACACGAGAAGGTTTTGTACACCACACCTTCAAGTCATGAATTTCTCGGTCCTCTTTTATGTGATAATAAAGAAAAAGGAGTGAAAGTGAAATAAATGAACTGCCTAGCATCACACAATTTGGTCAAGTAGTGCAGCCGGGATTGATCCCAGATTTACTAGTTTCACATTGTGCAATTCTGTCGCTAGCTGTGCATGCCATCTCCCTCCCTGACTCCCTGTTGGCATCAGTACGTCCCTCAGTCACACCACAGACTGAACTGTCTGGCCCCTAGGAAATTATTACGAGTGCCCATACCATATAGGCATTAACGTCCATATGACAAAAGATTTATTGTTTTTCAGAGGCATTGCAAGGGTGTCCAAATCTGAGTTGTGGAGTGTTTGCTCTAGGTACAGTCGGAGCATTTCTAAAATCGATACATTGTAAGCACCTCTCAAACTAAATATATTTTCTCATTTTGAGGCAGCCTATCTTATACTGTGTTCAATGCAAGTTTAAAGTATTTGACTTACACATTCATAGTGTTTTCTGTGTCAGGCATCAGACCTCCTAGTGTTAAAAATATACAAGTCACTATTTCCAGTTGCACCAGACAGGATTCAATTCGAAGGGCTGAGGTCTAGCAACAGAAATCAGTGCATTTATTCCCATTCAAGGTGTTTGTTCTCTTATATGCAGTTACATGTTGAGAGAGCAACACAATCTTTCCTGAATATTTTGTTCTTTTTAGCCACACTTGTGACTCTGCCTCCACGCTCCAGGACTCAGGATCACAGTATCCATACTTATTTTAAATGCACTTCGACTGATGCATTGAATATCTATGTAAAGTCTGAGAAAGCCAGTGATTTCCCTTTTTTATACTATGTCAAATGAACCTGTGATCTGTATTTATAGAACAGTATACTATATATCTGACAGAAGTATACAAAAAAACTGTCCTCGGGTGTTAAAGGGGATTAAAACAAGAAATTAATATAGTCAGTGTCTAATATGCACTACATGTGGCCATGAAACTGGAGTCCAAATCCCAGCTTTCCTGCATGACTAAATTGTGTGATCTGAGTCAAATCAATTTACTTCATGTGTTGATGTACTTGATAGTGACATTTGACAGCACGTTTTAGTAATTCAGTTCAACATGGGTCCTGTACAAAACCCTCACTTGTTAATGCTCTAATGGCCTCTGACGTTCCACGGTCCATAACCATAATATTGGCCATGAAGCAAGAGACTCCAGATTTGCTTTGCTTTTTTTTTTTTAACTCATGGTGTTGGCAGGAGGGAGGGTAAATACATGTTTTAAAGTTCATAATTAGAAATTTTTACTTCAAATGATTGGCTATGAAATGCTGATATGTATTGTACTAAATTGAAACACCTAACGCGTGTTAAAAAACACTTCCCACATTTTAAAGTCTTTATCATGTTTTAACAGTTTGTTTGTTGTGTAATTTGCGTCCAAATATTGTGAAGATTCTCTATGTTCCTCGAGACTTGGGTATAAGCCAGACCACTGGGTTAATCATGGCTCGACTGCTGAGCCATTTAAATGAACGGGCAGAGTGCTTAATGGCCCAGTGCCCAGGCTTTCAAGGGGCGCGGCCCCTGCTCACCTTCCAGAAGCATGTCCAACGGACCATTTACCAGCAGAGTGATGATGTTCAACCACTTAACAGTACCCCTCCTATTTCTGGCCTCTCTGCTGAGACTACTCTCCAGGTATGTAATACATTCAAAGCACATGGTGGGTCCATCTTTTATGATTTTAGGGAATGTCCCGCCTCGTTCTACTCTTCCTTATTTCTTCGATTCTTACTATGGACCCTCTGATTCAGTTGCTGCGGATTTCTAAGCTGTCTGGTGGTTCGGGCTCCTAGTTATGAGATAAATGTAGAGTCCATGACGCACACTTTAGTTTAATGTCAGGGGGTGCTGTGAGACCACAGACAAGTCGTAGGTACCTTGGATCCTGATATCAGGTGCGAGACTGCCACCCACATCACTTTTGTCTCATTAATCATTTTAGCTTTGACATCTAGCAGAGTGTGAGGTGAGCCAGATGTTATTTGTTCAACTTGTTTAAATTAGCAGAAGGTGAAAAAGTCATGTGCCTTAATGTTTCCCCAACTCTTAGCCGTGTTTTTTAAAATGTTTAGAAATATAAACAAAATGTTGCCTACGCTGTCTCTCAAAGATTTGGTAGATTTGGTGCTCAAATGCATGAATTTACTTTACTTTTGAACATAAGGAGCCTGAATGTTGCATACTTATAGGCAATCACATGCAAAGCACACTGAATAAATAGTGTACTAGTAGATAATTGTGTTGCTGAAGTAGTGAGGTACGGCCTCTCCTTGGTTGTGCCCTTACATTTGATACTCTATCCTCAATTTGACCCTTCGTTCTGATTTTTTTACAGTCCTGCCCTGAATATGCCCCCATGCCGGGTGGCGCCATACAGCCCCTTGACCCCAGAGACACTCTGAGGAGGCCCGCCTGCCCTGTCATTCTGCTTGCCCAGCACCACTCTACCCACTAGCCCACTTGAAACTGGACACCCACCTTACAGGAACTAGCAAACCCCATGAACTCACCTAATCTGATCACCATAAGAGCCATTAAGGGTCATAGATTTCAATAGGGCAGGAGGTGCAGTGGCACCGGGGCCCAGGGTATACAGCTGAGTTGTAAAGGATTCACCTGTGCTTTGTGGTTATCTGGTGCTCCGATATGACCACTGGGGTATGCATTGCAGCATAAAACCTTGAAATATGCACATAAACTTCAAGGTAAAATGCAAAAGACACTTTTTTTCTCTAATTCCAAGGGCTGAGGCGACTCACACTTACCTACATCACTACATACGTCAGGATACAGAGCCACGTGCAGACACACCTGTTGGCACCTACACCTGACCCTACCTCACCAGGCCCATCATAGGCTGCCCACCCTCACTGGACCACTCATCCCCAAATACTCCTGCTCGCCTCGCCACACACCGTGTGACCGTCGGCATGTACCTCGGTGCCGTGAAGTGCATAACTTGCACAGCACTGCCTTTCACACGACCAGTCAGGCCACCCTGGCACAACACACCGCTGACTCTGGTACGAGGCCACGTCCTCTGCGAGGGCCGCCGCGCAGAGCTGGGCTCCCACCCAGGGCCACATGGCCCCGTCGCCGCGCCGCCTCACGTCCCACTCAACCAGCACTTCAAAGGCAGACGACGGTCTTGATCTTCAAATATGAAATCCAAAACTTGAGGGGGCGGAAGACCACCCCGAATCAAAGGAAAGAACAAATAAACCTGCCCCGTCGGCATTAGATACAGGATACAGGCTTAGCGGGCTTAGCGGGCTAGAGACACGCTGAAACAGCGACTCCTTCGCTGCAACGAGCAAACCCCTGACAAACAATTTCCCGCCGCCATTTACGGCGAGGAAGCAAGGCCACGCCCACCTGAGGCCACGCCCACCCCCCTCAGTATATATACGCGTTCTGAAGCGTGTAACTGACAGAACCTGAAACACTCCTGAGGCGGAAGCCGGGAGCACGCTGAAAAACTTGATTTTAAAAACAATCACCTTTGTATTTTCTGTGTCACGTTAAAATTGTACCTTTTAAAAAGCGCACTCACCCGGCAAACAGGCTTAGCGGGCTAGAGACACGCTGAAACAGCGACTCCCTCGCTGCAACGAGCAAACCCCTGACAAACAATTTCCCGCCGCCATTTACGGCGAGGAAGCAAGGCCACGCCCACCTGAGGCCACGCCCACCCCCCTCCTTAACCCTTTAAAACAATGTGCAATCACCGGACGCGCAGCGGACGGGCGCAGCGGGCGCGCCGTCAGCGCGCCGAAGGCGCGCCAAAGGCAAGCCCGTCTGGGCCCGTCCGGACCCGGACGGCCCTTGGCCCCGTTACTCTGCCAGGCATCCTTCAGGAGCGAGTGGTGTATACAGCTGACACATTACGAGCCCTGCGTCCTAAAACCACCCTGCCCTGCCACCACACGGTTACAGAAGGTAAAATCTTTCTGACCTGTCCATACTGCAATCCGGTCCCTCCCCCCAAAAGCATTACACCGGCCCTGAAAGCCGGGCTCCTCAACTGCCGTTCCCTCCCGAAACACGCCACCGAAATAAACCTCCTAATCCAGGACCACGACTACGACCTAATGTTCCTCACAGAGACATGGCTCTCGGATTGCACTGATCCGGATGTTGTCGCAGCTCTCCCCACAGGCTATCTCTGCCAAACGTTAAATAGACCTAAAGGGAGGGGAGGCGGGATAGCCATAATCCACAGGCAACGATACGTTTGCAGGATGACGAACGCTGACATTGAAGATTGTGAGTGCGGCCAGTTTTCCATTCAAATCACTCCAGCCCTCACTGTAGCGGGACTTTTGACCTATCGCCCCCCGGGGGCCCCAGGCAATTTCCCCAACTCCTTAGTTGAAGCCATCTCTCAACTAGCCTCCTCCACTTCCAACTTCCTGTTATTAGGTGATCTCAATTTCCACTTCCTTGACCCAACGGATCGTGTGGCCGCGGACATTAGACATGACCTCACAGCCTTAGAGGTAGGTCTGATGAACAACGAGCCCACCCACGAGAAGGGCCATTTATTGGATCCTATCTTCTCCAATATTCCAACGATGACCACCGAGCCTCCGGTGACCCTTCCATGGACTGACCATTTCCTCGTCCCCTTTTTCTGGGAAACCCCCAGGTCTAATTACTCTATGCCTAAAACCCAGGTTACTGATCGCCAATGGCATAAATTGCCACTGGATATTTGGGCCCGTTCTCTGACCGAGTCCACTCCTAAGCTTTCCTCGGACCCAAATTTGGCAGATAAACAATTCAGTGACTGGATTACGTCGTCTCTGGACACTCTGCTTCCAAAAATCACCACTTTCAAGCAACCAAAAAAGATATCCCCTGCTCCGTGGTACACTCCGGAACTTAAAATCTTACGGCAAGAATGTAAAAAGACCGAACGTTCATGGAGACGTGAGAAAACAGGAGCGAATAAAAAAATCTACTCCATTTCTCTTCTCAATTATAAAACCGCTATCCGGATTACCAAAAGCGTGTTCTTCCAGGAGAGAATAGAGAGAGCAGGTGGCTCCGGGAAGGAATCATTCGCTATCCTGAAAGAACTTTCAAAACCACCAGTACAAGATCATGGACCCCCCTCTGACCCTATAGCCGATCAAGAGAGATGCCAACAACTGGCTAACTTTTTTCAGGACAAAATACAATTAATCCTGGATTCAATTCCCCCCTTGCACCCGAGGGAAGAAACCGTTTCTCCTCATTCGACTTCTCTCACCGGCCTATCCACATGGGGCCAGGTCACCTCAGATGAAGTGCAAACAACGCTTAACTCTATGAAAAGTGGCTCCCCTAGAGACCCTGCTCCTCTTCGGATGCTTAAAGAGGTAGCCCCTTCCATCATCCCCGCCCTCACCCAGTTGATTAATACGTCACTTCAACAGGGAGTTGTGCCCCAGAGTTGGAAGAAGGCAGTGGTAAAGGCCTTATTAAAGAAACCCACTCTGGACCCTGATAACCTGGCAAATTATCGGCCCATTTCCTTACTCCCAGGAGTAAGCAAAATTGCGGAAAAACTCATCAATAAGAAACTCTCAGAGTATTTAGAAGCCAACAACAAGCTAAAAAACTCCCAGACGGGCTTTCGACCAGGACAGGGCACGGACATCGCCCTCCTGGCGGCGGTAGAGGAAGCCAGAACGCTGCTAGATGGTGGAGGATCAGTGGCAGTGATCCTCCTCGACCTTAGTGCAGCGTTCGACACCGTGGACCACCAGCTCCTCATCGAAAGGCTGGCAAAAGTTGGTCTAGAAGGCACAGCCATATCCTGGCTCTCATCCTTCTTGACACAACGATCCTATCAGATCTGGGAGAAAGACGCCCGCTCCTCCGAAATGCCCCTCCAATGTGGTGTGCCTCAGGGCTCCTCCCTGAGCCCTACATTATTTAACATATATATGTCCACATTGGAGGAAGTCATTACCCCTTTCGGAGTGAGTGTCATCAACTACGCTGATGACACCCAATTAGTGGTGTCGTTGTCCCACCCTCAACAACAGAAAGCCGATCTCCTTAACTGCCTCACGCAGGTCCATCACTGGATGAATACATCAGCGCTAAAATTAAACGGGGCAAAAACCGAGGTCCTTGTACTCGGCCCAAAAGGAACCTCATTTCCGTTGGACATGTGGCCAACATGTCTAGGTCCCCCCCCAGACCCAAAGACAGAGGTAAAAAGCTTGGGTGTCTGGATCGACTCGGAGCTCTCCTTCGCCCCACAAGCAAAAAAGGTCGTAGGGACCTGTTTCGGTCTGCTTAAATCCTTGAGGAAAGTCCTGCCCCTTCTTCCTCCGAAATCGCAAAAACTTTTAGTCCAGGGTCTTATTATATCTAGACTGGACTATAGTAATGCGATCTATTTGGGTGCACCGGAAGCAACATTGACTAAATTGCAGAGGATCCAGAACACCGCTGCTCGGATCATTACCAACACCCCGGCCAGATCTTCGGCCAAGCCTGCCCTCAAACTCCTGCATTGGCTCCCCATAAGGGAGAGAATTAAATTTAAAGCCCTGTGTTTGGTGCACAAAACCCTGAATAACCAAGGCCCTCCAATTCTCCGAAACTTCATTACCCCTTACATAGCCACAAGAACCCTTCGCTCTAATGCAGAAAACCTTATCAATGCCCCAAGGTTTAGGAAAGCACGATCAGGAGGAAGACGGTTCGCGGTTCATGCGGCCCGTCTTTGGAACTCCCTCCCACGAGATCTTCGTCTGGAACCCCACTACCTCCGTTTCAGGAAACGATTAAAAACACATCTTTTCCCCTAGCCCTTATGCTCCTCCCGTTAACTCAGTCCTCAGTCATGTCTCTTAGGTTCCTCAGCGCTGGGATACTTCCGGGTGACTATGCGCTTTATAAAAATAAATAATAATAATAATTAGAGACTCGCACGCACGGCTTAGGGCAGTCTGCTGTGGCGAAGACACACTAATGCCTGGCATGTGTCCGAAGGGCTGGGCTGACTCGACTGTCTCTGCCCCGGCGGGACATGCGACGAGGTGTCCTAGCTGACTGTCTGACATGTAAAGGAGTCTGACGGAGTCTGTCAGAAGGCGCCGGAAAGAACTGTCTCTGCCGACGCGGTATCGGTCCATATTGTTTATGGGGGGGGGGGGGGGGGGGGGGGGATCTAAGGATGACACCACCTACCATCAGCAGGCCAGGCATGCGCAGTGAGAGCGGACCTTATAGCAGCCTAAACTGCTCGCCCATGTAGGGTTACCAACTGGCATGGGTGCAAATTGAAGACGGTCAGTGTAAAAATTCAGGACAAAGGGTCGAAATTCAGGACACAAATTTGGGACAAAACATGTTTTACAGACATTGAGGAGGTGGTACAATAACATAAGAAAATAGACAACCAAAATAAATACAAGTCAAAATAAGTTTATATAAGGTTGAGCCAATCGTGCACTGCACAGTTTTTCAGTATGCGCGCAACTTTGCATAGCGACATAGGGCCCTTTCTGCAATCAAGATTTGTGCTAGTAACAATAAACATTAGTAAATAGTATTTTTCATTTGTGTGTTGAAATCTGTCTTTTAAATGAAATCTGTCTTTTAAATGTACAGTGAAAACGCTGTTATTTTATTTGTATTTTCTCCAGCATGGCACCAAGACAAAAGCAGAATGCTTTGCACTAGTCCCATGCAGGAGAAGGCACCCCACATGCTGTCACTACAATTGGGGCCATAGTCATTCTAAAGTGCGAATCAGCTACAGTCTCAGACTGACAATGGGCCAGTCCACCGTCTGCGCGAGGTCCGAGGGGCGGCTGCAGGCAGCGGCCTCTACAGATTAAAAGATAATAGCAAGAGGCCCGAGGGAAATCTTTTTAACTCATGGGGCCTCTCGCATGGGAAACAGCATTCCTTACTGAAATTTCCTATTTCGATTTTAGTATGATGTTCCCAAATTACGGACGCCTTACAGACATCATACTAAAATGACGGACGGTTGGTCACCCTCCGTGCATGGACCCTACACACCACTATAATGCACTGACAGGCTGGTGAGAAACAGCTGCAGACTGCTCTCAGTCATGTCCCCTCATGAACACTCCCCACAACCGGAGCTCACCCAGATACCGAGAAACGAGTCCGTGCACATAAAAGAGTTGATAGTTGCATGGAAAACGTACAGAAAAACAACATATTGAAAAGAATTCTCTTGAGAATGCAACAAGTAGTAAAAATGTAATGTGAACACACTGCTGTTGTGGATTACACCCACGCTGTTTACATTCGTTGTTGTGAATTCTAGCATTGTTTCTGCCTGTAAAGAACATGCATTTAGGACCCGGGCCCATTCCAAAGTTTTTAATAACTGACGCAGCAAAGACCTAGACCCAACCCACTTAAAGCCCTGCACGTTGATGTAGAGTGAGTGATGGGCAGGGGTCTATCAGATCCATGCCCTTGCCCCCGCCTGCATATTAAACACATCTTAGTAGGTCACTCGGTAATCTCCGGCCTTGGGTGCTGATGACGGCCCCCGTCCGTCATGCACCGCGATGGGCGTGTGCTGATGACAGCTGGCGGCCGTCATGAACCCGCCCACTACGGAAAACGCCGCACAGGTGCAGAATCGCGGCCGCGCCCAAGGGGTTAAAGACAGGGGAGCTACTGGCATCTCAAGCTGATGCCTGGCTCATTTCGAGGCCTACCTGGGCTTTGGAGCCCCAAACAAGCTGAGCTTTCCTGTGGGTTCTACCTGCCCCATGTTCTAACCTCATTCGCCATGAATTAATGGCAAAGCAGTGACCTTCGATGTGAAATGGGCGAGAGAAATAGATACCCAGAAGATCTGGAGTCAATTGTGGCATCCTTGCTTGAACAAATTGTGTGTACCTAGGCAAATATTTATTTACAGACCCTCATTTTACTCCATTATTTATCACAAATGAGAGTGCCTACAAATACGTGAGTTGGGAAGTGCGCTGTAGAAAAACCTCTTATGTTTAAAAGACTTGTGCGGTCAGTCTGCCCCCATGTTCTAACCTCATGCGCCATGAGTTAACTAGAAAGCAGTGACCTTTGATATAAAATGGGCGAGAGAAATAGATACCCATCTAGTAGCTGAATTGTACAAGGTGAAAAGAGAACACCTGGAGTCGATTCTGGCATCTTTGCTACAAGAAATACTGTGATCCTAGGCAAATATTTTATTCAAAGACCCTCCTTTTTAGGTCTCGCCTGTCGATGCGCATGCGCATCGAGCAAGGCGAGAGTATTGGCACTTATCCGCTCTTTATACACACTGCAAGGAATCGTGGCGATTCCTTGCAGTGCACAAGAAATTTAAGCTCAATGCGCATGCGCATTGAGCTTAAATGCGCGTGCACATGCCCCCAGCCGCCTACTCTCTCTCACAGCCTCCCCCAGCTCCGCCCCCTCACTACTTGATTGCATGGCCGCTAGGCCGTGCCTCCCCTACTCTCCTCCCCCCTCCTCCTCTCCTCCCATGCCTGCCTGCCGCTAGGCCGTGCCTCCCCATCTCTCCTCCCCCCTCCTCCTCCTACTCTCCTCCCCTGCCTGCCTGCCGTGTCGCACCTCTCCCCTCTCCGCCCCCTCCCCTGCCCGCCGTGTTAAAGCACGTGTTCAATGGTACATTTGTCATAAAGCATTTTAAGGCCTGCATTGTTCGGCGGTTCGCTAGATAGAATGAGCTGTCAGCTTGCGGATTTTGGCTAGGCTTGGCCGTCGCCATAGAGACTTTGTGCTTGGCATCATTGTGGGCGTAACCGGGCGTTTCCAAACGACATGGTGTGGGATTTTTTTTTCCTAAATGTACTATAGACTTCATACAACCGGACCTCCAACCCAAGTTCCTTTACTGTCCCATGGTATAATCAAGGTCATTGTTAAATCTATACTGGCTGTGTTCTTCAATTTCGCTTCGCCTTATACTGCGCACTGGAGAGGTACCGCAGCTGCTCTTTGAAGTATCTGCCTATAATGTCCCCATTTACGGGAGAATTACTAAACTACTCGGGTAATACCCCGCTGTCAACTTACTGTTTTTGATCAGCTTTTGACTATAAATTCCTTGTAAAAAAATTAGAAACTGTAATGTATTTTGCGGATGCCAGTGTCTTCAGGAGGACTTGTTGAAATCACTTAATATGCTGACTTTACGTGTACATTCAACGTGTACCATTACTGTATGGCCGCCGAGTTGGCGAGCTTTCTATTGGCGCTCCCCTGTCTATAGTCCTTTCTTTGTTGCTCTTAGAGGTTGTGCCTTAGATGGAGCTCCTAACGTCATCCTAGAGGCGTCAGAGAAGCCCCGCCTGTCTAACCGGCGTTTCACTGGAAGCTTCCTTTTCCTTTCACTGAAGGCTGCTGGCTGGAGAAGGGGGCGCCCAGTATCTGCATCCATCCGCCGCACGCACAGCAGCCAGGACCATGCCCGAATACGCCACCCCACGGGTGCTGACCGCCGGCACCGGCGCCAGGATCAAGGGCGCTTACCAGGACCCTCACCCACAATCACCCTCACCCACACTCACCCTCACCCTCACTCACCCTCAACCCCTCACTCACCCTCACTCACCCTCACCCTCACTCACCCTCAACCCCACACCTACCCTCACCCTCATTCACCCTCAACCCCTCACCCTCACTCACCCTCAACACCTCACCCTCACTCACCCTCAACACCTCACCCTCACTCACCCTCAACCCCTCACCCTCACTCACCCTCAACCCCTCACCCTCAACCCCTCACTCACCCTCACTCTCACTCATCCTCACTCACCCTCAACCCCTCACCCTCACTCACCCTCAACCCCTCACCCTCACTCACCCTCACCTTCACCTTCACTCACCCTCAACCCCTCACCCTCACTCACCCTCAACCCCTCACCCTCACCCACCTTCACTCACCCTCACCCTCACTCACCCTCACTCACACTCACTCACCCTCACCCACCCTCAACCCCTCATCCTCACTCACTCTCAACCCCTCACCCTCACTCACCCTCAACCCCTCACCCTCACTCACCCCCAACCCCTCACCCTCAACCCCTCACCCTCACTCACCCTCAACCCCTCACCCACCCCCAACCCCTCACCCACCCTCAACCCCTCACCCTCAATCCCTCACCCACACTCACCCTCACTCACACTCACCCACTCACCCTCACTCACCTTCACCCTCACTCACCTTCACCCTCACTCACCCTCAACCCCTCACTCACCCTCACTCTCACTCATCCTCACTCACCCTCAACCCCTCACCCTCACTCACCCTCAACCCCTCACCCTCACTCACCCTCACCTTCACTCACCCTCAACCCCTCACCCTCACTCACCCTCAACGCCTCACCCTCAATCACCCTCAACCACTCACCCTCACCCACCTTCACTCACCCTCACCCTCACTCACCCTCACTCACACTCACCCTCACTCACCCTCACCCACCCTCAACCCCTCATCCTCACTCACTCTCAACCCCTCACCCTCACTCACCCTCAACCCCTCACCCTCACTCACCCCCACTCACCCTCAACCCCTCACCCTCACCCTCACTCACCCTCAACCCCTCACCCACCCTCAACCCCTCACCCTCAACCCCTCACCCTCAATCCCTCACCCTCACTCACCCACACTCACCCACACTCACCCTCACTCACACTCACCCACCCTCACTCACCCTCACCCTCACTCACCTTCACCCTCACTCACCCTCAACCCCTCACCCCCACTCACCCTCAACCCCTCACCCTCAACCCCTCACCCTCCCTCACCCTCACTCACCCTCAACCCCTCACTCACCCTCAACCCCTCACCATCAATCCCTCACCCACACTCACTCACACTCACCCACACTCACCCCCACTCACCCTCACTCACACTCACACTCACCCACCCTCACTCACCCTCACCCTCACTCACCCTCACCCTCACTCACCCTCACCCTCACTAACCCTCAACCCCTCACCCTCAACCCCTCACCACCCTCAACCCCTCACTCACCCTCAACCCCTCACTCACCCTCACTCACCCTCACCCTCAACCCCTCAGCCTCACCCTCACTCACCCTCAACCCCTCACCCTCACTCACCCTCACTCACCCTCAACCTCATGCTAAAGATTTACAAAAAAACCCATAAACAATTCTAAAAGCACTAACTCTAATGCTGCGAGACCTATTGCATTTCTAATGCTTGTTTCTTCATTATCACAAATGAGAGTACCTACAAATGCGTGAGTTTGGAAGTGCGATGTAGAAAATCCTCTTATATTCAACAGACTATAATTTTGCTCCATCTCTAGTAAGAATCTACGCCACATATGGGCCGCAAAGCAACTGACTAATCTTAGACTTCAGTAGTGGCAGTGTTGTATTGTAATTCCATTTATATAGCGCTTAATATCCCAGACGAAGCGTCAAAACGCTTTTATGGCGAGTAGCACGCTACTCTGGAACCCAAAAGGATTAGCGGTGAATTAGTATAGTAAAATCTGAAATTAATGTGAACGGTGGATATGTTAATCTGTTATTCAGATTGAGAAGGCTAGTGGAGGTTTAGAGGAGGGAAAGGTCTGCATTTATATAGCTTATGGTACTCCTGATGAAGAGTTGAAGCACTTTTCAACGAATAGCATGCCACTCTGCAACCAAAAAATAATTAGTGGTGCCTTAGTCTAGGGAGATAGGAAATTCATTTGAGGACATGTTAGTCTGTAATTTGGATTGAAAAGGGTAGTGGACGGATGGTAGAGAGAAGGGTTTGCATTTATATAGCACTTGCTACTCCTGATGAGGTTATGAAGCACTTTTCGGCGAGTAGTACGCTACTCCAGATACCAAGAAGGATTAGTAGTCAATCAGTGTAGGAAAATATTAAATGAATTTGATTTGAGAGTGAAGGTAGAGGATATATTGTGAGAGATATAGGGTGAGATATAGGGTAGTGCAGTGGAGATGCTGAATTAAAAGCAAAGTAATAACTATTAAGATAGATAAGTACAAGGAAGGTAATATATGTAGATTAAAGTTGCATTTATTAGACTCAGACTTTCAATGGTTGCTGTATTTTACATTATTTATTTGTAATTCACCAGTGAAGCATTTGTAGATAAATAGTTATGATAAAATATATGCTTATTTATGCAGCCAGATATACATGTTAAACAAAGAATAATATTACTATAAATTATATGTACATTTGTTTCGCAGAACTAATGAATATCTATATCTTTAAAAAATAATGATTATACATATTTATACAAAGCAATAAACATATGTAGGTACACATCTATAGTCCAAAATAATGCTTATATAAAAATGTTAAATAATGTGAGCGAGAGTACCCCTCAGTGCCAGCCACTGCCACACGCACCTGCACGTCCTCTCTTGGAACATACAGGGTGTCTGATACCCAAACTTCCCACTAAGAAAGTAGGAGATCTTAAAAAGACCCTTTACATATCTCCAAGGCGGGTCTAAACATGCCATGAGCTCAAGATAAACTAGGACTGGTAATAACATGATATAAATATCAGAACCCACAAAGACGTGTAAGAACCGTGGCCTCCAAATACTGACAGCAACTGGGCAAACCTAAGCTACCAGCACCGTAAACACTAGGGGCTGATGAATATTATGAGCTCAAAACACAAGGATACAGTGGTTTGTGGAAAAACAGGTTTGCACATACCAGCTCTAGGTGGCCCAGCCCCAGCCAAAAACTGGAATCCTTCACAGTTACCAAGCAGCCTACCAAACAGGTCGCATTTTATCAGTCCACCTCCGTAACGACAGTCTTTTGGCTGCGCGCATAGTTTTTTGCTTTTTATTTTAAAACAAATTTTGAACTAGACCGTTTTGCAAGCATGCTTATGTTCTAAAATTGCTTATTAGAGCCGAGTGGGCTAGAGAACGGTGTTGGATTAAACCCAGATCTTTTGACTGGGTGTGAGTGTTTGATTGATTCAGATGCTCCGTCCATCACCACCCCCTTTTGTACCGCTTTTGGCCGCCATAAGTGTGGCAGGGTATGCTCAGACGTGAGTCCCTTGCTCACTTTGCCACTGGATTCAAGCAAGCGGGCTGAAGACGGCTGGAATGCCAGAAACCGGTCCTCGGAAGCTTGTTTCCGGTCCAGGGAAGACATGGCTTGGCAGTTCGGGCTGGACTGTTCCCATGAGGCACAGGATCAGACTGACTGATTTGCATATAGCCATGTCTGAACTGGGGTGGCAGAGTGGGCTAAAGAATGGTGGTGGATTAAACCCAGATCTTTTGACTGGGTGTGAGTGTTTGATTGATTCAGATGCTCCATCCATCACCACCCCCTTTTGTACTGAATATTAGAGCCGAGGGCAGGGTCAGATTGGTAATGAGGACAATGGGCCGGTGTCTGAGTTGCAGCTTTGTGGGCCACTTTTTGACACACAGTGGTGGCCGGTTTGGGCTGTATCTGTTTCGTTCTTTAAGCATGTGCTGAAAATTCATTCTGCTCGTTGAATTTGCAGATTTTTGGCAATTTCGCAATCCGCAAATCGCGCAAAACAATTCGCATTTCGGTGAATTTTTTTTGATTGTTCGCGCTTCAAAAATTTGGCAATTTCGCAATCCGCAAATCGCGCAAAACAATTCGCATTTCGGTGAATTTTTTTTGATTGTTCGCGCTTCAAAAATACAATCTTGCACATGCGGAGTTGACTTACTGTGATTCTGAGTTCGCTGAGTTGTGTTCCTCCCGGTTTGAGTGCGCTGCGCCATTTTGGATATGGCTGCGTGATCGCACAAGACTTTTCGACCGCGAGTATGTCATGGAGTCCCGCCATCTTGCACTGCGAGACTTTGAGAACGCAAATACGTCAGAAGGGCCCGCGATCACATATTGCGAGAGTAAACAATAGCGAATACGTAGATGCGACGCGCAGCTGACATCCGGCGGGAGATTTCAACAGATTGCTTTACCGAACTTGCAAAAATAAAAAAATCCATTATCTCACAAAAGTTCGCAAATTTCGCGAACCAGGAGACCGCTTTCGCGCGAATTCGCGTACCGCGAACTCGCAAAATGTGCCCATACTTAGTGCTCATGCCGCCAGGGGCTCAGTGGAGCCTTGAGGGTCTTTTTGGAGGCAGATGAGTCACTATTACCTCCTTTTTATGAACAGGGCAGAGGTGTCTATCCCACTGTCTCGCTGGGCATGCCCATTCATGTATGCAGACTGGGAAGGGGGGTCTGTAGTTGATGGTAGCTTGTACGTTCCACCTTCGCCCCATTATTTAACATACCCACAGACTATAAAGACATGGCCACCTGAAAAACCCATGAAATTATAAACTATAATCACACTTTGACAGTTAATCACTTCGGAAGCGCCATGAAGCAGCGCTTTGCCAAGGTCACCTCCATGAATATAGAAGGCCCTATATATACCAAAGGGTGGTCGACTGTAAATAAAGTTATACATCGTGCCTTTGTTTCGATGATCGATTAAAGCAGAGTGGGAAACTTTACTTGCACTCTTTATTTCCATGTCAGCCACTAACAACTGTGTAAATACAATCCCACCAATCACCCGAACACCAAAACGAAGCTTTATACTGCCTCACTGCAGAGTTAATTCGATCTGCTGTCTGGAGAAAGCTTTAGTACCACACCCCTCGTGGTGAAGAGGAAGCATCACAGGCCGCTGCATCGGTCTCCAATCCAAGATATCTTGCTAAAAAGAATCAATTCATCGTAGGTAGATAAAAAAAAAATAAGGATGATAACAACAAATTAAAACCATAATAACCTAATGTGGTTAAAACCCCAAATTCAGATCCAGTCGGGGTTGTCTCTCTTATTCAGTTCCTCAGTTTTCTTTCTTTAACAGTAAAATCAGCCTCCTCGGAGATTGTTAAAAATTGCAGTGTCGACTATATTTCAAGTCGCCACAGCGGGGCATTGGGTAAAGTTTTCAATAAGCAATAATCGCGCCTCGGTTCGACCTCATTGGCTACGATACTGCCACTGCGCAAAGCTAAAGAGAGGTAAGTCACTCGAGGTACGCACCGGAAATGAAACTTAAGACACCTACAGCGAGCCAAAGTCACCCTCACACATCCCTCAGAGACAGATTAACTCACCAGGAGCAACACTCTGAACTGTGCTCCATGACCGGTCAACCTCATAAACACGATGTCTTGTGCGCAAAGGACTCTGGGGGTACATATGCTAATTAGCATTTTCTTCCAAAGGACCAAGTCACTGCTGGAGCAGAAATTCCCTCAGGCCAGGAGAGGTTTTTGTACATAGGGAGAAGGCTTGCTCCCGCCAACGAAGTAAGAGCAGAGGTGAGGCATGAATATTAGTAAAGCTTAAAACTATGACATTTAATAAGTTATAGTGGTGGTGTATTTTAATTGCCTTTATTTTGTTAGATTTGAGTCCGTTATTATTTAGATATAATTCTGTAGGATTGAATACAATAACATAATGTAAGTCTGCCTTCATCAATACCATTTTTTATTTTATTTACTACATTAGATTTGATCGGTGGGTGACATTTACTGAAAGCAAAGGTGTGTAAACCTAGTCGAAAAATCGGGTCCCCGTACTCTGGGTGAGTAGAGAAGCAAAGCCGTCACTACGCTGCAAAGGACCCCGGTGCCACTGCACCTGCTGGATTATTGATGCCTCCGCCCCAAAGAATAACTCTGTGTCCTCACAACACAGCCACAAACCTATCAATCTCTTATGACCTCTGCACAGAGGGCACTGTTGTTTCAGGGGGTCTCACTCTAATGTGCCCACTCTGCTTCCATTGGCACGTTTAGACAGGGGCCTGGCTTCAGGGGGCTGCTTGGGGTGTTACAACACCCCCACACCCCAATAAATGTCTTCTGTAGTGATTAGTTGGGTACAGGTAATTTGAGTCAGGTACGGCTAGGTGTGTGTCGGATTTAATTTGGGATTTTTAAATACACATGCAGCCAAAAACACATAACTCCCTTAGTTATTTCACAAAATAATGTTTTAGGTACCCCTCATGAATACTAATAACACAATAAAACCATAATAACCTAATGTGTTACAACCCCAAATTCAGATCCAGTCGGAGTTGTCCCTCTTATTCAGTTCCTCAGTTCTCTTTCTTTGACAGTACAATCAGCCTCCTCGGAGACTGTCAAAAATTGCAATGTCGACTATATTTCAAGTCGCCACAGCGGGGTATTGGGTAAAGTTTTCAATAAGCAATAATCGCGCCTCGGTTCGACCTCATTGGCTACGATACTGCCACTGCGCAAAGCTAAAGAGAAGTAAGTCATTCGAGGTACGCACCGGAATTGAAACTTAGGACACCTACAGCGAGCAAAAGTCACCCTCACACATCACTCAGAGACACAGATAACAACTCACCAGGAGCAATACTCTGAACTGTGCTCTATTACCTGTCAGTCTCATAAACACGATGTATTGTACGCAAAGGATTCTGGGGGTACATATGCTAATTAGCATTTACAGTCAAAGGACCTGGTCACCACTTGAGCAAAAATTCCTGTGACACCACAGATATGTCCTCAAAATAAGTTATTTTTATAGGGCACTTTGAATAAAGAACATTTTAATAATTTCAATTTTCTTTTCTTGGCCCGAAGTCTTACATCTTACAGTGCTTCCTGGAGACACTTACGCTTCACATATGTACTTTACAATACTGCTCTGAGATCCTATGTTGCATTGGGTCAAACGGCTTCTAGTAGCTCAAAGCAGAGACACGGAGTGAAAGGAGGTACTAATAATACCCACTGTGGCCACAGAATAAAAGAGGCACACCTTTCATTGCGTGATATCCACATGCTGAGCTGTTTTCTGCTGCACGTGCGCATTGTAAATGTTACTTTCTTTCAATGCAAAATCCTTATTTATAGTGAAACATGTTTTCCGCGGGCTCCGGTGAATGTATATACTTTTCCTGCTCAATATAACTTTGAAGTTTGAACGCTGTCGGAATCCCAAACTGTCCAGTCTTTGGTCACTAGACTGCCACAGTATCTGGTGATGTAACTCCAAGAAAGAGAGCCGTGTGGTGGGTTCTCACCAGGCACCTTGGTAGAAAGGATAAAATAACTATGTTTTCCTTCTTTTTCAGTACGAATCCGGCCCAGGGGACATGGCTCATATTTATACTACGCTGCACGTTTTGTTTCTTCATTTTTAGTCACAAGGAGATTCAGTGATTTGTAGGGGCAAGATGGCTGCCGTGGGGAAGGCTGTGTAGGCAGCTAGCTCCCTCGCTCCTGGCGTTTTGATGTGCAGGGAAGAGAAGGGAAGAGGGATATTCCGCTTTTAAAAATTAGCGGTGCACCTTACCTACATATCTGCAGTCAGCATGATCCCGGCTAGCTGGACGGAGCATTTACCGTTTGTTTACCGCTGTTTTCCGCTGTTTGCAGAGGCTGCCCCGGAGCTGTGCGGAGATCGAGAGGCTGAGAAGCTGAGCGGCTGAGAGGCGTTGTCCACTTCCGCCCACTACCTACGGGACTTGAATCAGTGCTTTCAGCGACTGAGAGGCGTTTTGTTTGGAACAAAAAGGGTTTCAAACCGGCGAATATTGCTAGAAGACAAGTGAACTACGCTGCATTATACATAGTTCTAACAGGCTGCTACAAACTATCACTTGCAACAAACTATCCTCGTGACAGGCGGTGTTCACGAATGCTTCTAAATTTTTCAGAGCTCCGACGGCGGTCTCCGCTGTGGCGCGCTACACTCTGTCTCTGCTGGGTACAGAGGAGCGTTTTTCCTGGCAGAGGGGGTTCACGAAAGAAAAAGAGGACGCCGCTTCCCCCTTCCATTGCAACACGTAGCAGCAAGAAAAACGATATTGGGTCTAAGCTGAAGGACGTGGAACAAGTGAGCGTGGAGGTCGCGATGGCAGAGGCAGCACCATTGATTTCTGGCAAGATTACCACAAAACCGGGTAAGAGCTCCAATAAGGGGGTTGCTACTAAATCCAATGTATTACAAACATTGCCAGACTTGTTTGAGAAACATGCCGCTAAAAAGAAAATTTTAGACAATGGCACCGATAATGCAAGCATGGATAATCAAAGCACTGATTCAACAACTGCTCAGCTCTCCTGTCAACCATCTATTTGCAGCGGTATTCAGAACAAAACTAATATTTCTTCTAATGTGATAACGGCTCCGATACCGACTGACTCTTTGAGGAAGGGCATTATGGGAATTGCAGTTCCCGGTGGGGCCATTCCCAATCGGTCATGCTCACTTCCATCATTATCTTTGGTATCAAACGACCTATCTAGTGATCTGCGAGCTGAAACAGAAACTATCTCGCAGCAGCATAATCAGGAACTTCCTGAAAACTTTTATTCTCTCTCAGATCTTTCATCTGATGAAGCAACAGGTGCAAATAAAGAGTGGGCAGACATCAGCTGTGAGAGCTTATCTTCCGCCGGAGAGAGTAGCCTCAGCCCTGACAATGCAAATACAGCTACCATCATTAAAAAGAGGCCGAAGAAGAAAAGATCCTCTCGCGCAGTGAGTAAAGAGACTACTCTCAGGCCATCAAATGAGGTGAATTCTCTATCTCCCGACTTAGCTGCTACTGCTTCTGCTGCTGACGACACTCTCGGCCCTAATCATAATGGCTCACCCGACCCAATTTCACCATCAGATAATAATGAAGAGATAACATTGAAAACGATATTTGACACTATGATGACTCATCGGGCAGAAAGTAAGGCCGAGAATCAACGCACGCAAATGACATGTGCCAAAGTCAAAAATGCAGTACGCCGTGCAATTAAATTATGTTCAGAGACTGCGGACAGGGTCACTGAAGCAGAGGCCAGGATAGCCGTGCTGGAAGAGGAATGTATGGCTCAACGACAAGAAGTAGGAGACTTTAAAACACAAAAAAATGATCTATCTGATAAGCTAGCCAGCTTGGAAAATCAGGCCCGCAGAAGCAACTTGCGTTTCTTGGGAATCCCTGAAAACAAAGAAGGAGGTGACCCGAGGCGGTTTATTATTAATCTATTAGGTGATGCTTTCCCAGAAATCACCGATTGGGATTGGGCCCGGGAGATACAACGAGCTCACCGATTCCCTTTCACCGCGAGGAAACCGCGACAAGGTCAAGAAAGCTATCCCAGGGCCATTTTGGTTTCATTTAATAATTTTCTTGCTCGTGAAGCTATCTTTGTCAATGCAAGACCAGATAAGAAAGCGGATGGTCTTGGTATTCAGTTTTTCGTGCGACCAGACTACTGCCAAGCTACTGTGGCCCAACGCTGGCATTTGAAGCAACTAATCCCTGACTTTCAGAAGAAGGAAGTAGCAGTATTTCTTCAAGGCCCCGCAAAACTTAAAACTATATTTAAAGGCCAAACAAAATTTTTCATTTCAACAATTAAAGCTAAGGAGTATCTAGACTCTCTTTGAACGATTTGGATGAGCTTAGACGTGCTTTATGTAAATTCCAGAGTATATGCTTAGGAACTATACTTAGTAATAATTCTCATCCTAATGCAGGACTCCTATCTATTTAGTTCCTAAACGTTTTTTATACTCCTTCTCATTCTTTGTCTGAATCTGTCTGAATTTTGAGTATTCCTTCTCTCCTGTTTTCTTTTCCGTTCTCATTTTCTTTCTTTCTTTGGTAAAGATGCTAGGAGCCAGGGACACGGCATCCATATTTTTCAGGAACTGATGGTTCCTGTGCCTCCTATAGTGGGGAGGGTGGGGGGAGGGGTTCTGGGGTTCAGGGTGGGGGTGGGAATGGGCAACGGGTGGTGGTGGGGGTGTATGGCTGAGGTGTTCAATATAGGGATGGCTACTAAGGCCGAGGTGTTCAATACAGTGATGGTTATAAGGCATACAAAGTCTAATGTAGGGGAGCAAATGTTTATGATGATGAGCAACAATCGTTTTTTCATATTGTTTTTGAAATGTATAAAAGGTTGAGAATATGCACTATCAACATTAATGGTCTTAATGATTTAAAGAAGATAGCTATGTTTCGTACAATGTTACAAACTCTGAATATTGACTTGTTATGTGTTCAGGAAACCCATATTTCATGGGACAAACGCTCTCTCCTGAATAATCTTGGATTAGAAGTTCTGATTTCATCTAAGCAAATGGGTATCAAGAGAGGTGTTGCTATTTGTATGCGAAAGGGAGTAGGGAAGTGCGTTAAAACATCTTCCGATAAATGGGGGAGATGGGGGCTTGCGGAATTAAAAATTGGTAGCTGTAGATTTACTCTATGCTGTCTGTATGGCCCAAATTTGGATGATGCTGAATTATTTAACCTCATTAACACAGAGCTATCTACTTGGACACAACCGATTATAGTGTGTGGGGATCTCAATATTCATATACCAGCCAATTGGGATATTAAACTAGGAAACAGATATACGGGTCGTAAGATTCAAGCGTATAAAGCTTTAAGAGATCTGGTATTGTGTAACGGGTTAACCGATGTTTGGAATAAGTTTCATTGCAATGACCCCGGTTATACTTTCTTCTCCACCCCCCACCGAAAATTTGTCCGTCTAGATTATTTTTTTGTTTCTTCGGTTTTTCTGGAGCAAACCCGTATTGAAATACTACCACAGGTTATTTCGGACCATAATCCCATCATTGCGGAGATTCAATTCCCCACGGATCATCAAAGCTTAAATAGATCTTGGTCATTTCAGAGGAGCTTATTATTGGACGAAGAGTACCTCCAGTCCATGGTCACTATTATCAAAGATTATTTTTCTATAAATAATGACTCTGCCTCTCCACAGGTAGTCTGGGATTCTTTTAAATCCGTTGTACGGGGGGAGACTATTAGTTTCGCTAATTATAGAAGGCAAAAAAATCAAAAAGACTTTAAGGATAGGCTAAATAAGGTTAGGCTGGCAGAGTTTGAATTATCCACCGCCTGTAAAAATAATGTCAATATAGAAGATGCACAAATTCGACTAACTACTGAACGTGCAGGACTCCGTACACATATTGCTGAAGAAGTAGCCATAAAATTTAAACAACACAGAACAGAACGCTATGAACTTAGTGAACGTACGGGAAAAGTTTTAGCACAGCGTTTACGTCAAAAATCTACTTTTAATGAGATACAATGCATCAAAGATATTAATGGGGTCCTTCAAGAGAATAAGGCAGGGATATTAGACGCATTTCATGGTTTCTATAAGACATTATATAATGACTATAATAACGAAGTTGATAAGACTCTTAATCCTATAAACTATCTCCAAAACTCCGATCAACTGTCATTGCGTACAGATGATGTCGATCTCTTTGCTAGGCCAATAAGCTGGGAAGAGATTGAAGAGGCTATTTTGAGCCTAGCTGCCGGCAAAGCCATGGGGTCCGATCAGATCCCCCTCGAATTTTATCGGACGTTCAGACATCTGCTGAAGACAGAATTACTAAAAATTTTTAACGCAGCATTTCAAGATAAACCTCCTGATTCCTGGTCGACTGCTATCATAGTTGTTTTTGTAAAAAAGAACAAGGACCCAAAGGAACTTGGTTCGTATCGCCCCATTTCCCTCATCACGGCAGACAGCAAGATATATTCCAAAATTCTTGCCAATAGGTTAAATAATGTCATGGCTGGTCTGGTCTCTCACATTCAACACGGGTTTATCAAACATAGGGATACTACAGATCACGTTAAACGTGTTATTGCACTGCTGGATTGGGCCCAAGCAAAGGAATCCCCAGTCGGAGTGATTTTACTCGATGCTGAAAAAGCGTTCGACAGAGTAGACTGGGGGTTCCTTTGGTCAGTGTTAGAATGGAAGGGTTTTCCATTACAATTTATTAAGGCTGTACAGTCACTTTATTTCAATGCAAAAGGAGTTATAAGACTAGGTACTGACATTTCCAGATCATTTTCTATTACTAGGGGGACCAGACAAGGGTGCCCCTGCTCTCCACTTTTATTTGCACTTTATTTAGAACCTTATTTGAACAGATTAATTACAGAACCTGGCATTCCCCCAATCCGACTCCAGGAAATAGATCACAAAGT
Source organism: Lissotriton vulgaris (assembly GCF_964263255.1). NCBI lineage: Eukaryota > Metazoa > Chordata > Amphibia > Caudata > Salamandridae > Lissotriton > Lissotriton vulgaris. Next base: position 202,676,956 of record NC_141688.1, read on the forward strand.
TTTAGCATACGCAGACGACGTGGCCATTGTAACCCCTGATTCATCCACTGCTTTACCTAAAATAATCGAAGTTGCTAGTGAATTTGGCAAATTTTATGGGTACAAATTGAATGTTTCAAAAACCCAAATCATACATTCTAAGACAGGTACACCCACTGATCTCCCAATTAATACCACCGCTATATACCTTGGGGTAATTTTATCCTCTAAAATAGATGATATCGTTGGATTAAACTTGGACCCTCTACTCTTATCTACCAATAGGACCTTGGAACGGTTAAACAACTTACATTTATCTTTATTTGGACGGACCAATGTCATTAAGATGCTAATTTTCCCAAAATTTCTTTATTTTTTTCGTACTATTCCCCTATTCTTTTCTATGTCTCTCTTCAATAAAATAGATAGGATGCTGTCTAGATTTTTATGGGGGTATCGTCGTTCTAGAAGATCTCTTAAGTGGTGTACTCTTCCGCAAGGACGTGCGGGGTTAGGATTCCCGAATTTCAGAATATATTATTGGGCCATTACTCTTAAAACTATCAAATTTTTATTATTCCACGATCATGCCGACGAAATCTGGAAGGCCCCATCTATTTTTGAAATGCTTATGGGTGATCACGCGTGTCAATCGCTACTGATTTTTACGGAGCAGAGCTATTACAAAAAAACGAAATTTAAGATCTTTCTTTCTGCATTTCTGGCTTGGAGACAGATGAATAAAGCGCTGCGGATTATTTCTAAATATAATTTTTATACACCTATATGCTGTAACATTCCAACTTCTGGGATTCCTCTAAGCACCCCTATTTCTCGACTTTGTTTGGGACCGATTCACTCAATAGGGCAAATGTACTTAGATGGGATTTTAATGTCATTCTCCAAACTCCAAGACACATTTAGTCTTTCTAGAAATGATTTTTTTAAGTATCTACAAATTCGCAGCTTTTTGGAAAAAAAAAACCTTCTTTATAGTGATGAAATGGAGTCTAATGATATCTTGGAGAGTGGTAGGAAGGGTTCCCGTATTGGTACATTATATCAGTTAATGATTAACAGGCTGCACGATGACCTCGCTCAACAAGCCCAGAAGTGGGAGAGGAAACTGTCTATAGAAGGGATTGATCTGGCAAGGGCATTTGAGATTAGTAATACAGTATTAATTAATAGTTCTCTTAAAAGCCAACACTATATGGCCTCTTTGGATTTGTATTACACACCTGCTAAACTTGCTAAATGGAACGCTACGAAAGGTATCAACTGTAGCCGGTGTGGGATTCTAGCAGCTGATTCATGCCATATGTTCTTTAGTTGTCCTAAACTTAGTGTATATAAAAATAAGATTGAGAACTTTTTGACCAATTTGCTTGATGTTAATATCAAACTATGCCCTTCTGTCACTATCTTTGGTTTATATTTCCCATCCGAGAGTTTATCTGTTGATCAAGAGCTTTTTTTCTTCATTGGAATGTCTATCTATCGTCTCTGTATAACTTCAAGATGGCTAGATGCTGATCCACCATCATTTGAACAATGGTTAGGTAAGCTACTAGACACGTACCGAATGGACAATGCAGTTTATAAACTGAAAGGACGAAGAAAAAAGTTATTTGCTAGGAAGGTATGGCTCCCTATCGATAATTGGATTTAATTCAACCATGATTATATCTTCAGGAAATAGTATCTGAGTTATATGTTTGTTTTGAATTGTACTATTGAGTGTTATTGCCTTATTTTTCTTTTTTGCTGTATCTTGTTACATCCCTGTATTTGTTCTGCCTCTGCCATTGGAAAAAAAAAATAAAAAGAGTTAAAAAAAAAAAAAAAAAAAAAAGGAGATTCAGTGATTTGCTCAGAATCACACGGTGTTGAGCTGAGGCCGGGATTGAACCAGGATCCATCTTCCAAAGCCGACAGTTGGAGCGGCTGCACCAGCTCCTCTCCGACATGGTGACCAGGAAATCCCTCCCGCAAGCTCAGAGACACTCGGCCTTAGAGTTGGAGGACCAACCGCTCAACAGAGGCGATCAGGGCTCGAGCTCGGCCCTAAGAGGCAGAGCACCAGCCGGGCCATCGTAATACATGGCAGCTTGGCAGATTATGATGCTAGTCGTCAAACAACCGTCATGTAGGAAACGCTTTACATGTAATAGGGTTGACTCCATCACCTTAATTTTTTTATTTGTTTACTACATTAGATTTGATCAGTGGGTGACATTTACTGACAACAACGTTTTTTAAACATAAATCTAAAAATAGGTGCCGTCGTCTGGGTGGGTAGAGAAACACAGCAGTAACTACGCTGCACTGGGCCCCGGTGCCACTGCACCTGCTGGAATATTGATGCCTCCGCCCCAAAGAATACCTCTGTGCCTTCACAACAAACCTATCAATTTCTAATGACCTCTGCACAGAAGACACTGTTGTTTTATTTATTTTATTTATTTATAATCTTATAACGCGCCTGAATCAGCCCCGAAGGGGTATCTCCGCGCGTAGCTTCTGTAAGGGTTGAGAGACATGTAGGGGATGACAGTGTGGGAAGCAGAAGTAAGTTAATCTAGGGTAAATAGGTATGTTTTTAATTTTTTCCAAAAAGAAAAGAGATTAGAAATTTGTCTCAGCTGTGAGGGGAGGGAGTTCCATAGCAGGGGGCCTTTGAGTGTTTCAGGGTTTCTTACTCTAATGTACTCACACTGCTGCCATTGGCACTAGCTAAAGGGAGGTGTTTGGAGTCTCCCTTACCCCCCCCCCCCCATAAATGTCTTCTGTAGTAATTAGTTGGGTACAGGTGCGTTAAGTCAGGTATGGTAATGTGTGTGTCGGATTTCATTTGGGATTTTTAAATACATATGCAGACAAAAACACATAACTCGCTCGGTTATTTCACAAAATAATGTTTTAGGCACCCCTCATGAATACTAATACAAATTAAAACCATAATAACCTAATGTGGTTAAAAGCCTAAATTCAGATCCAGTCGGAGTTGTCCCTCTTATTCAGTTCCTCAGTTCTCTTTCTTTGACAGTAAAATCAGCCTCCTCGGAGACTGTCAAAAATTGCAATGTCGACTATATTTCAAGTCGCCACAGCGGGGTATTGGGTAAAGTTTTCAATAAGCAATAATCGCGCCTCGGTTCGACCTCATTGGCTACGATACTGCCACTGCGCAAAGCTAAAGAGAGGTAAGTCACTCGAGGTACGCACCGGAAATGAAACTTAGGACACCTACAGCGAGCAAAAGTCACCCTCACATAACACTCTGTGACGCAGATAACAATAACTCACCAGGAGCAACACTCTGAACTGCACTCTAGTACCTGGCAGCCTCATAAACACGATGTATTGTGCGCAAAGGATTCTGGGGGTACATATGCTAATTAGCATTTCCTTTCAAAGGTCGCGGTCACCACTTGAGCAAAAATTCCTGTGACACCACAGATATGTCCTCAAAATAAGTTATTTTTATAGGGCACTTTGAATAAAGAACATCTTAATAATATTACTTCTCTTTTCTGGGCCTGAAGTCTTAAATCTTACAGTGCTCCCTTGAGACACTTACGCTTCACATATGTAATGTACACTTCTGCTCTGAGATCCTATGTTGCAATGGGTCAAACGGCTTCTAGTAGCTCAAAGCAGAGACACGGAGTGAAAGGTAGTACTAATACCGAACTGTGGCCACAGAATAAAAGAGGCGCACCTTTTATTGCATGACATCCACATGTTGAGCTGTTTTGTGCTGCGCGTGCACGTTGTAAATGTTACTTTCTTTTCAATGCAAAATCCTAATTTATAGTGAAACATGTTTCGCGGGCTCCGGTGAATGTATATACTTTTCCTGCTCAACTTAACTTTGTAGTTTGAACGGTGTCAGGATCTCATTTGCAGCAACAGGTATTAAAATGGCAAATTAGGATTAAATATTGCACAGAATATGCCTCATAATTTGACTGTCTTGACACATAATTTAGACAACTCTCTCCTGCGCATAATTTATGATTGAAGACGTCCACCAGGCGAGCGCATCGTGTCCCACTGGCTGCACTACACTCACACCAGAGCCACTAGCGCGAGGCTCTCAGCAGCAAAGGAGGCTCCTCAGTCGAGGTCATCACTCATCAATATGCGTCTGCCCCAGTGGAACAAAACAGGATTCACTTTTTACACAAATTCAATTATTGGCCTCTCTACTGAGACTGCAGAGGGTTACTAATTGTCTTACAGCTATAAGGGAAATTACAGTTAGTGAGTTTTCCACAACAACCATGTTGTGTTATGTTTTCATAATAATCATCATATATTTAGATCAATTTATTATATTTATTATCTATGTATTTAGACAGTGACTTCTTTGTGCTTGCACGGGTGGGCTCGGTCCGATCCTCGTCGCCAATTCAGGCTCTCTGGGTAGAAGGAGGAGGCTCCACAGGCCAAACAGTTAACAGAAGAGGGGTTTATTTCTCGAGATAATAAAGTGAGAACTCGGGTCCCTTCGGGGACCTACCAGAGAATGAACAGAGGAGCCCGACAAGGCCTGGAATGCCCACAGGCACTCTCATGCTAAACATTCCAACCACCGTGACATCACACAGCATCAATCCTGGAACTAACTAAACATAGAAGTCACTGCTTAAATACATGGATAATATCAGAAAATGCCCTACAGACAAAATACTGATAAACACAATAAACAATTTGAACTTAATTTCCCCTTTTAAGCTTCGGATTTTTTTTTAGCACTTTTACTGTAAATGAATAGAGCTACAAAGTTACCACAGGTGACCTATAGATCTGAAGAGGGTGTACATTATCAATCAAACAACAGCTTTCCGGTAGCAAGAAGAGTGGCGGGGCAGGAGTTGACAAATTCCCAGGGCTACACAATGTGTGGACATATGTGGCGTTTATGCGCCGGGAGCAGCGCGAGATGAGTCAGGCGCTCTGATCTCCATGCTGAACAATGCACGCCAGAAGCGGGAGCGCCATGAAAGGTCCTTTCTCCTTCATATAGCAGAGCACAGGCGACATTAGAACACCCTAGCCCAGAGGTCTTCAAACTTTTGGATGCCAAGACCCCGCCCCAGTCAAAATTTTCAGGCGTAAGGACCCCCGACAAACAATTCTAAACCTATAGGCAAAGCTACTGGAATTATGAGGCAGGTGAGGACCAAAGTATGCGGCAGGCTCGACTAAATTGTATGGTGAGAAAAAATAAATAATGCTTTATTTTGACATTTTTACACACAGTAACACTGAGGAAAGGTGTCTAGTGAACCTTTGTGAAGGGCCTTCCACTCTGCAGGAATAAGTGCTGCCACATTAGAAGCTCACCTGGCACTGGCCAGGAGCAGCAAGGGCCCCTAAAAATCCTGGCAGCCTTATGCAGAGTTAAGCAGTTTACCCATGCCACTTTCCTCTCACCCCTCCCTTCCATCCCACTCTCCTCTTCCAAACCTGGATCCCTCTCTCACTTTACAGGCCATTTTCTTTCACCCCTTTTTACAACTTCTGAACTCTCCCCATTCAACCTCTTACTTCATGTTTAATCACCTCTTGCCATTCTGTCTTTCACTACCTTCCTCTCGAATTTATCTCATGGCCTCTCTGGACACATCACCTCTCTCTACCCTCAGCGCCTCTCATTCACCTCGTCTCTTCCTGCAAATTTCTGTCTATTTGTATCTTATATCTCTCCAGTCCACCATTCATCTTTCACATCTCCCCTTTGTTCTTCCACACCTTCTTGAACCTACGTCCCTCTCCCCTATTACCTCAGCACCCACCTCAGTACTCCCTCTCTTCCCTCATCGCTGTTGTCCCTCACTCACACCATACCAAATTCTCTTTTTATGTCACAGATCATCACTCAGCTATCTTCTCTCACCGTTTAACAGTATCCCTTCTCCGTGCAATCACCTTTCGCTCACACTCACTTCTCTTGCGTTTCTGCACCTCTTCAGCACTTCACATTTCTCCTCATTCCTGACCTCTTCAATCTAATTCTCTCGCTCCCATGCTGTCCTCTCTCATCCCATCTACTCTCACCCTCTCATCTCTCCTCACTGGGCACACCCGTATGCTCCTCTCGGCCTGTGCCAATCTTCTTATTGTTCCCTACTGCAAAAAAACATGAATAGTCGGCCTCACTGTTTTGGTGCAGCTGCACAGTTATGAAACTTGCACCCACCTTTGCTTCGTTCCACCATTAATCTATTATCCTTTAGGAAGCTATAAAAACTTGTCTCTATACCCTGTAGGTTACCCCCTTTGGCTGGTTCTCCTTCCCCTTCTGTGTTTTTCTTATTTGCCATTTCAGCCGGCAGATGGTTATTAGCCCCAGGACACCTTTTTGGAAATAGTAATAATAGACAGAAGTGTGACCTGGAATGTGGGACCCACTTTCTATCACTCCACGACCCCCCTGGTGGTCGGGCCCCACAGTTCGAAATCCCCTGCCCTAGCCTGACCTCCGGTTGGCGGTAACAGAGCAACTGACTGTGATGGTGCTACAACCACCCACCCCACTGAGTGCACCTGAGCGGAGCCCCGGGATGGAGGATGTGTCAATGGGGGCGGGACCTTCAAGAATGGTTGTGGTTTGACCCCACCAAACACAGAGGCGGATAAACTGTCTATTAGAGGGTCACTGGACTGCCAGAGTGTCGGGTGACTGAACTCCAAGAGAGAGCGCCGTATGGTAAGTTCTCACGAGGCACCTTGGTGGAAAGTATAAAATAAAATTGCGTTCTTTTTATAGTACGAACCTGGCTTAAAGGACATGGCGCATATTTATACTACACTGCACATTTTATTCTTCATTTTTAGTCAGAAGGAGAATAAGGGGTATATTCACAAGAATGTGTGATAACTACCGCAAGAGTAGCGTAACGCACCATTCAACATCTCAGTCCATCGCGGAAACATAATCCCAGGACAACGTGGAATTCACAACACGCAGGTAGCATGCAATGGGCCCAAGCACGATGAGGAAACCGGCGATAAGCAGCGCCAGGCCTGCAACACACACCTGGCAGGCAGGAAAAATCATAATAAAAGTAGAACACACACAAACACAAACTGACCAACACTCTAGCACCATGGAGGCTGCCAGAGTAGGCGCAGAGAACGAACGCAACCCCCAAGCATCCCGGAGGACCAGCCTGGGACCTCGTAGACAGGGAAGGGCAAGGAAGAGAAGTAGATGAAGACGGAGATGTAGTTCAGTCCGCAGGTGAACAGGATCAAAGTCACAGAGGTGATGCAACACCATCACCAACTGTTCGTCACCTCTGTGTCATTGGGCACCAAAAATTGAATATGGCGGGACATAGTGGACAAAGTGAATGCAGTCGGGAAGCACAAGAGGACAATGGACGAGGTCTAGAGGCGATGGAATGACATCAAGCGGTGGACCAAGGAGAAACTCTCCGCCAACCAGATGGCAGCAACGCAGACTGGAGGTGGGGGCCCAGCGCCACAGCACGAGCTGGATGACATGGAGGAGCTGGTGTCAACAGTCATCAGTGTGGAGACTGTGGCCGGAGTCGGGGAATCGGACACTGCTCAACAGAACACATCACAACTGCAACAGGGTGAGGGACCACCAGGTACTGGGGGGAAGGGAGTAGAAGGGCACAATGGCACACATGCACAATTCAGCACACCAAAGTGCATACCCACAATGACTCGGGGTCCTCGCCCAGATGTACAGACTGTCATTGTACAATGCCATGCTGTCTGAATGTCAACTTGTACCATGCGGCTACAAACATGTGGACACTTCGTAATACACCATCTCCCCTTCACTTCGCAGTGGCACCGTTAACACCTCCTGCAGAGCAGTCCCAAAACACTCTTCACTGATAACGAGGAGGCCAACACCACCAACGACACCCAAGCCATCCAAGACATCATGGACTCCATCAGCAACTTACTTCCAGGATCAGGGCAGGCCAGCTGCATCAATGAGACCCCACCATCTACCCAAACCACCCAGCAGGAGGCAGCCCCAGCACCCCCCCAAGAACCCCAGGAACAACACTTGGCCTTCCAATGCCATGTGTTGGAGGGCCAGAGGGACACCGCAGAGCAGGTGCGTTTGGGTTTCGGCAACATGGCAGCCAAACTTGACGCCATTCTTGGGTGTGTAGCCCCGTTCCATCATCTCCAACGAGCCCTGACTGACAACGCTGGAGTCATGGCACCTGTCCACTCAAAGTGGCTGCAGTGATACCAGCCGTGAGCTGGCACACATGCGGAGGCTCATGGAGGACAGGGTGCGAATGGAGGCTTAAAGGATGGCAGCCACCGCTACACATCAGCGGAATATAGCAGGGATCTACCAAGCCCTGCAGATCCTCATCATGGCATTGCAGCCACGAGGCGAGGCGATCTTGAATGCAGCTGACCCCACACCATCCACATGTCCGCCTCCCTGTGCAGCAGGCCTAACAACTTCGGCACCTAGGGTGTCTGTGCCACACAGTGTGGTAGAAATTCCACCTTCAGCACCTGAGGTAGCAGTGCCACACTGTGGCATACATACCACCTCTGGCACTTGAGCAGACAGTGCCACACAGTGTGGCAGACATTCCACCCAGTGCTGCAGCCGGTACAGCAACCCCCCCAGGTGGGGCACGGCACATATCCGGGGACGAGAGCGTAGATGGGCTTGTGATCGGAAGGGCTCAGTAGCATACATTTCCGCCACCTGGCCAGTTCCTGGTTGGTCCCGCATGTGGACTCATAACCTTCCACTGAGCTCCGATTCACTAAGATTCACTCACCTTGGACAGCGATATGGACCGCCACATCCTATTTGATTGCCAATGACACAGCAACCAGACTGCGGACTGCACCCCTCCTCTTCCGCAGTACTTCTCTTCCACGGATGGACTCTAGCTGGCCAACATCGGGCACAGACAGTTTAGTATATTCGGCATTGCCCTGTACCGCTCCAGCTGCGGAAAAGCACTGGATGTGCAATAAACATCCAGTGACGCAGTGCTGGGTCATATCTTTCCTCAATCATGCAAGTATGTGTGGATGAATGTGACAGTGATTTCCCTTGCGCCAATGATGCACAACCTGTGGAATGGTAGTCAGAGGGAGTAACATGGCAATTTGTGTCAGGGGTCCCGGGGACACCGCAACAGGGACACACGCAGCAGCCACTTTCTAGTCTGGACATGGACTGAACCATGCCCAGTGCTCACAACTCATTTTCTGAAGCCCGGCCCTATTTCAGCGTACGGCAGGCCAGACCACTCCGCTCATGCTCCCGGGGGGGGTGAAGTGGGGGGGGGGGTCTTGTTGCTACCCGTCGTAGGCATACTCGCTGGTGTTGTGCAGGTCACTGGTCTCGTTGTCAGCATGTCACAGCCACTCCCTGAGGGCAGGTTTGTACACATACCCCACCCGCCCGGTACAGGCGGCACAGGCCATGTGACCCCGCAAATATAAGGGGCCGACGACGTAACATACCCCTCTGCCCGTGGTGACTGGATGGCGGACCCGAGGTCTTGCGGCCAGCACGGGCCTGCCACCACATGGGTTTGGACAGGGTTTATGTCAGTCGTTGCGTTGCAGCCTGCACAGGCCTACCACCACATAGTGCGAACTAGGTTTGCACAGGGTTTGTGGCAGTCGTTGCGGAGCAGCCTAAACAGGCACCCCACCACGGGTACACTGACTGGGGTTGGACAGGGTTTGTGGCAGACGCTGCATTGCGGCAGGCACAGGCACCCCGCCATGGGACGCTGAATGGGATTGGACAGGGTTTGTGGCAGACGCTGGATTGCGGCCGGCACAGGCACCCCGCGACGGTGACTTAGGGTGCACTGAGTCATTGGCACCTTGAGCTGCTGAGCAGTTGTGTAGCCTGCAATGATGTCCCGTCCTGGCGGTCCGGCTGCCCAGGATTTGTGTGCCTGGCTGGACCACAGTGTAGGCTGCGCCAGCATCCTGCGGGGCCTACCACAACGTGGCCCCACTTCCGGGGTCACAGAGTTAGTGGCACCCATTAGGCTGAGCGGATATGCAGGCTGCAATGTTTCCGGGTACCCTGGTTCATACCATTATATGGTGTTAGATGGTCCCATCACCAGACGTGAGACCTGGTGGCCAGCGCAGCGTGGATGCATGGTGCGGAGGGTGCCATGTCTGCGGCCCGTCTACTCTCTCTCTTCTTCTCTCTCTCTCTCTCTTCTACCCGCTTTCTCTCTCTCCTCTACTCTCTCTCTCCTAAGTCTCTCTCTGTCCTTTGATGTGCGTAGGACGACACTCCTCATCACATTTTTGTCTTGCAGGCTGTGAGAAGTTGGCCTGATATGTAGTGTTTCCAATTCTGGAACCACTGGGTATCAGTCCAAACAAACCCCAAAGATGTCAGGTTGTAAGTCAACCTTGTAGACAAGCTATCCTAGTGGTAGCATGGACTAAGCAGCCTTAAAGGCTTAACTTAAGAGGTCGTGTTAAGCGAGCTGTTTTACCACATACAATCCTGTAATCAAATGAAAGGACACCACACAAGTATATATTATAAAAATATATGTATTTATTTCTAAATTACTCCCCAGTACTCTTTATGAGGAAAGGGGCACAAGCGTTAAATCAAAAGCACTGTTACACATATAAAGTTGCACGTTTATGGATGAGGGCGGGTGGCCACTCAGACCATATATTAAAAAAGTGGTATAAGTAACACTTATCGAACAATGGTTAGGCCTAGGGCCTAGAGATTCGCTGGGAGCAGTCAGGACTAGCAATGATGAAGTCGGGAGTAGCCCACAGGAGACGGGTGCAGCACGGAAAGTGCGGCGCGCACCAATGCACTGTCAATGGTGCGTAAAAGTCAGTTAAAGTGAACTAAAAGATACTTCCGCTAAACCTAGGAACACAAAACTTTAGACACAGACCCTAGAGGTGTGTACCAGTGTGGGAACACCGGCGTTGCAATGTTACCTCACCCACAGGCCGTGGGTGCACAGGGTCGAAGTGGCGTCGGGTTCTGGCGCGCAGGTTCTTGGTGCTTGGAGCTGTTGCAGCTGCAGGCGCTGTGAAGCAGAAGTGTCCGGTGCGATCCAAGGGTGGATCGAAGTAGAAAAGTACCTGAAAGCAGAGGGGACAGAGTCTGGGTCACTCAGCAGTGACCAGGGTGGAACCAGGACGGAACCAGGCAATGTCGGGCGCAATCAGGCGGTTGTCGATAGGCTTCTCTCCGCTGTCACGTGGGCTCTGGGGCATCTGCGACGTCCAGGAGCAGGTCACGATCTGTCCCACGTAGGCTCTCGCCGTCAGCACCGTCGGCTTCAAGATTGCAGCAAACAGCACTTGGCAAAAGCAATCCACGCGGAACCGGGAGATTGCTTATCACTCGGACCAGGAGGGTCAGAGTGGGGGCTCCTTTTCACAGGAGCTGGTGCAGATCTGGAGCAACCAGAAAAGCGAGTCGTATTTCAAGTTTCGTCGGCACAGGGGCCACAAGCCAGCTGGCAAGTGACCGGGCCAACGCGTCGAGTCCACACAAGCAGAAGGGCCCCACGCAGCACTCGTCGAGTGTGGAGGGGTGAGCTTTGGTGCAAGTGGAGCTCGGGGCTGGGGCTTCTCAAACCCCGGTGCACAGCTTCGAGGATCACTTGTGGGCTGCACGGTCAGCGTCTCGTGGCCTTTTCAAGATGGCGTGCCCCACGCTTCCGGTCGCCTCCACGGGTCTCAGCTCTGCAGGGACTGTGGAGCGGGCAGGTAGAAGGCAGGCAAGCTTGATCTCGTCGATCTCTGTCGCTCGAGTTCCGGCGGGAACTGCAACAAAGCAAGGGTCGAGGGCTGGATGGTGCCTGTTTGCACAGGGTGGTCACTCCTTGACCACAAGGGAGATTCTTCAGTCTTCTCACGTCGTGTAGAAAGTCGAAGGGTCCAGATTTCGTTTCTTATGTTTCTTCAGGATGATCTGAGGTCCGTTGGGACTGCTCCCCCTCTTATTCGAATCTGGGGGGTTGGACATCCTGCTAGGTCCCCTCCTATGGGTGGGACCCAGGAAGGGGGTGGTTACACCCCTATCCTTTGATCCTGGCCGCGCTGGGACAGGGGCTGGGAGGCCCCAGAACCGGTTTGGCCGGATCCTGCAAGGGGCAGCCTTGTGCTCCCCAGGCAGTGTCTGGTTTCTTTGAAACCTCCCTACTCCAATCCACTATCTCCTGTCTGGGGTGGTTTGACACCGCCCTGTGACAGGAAACTCTTTGTCCAGGCCTCCTCTGCCGGGTTTCGGTCAGCAGCAGGAGGCCAGACCCGTGTCTGTGGCAGGGGCATCCATTTTGTGGATCTGAGGCTCATTTTAAATCAACCGCGTTTCAGCAAAGTAACATGTCTTCTCCCTCTAGAATGGTGGAATGCTACCCCCGTCGCCAGAACTGGCGAGGGGGGTAGTATTCCAATTCGTATGATACCTTACACGACATGTTTTGATAAAGCCAAACCAAAGTTGCTATATAACCGCGAGGATTATAAGGCGCTTAATAGTATATGGTTTGGCATTATCCCGGAACAGCTAAGGGAGTTGTTCCCGACAGCTGCAGACAGGCTCAGCTCATGCCAGAGCACCACCTCACATAAAACCACGCACTCTGCCTTCAGGATTGTTAAGGCCTGCCATAGGAGTGGCTCACAGGTTTATATGTGTCCAGATAGGTTTAGATATAGGCATACTATATCTAAGCAAGGGGTGATTACACCACCTTGCCCCAGCTGAGTGATCAGCCAGTTGTGTCAATTTAGATAGCCAGCCAGGGGTGGCAAAAGATATGCTGCAGCCCCTGGTAGGCCTTGGATGCACCTATGCCCTGGGCACCTATAGTGCTCTGTACAGGGGCTGATAAGGTGACCCAAGCCAATCTAGTTATGCACCTAGGGTACATGGAATCCATTTTACAGAGAGAGCAGATAGCCTGGGGCCCTGATTAGCAGGGAACCAGGCCAACTAAGTCGAAAACCAGCTAAACACAGGGCGAAAAATCTGGGGTAACCATAGTCAGGTAGCCACCTTCCTACACAGGCTGTGACCTAAGAAATGTGTCGAGGGGAGCCGCCATGTGGTTTCTGTGTTGTTTCAATAAAGTTTAATTGTTGGCTCCAATAGTGAATGTTTGATGGTCATTTCTGTCCCGACACATGCATGTCACAAGTTGTGATTGTGCGACAGCAGGCAGATTATTTGGTACATGTTTAGGTGTAGCTGGAGTAGCATGTCTTTGCCTGAGAGGGGGCCTGGGGGTTCCTGGGTGTGGTGATGGTGGCTGTTGTGGCCCTCTTGGGTGTCTAGTGGGCATAATCAATATCTCCATGGCATCTGTTGTTCTTCTGGTGGGGCTCTGGGCTGGGCTCCCTACTGTGGTGCTGGCTGCCGTCCGACTTTAAACCAGGACAGGTGTAAAATTCCTGCTGCTAATGAGCCTTATCGCGTGTTTTGTGTTCTTATCGCCGATCCGTCTGGTTGTTGTGAATGTTGAGGTGTGGTGTTGTTGTGGCTTTTTTCACGGGAACGCCCACTTTGCACCTCATTAGCGATAGTTGCAGGGGTCCTCTGTGGTAATGTGTTTTGCGGCTGCTATCGCCGGAATAGTTGAGCTGTTACTATCAGCTTGTGAATAGTGGGCTAAATGTATCACGACTTTGGCTGTGATAAAGTGCAGCCCTAAGTGATTTGCCCAAAATCAAACAGTGCTGAGTTGAGGCTGGGATTGAAACAGGATCTATCTTCTCCTCTCCAACATGGTGGCCAAAAAATCCCTTTTGCCAGCCCAGAATGGAACTCACTCTGCTGTAGAGTTGGAGGAGCAACAAATCCACAGATGCGACCCAGGGCTTGAGCTCGGCCCTAAGAGGCAGAGCACGAGCCGGGCCATCGTAATACATGGCATGTTATGATGCTAATCGTCAAACAAAGGTTGTGTAGGAAACACTTTACATTTAATAAGGTTGACTTCATTAACATTTTTTTTATTACATTAGATTTGATGGGTGGGTGACATTTACTGACAACAAAGGTTTCTAAACGTAACAAACGTAACCAAAAAATGGGTCCCCGTCCACTGGGTGTAACTACGCTGCACTGGGCCCCGGTGCCACTGCAACTGCTGGATTATTGATGCCTCCGCCCCAAAGAATACCTCTGTGCCATCAATCTCTTAGGACCTCTGCACAGAGGGCACTGTTGTTTCAGGGGGTCTCACTCTAATGTACCCTATCTGCTTCCATTGGCACGTTTAGACAGGGGTGTAGCTTCAGCGGGCTGTTTGGGGTGTTAAAACACCCCCCCCCATAAATGTCGTATGTAGTAATTCGTTGGGTGCAGGTGCTGTAAGACAGGTACGGCAAGGTGTGTGTCGGATTTTATTTGGGATTTCTAAATACACATGCAAACAAAAACACATAAGTCTCTCGGTTATTTCACAAAATAATGAGTGTTAGGTACCCCTCATGAATACTAATAACACATTGAAGCCAATATACCCTAATGTGGTTAAAACCCCAAATTCAGCTCCACTCGGGGTTCTCCCTCTAATTCAGTTCGTCAGTTCTCTTTCTTTGACAGTAAAATCAGCCTCCTTGGAGACTGTCAAAAATTGCAATGTCGACAATCTTTCAAGTCGCCACAACGGGGTATTGGGTAAAGTTTTCAATAAGCAATAATCGCGCCTCGGTTCGACCTCATTGGCTACGATACTGCCACTGCGCAAAGCTAAAGAGAGGTAAGTCACTCGAGGTACGCACCGGAGATGAAACTTAGGACACCTACAGCGAGCAAAAGTCACCCTCACACATCCCTCGGAGACACAGATAACAATAACTCACCAGGAGCAACACTCTGAACTGTGCTCTAGTACCCGTCAGCCTCATAAACACGATGTATTGTGCGTAGAGGTTTCTGGGGGTACATATGCTAATTAGTATTTCCTTTTAAAGAGCCTGGTCAGTGCTGGAGCGAAAAAAATTCCTCCGCAGCAATACAAGGACTCCATGAGTCTGAGAGAGAGAGAGAGAGAGAAAGAGAGAGAGAGGGGAAGGGAGAGGGGGAGAGAGAGAGAGGGGGAGAGAGAGAGAGAGAGAGAGAGAGAGAGAGAGAGAGAGAGAGAGCGAGAGAGAGAGAGAGAGAGCGAGCGAGCGAGCGAGCGAGAGAGAGAGAGAGAGAGAGAGAGAGAGAAAGAGAGAGAGAGAGAGAGTCTCTGAGAGAGAGAGAGAGTCTCTGAGAGAGAGAGAGAGTCTCTGAGAGAGAGAGAGAGAGAGAAAGAGAGAGAGAGGGGAAGGGAGGGAGAGAGAGAGAGAGAGAGAGAGAGAGAGAGAGAGAGAGAGAGAGAGAGCGAGAGAGCGAGCGAGAGAGAGAGCGAGAGAGAGCGAGCGAGCGAGAGAGAGAGCGAGAGAGAGAGAGAGAGAGAGAGAGAGAGAGAGAAAGAGAGAGTGAGATGCTTTTTGCTCCCTCAGGACAGGAGGATTTTGTCGACACGGAGAAGGCTTGAACCCGGCCAACGAAGTCAGGGCACAGGGAGATATGAATATTATTGTTTTAAAACTATGACATTTAATAAGTTATAGGGTGGGGTATTTCAATTGCCTTTATTTTGTTAGATATGAGTCTTAATATTTAGATGGAATTCTGTAGTTTTGAATAAAATAACATTCTAATAATAAGGTTCACTTCATCAATGCCAATTTTTTTTATTTACTACATTAGATTGGACCAGTGGGTGACATTTACTGACAACAAAGGTTTCTAAACATAACCGTAAAAATGGGTCCCCGTCCTCTGGGTGTAACTACGCTGCACTGGGCCCCGGTGCCACTGCACCCGCTGGATAATTGATGCTGCCGCCCCAAAAAATATCTCTGTGCCCTCACAACACACCTTTTAATTTCTTATGTGCACAGAGGGCCCTGTTGTTTCAGGGGGTCTCACTCTAATGTGCCACTACTTCCATTGGCACGTTTAGACAGGGGCCTAGCTTCAGTGGGGTGTTTGAAGTGTTACAGCACCCCAACCCCCACAATAAATGTCTTCTGTAGTAAATCGTTGGGTACAGGTGCGTTAAGTAAGGTACGGCAAGGTGTGTGTCGGATTTCATTTGGGATTTTCAACTACACATGCAGACAAAAACACACAAATTTCTCGGTTATTTTCCAAAATAATGAGTTTTAGGCACCACTCATGAATACTAATGACACATTAAAGCCATAATAACCTAATGCGTTACACCCCCAAATTCAGATCCAGTCAGGGTTGTCTCTTTTGCTCAGTTTTCTTTCGTTGACAGTACAATCAGCCTCCTCGGAGACTGTCAACAATTGCAATGTCGACTATATTTCAAGTCGCCACAGCGGGGTATTGGGTAAAGTTTTCAATAAGCAATAATCGCGCCTCGGTTCGACCTCATGGGCTACGATACTGCCACTGCGCAAAGCTAAAGAGAGGTAAGTCACTCGAGGTACGCACCGGAAATTAAACCTAGGACACCTACAGCGAGCAAATGTCACCCTCACACACCACTCAAACACAGATAACAATAACTCACCAGGAGCAGAACTCTGAACTGTATCTATTACCCGCCAGCCTCATAAACACGAGGTATTGTGCGCAAAGGATTCTGGGGGTACATATGCTAATTAGCATTTCCCTTCAAAGGGCCCGGTCACCGCTTGAGCAAAAATTCCTAAAACACCAACACCACAGATATGTTCTCAAAACAAGTTATTTTAATAGGCCACTTTGATTAAAGACAATCTTAATAATATTACTTCTCTTTTCTGGGCCCGAAGTCTTAAATCTGGCAGTGCTTCCTGGAGACACTTACGCTTCACATATGTAATGTACAATACTGCTCTGAGATCCGAAGTTGCAATGGGTCAAACGGCTTCTAGTAGCTCAGAGCAGAGACACGGATTGAAAGGTAGTACTAATACCGAACTGTGGCCACAGAATAAAAGGGGAGCACCTTTTATTGCGCGACATCCACATGTTGAGCTGTTTTCTGCTGCGTGCACATTGTAACTTTTACTTTCTTTCAATGCAAACCCCTTGTTTACAGTGAAACGTGTTTTCCGCGGGCTCCGCTGAATGTATATACTTATCCAGCTCAACATAACTTTGTAGTTTGAACGCTGTCGGGATCCGTTTTGCAGCGACAGGTATTAAAATGGCAAATTAGGATTAAATACTGCACAGAATGTGCTGCATAATTTGACTCTCTGAACACATAATTTTGCCAACTCTCCCCTGCCGCATAATTTATGATTTAAGACGTCACCAGGCGAGCTCATCTTGGCGCACTGGCTGCACTAAACTCACACCATTGCCACTAGCGTGAGGCTCTCAGCAGCAAAGGGGGCTCCTCAGTCCAGGTCATTACCCATCAATATGTGTCTGCCCCAGAGGATCAAAACAGGATTCACCGTTCACACAAATTCAATTATTGGCCTCTCTACTGAGACTGCAGAGGGTTACTAATTGTCTTCCAGCTATATGGGAAATTATAGTTAGTGAGTTTTCTCCAACAGCCATGTTGTGTTATGTTTAGGTCTCGCCTGTCGATGCGCATGCGCATCGAGCAAGCGAGACTATGGGGGCTTATCCACTCTTTATCCACTGCAAGGAATCGTGGCGATTCCTTGCAGTGCCCGTGACTTTTAAGCTCAATGCGCATGCGCATTGAGCTTAAAAGCGCGTGCACGTCCGTCTTGTTTTACCCGCTCCGCCCCCTCCCCTTCCCGCCGTGTCGCATTTCTCATCCCCCCTCCCCTCTCCTCCGTCCGTCTTCTTTGTTTAATTTAACCCGCTCCGCCCCCTCCCCTTCCCGCCGTGTCGCATTTCTCCTCCCCCCTCCCCTCTCTTCCCTCCGTCTCGTTCGCATTTCTCATCCCCCCTCCCCTCTCCTCCGTCCGTCTTCTTTGTTTAATTTAACCCGCTCCGCCCCCTCCCCTTCCCGCCGTGTCGCATTTCTCCTCCCCCCTCCCCTCTCTTCCCTCCGTTTCGTTTTTTTCGTCATTGCGCTGATAATTACTGAGACTTCTTTTGGCATCATTGCATATTGGCCATAGATGAAAATTATGCCCATGTTACGCTTGGCGAGGGGAGCTGCTAATTTACGCCGGGGCACCTCTACTAGAAGTTAGGAGCGAGAGAAGAGGGCTGACCTAATACTCCGCCCTGCAAGAACCCCCCGACCACCCCATAAGGTTTAATCAGGGGAAACCTCGCCTGCTGCACTGAATCTACCCACGCACGACAGCGCTCACAAAGCGCGTGCCCCTCAGCGTAGCATCTGTTTACCCAGTAGCCGCGGGTGCACGCATTAACTGTGCGGGCAACAATGTTCAAGCTCGATAAAACGAAATCTCTCATACAACTATCCATACAACTTTTGAAGACTGCTAAATAATAAGCGGCTTACCTGGAGGACATGGTGCTACCATTGACTGTAACCCTTTGTTCGACTCACTGCTGAGCAGGATGCACAATGTAAACGTGACACTTTTCACAGTGGGCGGGGCGCCGTGGGTGTTGGCGCTCATTTGCATCTTTGTAGTGAAGTGTTCATTTTGCATAGGAGTCCTATTGGCCAATCACCAGGAGCGTATGCCAGCTGGACTCCGTTATATCACTTTTCGAAGTGAAAGAACATGCAGAGTCTGCATCGTTGTTCTCGCGAGATCTCTATATAACAGAAAAGTCAAAGAACGCTGTAGCTATGTATTCTCCGGACGTATAGTTAAAGATGAAGGGAACTATTGTTTTATGACCCTCATGTGACTAAAAAAATTGAGGCGCTGTTTGCTGTCAGAGACAAATTGACAGAATACAGAAAGCCGGATTGGGTACTAGATTGTACGTGGGTAAGGTTCCCAATTGATTCTGAGTTATCATAGACATAATATTTTAAACGCCGGCCAGCGTACTATTTTGCAAATAATTGTTTTCACGGGTTTTGTCCAATTGGCTCATTGAAATAAATGGCTAATTCCCACAAAGTTTTAGCATACTTGCTAAGACAGTAACAACAACACCCCTCACACACCCCCTCACTGACGCTCTCACACACCACCTCACACACCCCCTCACTCACCCTCTCACACACACCCTCACTGACCCTCTCACACCCGCTCAGCCTCACCCTCACTCTCCCTTACACTCCCTCACCCTCCCTCACCCTCCCTCCCCTCCCCCTCACCCCCCTCACCCTCAACTCCCTCATACTAACCCCCCTCACCCTCACCCTCACCCCCCTCACCCTCACCCTCCCCCCTCACCCGCACCCCCCTCACCCTCACACCCCTCACCCTCACACCCCTCACCCCCTCACCCTCACCCCCCCTCACCCTCACCCCCCTCACCCTCACCCTCACCCTCACCCTGACACCCCTCACCCCCCTCACACTCACACCCCTCACCCTCACACCCCTCACCCTCACACCCCTCACCCTCACACCC
Source organism: Lissotriton vulgaris (assembly GCF_964263255.1). Lineage (NCBI taxonomy): Eukaryota > Metazoa > Chordata > Amphibia > Caudata > Salamandridae > Lissotriton > Lissotriton vulgaris. The sequence goes on from NC_141688.1 coordinate 202,696,430, forward strand.
TTCACCCTCACACCACTCACCCTCACACCACTCAGTGCTACAACACATTTTGGGTTACAATATGTGTCAGATTTACGAAACATAAAACTATTGGCATTGTAAATAACAAAGCAATTAGTTTCGCAATTTAAAAAAAAAACATCCTCACCCTCAAACTTTCACCCTCAACACCTCACTCACCCTCACTCTCACTCACCCTCACTCAGCCTCAACTACTCCCCCTCACCCTCACTCACCCTCAACACCTCACCCTAACTCACCCTCACCCTCACTCAACACCTCACTCGCCCTCACCCTCACTCACCCTCAACACCTCACCCTCAACGCCTCACCCTCACCCTCACTCACCCTCACCCTCACTCACCCTCACCCTCACTCACCCTCACCCTCACTCACCCTCACTCTCACTCACCCTCACTCTCACTCACCCTCACTCTCACTCACCCTCACTCTCACTCTCACTCACCCTCAACACCTCACCCTCACTCACCCTCAACACCTCACCCTCACTCACCCTCACCCACCCTCACGCTCACCCTCACTCACCCTCAACACCTCACCCTCACACAGTGCAATAGGTCTCAGACCATTTCAGTTAGAGCTTTTAGAAATGTTTATGGCTTTTTTTATTTGTAATTCTTTAGCATTGGCTACAGGAAACAAAAATGCTAAACATTTACCAAAAAAACCCATAAACAATTCTAAAAGCACTAACTCTAATGGTGCGAGACCTATTGCATTTCCAATGCTTGTTTATAATAATAATTATATACGGAGGTCATTTTATTACATTTATTATCTATGTATTTTTACAGTAACTCCTTTGTGCTTGCACGCCTGGGTTCGATTCCATCCTCGACGCCAATTCAGGCTCTATCGGTAGAAGGAGGACGCTTCACAGGCCAAGCAGTGAACAGAAGAAGGGTTTATTTCTCGAGATAATAAAACCAGCACTCGGGTCCCTTCGGGGACCCACCAGAGAATGAACAGAGGAGCCCGTCCAGCCAGGAATGACCGAGGCACTCTCATGCTAAACATTCCAACCACCAAGACATCACACAGCATCAATCCTGGAACGAACTAAACACAGAAGTCACTGTCGAAATACACGGATATTAAATATCAGAAAACGACCTACATGCAAAATAATGATTAAAACATAACACAACAAAGAATTTGAACCTAATTTCCCCTTTTTAGCTTCTGATTTATTTTAGCACTTATACTATAAATGAATAGAGCTACAAAGTTACCACCAGTAACCTATAGATCTGAAGACGGTGTACATTAGGCATTAGGCAGCGAGGAGCAGGCGGCGCATTGCGGTAGGGGGACAGTGAGAGCGTCTCCTCAACCCGCTGACGCCCAGGTACTAAGACACTGATCTTGACAGCGATAGTTTTTAAATTGTAACATGTGATTTAATACATGGTTTCTGCAAGTATTTTAATTGCGCTGCAATTTTAGATCTTCAGCCTCTTGAAAAGCGCCACTCGCCTTGTGGGAGAGAATAAAACATTAGTAAATACCTTGGCTCGATTCCACGTCCTGCCCGCCCCGGTCCGACTCGGCAACCAGTGCCGTTGAGCGGAGGACGGGTCAGGCAGAGCAAGGTAACTTCCGCTTTCTCTGAGCGTTCAGCGCTCTAGTTGCTGCACCTGAGAGTACTTAGGCAGCGAGGAGCAGGCGGCGCATTGCGGTAGGAGGACAGTGAGAGCGTCTCCTCAACCCGCTGACGCCCAGGTACTAAGACACTGATCTTGACAGCGATAGTTTTTAAATTGTAACATGTGATTTAATACATGGTTTCTGCACGTATTTTAATTGCGCTGTAATTTTAGATCTTCAGCCTCTTGAAAAGCGCCACTCGCCTTGTGGGAGAGAATAAAACATTAGTAAATACCTTGGCTCGATTCCACGTCCTGCCCGCCCCGGTCCGACTCGGCAACCAGTGCCGTTGAGCGGAGGGCGGGTCAGGCAGAGCAAGGTAACTTCCGCTTTCTCTGAGCGTTCAGCGCTCTAGTTGCTGCACCTGAGGGTACTTAGCCCCCTCGTCACAACAAGCGCGCAGCGGTCGCGCGAAGCGAAGCGCCTGAGACGCGCCAGAGAGAAGCCCGTCTGCGCCCGTCTGCGACAGGACGGGACCAGGGGCCTCTCACCTTACCCTGTTTGCCTTTCCACCATGGCCTCAACTAAAGACACTCGCATCAGGTACACCTCGCAGTCCTTGCTAACACTCCAACCTCAGGGATTACAGAGGTGTGCCAGCGACAATTGGCCTTTTCCAGAGGGCCCGTTTTCTTGTCCCCTATGCAGATTCCAAGCCACTTCCAACGGCATTATTACTGGTTCTGCTAGGGACAATGAGACCACCTTAAAAACTAAAGGCTGGAAAAGTTTTCTCCTAAATGTTCGATCATTGCCCCGACATCATGTAGAGATTTGGGATACTATCCAAAGTCACAAACCTGAAATATGTTTCCTCACGGAAACCTGGCTGAAGTCTCACACTGTTTCATCCATAACTCTGGGTATCCCTCAAGGATATAAAATTTTAAGACAAGACCGCCCTATAAAAATTGGTGGAGGAATTGCCATCATTTTTAAAGAAAAAATCCATATTACGGTAGTGGAACAAATTAATTTACCGACTATGGAAATCATGATTTTTAAAATTCACACCAAAACTAAAGATCACTGGAAAGGCGCCCTAGTATATCGACCTCCGGGCCCCAATGCTGGCTTTTCACTCGCTTTAACTGAAATACTAGCCCCACACTTAAGACCTAAAGAAAATTTTATTGTTCTCGGCGATTTCAATTTCCATGCAGATATTGCAGATGATCCTGATACCAAGCTTCTCCTTGCCATTCTGGCTCTTTTAGGTCTTCACCTAAGAAACTGTGGCCCTACCCACAGGAAAGGCCATACATTGGACTTGATCTTTACCAACTATCCTTTAATACACTGTCACCCTCCTATATCCATCAGCTGGTCTGACCACAGCATGTTGGAATTCTCCTTCCTGAGACTAGATAAACCCCCTGCTCCCCCGGCCACTATGAGCATTACTAAAAGAGCATGGCACAAAATTACTCCAACTTCTTTTGAACAAACCTGGAAAGAGCCAACTATTTCCGATTCGGATAACATCGATTCGGCTTTATCCAAACTAAATAGCTCTCTTCTAGAGACCATAAACTCTCTAGCCCCGCAAAAGACTGTCAAAAAACCCCCGACCACCAAAAAAGAAATATGGTATTCCGACTCACTAAAAACAGAGAAACAAAAATGTAGGAAACTGGAAAAGCAATGGAGAAAGGACCACTCTCTTGCTAGTAAGGCACTCTACCAGCAGGCCATATCCACCTACTATAATAACATCAAAAAGGCAAGAAAAACCAGCCTGCGCTCCCAGCTTGATGAAGCTGCTAACTCCACTAGAGAACTATATAAAATTCTCAAGACCTTCACTAACCCCTTGGCATGCGAAAGTCCGGATACCTTCTCTCAAGAACTATGCAACAATATTTCCCAATTCTTTGAGGACAAAATTGACACCATTTACAATAAAATCTTGGCCAAGCACCCTAATAACCCGGAAGACTCCACTACCTTATGTCAAGAAACCCCTTCGGAGACCTTTAAAGTCATTCCAGAAGTTACAGAAAATGAAGTTCAAACACTCCTGGAAAACATGAAATCTGGCTCTCCTCGTGATCTTCTCCCGGCTAGGTTAACCAATAACCTGAGCAGATCATTATGCCCTATTATTACTAAAATCCTTAACCTTTCTTTTAAAGAAGGTAAGCTCCCGCAACAGTGGAAAGAGGCAACTGTGAACCCGATACGTAAAAATACCACCTCTCCCTGGACTGAACTCTCCAACCTCCGCCCTATCTCTCTTTTGCCCCTCCTGACCAAACTGGCTGAGAAACTTGTCAACACTCAGATCTCTAGCTTTATCGAAGCGACAGGGGGCCTGGACCAATCCCAATCTGGGTTCAGGCCCAACTACAGCACCGAATCTGCACTCCTCTCCGTTACCGATAACATCAAGATGTCACAGGATAGAGGAGGCTCGATGATTCTGGTGCTGTTAGACCTGTCAGCTGCTTTCGATACTGTTTCTCATAAGATCTTGCTGAACCGGTTACAAGGAGTGGGCATCAGAGGTCAAGCACTTGCATGGTTGGAGAGTTTTCTCTCCGGTCGCTCACAATCTGTCAGCCTGGGCCCCTACCACTCCATCTCCAGGGCGCTCACTAAGGGGGTGCCACAGGGCTCATGTCTAAGCCCCACATTATTCAATGTATATGTGGCCCCCCTTGCTGAGATTGTGAGGAAGTACGGATTCACTCCAGTGTCGTACGCCGACGACACTCAACTCCTCTACCCTTTCCATGCCCCTGACCCTAATGTTAGGGAAAACTTTGCGGAAGGCATGAGGGCCATCTCCAACTGGATGGCTGCCAACTACCTCCAGTGCAATGTCGGGAAGACCGAAGTAATGTGTTTTGGGAAAGCCAGCATGCTTTGGTCCCCTGATTGGTGGCCCCAAGATTTGGGACCTGTACCCTCCCCTAAACCTACCATCAAAAATCTGGGTGTGAAACTAGACCAAAACTTAACTCTTAAAGAACATGCAAATGTAATTGCAGGTGCTTGTTTTCACACCATTGGATTACTCAGACGAGTCTTCCCCCTGTTACCTGACACCTACAGAAAGACTCTGGTTCAAGCCCTTGTAATAAGTCGCCTTGACTATTGCAACGGGCTTCTGATACAAGCCAATGAGGATGCCATCAATCGTTTGCAGGTGGTCCAGAACACGGCGGCAAGATTGATTCTGAATGCCCCCCCAAGAACATCTTCTGGACCCCTGTTGAAAAAACTTCACTGGCTCCCAATACGCCAACGGGTTAAATTCAAAATTTGCTGCACTGTACATAAGTGTTTATTTGGAAATGGCCCCAAATATCTTGCCAAACTACTCCAGCCCTACAAACCAGACCGAGAATTACGGTCAAGTAACCTACTCCTGCTCAAACCACCTTTCATTAAAAAAGCCAGACAAGGCGGCCGAGCCCTCTCATCAGTGGGGCCGGCCCTGTGGAACAACTTGCCGCTTAGCTTAAGACAGATCTCCAAACATCTCACCTTTAGAAAAATGCTAAAAACGAATCTGTTTATGGAGACATTTAGGATTGCTGCCTATACAGTATCTTTGCGGCCTGTTGTTGTCAAAGCGCGGAGATAACCCTTTCGGGCTCGATTCTTGCGCTATAGAAGTATATAAATAAATAAATAAATTATCAATCAAACGACGGCTTTTCGACAGCAAGAAGTGTGGCGGAGCCAGGATTTTGAATATGCCCAAGGCTACACAAAGTGTGGACATATTTGGTGTTTATGCGTCAAGAGCAGCACGGGATGAGTCAGGCGCTCTGATCTCCATGCTGAACAATTCGCGCCAGAAGCGTGAGCGCCATGAAAGGTCCTTTCTCCTTCATATAACAGAACACAGGCGACATCACACCACCTCGGGCCTGACTTACGGTCGGCGGTAACAGAGCATCAGACAATGACGTGATGGGGCTACAACCACCCCACTGAGTGCACCAAGGGGAGTCCCGGGGTGGAGGATATTCATAGCTGCCGAGGTTTCAGATTGCTCAGTGTGACAGTTTCATATTTTCAGTGCGGTGACGAAGATCCCATGAGTGACGTGCACACGCGAGGAGTACTGCGATGCACCAGCAGACTGCAGGTAGGGCACGCAGGCCCCAGGAGGTAAGGAGAAGGATCGACCAAGGTGCCTGCCACCTCGGGAGGAGGTACGCGGGGGAATGAGCAGTGTTCCTGAGTATTGCTCCCTGCACACGTGGGCAATCCCACGGGAAGGAGGAAAGGAGGAGGGAAATAAAATAAACCAAGAATCCCACTGGACAGACAAAACAAAAAGGAAAAAAAAAGGCAAGCAGAAAACGGACACAGAGTGCAGTGCAAGGTGATACACCACCACAGGCACCCACAGAGCAACAGAATTGGGAGGGCAACAGAGGAGATAAGCAGCGCGCCAGAGAAGGAGAAAAGAGCGCAGTCCCTAAATTGGAGATAGCAGCAGGGAGAAAAAAAACAAGATAGAGCTATAGGACGCTTCACATAGCAAAGGGACAAGGACTGAAGGAGGAACGTAAGGTAAATAACCACAGCCAGCATGGTTGATGTAGACCTGGCACAACAGAGACTCCCAGTGCACCACACACTTACTGGGGTACAGCCACCCTTCAGCGAACTGGAAGATCCAGCCACAGTGTCCCAAAGTGGAAAATCTGGATCGAAGGCCTTAATAACTATTTCATAGCCACAAGTGAGACCGAGGACCAGTAAAGAGGTCGTTACGTCTCCACTATGCTGGAGATCAAATATTCAAGTTATTCAAAGAGTTACTGAATACAAGCATCGCCACGGACTACAATGCTGCGGTGGCAGCTTTAGATGCACACATCGACCCCCAACTAAATCCTGATTTTGAACGATTCAAATTGCGCCAGGCCCAGACAAGAGAAGGGTAGGTGCTTGATGCGTTTTACGCCCATCTGCGCGAACTGGCCAGCACATGTACCGAGGAAGATCAACCCAAGGAGATACAGGCCCAGATGATCCAAGGGTGCAGAGACAAGACGCTCCAGTGACTCATCCTACGCCAGACAAGAATCACCTTGGAAGACATCCTTATACTAGGGAGGACCCATGATCTATCCACAGCCAGAGATAACTAAATGGACAACGCTCTCACAAAGCCCCAAGGAAGACCACAGACCATCAAAACAGAGGGGGCCGACGCTCTTCGCATGAATGTACGAAGAGACACACCCAAGAAAAAAATGTGGATGACTACACCTAGAATCAGCAGGCCAGGCATGCGCAGTGAGAGCAGACCTTTTAGCGGTTGAGACTGCTCGTGCATGAAGCCTGGACACCATTATGACATACTGATAACACAGCTACAGACGGCTCTCCATACCTCTCACTCATGTCACAACATGAACACTTCCCCACAACCAGAGTTCACCCAGATACCTCGAAACGACTTAGTTTACATAATAGAGTTCATTGTCGCATGAAAAAAGTACAGAAAAATAACATATGGAGAAAAAAAGTGATCTAGAGAATGCAAGCAGAGGTAAAAATGCAATGTAAACAGGGACTCCTTCGCTGTTATGGATTACAACCATGCTATTTACATTCGTTGTAGTGAATTCAAGCATTATTTCTGCCTGTAAAGGACATGCATTTAGGATCCGATGGGGACCCATTTCAAAGTTTTTAATAACTGCTGCAGCAAAGACCTATTAAGACCAACTCAACTGAAAGCCCTGCACATTGATGTAGAGTGAGTGATGGGCAGGGCTCTATCAGATCCATGCCCTTGAAACCGCCTGCACATCTTCATAGGTCACTCGGCAATCCCAGGCCCATTCCTAGAGATGGAGGCGCTACTGACAGCTCAAGGCAGATGCCTGGCTCATTTCAAGGCCTCTCTGAGCGCTGGAGCCAAAATAAAGCTGAGCTTTTTTGTGCGGTTTATCTGCCCTCATGTTCTAACCTCATGCGCCATTAATTAACAAGAAATCAGAGACCTTCGATATGAAACGGGCGAGAGAAATAGATATCCATCTAGGAGCTGAATTGTACAAGGTGAAAACAGAAGATTTGGATCTGATTCTGGCATCTCTGCTTGAACAACTAGTGTGACCCTAGGCAAATATTTTATTCACAGACCCTCCTTTTTCTTCATTGTCTCAAATGAGAGTGTCTTCAAATACCTGAGTTTGGAAGTGCGCTGTAGAAAAACCTCTTATCTTTAACAGACCATAATTTTGCTCCATCTCTAGTAAGAATCTAGGCCACATATGGGCAGCAAAACAACTGACATCTTAGAATTCAGCAGTGGCAGTGTTGTATTGTAGCGTAATTATATTTATATAGCGCCTACTATCCCTGATGAAGCATCAAAGTGCTTTTTCGGAGAGCAGCTTGCTACTCTGGAGCCAAAAAGAATTAGAGGGGAATTAGCATAGTGAAATATGAAATTAATGTGAACGGTGGATATGTTAATCTGTTATTTGGATTGAGAAGGATAGTGGAAGTTTAGAGGAGGGAAAGGTCTGCATTTATATAGCGCTTGGTAACCTGATGAGGAGTTGATGCGCTTTTCGGCGAGTAGCTGGCCAGTCTGGAACCAAAAAAGAATTAGTGGTAAATTAGTCTAGGGAACTATGAAATTCATAGAGCAGTGGACCTGTTAGTCTGTTATTGGATTGAGAAGGATAGTGGACGAATGGTAGAGGGAAGGGTTTGAGCACTTTTTTTGGCGAGTAACAGCCTACTCCAGAGTGTAAGAAGGATTAGTGATTAATTAGTGTAGGGAAATATGAAATTAATGTGATTTGAAAGTGAAGGTAGAGGCTATAGTGTGAGAGATATAGGCTGCGATATAGGGTAGTGCACTGGAGATGCTGAATTAGAAGCATAGAAATAAGTATTAAGATAGATAAGTATAAGGAAGGCACGTATGTATAAGGAAAGTCATATATGTCGTTTAAAGTTGCATTTATTAGACTCAGGCTTTCAAGTGTTGCTGTATTTTAAAAAAAAGTGTTATTCACTAGTGAAGCAATTGTTGATAAATAGTTATGATAAAAGATATGCTTATTTATGCAGTCACATATACATGTTAAGCATAGAATAATAGAACTTATAAGTAATTTGAACATTTGTTAAGCAGAACTAATAAAGATCTATATCTTTAAAAGACAATTACTATACACATTTATACAAAGCAATACACAGATGTAGGTACACCTCTGTAGTCCAAATGAGTGCTTATACTGCCACACCCCGCGCACCCACATGTACTCCCTTGGAACAAACAGGGTGTCTAATGCCCAAACTCCCCCCTAAGACCCTTTACATATCTCCAAGGCGGGTCTAGACATGCCATGAGCTCAAGAAAAACAAGGACTGGAAATAACAGGATATAAATATCAGAAGCCACAAAGACGCGTAAGAACCGAGGCCTCCAAACACTGACAGCAACGGGGGAAACCTAAGCTACCCATACTGGAGGCACTCGGTCTGATAAATATTATGATCTTAAAACACAGCGATACAGAGGCTAAAGGCAAAGCAGGCTGGCACATACCAGCTCTCGGTGGCCCAGCCCGGGCCATAAGAGGAATCCTTCGTAGTTAGCAAGCAGCCTGCCAAACCGGTCGCATTTTATCAGTCCACCTCCGTAACGTCTGTCTTTTGGCTGCGCGCAGAATAGTATTTTACTTAAAAAAAAATTACATTTAAAAAAAAAAATGGAACTAGACCGTTTTGCAAGCATGCTTATGTTCTAAAATTGCTTATTAGACTCTAGGAGAGGGTCGGATTGGTTAGGAGGACAATGGGCCGGTGTTTGAGTTGCAGCTAAGGCCACCTTTTGGAACACACTGGTGGCCGATTGGGGTGTGTCTGGTGTGTTCAGATGCCGCCAGGGGCCCAGTGGAGCCTTGAGGGCTTTTTTGGAGGCAGATGAGCCTCCATTACCTCCATTTTAGGAACAGGGCGGAGCTGTCTTTCCCAGTGTCTTGCTGGGTCCACCTATTCATGTATGCAGACTGTGCAGGGGACTGTAGTTGATGGTAGCTTGTACGTACCACCTTTGCCCCAGTATTTAATATAGCCACAGACTTTAAAGACATGGCCACCTGAAAAACCCATGAAATTACATCGTTTTAATTACACTTTGACAGTTAGTCATTTAGGAAGTGCCATGAAGCGCCGCTTTGCCAAGGTCACCTACATGAATATAGAAGGCCCTATATATACCAAAGAGTGGTCGACTGTAAATAAAGTTATACATCGTGCCTTTGTTTCGATGATCGATATTCTGTGTTAAAAGATCATGCCTCAGCCCCTAAAATACCTCTGTGCCCTCACAACACAGCCAACAAACTATCAATCTCTTATGACCTCTGTACAGAGGGCACTGTTGTTTCAGGGGGTCTCACTCTAATGCGCTCACACTGCTGGCATTGGCACTTTTAGCCACGGTCGTAGCTTCAGGAAGGTGTTTGGGGTGTTACAGCACCCCCACCCGCCCAATAAATGTCTTCTGTAGTAATTAGTTGGGCACAGGTGCTTTAAGTCAGGTATGGTAATGTGTGTGTCGGATTTTATTTGGAATTTTTAAATACACATGCAGACAAAAACACATAACTCCCTTGGTTATTTCACAACATAATGAGCCCTGGGTACCCCTCGTGAATACTAATAAAACATTAAAACCAGAATAACCTAATGTGGTTGAAACCCCAAATTTAGATCCCGTCGGGGTTCTCCCTTTTATTCAGTTCCTCAGTTCTCTTTCTTTGACAGTAAAATCAGCCTCCTTGGAGACTGTCAAAAATTGCAATGTCGACTATATTTCAAGTCGTCACAGCGGGGTATTGGGTAAAGTTTTCAATAGCAACACCCCCACACCCCAATAAATGTCTTCTGTAGTAATTAGTTGGGTACAGGTGCATTAAATCAGGTAGGGCAATGTGTGTGTCGGATTTTTAAATACACACGCAGACAAAAACACATAACTCGGTTATTTCACAAAATAATGAGTTTTTAGGCACCCCTCATGAATACTAATATATTAAAACGATAATAGCCTAATGTCGCTAAAAGACCAAACTCAGCTCCACTCGGAGTTGTCAGTTCTCTTTCTTTGACAGTTAAATCAGCCTCCTTGGAGACTGTCAATAATTGCAATGTCGACTATATTTCAAGTCGCCAAAGCGGGGTATTGGGTAAAGTTTTCAATAAGCAATAATCGCGCCTCGGTTCGACCTCATTGGCTACGATACTGCCACTGCGCAAAGCTAAAGAGAGGTAAGTCACTCGAGGTACGCACCGGAGATTAAACTTAGGACACCTACAGCGAGCAAAAGTCACCCTCACACATCCCTAGGAGACACAGATAACAATAACTCACCAGGAGCAGAACTCTGTACTGTACTCTATTTATTACCTGTCAGACTCATAAACACGAGGTGTTGTGCGCAAAGGATTCTGGGGTACATACCGGTATGCTAATTAGCATTTCATCTCAAAGTCATCACTTCAGCAATAATTCCTCCGCATCAATAGAAGGACTGTTCCAGAGAGAGAGTGAGAGAGAGAGATATGCTTATTGCTCCCTCACGGCAGGGGAGGTTTTTGTACACAGGGAGAAGTCTTGCTCCCGTCCAAGGAAGTCAGGGCAGAGGGAGGCTTGAATATTAGTAATGCTTTAAAACAATGACATTTAATAAGCAATAGTGGCGGTGTATTTTGATTGCCTTTACTTTGTTAGATTAGTTTGTTAATAATTCGATTTAATACTGCCGTTTTGAATAAAATAACATTTTGAAAGGTACTTTAAAAAAATACATTTATTTAAATTAATTGCCTTTCTTTTTTTAAAAAAATGGTGTTTTATTTTTAAAAACGATTGGTATTTTTAAGTAGTTGATAAATATTAGTTTTAGCAATATATATCAAATGCATGTTTATAACGTTGTTTAAACTATATACATTTTAAATTACATATTTTTTAGTTAAAAATGTTATCTTGAGATGTAATATTAGATTTTTTTTATATTTGTTAAAGTTATTTTAAAGTTACATGTATCAGTACTCAGTTAAATTTGAGAAAGGTGTTTAGGTAATGTTTACATATTTTTTTTATGTTGGATTTGTTTTGAAAATATATTTTTTGTATTAAACTTTCTAATGTTACAATAATACCAGTTACATTTAAATAGTTGTGCATACCTATATAATGTTGGTATTTTGAACCTCAATAGTTTGGAAGCCTTATATTTGTACAGCAGTATTTTGGTGGTCAATATTCTGTGAGGTACAAGTGAAGCCAAACGCTGACGATTAAACAGTCTTTGCAATTGACATCATAGAGGAAATTAGGACTGTCTTCCCTTTATGTTCTACAGTCTCACCAACGAAGTGTTTGAAACAGAGGTAAATGCACGGGGCGAAGAAAGGATGAGGCAAGGGTGGTACAAAAAACACAATGTCGTTGCTGCCGTTCTCTCTCTCAGGACCCCCTTTAATACAGAGTTTTCATCCACACAAGTGAGCTCTGTACAGAGTCAGCCTCGCATCATCCTGACTTGCTGGCAGGAGCCCTCCCTGTGTCCTGTTGTCTGTGTATAATAAGCTACCGATGAACACTATGGAAGCAACAGTGAGTACCTCACCATGCCCCTCCCTTTAACCCCTTCCATGCTCATGACGGAACGGTTCCGTCATGAGCCGATAGGCTCATTAGAACCTTCAGCACAGCGTGAAAATTCGCGGCGCGCTGAAGGGGTTAAAGCCCTCTGAGCCCCACCGGTCCCTGCTGATGGGTGCTCTTCAAGGCCTCTCCCTACCTCCCTCTAGTCTAGTCCCACAAGCCTGATGGGCGGGGCTGGAATCCTCCACTACCATCCTTACTCCACCGACTAGGACTTATAAATAGGGCCACTGGAAACACACTCGTTTTCGGATGTACCATTTTTACACAACTATGTTTTTCTGGATTTGCAACATCATCTATTCTCTGCTGCACACAGACAGATACAAGCTCCAATGGACGAAAGGTTACTCAGAAAAAAGCGTGGCGCCCGGTGCAACCCTGGCAGACGGGTTCTAAGGGTTAGGGGATCTGCTCTCAATTTTTGATTGCTTTATTCAGGTATTAAAGGTGCACTGGAGGGCCTATAATCTGCTATTTGATACTTAAACTGTGGGACAAGCTGCCTTGCTGCCTAAGCAACATCAAACGCTATCTTGAAATCCACCAGGCTCTGAAATCCTTCCAGTTTTGCTCGCCTTCTGGGTTTTTTTGTTCGGTTTTTACTGCTGCTCAATGTCTGGCCTTTCGCCGTCATTCCTTTCCACACTGCACATCTTCCTCCGAGCACCACAAAGCCCTGTAGCTAGCAGTGTAAATAGATACACGCCTAAAATAATGATGGAAACTTCTGTCCACTTAGGGAGAACAAAGCCTACCAAAGGAGATGATGGACAGAGCGTTTGAGCAAATCAAACAATCACCCCCATTCAACTGATCTGGGTTTAATCCATCACCATTCTGTAGCTCACTCCACCACCCCAGTTGCAAATCAGTCTGACCCTGTGCCTCATGGGAATAGTCCAGCCCGAACTGCCAAGCCATGTCTTCCCTGGACCGGAAACAAGCATCCTGGTACCGGCTACGGCTCATAACCCTCATCAGCCAGGCTATCTTGAATCCTACTGTGTCATGACAACGATTTGTTTAATTATTGTGGTAAATTCATGTGACACCGCAGATATGTTCTCAAAACAACAGTTATTTTAATAGGACACTCTGAGTAAAGAAAATCTTAATACTTTCACTTCTCTTTTCTGGGCCTGAAGTCTAAAATCTTACAGTGCTTCCTAGAGAGTGATTTACGTTTTAAACATAACATAACATAACATGTGTATTTGTAAAGTGCACGTTCACAACTACGGGTATCATGGCGCTGAATAACAGATGTTTGTTGTTACCCAACTCAATGGTACTCATTTTATCGACCTCAGATAGATAAACGGCTGAGTGGACCCGCCGGGAAATGTACTGGTGACCATGCGGTAAAACACAGGCCCCTGCAATAGATGCATCAGACCAGCCACCAGACCAGGCATACATATGTACTTTACAATACTGCTCTGAGATCCTGTTTTGCAATGGGTCAAATGGCTTCTAGTAGCTCAAAGCATGGACACAGAGTGAAAGGTAGTACTAATACCTAACTGTGGCACACAGAATAATAGAGGCACACCTTTTACTGCGTGACATCCACAGGTGGAGCTATTTTCTGCTGCGTGCACATTGTAAATTTTACTTTCTTGCAAAGCAAAACCCTAATTTACCGTGAAACATGTTTTCCGCAGGCTCCGCTGAATGTATATACTTTTCCTGCTCAACATAAATTTGTAGTCGGAACGGTGCCGGGATCCCTTTTGTGGTACAAAAGGGGGTGGTGATGGACGGAGCATCAGAATCAATCAAACACTCACACCCAGTCAAAAGATCTGGGTTTAATCCATCACCTTTCTTTAGCCCACTCTGCCACCCCAGTTCAGACATGGCTATATGCAAATCAGTCTGACCCTGTGCCTCATGGAAACAGTCCATCCCGAATTGCCTAGCCATGTCTTCCCTGGACTGGAAACAAGCTTCCGAGGACCGGTTTCTGGCATTCCAGCTGTCTTCAGTCCGGCTTGCTTGAATCCAGTGGCAAAGTGAGCAAGGGACTCACGTCTGAGCATACCCTGCCACACTTATGGCAGCCAAAAGCGGTACAAAAGGGGGTGGTGATGGACGGAGCATCTGAATCAATCAAACACTCAAAAGTCAAAAGATCTGGGTTTAATCAATCACCGTTCTTTAGCCCACTCTGCCACCCCAGTTCAAACTGGAATGGCATGGTAAGCAAAAAAAACGATGGATTTAGGCCCAGATCTCTGTACTGGGGTAAAGTATGACATTGTTCTGCATTCTGTCCATCACCTGTTGTTTTTTGCATTTGTCACCCCGTTTGAGACGGGTATGCTCAGACGTGAGTCCCATGCTCTCCATTCCACTGGAATCAAGTTATCCAGGCTGATGAGGGCTGAAAGCCCGAAACCGGTCCTTGAATGCTTATTTCCAGTCCAGGGAGGACCTGGCTTGGCAGTTCGGGCTGGACTGTTCCCATGGGGCACAGGGTCAAGACTGATTTGCATATGGCTGGGTTCAAACTGGAATGGCATGGTGAGCAAAAAAAACGATGGATTTATGCCCAGATCTCTGTACTGGGGTGAATGTATGATATTGTTCTGCATTCAGTCCATCACCTGTTGTTTTTTGCATTTGTCACCCCGAGTGAGACGGGTATGCTCAGACGTGAGTCCCGTGCTCTCCATGCCACTGGAATCAAGCTATCCAGGCCGATGAGGGCTGAAAGCCCGAAACCGGTCCTTGGATGCTTGTTTCCAGTCCAGGGAGGACCTGGCTTGGCAGTTCGGGCTGGACTGTTCCCATGGGGCACAGGGTCAAGACTGATTTCCATATGGCTGGTTCAAACTGGAATGGCATGGTGAGCAAAAAAAACGATGGATTTAGGCCCAGATCTCTGTACTGGGGTGAATGTATGACATTGTTCTGCATTCAGTCCATCACCTGTTATTTTTTGCATTTGGGATCCCTTTTGCAGCAACATGTACTAAAATGGCAAATTAGGATTAAATACTGCACAGAATGTGCCACATAATTTAACTCTCTTGACCCATCACTTAGCCAACTCTCTCCTGACGCATAATTTATGATTGAAGACGCCCAACAGGCGAGCTCATCTTGGCCCACTGGCTGCACTAAACTCACACCAGAACCAATTTCTATCAGGAGCAAAGGAGGCCTCCTCAGACCAGGTCATTACCCATCAATATGTGTCTGCCCCAGGGATCAAAACAGGATTCACCGTTCACACAAATTCCATTCTTGGCCTCTCTACTGAGACTGCAGAGGGTTATCAATTGTCTGACAGCTATATGGGAAATTACAGTTAGTGAGTGTTCGCCAAGAACCATGTTGTGATATGTTTTCATAATAATCATTATATACGTAGGTCATTTTATTACATTTATTCTCTATGTATTTAGACAGTAACTTCTTTGTGCTTGCATGGGTGCGTTTGGATCCCATCCTTGTCGCCAATTGATATTATGTTCCTAGAAGGAGGAGATACACAAGCCAAGTAGTCAACAGAAGAAGGGTTTATTCATCGAGATAATAAAGTCAGCACTCGGGTCCCTTCGGGAACCCACCAGAGAATTAACAGAGGAAACCGTCCACCCTGGAATGCCCCGAGGCACTCTCATGCTAAACATTCCAACCACCATGACATCACACAGCATCAATCCTGGAACTAACCAAACACAGACGTAACTGCCTAAATACATGATTAATGAATATCAGAAAATGACCTACATACAAAATACAGTGAACAGAAGAAGGGTTTATTCCTCAAGATAATAAAATCGGCACTCGGGTCCTTTCGGGGACACACCAGAGAATGAACAGAGGGACCCGTCCAGCCTGGAATGCCCCGAGGCACTCTCATGCTAAACATTCCAACCACCATGACATCACACAGCATCAATCCTGCAACTAACCACACACAGAAGGTACTGCCTAAATACATGGATAATAAATATCAGAAAATGACCAACAAACAAATGAATGACAAACACAAACCACATTTCCTCTTTCAAACTTCTGATTTTTTTGAGCACTTTTACTGTAAATGTATAAATAAGTGGAGCTACAAAGTAACTACCGGTGACCTATAGATCTGTAGAGGGTGTACATTATCAATCAAACGAAGGCTTACCAGTAGCAAGAAGTGTGGCGGGCCAAGATTTGGAATATGCCCAGGGCTACACAAAGTGTGGACATATTTGGTGTTTATGTGCCGGGAGCAGCACGCGCTGAGTCAGGCGCTCTGATCTGCATGCTGAACAACGCGCAACAGAAGGGTGAGCACCATAAAAGGTCCTTTCTCCTTCATATAACAGAGCACAGGCGACATCAGAACACCCTGGGCCTAACTTCGAGACGGGCAGTAATAAAGCACATGACAATGATGGTGCTACAACTACCCTAGTGAGTGTACATAAACGGAGTCCTGGGGTGGATATGTCACTGGGGGTGGGACCTACAATACAGGAAGTGGTTTGACCCCACCAGACACAGAGGTGGATAAATGAACAAGCTACTTACCTTCGGTAACGGTATATCTGTAAGAAAAATTAGTTAGTTACAGATTCCTTACCTTAGAATTATCCCCAGGCGTCAGATTGGATCCGGAAAGTTTTTTCTTTAGCACTACCTCTGCGTGTTGGAAGTTGGCGTTTGTTGGCTATGCATCTGTTGTCGGCGGCGTGGTCGCCGGGATGTCGTCGCGGCAGCTACTTAGACGCCATCCTCGTGAGCGGACGTCAGTTCTGTACACGACTTTCCGCGCCAAAAACGCAGAGCGTGCAAGACACTGACCACTAGTGCATAAAACTAGGGCCTTGAAAGGATGTCCTTAACCCTAGAAATTAGTTCGCAGAACGGGGAGGAAGGGTGGGGTGGTAAGGAATCTATACCTAACTAATGGGTCTTACAGATATATCGTTATCGAAGGTAAGTAACTTGTTCATCTGAAAGAAACACTTTTAGATATAGATTCCATACCTTAGAATAGATACCCCAGGAATACCAACCCCGGTGGTGGATTAGTAAACCAAGATCACACCAGAAAGTCCTGGAGAACAGAACAGCGAAAGAAGCAGTCACTCCGGACTTGGCTGTCCAGCAGCAGTGTTTGGTGAAAGTGTGCAGAGATCCCCACGTGGCCTCTTGACAGATGTCATTCAGAGGAACTACTCTTTCCAAGGCAGTAGTGGCCACGTCGCCCTGGTGAAATGGGCGCCTAGCGCTACTGGAGCCTCCATTTTAGCTAGAGAATAACATGCCTTAATACACAATATGACCTATTGAGAAATGGTTTGTTTGCGTATGGCCTGACCTTTCTTTGCACCTACGTAGCCAACAAAGAGTTGATCATCCACCCGGAACTGTTTTGTGTGATCCAGATAGAAGGAGAGAGCACGTTTTGGGTCCAGCCGGTGGAGCCTCTCTTCCTCCTTCGTAGGATGCGGAGATGGAAAGAAGGTGGGCAAAGTCGGAAGGTAGGAAGGATGGAGGGGTCCAGAGTACCACCTTGTCCAGATGAAAAGACAGGAAAGGAGGTTTGGAAGAAAGGGCCTGGAGCTCACTCACCCTTCTAGCAGAAGTGATGGCTACCAGGAAAGCAGTCTTAACAGACAAGAGACATAAGGGAGATTTATGAAGCGGCTCAAAGGGAACGCACGTTAAATAGGGTAGAACAGGATTCAAGTCCCACTGAGGCATAACTAAGCGGATTGTAGGAAAGAGATGTATTAAGCCTTTTAAGAAATGGTTAATTACCGGGGACTTGAAAAGAGAAGGCTGATCTGGCAGCCGAAGAAACGCAGTGATAGCTGAAAGATAGCCCTTGATAGTGCCCAGAGCAGATCCCTGCTGGGCTAAAGAGAGATGGAACAAGAGAACCTTAGAAAGAGGGACAGAAAGGGGTTCCACAGCCTTTGCTGTGCACCATGCCACAAATGTTTTCCACCGACAGGCGTATACTGTCTTACTGTAGGGAGGCCTGGCTGCCAAGATTACGTCACAGACTTCAGGAGGCAGGTCAAAGGTTGTCAACTGCCGCCACTCAATCTCCATGCAAGATGGTGGAGACTGGACAGGTTGGGGTGGAGGACCGTCCCCTGCTGCTGCGACAGAAGAAGCAGTCTGATCGTAGGATCGATGGCCATGTTGAGCAGCTCGGGATACCAGACTCTTCGTACCCAATTACGGAGCCACAAGGATGACTTAGGCCCGGTCACACCTGATCTTCTTCAGCACTCTGGGCAGAAGTAGTATAGGCAGAAAGACGTACAACAGACCGAAACTCCAATCGTGACGAAAAGCGTCACCGAGCAAGTGCCGCCTTGGGTATTACAATGCACAGAATTTCTAACATTGTGCGTTCTCTTCGTTGGCGAATATATCTAAACAAGGCTCCCCCCTGTCAAAAGAGACCTTGCACCACCCCCGAGTGAAGACACTATTCGTGATCCATCATGCATCTGCGGCTGAGTCCGTCCGGCCTGACGTTCTGAGAGCCTGCAAGGTGTTGAACAACCAGGGATATGCCCTGATGTTCCAGCCATGTTCAGAGGCGAAGGCATCTTGACAGAGGGTTCACGACCCCACCCCACCTTGTTTGTTGCAGTACCACATGGCGGTGGTGTTGTCCGTGAACACCTGCACTACTCTTCCCCGGACAGAGAGGAGGAATACTTGCAGCGCAAGACGAATCGCCCGGATCGCCAGAAGGTTGATGTGAAGCCCAGACTTCCCCAGAGGCCTCTGTTCTCCGCCTCTCCCATGTGGCTGCCCTATCCCAGAAGGGATGCCTCCGTCACCATAGTGTGGTCTGGTTGGGGAAGGGAGAGTGTTCTGGTTCATGAGACACCACTGCAGTTGTTGTGCACTGGCCTCCAGGATCTGGAAGCAATCAGACAAATTCCACTGATGCTGCACACACTGTAACTTAAGGTTCCACTGCAGAGCCGACATATGCCACCAGGCATGATCGACCAGCAGGATGCAGGAGGCCATGAGGCCCAGCAGCCTCTGGGTCATTCTGAACGAAACCGAGGATAGAGGCTGAAAGATCGGAATCATAACCCGAATATCCAGGGCTCACTGTTCGGGAGGATAGACCCGAAACCACGGCTTGTGCAGAACCGCTCCGATGAAGAGGAACTTCTGAGAGGGAATCAGGTGCTACTTCGGCACATTGGTGGAGAACCCCAGCGAATGCGAGAGGTCGGCCGTAGTCTGGAGGTGGGAGACGACTGCCTGGGGCGAGCCCTCCTTTAACAGCCAGTCGTCGAGATATGGGAAGACTGAAACCTCTGATCTGCGCAGATGAGCTGCGACCACCGACATCACTTTTGTGAACACCCAAGGGGCGCTGGTAAGGCAAAAGTTGAGCACTGAGTGCGAAGACTATGAACATTTCGAACCGGAATAGTGGTGGCTCTGCGACCGGTCCCTCTACCTACCTATCGACCGGGATCTCGAATGGCGCAGAGCTGACTGCCGGTGCTCAAGCAGATTTCAGGACCACTCCCGCAAAGCCTTAGGCGCCATTGACTGGCAGTCGGAGCACGTCTTGGGGTCGTGTTCGCGCTCCAGGCAAAACAGACACGTTGTGCGGATCCGTCACCGACATTCAGCGATGACAGGTACCGCAGGCCTTGAAACCAGGCATCCCTCGTGCTCCTTTGGAGTCGAAGACTTAAAAAAAGAAGTCGACAAAAGGCAAGAAAATCTTAGTAAAAAATGACTGAGGCTCTTCCCGGATCTGCGCTGGCTGGCGCGGAAAAAGAAAGGACTGACTTCAGCGAGCGAGGGCGGTGTCTAAGTAGCTGCAACGTCACCCCGGCGACCACGACGCCAATGGCGGACGCAGAGCCGAACGACACCACCTACCGATGTGAAGAGGTACTGCTGTTGAAAAAACTCTCCATATTTAGCCCGACGCTTGGGGTAATTCTAATATAAGGAATATAGATTGCTAATGTGTTTCTTTGAGATAGTCCAGTCTAGGGTCACTAGACTGTCATGCTGTCGTGTTACTTAAGTTCAAGAAAGAGCACCCTATGGTAGGTTCTCACAGGAAACCTTGGTGGAAAGTTTTAAATATATATATTTGCGTTGTTTTGTATAGTACGAACCCGGCCCAAGGTACATGGCGCATATTCATACTACGCAGCACGTTTTTTTTTCTTAATTTTTATTCACAAAGAGGTGTGATTTACATGCCATTATTTCGATGAACTGACACGTTCTTGGCCTTTCACGGCCGAGCTCGAGCCGTAAGTGATTTGCGCAGAATCACACGGTGTTGAGCTGAGACCATGACCCATCTTCCACGGTCGACAGTTGGAGCGGTTACACCAGCTCCTATCCAACATGGCGTCCAGAAAATCCCTCGCGCCACCTCTGAATGCAACACTCTCTCCTGTAGAGTAGGAGGAGCTACAAATCTACAGAGGCAGCCTGGGCTCGAGCTCGGCCGTAAGAGGCCGAGAACGTGTCAGTTCATCGAAATAAATGGCATGTAATCTGTCAAACATACGTCATGTAGGAAACACTTTAAATTTAATAAGGTTGACTTAATCAACCTCATTTTTGTAAATGTATTTAATACATTAGATTTAATCAGTGGGTGATATTTACTGATAACAAAGGTTTCTAAACATAACCGTATAAATGGGACCCCGTCCTCTGGGTGGGTAGAGAAACACAGCTGTTACTACGATGCACTTGACCCCGGTGCCACTGCACCTGCTGGATTATCGATGCCTCCGCCCTCACAACACAGCCAACAAACCTATCAATTTCTTATGACCTTTGTACAGAGGGCAATGTTGTTTCAGGGGGTCTCACTCTAATGTGGGCGTTGCTTCAGGGAGGTGTTTGGGGTGTTACCTGAATGTCTTCTGTAGTTATTAGTTGGATACGGGTGCCTTAAGCCAGGTATGGCGAGGTGTGTCGGATTTCATTTGGGATTATTAAATACATATGCAGACAAAAACACATAACTCTCTCGGTTATTTTACAAAATAATGAGTTTTAGGCGCCCCTCAGGAATACTAATAACACATTAAAGCCATTATAACCTAATGTGGTTAAAACCCCAAATTCAGATCCACTCGGGGTTGTCCCTCTTACTCAGTTCCTCAGTTCTCTTTCTTTGACAGTAAAATCAGCCTCCTCGGAGACTGTCAAAAATTGCAATGTCGACTATATTTCAAGTCGCCACAGCGGGGTATTGGGTAAAGTTTTCAATAAGCAATAATCGCGCCTCGGTTCGACCTCATTGACTACGATACTGCCACTGCGCAAAGCTAAAGAGAGGTAAATCACTCGAGGTACGCACCGGAAATAAAACTTAAGACACCTACAGCGAGCAAAAGTCACCCTTACACAACACTCTGAGACGCAGATAACAATAACTCACCAGGAGCAACACTCTGAACTGTACTCTATTACCTGTCAGACTCATAAAGACGATGTATTGTACGCAAAGGATTCTGGGGGTACATATGCTAATTAGCGTTTCCTTTCATAGTCACCGCTGGAGCAAAAAATACTGTGACATCACAGATATGTTCTCAAAACAAGAGTTATTTTAAGAGGGCGCTTTTAGTAAAGAAAATCTTAATAATTTCACTTCTCTTTTCTGGGCCCGAAGTCTTAAATCTTTCAGTGCTTCGTAGGGAGGCATTAACGCTTTACATATGAAATGTACAATACTGCTCTGAGATCCTGTTTTGCAATGGGTCAAACGGCTTCTAGTAGCTCAAAGCAGAGACACAGAGTGAAAGGTAGTACTAATACCGAAGTGTGGCCACAGAATAAAAGAGGCACACCTTTCATTGCGTGACATCCACATGTCGAGCTGCTTTCTGCAGCGTGCACATTGTACATTTTACACAAACTCTTTGATACCGGGAGTATGGAAGTACAGATTGTGATGAGGTGGCCTCCTCCCTCCATGTCATTACCCATCAATATGTGTCTGACCCAGAGGATCCAAACAGGATTCACTTTTTATACAATTCAATTCTTGGCCTCTCTACTGAGACTGCAGAGGGTTACCAATTGTCTTACAGCAATATGGGAAATTACAGTTAATGAGTTTTCGCCAACAAGTACGTTGTGTTTTGTTTTCATAATCATTATTACGTTTGTAGGTCATTTTATTACATTTACAAATATCTATGTATTTAGACAGTAACTTCTTTGTGCTTGCACGCCTGGGTTCGGTCCGATCCTCATCGCCATTTCAGGCTCCATTGGTAGAAGGAGGAGATACACAGGGCAAGCAGTGAACAGAAGAATGGTTTATTCCTCGAAAAATAAAACCAGCACTGGGGTCCCTACAGCAACACGACAGAGAATGAACAGAGGGAGCCGTCCAGCCTGGAATGCCCCGAGGCGCTCTCAAGCTAAACATTCCAACCACCATGACATCACACAGCATCATTCCTGGAACTAACTAAACACATAAGTCACTGTCGAAATACATGAATAATAAATATCAGAAAATGCCCTACATACAAAATACTGATAAAAACATAACACAACAAAGAATGTGTACCTAATTTCCCCTTCTAAGCTTCTTTTTTAGCACCTTTAGTATAAATGAATGGAGCTACAAAGTAACCACTGGTGGGTGACCTCTCGATCAGCAGAGGGTGTACATTATCAATCAAACGATGCTTTCCGGTAGCAAGAAGTGTGGCCGGGCCAGGAGTTGGATATGCCCGGGGCTCTGAATGGTACACTCTCTGCTGTAGAGTTGGAGCAGCACCAAATCCACAGAGGCGAGACAGGGCTCGAGCTCGGCCCTAAGAGGCAGAGCACGAGCCGGGCCAATGTAATACATGGCATAGTATTAGGAAAATACACGTCATGTAGGAAACGCTTTACATTTAATACGGTTGTCTTCATCAACATCAATTTTCTTTACTACATTAGATTTGATCGATGGGTGACATTTACTGACGAAAAAGATTTCTAAATATAACCGTAAAAATGGGTCCCCGTCCTGAGGGTGAAGGAGAAACACAGCCGTCACTACGCTGCAAAGGGCCCCAGTGCCACTGCACCTGCTGGATTAATGTCTTCTGTAGTAATTAGTTGGGTAAAGGTGCTTTAGTTCAGGTATGGCAAGGTGTTTGCCGCATTTCATTTGGGATTTTTAAATACACATGCAGACAAAAACACATAATAACTATGTTATTTCACAAAATAATGAGTTTTAGGTACCTCTCATGAATACTAATAACACATTAAAGCCATAATAACCCAATACGGTTAAAACCCCAAATTCAGCTCCACTCGGGGTTGTCCCTCTTATTCAGTTCCTAAGTTCTCTTTCTTTGACAGTAAAATCAGCCTCCTCGGAGACTGTCAAAAATTGCAATGTCGACTATATTTCAAGTCGCCACAGCGGGGTATTGGGTAAAGTTTTCAATAAGCAATAATCGCGCCTCGGTTCTACCTCATTGGCTACGATACTGCCACTGCGCAAAGCTAAAGAGAGGTAAGTCACGCGAGGTGCGCACCGGAAATGAAACTTAAGACACCTACAGCGAGCAAAAGTCACCCTTACACAACACTCTGAGACGCAGATAACAATAACTCACCAGGAGCAACACTCTGAACTGCACTCTAGTACCTGGCAGCCTCATAAACACGATGTATTGTGCGCAAAGGATTCTGGGGGTACATATGCTAATTAGTAGTTCCTTTCAAAGGTTCCGGTCACCGCTTGAGCAAAAATTCCTGTGACATCACAGATATGTTCTTAAAACAACAGTTATTTCAAGAGGGCACTTTGAGTAAAGAACATCTTAATAATTTCACTTCTCTTTTCTGGGCCTGAAGTCTTAAACCTTACAGTGCTTCCTAGAGAGGCATTAACGCTTTACATATGAAATGTACAATACTGCTCTGAGATCCGATGTTGCATTGGGTCAAGCGGCTTCTAGTAGCTCAAAGCAGAGACACGGAGTGAAAGGAGGTACTAATAATACCCACTGTGGCCACAGAATAAAAGAGGCACACCTTTCATTGGGTGACATCCACATGTTGAGCTGTTTTCTGCTGCGCGCACGTTGTACATTTTAAAGAAACTTTTTGATTCCGGGAGTATGGATGAACAGATTTAAATAATATTATCGTCCAGTGCTTCCTTGCAAAGCAAAATCCTTACTTAGAGTGAAACCATTTTTCTTCGGTGACGTGTATACAAAACAAAACGTGTTTTTTGAATGTGCGCGTTCTACCCCAGACGGGCATCATGGCGCTGAATAACAGACGTTTGTTATCCAACTCAATGGTACTCATTTAATTGACCTCAGAAGGATGAAAGGCTGAGGGTACTCCCTGAATTTGAACATGTGACCATACATTCGAACTCAAGCCCCTGTAGTTTATGCATTAATCAAAGAGCAACCAGACCCGGTTTAACAAAACTTTGTAGTTTTAAGAGTGCTCGAATCATTTTGTAGAAACAAGTATTAAAAGGGAACATTGGGGTTAAATACTGCACAGAATGCGCCGCATAATTTAACTCTCTTGACATATAATTTAGCCAACTTTCGCTTGCCGCATAATTTATGATTGAAGACGTCACCAGAGCTCATCTTGGCCCACTGGCTGCACTAAACTCACACCAGAGCCAATAGCAGCAAAGGTGGCCTCCTCACACCAGGTCATTACCCATCAATATGTGTCTGCCCCAGAGGATCAAAACAGGATTCACTTTTCAAACAAATTCAATTCTTGGCCTCTCTACTGAGACTGCAGAGGGTTACCAATTGACTTACAGCTATATGGGAAATTACAGTTAGTGAGTTTTCCACAACAACCATGTTGTGTTATGTTTTCATAATAATTATTATATATTTAGATCATTTTATTATATTTATTATCTATGTATTTAGACAGTGACTTCTTTGTGCTTGCACCCCTGGGTTCGGGTCCATCCTCTTCGCCAATTCAAGCTTTATCGGTAGAAGGGGGAGATACACAGGCCAAGTAGTGAACAGAAGGGTTTATTCCTCGAGAAAATATAATCAGCACTCGGGTCCCTTCGGGGACCCACCAGAGAATGAACAGAGAAACCCGTTGTGAGAAGTTGGCCTGATATGTAGTGTTTCCAATTCTGGAACCACTGGGTATCAGTCCAAACAAACCCCAAAGATGTCAGGTTGTAAGTCAACCTTGTAGACAAGCTATCCTAATGGTAGCATGGACTAAGCAGCCTTAAAGGCTTAACTTAAGAGGTCGTGTTAAGCGAGCTGTTTTACCACATACAATCCTGTAATCAAATGAAAGGACACCACACAAGTATATATTATAAAAATATATGTATTTATTTCTAAATTACTCCCCAGTACTCTTTATGAGGAAAGGGGCACAAGCGTTAAATCAAAAGCACTGTTACACATATAAAGTTGCACGTTTATGGATGAGGGCGGGTGGCCACTCAGACCATATATCAAAAAAGTGGTATAAGTAACACTTTACGAACAATGGTTAGGCCTAGGGCCTAGAGATTCGCTGGGAGCAGTCAGGACAAGCAATGAAGAAGTCGGGAGTAGCCCACAGGAGACGGGTGCAGCACGGAAAGTGCGGCGCGCACCAATGCACTGTCAATGGTGCGTAAAAGTCAGTTAAAGTGAATAAAAAGATACTTCCGCTGAACCTAGGAACACAAAACTTTAGACACAGACCCTAGAGGTGTGTACCAGTGTAAAGACACCGGCGTTGCAAAGTTACCTCACCCACAGGCCGTGGGTGCACAGGGTCGAAGTGGCGTCGGGTTCTGTCACGCAGGTTCTGGGTGCTTGGAGCTGTTGCAGCTGCAGGCGCTGTGAAGCAGAAGTGTCCGGTGCGATCCAAGGGTGGATCGATGTAGAAAAGTACCTGAAAGCAGAGGGGACAGAGTCTGGGTCACTCAGCAGTGACCAGGGTGGAACCAGGACGGAACCAGGCAATGTCGGGCGCAATCAGGCGGTTGTCGATAGGCTTCTCTCCGCTGTCACGTGGGCTCTGGGGCATCTGCGACGTCCAGGAGCAGGTCACGATCTGTCCCACGTAGGCTCTCGCCGTCAGCACCGTCGGCTTGAAGATTGTAGCAAACAGCACTTGGCAAAAGCAATCCACGCGGAACCGGGAGATTGCTTATCACTCGAACCAGGAGGGTCAGAGTGGGTGCTCCTTTTCACAGGAGCTGGTGCAGATCTGGAGCAACCAGAAAAGCAAGTCGGATTTCAAAGTTCGTCGGCACAGGGGCCACAAGCCAGCTGGCAAGTGACCGGGCCAACGCGTCGAGCGCACACAAGCAGAAGGGCCCCACGCAGCACTCAGCGAGTGTGGAGGGGTGAGCTTTGGTGCAAGTGGAGCTCGGGGCTGGGGCTTCTCAAACCCCGGTGTACAGCTTCGAGGGTCACTCGTGGGCCGCACGGTCAGCGTCTCGTGGCCTTTTCAAGATGGCGTGCCCCACGCTTCCGGTCGCCTCCACGGGTCTCAGCTCTGCAGGGACTGTGGATCGGGCAGGTAGAAGGCAGGCAAGCTTGATCTCGTCGATCTCTGTCGCTCGAGTTCCGGCGGGAACTGCAACAAAGCAAGGGTCGAGGGCTGGATGGTGCCTGTTTGCACAGGGTGGTCACTCCTTGACCACAAGGGAGATTCTTCAGTCTTCTCACGTCGTGTAGAAAGTCGAAGGGTCCAGATTTCGTTTCTTATGTTTCTTCAGGATGATCTGAGGTCCGTTGGGACTGCTCCCCCTCTTATTCGAATCTAGGGGGTTGGACATCCTGCTAGGTCCCCTCCTATGGGTGGGACCCAGGAAGGGGGTGGTTACACCCCTCTCCTTTGATCCTGGCCGCGCTGGGACAGGGGCTGGGAGGCCCCAGAACCGGTTTGGCCGGATCCTGCAAGGGGCAGCCTTGTGCTCCCCAGGCAGTGTCTGGTTTCATTGAAACCTCCCTACTCCAATCCACTATCTCCTGTCTGGGGTGGTTTGACACCGCCCTGTGACAGGAAACTCTTTGTCCAGGCCTCCTCTGCCGGGTTTCGGTCAGCAGCAGGAGGTCAGACCCGTGTCTGTGGCAGGGGCATCCATTTTGTGGATCTGAGGCTCATTTTAAATCAACCGCGTTTCAGTAAAGTAACATGTCTTCTCCCTCTAGAAGGGTGGAATGCTACCCCCGTCGCCAGAACTGGCGAGGGGGTAGTATTCCAATTCGTATGACACCTTACACGACATGTTTTGATAAAGCCAAACCAAAGTTGCTATATAACCGCGAGGATTATAATGCGCTTAAGAGTATATGGTATGGCATTATCCCGGATCAGCTTAGGGAGTTGTTCCCGACAGCTGCAGACAGGCTCAGCTCACGCCAGAGCACCATCTCACATAAAACCACGCACTCTGCCTCCAGGATTGATGAGGCCTTCCATAGGAGTGGCTTACAGGCTATATATGTGTCCAGATATAGGTTTAGATATAGGTATACTATATCTAAGCAAGGGGTGATTACACCCACTTGCCCCAGCTGAGTGTTCAGCCAGTTGTGTCAATTTAAGAACCAGCCAGGGGTGGCAAAAGCTATGCTTCAGCCCCTGGTAGGCCTTGGTGGCACCTATGCCCTGGGCACCTATAGTGCATGGTACAGGGGCTGACAAGGAGTCCATTTCCAATTGTGGTATGTACCTATAGCACATGTATTATGAATTTAGAGAGAGAACAGCAGGCTGGGGGTCTGATTAGCAGGCCCACAGCCTCAGTAAGTCGAAAACCAGTGAAGCAAAAAGCAAAAATTGGGGTGACCATAGGATAGCAGACCCTACTCTCCTACATAACCCCCCCCCCAAACGCAGGGACATTAAACTTAACCTTGACCAGATAAGTCTTCATGTTCTAAGTGGAAGTACCTGGAGAGACCATCTGCATTACCATGGTCAGTCCCTGGGCGGTGCTCCACTGTAAAGTCCATCCCCTGTAGGGAAATGGACCACCTGAGCAGTTTGGGATTTTCACCCTTCATCTGATTTAGCCACAAGAGGGGCTTATGGTCTGTCTGAATTAGGAAGTGAGTACCAAACAAGTATGGCCTCAACTTCTTCAGGGCCCAAACCACAGCAAAGGCCTCCCTCTCAATAGCTGACCAACGTTTCTCCCTGGGGGTCAGCCTTCTGCTAATAAAAGCAATGGGCTGGTCTTGACCATCTTGATTAAGTTGTGAAAGCACAGCTCCCACCCCCAAATCAGAAGCATCTGTCTGTACAATGAACTGTTTGGAGTAGTCAGGACTCTTCAGGATAGGTGCAGAGCACATGGCCTTCTTCAGGTCATCAAATGCCTTTTGACAGCTAACTGTCCACTGAACCTTTTTGGGCATCTTCTTGGATGTCAAGTCATTCAATGGTGTCACAATGGACCCATAGTTCTTTACAAATTTTCTGTAATACCCAGTCAGGCCCAAGAAGGCTCTGACTTGTGTCTGGGTAGTTGGAGGAGTCCAGTCCTGTATGGTCTGGATCTTGCTCTCCAGTGGTTGAACTTGACCCCCACCTACTAGGTGGCCCAAGTACACAACCTTGCTCTGCCCTATCTGGCACTTAGTAGCCTTGATAGTCAGGCCTGCCTTTTGCAGGGCCTCCAGAACCTTCTTCAGGTGGATCAGGTGATCCTCCCAGGTGGAGCTAAAGACAGCAATATCATCTAGATATGCTGCGCAAAAGTCATCCAACCCAGCAAGGACTTGGTTCACCAACCTTTGGAAAGTGGCAGGTGCATTCTTCAAACCAAAGGGCATTACCACAAACTGATAATGCCCACTAGGGGTAGAGAATGCTGTTTTGGCTTTTGACTCTTCAGCTAGTCTGATTTGCCAGTAGCCAGCTGTCAAATCAAATGTGCTCAGAAACTTGGCAGAAGCCAATTTATCAATGAGCTCATCTGCTCTTGGAATGGGATGAGCATCTGTCCTAGTGACAGCATTGAGACCTCTGTAGTCCACACAAAACCTCATTTCTCTCTTCCCATCTTTGGTATGAGGTTTTGGCACAAGGACCACTGGGCTAGCCCATGGGCTCTCTGATGGCTCAATCACTCCAAGCTCCAACATCTTTTGCACCTCAGCCTTTATACAATCCCTGACATGGTCAGGTTGCCTGTAGATCTTATTCTTCACAGGCAGATTGTCACCAGTATCCACCTCATGGGT
Organism: Lissotriton vulgaris; assembly: GCF_964263255.1. Lineage (NCBI taxonomy): Eukaryota > Metazoa > Chordata > Amphibia > Caudata > Salamandridae > Lissotriton > Lissotriton vulgaris. The sequence goes on from NC_141688.1 coordinate 202,725,986, forward strand.
GCACCAGTTAGTCTGACTGGGTGTGAGTGAAAACAAGTGTCTGTGGGCCTGCAACACCTGTCTGCAGTCCACCTGTTGCTGCTCAGTGAGGCTGCCTGCCAAGGCTACTCCATCAACTGAACCATCATCAGGGTTCTGGGAAAGCAGGTCTGGGAGAGGGTCACTCTCTTCCTCCTGTTCCCCATCTGTGGCCATGAGGAGACTCATGTCCTCCCTGTCAACAAATGCTTTCAAACGATTGACATGGAGCACCTTGTGGGGGCTCCTAGGGGTGCCAAAGTCAACCAGGTAGGTGACTTCTCCCTTCTTTTCAATGATAGGGTAGGGTCCAGTCCATTGGTCCTGGAGAGCTGCTGGCCCCACTGGGTCCAACACCCACACCTTCTGCCCTGGCTGGTACTCAACCAGAACAGCCTTTTGGTCATGCCAGGCTTTCTGTAATTCCTGACTGGCCTCAAGGTTTTTGGATGCTCTCTCCATGTATTCAGCCATCCTGGAGCGGAGACCAAGTACATAATCCACAATGTCTAGTTTAGGCTTTTTGAGAGGTAACTCCCATCCTTCCTTCACCAAACTCAATGGACCTCTTACAGGGTGGCCAAACAAAAGTTCAAAAGGGCTGTAGCCAACCCCCTTCTGTGGGACCTCTCTGTAAGCAAAGAGCAAGCAGGGTAAAAGGATGTCCCATTTCCGCCTAAGCTTCTCTGGTAAACCTTTTATCATTCCCTTTAGGGTCTTGTTGAACCTTTCCACAAGCCCATTGCACTGTGGATGGTAGGGTGTGGTAAACTTATAGTTTACTCCACACTCTTTCCACATTGCTTTTAAGTATCCAGACATGAAGTTAGTACCTCTGTCTGAAAGAACCTCCTTTGGAAAGCCCACTCTTGAGAAAACTGCAATGAGGGCTTTTGCCACCACAGGAGCTGTGGTGGTCCTCAGGGGAATTGCTTCTGGGTAACTGGTGGCATGATCCACTACCACCAGTATAAATCTGTGCCCAGATGCTGTTTGAGGATCCATGGGACCCACAATGTCTATTCCAACTCTTTCAAAGGGTACCCCCACCACAGGTAGTGGTATCAGGGGGGCCTTTGTTGTGCCACCTGACTTACCACTGGCTTGGCAAGTGACACAGGAGCGACAAAACTCCTTGACATTTTCTGACATGTGAGGCCAGTGAAAGTGTGGAACAAGCCTGTCCCAAGTCTTATTCTGGCCTAAGTGTCCTGCAAGGGGAATATCATGGGCCAAGGTAAGAAGGAAGCCCCTAAACTTCAAAGGTATAACCAACCTCCTGGTTGTGCCAGGCTTGGGGTCTCTAGCCTCTGAATAAAGGAGTCCTTCATCCCAATACACTTTATGGGTACCTTGAGCATTCCCTGCAGCCTCAGCAGCAGCTTGCTGTCTGAGGGGTTCAAGTGAAGGGCAATCTAATTGGGCCTGCCCCAGGTCTGCCCTTGAGGGTCCCCCTGTCCCCAGAAACTCAACCTGATCAGGTTCAAGCTCCTCTGAGACAGTCTCCTCTTGGACTGCAGAATCAGTTTCCTGTGAAACCTGATCCTCAACCTGGGGCAAGTGGGAAGGCACAGCCTTAACCCTCTTGCTCCTTCTCTTGGGTTGTGGTTGGTCTATTGTTTCAAGATCCACCACTGGTTCAGGAAGGCACTTCTTAGCCTGAGACCTTGTCACTGCAAGGACATGAGCTGAAATCCCTAGCATTTCTGCATGAGTCCTGTACTCCACTTCTGACCAAACTGAGCTTTCAAGATCATTGCCTAACAGACAGTCTACTGGGAGGTCTGCACTCACAACAACTTTCTTTAGGCCATCTACCCCTCCCCAGGAGAAGTTCACAACAGCCACACTATGGGAAGTAGTGGAGTTGCTTGCATTGGTCACTAGGTAACTTTCACCTAGTACAATTTGTCCAGGGTCCACAAAGCCAGGTGCCACCATTGTGACACTGGCACAAGTGTCCCTGTAGGCCTGAGCCAGTTTCTCATTAATTAAGGGAGTCTGCCTATATTTGCCCAGGTTACTGGGGCTTACTGCAGTGGGCAATGATATGTCCACATCATATAGGAGAACTGCCTGTGTGGGGATTCTGACTAGGCCAGATTCCACCTCAGTACCCAGGGTCAACCCTACTAAACCGTTTGGCTGTGTACCACCACTGCTGACTGTACTAGGGGGTGCAGTTGCTTTAGGAGCTGCAGTGGTGGGGACTGGATTTTTCTTAGTGCATTCACTGCCCCAGTGTGAAACTGATTTGCAGGTATTACACCAAGGTTTCTTTGGGCCATCATTCTTCTTTTTCTTGTTTCCATTTTGGGAACCCCCTCCTTATTGCTAGTTTGGGGGCCTGAAGACTTCTGGTCCTTTTCTTTATCTTTCTGATTCCCACCCTTCTGGTCTGTTTTCTTCTGGTCACCTTGGTTCTGGTTTTTCTGCTTAATCCTTGTTCTGACCCATTTGTCTGCCTTCTTTCCCAATTCTTGGGGAGAGGTCAAATCAGAGTCAACAAGGTATTGATGCAACAGCTGGTTCTGACAGTTATTAAGGATCTGTTCTCTCATCATAAGATTGTACAATCCTGTATAGTCTGAAACTTTACTTCCCTGCAGCCAACCCTCCAGAGCCTTAGTGGCACAATCTACAAAATCAGTCCAGTCCTGAGTCTGTGCTTTTTGGGTGTCTCTGAACAACAACCTGTATTGCTCAGTGGTTAGGCCAAACCCTTCAATAAGAGCACTCTTCAGAACAGAGTAGTTTTTGGCATCCTCAGGTCTAACAGTGAGGAGCCTGTCCCTCCCTTTCTCAGAAAAGGAGTACCATAAAATTGCTGCCCACTGATCCTCAGGGACCTGCTGTACCATGCAGGCCCTCTCAAGAGCAGTCATCCATTTGTGGATATCATCCCCTTCCTTGTAGGGGGGCACAATTTTTGTCAGGTTTCTATTGTCATAGGCCCTGTCTTTTTCTTTAGGAACTTTGCTGCCACCAGTGGCATCTAAGCCACTTATTTTCTGTTCCCTAGCCAAGGTAAGTTTAGCTTGAGCTAAGGTCAGTTTAGCTTGAGCCAGAGCTACCTCCTCCCTCTCTATCTGGAGTTGGACAGCCCTCATCCTGGCCCTATGCTCTTTTCTCTGGGAGGAAGTCATTCCTCTTTGAGATTCTCTTGAGGCACTAGAAAGGTGAGAGTCCCTTGACAGAGATCTCTCCCTTCTATTACCTGGGAGAATTTGGTTATGAGATCTGGAGTGGTGCTGGCCCTCTCCATTCCCATGTAGGTCCAAGTTGGCCTGGTTAAGCCTGGCAACCTGTACCTGATTTCCCTGCTGGTCCTGATCTTCAGGCTCTTCTACATCAGAGCCTTCCTCTTCCTCTTCCTCCTCCTCTTCTTCTGGAAGATTCTCATTCTCAGGGGAGTTTATCCCTTCACCTGAATCTAAGGGAGCCTGACTCACCTTATCTAGATCATCCTTTTCTAGGAGAGCTATTAGGGAAGGAATGTAGGGCCTCTGCCCTTTTTTAGCCCCCTGGCTGTGCACAAGGCACTCAGGTCTTTGTGGCTAAGGTTGTCATATCTGGATGTTGTCCCTATAGGATCAACTTCTACAGGAGCAGAGCCTGAAGCTCTACCTGTATCAGACATGACTGCTAGTGAGGTGTAAGTGGTGCACTTACCTACACTAAGTGGTTTCCTACTGTACCTTGCTAGTGAGTTGTAGTCAGGGTGTGCTAATCCTTTTTATCTACAACTACTAAGTTCAGTAGAACTTAATATGCTAAGCTTTTGATTTATATGTACCTAGAGGTACTTGATGTGATCTTTCAATTTGATAAAGATTGCAATGGTAAAACAAACAGCAAGCTCAAATCCGCACCGCTGCACACCAATGTGAGAAGTTGGCCTGATATGTAGTGTTTCCAATTCTGGAACCACTGGGTATCAGTCCAAACAAACCCCAAAGATGTCAGGTTGTAAGTCAACCTTGTAGACAAGCTATCCTAGTGGTAGCATGGACTAAGCAGCCTTAAAGGCTTAACTTAAGAGGTCGTGTTAAGCGAGCTGTTTTACCACATACAATCCTGTAATCAAATGAAAGGACACCACACAAGTATATATTATAAAAATATATGTATTTATTTCTAAATTACTCCCCAGTACTCTTTATGAGGAAAGGGGCACAAGCGTTAAATCAAAAGCACTGTTACACATATAAAGTTGCACGTTTATGGATGAGGGCGGGTGGCCACTCAGACCATATATCAAAAAAGTGGTATAAGTAACACTTTACGAACAATGGTTAGGCCTAGGGCCTAGAGATTCGCTGGGAGCAGTCAGGACAAGCAATGAAGAAGTCGGGAGTAGCCCACAGGAGACGGGTGCAGCACGGAAAGTGCGGCGCGCACCAATGCACTGTCAATGGTGCGTAAAAGTCAGTTAAAGTGAATAAAAAGATACTTCCGCTGAACCTAGGAACACAAAACTTTAGACACAGACCCTAGAGGTGTGTACCAGTGTAAAGACACCGGCGTTGCAAAGTTACCTCACCCACAGGCCGTGGGTGCACAGGGTCGAAGTGGCGTCGGGTTCTGTCACGCAGGTTCTGGGTGCTTGGAGCTGTTGCAGCTGCAGGCGCTGTGAAGCAGAAGTGTCCGGTGCGATCCAAGGGTGGATCGATGTAGAAAAGTACCTGAAAGCAGAGGGGACAGAGTCTGGGTCACTCAGCAGTGACCAGGGTGGAACCAGGACGGAACCAGGCAATGTCGGGCGCAATCAGGCGGTTGTCGATAGGCTTCTCTCCGCTGTCACGTGGGCTCTGGGGCATCTGCGACGTCCAGGAGCAGGTCACGATCTGTCCCACGTAGGCTCTCGCCGTCAGCACTGTCGGCTTGAAGATTGTAGCAAACAGCACTTGGCAAAAGCAATCCACGCGGAACCGGGAGATTGCTTATCACTCGAACCAGGAGGGTCAGAGTGGGTGCTCCTTTTCACAGGAGCTGGTGCAGATCTGGAGCAACCAGAAAAGCAAGTCGGATTTCAAAGTTCGTCGGCACAGGGGCCACAAGCCAGCTGGCAAGTGACCGGGCCAACGCGTCGAGCGCACACAAGCAGAAGGGCCCCACGCAGCACTCAGCGAGTGTGGAGGGGTGTGCTTTGGTGCAAGTGGAGCTCGGGGCTGGGGCTTCTCAAACCCCGGTGTACAGCTTCGAGGGTCACTCGTGGGCCGCACGGTCAGCGTCTCGTGGCCTTTTCAAGATGGCGTGCCCCACGCTTCCGGTCGCCTCCACGGGTCTCAGCTCTGCAGGGACTGTGGATCGGGCAGGTAGAAGGCAGGCAAGCTTGATCTCGTCGATCTCTGTCGCTCGAGTTCCGGCGGGAACTGCAACAAAGCAAGGGTCGAGGGCTGGATGGTGCCTGTTTGCACAGGGTGGTCACTCCTTGACCACAAGGGAGATTCTTCAGTCTTCTCACGTCGTGTAGAAAGTCGAAGGGTCCAGATTTCGTTTCTTATGTTTCTTCAGGATGATCTGAGGTCCGTTGGGACTGCTCCCCCTCTTATTCGAATCTAGGGGGTTGGACATCCTGCTAGGTCCCCTCCTATGGGTGGGACCCAGGAAGGGGGTGGTTACACCCCTCTCCTTTGATCCTGGCCGCGCTGGGACAGGGGCTGGGAGGCCCCAGAACCGGTTTGGCCGGATCCTGCAAGGGGCAGCCTTGTGCTCCCCAGGCAGTGTCTGGTTTCATTGAAACCTCCCTACTCCAATCCACTATCTCCTGTCTGGGGTGGTTTGACACCGCCCTGTGACAGGAAACTCTTTGTCCAGGCCTCCTCTGCCGGGTTTCGGTCAGCAGCAGGAGGTCAGACCCGTGTCTGTGGCAGGGGCATCCATTTTGTGGATCTGAGGCTCATTTTAAATCAACCGCGTTTCAGTAAAGTAACATGTCTTCTCCCTCTAGAAGGGTGGAATGCTACCCCCGTCGCCAGAACTGGCGAGGGGGTAGTATTCCAATTCGTATGACACCTTACACGACATGTTTTGATAAAGCCAAACCAAAGTTGCTATATAACCGCGAGGATTATAATGCGCTTAAGAGTATATGGTATGGCATTATCCCGGATCAGCTTAGGGAGTTGTTCCCGACAGCTGCAGACAGGCTCAGCTCACGCCAGAGCACCATCTCACATAAAACCACGCACTCTGCCTCCAGGATTGATGAGGCCTTCCATAGGAGTGGCTTACAGGCTATATATGTGTCCAGATATAGGTTTAGATATAGGTATACTATATCTAAGCAAGGGGTGATTACACCCACTTGCCCCAGCTGAGTGTTCAGCCAGTTGTGTCAATTTAAGAACCAGCCAGGGGTGGCAAAAGCTATGCTTCAGCCCCTGGTAGGCCTTGGTGGCACCTATGCCCTGGGCACCTATAGTGCATGGTACAGGGGCTGACAAGGAGTCCATTTCCAATTGTGGTATGTACCTATAGCACATGTATTATGAATTTAGAGAGAGAACAGCAGGCTGGGGGTCTGATTAGCAGGCCCACAGCCTCAGTAAGTCGAAAACCAGTGAAGCAAAAAGCAAAAATTGGGGTGACCATAGGATAGCAGACCCTACTCTCCTACACCCGTCCAGCTTGGAATGCCCCGCGGCGCTCTCATGCTAAACATACCAACCACCGTGACATCACACAGCATCAATCCTGGAACTAACTAAACACAGAAGTCACTGCTTAAATACATGATTAATGAATATCAGAAAATGACCGACATACAAAATACTGAGAAAAACATAACACAACAAAGAATTAGAACCTAATTTCCCCTTCTAAGTTTCTTTTCTTTTTTAGCACCTTTAATATAAATGAATGGAGCTACAAAGTAACCACCGGTGGGTGACCTATCGATCAGCAGAGGGTGTACATTATCACTCAAACGCACCTTTCCGGTAGCCAGAAGTGTGGCCGGACCCGGAGTTGGATATGCCCGGGGCTCTGAATAGAACACGCTCTGCTCTAGAGTTGGAGCAGCAAACCTCACCCATTAAATGTCTTCTGTAGTAAATAGTTGGGTACAGGTGCGTTAAGTCAGGTATGGCAAAGTGTGTGTCGGAATTCATTTGGAATTTTTACATAAACATGCAGACAAAAACACACAACTCTCGGTTATTTCACAAAAAAATTAGTTATAGGTGTCTCTTAAAATCTGCACTCCTCCGCCTTCCTACTGCTCCTTAAACCTCCATGCCCTACTTATCAATTAATGTATTTTAGCCAGAGTGATTATCGAGAGATATATAGCTCACACTCTCCCAATCTTACTGACCAAGCTACGCCTCTGCGTTTAACCCACACCTCTTGGCTTTGCCACTGCTAGTTACAATGTAAATACTGCTGTCTTGGCCCGAGTTAACAAAGACAGATCTGGGGTGTGTCTCAGCACCTCAACAATGGTCTTTTAATGGATTATCAAAAGCTACGGACCTCCGTAATACAGGGAGTACTCTCAGGAAGCTCTTGAGGCATCTGAAGTGCAGCCAGCCACAAGAGACATTCCAACACAAGCTCTGCTTTTACTTCAAGCCAAAGAACACGTTAGACCTCTCAGCTCTCCTGCGTGTTATCACTCATTGAGAGCCAACATCCGCATTAAGGACAGAATATACAAAACCGTGGTGCTGCCACCAGCACTATTTTGGGGTCATCAGCAACGAATTTCACGTTGCAGCAACGCAGCGTTTCCGTCACACGCAAACATGTCTCAATTAATTTCTTGTACAATAATACTCGTCAGTAATGAGGCGTGGTTTGTAGGACTAAAGTTTAGCCACGTAGAGAAAAAATGAATAACAGTAAAATGTAAGTAAAAAAAAAAACTCTTACCTTCCTGGTGTGACGTCATACTCGCTCTGCACTACTCCTGGCCCTGCTCATGCTGCATGAAAGCAGTGATGCCAGGGTTGGAGTGTGCGGCCTTCTCACCACCAGGGCCAGACTGGGAACCAAAACCGGCCCTGGTAAAGAGCTCGGGCCACCCCCGGGGGTGGTAGGGGGTGTGGCCGAGCTATTTGCCATTGCCGGTTTCGGCCGATTTTGTTACAGCAGCCGATATTGCAGCTATGCTGCAAAAACGGCCCCATAAAAAATTGGCCCCCAGGGGCCCAAAACGGCACCCAGGGGCCCAAAACGGCCCCCAACCCTAGCAGCCCACCAGGGTAATGCCCAGGGCCCGCTACGGCAGTCCGGCCCTGCTCGCCACTCCTGAGGACACTGGAGCCCTATGCTGTCTCTAACCTTAGAGTGGATTAACATGCGCTTGTCTGGCTGGCCGTCTTACAAGACTGGCTGGTCGTCACGGCCAGCCAAAAAAGACATGCACACTTTTACACTGTCCTATCCATCATAGCTTTCTGCTGCTGACCTGACTGGCAAAAGCAGAAAATAGAAAGCGCTGCTCCTCCCCTCCCTCCTCTCCCGTTCTGACGCTCACCTTGGGATGGGGATTTGAGAAATAAAATGGTGATAAATCAACTTTATTATCATTTTATTTTTCCATCTCTGGGGGCAGTTTTTTTAGTGGGGCGACGCTCCTACACCTAAACGAGGAACCGCCCCTGTCTCTAGACATCCCTAGTTTAATTAATTTATTTCGCAGGGAAAGGTTGGTAACATTTACAAAATGCGTCCACCCCGATACAGTATTAATGCTCTTTTTCGATTACTCTCGCTGAGATGTCTGTGATGCCGTTCATTTCTGGATGTCATTTTAACCGTTCTAGGGAAATCTCATAAAACATTATGCATTTCATGATAGTAGATTCTGCAGGCCAATCAGGCACTCCCAAAGACCCCTCCAGGGGACCTGCTGTGTCTTATTTGCATGTGTATGTATGGTTGCATGCAGCAGGAAGTACACACAAAAGGAGACGGGAAGATGCTTGCAAATAGTCTAACCTCTGGCAATCGCTCAGTATAGCATACCCACCCATCGTTCTTTTGCCACAGTGTCACCTCAGTGTGGACCCTGCCATATGCAAATCAGTCTTGCTCCTGCTCCAATAGAATAGTCCAGCCCGAACTGCAGGCCAAGTCCTCCATAAAGAGTTACACAAAAAACCCAGGAACGGTTTCACCCTGATTGGGGGTTCATCAGTTGGGTGTAGCTTGGTTCTAGGGGCACAGTGAGCACAGGACCCCTGTCTGGGCACACCCACAATGGCAGTACTTCAAACACACAAAAGGTGATGGGAGGAATGCTTGCAATAATTCTAACCACTGCCAATCCAATGGGGTGGCTTTCCAACCCATTTTTTAAGACCACTGTCCCACCTCACCTTGGACTCATCACAATCAGGGTGAAACCAGTCTTGGGTTGTTTGTGTAGCGGTGTGAGGAGGAACTGGCGTGGCAGATCGGACTGGACTGGACTTTTCCTGTTAGAGCTGGGGCATAACTGATTTGCATATGGCTGTCCAAACTTTGTAATCTTTTTATGAACACTCATCAGAGCTCTACAAATTAAAGTAATATTCAGTGCTGACGGCACTGCGGAGTTACGACCTCCTGTCTATATCATCAAGTGGTAGTGCAGCGAGTTGGGAAGGTGGTAGAGGGAGGCATATCTGAGGTGTGGTGCTACTCATGATGGGACATTTACCATATAGATTATGTGGAGCAGCTATAAAAACAATTCTGTAATTGCAGGCAGCCAGCTTGCTATCTCTTGTTTACAACCTAAAAAGAGTGTATGCACTGTGGGCATGGGTAATGGATGCAGCCCATGAGCTCTGAACTCCTTGCTGAGAACCATCCCCTGCCTGCATTGGTGGCCATCAGAACTAGGTCCCAGTTCCTACCTTTCCAACCAAGCCAGAATCCTGGGAATTGTGGTGGACAACAAACTATCAATGGTTGACACACCAACTGAAGCACCTGTACCTGCGCGTGCTCCTGAGGATCCATTGATGGCTTCCTCTCGACACCCACTGACACTCACCACCCAAGCACTCACCACCAGCAAGCTAGATTACAGAAAAGCACGCTACGTCGGAAATGTCACGAGAGTTGCTAGTCAGAAACTGAAAAAATTACCATAGGACAAAAAAATAAACAATTCAGTTGTCACAAGTGAACAACATGGACAATTCAGCCAATCACCTGAGGACAAATCACACAATTAGTAACAGCAGAACAATTGATGCGCAGCACACTGAACGAAACAATGGATCTGATTAAGTGTTATGGGGCACAATGGATCCAATCAGGGTACAATTCGGAGGTACATGCTAGTAATGTAAATGTAAATGTAAATTGATACTTGTATAGCGCACTACTTACCCGCAAGGGTCTCAAGGCGCTTGTACGAATACCGCTGTGGAACCCGTCCTGGCTTTCCCTGTGAGGCGTCCGCTCCTGGGCACCCCCAAGGTGGAGGCCAGGCATCCTTAGTGTTGTGGGGGCCGTTGTGGAGATTAAGCAAGCTATTGCCCAGAGTTGCAGAGTGACAGCATCTACCCACTATTTTAGCCCACTGCCAAGATGGTGGTTCCAATGAAATATGCTAAACTTGTCTCAGCGTAATTTTCCAACACCGGGACACATTCATCAACGCTCACATGCTGACTGCGTTCCCTGCTGTGAAGCAACAAGCAGGTGGCGAGGGGACTCTCTTATTTTTCTTCCAGCTGACCCAAAACAAGGCCTATTTAAATGGCCACAAGTCCTCCTTTTGTTGGTGCAGCATCCAGGCAGAGAGCTTTCTGGAGCTTCACAACTAAATGCTGTTGCCATGGAGTGTAAAACAGCTTGTTATCAGTTCACAAGTACTTAAGAAAAACTAGGTATTGGAAGCTAGCTTTTGACTTAGTTAAAACCCTGTATATATGAGATATTCATGCACTGTAAGAATGTCGGAAGAAACGGTCGGTCCGAGAATTTATACAAATATCAATTCAAATATCATTCATTTTTTAAATTTCTTTTATAATGCTACTCATTCCAATGTAGGGTGTCAGAGTGCTTTACATCTCACACACACATATGGGTTGCAATAAATCACACATCAATGTACAGGACTTATGAACTGCAAGTAACAATAAGTTTGTTTTGTGAAAAGTAGTAAGCCACATCTACACACAATAAAAAAATCAGTAATACACATGTTACACAATGTGCTTTGCAGGAGCCCTGTACATTAACCCACTATGCTTCTTTGAGTGGAAACCGTGAAAAGACAAAACACAGATCAAATGCATTAATCACCTGAGTTATCTCTTGTTATCATTCACTGAGATTTATTGGATACACAGAGATCTCTACAACAGGTGCCTTGACCCCATAAGATGTTTTAAAATGCACCCTTTGCAACTAATTATGGCAGAACAGATCTGTTGTCATGTTTCTCCTTCTTGCCAATTTCATTGTTGCAGAGTTTTTAAAGTTACAAATATAAGCAGAGGCCTAGATTTACTCAGATTTTACACTGGACCGCACCACTTTTTTAGTGCAGCCTGGAGGCAGTATCTATTTTGGTATTTTAATAAAAATAGAAACTTAAGGCAGCACACAGTAGTACCTTGCATCGGGTAGGATTTACGTGGGTGGTGTATGGGTTTTCCCGTACATCCGTCCATGTATTTTGACACAAACCCATATTCACAAAGGCTTGTAAACATTAGTTCATGCCAAAATGGTGCAGCAGTGACTGGCATATCTGCAGCACACACTCTCAGACAAAATAGCCACAAAGGATAGCTTTTAAAACAGGAAGGAATACCGTCTTGCACAAAAACTGTCCTGACCACAAAGCAAGCAGCCATGACACAAGGGTGCTTGCGTTGGCGATAGGCAGCCATAGGCAGCCATAGGTCCACCAGCACTAGGAGACAGCAGAACTGCCGCATTTACTGGTCTTCATTTTGTGAAACGTTTGTAAATCTGTTTATCAATGATTGTCACACTGATTTTTAAGAATTTCCCCCTCACCTCTTGTGACTTCCACCTTTTCGTGGCCAAACCTTGACCTCAATGTAAGGTTTCATGGAGTTCAGTTTTTCTAATTCCAACGCACAGGGCAGTAGCGAGGCTGGAAGACTGCTGGAAGCCGCCTTGCGTCTGCCAAGTCATTTTCCCAGTATGACCAGGACCAAAGGCCACAGCAAATCAGGATGAAGAGTGTAGATAAAATGTCCATCATGTGATTTTCCCAGAGATCTGCATGCTACCAACAGGTCCCTGCAGCACCAGACTTTTAACTCAAATAGCTAAATGTTCATTCCACTGTATATTTGAGCCTTTTAGGGATTTAAAAATTCCCCCCATGTTTTAGATTTGGTCTTTCCTGATGTTGGCCACTTGAATTTGGAGATGTAAAAATGTTCTTCCTTATTCTTTTACTACAGGACATTTTAAGATATGGGGTTGAAGCTGAAAGGGTCGGGCCCACGAGAATGACAGGCAACCTATGCATGCTTGACAAATTCTGGCTGTCCATGTACTTAAGAACCCTTGCTACTACACTTACGGCTACAGAAATACTCTCCAGGCAGGCACCTCAAACAAATGCACAAAAGGTGTAATGTTGTGCATGTGTAGTTTGTGTAAGCGTAAAGATCTGGGCAGGGGGTTTCTCTCTTAATTATAAACTTAAATCAGAAAGTATCAGAGACTAAATTGACGATGGTGGGAGTGAGAATAAAGAACAACTGCAACCTGTTTTGAGGGCAATAAAGAGACTCACTACCAGTGACCTCTAGGGACTATAAACGAGTGTTTCAGCACCAACCACTAGATAATGTCACCACACAACACTGTCTTGGCATCATGCGTCTTTAACTAATGATTATAGATCTCATGGTCCCTCCTATGCCTCTTTGGAATCCATTGCCATGTGTAAACAGCGGAAGGTACTCATTATAGGTAACAAGATACCACTGACCCTCACAACAAATTGTATGCCATCCATGGAATTTCAGTGAGTTTATTACCCACGTTAGAGATTAAATCATGTAAAATCTCTCACTAAAACGTATTTCATTTGGTTAAGCATCATGTGGCAATGTAGCATTGTCCAGTATGTCTGAGTGCAGACTAACCAGTGACAACTGTATCTTTCATAGGGTACATCACATGTTCAGAATGCCAAATGCAGGTTGCAACTAGCATTTTTTCTCATAACGGTCAAAATATGTTAAAAGAGTCAGTGCATACAATGGTGGTATGTTAAGCAGTTTAATATATTTTATAGTTTTTATTATTCACAATTGCAGTTTGTAGTATATTTAAAGTAATGCAGATAGTTTATATTATTCACAATTGCAGTTTGTAGTATATTTAAAGTAATGCATGCAGTAATGCTTAGTTCTTGCTGCCAAATTTAGTGTCTAACAAAAGGAGAGGAACCTTTAATGCCAAAGGGGTAGGGAACCAACAAGACAAGTAAAAAACAACTCCCCCTTTTGCCAGTTAGGTAGGTAAACTCTCTCGTATTCAAACCAAGGATCCACCAATTTCACCAAGACACAAATATAATAAAAACATATGTACATCGTACAAATTAATTACTTACTAGACAATGTGAATTGTCTTCATGAAAATCACAGTGCATATAAATTCATATTAGTGCAAATATTATCCACAAAAAGTTTTTTCTATAGCTAAAATTCACACAAATGCACCAATTCTCAAGATAAACACAGTAAAACAAAGAAACAGTAAAAAAAACACAGAGGGGCATAACATTATTGATAAAAAATTGCTAAATGATGTGTGCCTGGTCAAACAGACTCCAAACTTCATCCATATTTAGGCTGTTAATTCCTTCAAACGGGGAACTCAAATCGCGGGCAATAGTACTGATCAGCTTGCAATTGTTAAATCTCCTAATGTGCTCAAATGTACTAACGAGAGGCACGGCAAGCATAAAGGTTTTACGCTGTGATGTTTCAGCTTGCGTCGTCACTTATTGTGAGGTCATGGGTTGTGTAATGACTTCCTGTGATGCTGCGTGCAATGTCAAGTGCTGTGATATCACTTGCCAACGGCCTGACCTGCTTAGTCCCCACCCACCCCCGCCCCCTCCTCCGGCCTTGTGTTCTGGATCCAATCCACGCTGTTAAATAGGAACGAGGGACATGGTACAAAACACACACAGTTGCAGAAGAGAAATTGACACGTAACAGAAGGCACAAGGTTCAATGTGTCACAGAAGTCGAATGGGCCCTGTTCATAATTGGCAATGCCGCACAAAGAGTGACACAATGCATACAATCACAGAACACTGTACATGATTTACCGCGCTACAAAGGCACAATTCACACCGAAACATCTCAAGGGTGGCAACAAATCATATTGTCACGGAACCTTAATACAATTCACACTGTCACAAAAGGATAACACTGACAGAAAACAAAAGACAATTCTTTAAAACAGGTAACAGCAGTACTTGTTCATCAGAGCGCTTGCAACCAACAGCAGAGTAACACAAAGTGAGATTAATAGCACTTTATCCTTAAAGTTCATGCTTAGATATAACATGGCCTCGGTGCGCCCTCACACGATTTACACACTCACAAACAGAACCCGTGCACAGCTGGACTGTCACGACACCACTGGCCAGAGGTGGACGCACCACTGGGCGCTCGAGCCAGGTGGCTGGCTCTGGCTCGGCTCGGGCTCCTCTTGGAACCTTGAGCCCAAAACGAGCTGAGCTTTCACGGGTGGTGGGGGCCACAGTTGTCGACCATGCAACGTGGGAAAGCAGGTTTGAATCTTGGCCTCGGCTCTCTTAGATGTAGAAAAAACAAAGTGCAGCGTAGTATGCGTCTGTTGTGAAAGGCTCGCGCTCCATAGAAGTGGCAAAAACAACACGTGGATTTTACCTGCGACTAGCACTCTTATGCAATCTTATCCTACGAGAATTAAAGGGAAATCAGGAAGCGTTGATGTCACAAAAAGCTATCTAGCGACAGTTGTATTGCGTGAAATTGGAAAACTTGGATTCATTCCTGGCACTTCTACTTGACTAAAATGTCTGATTCTAGGCAAATACTGCATTCACAAAACAACTTTTTTGTGTTCATTTTCACGAAAGAGAGCCCCTACAAATACGTGTGCAAAGGATGTGCACTGTACGATACCTTTCAGTTTGTTTCAAAAGACTAATGTTGCTCCCTCCATAATAAGAATTTCGACCAAGTATAGGGTACACATGACCTCTGACTTACCTCTTGGTTTACCAATGGCATTGTCGTAAGGGTGGGAGAGGCATGTTTCTCAGTTCATGTTTAAAAACTCTCACTTTTGTTAAATACTTCTCAGCCCAGGGATATATTTACTAAGGTGGAAATCTACGGCACACTAAAGAAAGACACCTTTTGCATTTTAAAGACACCGTAGATTTTAACCTGTGTGTGTTACATTATTTACATGCCACATATTTTCAAGGCTCGGCTCGTGCATGGGATTGTAGAGCCAGAGCCGACCCTTGGCTCCGCCTGTACCTCTTCTCGCCCGTACCTGCACCTCTTCTCGCCCGTACCTGCTTCTCGCCCGTACCTCTTCTCGGTTGTCCCTCTTAATTTTTTGCCTCACCACCAGCCTCTATCACTGGCCGTTGACAATAACCAGGCTTAATTTGTAATAGGATGAGCACCTCTCTGCAGTGATTCCATTGGTGCTATTAAAAATCTTCGTGCCAATTACCAAAGCAGTGTAGCCTTCAATCCACCTCATGCCTCGTCTATCTATTGCAACACAATTCCAGCCTCTTTATCTCTATTTAGTAGGTCCCTTCTTTCTCCCTTTCTGCCCGTTTTACAATTTTTCTCTGCTCCTCTTTTGCCGTTTTAGTGTTTTTTTCTCTCCATCTTGCCGCCAATAACCGATGAGGTGAAAAAAAGTACCGGTACTCAAAAATGAGGGCTGGTGGGTCCGTCAACGACCGGCTCAAATTAAGCAGTGGTACGTACATATTATGTTGTGATGATTGTTTAGTAAGTGCATCTCTACCATGCTTATGGCACTATGGCAACAGTCTGGTACAAAACAATTGCACTGTCTCACAGTCGTGCGTTTGTACAGTCCACCTTGTTCAGCACTAAAACTGCATGCAATAGACCGCAGACTACGGCCTACCTCTGATGCGCATGCGCAGACACCTCGCGGACGATGCATCCATCATGGCGATCCCCGAGACAGCTGAAGTGCACTCTTCTCGCCACTCAATCCGCTACCCAAGCCATCCATCACTCGTCAACTGGATAGCTCTACTTTCTGCAGCCCATCCGTCAACGCTGCCACCACGCGCACAGGTGCAGCCGCCTCGTGCAGGAGGCTGGCGGGGGCGAGAGAGGGCAGCCCACGTCCTAGGCCCAAAAAAACTGCACTCAGCAGACGAGTGCCAACGCGCAGCAGCCGGCGGGCTATTTTAGAGCCTCAGCCGGCATGAGTCGGCGATCTCAGGGCACGGAACCTGATACAGCCGGAAAAATAACCCTGTCAGCAGCTCAGGTCCGTGAGAGCCGAGAGGGACGACCCGTGGCGCGGACACAGGGGCTAGCCAGGGACAACTCGTTCTGAACACTAAAACGATGATATCGAAACTGTATGAGATGGTTAAAAATTAAAGTGTGGGTGTTCCTGACAGGAGCTGGGAACGGTGCGGTGGTCTGAATGCCGGCCTGAGCCGATTTCGGAGGAAGACTGGAAGTATATTTGTAGTTTGACCGGGACACTTAGCATGAATGGGAACCTGAGGATAATACACTTTAAATATATACATCAGGTTTACTACAGTCCTGTACGATTGCATGGCTCTGGACTGCGTGCATCCGCCAACTGTGAGCGCCGTGGACAGGGAAATGCGGCTTTTATATATTTGGCTTGGAGGTGTCAAAAGGTATGGGAGTTTTGGGAGGAGGTCGTGGGCTGTTTGAGGGGCATGGTAGCTGCAGAACTTCAGTGCACTCCACTCATTTGTTTGTTATGTTGCGTGCCGCATGTCAAGGGAGTGACTGGTAGATTCGTGCGTCTTGCATGTTTATTGGCGGCACGGAGAGTGGCGCTTAGGGGGGTGGGGGGGACAGCACGATAGCACAACCCGGGACCGTACAGTGTAAATGATGTGAATTATTTTGATTTCTTTTATTTTTTGGATTTTTCTTTTTTCTGGTTGCTTGTTATTTTGATTATTGCACTTCAGAAATGTGGGGATCTGTATACCGGAGATTAGGGGAATTTGTGTTTCCTGTTGTCATACCATTTGGGTGGATTCACTAATGCAATTTTGTAGATGGATTGTTTGATTGACTTTGTAACTATTATAAAACTCAATAAAAAAAAATTAAAAAAACTCATTCTGAACACTAGAAGTGGGCTAGAGTGTTTACATTTTACCCATGCAAGAGATGCACACAGATACTGGGGACAGTGTACACCACAGAGCGCTCACAGCCAGCACACCCATGCAAGAGATGCACACAGATACTGGGGACAGTGTACACCACAGAGCGCTCACAGCCAGCACACCCATGCAAGAGATGCACACAGATACTGGGGACAGTGTACACCACAGAGCGCTCACAGCCAGCACACCCATGCAAGAGATGCACACAAATACTGGGGACAGTGTACACCACAGAGCGCTCACAGCCAGCACACCCATGCAAGAGTTGCACACAGATACTGGGGACAGTGTACACCAGAGTGTTTACAGCCAGCACACCCATGCAAGAGATGCACACAGATACTGGGGACAGTGTACACCACAGAGCGCTCACAGCCAGCACACCCATGCAAGAGATGCACACAAATACTGGGGACAGTGTACACCACACAGCGCTCACAGCCAGCACACCCATGCAAGAGATGCACACAGATACTGGGGACAGTGTACACTACAGAGCGCTCACAGCCAGCACACCCATGCAAGAGATGCACACAAATACTGGGGACAGTGTACACCACAGAGCGCTCACAGCCAGCACACCCATGCAAGAGTTGCATACAGATACTGGGGACAGTGTACACCACAGAGCGCTCACAGCCAGCACACCCATGCAAGAGATGCACACAGATACTGGGGACAGTGTACACCACAGAGCGCTCACAGCCAGCACACCCATGCAAGAGATGCACACAGATACTGGGGACAGTGTACACCACAGAGCGCTCACAGCCAGCACACCCATGCAAGAGATGCACACAAATACTGGGGACAGTGTACACCACAGAGCGCTCACAGCCAGCACACCCATGCAAGAGTTGCACACAGATACTGGGGACAGTGTACACCAGATTGTTTACAGCCAGCACACCCATGCAAGAGATGCACACAGATACTGGGGACAGTGTACACCACAGAGCGCTCACAGCCAGCACACCCATGCAAGAGATGCACACAAATACTGGGGACAGTGTACACCACACAGCGCTCACAGCCAGCACACCCATGCAAGAGATGCACACAGATACTGGGGACAGTGTACACTACAGAGCGCTCACAGCCAGCACACCCATGCAAGAGATGCACACAAATACTGGGGACAGTGTACACCACAGAGCGCTCACAGCCAGCACACCCATGCAAGAGTTGCATACAGATACTGGGGACAGTGTACACCAGAGTGTTTACAGCCAGCACACCCATGCAAGAGATGCACACAGATACTGGGGACAGTGTACACCACAGAGCGCTCACAGCCAGCACACCCATGCAAGAGATGCACACATATACTGGGGACAGTGTACACCACACAGCGCTCACAGCCAGCACACCCATGCAAGAGATGCACACAGATACTGGGGACAGTGTACACCACAGAGCGCTTACAGCCAGCACACCCGTGCAGGAGACGCACACAGATACTAGGGACAGTGTACACCACAGAGCGCTCACAGCCAGCACACCCATGCAAGAGTTGCACACAGATACTGGGGACAGTGTACACCAGAGTGTTTACAGCCAGCACACCCATGTAGGAGACGCACACAGATACTGGGGACAGTGTACACCACAGAGCGCTTACAGTCAGCACACCCATGCAAGAGATGCACACAGATACTGGGGACAGTGTAAACCACAGAGCGCTTACAGTCAGCACACCCATGCAAGAGATGCACACAGATACTGGGGACAGTGTACACCACAGAGTGCTTACAGCCACACACCCATGCAGGAGATGCACACAGATACTGTGGACAGTGTACACCACAGAGCGCTTACAGCCAGCACACCCGTGCAGGAGACGCACACAGATACTAGGGACAGTGTACCACAGAGTGTTTACAACCACACACACATGCAGGAGATGCACACAGATACTGGGAACAGTGTACCACAGAGTGTTTACAGCCACAAACCCATGCAAGAGACGCACACAGATACTGGGGACAGTGTACACCACAGAGCGCTTACAGCCAGCACACCCGTGCAGGAGACGCACACAAATACTGGGGACAGTGTACACCAGAGTGTTTACAGCCAGCACACCCATGCAAGAGTTGCACACAGATACAGGGGACAGTGTACCACAGTGTGTTTACAGCCACACACCCATGCAGGAGATGCACACAGATACTGTGGACAGTGTACACCACAGAGCGCTTACAGCCAGCACACCCGTGCAGGAGACGCACACAGATACTGTGGACAGTGTACACCACAGAGCGCTTACAGCTAGCACACCCGTGCAGGAGACGCACACAGATACTAGGGACAGTGTACCACAGAGTGTTTACAACCACACACACATGCAGGAGATGCACACAGATACTGGGAACAGTGTACCACAGACTGTTTACAGCCACAAACCCATGCAAGAGACGCACACAGATACTGGGGACAGTGTACACCACAGAGCGCTTACAGCCAGCACACCCGTGCAGGAGACGCACATAAATACTGGGGACAGTGTACACCAGAGTGTTTACAGCCAGCACACCCATGCAAGAGTTGCACACAGATACTGGGGACAGTGTACACCACAGAGCGCTTACAGCCAGCACACCCGTGCAGGAGACGCACACAAATACTGGGGACAGTGTACACCAGTGTTTACAGCCAGCACACCCATGCAAGAGACGCACACAGATACTGGGGACAGTGTACACCAGAGTGTTTACAGCCAGCACACCCATGCTGGAGACGCACACAGATACTGGGGACAGTGTACACCTGAGTGTTTACAGCCAGCACACCCATGCAAGAGATGCACACAGATACTGGGGACAGTGTACACCTGAGTGTTTACAGCCGGCACACCCATGCAAGAGATGGACACAGACACTTGGGACAGTGTACACTACAGAGCGCTTACAGCCAGCGCACCCATGCAAGAGATGCACACAGATACTGGGGACAGTGTCCACCACAGAGCGCTTACAGCCAGCACACCCATGCAAGAGATGCACACAGATACTGGGGACAGTGTACACCACAGAGCGCTTACAGCCAGCACACCCATGCAAGAGATGTACACAGATACTGGGAACAGTGTACTACAGAGTGTTTACAGCCACAAACCCATGCAAGAGACGCACACAGATACTGGGGACAGTGTACACCACAGAGCGCTTACAGCCAGCACACCCGTGCAGGAGACGCACACAAATACTGGGGACAGTGTACACCAGAGTGTTTACAGCCAGCACACCCATGCAAGAGTTGCACACAGATACTGGGGACAGTGTACACCACAGAGCGCTTACAGCCAGCACACCCGTGCAGGAGACGCACACAAATACTGGGGACAGTGTACACCAGAGTGTTTACAGCCAGCACACCCATGCAAGAGACGCACACAGATACTGGGGACAGTGTACACCAGAGTGTTTACAGCCAGCACACCCATGCTGGAGACGCACACAGATACTGGGGACAGTGTACACCAGAGTGTTTACAGCCAGCACACCCATGCAAGAGATGCACACAGATACTGGGGACAGTGTACACCTGAGTGTTTACAGCCGGCACACCCATGCAAGAGATGGACACAGATACTGGGGACAGTGTACACTACAGAGCGCTTACAGCCAGCGCACCCATGCAAGAGATGCACACAGATACTGGGGACAGTGTCCACCACAGAGTGCTTACAGCCAGCACACCCATGCAAGAGATGCACACAGATACTGGGGACAGTGTACACCAAAGAGCGCTTACAGCCAGCACACCCATGCAAGAGATGTACACAGATACATGGGACAGTGTTCACCACAGAGCGCTTACAGCCAGCACACTCATGCAAGAGATGTACACAGATACATGGGACAGCGTACACCAGAGTGTTTACAGCCACACACCCATGCAAGAGATGCGCACAGATACTGGGGACAGTGTACACTACAGAGCGCTTACAGCCAGCACACTCATGCAAGAGATGTACACAGATACATGGGACAGCGTACACCAGAGTGTTTACAGCCAGCACACCCGTGCATGAGACGCACACAAATACTGGGGACAGTGTACACAAGAGTGTTTACAGCCAGCACACCCATGTAGGAGACGCACACAGATACTGGGGACAGTGTACACCACAGAGCGCTAACAGCCAGAACACCCATGCAATAGATGTACACAGATACATGGGACAGTGTACACCAGAGTGTTTACAGCCACACATCCATGCAAGAGATGTACACAGATACATGGGACAGTGTACACCAGAGTGTTTACAGCCAGCACACCCATGCAAGAGATGCACACAGATACTGGGGACAGTGTACACCACAGAGCGCTTACAGCCAGCACACCCATGCAAGAAATGTACAGAGATACATGGGACAGTGTACACCAGAGTGTTTACAGCCAGCACACCCATGCAAGAGATGCACACAGATACTGGGGACAGTGTACACCACAGAGCGCACACAGCCAGCACACAGATACTGGGGACAGTGTACACCAGAGTGTTTACAGCCAGCACACCCGTGCAGGAAACACACACAAATACTGGGGACAGTGTACACCAGAGTGTTTACAGCCACACACCCATGAAAGAGATGTACACAGATACATGGGACAGTGTACACCAGAGTGTTTACAGCCAGCACACCCATGGAAGAGATGCACACAGATACTGGGGACAGTGTACACCACAGAGCGCTTACAGCCAGCACACCCATGCAAGAGATGAACACATATACATGGGACAGTGTACACCAGAGTGTTTACAGCCAGCACACCCATGCAAGAGATGCACACAAATACTGGGGACAGTGTACACCAGAGTGTTTACAGCCACACACCCATGCAAGAGATGTACACAGATACATGGGACAGTGTACACCAGAGTGTTTACAGCCAGCACACCCATGCAAGAGTTGCACACAGATGCTGGGGACATTGTACACCGCAGAGCGCTTACAGCCAGCACACCCATGCAAGAGATGTACACAGATACATGGGACAGTGTACACCAGAGTGTTTACAGCCAGCACACCCATGCAAGAGTTGCACACAGATACTGGGGACAGTGTACACCAGAGTGTTTACAGCCACACACCCATGCAGGAGATGCACACAGATACTGGGGACAGAGAGCCGAGTGTTTACAGCCATATACCAATGCAGAAGACACACACAGATACTGGGGACAGTGTACACCAGAGTGTTTACAGCCATACACCCATGCAGGAGATGCACACAGATACTGGGGACAGTGTACCACAGAGTGTTTACAGTCACGCACCCATGCAGGACACGCACACAGATACTGGGGACAGTGTACCGCAGAGTGTTTACAGCCACAAACCCATGCAGGAGTAGTACACAGATACTGGGGACAGTGTACCACAGAGTGTTTACAGCCACACACGCATGCAGGAAACACACACAGATACTGGGGACAGAGAGCCACAGAGTGTTTACAGCCACAAACCCACAGAGAGCCAGAGAGTGTTTACAGTCACAAACCCATGCAAGAGATGCACACAGATACTAGGGACAGTGTACCACAGAGTGTTTACAGCCGCAAACCCATGCAAGAGACGCACACAGATACTGGGGACAGTGTACCACAGAGTGTTTACATCCAGCACACCCATGCAGGATACGTACACAGATACTGGGGACAGTGTACCACAGGGTGTTTACAGCCAGCACACCCGTGCAGGAGACGCACACAGATACTGGGGACAGTGTACCACAGAGTGTTTACAGCCAGCACACCCATGCAGAAGTTGCACACAGATACTGGGGACAGTGTACACCACATTGTTTACAGCCACACACCCATGCAGGAGACACACACAGATACTAGGGACAGTGTACCACAGAGTGTTTACAACCACACACACATGCAGGAGAAGCACACAGATACTGGGAACAGTGTACCACAGAGTGTTTACAGCCACAAACCCATGCAAGAGACACACACAGATACTGGGGACAGTGTACCACATAGTGTTTACAGCCAGCACACCCGTGCAGGAGACGCACACAGATACTGGGGACAGTGTACCACAGAGTGTTTACAGCCATTACACCAGTGCAGGAGACACACACAGATACTGCGGACAGTGTACCACAGAGTGTTTACAGCCACAAACCCATGCAAGAGATTCACACAGATACTGGGAACAGTGTACCACAAAGTGTTTACAGTCAGTACACCGATGCAGGAGACACCCACAGACACATAGAGACAGGTGACCGTGCACCACAGAGTGTTTACAGCCAGCACACCGATGCAGATGAACATGCACATAGACATGCAGAGACCAATGTCCGTGCACCACAGATTGCTTACAGCCAACACACCGTTGCAGGGGACACACAGGGACATGCAGAGACCAGTGTCTGTGCACCACAGAGCTCTTTAAGCCAGCACACCGTTGCAAGGGACACACAAGGACATGCTGAGACCAGAACGCTTACAGCCGGCACACTGATGAAGGAGAGGCACGCACACAAACAGACAGGTGACCGTCCACTACAGAATGTTTACAGCCAGCACATCAATGCAGGAGATGCACACTGAGACAGGTGATCGTGCACCACAGCGTGTTTACAGCCAGGACACTGATGAAGGAGACATACAGCCATGCAGAGACCGATGACTGTGCACCACAGAATGTTTGCAGCCAGTGCACTAATGCAAGAGAAACACACAGAAGTGCAAAGACCGGTGACCGTGCACCACAGTGTGTTTACAGACAGCAGACACACAGACAAGTGACCCTGCACCACACAGTGTATACAGCTACCGTACCAATGCAGGAGATACACACAGACACATAGAAACAGATGAACATGCACCATAGAGTGTTTACAGCCAGCACACCGATGAAGGAGACACACAGACATGCAGAGACCGATGACCGTGCACCACAGAATGTTTGCAGCCAGTGCACGAATGCATGAGACACACACAGACGTGCAAAGATTGGCGACCGTGCACCACAGTGTGTTTACAGGCAGCAGACACACATACGGGTGACCCTGCACCACGCAGTGTATACAGCTAGCGCACCAATGCAGGAGATACACACAGACACATAGAAACAGATGAACATGCACCAAAGAGTGTTTACAGCCAGTGCACGTATGCGTGAGATACACACAGACATGCAGAGACCAGTGGCCGTGCGCCAAAGAGAGCTTACAGCGAGCGATCCACTTCAAGAGATACAAGCAGATACTGTGGACAGTGCACCAGAGAGTGTTTACAGCCAGCGCACAGCTGCAGGAGACACACACAGACATGCAGAGACCGGTGACAGAGCACCACAGTGTGTTTACAAGCAGCAGACCGAGGCAGGAGACACACACAGACAGGTAACCCTGCACCACACAGTGTATACAGCTAGTGATCCGATGCAGGAGATACACACAGATGCATAGAGACAAATGACCGTACACCACAGAGTGTCTACAGCCAGCGCACCGATGCAGGAGCCACACATCGACAGGCAGAAACCAATGACCGTCCACCATAGAGTGTTGACAGTCAGCACACCGATGCAAGAGATATACATAGACACATAGAGAAAGGTGACCGTGCATCACACAGTATATACAGCTAGCACACCGATGCAGGTGAGGCACACAGGCACATATAGACAGGGTACCGTGCCCCACAGTGTTTACTGCCAGCGCACTGATGCAGGAGATACAAACATACACAAAGAGACAGGTGACCGTGCACCACAGTGTTTACAGTCAGCGCACCGATGCAGGAAATGCACACAGACAGGTGACCGTGCACCACAGTGTTTACAGTCAGCGCACCGATGAAGGCAACACACAGACATGCAGAGACCAGTGAGCGTGCAACACAGAGTGTTTGCTGCCAGTGCACTGATGCAGGAGACACACAAAGACATGCAAATACCAGTGACTGTGCACCATAGTGTGTTTAAAGGCAGCAGACACACAGAGACAGGTGACCTTGCACACCATAGTGTATATAGCTAGCGCACCAGTGCAGGAGATACACACAGACACATAGTGATAGATGACCACGCACCACAGAGTGTTTACAGCCAGCACACAGATGAAGGAGACACATAGACATACAGAGACCGGTGACCGTGCAACACAGAGTATTTGCAGCCAGTGCACTGACGCATGTGACCACCCACCACAGTGTGTTTACAGGCAGCAGACACACAGACAGATGACCCTGCACCACACAGTGTATACAGCTAGCGCACCAATGCAGGTGATACACACAGACACATAGAGACAGATGATCATGCACCAAAGAGTTTTTACAGCCAGCGCACAACTGCAGGAGATTACACAGACACCCAGAGACCAGTGGCTGTGTACCAACGAGCGCTTACAGCTAGCGCACCAGTACAAGAGACACACACAGCTACTGTGGATAGTGCACCAGAGAGTGTTTACAGTCAGCACACCCATGCAGGAGACGCACACAGACAGGTAGCGACCAGTGACCGTACACCACAGAGTGTTACAGCCAGCACACCGATGTAGGAGACACTCACAAACAGGCAGAGACCACTGACCGTGCACCACAGAGTGTTTACAGCCAGTACACCGATGAAGGAGACACTCACAGATAGGCACAGACCAGTGGCCATGCACCACCGTGTTTACAGCCAGGGCACCATTGCAGGAGATACACACAGACACACAGAGACCAGTGACTGTGTAACAAAGAGCGCTTACAGCTAGAGCACCGATGATGGAGATACTCACAGCCAGGCAGCGCCCAGTGTCCGTGCACCACAAAGTGTTTACAACCGGGACACCGATGTAGGAGACACTCACAGATAGACAGAGACCAGTGACCGTGCACCACAGAGTGTTTACAGCCAGCACACCGATGAAGGAGACACTCACAGACAGGCAGCGACCAGTGACCGTACACCACAGAGTGTTTACAGCCAGCACACCGATGTAGGAGACACTCACAGACAGGCAGCCACCAGTGACCATGCACCACAGAGTGTTACAGCCAGCACACCGATGAAGGAGACACTCACAGACAGGCAGCGACCAACTACCGTACACCACAAAGTGTTTACAGCCAGCACACCGATGTAGGAGACACTCACAGACAGGCAGAGAAAAGTGACCGTGCACCACAGAGTGTTTACAGCCAGCACACAGATGAAGGAGACACTCACAGACAGGCAGCGACCAACTACCGTACACCACAAAGTGTTTACAGCCAGCACACCGATGTAGGAGACACTCACAGACAGGCAGAGAAAAGTGACCGTGCACCACAGAGTGTTTACAGCCAGCACACAGATGAAGGAGAAACTCACAGACAGGCAGAGACCAGTGACCGTGCATCACAGAGTGTTTACAGCCAGCACACCGATGAAGGAGAAACTCAGACAGGCAGAGACCAGTGACCGTGCACCACAGAGTGTTTACAGCCTCACACAAATATAGGACACTCTCACAGACACACAGAGATCAGTGACCGTGCACCACAGAGTGTTTACAGCCTCGCACAAATGTAGGAGACACCCGCAGAGACCAGTAACCGGGCATCACAGAGTGTATACAGTCTCGCACAAATGTAGGAGGCACTCACAGACCGGCAGAGACCAGTGACCGTACACCACAGACTGTTTACAGCCTCGCACAAATGAAGGAGGCACTCAGACATGCAGAGACCAGTGACTGTGCACCACAGTGTTTACAGTCTTGCACAAGTGTAGGGGGCACTCGCAGAGACCAGTGACCGTGCACCACAGAATGTTTACAGTCAAATATTCAACCAAAAGGTGCATCCCAGTGGGTTACCAACACCGAAACCCAGCTGGCAACACAGTTGAATAACAATCCACCCTTAAACATATTTTAGTTAGGCTTACTACCTTTGCCCACTTTGCATAACACACAACTTTTTCCAAGGAACCAATCACGGTTCGTCATTTGCTTGATACAACCAGCTGGTATCACATGACGCACATAGTGATAAAATTATATAAATATAATTTGAGGTGGTAAAAAATATATACACACCCTATCAAACAAGAAAAACGAAACTGCACTGAAAGTGATCGCGATCGCAATTGTGACAAGAAAAAAAACCAGCACTGAAAGTGATCGCAATTGCAATTGTAAAAATTGTAAAAAGAAAAAAAAAAGCCTGTGACTAGTGCGCGCGCCACTGCGAGCCATGTGTTTTGAATTTATCGCGCCCTTGTCTGGGCACGATAATTGAGAACATATGGGTTTTGGTGCGCGTAACAGACACCAATAGGCCATGGGCGGAGCAAAGCGCCCGCCTATGGCCTATTGCGTGCTCTATTTGAAAAAGACAGGCACGCAAAGCCCTATCACAAACCCAAAAGGAAAAGCACACGCACAAGCGTATGCTATTCCAGGGTCCGGTTTGACACCAGGGACAAAAGGGCTCTCGCATGGGCGTGCACTGCTGCGCAGTGCACCGCAGAGCGCAAGCCCTAAAAAGGGCCCAACAACAGAAAAAATCTTGCCTATTAACCTGCTACACTCCAAGTCTACAAGCTTTACCACAGTGTAATAGCAATTCAACCTTAAGAGTCTCTTGACTTTAACATATATGTTTTTCACAATAAATAAGTCAGGTTCACTGCCTTTATGGTAACTTTTTAGAAAAAACTGGTCAAACCTTTGGCTTTGATCAATGACTTTTCACCACAACTAACTCAGTCGTGCTGAAAATTTGTTTTCTCACAATGAAAAATGTGAAATGCAAGCACTCTTTCAATAGAATTACACAACTACTTCTTATCAAATGCTTTATGCAAAGTAATCAATATACGGGCGGAGACACAGACCCTCTCCCAGTAATAACCCCTAAAGCTTGTTTTCTGTTGATCACATAAGGAAAGCGACAACTGCCCTGTCATAGCAGACCTAAAAATGTATGCATAAACCCTGCTACAAAAACCTCATTGCAAGTGACTACAGACCTTCCAACGCACACAACAGTACTGTGTTTGGATATTGACTCCCTTCACATGCTTCCCCAGTAAACTGTGTCATGATATCGGCTCGCTTCACATGGTCACCTCTTGAACCGTGTCACTATATCAGCTCCGTTGACATGCTCACCCAGTGAACTGTGTCACGATAATAGCTACCTTCACATGGTCACCTCTTAAACGGTGTCACGATATCGGCTACCTTTACATGGTCACCTCTTGAACTGTGTCACGATATCAGCTACCTTCACATGGTCACCTCTTGAACTGTGTCACTGTAGGAAGGTGGCTACCTGACTATGGTTACCCCAGATTTTTTGCCCTGTGTTTAGCTGGTTTTCGACTTAGTTGGCCTGGTTCCCTGCTAATCAGGGCCCCAGGCTATCTGCTCTCTCTGTAAAATGGATTCCATGTACCCTAGGTGCATAACTAGATTGGCTTGGGTCACCTTATCAGCCCCTGTACAGTGCACTATAGGTGCCCAGGGCATAGGTGCATCCAAGGCCTACCAGGGGCTGCAGCATATCTTTTGCCACCCCTGGCTGGCTATCTAAATTGACACAACTGGCTGATCACTCAGCTGGGGCAAGTGGGTGTAATCACCCCTTGCTTAGATATAGTATACCTATATCTAAACCTATATCTGGACACATATATAGCCTGTAAGCCACTCCTATGGAAAGCCTCATCAATCCTGGAGGCAGAGTGCGTGGTTTAATGTGAGATGGTGCTCTAGCATGAGCTGAGCCTGTCTGCAGCGGTCGGGACCAATTCCCTTAGCTGTTCCGGGATAATGCCAAACCATATACTATTAAGTGCATTATAATCCTCGCGGTTATATGTCAACTTTGGTTTGGCTTTATCAAAACATGTCGTGTAAGGTGTCATACGATTTGGAATACTACCCCCTTGCCAGTCCTGGCGACGGGGGTAGCATTCCACCCCTCTAGAGGGGACGACATGTTACTTTTGCTAAAACGCGGTTGATTTTTAAAAGAGCCTCAGATCCACAAAATGGATGCTTCTGCCACAGACACATGTCTGACCTCCTGCTGCTGACCGAAACTCAGCAGAGGAGGCCTGGACAAAGGATTTCCTGTCACAGGGAGGTGTGACACCACCCCAGACAGGAGATAGTGGATTGTAGCAGGGAGGTTTGAATGAAACCAGACAGTGCCTGGGGAGCACAAGGCTTCCCCTTGCATAATCCGGTCAAACCGGTTCTGGGGCAGCCCAGCCCCAGCTCCAGTGAGACCTGGACAAAGGAAAGGGGGTGTAACCACCCCCCTTCCTGGTCCCACCCATAGGGGAGGGACCTAGCAGGAGATCCACCCCTCAGATTGGAATAAGAGGGGGAGCAGTGCCAATGCAACTCAGATCATCCTGAAGAAACATAAGAAACGAATTCTGGACCCTTCGACTTTCTACACGATGTGAGAAGACTGAAGAATCTCCCTTGTGGTCAAGGAGTGACCACCCTGTGCAAACAGGCACCATCCAGCCCTCGACCCTTGCTTTGTTGCAGTTCCCGCCGGAACTCGAGCGACAGAGATCGACGAGATCAAGCTTGCCTGCCTTCTACCTGCCCGATCCACAGTCCCTGCAGAGCTGAGACCCGTGGAGGCGACCGGAAGCGTGGGGCACGCCATCTTGAAAAGGCCACAAGACGCTGACCGTGCAGCCCACGAGTGATCCTCGAAGCTGTACACCGGGGTTTGAGAAGCCCCAGCCCCGAGCTCCACTTGCACCAAAGCTCACCCCTCCACACTCGACGAGTGCTGCGTGGGGCCCTTCTGCTTGTGTGCGCTCGACGCGTTGGCCCGGTCACTTGCCAGCTGGCTTGTGGCCCCTGTGCCGACGAATCTTGAAATACGACTTGCTTTTCTGGTTGCTCCAGATCTGCACCAGCTCCTGTGAAAAGGAGCACCCACTCTGACCCTCCTGGTTCGAGTGATAAGCAATCTCCCGGTTCCGCGTGGATTGCTTTTGCCAAGTGCTGTTTACTGCAATCTTGAAGCCGACGGTGCTGACGGCGAGAGCCTACGTGGGACAGATCGTGACCTGCTCCTGGACGTCGCAGATGCCCCAGAGCCCACGTGACAGCGGAGAGAAGCCTATCGACAACCGCCTGATTGCGCCCGACATTGCCTGGTTCCGTCCTGGTTCCACCCTGGTCACTGCTGAGTGACCCAGACTCTGTCCCCTCTGCTTTCAGGTACTTTTCTACTTCGATCCACCCTTGGATCGCACCGGACACTTCTGCTTCACAGCGCCTGCAGCTGCAATAGCTTCAAGCACCAAGAACCTGCGTGACAGAACCCGACGCCACTTCGACCCTGTGCACCCACGGCCTGTGGGTGAGGTAACATTGCAACGCCGGTGTTCCCACACTGGTACACACCTCTAGGGTCTGTGTCTAAAGTTTTGTGTTCCTAGGTTCAGCGGAAGTATCTTTTAATTCACTTTAACTAACTTTTACGCACCATTGACAGTGCATTGGTGCGCGCCGCACTTTCCGTGCTGCACCCGTCTCCTGTGGGCTACTCCCGACTTCATCATTGCTAGTCCTGACTGCTCCCAGCGAATCTCTAGGCCCTAGGCCTAACCATTGTTCGATAAGTGTTACTTATACCACTTTTTTAATATATGGTCTGAGTGGCCACCCGCCCTCATCCATAATTGTGCAACTTTATATGTGTAACAGTGCTTTTGATTTAACGCTTGTGCCCCTTTCCTCATAAAGAGTACTGGGGAGTAATTTAGAAATAAATACATATATTTTTATAATATATACTTGTGTGGTGTCCTTTCATTTGATTACAGGATTGTATGTGGTAAAACAGCTCGCTTAACACGACCTCTTAAGTTAAGCCTTTAAGGCTGCTTAGTCCATGCTACCACTAGGATAGCTTGTCTAACAAGGTTGACTTACAACCAGACATCTTTGGGGTTTGTTTGGACTGTTACCAAGTGGTTCCAGAATTGGAAACACTACCTAACAGGCCAACTTCTCACAGTCACAATATCAGCTCCCTTAACATGGTCACCTCTTGAACTGTGTCACAATATCAGCTCCCTTCACATGCTCACCCAGTGAACTGTGTCATGATATCAGCTACCTTCACATGGTCACCTCTTGATCTGTGTCACGATATTGGCTCCCTTTATATGCTCACCCAGTGAACTGTGTCACAATATCGGCTCCCTGCACATGGTCACCCAGTGAACTGTGTCACAATATCGTATCCCTTCACATGGTCACCCAGTGCACTGTGTCACGATATCAGCTCCCTGCAGAGGCTCACTCAGTGAACTGTAACGATATTGGTTCCTGTCAAATGGTCACCCAGTAAACTGTGTCACGATATCAGCCACCTTCACATGGTCACCTCTTGAACTGTGTCACAATATTTGCTCCCTTCACATTCTCACCCAGTGACCTGTGTCATGATATCGGGGCCCTTCACATACTCAGCCAGTGAACTGTGTCACGATAGCGACTCCCTTCACACGGGCATCTCTTGAACTGTGTCACAATATCAGCTTCCTTCACATGGTCACCTCTTGAACTGTGTCACAATATTAGCTACCTTCACATGGTCACCTCTTGAACTGTGGCACAATATCAGCTCCCTTCACATGCTCACTCAGGGAACTGTAACGATATTGGTGCCTGTCACATGGTCACCTCTTGAACTGTGTCACAATATTAGCTCCCTTCACATGCTCACCCAGTGAGCTGAGTCACGATATCGGGTCTCTTCACATACTCAGCCAGTGAACTGTGTCACGATAGCGGCTCCCTTCACATGGTCACCCCTTGAACTGTGTCACAATATTAGCTCCCTTCACATGCTCACCCAGTGAGCTGAGTCACGATATCGGGTCTCTTCACATACTCAGCCAGTGTCACGATAGCACACACCCCTGCAGAGAGCGAGTTCCAGCTCAGTTTCTGGAGGCTCTATGCAACCGACAACCATCATGGTTATTAAAATCTTTCCAGGCTCAAAAGCCTTGGTAATGTATTTTTTGGAGGGAGGAGTGTCGCTCAGACTGTGCCGGCTAGAAGTCCTGCCCTTGCCATGGACCCCCGACCTCTTCCATGGTTGACCAGAAGGTGACGGTCTCAAAGCCCCCAACATCAGACCCAGTACCCTTTTCAGAGAATACAATGCATTTTTAAGTTGTTAATTCTATGATCGGCCACAATTTATCTATGTGCCCTATGTTAAAAAGTAATCACAATAATATATTAATGCATGCATAAATATTCATAAAGAGCTGTACGTGGGCCCTGCACTCCATAAATGATTATAAATTCGCTGCCGAGCTGAAAACAATCAAATGGGATGAGGTTACTGGGTGCATAAATAATGGTTATGTCGAGCTTTCATGTGCTCTATGCTACAGAATACATTTGGAACAGAAATATTAGTCTCTAAGTTTATGGTACAGCCAAATCTCTATTTCAAACACTATAATCTACATTTTAACCCCATTCATATTATGTCAACAATATTTTTCATGCTGCTTTTTTTGGTAAAATACGTAGATTTAGCAAGAAAGTTAATGTTTCTTGTTTGTTAAAGGTGGAACAAACTTAGCAAATACTGTAATAGCGACAGTAAACCTTATGTTGAACAACGAATGACCCATTGTAGTTGTATTTATATGGAGTCTCATATCATTGATATAGTGCTGAATGGCATTTACAGGTGGGTATTATGCTGTGCTATGGACTATTCTATGGGCACCCCTGAATGGAAGAGTGCCAGTCTACGGGGTAGTCCATGTAAGAAGAGTTTGGATGTTGTAAACGATGACCAGAGTTCTGTTCCAATTCTAGTTCGGTCGCTGAGCCTTGCAGTGAAGCATAGAAGGTGCTATTGAGGAGTAGTTGGATGAATACAGCGTCGTCTACTATGGATGTATTTTAGACTTTTGTGTGTATGAGTGTTGTTGCACTTATCGATTGCTGCAATACTAAACATCACAGATATAGTCATCCATATACTAAGGTTTTTTCCGTATCCTCATGCTCCTAGAAGATCTCGAAAAGGAATGTGACTTTGTCGTGCACCGCCACTCTGCCCAGAGTACAAGTCGACGGCACAAGTGTTTTGAATAGCAGTGGGATCAGGAACCACCACTCAACTTTTGTTCCAAATGCGTCCATCATCAATCTTTACCACATTCTTAAATGATTTTACCACCTTCTCTACTTTGGTATATTTAGACCACGATTGACATCCCACAGGCGCCTTTATCCAGACAGTCACCCACTCACACTTGATTGTATGCAACACACCTCCTTTTGTCAAAATACTGTTTTCTGCACTCTTGATGTCTGATTTTCTTGTTTCTCCATTCACCAATGTCATTACCCTTCAACCCTTTGTTCAATATCATCCACCCATGACATCTTAAAATAAGCTGGTTTCCCTTTGAATAATTCAAAAGGAGATCTTCCTGTTGTGGAATGGGGTGACATGCGGTACGCTGTTATTCTAATTCGCAAAATTGGCTTTTAGTTTAACTTGTTAGCTCTTGCTAACTGAATACTTTCTTTCAGTGTCTTGTTTATCCTCTACTTCTCCATTGATCTCAGGGTGGTAACCTGAGCTCCCTTTATGAGTAATACCACAATCTTTTAGAAAACTTTGCATTTCTGTGGAACAAAACTGAGGACCATTATCCGACAACAACGAATTGGGATAGCTTTCCCCCCTAAATATTTCTTCTAAGAATTTGATTACTTTAGTGGAAGAAATGTCTCTGACAGAGACAACTCCAATGCATTTAAAGTACAAGTTCAACACCACAATTAAATATGGAGTGTTGCTTTCTGGATGCAGGAGTACTAGTGTGCCAATGGCAATTTCATCCCAGGGATGGTTTGGAAGCTACCTGCATACCATGGGCATTTGTTTATTTCAAAATCTCTCTCCTCCCTTTCCACTTCTTTATTCATTCCTTGCCACCAAAACTGCATCCTTAATAACTATTTCGTCTTTACATTGCCCAAATGACCATCATGTGCAAATTTAAGCAACTTGTTGTGCACACAAATTGGTGGTACCAGTTTTATTCAGTGGATTAGCACTCCATTCACTACAGAAAACTCTACACAAATCAAAGACCAGTGTTTAACTAAATGTTTACTTTTTCCCTACACAATCACCTCAATCGCCATTGTGATTTACTGATCTTTTTGTATTTCACTCATCTTCCTCTACCACTCCTAGAGTAACCTCACACACATTCATCATTTCATCCACACATTTTCCATCCTTCCCATCAATTTCGTTCACATATAACAACCGTGACAAACAAACACCTGAACAATTACTCACCCGAGGTATATAATCAACAGAGAAGTCATACTCTTGTAGCAAAATATTCCACCTCCTAATTCTTGAAGAGTTGGCATCCAAACTTTTCATAGAAAATACCTCCTACAAAGGTTTATGGTCTGAAGGTACTGCGACATCCATTCCCATAATCAAATTCATGAATTTTATTAATGCCCAATAAAATGCTTATAGATCTTTATCTATAACAGAGTAATTGTGTTCAGAGCTCCTCAAGCACCTAGAAGCACAGGCTATCTAAGTTCCACTCCATCCCTTTTTTGCATCAAGACAGCACCAATGCCCTTCACACTTGCATCAGTCATGATTAAGTCTCCTTGTTTTCTGTATTTTACTGATTTGTACAGATACATACGGACAGAAAACATTTATTTTCTTGTTTGTATTTATTTTTAAATGTGTATAAAAACAAGAAGAAGGTTGCTATTTTAGTAACTCTAAATTCTATCTGCCATGACTGCAAGACCAAAAGCTGTGCGAACTGATGGGTAAGGGGAGTAAAAAAGAAAATCATTTTAGTAGAGGCTTTAACAACAATAGATATATACAAGATTGATACTGAAATGCACATATGTTTGTATAAGGGAATTAATTTATCTTCTGCGGGTGTGCACAGCATTAAAACCTGGCAAAAATGTAAGCATGAGTGAATATTTATTGGTTAAATAAATGTGCTAATATACTAATTTCAGCTTCTTTTTCCACAAACCCAAAAATAAATATGGATAAATACAGATAAAATGAACAAAAAATAAATATGGATAAATACAGACGGAAATGTCAAAAGATAAATACCATAAAACCGGGAGCCCTAGTCATGATATAAGTTTTCTCTCCTGGTACAAAAGCCTGCAGAGCGGGTGCATTTCATGGATCCTTTTTGACCATTCTGAACTCATTCACACTTCCGACACTCCACTCAAAACTCACATTCTTCGCAAATGATTGCTTGAGGTTTTGCGTCTTATCCGCGTAGCTTCGAATAAACTTACAATAGTACTCCACCATTACAAAAAAAGAGACCAGCTCTTCTTTGTTGACTGGTTCTTGTAAATTCACAATAGTATTCCCCTACTCCTTCTTTGGGAAAACACCTTGCCAGAAATAAAATACCCAAGACAGTCGACTTCCTCCACACAGAACTTACACTTGTCCTTACTCAATGTCAGACCTGCATTTCTCAACCTTTTTAACACCGCACATACACTCACATGATTTTCTTTTTTAGTCTTACCATAAATCAACAAGTCATCCTGATAGCACTTTACCCCGGTGACTCCTTTTAAAACTCTAGATATTATTCTCTGGAAAACAGAGGCCACTGACACAGAGCCAAACTGCATTAGCTCTTGAGAAGCAGCATCTAGCACTCTACCGGGTGGCACGCAAACGCTAGCTCTAAAGTCGTGTAAAACCTTGCAAAAGCTAAAGTAGAGATAATTTCATCAACATTGGGTAATGGGAATCTGTCCACAACCACCTCTCTGTTGAGTGTACGAAAGTCAATGAACAAACAAATTTCACCATTTGATTTTTTGGCTACAACAATCGGAGGCAACCACTCAGTTGTCTCAACAGGCTCAATGACCCCCATTACCTCCAAATGCTCATTCTGCACACCAAGTTGTTCATTTATTGGTATCCTTCTCACTTTCGCAACAACAGGAACGGCTCCCTCCATCAGTTTTATATGATGCTTGTCATCTCTGCGACATCCTAAACTATCCTGAAAAACATCTGTAAACTGTTCATTAAAAGCAGTCAAGGTATCATCAGCTACTTGTACTTACACCTGTGGATCGGCATTCGGATTTAACGGAACACCCAACACACGTTTAGGAGGCCATCCTAAAAAAACATCCCCTTTATGCGCCACATAAACCTTTCCCACAGTCATACTCCCACCTAGTTCAGTGCAGGCTATGAAATACCCTATCATTGTTGTCGGTACTGCTCCATAACCTGGAGGTGAGATATCAACCTTGAACAACTCCAGCTCCCCCTTGAAGAAAGAGTCATATACATTCATAGAAATCATGGCAAAATGAGACGAAGAATCAAACTACATTTCAATTTAATTTCCATCAATTATTACTGTACATGAAGGATGTTTTGCTTTATCATCAGCACTTGAAACATAATCTCTTTTACCTCTGGTTGCTCTTTTTTTTTTAACTTACTTCTACAACACATTGCAAAATGACCTTTTTTTCCACATGCATTGCAAATAACCTGACAGGCTGGACAGAACGTTGCATTATCTCTATGACCCAACCTCCCACACTGAAAACATACGTTTTTAGCCTACTGTACACCACTGTCTACCAGACCCTGTACCATCCTTTCCTCTACTGAATCAGATGTGGTTTTATTTTTGATCTGACAAACTACCTCTTCAACTTTAGCACTGCCTACTTTTAGCTTGTTCTTAGCAGTACTTAACTCATCAACACATTTCATCATGTGTTCAACACGTATGACTATGGCCAAAACTACTTTCAGAGGTGGTTCATCGTTTAATCATAGTTCTTCCCTTATTTTATCATGGGCACATTTTAGGGCAAGCTGATCTCATATTATCTCTTCAACCGTCCCTCCAAATTGACAACTAGCTGCCAACTTCATGAGATAAGTCACAAATTCTTCCACAGACTCATCTTTCATTTGTTCTCTCAGCCCAAAAACGAATATCTTTCCATGATGGTGCCTTGTGGCAAGTAATGACAATCTAATTGTAGGATGCATTTCTCGTACTCCTTTCATGCTCGCTGACCTGCAGCACTTAATTCTGGCAAATTCTCTAATACTTCCTGACCTTCCCCACCTAAACAGTGTAGTAATACGGAATGTTTACAGTCAGCACTTGAGTTAATAGCACACACCCTAGCATAATTTACAAATATTTATTTCCATTCAGCCACTTAATAGTAGGTTCATCAGGGTTACTTTAAAAAAAATGGTGGTGGAGGTACATTCTGCATTTTAACATGGCTTGCAAACAAACTTATCTTCTTGTCTTTGAAATATCCCTCGGTGAAATAAAGCAAATTAATCAAATAAACATCTTGCTTGAAAAATCCCCTTTATGCACATGTAAGACGGTTAAAAATAAAATACTCTGAGTACACCACCCAGCCACCTTGACACCAAAGTGTTCACTACAGCTGAGAAATTGCCAAGAAAGAAGTCAAAATTAGAGCACACTTGAAATTCACTTGCAGGTGTGCCAATCACTGTGACCCCGTATCAGTTGTCACAGTTACAAATATGAAGGGGGCATGCCAATTGCTGAAGAGGAAAGTTGATAGCTCCTTCTGAACGAAGGCCCTGAAAAGTGAAAGGTGTGCCAATCACCGAAGCTCAACATCCAATCGGCATCTAACTGAGTCGCGAAGAGTTAAAAGCAATTAAAATGAAGTTAATCAATAAAGAAGCTCCCAAACAGCTAAGATGGCCGCCGTGTGTGAAGACGCACATGATTAATGCATTTTGCACAGGAGATTCGGCTTGTGCGAAGCGGGCTTCCTGTTGCTGTTGGACCACTTTCTATGGAAGATGGGTCTTGTTGCAACCAGTAATTCGTGTCTTCACAGGCAATAGGGCACAGTTTTCCCTAACGATTGCGATGAAACGCGAATCCATTCCAGACCACATTGGCCTCGCTAAACTACTCACCTCCTCCACATTAGCACTACTCAGTCTGACGTCTTAGAGGACTCTAATTCTCTTTGGGCACAAACGGTAAGGAACAGACTCTAATCTGCTGCGCTGCTCGCCTCCCAAGAATGAGACTTTAAGTATGGGTGTTGCGGTACCACATTGGCTATCCCGCACTCATCACCAAATGATGTGATATTCACCATATAACAAAACTGATACAATGCAGGTAGAACTACAAGTGCTGTTTATCCACCCCGACCATCACGTAATCCTCTGGCAACTGCCGCCTTCAAAATCCCCACTCACAACATTATAGAAATGTCCTCAAGATCTATATTATGACATACCACACTCATGTCCTCTGAAGGTATTTCCGTACAAAAGGGGGTGTTGATGGACGGAGCATCTGAATCAATCATACACTCACACCCAGTCAAAAGATCTGGGTTTAATCCATCACCGTTCTTTAGCCCACTCTGCCTCCCCAGTTCAGACATGGCTATATGCAAATCAGTCTGACCCTGTGCCTCGTGGGAACAGTCCAGCCCGAACTGCCAAGCCATGTCTTCCCTGGACCGAAAACAAGCTTCCGAGGACCGGTTTCTGGCATTCCAGCCGTCTTCAACCCGGCCTGCTTGAATCCAGTGGCAAAATGAGCAAGGGACTCACGTCTGAGCATACCCCGCCAAACTTATGGCGGCCAAAAGCTGTACAAAAGGGGGTGGTGATGGACGGAGCATCTGAATCAATCAAACACTCACACCCAGTCAAAAGATCTGGGTTTAATCCATCACCGTTCTTTAGCCCACTCTGCCACCCCAGTTCAGACATGGCTATATTGAAATCAGTCTGACCCTGTGCCTCATGGGAACAGTCCAGCCCGAACTGCCAAGCCATATCTACCCTGGACTGGAAACAAGCTTCCGAGGACCGGTTTCTGGCATTCCAGCCGTCTTCAGCCCGGCTTGCTTGAATCCAGTGGCAAAGTGAGCAAGGGACTCACGTCTGAGCATACCCTGCCACACTATGTCTGAACTGGGGTGGCAGAGTGGGCTAAAGAACGGTGATGGATTAATCCCAGATCTTTTGACTGGGTGTGAGTGTTTGATTGATTCAGATGCTCCGTCCATCACCACCCCCTTTTGTACCGCTTTTGGCCACCATAAGTGTGGCAGGGTATGCTCAGACGTGAGTCCCTTGCTCACTTTGCCACTGAATTCAAGCAAGCCGGGCTGAAGGCGGCTGGAATGCCAGAAACCGGTCCTCGGAAGCTTGTTTCCGGTCCAGGGAAGACATAGCTTGGCAGTTCGGGCCGGACTGTTCCCATGAGGCACAAGGTCAGACTGATTTCCATATAGCCATGTCTGAACTGGGGTGGCAGAGTGGGCTAAAGAACGGTGATGGATTAAACCCAGATCTTTTGACTGGGTGTGAGTGTGTGATTGATTCAGAAGCTCCGTCCATCACCACCCCCTTTTGTACCGCTCTGAAGGTATTGCCAGCATGACTTTAAGATCACTTGGAAGACTCCAGTCATCGGAAGGTAATGCTAGCATGACTAAGATTCCTTGGGAGATTGTTTCATCAGAAGGTATTGCCATTTACTTTCACAGGGTCCTCCTTTCCATGACCAAGCAAGAATGTGGTATCAAAGAACGTGTGCCATCTGGTGTCAGACCCTTCTTTACCCTCACGCCCCCTCTGTGCGGGCTGACTCGACATCTCTTGCTAACTGATTGTTGCAATAAAGTGTTATAATGGTAATAATCAGGTGTTGTGTTTGCCTGTAGTAATGTTATAAGGTAATGAGACACCTAAGTGAGCGAACACTACCGCCATGTTCTATGATGTGCCTTTTGTGCAGTATGGTTTGTTCCCCATTGTCACGTTATGGTAGCAGTCTGAGCCATGCTTCTGTTTTGCCCAGTCACCTACTTGCTTAGGTCTAACAATGGTGCAGCAGGTGCAGTGGTATCAGGGCCACTGGGTGTTTTTACTAGTAGTGTGCACATACAGCGCGGACTACTCCACATTTGCTCAGTTCCCCTTTCAGTGACCAAAATAAGAAAATGTGACATAAGCACCTATTTGATAGATGGTAAATGTAGTAAATCAATATGGGTCTTTACATCAAGAGCCGTGGCCAACGGAAGGAGTCGGGTTTAGCTGCAGTCTGATTTCCAACAACATCATCAAGAAGACGACGCTCCGCCTCCCTCCCATTTGCCAATACTCTCCGCATCTAGCGAAACAGAATTGGTAGACGCTACTGGTGGTAGGCCGTGGGCTCCCAAGCGAGAGTGGACTCCGGTGCTCCGTCTGGAGTGTCCCCCGTCGCTACTAATCCTCATCTCTGGACACTAATATTGGGCATAATTCAGTGCGTCGGAATGCCTGGGGAGTGTGCTGATCCTGGGGATAACCTCAGCAGACTCCGAGTGACGAAGCATCTTGGCGAAACTCACCCCAGCTTGGAGACACACAGGCAGACTGCTGGCCCGGTGGCAAGATGGCAGCTGTATGCCACTACAGTACGGCGAGAGGATCAGCCGTCCTGCTGGGGAACGGGTGGACGCCCAGTTGAACCGGTGAGTCCTCGAGCTGCAGCAAGGGTGCAGGCGTGA
The DNA here is from genome assembly GCF_964263255.1 of Lissotriton vulgaris. Lineage (NCBI taxonomy): Eukaryota > Metazoa > Chordata > Amphibia > Caudata > Salamandridae > Lissotriton > Lissotriton vulgaris. Next base: position 202,767,054 of record NC_141688.1, read on the forward strand.
GAATCGGCCCAGTGGGAGAGCGACCATCTGCCTACCGCTGCCTCCTCCCTGCCCCGCCTCCCTTTCCCGAGAAGTATCTGACTGTGGGTCCTCCAGGGCCCATTTTGACTCTCCAAGTCGGGCTCTGAAGCTGCCTGACTTCAAGATGGCGGGCGGGCGATTCTGCTCAGGGCATAGCAGCTCGAAGGATCAATTACTTGAGCTGAGAGGCTCAGACTGGGAAGGACAGCAGTGGAGCTCTGCAACAACGGATAACGCCTTAGCTGCGGAGCTGCAACAAGCTTAACGGCGTTTGGAATACCAACCAAATGGGCTCCGCAGTTCCCTTCCATCTCACCCATCAGAGCAGTAAGGGGGCCCCTCCAAGGCAAAGATGCGGTGATCGGGCTAAGGTAACAGGGCGGAATGGACAGAGGCCCCTGCGCTGGTGATCTCAACCACCAAAGTGACAACACGCCTTAGAATTGACTGAAACACCATCCACAAAAGAGAGGGTGCCATGATGGCCCCCTCTGGGACGCTCTATCCCCCCAGACATGAATGGCCACCAGTTAGACACCCGTATTTCACCACCTGAGATGAACCAACGCAGTGATTTATTTTGCATTGGACTTAGAAACTATGTGACTCCTACCTGGGGGATGGTCCCGCTTACTCTAACTTTTTGTGCCACCTTGAGGTATTTTTCTTCCACTCCCGAACTTTCAGAACTTATCTGATTCCCAGCCCCCTGTTTCTACTCCCCTCCCCCTTTCCCTCTATTGGGTTCTTCTTCTTCTATGTTTGACTATGCAACTGTAACTAATGTAACTATGCAAAACTATTATTCTTTTTATTCCTGACCGCGGAGTCCTGAGCAACGTGGCTGATGCCCGGTGGAGCTGCTAGACAGCTGTACAGGAGATCCGTCCCTGGTTCACCCCTCGGCCGTCACCTACCCAGCCAGACATTGGACACAGTTCTTCCCATCTCCCAGATGTGCCTCCTTACTCCCCCTCCCTCCAACCAAATGCCGTAACGTCGTTTTTTCCCATGTGTTTTACTATGCTCTTGTAACATGTCATTTGTAACTTAATGATCCTCATGTAAAGCGCTCTGATACCTCCAGGTCTAGCCAGCGCTATATAAAACTCTTCAAATAGATAATTCTCCCACATCACAGCAAAGAACTGGAGCAGCCTCCTCAAGCACCTCCGGACCAGCAGCTCACTTCCGGGATTCCGAATGGCCCGCAAGACTTGGCTGTTCAAATGTGTCTCAGGGACAGTTAAGGGGCTGGACACATTTATTGGGTGATTAGCCACGATTTATGAATTCTGATTGGATAATAGACTTTAAAATCAATCTTCCAGACACTAATCTAAGCGAGAGGAGAGGAACGTATCTCCTTTCCAGCAACTGGCGAGCTGTCAAGTATATTTCCCAGGGGTTTGAGTAACACAAACTTTCACAGGATGCTGTAAGAGGCAGTGGGTGACGTAGATATTGCAGAACAGTCATGTACAATCAATCCAGTAACACGGCCAACATTCACCGCTTGGTGTTTTAATCTAGAGTTTGAAATACACAAGGGAGGCCCTTGTAGGTCAGTGGAGAGTGACGGGTTATTCGTCCCGCAGTGAAATTGCACAGGGTGCAGCTCCTGACCCTTGGCGGAGAATCCACACATTAATCTACACAGACTTTCATTAGGGCAGTGTCAGGACTAAGAGATCCAGGAAAGAGTTCACACCTGGTCTGCCCTACATAAAACCACTCGAGGGTAACATGTAATAAGCAATTACAACTGGTAGTTGTACAGCTAGACAATTACAAGCCTTGTGCACACGACACACTGACCTCGCTGAGTACATTCATAGCGGGCTGGACAGGCATTGGGGGTGAGAAGAGAGATGCAGGCATTGAGAGTGATAGATAGTTATTTATCCTCATGTGCTAAAGTAAACAGAAGTCTGAAGAAAGCAGCGTATTTGAAGAGCCTTTACCAGGCACACTTCGCATCCATCGCATTTATAGCTGTTTGTAGTCTTATTTATTTATTTATTTATTTTCGAGATTTTTATTGCGCAAACAAATACCCGAAGGTGTCTCGGCGCATGTGGAGGCTAGAGGGACCAAACAGCAAGCTTACTGGTTGAACAACCATGTCTTTAGGAGCCTACGAAAGCTCATCAGATTGGGGGCAGTTTTAATATTGAGTGGTAAAAGGTTCCAAAGTTTGGGAGTAGCAACCAGGAAACGCCTGTCTCCCCAGGTTGCCGTTCTCGTGCGAGGTACCGGCAGGAGGCAGGTGTTGGTGGATTTTAGCTGCCTTTAGGGGTATACAACTGAAACGCTTCAGTCAGAAACTTAGGTCCAACGCCGTGCACCGCCTTGTAGGCAATGCAGAGGGCCTTGAATTTAATGCGGCCCTCTACTCTTAGCCAATGCAGATGACGAATGGCGGGAGTAGTAGGCTGGCGGCGGGGGATGTCAAGAAGGATTCTTGCAGCCGCATTCTGTATGGACTGCAACTTAGATAGAACGAGTTTCTGAGTATTAAGAAAGAGGGCATTCCCGTAGTCAATTTTAGAAAACACTAGGGTAGAGTCCAGGGTCTTCCCAGCTGAGGTAGGGAGGTAAGGCAGTAATTTCCTAATTTTCTTTAGGATAAAGAACGCGGATGACACAACCTTATTGACGTGAAGGTTGAATGACAGCTTGCTGTCAAAAATAACTCCCAGGTTTCTGGCTTTTTTTTAACAGTCCTTGGCCTAAAACAAACTAAGCCCTTGTCGTTGGAGAGTGGTACCTTATACAAGCGAGGTGACGTGTCTGCAAACAAGGTAATGAGGGTGCCCACCATTTATACTAGGAATCTTAGCTGCTTTCAGGGAAGATCTAATACCCAAAGCCGCTGGTCTCCTTGTAGGTTGCGGTCACCAGTTAGGCTGCCGACTGCTCATCAGGTGTCCCAGGCCACCAATCAGACATGTGTTGAGCTATATTTGCTTTCAGGTGCTTGCCTGGGTGAGCAGAGGAAGTTAGAAGGGTGCAGGGTTAACAAGAGGTTAAATTCCTGTTCGCCCTGTTGGGGAAGCATGGGATAAACTCTTAACATTGTGCTGCCCACCATCCTTACTGCAAATATTTAAAAAGATACCAGAACACATCTTGTGCCATGGTAGTGCCTGAGGTTGTGAAGATTTGGTCTTGGCAGTGGTTCTGTGTGGCATTTCAGGGTGGGGGCAGATGTGGATGGCAATGTCCTTCAATCAGCATTTTCTATACGATCAGGAGCCTCTCGGACAGTCCACTGCCTTCCATGGTAGAGTACGCTAATAGTTTGACACATGTCGCTCACACAACTACAGTTCCTAACGGTGGTGTGCATAAAGCACAGGAGGGCGAAGGGGAGGGCTCTGTGTCAAGCCTAACTGTAATAAGGGTGGGGCCTACTAGATGAGAGATAACTAACAAAGTTGGTTGCCGTAAAGTCGACTATAAAGCTATATGTTTGTGGTCATCCACAAGAGACGGTACGGATTAAGGTATACGCAAACAGGGTGGATAGGGACACATTAGGCTTGCAGTGGGACGAGCTTCACTGACTCTTATCTGAATAGTGCATTAAGAACAATTGATGGACAGAACGATCTCATACATTCAACCCAGAACTGGGCCTAAATCTATAGTTCTTTTGCACCCATTGCCATTCCAGTTTAGACCCAGCCATATGCATATCAGTCTTGACCCAATAGGAACAGTCCAGCCCGAACTGCCAGGCCAGGTCCTAGGACCGGTTTCGGGGTTTCACCCCTCATCAGCCAGGATAGCTAGACTCCAGTGGCATTGAGAGCACAGGCCCACGTCTGGGCATACCCGTCTCACTCGGGTGACGAATGCAAAAAGAACTATAGATGTACAGAATCCTCAAGAATGTTATACATTCACCACATGTGTCGTTTGTGTGTCTTTCATCATCGGTAAATATAAGCAGATAATTTGGTATCAAAGCACTAATAAGGTCGAAGAGAATCCCCAGGCCATATATTCATGTTAGATATTAGACATATTGGACAAGAAAGAGTGCACGAGGAAGTTAACCGGAGCCCGGGTCAAATATGTTACTCTTATAGCTCAGGAGACACGGTGTAAAATACAGACCTCCTTCAAATGGTGTCCTGGTTCGATACTTCTCAACCAGACTGGCATGGATATATTTAGCAGAACGTGAGGTTCTGCAAATTACGAATTTGTTCGTGCTCAGCCTCCATTTTGAGATCGCCGCCATTTTGTGTTGCCCTCACTCAGGCAGGTCGGCTAACGTGATGTTTTTGTCGTTTCTGCTTTGCGTGTCAGGTGGCTTCCTCGCCTATGTTTTCTAACAAGTGTCAGGGTCTGGCCGAGTACACTAATTCCTGTCTGAGCTAATTAATCCCCGTCCGGACTACATGTCATTTCACACCATTGTTTCCTTTAAGTTATCTTATCTGCTGTCCTTCGCTACATGTCTGATGCATTCTCCTGTTTCTCGACTGCCCTTCTACAACACGCAGCTGTGTTTTCTCTGCTTGTAAACCGAATTGTGTGGATTCACTTGTGATTTACTTAAGGGGTCGAATGACAAACAGAACCGGGAACTTGAGTTGCTTTGGTCTTAAAACATTGTCTATAACATTTGCCTATAGCTCATGCTCGTGTGTGATTGCATTTTGCATTGTGTTGTATCATATATAAACCTATGCGCCACAGAGTTAAGTGGCAGTCTCTTTTGAACCTCATTGTACTGACGACTTCTAAGACCACTGTACTTGCTGCAGCTAATAAATACCATCTTCTACGCCAGACGAAGAGTCTGTGTCTCTGTTTTGGCAAGGCAGGTGAATCCCGGGGATTTAGGTGTACCCTGCGCCACCGGGCCTTAAGGCAGCGGTTCTCCAAACGGGCACTGCAATCTATTCACACGTGGTTAGCAATAGAGGTTGGAAGAGTAATAAGTAAGAATAGGGGCCTTGATGGTAACGGTAGCCCTAAACAAGATGTGGTGAACCTTATAAGCTGTTCCACTGCGCAAGGTCAGCCGCCATCCCAGGTGGAAGAGACAGCACCCAAGAAAGCATGGCTGTGCATTAAGTCTTGAAGAAGCATCCACCGGGAGAACCTAGAACTAAAATGTAATGATCAATTACATGTTTAGATGGAAGAGTGTGTATGGATAGGGAGTGGTACAGCAATACAGTAAATCCTACTGGCTGACTGGCTGAGGCACAGCTACCAGAAGTGGGGGTCCACCCAGAGGGCTTGACTGACTGAGGCACGGCGACCAGAAGTGGTGGTCCACCCAGAGGGCTTGCATGGCTGAGGCACGGCTTCCAGAAGTTGAGAACCACCCAGAGGGCTTGACTGGCTTTGGCTACCAGAAGTGGGGGTCCACCCAGAGGGCTTGCCTGACTGAGGCACGGCTACCAGAAGTGGTGGTCCACCCAGAGGGCTTGACTGACTGAGGCACGGCTACCAGAAGTGGTGGTCCACCCAGACGGCTTGCATGGCTGAGGCACGGCTTACAGAAGTGGAGGTCCACCTAGAGGGCTTGACTGGCTTAGGCAAGGGGACCAAAAATGGAGATCCACCCAGAGGGCTTGTATGGCTGAGGCACGGCTACCAGAAGTTGAGAACCACCCAGAGGGCTTGACTGGCTTTGGCTACCAGAAGTGGAGGTCCAACCAGAGGGCTTGACTGACTGAGGCACGGCGACTAGAAGTGGAGGTCCACCCAGAGGGCTTGCATGGCTGAGGCACGGCTACCAGAAGTTGAGAACCACCCAGAGGGCTTGACTGGCTTTGGCTACCAGAAGTGGAGGTCCAACCAGAGGGCTTGACTGACTGAGGCACGGCTACCAGAAGTGGTGGTCCACCCAGAGGGCTTGCATGGCTGAGGCACGGCTTACAGAAGTGGAGGTCCACCTAGAGGTCTTGACTGACTGAGTCAAGGCCTACAGAAGTGGAGGTCCACCCAGAGAGCTTGACTGGCTTAGGCACGGGGACCAGAAATGGAGATCCACCCAGAGGGCTTGCATGGCTGAGGCACAACTACCAGAAGTTGAGAACCACCCAGAGGGCTTGACTGGCTTTGGCTACCAGAAGTGGAGGTCCACCCAGAGGGCTTGACTGGCTGAGGCAAGGTTTACAGAAGTGGAGGTCCACCCAGAGGGCTTGACTGGCTGAGGCACGGCGACTAGAAGTGGAGGTCACCGAGAGGGCTTGACTGGCGGAGGCACGGCTACCAGAAGTGGAGGTCCACCTGGAGGGCTTGACTGGCTGAGGCAAGGCGACTAGAAGTGGAGGTCACCGAGAGGGCTTGACTGGCGGAGGCACGGCTACCAGAAGTGGAGGTCCACCCGGAGGGCTTGACTGGCGGTGGCACGGCTACCAGAAGTGGAGGTCCACCTGGAGGGCTTGACTGGCTGAGGCAAGGCGACTAGAAGTGGAGGTCACCCAGAGGGCTTGACTGGCTGAGGCAAGGTTTACAGAAGTGGAGGTCCACCCAGAGGGCTTGACTGGCTGAGGCAAGGCGACTAGAAGTGGAGGTCACCGAGAGGGCTTGACTGGCTGAGGCAAGGTTTACAGAAGTGGGGGTCCACCTAGAGTGCTTGACTGACTGAGGCAAGGCTACACTACGTGGATGGCCGCTCGGTATGCATGCATGACTAACTGTGCATTAAACATGGCTGCTGTAAGAGTCCTACTACTGTAGTACGGCCACTGCAGTGACCTGTCCGCTCTGTTTGCCTGACTGACTGGGGCAAAGCTACTGAAGTGGACAGCCATCCGGCACACCTGACTGACCGGAGAAAATGAAATATTAAATATGGCGTATATTGGATAGTGACCGCTGACGCACAGCCGCCGGAGGTGACGCGTCACCCAGTGTGCTCGACTGACTCAGTCGATGCTACTAGAAACGGACGGTCACCTTGAGTCTCTGCTTAACAGAGGGTGGTACCCGTGCCCGTCCACTGGACAGGGAAACAAAATCAAACCTGTCACTGTGGATGCAGAGCTCAGAGTAAAGCAAGATAAATCCCCTGCTAGTGAACACAGCCAGCAAAAGGAGGCATAAAATGAAAGTGGTCTCCATTAATGGGATTTGCGGTGGGTGACCAGGTAGGGGCACCAACGCTAAAACAGGGAAAAGTGCAGTCAGAAATTAAAATGATTGTGAACTTGCCAGCGTGGACAAGCGACTGGGCATAGGTGTCCAAACAGGGGCATCCCACAGAGCCCACGCTGTGGGGCTACCGCCTGGAGAGCAACATCACATGAAGAACTGTAATACATGTGCCTAACACAGCGGCGCTTTCAGCTTGAAAGGCATTGTCAGAAGTTTATTTTAGTTTTAGTGCACATATCAGCACATCTCTTCTTTTTTGTGTTTTGCAGTTTTAAATTACAGAACTTGGCCCAAAGGTATTAGAGAGTTTTTTTTACCTAAGTACCAAATTACCTTAACAAGTTCAGGGTCTTTTTTGAGGCACCATGAGATTACGTGATTTGCTCACAATCACAGTCTGTTGTGCAGACGCCGGGAATGGAACCTGGTTCCCCAGTTTTAAAGTCGGCAACTCAAGCGTATATGCCACATCCTTGCTGCTTGGAGGGCTGGCGCACATGCAATGAAGAGCAGCATTGCTCCATCTCCCTCCTTTTCTGTCTCTCGAAAGTCTGGATTCTTCAAAAGACCTTTGCTTGGGTGGGCTGTAAGAGCACGTAGACGGCCCGGGCCGATAGGCCTGGGTGGATGTAAATGTAAATGTAAATGTATGAAGCTTATATAGCGCATGACTTACCCTGGGGCATCTCCGCGCTTGCTTAGGGAACCCGTCCTGGTATTCCCTGTGAGATAACCCTGGCAGGGTATCCACAAGGTGAAAGCCAGGCATCCCACCGCGAGGGGCCGATGTGGAGATTAAGCAAGCTATTGCCCAGAGTCGCAGAGTGTGAGCCCGTGAGTCGAGAAGGCACCGGAGCGAGAATTATCGAGTCCGTGGAATTATTGAGCCCAAGACCCGCCGAGGCAGGGAATTGAACCCTGGTCCAGGGCCGAACTCAAGCTCCAGGTCTGCCGCCTCTAACCCCTGAGCCACACTTCTCCACAATGGATGAACAAACTGCGGATGGATAGATAGATGAGTGAACGAATTTCGGCAGAATCGAGTGGATGGGATGAATCTGTAAGATACCGAAAAGATGAGGGAGAGGCTGGTTGGTGGATAGATGAGCGAGTTTGGTAGGGTCAGAGATTGAAAAGCAGGTAGAAAATGGGTTCGTTTGTGGTTGAGATGAGGATGAAGAGGAAAGGTAGTAAGAATTCAAACGCACAAAAAACTGTAGGATGGGGGAAGAGGTGGACGGGCTTACTCACTGGTGAACATGAAAAAGATGTAGTAATGTGTTTGACTGAAAGGATGGATGGTCGCTCCCAGGGATGGGTGGATAAATTGATGGATGGATGAATGAACGGATGGCTGTACAAGGACAGATGGGTGGATGGATGGATGGATGGTCCCGAGAACAGATGGGTGCATGCAGGGATGGATTGATAGCAAGGGTGGACGCGTGGAAAAAGAACCGGCTGGTGAACAAGTAGATGGATAAATAGAAGCACTGAGAGTCCAAGAGAAGGCACTGGAGTGGATCATCTCGTTCCTCAGCAGAAGAACCCAGACAGTCCGCCTCCCCCCTGTTCAGATCCGAGGCCACCGAAGTCATCTGCGGCGTACCACAGGGATCATCGCTCAGCCCCACCCTCTTCAACGTCTACATGAGCTCCCTCGCAGCCATCGCACGCCAACACAACCTCAACATCATCTCCTACGCCAACGACACCCAGCTGATCCTCTTCCTCACCAACGACACAGCCAGAACCAGCCTACACGAAGGGATGAAAGACGTCACCTAGTGGATGAAGAACAGCCACCTGGAACTGAACTCAGACAAGACGGAAGTCCTCATCCTGGGATCATCGCCCTCTGCCTGGGACGACTCCTGGTGGCCCCCTGCCCTGGGCACCACTCCCAAGCAAACGGACCACGCACGTAACCTGGGCTTAATCCTGGACTCCTCCCTCTCGATGACCAGACAAGTCAACGCCGTCTCATCATCGTGCTTCAACACCCTGCGCATGCTCCGAAAGATCTTCCGATGGATCCCCACCGATACCAGGAAGACGGTCACCCAGGCACTCGTCACCGGGCGATTGGACTACGGAAACACCCTCTACTCCGGAACCACAGCCAAACTTCAGAAAAAACTCCAACGCATCCAGAACACCTTCGCACGACTCATCCTGGACATCTCCCGACACAGCCACATCTTCGGCCACCTGAGAGACCTGCACTGGCTCCCCGTCAGCAAGAGGATCACGTTCAGACTCCTCACCCACGCACACAAGGCTCTCCACGACTTAGGTCCCAAGTACCTCAACAACCGCCTGACCTTCTACACGCCCACCCGCCAGCTACGGTCGACCAGCCTCACCCTCGCCGCCGTTCCACGCATCCGCAGAGCCACCGCCGGAGGAAGTTCCTTCTCCTACCTGGCAGCCAAGACATGGACCTCCCTCCCCATACACCTTCAACTAACCCAGGACCACCTCTCCTTCAGGAAGCAACTCAAGACCTGGCTTTTCGAGCAGTAACGGACCCCTCTCTCCCAGCGCCTTGAGACCATTCAGGGTGAGTAGCGCGCTATACAAATATACTGATTGATTGATTGATTGATTGATTGAGAGATGCAAGAGGCATTTCAGTAAATTGACAGAGACGTTCAGTAAATGGAAGGAGAGACACGCTGAGCTTGAAACATATGATTTATTTGGCGTGACTGAAGGTTTAAAACACTGCAGAAATACTGTGTTCATATAAATAATACATTATTCGGGTGGCGTGTGGTGCAGAGCTGTGGTTTGTGCAGCGAAGTAGTGTCACCTCCAACACCATGGGTGGATGGTCCTACGGGGCAGTTATCCAGTGTTGTACGTATTCTGTGACCGCACGCTGTGTGTAACAGTGTACTGTTTTTCAAAAGAGAAAAATAAATGGCTTGTTACATACAAACAATTCTCTGACTTCTGGAAAGGGCGACGCTCCATCCACTCCAACATAATGAGCAAGACTAACCCCCCCCCCCCCATTTCGAACTTCGCAAACTGCATTTGTTCATTTACTTTTCATGCATGAAAAACAAGATATAATTAAAACCTTTGAAGCCGAGTCCTCATGTATAAAAACGTGTACGTTTTATGCTGAGTCTGCAATCAGGTGCCACGCAGCCGAGCAAAAAAAAAAGTCCAGAGAGTGTCACGCCGCCAGTAAAGCATCCAGTCCCCGCGTAAACATCTTCTGTCCCACGTGTGCATGCTTGGAATCCTTATTGATTCCAAAAGGCCGTCGCCATGGCAAGAGCAGCGCATGCGCGCTGATAACACCAGGCAAGACCGAAAAACAGCCCACACACTGATCAGTGAGACCAGCGCTGCGGCCACTGGCTGATTGCCCTATACGTCAGTCCGACCCTAGCGAGCACTATACAGCGCCAGGAAGCTGTGCAGCACTGGAGAAATATACGTTCTGGGGGTTGAGTCACTCCAATAACGTGTGAATGTGTCAGAATGCATATTTGCAGCAGTGAACGACTCTGGTGATATTTACTTTGGTTTTCTATTTGTGATCCAAGATGAAGAACGCCACCTGGGTGAGTAATTAAAATGTTTATTAGCATGAACGTGCTAATTATAAAAAAAACATGGGTACTGAGAGTAACGGTGCGGCGGGTGGCAGGACGTAGGGAAAAAGCAGCATCCAGAAAATGGGATTGAGAACACTATGGGCGAGAGAGAGCAACAAGGGGCTCAGCGTGCAAGTAGAGAATCACACGGATGAGAGAGCAGCGTAAGGAGGCGGTGAGAGAGTGGTTCACAAACAACAATGCCCATCAAGTATGAGAGGAGGTGAGAAGCGCACAAAGGAGACAGCGGGAAACACATGTATCTGTGGAGTGATGCACCCAAAAAACACGACAGCAGAGGGTAGAAAAGCACTAAGACAAGGCAGTATTACATGAAGGAGGAGAAAAGAAAGCACAGGAGGGAGGAGTTTGAAAAACCATAGACTTGCATGCAGTGCTAAAGCAAAAAGTAGTACTCTAAAAGTGAGCAGTGGAAGACCAGAAGTAAAGAGACTCTGCTCCAGAGGAAGAACAGACAAAATAATGGTAGCTATGGTATAAGAAGCAATCACATCCGAGTGAAAATAATAATTATTAATGGTAAGCAACAGGTAGGCTTTAGGCCCGCTTCAAGATCCGGGTACCTGACAATAGGCATTTTGCTTGAATCAAAAAACAGTCCCCTGAATGTGAGCTTGAGAGGATACAAGTCATCACATTTTAAAGATGGTTAAAAAAAGGTATGCTACAAGGGGAGATACAAATACAAGTACTCTCCTATTTTGTGCTGTCCCTATGCTCCACACATGTCCTTACGTGGATAGTTCACTTCTTATTTTTTTTTTATTCAACTTTTTTTATTATTAAAAAAAAGAAGTTTACAAATATAGTACAGTGCAGTACAGTAGCAAATGCAGGGGCACATACAGATCGGTTGTTGGGGTATCGTGGTTGACTGGCAGCGATTGGATTTGTTCCTGATGCCAGTGATCTTCGTATCTGTAGGACCCAAGAGTGAAGAGGAGAAGAGAAGAGGAAAGGAAGGGGGGGGCAGGTCTCCGGTCATTTGCTGCTGACTCTGGCGTGCCCTTGTGTTGATGTTTCGCTTGTTGTCAGTCTAGGGGGGTTTGTTCTGACCTAGATGTTTGTCTAGGGTGGCCCACATCTCGTTCCTAGCTGCTGCTGACTCTGGCGTGCCCTTGTGTTGGTGATGTGTCATTCTCTACGGCGCCCGCTGTAGCCAGCCGGGCAGGTGTCCAGAACAGTCTGTGTAGTAGCCAGAACTTTGTTTGTGCTAGTTGCGGGGAGACTTTATGTTCACTCCTTATTGTGTTTTCATATCCCTAAACTTAGACTCTAAAGAAAATTACTAGATACTAGAATAAAATTACTCCAGGTGCCTTCTCCTCGGGATTTGACTTTACACTCACAGACTCTGACAAAGATAAAGTTTTATCTGGCAATCACTCAGCTGTCAACGCTGCCTTTAAGAAGAGTGTCCCTATAAAATCCTGCTCCAGGCCTAACCATGAAACACACGCTCCCTGGTACTATTTAGAGCTGCGCAATAAAAATACCTTTTGTAAACAAAGTATCATCAAAATATAAAAGACCTATATCTCTTACATAATTAATCATGCAGGAAACTCCTCGCACATTCTTTTTAAAGTTCTTAATTCCTTCATTAACCCACGAGCCTGTTCTTCTAAGATTGTGACTTTACAGTCTTTTTGTGATTCCCTTGCGAATCATTCTGAAGAAAAACTTAATCAGATTTATCCGAATTTTCCTAATTTAACTGAGCAAGACAATGAGGAGCTCAAGATTTGTTCTCCGTCCTTCACCAATAGTCCCATTTTAAACAAATTCAAGCCATTGCGGACAGAGATTGTGCAGAAAGCCTTAGTAACGGCTACATCAGGGTCCTCCTGTGATATTTGTCCATCTGTATGCGTACCGCACAATCCCTTCAGCTTGCCCTAGCCATTTACTCATTCTTTAACCTATCAACCTCCTCGGGCATAAATCCCTCGGCTTGGAAAGCAGCACTAGTCACCCTAGTCAAAAAAAGCCTAATTTGCCTCCCGTGGATCTTACCAACTACAGACCCTTTCCTCTTCTTCCGTTATTGGGCAAACTGTTGGCGAGTCGCATCAATATCCAACATATGGAATACCTTGAAACAAATGTGCTGCTGGACTCTTCACATTCGGGCTATAGATCCTGGTACAACACCGAGACCACTTTGGTTGCGGTGACCGACCACATCAGATCTTCTCTTGACAACAACGTCCCCATACTTCTTGTGCTGTTGGACCGCTCAGCAGCATTCGTCACTGTTTCTCACTCTAGAGCACGGGTACTCATAGTACGGCCCGCGGGCCGGCAGCGGCCCGGCAAGCCTTCCGTGGCAGCCAGCGGACCATGAGACATCGCCCGTGTTTTCAAAGAGTGCAAACACTCTGCTGCTCTGTGGGGGCCGGGCTGTTCATTCCAGCGAGGCCAGAGTGGAGCTGCAGGGGCGCTAAGAGGAGGTGAAATACAGCAAAGCCCCATTCACATGCAAATGGTCTTTTTAAAGACCTGTGGGGCTGTGTGTGTGTGCGCTGGGGAAGCAGGCTGGGGAAGCTGTCTCAGCCCCGAGACACACCGGCAGGGTGAGATGAGGGACAGACAGAATGAGGTAAAGGGAGAGAAGACAGAGACAGAGGTAGAGGGAGGGAAAGGGAGACCGAGAAATGGAGAGAGAGAAACGGAGACAGACAGAGGGAGGAGGGCGACAGAAGGCGGAGGGTGAGAGAGGGAGACTGAGTGAGGGAAGGGGAGGGAGTGAGGGAGGAGGTAAGGGAGGGGGTGAGTGAAGGGGAGTGAGGGAGGGAGTGAGGGAAGGGACGGGACGGGAGGGAGTGAGGGAAGGGGATTGAGTGAGGGAGTGAGGGAGGGGGTGACGTAAGGGGAGTGAGGGAGGAAGTGAGGGAAGGGGAGTGAGTGAGGGAGGGGGTGAGGGAGGAAGTGAGGGAAGGGACGGGAGGGAGGAAGGGAGTGAGGGAAGGGGAGTGAGGGAAGGGGAGTAAGGGAAGGGGAGTAAGGGAAGGAGAGGGGGTGAGGGTGTGGGAAGGGGAGTGAGGGTGAGGGTGAGGGAAGGGGATTGAGGGAGGGGGGAGGAGAGTGAGAGGAGGGGAGTGAGGGAAGAGGGTGAGGAGTAGGGGAGTGAGGGAAGGGGAGTGGGGGAAGGGGAAGGGGAGTGAGGGAAGGAAGGGGAGTGAGGGAAGGAAGTAAGGGAAGGGAGTGGGAGGGAGTGAGGGAGCGAGTGAGGGAAGGGAGTGAGGTGAGCGGGTGAGGGAGGGGGTGAGGGGAGTGAGGGAGGGAGAGAGGGAAGGGAGTGAGGGGAGGGGAGTGAGGGGAGGGGAGTAAGGGATGGGGAGGGAGTGAGGGTGAGGGAAGGGGAATGAGGGAGGGAGAGGGTGAATAGGGGGAAGGGGAGTGAGGGGGGGGAGGGGAGTGAGGGGAGTGAGGGAAGGGGTGATGGAGTGAGGGAAGGGAGTGAGGGAAGGGAGTAAGGGAAGGGGAGGGAGTGAGGGAGGGGTGAGGGAAGGGAAGGGAGGGAGTGAGTGAAGGGGAGGAAGGAAGTGAGGGAAGGGAGTGAGGGGAGGGAGTGAGGGAAGGGACAGGAGGGGGTGAGGGAAGGGACGGGAGGGGGTGAGGGAAGGGACGGGAGGGGGTGAGGGAAGGGGAGGGAGGGAAGGAGAGAGGGAAGGGATGAGGGGAGGGGAGTGAGGGAAGGGATGAGGGGAGGGGAGTGAGGGAAGGGGAGGTGAGGGGAGGGGAGTGAGGGAAGGGGAGTAAGGGATGGGGAGGGAGTGAGGGTGAAGGAAGGGGAGTGAGGGAGGGGAGTGAGGAAAGGGGGTGAGGGAGTAAGGGAAGGAAGTGAGGGAAGGGAGTGAGGGAAGGAGAGGGAGTAAGGGAGGGGTGAGGGAAGGGAAGGGAGGGAGTGAGGGAGTGAGGGAAGGGGAGGGAGGCAGGGAAGGGAGTGAGGGAAGGGAGTGAGGGAAGGGAAGGGATTGTGGGAGGGGATTGAGGGAAGGGGAGTGAGGGAAGGGGAGGAAGGGGAGTGTCGGAAGGGGAGTGAGGGGAGGGGAGTGAGGGGAGGGGAATGAGAGGAGGGAGTGAGGGAAGGGGAATGATGCGAGGGAGTGAGTGAGGGAAGAGGAGTGATGGAGTGAAGGAAGGGGAGTGAGGGAGGGAAGGGGAGTGAGTGAGGGGAGTGAGGAAAGGGGAGTGAGGGAGTGAAGGGGAGTGAGGGAAGGGGAGTGAGGGAAGGGGAGTGAGGGAAGGGGAATGAGGGAAGGGGAGCGAGGGAAGGGGAGTGAGGGAGGAAGGGAGTGAGGGAGGAAGGGAGTGAGGGAAGAGGAGTGATGGAGTGAATGAAGAGGAGTGATGGAGTGAAGGAAGGGGAGTGAGGGAGGGAAGGGGAGTGAGGGAGGAAAGGGGAGTGAGGGAGGAAAGGGGAGTGAGGGAGGAAAGGGGAGTGAGGGAGGAATGGGGAGTGAGGGAGGGGAGTGAGGGAAGGGGAGTGAGGGAGGGGAGTGAGGGAAGGGGAGTAGGGAAGGGGAGTGAGGGAAGGGGAGTAGGGAAGGGGAGTAGGGAAGGGGAGTGAGGGAAGGGGAGTGAGGGAGTGAAGGGGAGTGTGGGAGGGAGAGAGGGAAGGGGAGAGATGGAAGGGGAGTGAGGGAGGGTGAGAGGGAACATGAGGGAGTGAAGGTGAGGTAAGGGGAGTGAGGGAGGGAGAGGGGGAATAGGGGGAAGAGGAGTGAGGGGAAGGGGAGTGAGGGTGAGGGAGGGAAGGAGAGGGTAGGGAGGAAGGGAGAGGGGGGTAGAGGGAGGGAGAAGGAAAGAGGGAGGGAGAGGAAAGGAGAGAGGGAGACGGAGTGAGACAGTCAGAATGAGGGAGAGATAGGGAGAGAGAGAGGGAGTGAGAGGGAGTGAGACAGTCAGAGTGAGTGAGACAGAGGGATACCGGGGAGGGAGAGAGGGATGGAAGGAGGGAGGCAGAGAGAGAGAGAGAGATGTAGGGAGGGAGAGATAGAGAGAGAGAGAGAGAGATAGAGAGAGAGAGAGAGAGAGAGAGAGAGAGAGAGAAAGAGAGAGAGAGAAAGAAAGAGAGAGAGAGAGAGAGAGAGAGAGAGAGAGAGAAAGAGAGAGAGAGAGAGAGAAAGAAAGAGAGAGAGAGAGAGATGTGTATGCCGGGTCTGGTAGCTCAGTGAACAAAGGCATCTGTTGCCGGGACATGTGTTCAACCTCATGGTCACAGTTTTTTTGTTGCTCTAGCCGCACCCCCTCCCCCACTGACCCCGCCCCCACCAGTGCGGCCCTCGGACACAAACCACACTGTAAATTTGGCCCTGAGAGAAAGTTTGTGAGTACCCAAGCTCTAGAGTGTAGCTAAGAATACAGGTGGCATTATTGTGCCTCAAGGACTTTTAAACTGATCCAACTCATACTATTTTTTTGGGCGCCTATAAATGATGTACCGTGAAAGTGGATGAGGGGTGCCACACAGCTCTTGTCTAAGCCCCACTCTTTTCAACTAGATAACCTAAAAGATTTGCAATTTACCTCTGTCATATGCTGATGACACGCAGCAGTTATTTACTCTGAATCAAGATCTAAAGAATGTTAAAGGTCGGTTCTCAGCAGGTTGATACCTATTGTATCTTGGGTGACAGCGAATTGTCTCCAACTGGATACCAACAAAACTGAAACCATGCTGTTGGTAAGGCCCAGCAGCTTTAGACACACGAATGGTGCCTTCTACACTTGGCACAGCCTACCTCCAAACTGGTTGCAGGAAATGTAGGCATCTGCCTTGACCAAGCACTTACCATGAAAGAACAGGTCACAGCCACTACAGTTCGTGCTTTCATATGTTACGGCTGTTGCAGAGAGTCTTCCCCCTTCTTTCACATAGGGTGAGGAAAACACTTGTCCAGACACTTGTCATCAGTTTATAGACTATTGTATTACTTTATTGGCTTCCATAAAGGAGACTGCTGTTAGCATTCTGCAAGTCATTCAAAACATGGCAGCACGTCTCACTCGTAATATTCTAGCCAGGATTGCATCTACCACTACTCTCCGCTCGCTTCTATGGCTACCGATTCGCATCAGAATCATCTTCTAGGTTTGCTGCCTGACTCACAAGTCCTTGCATGGCAATGCGCTTAGCTAACTCTCTGCAAAACCTATTCACTATCCTCCTGGCAGAATTTTGAGATCTAGGGAGAAAGCACTGCTGGCAGTTCTACGTGCCGCGAAATCTCGCTCGGAGGCAGATCCTACTCTCACCTGGCTCCCCGTTTGTTAAACTAGCTCCCACTGCAAAAACACCAATGCACAAAGATCATTTCAAATTTTGGAAAATTCACAAAACTGCATTATTTCAGGCCTAATCAGTCTACTCTACTTATTTTGCAGTGTTGCACCGAGCTATTGGCATTGTAAATGACAATGCTTTTTATTTTTGTGTCAGAAAACCTGCCAAGGACAAAATGCCTTTTTACACACTGCTTACAGGTATACAAATGCACAGAGACACACAAGCACCCTTGCATACTGACCAACAGAGATACATGCACAGAGACACACAAGCACCCTTGCACACGGACCAACAAACATACATGCGTACAGACACACAACACCCTTTCACACGGACCAATAAACGAGCAAGCACACAGGGCAGGGCAACCATTTAACGTTTGATGCCACATTTAAAGTGACATGTGTGTCCAAATATGTGTCCATTTCCTGCAGAAAAGGTGTTGAGGTCGTTGGTTTATTCACCCAATTGTTGTGTCAGTAACTTCCTTTTCTGCCTCCAGGCATGAAATCATCCAGTTGCAAAACTCTTAATGAGAGTTATAAATAATGTGACAAGGGCCCATTACCCTGACTAACTGCACGCCATGAGTCTATATAATTTCACACCGAGATGCCAAACGAGAATGGTTCAATTCACTTTATGTACTGCACAGTAATCTGGCTCATTTAAGAAATGAATAGGCCACGTGAGCTACCTTCGGCTTTGTTAAAAAAAACGGTATTTCTAGTTCCAAAATACTGCCATGCTGCAATGCAACCCAGACGGTACTCGGGTTTACCCTTTACTTACTTTCACTATTGCTTCTCCAAGGACGCCACTGTACAGAGTAGGGATGCAGCCAGGCCTACAGCTGAACTACAGACTGGGCGACCCTCGCCCGAGTGCAATGCACTTTTTAGGTCTCGCCTGGTCAGCGCTTACGCCGTCTCTTTGAGACATGCTGTATTCATGTATTGGACTTTAACCCACATCATTTTTCCCGCCTATCTTTTCAATTGGCTCCTGCTACTATTCTTTGCAAATGGTGACTTTTGATTGGTGAAAAGGCTTAGTAGTCCTTCTTTTGTACCACCTTTTCTCCTGTTGTCACCTCCCACGAGTACTGCCTGTGTTACATATGTTGTTACTCAGGGTGCTTTAATTACAGTCTGCAAGCACTATTCTCTTAAATGACAGCAGGCAGCACGTGCTCGCAGCTTTTTTTTATGTGTTTGTTTGCTAGTTGAGGGAGGTGGTCTATCTGGTTCTTATCTTGTCACATTCTTTCGGATATGTCTGCGCTGGCTTCACTTGTTTCACGGGAAAGCGGTCCCTTTCGCCATGCTTTTGTTCCAGAAGAGACGTGATGTAGGATTACAAGAAACTATTACACACAACTTTCACTTCTGAAAATGAGTTCCGCATCTGCCTTTTTATTTGCCTTGAGGAGCCTTGCTTCCCTGCCGCCTGGACATATTCAGAATAGCATTGCTTGCTGTGGCGCAACCCCTCACAGCTGGTTATGTGTGAGTTGCGGGATGCCTTTTTTTCTTTGCTGGAAGGAGTCTTGCTTCCCTGCAGCCTGGGCATTTCAGAATAGCATCGCTGTTCATCCGGTTATCCCTCGCAGCTTGTTGGTGTGTTTGTTTGTGAGTTGTGGGGTGCCATTCTATTTGCCAGGAGGAGCCCTGCTATCCTGCGGCCTGGAAACTGCAGGATTACAAGAAACTATTTACATATGATTTTCACTTCTAAAAATGATGGCTTTCGCATCTGCCTCTCTATTTACCTGAAGGAGCCTCGCTTCCTTGCAGCCTAGATATTTCAGAATAGCATCGCTTTCCGTCATATCAGCAGAATTCATAGGAGCAACTGAGGCTTAATAATCGTGTTTGTTAAAAAAAACCTTCATTCAGTCACAGTAGGTGGGGCATGTGAAAATTCTATCTATTCATTCTATCAGGAGATTTTGTATTTTAGCAGCACAAGGAACTGAAGCAATACTCGATTGGTGCTCTCGATTGTGGATTGGCATACTAAATAAATAAAAATGTCTGCTGCAGCATGGCACAAACATACCATTGCATGCTGACACAGGCATGCTTATCATTAAGCTATGCAAATACAAGCAGATGATGGACGGAGTGCTGAAACCCTGCGCCCTCCGGCATTTTCCGGAAAACAAGCTACTGCGGAAACGGAAACTAATTTCCCCCTCGCCCTTGGACTCAAATAACTCTGAATAACCGATCAAACCATTTGAAAACGGGGTCCAACCCGGTCCTGTCTTATTTTCTGATTTACTTACTTGCGCGATCTGATATAAGCACGCAACTTATATGCCCATAGGCTAAAAGAGGCTTATAATCTTTAAAGGCAATTATTTGTTTGTCCTGATGATGGACCCCATCATTTAATAAGGGGGTCCGAAACGTCGTCGACCTACTGTGTACCATATACCTGTGGAAATGATTGTTTATACAATACTGTGTGATGGTACCTACAAGAAATTCTCTGTGTAAAATTGAAATTTTCAGAGATTGTTTTTGCCTTGCAAGCCCTTTATGTATGTCCTTGTCTGTATATTTGTGTGGCTGGGTACAGGCTTGTGCCCCCCGTGTGTGAATTGGTTAAGGTTTTACTGTTCTGTATATACCTTGATTTAAATATAAATTTAGAGGACCACTGTCCGGCTGGGCATGTCTTCTACAATATAGAGCTGACTGAGTCTATATTTATTCTGCTTTTATGTACTTCCCTGCCAGGGACCACTGTTGTTTCTTTATAATTGAGCTCCCCGAGGTCCCTCGCTGATACTAATTGGGGTCCCCTTGTTGTTTAAATAGCGATTGTGGATTGGCATACTAAATAAATAAATATGTCTGCTGCAGCATGGCACAAACATACCATTGCATGCTGACACAGGCATGCTTATCATTAAGCTATGCAAATACAAGCAGATGATGGACGGAGTGCTGAAACTTTTCACACACTCGCCCCAGTCATAGATTTGGGTTGAATCCATCATCATTCTTTTGCTTACTTTGGCACCCGAGTGTAGACCCAGCCATGTGCAAATCAGTCTGACCCTGTGCCTCATGGGAACAGTCCAGACCTACCTGACAAGCCAGGTCTTCCGTGGACCGGAAACAAGCATCCTGGGACCTGTTTCAGGCTAACACTTTTCTTCAGCTAGGGTAGCTTAAATCCAGTGTCAAAGTGAGCAAGGGACCCACATCTAGGCATTCCCTGCCAGCTAAGGGCGAATAAAGCAAACACTAGTAGATGATTGACGGAGCGCTGAAACTTTTCAGACACTCACCCCATGTCACATATCTGGGCTGTTTCCATCATCGTTCTTTAGCTCACTTAGCACCCCAGTTCAGACCCAGCTATATGTAAATCAGTCTCGACCTTGTGCCTCATGGGTACAGCCCAGCACAAACTCCCAAGCCAGGACATCCCTGGACCAGAAACAACCGGAAACAAGCATCCTGGGACCGGTTATGGGGTAACACCTATCATCAGCCAGGCTAGCTTGACTCCAGTGGCAAACTGAGCAAGGGTCCCACGTCTGGGCATACCCTGCCAACTTAGAGCAAACAAAGCAAACAGAAGCAAATGATGGACGGAGCGTGTACATTTTTCACTCACCCCTATTCAGATCTAGGTTGAATCCATCATCTTTCTTTAGCTAACTTCGCCACCCCAGTTCAGACCCTGCTATATGCAAATCAGTCTTTACCTTGTGCTTCATGGGAGCAGTCCAGTCCGAACTGCCAAGCCAGGTCTTACCTGGACTGGAAACAAGCATCCTGGGACTGGTTTCGAGGTAACACCCCTAATCAGCCATGCTAGCTTGAATCCAGTGGCAAAGTGAGTAAGCGACTTATGTCTGGGTATACCCTGCTAACTTTGGGCGAACAAAGAAAACACATTATAGCAACAACAGATTCGCCAAGATGTAAAGCTATAGTTAAACTGAGGAATATGCGAAAACTGTGACTAGCTTAACCCAACTCTGCTGCCTCCTCCTCCTCTGGCCTTACTGAGGCAGTGGGACCCTTCAGGAGGGCAGCAGCATTCACCATAGTTCCTGTGTGGCTGTGGGCAGCAGGGGGGAACACTTACTCAAAAGGCCCCCGCAAGAAATTTGATCTGGGGGCTCCACATAATGTTGCCTGTAATCCCAGCATCTCTCCTTTCCCAAGCTGTGTGATCCTGGGGATTTCTCATCCCATCCCTCCATGTACTTCTGTCCCATACAGTAAACCAAACCATGTGAGCGCCTAGAAACAGTCAGAAAGGCATTGCTATGTGGTTTAAAAAATCTGAGTATTTACCTGAATCAACAAAGAGGTCTTTAACCAGACACGTCTCAAAGGAAGCCGTGTTTGCGATTCCACTCCTGGTAAGTCCGGGCACACATGACAGCATGAACTTATGCTTTTAGCAGCTACGCTTTAGAATCTTAATGCTCCTGTGCACGCGGGAGGAGGAGGGGGCGGGGGGGGGGGGGGGTGGGGCGGGCGAGTGGGAAGCTCGGGCGCGTGCCTGACAATGAACACTTCTGCAGTGCGCATCTGGCTGAATTTCCTTTTGGCTCTGAATATGGATTGATGTATTATAGAGCTACGCGCCTCCGTGACCACTTCACAGCGCTAGTGAGAACCAGGGATACAGAAGAGCAGAACTGATGCCACGGCACTAGAGTGTCCACTTGGATGCATGGACCCCGCATGGGTTTAGGGTCACACCTTAGCCTTAGACAGTGGCATTCGGCAGGGCCGTTTCTACCATTAGGCAGGGCTAGACGGCCGCCTAGGGTGGCAAAAGGGCTAGGGTGGCAAAAGGGGGACACATTTTCCCATACCTGACGGGGGGCTGCTCTTTGGGTGCATTTAAGCCCCCTGTGCGCACGGGCAACTGCCTGTTAAAACACAGCACCATAAAAAGGTGAACAAAAAAATCCACACGTTTTCATCATTTTGGAGAGGCATTAGAGCCTGGCATCTGTATACGGTGCTATTCTGCTCCGTGGACACCTTTCGACATTATAGTCTCAAAATTGTATTACCAGAATCTACAGTTGCAATAAAGTGAACACTTCCTAATCGTCACAGAGCCTATTATTTGATCGTCACTCAGCAGAGGTCGCTCTGCCGAGCCTTTGGCGCCCTGCCGCGTTTCTATGCTCACCCTTCATAAAATGGAGCTGCCAGGGGCGTAACACAGGCCCCCGCAGCCCACGCATTGCGGGGGGGCCTCTGCGCTCCAGGGGCCCCCTGCGCTCCAGGCCCTCCTCACTCAGCAAGCCTCTGCCCTCTACATCATGAACTAAAATGGTGCACACATCCGGCATCCTTTTAATAAATTAAATGGTGCTGACGTGTTGTAGCTCTGACATCAGAGTGACCTTGCTGCTCGCCAGAAAAGGGAACTTCAACAGGTTTGTGTTTGAGCCGAAATCTACGTGCACCCATTTCTTCCTGTGCGCATTTTACTCACACTGCGTTCTTGATGAATACAAAAGTGCCAGTCTTTTCGTAACATTCTTCCTATCTGTCTCAGAGCTCCAGGGGCCCCCTGAGAACAGTACCTTGGACTGAAAGCCTCTCACTGATTCCAGAGGGGGGGCCCTCCATGTACTTTGCAGGGGGGCCCCCTCAACTTTCGTTACGCCACTGGGAGCTGCTGAGCGAAAAAGGGGCCCCGTTAAAATAACCATTTCAAAACTCGTTTTTTTATCAACAAATATCACCTTAACGTAACAGAAATTACTGGTGTTCATTGCATCAAGCCTGAGGGGATGAATAAAAGCCGAGATTACTGGTGCTTATTTTATCGAGCTGGAGAGGATGAATGGTTGAGTTAATCTGACCAAACCAGGCTTCAAACCTACGACCTTTTGCAGTCTGCAGGGAGGCTCTTCTTCATATCCTTCTGCAACATGTGCATTGACCCATCAAGCTATTTAAAGTTTTTTTTAAAACACCATCAGAATTCAAAATGCAGCTCGCTCGCTAGGACTCAAAACCATAGAACAATAGTTTTTTAGGGTTTTATCAACGTTTTGGACTTTTGATGGGAAATGCGGATCGCGGTGGCTTTTCTGTTTAGTCAGCAACGTCCGGTTTTGAATACAGAATTTAAGCGAATGTGCGGTTACAACTAACATGCCAACTTCATATATTAATTATTTGAACTTTAAAAATGCCATCCAGCATAAAAATCAGTTATTAGGATCACAGTACAGGGGAAGACATCCTAATCAGCATGGTGTAGAATATGAGGCGATAGAATATTTTGACATAAATACGAAGCTAAATATACATAACGTTTGGAAATACTTTCTGTAAACTGGTCGATTGCGGATTTAAAGGAACGACAAAAATAACGTCAATCGAAGCGTTATTTCTATTTACAATAGCTTTGTTTATTGTCTGAGGGCTGTTACAGCCTCGTTACTGCTCTAAAATGCAGCAAAAATCACTTCCGCTGTGAAGTCCGAAATAACTTCAACAACCAATGTACTTACGAACCAGCACTTGGTAGAACAACCCGTGGCCTGAGGCATTCGAGTGTTGCATTTGCTATACTTAACTTGTGTTGGGATCAGTGGTATCGCGCCATGCGGGACACCTTCATCCACTCATTACTTTTTTTTTGGGGGGGGGGGGGGGGGGGGGGGGGGGGGGGAAATTTTTCTGGTTGTAGTTTCATAGTGTACGTTTACACGGGTAAATAAAAAGCGCAAGTTACCGAATACATCGGGCAGTGGCAGAACAGACTGTAATAGATGAAGGTGTCACTCATGGCATTGGCCACGTTTATGACGTTTTATGTAACAGCAGGTTTTAAGTTCAAGTTCAGGAATTTATATAGCGCACTACTTACCCAGAGGGTCTCAAGGCGCTTGGGGAGGGGGTTCATTATTTGTCGAATAGCCAGGTTTTAAGTTCTTTTCTGAAGGAGATGTGGTTTTGTGTAAGGCGGAGGTGAGTGGGGAGTGAGTTCCAGGTCTTGGCCGCCAAGTAGGAGAAAGACCTACCTCCCATGGTGGATCTTTGGATACGCGGAACTGCGGCGAGGGCTTGATTGGAGGATCTCAGTTGTCGGGTGGGTGTGTAGAAGGATAGTCGAGTGTTGAGGCATTCGGGACCTAGTTTGTAGAGGGCCTTGTGTGCGTGGGTGAGGAGACAGAATGTTATTCTCTTGTTGACGGGGAGCCAGTGGAGGTCTTTCAGGTGGCCGGTAATGTGATCTTGGCGAGGGATGTCCAAAATGAGTCTCGCTGATGCGTTTTGGATGCGTTGACGCTTGAATTATTTGTTATGTTATGTTATGTTAATAACATTTGTATAGCGCACAGATGCCCCAGCAAAGGGGCGTCCCGGCGCTTCTGGAAGGGAAACCAGACACAACACAGCAAAAACGATGGAAAAGGCACACAAGGCAGAGTCCTAAAAAGGATGGGAAAACATGTACGTTTTAATAGCTTTCCTGAAATCCAAGAGCTCATCAATTTCGCGGATGTGAGACGGTAGAGAATTCCACAGCTTAGCAGCCAGGACTTGGAAGGAGCGTCCTCCCGCTCTACACAATCTAAATCGCGGAACTACAGCCAGGTTTTGGCCCATAGATCTCAAAGGGCGCAGAGGAACATAAGGCTTCAGAAGATTGCCAAGAATCGGGGGGGGAAGCCATCTTGAGAATCTTAAATGACAAGGATAGTGCCTTAAACTGAATCCTCTGTGCCACCGGCAACCAATGAAGAGAGCGGATAGTACTCTCGGCTGCGCAAAACCTTGGTAGCCCAACTAGGGCTCTCACGGCAGCGTTCTGGATACGTTGTAACCGCGTGATTTCAGCTTGGTTGGCACCTAGGAATAATGCGTTGGTATAATTAAGCCGTGATAGTATCGATGCTTGAATAACCAACTGCCTAGTTGAGGCATCAAAAAATCTTAGGATAGGTCTCAGCCCTCGTAAGATGCCGAAGCAGGTAGCAGCTACTTTTTTAGTACGTCCACAGTAGTTAAGTGCCGGGTCAAGCCACACCCCCAAGTTCTTTACCTCAGTCACTGGGATTGGGGTTGCACCCAGCTCTGGGGGCCACCATTTGTCATCCCAAAGATTCGCTTGCTTACCCACTATCATGACCTCCGTTTTTTTAGCATTAAGCTGGAGACAGTTGGTGTTCATCCAGCCAGCCACTGCCAGGAGTCCTTCCCGTAATCTGGGAGCATCACAGTCTGAGTCCCCACTTAGAGTGACCACCAGCTGCGTGTCGTCAGCGTATGAGGCCATGGTCAGACCCCAATGATTGACGACATCAGCCAGCGGCCTCACATAAAGATTAAATAATGTGGGGCTCAGGGAAGAGCCCTGAGGCACACCCAGAACCAGAGGACAGAGTTTGGACTCAAACGGTGGAGTGGCAACCTTGAAGGTCCGATCAGATAGGAAGGAGCGATACCAGTCGAGAGCAGTGCCCTCAACCCCTGCCTCTCGTTGACGTTGAAGTAGAATTCTGTGCGAAACCGTGTCAAACGTGGCACTTAGGTCGAGTAGTATCAGTGCCGTAGTCTGACTGGAATCTAGCACAGAACGAAGTTGTTCCATCATAGAGAGCAGGGCAGTTTCTGTGCTGTGGCTCGCACGGAACTCGTTCTGGGAAGGGTCCAATATGCACTCCCTATCAAAGTGCTTAGTCAGCACACCATTCACATGGGCTTCCGCAATTTTCGCGGCCCAGGGAAGGAGAGAGATAGGGCGATAGCTCTCAAGTTGTAGGGGATCCAGGGTGGTATTTTTGAGTATTGGTGTTACAACAGCCTGTTTCCACTTCGTCGGGACAATGCCCGAAGTTAGGGAGAGTTTAATAAGGTGGCATATTGGAGGGAGGCAGGTAGCAGCTAATTCTCTGAACTGGGCAGGCTTCAGTGGGTCCTCTGGAGAGCCTGACTTAATGTTAGTAACCAGTTTATGGAATGCTTCCAACGACAGGTTAGGCAATGAAGATAAGGCCTCACCTATGAAAGGTGTAGCACAAGAGGGCTCCTCTCCCTGATTGGTGGTGGGAAAGGTATGATAGATGGTTTGAACCTTTTCTCTGAAGAAGGCTGCAAGATTTTCGCAGTGGTCCACAGAACATACTTCTACTGCAGTGGCTCTTTTCGCCATCAGGTCCTTGAGTACTTGAAAAATTAGCTTGGACGGGTTGGAGCTGTTTCTGAATTCCTGGGCATAATAGGCCGCTTGGCAGCTCTGTGTTATGCGTTAAAGCCTAAACAGTATGGTATTATACCTTCTTTTATATCTAATGCATTTATTCTTCTAGCCTGGATGCCAGGGGGACAGAGTGATGGTAGTAAAAGGGAGGGGGCGACATTTTTCAATTCTCGCCTAGGGCGGAAAAACACCTACAAAGGCATTTAGGGATTTGAACCTCAGATTTCCCAACTAATAAAGAAGTGGCCGGGTGGGTGAGATGACCAGGTTTCGAGGTGGTCTCTTGCCATGACGAACTGGGCCAGTACCGATCTGAATTAGGTGGAGCTTTGGGGCAGAGTTAGAGTTTGGTGGATAGATAGTTTGTTGCTATCGCAAAGGAGTACCCTATCCACCAAAATCAATGTCCACCCACTAGAAGATTCTGAGTTGTGCGCACTGAAGGTTTTATGCAGATGGAGTACAATTTACTTAGTTGGTGTAAAACTTTAACTGACCATCAGAAGGAGTAGGTGCGGTCGGAAGTTAGTTAACTGACTGGCCGCCCTATTTAGAGTGGACGCTCAGAAGTTTTCTAATTTTTCTTATTTTTACTGTCCCTCATTCCAGGCAAATATGAAGGTAAATAAAAAAAATTGAAAAATATTAAATTACTCCCACATCATAAGATAACGTTTCCATGGTGGGGGGGAAGTGGGGGGTGGGGGTAAAACATTTTTTATTCTTTAGAAACAAATTCCAGCTTTGGAAGTTTATACAAAATTAAATACTTGGTAAAAGTTTAATGACCAGCTGGATGGAACTGACCATCAAACTTTTCTTACATTGGCAGGTACCACAATAACGATGGAACCTGCCATGGTGGTGACAGTCCATGGGGCTTTTGGACACCTCTAAATTTGGTGGGCAGAGTAAAGGCAGTAAAGTCATCTGCCAATTTGTCTGCCTTTACTCTGTACAACGCTAAATGAATAGTGGGCAAAAAAACACACGTTTTGGTATTCTGCCCCAAGGAATTGACAGAGGTTTGAATACTTGCAAGCATTCGTCCCATCACTTTATGGGTTTTTGATAGCTAGTCGTACGCCTGGAAAGACTGGTGCAGCTATCCAAGCCTACTGCTGATGAATTCTAAAAAGTAGTACATTGGTATCCATTTAAAGAGTACTTTTATCAGTGTAGATTAGCGACTTTTTGGCAAACCTGTCTTTATATATATTTAAGATCCTGATCCAAAAAACAAACAAGTAAAAACCTCTTAGTGAAATTAGGATCACAGGAAATCCGGCACAGACATAGCAGACCCAACTCAGCTCTCCCAAGACCCAACTACCAAGGCAAGAATCTATTTATCTGGGGGCTGTCACACATCAAGCGTCTCCCTGAAGCTACTTCCATTCCTGGGTGTAGCTTGTGGCCTCTTCCGTGATGCTGCTGGTGTTTAGTCAAACATTGATTGGATTACTGCTAATATTTCTTTAGTGAGTCGAACATTAGAGAGGTTCCTTTTGGAGTCGTGGGCTGAGAATAAGGCGTAAGTAGGAGTAAACAGACACGACCTGATTCACAAAGGTAAACATACACTTTAGTGCAAGTTTACTAACTATTGCAATTCACAAACAAATGTATAAGAAGAATCTTTACATCATGGAGTCTCTGCACTCATGGCGGGTACTTCGCACATAAAAAGATCCGTAGTCGTAGCGATACTGCGCATAAAATTCCTTTGTGAACTGCAAAGGATCATATACTGTTATGTAAGAATACCTTTGTGAATCAGGCCCACAGTAAATCTCAAACCTAACGGAGAGGTGGCCTGACAGCTAGAGCGCTCATTCTCGAAGCTGGGGAACTGGGTTCAAGTATCGGCAGGGACGCTTAATCCCCTGTGATCCATGTGTCCATCAGTAATCACGAAACTGGTGCTCGAGTAAAGTGCTCTGATACCTTTGGATTGAGCTATATAAAAACCAGGAAAAAATATTTTATATATATTTTATATATATATATATATATATATATATATATATATATATTTGCAACACACTCCTAGAAATCGGCTCGAGGATAAAAACGGCCAGCACTCCAGTGTCGGTGTTCTTAGTTCATTTTATTTCCAAACCTCCCAGCACCCTCGACAGACGCGTTTCGCACAGGGCTTCGTCAGTGTCATATATATATATATATATATATATATATATATATATATATATATATATATATATATATATATATATATATATATTACCTACTGGCGATAGCCAGTAGGTATATATAGTTAGGATTGTTTTCCATAGGAAATCCGCAACATTCTATTGGGAATAACTTTGGCCCTGGTTGATGAATCTTCGCAAATTTCTCAAAGAAGATGGCTCGCTCCGCTCTGCTCCTTCCCTGAAAATTTGGGGGGGATTCGTCAAGTGGGGGCTGAGAAAAAAGGGGGGTCCCAAAACGTGTTTTCCCCATAGGACCTTTAGACTCGGCTACAGCCCGAACGGCTGAACGGAATTACTTGAAATTTGGCAAAATGGAAGAGACTGGTTCGCAGATTACGCTTTTCTTTAAATGGTGTAAATCCGTCCAGTATTTGCTGAGAAAATTGCATTTAAATTCAATTATATATCTATAAGCGCGCACGCGTGCGCGCACTGTCCCCGCCTGCCTGCCTGAAATTGGGCCGCCGCGCTGCCCGCGGCGACCCGGAAGTGCTGCGCGGCCGGCTGGAAAATGTCCGCCCCCGCCGCGAGGGGGAAGAAGGATGAATGCGGCTGACTCTGCAGGGCTCCCGTGATGGGAGGGAGCCCTGCCATCGGCAAGAGAAGCGGCTAAGTGCCCACCTCGTTTTTGTCTCCGCCTGCCTGCCTAAAATCGGGCCGCCGCGCTGCCCGCGGCGACCCGGAAGTGCTGGGGCCGGCCGGCCAATCCCAGCGCGGCCGGCCGGGAATGCCCGCCCCGAGGGGAGAAGAAGGAAGACGGCGGCTGACTCTGCAGGGCTCTCGTGCACGGTACCGAGGCCGGAGCTGCTGAGCCAGTGGCGGTTCGTCCAAACCCTCAGGCACGTTTACTTTTATCATTTTTTATGCGGATAAATTTGTATTCGGGTCGCGGGTGGGAGGGGGCCTCGCAGCTGATGGAGCCCTGAGATGCAGAGCCAGGCTCCTGTTCCCGAGCGCCCATCAGACGGAGTCCGCTTCCTGCAGCGCTTTTCTTTGTTCTTTCTTAACTTCTTCCTGTCTCCGCGGGTCTGCTCGCTAAACGGGGGGGTCCGCGCCGGGTGGGAGGGGGCCTCGCAGCTGATGGAGCCCTGAGATGTTCCCGAGCGCCCATCAGACGGGGTCTGCGCCTGTATCTGGATCTGGGGGGTCCCCGAGACACTGCTGGACCCTGGGGACAAGGGTGCGCGTCGGTACCTGGCAGTGTGGGGCACGGAGCTGCTGTCGCATGAACCTTTACCTCTGGGGAAGGTACTGAGTGGGCACATAGCTGCTGTTACATGCACTCTGACCTCTGGAAAAGGTACTTAGGGAGCACGGAGCTGCTGCCCTTTAATTCCCGGCGTGGGGTCTGTTCAGCTGCCTGGTACTGTGGGGGCACGGAGGTGCGGCTCTCAGGTATCCGTCCATGGGTCCGAGACTGTCTGTCTTCTCCTACAATGGACGTGCCTAAAATATCATCAGAAACGTGTCATCCTGAACAAACTGTGCACTTCTCTCAGTGACCCACTGCCTGCTTCTGAAAGGACCTCGGAGGTGACCGTGCGCCTGTAACACCCAGCGCATCCACTCTTGCCCCCCGTATCTGCTCGCTGCCCCCCTCTTGCTTGTACCACCAGTCCTGACCCTGCGCACCGGTCCCTGTGCCTGCACCCTGCTGCTGCTTTCAGGGTTCCCAGGTCCATGAGAGGAGGTCAGCGTCCTTGCTTTCTAGGTCTCTGATCACACCCTTATTAAATCAGGACTACAAGACAATCAAAGCGATGTAAAGCAGAGCGAGCAAAATAAGAAACTGCACAGAAAAAAAGTTCAGGTAAAGAGTAGTAGGGAAGAGAGAAAGACAGAGGGATTAAGAGTAGAAAGAGAATAGTGCTATAAAGTCAAAAGAGCCTCTACAGAGCAAGAGAGGTGAGGTTTACACAGTGATAGAAAAGTGCGAGAAAAAGAGATGGAGAGCTAGTGAGATCTATAAAGAGAGAGTGTGAGAGAGATAGTTGAGGTGGAGAGGGTGAATTGAAATGGAGAAGGTAGTCCTATGAGAGATACGTGTATATATATGAGTGAAAAAGAGAGACAGCATTAGAGGAGGTGATGATGGGAAAAAGGTGCATAGGTGGAGAAATAGCGCTAGCCAGATAGGAGTATAACACTCACCCACCATTTACTACGCACAGTCTTCCTGACATTGTGCAGGCAGTCTGATACTGCTCACCCACCACTCACACAGTCCACCATCCAGCCACCCTTCCATCCAGCCTCCCATCTAGCCACCCATCCAGCCATCATACATCCATCTATTATTCATTCATGCATGCATGCATCCACCCATCCATCCAGCTATCCACCCAACATGCATCCACCCATGCATCCATCCATCCACCCTGCATCCAAACATCATGCATCCACCCAGCATTCATTCATCCACCCACCCACCCATCATGCATTCACCCATCATGCATCCACCCAACAATCATTCATCCATCATGCATCCACCAGCCATCCATCCATCTTCCAGCCAACAATCATGCATCCATCTAACACCCAGCCACCCTCCCACTCACCATTCATGCACCCCATCCATCCACCCACCCATCCATCCATCCATCCTGCATCCATCCATCATTCATGCATCCATTCACCCATCTATCATGCATGCATCCATCCATGCATCCACCCAACAATCATTCATCCATCATGCATCCAACCATCGTTCATGCATCAAAAATCTGATCCCTAGGGCTGCTCAGGTGGTCCCACAAGGATATTAACATATTTAAACGTTATCTGCTAATAGAATTAGCATTTTCAAAACCTTGCAAATTCACTGAAAAAACCATAGGTTTCTGGCCTTATATATATATATAAATTAGCTTTTAAAAAACCAATGAAATTCACTGAAAAAACCATAGGTTATACACTATATATAGTTAGGAATTAGCCTTTAAAAAACCAATGAAATTCACTAAAAAAAACATAGGTTTTAGGCCTTATATAGTTAGGAATTAACATATAAAAAACCATTGAAATTCCTCCTATATAGTTAGCTGGACATTTTATTGACATAAAACCCAATGAAATTCCATATATAGTTAGTTGCAATAACTATATATCGCGCACCCGCAATCCACTGCTGATGATGTCACATATTACATCATTTATGACATGGTCAGTGACATCACTGATGACATCACTGATGACATCTCAAATGACATCACTGATGACATAACTGATGACATCTCAAATGACATCACTGATGACATCATGACACCACAATACCAGTTACTACATATGCACTCACTGATTCCTACGTCTACGCACACATTCACTCATTCACCCATACAATCACTCGTACATACAGTCACTCATTTTTACAACACTGTCATATGCACTCATACACCTATGCAGACACTCACACACTGCCACTCATCCATGGAGTTACTCACACACCTAGTCAGTCCTGTAAAGAATCAATCACACTTCGATTTCCTCATCTATACAGTTAAACACAGAACACCTTACTTTTCCAAACATATACTAACACATACTTACTCTCTTATACAATTACTGATACAAGTACACATTGATCTGCACATAGTCACTCGCCTCCCAGCTAGTTACACACACACTCAGTCTTCCATACAAATACTTGGGCAACCAATCAATAAGCTATATAGCCACTCATATAACACATGCAGCAGCTTGCACAACAACAGACATATTGATGCACACTTTCAGACAGTTTAGTCATTAACCCATGCATTCAGTAAGACACATTCATTCACTCGCTCAGTCAGTCACGCACCTACTAAATCCTTCATCCACACACTTATACATCCACTCATTCTTCAATATGTAAAACATATTTAAACTTTACAGAAACACACAGTCACTGGATGATGTCATCAGTGATGTCACTGACCATGTCATAAATGATGTAATATGTGACATCATCAGCAGTGGATTGCGGGTGCGCGATATATAGTTATTGCAACTAACTATATATGGAATTTCATTGGGTTTTATGTCAATAAAATGTCCAGCTAACTATATAGGAGGAATTTCAATGGTTTTTTATATGTTAATTCCTAACTATATAAGGCCTAAAACCTATGGTTTTTTTAGTATATATATATATATATATATATATATATATATATATATATATATATAATATATATATACATACACACACACACACTCGCTCCACTAGCACCGCACTCACGAACGGGTGCTGTACAGTGGGGGGTGCTCCTGCCAATATTCACGCTGCATGCCTCCTCTCCTCATGCAAAAGACACAGCACTCGCAGGGGAGAGTCAATAGATTTATTTGACCCTCAACGCACCAGACGTTTTTTGACAGTCGCCTTCCTCGATGGTACGAGGGCGCGCCTGAAATGGCCATGTTTTATGTTTACGTGTTACCACATTTCCTGTTATCAACATAAACAAAGGACCAATTCATCTGTAATACTGGTAGCGCCATATTTGAACATCAGAATCAAAATAAAATAAGATAAACAGCACATTGATGAATGAGGAAAACGAAATATCTCGGGATTTGTCCTAAATAAAGGCAATCAATAATCACACACACACATATATATATATACACACATACACACACTCTGTTATTTTTAATCATTTAGATGAATTGGTCACAGTCACCATATCGTGCTCTGAATGGGCACATTTTTCCACGGATCTCAATGTTCTTATACAGAGATACCTAAACATGTTGCCCTGAATGGACTCAAGCACTGCTACCTCATTATCCTATATGGTCCAGTCACCAAAAGTGTAAATCATAATTGTAATTAGTATTAAACACACATGAAACAGGGGGATCATAAATGCAGATGGGCTGCATACTTCATATACTCATCTACCAGATGTTAACCAAATTAGCAAATTAATCTAGGTGAAAAACAATTTTATATTCAAAACACATCAATCTTCATATTCAACATTACTATGTACATTATTTTTTCCAACAGTCAAACACTA
This sequence comes from Lissotriton vulgaris, assembly GCF_964263255.1. Taxonomy (NCBI): domain Eukaryota; kingdom Metazoa; phylum Chordata; class Amphibia; order Caudata; family Salamandridae; genus Lissotriton; species Lissotriton vulgaris. The sequence continues at coordinate 202,800,571 of NC_141688.1, forward strand.
TGGGAAGTAAATATCCTAATCAAATTTCATCTTTGGTTTGTTGGATTTCCTATTGTAGAGTAACTAAAGCTACGGGGATATAGCTCTCTGCCCGAGATGTACTGTCATCTCTTCATTACTATTTAGAACCCCAGGGGTCTTGGTACCTAGATCTACAATGTACCGCGATTCTAGTCTACTTAGCCTCGTTACTCTGCACGCCCCTCTTAAATTCACCGGGACATGAGAATTTGCAAAAAAGGTTAATAAATCACTGTTACTGTTGTGATGTGCTTGGAAATGCCTAGCAATGGGAAATGTTACATCCCGGTATCTTATGGCTTGTGTATGTTGTGAGAAGTTGGCCTGATATGCAGTGCTCACTATTCTAGTGATCACTATGTATCAGTCCAAACAACCCTTATGGTGATTGGTTGTAAGCCTACCGATAGACCAGCTATCCTAGTAGCATGGACAAGAGCAGTCTTCAAGCTAAACTCTAGAGGGCGTGTTAAGCCAGCTGTTATACCATCACATATACCCCTTGAACACCAAGTGAAAGGACACCACACAAGTGTTATGAAAATAAACAGTGTATTTATTTAGATCACAACAGCCCTGTACTCTTTATGAGGACAGGGTACTAAGCACACAACAAAACTCTTACGAAAATACTTTAAGTTGCACAATTTACACAAATGCCCGAGGGGCACAGAAAACCATATACTATGGAAGTGGAATGCGAAATTACTAGCAGGTAAGTACTGGACTAATAGGCTTTGGAATCGCTAGGACTACGTTACTGAACCTGCAGATTACTAGTAGGAGGCCTAGGGGACTCGGGTGCAGAGTGCGCACTCTCACGCGGGATGCGGGAAAAAGTCTATGGAGGCTAGTAAAAGCAAAGTTAGTGTTCTCGGGCGAACCCGATAAGGTAGGTTGAAAACGAAAGTGGATCTGGACCCTTGGATAGTGAGGCTATGCTGGGGCACCGAAATGCCGAAGTTACCTAGCCCAGGGGCTGCGGCTGCATAGGTCTGAAAAGACGTCGGAAACCTTCGTTGACGAACCAGGAGCCTGAAAGAAGGAGTTGCTGGCAGGCGACCAGTGAAGATTGTTCGATGGATCCAAGCCTGGATCGAAGATGGAAGACACCTGTAAGCAGAGGGGACCAAGTCCTGAATGACTAGCCAGTGATCAGATGGGCACCAGGATGGCACCGGATGGAGTCACCTCGACCAGGTGAGTGGGCGACGCTGGGCTCTGCAGTCTCACGGACCAGGATGCGTTGTCGGCGACCAGGATGGAGGTGCGAGCTGTCCCACGATGGTTGATGCTGTTGACGTCGTTGGACCCAGGATTGGGCAACAAGTCTTGACAAATTCAAGCCCACGCGGTGGACCTAAAATGGCGTCTGGAGTGGACCAGGAGGGTCCGGGGTGCTCCTCTTTTGGAAGGGAGCAAGGGCCAGTCTGGAGCAACCAGACTAGCAGTGGTGATGTCGTCGTCGTGAAGGCCACAAGCCGGCGGGCTAGTAGCCAGACAACGCGGTGAGCAGCCAAAAAGCAGAAGGGCCCCACACAGATCTCGTGGATGCTGGGGGGCTGGTCTTCGGTGCTGGAGCTGCTCAGGGTCGGGGCTTCTCGGACCCCAAAGCACTCACCAGATGATCCCTCGGCGGTCGTGCTGGATAGAAGTCGTGCCGTTCTGATGATGGCCGGTCCCTCGAGGTCTCGTCGCACCTACGGTTCTCAGCTTAGCTGTAGAGGTAGGTAGACGTCAGAGGTGCCAGGGAAGCCGGGTCTCGTCGAGCTGGTCAGTCGGATTCCGGAGGAAGGACGTGCAGCAAACCGCAGTGTTCTTAGATGGTGCCTGCGGATGCAGGGTGACTACTCCTTAGCCACAAGGGAGAAATCTTCAGAAGAAGTCGAGAGTTCCTTTCGTAGAAAGTAGTTTCATGATTCAAAGATGATCTAATTTGGAAGGGTCCCCGCTCCTGCCTTTATCCTAAAGAAAGGGGTGGGTTCGCGACTAGGTCCTGCCCTAGGGGTGGGACCAGGAAGGGGGGTGGTTACACCCCTCTCCCATGCCGGACTTTCCCCAGCTCAGGGGCTGGTGTGCCCCTGGAACTGGTTCTAGCCGGCAGATGCGTGGTGAGCACCGGGGTGCCACCTGCAGTCACCTTCCTGTAAAGACCTGCCTACCCAGGATACACAAAACCCTGTCTGGGACGGTGCTAGCACCGCCCCGGACAGGAAACCCTTTGTCCAAGCTCCCCTCGCTGGAAGGACTCCCAGCTGCAGGGGGTCAGACTTGTGTCTGTGGTGGCAGCATCCATTTTGTGATGCTGAGGCTTGAGTTAACTTTAACCGGGGTTCACAGTTACATACATGTCGTGTCCCTCTAGAAGGGTGGAATGCTAACCCCGTCACCAGAATTGGCGAGGGGTTAGTATTCCAATTCGTATGACACCTTACTTGACATGTTTTGATAAAGCGATAACAAAGATAGCATCTAACCGCGAGGATTATAATGCACTTAAGAGTATATGGTATGCGTTATCATGGAACAGCTATTAGGACTTGGTTCCGCAAGCTGGAAACGGGCTCATCTCATGCCAGAGCACCATCTCACACGATTCCAAGCACTCTGCCTTCAGGATTATCAAGGACTGCCATAGGAGTGACTGATAGGAATCTGTGTGTCCATTTTTAGGGTTAGATATAGGTATACTATATTACACCACCTTGCCCCAGCTGTCGTGCAGCCAGTTGTGTCAGATTTAGATGGCCAGCCAGGGGTGGCATAATACATGCTGCAGCCCCTGGTAGGCCCTGGGTACACCTATGCCCTGAGTTACAGGGTCTGATAAGGTGGCCCAGTACCAATTGGAAATGTACCTAAGGTACATGGAATCCATTTTAGAGAGAGAGCAGTAGGCCTGGGGTCCTGATTGGCAGGGCCCCAGGTCAACTTAGTCGGAAAACCAGCAAAACACCAGGCAAAAAGTTGGGGGCAACCATAGTCAGGTATCCACCTTCCTACATATGTTTTACCATCCGAATTTTGGTTTGATAGATAGTACTCCCGATATATCTTAGTCCACATGGACTTGTCAGGCAGTACGCAGTATACGGGGTACTACATGTTAAGAACTTTCTGATCCACCTTGGTGTATCCGTCCCAGCTGCTTTGTATGATATGGTTTTCTTACTGTTCTTATAAGCTTTGCACCTCCCACAGGGGTAAAACCCCTGGGGTGCTTCGCCAAACGGTTTGGGAGCTGCTTGTACAAAGTGACTTTTAGTTAAGGTGTCTCTCAGAAGTCTTGCTCTTCTAAAAGTGAGCAATGGACGTGTAGGTATATCCATCCCAATAATGGGGTCAGTCCATATTAAATTCCAATTTTTGTTCAGGACTGTTCCTAACTCCCCTGCCCCACTAGAGAAAGTTATCATTCTAAAATGTTTTTTCTTCTCCACGCCAATTTTTTGTTTTAAAAGTAATTGTCTAGACTTACCTTGCACTCTAGAGAGGGAATCCCTTAGGGAATGTTGCCCATACCCCATGCCTTAAACCTTCTTATGCTTGTTTCTGCACTTACATTAAAGTCCTCATCAGTGGTGCAATTTCTTTTGATCCGGAGTAATTCCCCATAGGGGATACTCTGGATCAACTTGAGAGGGTGACTACTAGAGAAATGTAGGGTAGAAATCCCTGCCATTGGCTTACGATACAATTGTGTATTTATTTTTCCAGCCACAACAAAAACCTCCAAGTTAAGGAAATTCACACTACTAGCACTTATTTCTGCTGTGATTCGTAAATTATTCTCATTCGCATTCAAAATATTTGTGAACATAGCTGCAGATTCCTCCGATCTCCTCCATACAAGGAAGAGATCATCTATGTATCTGTACCAGGCCACTATACTCTGTGTCCACTCTCCATTGGCAGAGGCCCAGGCCACCTGCTCCTTCCACCAGCCCACAAAAAGATTCACATAGCTGGGGCGAAGCAGGTGGCCATGGCTGTACCATTGAGTTGTTTATAGTGCTGGTCCTGGTACAGATAGATGTTGTTTCCAGACAAAAAGTTAGAAATTCTAACAGCATGGAGTTATGTTCTGTGAACTTTACAGAACATGTGTCTAAGAAGGACTTTACAGCTCTTTTGCCATCGGGATGCGCTGTATTGGTATACAAGCTGGCTATATCCATTACCCCATACAATCGCTAACGAGTCAACCAATTTGCTCAACATGTCCTAAAAAGTCCTTTGTTTCTCTAATATAGCTACGTAGAGTTTTTACAAAATCAGAAGGAAAAAAGTGAATATATACAGACAAATGTTCCAATAGACTTCCTTGCGAGCTGACAATTGGTCTCCCTGTGGGTTTGCTGCTTTCTTTATGCACTTTTGGCAGGTGATAAAAACTTGGAGTCGTTGGATTTATGCACCTCAAATCCAGATACTCCTCAGATTCCACCAAACGCTTTTCATACCATTTTTTTTGCAGTTGATGACACTCTATAATGCTCTTTAGATAGACTTTCTTTTCCTCATTGTAGGCCTCAGAGGTTTGGAGAACCACGTTCGCCCCTTATCAGAAGGTTTCACAATAATATTGGTGTCTGCTTTGCTGTTCTCTATAGCCTTCAACTGCTCGTGAGTCAAGTTTGATTTCTTGTTCATAGGTCTTGTTCGCAACTTTAACAGTTCTATTGATACTGTATCTACAAATACATTGGTATTGTCACTGGGCATCTGTGGTACAGAGGTCGTAGCCGACCCAAAGGGACTTTCACCCCCAATTTGATCTATTCCGGTTATGGCCAGAATACCACTTCAACTTAAGTTCTCACTTTCCATCCCTAGTTCATTGAGGGACTGTAGTGCTGGTAGGTCACGTCCTACCAAGATGTCCATGTCTATCTCTGGTTTATTTTTTCTTGTGTGTTACTCTGGTCGCAGCTTGTAGAATTTATGCAGTTTAAGTTTTCGGGAGAATTTGAACAAGTCGATTCTCGTCTGTGTATATTCTAGATGTTTCTGGGGACAGAACGATAGTCCAAATTTCAACACAGATTCTTCATTCTTGGTCAGCATTTTTGAATTCAAATTTATAGTGGTCAGATTGTTATCCATCTAAGGATTCATCTCGGAATTCATCTCCGTTTGTTATACTGCTTGCTCCTGGTTACGGGTGGCGAGAATTTGCTTTTTGCTTTTTGCTTTTTGCTTTGTGGTAAAATCGATTACCTATACTTAATTTGCTATCAATAATCAATAAGAATAACTCAGAAAAATAAGAGGCAAAATCCGGGATATTGAGGTAAACTCAAAAGGGTTTTATTCCTGTAAAAGGAATTGGGTTATTGGCTCGAGCCAAGGTGGCATAACCATTCCATCACCACACAGGTTCAGGAAGGGGCAGACAGACAACATATTGTTTACAGAAGTACATATATATAGTCAATGCATTACAATGTATGAGCATGTAGTAGGCGTAACAGCTGGAAAAGAAGAGATAAAACATGGAAACGTCATATAATAGGCGTTATAATAGGCGTGCATGAAGGCGTGTACTAGAAACGTCATTAATCATGAGGTCACAAAATGGGTGGATACATAAGAGAATCTTGCAATGTCAGCAGAAATTCATAGCAAAGATGCGCGCGCAGCGGACTGACGTGACTCTGACGTGTAACTGGAGGGTGAAGGGGACTTGACACTTAGCACTACAAGTGTAGACATAAGTCTGAGATGTCAGATCAACCTGATCCCAATATCGTATCTAATATCGTATGTTTTAAGAACTGTAGTGTCTGGAAGGAAGGTCTCTCGGGCAGAGACTATACTGTCTATACTGTCTGCGTGTATATGCGTCTACGTGTTGGCATGCAGGGTGAGGGGGCATGGACCTACCATGGCAACGGAGTCTATGAATTACTTGCACGGAGACAGAAGAACCGGGCCCTCTGCTCCTGCAGCTGGGAGGATGTTTACTTGAACTACGAGACAGGAATGTGTTTTCGAGGAGTGGAGCAGATAATTCGAAGGTTGAAGACGGTCTTGGCAGGCAGAGGTTAGACTATGCGCCGGAGCCGCGCAAGGAATAAGGTGGGGGCCACTGGTACAGAGGTAGCCTGGACTGATGCCCTCGGAGTCAGAAAGCAGAAGAGAACTCGAAAAAACTCAATGGCATATTCTGGGCCTACTTCGCCAGAGCTGAAAAACGTGTAAAGTGTACCACAAAAAGACGGTGGCACGACATATATAGGAACTGAATATTCAATCCGTTCATGGCGGATCTGAAAGAGGACAAGTTAAAGATGGACGCAAATGTATTTGCGTCTTCGTAGCTGGCACAGGAGGGAGATAACATGCACTGCAAGCTAGTACATGGAGACGGTGGGGTACTCGCTGGGGAACACTACTCGATCAAAAATTATATTTCCTCATTCCCTCCTTGTTCCCCACGGACCCTTCATGATACATCGATTCTCATTAATTGATCGACTTGTTCACTTAACATCATTTGCTCTTCTTTCTGTAGGCGCTTTGAATGAGAACTTGAACGTGGGACACATGAAGTGGCACACAGGCCGCAAATTGCCGGTCCACATTGGATACACAGGCAACAACTGAATACTACAAGGAAACCAATACCTAGGAGGGATAGGATCTTCCACCCCCAGGCTGACAACTTTGTCCAGAACCAACCGGACCAAGTCCAGGTGCCTGGAGTCTGATGAATTAAACTTGCAATCTTATGGAGACGTGTAATAGCTTTGTACACGGTTGGCGCGTTATTAGGGATGAAAATACAGCAGCTTGACCCGATGACCTTACAAGCTCCACCCCTATCTGCCAAGATGACGTCAATAACAAGGCGATTTTGAAGAACAACAACCCGCATAGCGGACTGCTCCTCCGTTAAGTTACCTAGAGCTGAAGCGGTCTCAAGCACCACTGCTTCGAGGGTTCTGGTTAATCTACGGATAAGTTTACTATTTGAAACAGTACCTAGGTAGGGGAAGAAACCTTTATTGAAATCTGTATATTGTTCCCATGTAGTTTCTTTATAATTGACAAGCGGGAGATCTCTCTTGTATCTATGCTTAACCAAATTGGTGTTTCTATGATAATCGGGAGGGGCTAGAAAAACAGGTGGCAGAAGGAATGCAATATAACAAGTGCCATCCCAGTCTAAAGGCAAACGGACATATGCGGTATGACCACAAACAAAATAGGAATGACGTAGAGCCCTAAACGTGGATCTACCATGATCAGTAAATTCAACTACAGTGGTACATTTACTATGACCTACGTGTACAGAACCATTCTTGCGAACACATAGTTCACCAGTAACAGGCAATACTGCCATAGCCGGTAGAACGGGAGCAGCTTCGGATTCGACAGATAAAATCATGAAAGTGACTGTGTAATTTCCTAACCCATATACTTCGTTTTCTAGATCAGTTCCAGTATCAACGGGGAGTCCCTCCTCGTCAGGGTAGCATACCTTAAGCAAGACTAAGTTCAGGTCACCCCAAACCCAGTTACCTTCATAAATAGCAGCAGTAGAAACTAGGGAATTGAGCATTTTAAACCATGCACCACATGTGCCATTGTGAGTGAACGGGTACGGGAAAAGGGGCAAAACACCCTTGTTTTCTTGGTAAGGAGGGAGTCGACCACATATCCAGCAATTAGTAGCATTGGTAGCCTGATGGGAGTGATGTAACATACTAATGAAAGTGTTGTTGCGCAGCGCAAGTCTATATGATAATTCATGAGGCGGTAAGTCACTAAAAGAGTGTTCAGTAGAAGCATTATAAGTAGATTGTGCACGCTTGAATATGGGATAATAGATATGTAGAAGAATACCAACAATGATAATCAGCAAACATAAAAAAAACATAACAAGTAATGTCACTATACAGCGACTACGAAGTGATTTGCAATACGCCTTTTTCTTATGTTGTCTTTGTCTATCTGTCTCTCTATCTCGATCTAGGGGATACATGTCAGAAACTAATTTAACCGATTCACCTAGGGGAGGACTTAAACAATTAAACTGTCTGACTTGCTAGATCGTAACTTTTGTCTGTAAATTTCTGAAGCAGTTTTCTCAACCAAAGGGAGTTTCGTATCAGTTTGTGGAGGAGGGCAGGGCTTAGTGTCCAAGTCCGAAGGAAGTCCAAAGTATTTTTTAATATGGCTGGAATGCAGCCATCCCTTCCTGCCCTCTATCTTAACCGCTGTCCTCGTTGTAAGCAAAACCAACTTCGGCGATTGCCAGCGGGGCTCCAGTGGACTCTTCCGATCAAAATTCCTCACGTATACGAAATCGCCAGGAACCACCTCATGGGGCTTCGTCTCGGTGTTGTCGGGAAAAGCTGCAGCTACCTGTGAACGACAAGATTGTAGTGCAGACATCAAGGAGGCAAGGTAATCTGTCAGCATAAGACAATCAACATCAGTTATTTTACGCGGGATGGGCGTCCCCCACATATTCGGTGGCCTACCAAAGACCACTTCATACGGGGATAGTCCGGAACGGGAATGGGCCACCATCCTCATATAGAAGAGGGCGACCGGCAAGGCAACTATCCAGTCTATACCTTTATCTCTACAGATCTTGGAAAGTCGGATTTTCAGTGTTTGATTATGACGCTCCACGAGACCTGCTGCCTCGGGATGCCGGACACAATGGAACTTCCACTGGTAACCTAACAGAAGTGTAATGTGTTTCACAAGTTCGGATGAGAATGGCTGACCATTATCTGAGTACACGATACGGGGCAAACCATACCGTGGGAAGTATTCACGAACCAACTGCTTGGCAGTGGTCGGAGCAGTGTAGTCGGGGACTGGGTATGCCTCTATCCATCGGGAAAGAGCACACACGACTACGAGAACATACTTGAATCCTCGACACCGTTCCATCTGGATATAATCCATCTGGAGGACTTCAAAAGGGTGATCGGGAGGCTGAAATCCACCTTGTTCTACGGGGATGCTTTTACCTGGATTGAACTGACCACAAATCATGCAAGTACGTACTTTCTGTTTGGCTGCTGCCCGTAAGTTTTTATTGGACCATATGTGTTGAATACTGTCTAGCATTGCCTTCTCTCCAAGGTGTGCGGGACTATGTATTGTATTAATGATGACTTGTACCATAGAATCGGGGAGAAACCATGTAGATTTTCCCTTCGTCATCCATCCCTGGTCTGTATGGACCCCTCCTAGTCTAGTCCATTCCTTAATTTCATCTGGTGTTGCATGTGACTGTATGTCGATCACATCATGTGCGGGATCCCTGACTGTCATGCAGTGTGCTGGTACCCCTATTTGCGTCTGGGTTACATGAGTTCGGTTTAGAGCAGTTTGCTTTGCTGTTCGGTCTGCCAGGTCGTTACCCTGGGAAATGACATCAATAACCTTAGTGTGTGCCTTGCATTTCATGATTGAGATTGCAGTAGGTAGATGTATTGCATCTAACAGAGCTTGAATGAGGGGACCATGCTGGATGTTGGCACCGTGAGAAGTTAAGTAACCTCTTTCTCGCCAGAGGACTCCAAAGTCGTGAACGACTCCGAATGCATAACGTGAATCAGTATATATGTTAACTCTCTTATTCCTAGCTTGTATACATGCTTGTGTCAGAGCAATAAGCTCTGCTGCCTGGGCTGACAAAGTGTCAATACAATTGGTTTCAATGACTTCCGCGTCTGTCGTGACGGCGTAGGCTGCCACTAATTCACCTGTCTTTGTTCTCATACATGAACCATCCACATAAAGTGTCAGGTCTGGATCTGGTAACGGAACATCTGTCAAGTCTTGTCTGGGTTTTGTTGTGATAGTAATAACTTCAATGCAATCATGTGCCAATGGATCTACTCCATTTACTGGCAATAACGTGGCAGGATTCAATGTGCTGCAGCGTCTGATTTCGATGTGTGGCTGAAACAATGTCAATTCGTAACCTGTCAGTCTTGCTATGGTTAGGTGTTGGGTCTGAGTTCGATTCAAGAGGACTTCTACAGAATGTGGAACCTGTACTGTCAATGGATGTCCTAACACAATGGAATCACTCTGTCTGATTGCTAAAGCTGTAGCTGCAACTGATTTCAAACATGCTGGAAGGGCTTGTGCGACTGGGTCTAATGTACTGGAAAAATAAGCACAAGGCTTATGTGAACCTGCTTGTTCCTGGGTGAGGACTGACAATGCAGTACCTTCACGTTCTGTAACAAAAAGTGTAAAAGGCTTACTGTAACATGGTGTTGCTAAAACAGGTGCCTGACATAAGGCTTTCTTTAAGTCCTCAAAAGCTTGTGTATGTTCCTGAGTCCAAGGGAGGACAGACGAAGTCGCTGCCTCCTGTGTTGTTAACTGAATGAGTGGCTTTGCTAGAAATGCATATTGGGGAATCCATTGTCTACAGTATGAGGTGAGGCCTATAAAGGCCCGTACCTCCTTTTGTGTTCTGGGTGGTGACATGTTTACAATTAACTGAATGCGATCAGGTGTGAGCTGTCTCCCCACTTTGGACAGCAAGTGACCCAGGTACACAACTTGCTGAACACAGAATTGTAGCTTCGAAGGAGACACCTTGTGTCCCTTGTCAGCCAGGAAATTCAAAACAATCAGAGACGCATTTTCACATTCGGGTTCGCTTCGAGCGGTGATCAGCAGATCATCGACATACTGAAGCAGAGCAGTGTGAACTGGCATGTGGATACTGTCTAGTTGTTTTTTCAATGCTTGGCTATAGATGCTGGGGCTTTCTGTGAATCCTTGAGGTGCACGGGCAAATTTAAAAGATCGTCCATTTAAACTGAATCCGAACAAATATTGGCTTTCCGGATCAATGGGGACACTGAAGAAGGCATTCTTGAGATCAATTACAGTAAAGAACGCTGCTTCAGAATCAATGGCTGTCAGTAACGAAGAGATATCTGGGACCACAGGGTACTGTGGTACAATGCATTTGTTCAATTCGCGCAGATCAATAACCAATCGATAAACAGGTGGGGAATTTTGGTCAGTACGTTTAAGAACAGGAATGATAGGAGAATTACACACATTAGAGTCGGTTTCCACGACCACACCTTGTGCGATTAGCTCGTCAATGATTCTCAGTAAAGCCACTACAGCATCTGGAGGTAACTTGTATTGTCGAATTCGTGGTAATACCACCCCTGCTTTAAGTGTGACTCGATACGGGGTAATGTGCATGCAACCTACATCAGTGGGGCCCTGCGCCCACAGGTGGGCAGGGACGTTCTGTAATCGGGGATCCATGTCTCTCAATACATAATGGCCTTTGAAATCTCGCAAAAATAACCGTACTCCCTCGGGAGAACAGCAAATAATGGCTCCTAGAGCCTTCAGTGTTTTTATTTTCCGGCGTATAAGACGACTTTTTAACCCCTTCAAATGTTTTCAAAAGTCGGGGGTCGTCTTATACGCCGGACACTAAATTTTGATGAGTGGAAGCAACGCTCCACCGACGTGGAACCCTCCAATATGACCTGGGCTCTACTCGCGCGCTCCACTCCCACGTTTACCGGTTACATTAATCTAAAATTGCACATGATTTAGTGCACAGTTACTCACCGGTACAGTCCCGTAGTGCTGTAGTGCCGATGGGAGAGGGTCCACGGGGCATTTCAGTATTCTTACTGCGTCTTCATCCTAGAGACACAGCGGTGTATGCGCTGATCTGGCGCCATAATCCTCACGTTTCACGTTCATCGGAAGTAGAGGAGCGTCACTAGCGCTCAGTTCATGGACATGGAAAGGGGACTTCAGAAGGTTCCAGCCGGCGGAAGTGGGGGTCGTCTTATACGGCGAGTATAGGACGAAACCTACATTTCATCATGAAAAGTAGGGGGTCGTCTTATACGCCGGGTCGTCCTATACGCCGGAAAATACGGTAATAGATTTTCTGGACAAGATTTCGTGAGCAATAAATCTGTAGTCCGTGTCAGAGGACCTACTGCAAGAGGGAGGGGTTGTGATACTTCGTTGATAATCGGTTTTCCTGAGAATCCGAGGGACACGTTCTGTGAGCCTGAGAGGGGTGCCCCTGGTACTTCACTGTGACTTATCGTGGTTCTGCTTGCCCCTGTGTCAATGAGAAACTTTCTGTCTTTCCCTAAAACTTGACTATGTACATAAGGACCATTCTGATCTACAGGAACTTCAATAAGGGGCAAGCGGAATTCACTCTCTAGGCTGTCTCATGTGTATCGTTGGTAATCAGGGTAATCATTCTGTGCATACTGATACATCTGTTGTGTCGTGGTTTGTGTTGCAGCAATGGGCTGTTGCTGAGGTATCGCTACTGTCTGTGAAGGAGCTGGCATGGGTGCGATCTGCTGTGTGTTCTGGGGTACTTGTTGTGAAGTCTGATCTTGTCTAGGAGGACGTGGTCTCTCTTTAGTCTTGCCCGTGGCAATATTATGCTTCAAAACTGCACACTCGTTTATATAATGACCTGGCTGTTTGCAATAATTACATACACCCTTTACGGGAGCTGACGAATTACTAGATTGGTTCGCACCCTTCTTCTGACCATCAGCAGGAACCGACTGAGCAACTAACATTTTCATTTTCGTATCTTTCATACGTCTCTGTTCATGTTCTTGTTCTTCTCTAAGTCTATTCTGGTGATACTGTAACATTTGTAACATTTGCGAAGGAGTATTAGCTTGCCAAGTGCTTTCTACTTTCAGTACTCTATTCTTAACCTGGGGTAGGGAATTCTCGACTAATTTCGTTACAAAAAGATGTGGATATGACTCGCTACTTGCTTTCAGACCACTGTTAATACCAAAACATTTCTCAAATCGTGTATAAAAATCACTGGTGTCTTCATCAGGTTTCTGTTTGCATGCTGAAATTGCACCCCAATCTTCCTTTTTCGTACTCAATAAACGTGGCAACACTTGTACTAATAAACCTGGTAACGCTTTAACTTTATCTCCAAGCCCTAGGCCTGGCACTCGGGTATTCTCTTCATCTTGTAATGCAGCCCAATCAATCTTTGCATCACCCACCTCCCACTCTTTTTCTTTGAGTTTCTCGTATATGCCTGGAGGTAGTAACACTTTCAGTATTTTCATGAGGTCGGGATAAGTGTAATCGCCCATTAATAACATATCCTTTATTTCGCGGTGAAAACCTGCAGGGTCTTTATCGTGACTGGGTACCAATTTCTTCATTTCCAATAATTCCATTTTAGTTACAGGAGTATACACAAACACGCGTCTAAGCGTGTGGTCTGCATTCTGTACGGGGTGTACTTCTCGCAACGGATTCTGTCTATCCATGTAATACATGGTCTTTCGTTCCATAACGGGTGCTGCGTTAATCTGTGGACATAAGAATGTACTATACTTGTGGCGGTGTTCTAGAATTACTTTAATCAGGTCAGTACTTAGACCTTTCCATCTGTTCGTGACCAGTTCTATTAGTATATCACGCAGGGGACCTGGATCAGAATGCTGGCTTTTATATAATAAGAGCAGATGCTGTATCATGTACATACCAGCTAAACGCTGCTCACTCGGTGTCAAGTTCAGGAACGTATGCGCTAACACATCATCACCATATTTCTCAGAATTGTCAGCCCATTGCACGGCTGACCTGGCTAATTCTTGTTCATCCATAGAGTCAAGTGCATGATACCCCATGCGCTCTTGAAGTACTCGGTCGGTGGCTTGGAATAAGTGTTCGGGTGTCTTAGGATTACACATGGCTTCCTGATATATTCTTTTACATTCCGGGCGCACTGGGCGCATCGAATTATTAAACGGTCTACTTTTACCAACATACGCAACCATTTCTCTGACTGGCAACTGTGCTTGTGCTAGTGTCTCTGGTTCTTCCTCTGCCTCCTCCTCTGTGGATTCATGTTTGTCGGAATCTACTTCCGGTACGGGCTGTCTTTTCTCATGCATCTTAATTATTGAAGTTCTGATTCTTCGGTACATGTTATCTATACAGGCTTCTTTGTCATGCTGTCCATCGGCTATATGTCGGCCCCATTTGTGGAGTGCTTTAAAATCTTCCGGGTTCGTACCCGGCCTATCTGCTTCTCGAATAAAACAGTTTATAAGAAACCGTAATAACTTGGCTTTAGTATCTACTTTCTGATGGGCCATGGCCTCCTTAATGCTTTCAGGCCCTACTCCTGTCTGCACAAACTTATATATTCGATCTAAGTGATCCGTCATTCCAGGCAATGACATCAGGAAGTTCGTGACTCGTCGTAAACGCACTGATGCAAGTAACATGTCTACGTCGTTCTTTTTACCAGGTACTGGATCATATCTGCAATCTGCAAGGCGATCTCCATAAAATGTAATATCTGTTCTAGGTGTACGCTGTTGCGCTATTTCTCTAAGACTCAGGCGATGGTTTGGTGGCGGAGTCTGGTAACCAGCCCCCCCAGACGCGCCTCCTGAGGCACCGGTTCCGAAAGGGTTAGTCAGATCTGTATCGAGGGAAGTAGGAGGAGGATTCTGGGGAGGAGTAGCTTGTGGGGGAGGAAGAGCATAAGGGTTCTGACCGTTAGGCACAGGCCCTGGCACAGGCAAGGGCGCAGGCAATGGGGTATTAACATAGGTGGGAGCAACATCATCTAAGTAGGAAGAAAGGAAAACGTCCTTTGCTGTCCTCGGGTGCGTTTTAGTCGGGAGCAATGGGGGTGGTAGGTCCTTCGGTACTTCTGGAGAGGCCTTTGGCAGGCCTTTGGACAGGATGGGGAACATGCCATTCATAAGTGTATTTCGCTGTCTGTCTACTTGTTCTAATTTTACTCTGATACCTTCCTCAACTAATGCGTCTTCTCGGACCTTGTCGGGTTCTTCCTTACTCTTTTCTTCTAGTCTGTGAGCTTTTTCTGTACGCCTATGCGATTCTTTACGCCATAACTCGATGGCATCTTTCTGTGACTGTCTGGCTTTCTTTTTCCATAATGCTTCTTCTACTCTCATGATGCAATCAGCATCCCATGTCCCAGCAGCGGGCCATCTCTGATTCTCTGACAGTTCTTTAGTATAATCCACCCATAAATCGAGAAACAAAACGGCATCTAGGCCGTGCTTATGGTACATAAAGTACCCTGGAGTGTCCCTAGGTGGAATGGGAACGGCTTCTTCTAGAACCCCTTTGCGGGTTTTTATTTGTCTTAGTTTGGAAAACAACGGCATTCTGAAATCTGGCTACTTGGTTCTTACTCGGATATACACACTACACATAAAACACGTGTAAGCACAACAATGAAAATCGAACATTCACTCATACCACGACATTTGAATGACACATTAAAACATTTCAAGAACGAACCACATTAATTGAGTACAATGACGTGTAACAGGATGTACCGCTAAACGGCACAGATACACCTTGTGCGGGTGCAAAACTAGATATACTGCTAAACAGTATAGATACACTGCTAAACAGTGCAGACCAGGCTCGTGCACCCGAACCTGTCTTGACCGGCACAAACTAATGCGCACGTCAGGATGCGTCCCTAGCAACGGTACTCACCAGGAAGCACGGAAACAGAAGGCCTCGGAAACTCTGGACTGGACTCGACGCGGACTGGATTCGGACTCGGACTCGACGCAGATACTTCGGAACTTCGGAATCTGGTGGGCCTCTGTATACCTCGGATCTTGCTCTCTCAGCTAGGCTCGGGTTGGGATCCTCCGCACTCCTCACCGCCTCGTCTGGGTGTCGATCGCAGCCTCAGTCACCTCCGTTGGCCTGAGGGAGATACAGGAAATCCTGCGGATACGCGTAGTTGTCCGTCCGGCTGTGGCAGGGGGCTAGGCCTGCAACGCACCACCGGCGCGTGGGGTGGGGGAGGGGTCCCTGTTCGGGCGCCAGAACTGTGGTAAAATCGATTACCTATACTTAATTTGCTATCAATAATCAATAAGAATAACTCAGAAAAATAAGAGGCAAAATCCGGGATATTGAGGTAAACTCAAAAGGGTTTTATTCCTGTAAAAGGAATTGGGTTATTGGCTCGAGCCAAGGTGGCATAACCATTCCATCACCACACAGGTTCAGGAAGGGGCAGACAGACAACATATTGTTTACAGAAGTACATATATATAGTCAATGCATTACAATGTATGAGCATGTAGTAGGCGTAACAGCTGGAAAAGAAGAGATAAAACATGGAAACGTCATATAATAGGCGTTATAATAGGCGTGCATGAAGGCGTGTACTAGAAACGTCATTAATCATGAGGTCACAAAATGGGTGGATACATAAGAGAATCTTGCAATGTCAGCAGAAATTCATAGCAAAGATGCGCGCGCAGCGGACTGACGTGACTCTGACGTGTAACTGGAGGGTGAAGGGGACTTGACACTTAGCACTACAAGTGTAGACATAAGTCTGAGATGTCAGATCAACCTGATCCCAATATCGTATCTAATATCGTATGTTTTAAGAACTGTAGTGTCTGGAAGGAAGGTCTCTCGGGCAGAGACTATACTGTCTATACTGTCTGCGTGTATATGCGTCTACGTGTTGGCATGCAGGGTGAGGGGGCATGGACCTACCATGGCAACGGAGTCTATGAATTACTTGCACGGAGACAGAAGAACCGGGCCCTCTGCTCCTGCAGCTGGGAGGATGTTTACTTGAACTACGAGACAGGAATGTGTTTTCGAGGAGTGGAGCAGATAATTCGAAGGTTGAAGACGGTCTTGGCAGGCAGAGGTTAGACTATGCGCCGGAGCCGCGCAAGGAATAAGGTGGGGGCCACTGGTACAGAGGTAGCCTGGACTGAGGCCCTCGGAGTCAGAAAGCAGAAGAGAACTCGAAAAAACTCAATGGCATATTCTGGGCCTACTTCGCCAGAGCTGAAAAACGTGTAAAGTGTACCACAAAAAGACGGTGGCACGACATATATAGGAACTGAATATTCAATCCGTTCATGGCGGATCTGAAAGAGGACAAGTTAAAGATGGACGCAAATGTATTTGCGTCTTCGTAGCTGGCACAGGAGGGAGATAACATGCACTGCAAGCTAGTACATGGAGACGGTGGGGTACTCGCTGGGGAACACTACTCGATCAAAAATTATATTTCCTCAGCTACTCCCCACCAATTCTGCGTCGTTTGCCTCTATTCTGCTCAGGAGGCTTGCTTCTTCCTCCCTTTTGCCATGTCTGTCTTATTATTTTGAATTTCTCATGAAAGGGGAGCTTCCTCATTGCTGAGGAGCCTGAGGCCCCTTCCTTCCCGGGCAGTAGTGGTTCCGTTTCTGATAGCTCTGACTCAGTTGTGCCCCCCTGATTGCTCACAGATGGTAAACCCTTTTTATTCTCCAATGCTTGTCTTGATGCTTCGTATATCTTTACGAAAGTGAAAACCCTTCCCATCTCGTAATCGCGTTCATCACTTTTCCTGCTTTCGCGGTCTTATTTTGCCTTCATATGCTTTTAATCTCTTCCCCATTGCTGCTCTTAGTTCCTCATGTTTCTTTTTATCGCCATCCTTATCAATTTCTTTCTCCAGTTCATCAATAGCCTTGCAAGCCTTTTCATGATCACTCCAAGCGTACTTAATCAAAATCATAAATCTATTGACTCTCCCCCGCGAGTGCTGTGTCTTTTCTGTGAGGAGAGGAGGCGTGCAGCGGGAAAATATATATATGTATGTTTATATGTGTGTGTATATTATATATATTATGTGTGTGTGTGTTACAGTGTAATGTAATGTAAATTGATAATTGTATAGCGCACTACTCACCCGCAAGGGTCTCAAAGGGCTTGTACGAATACCGCTGTGGAACCCATCCTGGCTTTCCCTGTGAGGCGTCCACTCCTGAGCACCCCCAAGGTGGAGGCCAGGCATCCTTAGCGTTGTGAGGGCCGTTGTGAAGATTAAGCCAGCTATTGCCCAGAGTTGCAGAGTGGGACTCCATGATTGGAATAGGCACCGAGGTGAGAATTATCAGGTCCGTGAAATTTATGAGCCCAAGACCCGCCGAGGCGGGGAATTGAACCCTGGTCCCGGGCTAGACCTCTGCATCAGGGCCTGCCGCTCTAACCATTGAGCCACACTTCTCCACAGTGCCACGCGCAGGAACACTCAAGGGAACTGGACTCAGCTCTAATTTGGGCAGACGTAAGTAGAAGTACATACAGTCCATCTCAAATCCATTAAAGGTGGTAAAGCAGCGCAGGAACGCTCTAGAGACGCTGTACGGAGCGCTAGGCTGCGTAGACATAAGCTGCTGTACACATATAGTCCATCTCAAACTCATTACCGGAGGCGAGGCGAGCAGGGACGCCTGGCGCAGCTCTAGCCCGGGAAGACGTAGGATGGAGCAAACAGACAGGATCCCAAAGCCATCAATCGTGGCGCGGCCGCGCAGGGATGCCGGACGCACCTCTGGGATGGACTGTGCTGCTAGAGGTACCAGCAGCCGGAGAGCACATCTAATCAAACCGTGTTTACACACCGACAAGCCCATTTCACAGTCCAGCGCATTAATGTGCGCAGTAGGCGCAGGAAGCGCCTGCGAGGAGCTAGCTGCGGCTGATAGTTACAACCGCAGAGCCGGCCCTGTTTACATTCCTGTTATGACCCCGCCATTTCTTACCCCGGGACTTTAAATGGAAAAGATTCTGTTTGGCCCTATTAATAGGCTTGCAATGACATCTCGCCCTTCCTGGGGTGAGGGTGGGGGGGGGGGGTGAAAGGGGAGCGCGGCACTGTCTTTAGTTCACTGGGCGCCGCGTGAGCCGCGAAGGGGATTTCAGCCTGCCGTGCTTGTCTCTCGGGTGCAGGGTACAAGCCCTAAAAAACAGAAGTGGGCGGACGAATCAGGTTCGGCAGTATCCAAGTGAAAATGTGTCGCGTGCCATCACTGCGCACGATGTCACTACCTGTGACACTGTACGTGACATCACAGGAAGTGGCCTCACTGGAAGTGACATTACAAGAAGTGACATCAGATACTAAGACCCCATACATGTTTATCAGGTATATAACGAGTACATTTCAGCACATTATGAGATTTAATAAATTAGATTTAGCCTTGGAGTTGTGGCGCAGCCCGATGCAAAAGCTGGGACTCAACTAATAAATTTATTTGTTTAAACACTATCATAAAGACATTGGCAATAAGGAGTTGCATGGCAGTAGATCTGTTCTGCTTAATTGTTTGCAAAGTCAAAGTTTTAAAATATTTTATGGGGTAAAGCACCTGCTGCAGAGGTACCCAGTAAATCTCGGGGAATGGTAATAAGGGCGAGATAACTCTGGAGGTGACGCGTTTTTTGGTGAGATCTTTGTTTTGTGACATCCCAGATTTAAATCAAATTAGCATAGCAGGTTAATGGGTCTCCTGCAAAGCAAATTATGAAAAATGCAGATGAAAGATTTTTATTTTATGTAGATAGTAAAGTGGGTTACTGTGTTTAACACAGAGATCATTTTGTTACCTGTAGTTCATAAATTGTAATCCTTCTAATATAGCACAGTGAGGTATGAAGGGTAGGTGACCCCTACACCTTGTAACCCTGTCTCATGTAACTCTACTTGAACATTGATTTACACATGTACATGAATTATTGTCAATGTATGATATGTGTATTACGTAAAGTGCTCTGACACACTGCATTGGGTTGTGTAGAGCTAAATAACAGAAATAAAATAGTGCTATTGAAATTATTATTTGTGTAAATACTGGGACAGACCAAGACCTCTGACATTCTTAAGAGTACAGGCGTCTCTTATATACTAGGACTGAACAAAAACAAAAGCATACCTGTGAAGTTAAAACAAGCTGTGGGTCTTTATGTCCCCTCTATGGCATTTACATTTCAGTGTGGGGTCCCAGGCCTCCTCCAGTCAGCATATTCAAGCAAAAGGAGGCTTGGTCACCCCTTAATTTAGGTCCAGCTGGAGGTGCAAAAAAAGCCCCCTCACTGCCTGTAGTGCAGCTGGTAATACAAAAGCAGACAACGTGCAGGAGCTGCTGAACATGTTCCGGGGTCTGAAAATAACACTGGGACTAGTACAGCGTATTTCTGTAGGGTCCCAAGTTCTTGGCAGGGGGACGGCGCCCACCCGGTGAAAATAGTGTGTGGACGGGTTGTACCAGCTCGGGTGGGAGTACATCAACTGGTCATTGGAAGGGCCAGCCGAGCCTGGCCGAGCTACTGATGCGTACTAGTATGGCCTATACGCTCCGATCCGTGAGGGGTCCAAGGAAAGGGCCCCTATAGGCTCCAGCTTCGGCCAGTGTCCCTTTACAGCCCTTTGGGCTGGGCCTCACAGTGGTCGGAGGAGGGGGGGCCTGTTGAAGGGTGGGGGGCTAGGTTCCTTTTGAGGAATAAATACTTTAGTGATTGCATTTTCATTTGTGGCTCTTTAACAGTAGATTTTTGTTCAAAAAGAAAGTGCGGGGTCTAAATATTTCTGGGGAGCTTCCACCGTGTGACCGAAAGCCATGGGTGCCCAATAGAAAGGGTCCTGAGCCCTGCGCACGCCTCACGCCTGTACCCTCATGCAGGGCTGTAAGTGGACAGGGTCCTGCACCGTCAGTTCTTAAAAGCAGGTGCTGAAACGGGTCTCTATCGGGCTCTCCCTTTTTGCCCTCACCATCAGGGTGGAAAAAAAACCTTAGCTCTGCGGCAGTGCCACCCTTCACCGGCCTCTGATGTACCTGCAAATAGACTCGTATAGTTCTTTCAGTCTCCTCATTTCAGAACTGAAGCATTTTTAATATTATATACATGGAAGGAATAGCTGTTGCTTCTTTATCTTTGGAAACTGACAACCATTGGCAAAGTCAATAAACCTGGCTTGCCGTAGGTGTAATTTTACCGGTTGTATCGTTTATCTGGTTGCAATGACAGGAGAGGCAGAATACTTGTCACTATGCTAAGCACAGATACGTGTTTTTAAGCCTTAATTACATCAACGACTCCTTTGAGAGACCCTTCAGTTTTTTCACCACTTATACCACTACCCTCATGCCTGTATCTTCCATCACCCTACAAGATTTATCTCTTTATCTCACTCGTCTCTTAAGTGTTCTTTATCATCACCCCAGTTTTCCTATCTATCGTTCCCTCCTGCTGTCAACACTTTTTCTATCTTAATCTAGGTCAGAGTCCCATGATTGAAATCATTTCTGGTACCCAGAGCTGAGCGCCAGGGCCAGCAGTTGTAAATACTTCCACAAATTAAGCACGGTATGCAGAGCTCACAGTGGGAAGGAGCCATCTGTCTAGGATTCAACTTTCTAATTTATATTCTATACATTATCGCTGCAGCACTTGTGTTGACCCACTGGTCTGTCTATGTCGGTAACAACTGAAACCGAGTAGTGGTATTTTATAACCATATGATTGCAGCAGGGTGTTTAACCCATTGATCTAGCTCACCTCGTTCGAGCCACTGAATAATAGCTACACAACGCTGCAGCAGGTGCATTGACTAGCTGAGCATGTTTGCTAGGGATGGAATCTCACCTGAAGGATGCAAAGAGAGCTGTATTGGATGTATATTTACCCACAGTTTTCTCACAGGAATTTGGCCCTGGGAGTTTGACTACACAACAAACTCTGCAGTACCTATCTAAACCCACTGTGTTATCGCAAGAGGTTGGGAACCAATGACCTGCAGTTACGGGAACATAACTCCGCGATAGGCCTGTTAATGTCATGCGGTATTTGACACATGTTAACCTGATCAGACCTATTTGTTTGCCTTTCTTTCTTTCTCTGCCGCTCCTTCCAAGGTCCTGCTGCCATTGCACTCTGTCCTCTTCTCCCTTGGTGGCTGATTTCACTCTCTTTTCATTCTATTCCAGCCAGCAGGTTGGTTCATGGGGTTGACGCTTGCTACTCTGTCTGGCTGCTCTGTTCTGCTAGTCACGAGCTTGTAATATCAGCTAAGCAGACACGTGTTTCATCCTTCTGAGGTCGGTAAATTAGGTACCAGTAATAGCGACACCTAATATTCATTGCACTATAAGAGTATTGGCACGGCATGAAGCACTGTATTCAAAATGCTATTATTTTCAGTTCCACGCCTAGAACTTTACTGCTTGTTTCACATTATCTGCCCCTTTCAGCTTATTAACCTTGAACATCTCCACTATTTTACTTTCATACTTTCCAGTCTCTTTTTTCTAGCTCGGTTATTACCTGCAGTTTGTCATTTTTTTCTGAGCCTTTTCTGCTATTACTTGCCTTAACACTTCTCTATCTTCCGTCTGCGTCTTTCCAGCCATAGGACTACCAGTCTGTCTACATGTGTAGTAACAGTACCATCCTATACAAAGTTTATCGTCAAAATTAAAGAGGTTCACTGGGCACACCAGCTGGGCATACGTAGATTCGTGAATGGAATCTGTGTGAATGCTGTGTAAGAACTGAGATGTATAGAGTATGTATAGAATAGGTAGCCATGCTTGCAGGCCTCATATGGCTCTGTGGGTGGGAGGTCGGTCGTTGAATGTGCTTGGATGGTGAGATGCCAATGGTGGGGGCAGGGTGTTTATTAAAATCTAGGCTATAAGAACAGACCAGCCTGTCCCCGAGGCCCAGGAATTTGTACAAAGACTTACATGACCAACTCTGCCCCAGCCCTCCAGGCCTTACAGTAGAACGAGGCTGTGTGAGTGTACGTATGTGGGGGTAAACTTGCGATTCTAGAACAGGAACATCAACTATGCAGGAGCATAACAAAGCCCTTTTGTGGTCACAAAAACGCGTTGTGCTTTTATGTGAAAACTACACGTGGTGTAAGAAGGAAAATCAGAACACAACGAGTCAGTAAAAACAAAAAGAGAGAGATAGAGACAGAAAGCAGCTGAGTGAGGGAAAAGACTGCATATCTCAGAATATAACAAGGTGGCGCCTACGTTCAAGTAGTGGAGGCCGTGGGCGGCAGAGACTCAGAAAACTTAACACAATAAAAATTAGGGGTGGGCGGAATTTGCGGAACGCGTTATGCAAATCTCCGTGAAACGGTAAAAAATCTCAGCGAACACGCGGAATTACTTGTTCACAATGCTTTTTTACTGTTTGCAAACACTGTTTACGTGCTCGGGGAAATATCTTGCTAACACACATTTTGAGAACGTGAACAAGCAAAAATTTCACGAAGTCGCAGAACAAAGCATTTCTGGGCAATTTTGCGTTCTCCGCGGTATGCAAAATTACCCATATTCCGCAAGCGGAACGGAATTTGCCGCCCAGGCCTAATAAAAATGCAGCGGTACACAAAACGTGGGTCCTCTGCCAGGCCACCCAATCATATTGCCACTGGTGAGCACACTATGGTGGGCTGAGGCTCCTGCCTGATCATCAGCTACCACTACAGGATGTGGCGCTGGCCCAGAGCTGCCGACTTTGGAACTGGGGAACCAGGCTTTAGTCTCGGCGTCAGTTCAAACGCTGTGATTCTGGGCAAATTACTAAATCTCCCCGTCCCTATCAAAAATGAATGTGTGCTTGTGTAACGTAATTGGTGCTCATGTAAAGCACTCCAATATATTCAGGTCATCTCACGCTATATTAAATGGCAAACAATAAATATACAGAAATACACAGGGCACGTATATGCTGACGTCGCTACTGATCGCACAGCTCATGAGGTTAAATGCGCCATGCGTGGCACTGCATCCCTTAGCAGACTTGTCACCGGAGTATCCAGGCACCCTTGAGGGACAGAGGCAGAGGCCATGTCTGTGCATCCCTATTGAGGATTAGAGAAACATGGCTCCGCCCCAACTCTAGCATTAGGAGAATGCTTTATGGAGATTTGTTATTAAAGTAGGCCATGAAGGATCAATACCCCTCCTGCTCCTGTCACCAACACACATATTTTTAAGTATAAATGGATGATTAACAGGCCCGGACTGGCTATAGCAGGCACCGGGCAATCCCCTGGTGGGCCGCAAGGGTGGGGGCCGGTTTTGAGCCCCTGGGGGCCGATTTTGTTACAGGGCAGTTTTTTTTTTCTTTTTTTTTTTTTTTTTTTTTTTTTTTTCACGAAAACAATGATTTATTTTTTTTTTTTTAAATTCAAAAGATTTTTTATTAGGAGCTGTAAAGAGAATCATCAGTACATGAATAGTCGGATCAGTACGAATAGTTACAGTCACATGAATAGGGATACAGAAAATTGTCACCAATAATGCAATTGAGTACATAAAACATAAAACTTAAAACAATGAGTCCATCACGTTACATAAAATACCCTTAAAATGTCCACATACATTCCGAAATAACTGGTGTCATGTAGAGCCTGACCTTGAAGGAGATAGGCACCGCCCCACTATCGCAGAGGCTACATAAGCTGTACATTTTCGTAACCCAAACCTGTAGTACATGCGGGAGCTGGATACATCATTCTGTGGTTAGGAATGTGCAAAAACATAGATTGGCTAACAATCAGAATGGAACATTGTGTGATGACACGCTCTAGGCCTTGTAGACGAGATTCAAGGAGGTTTGTATGTATCAAAATGAGTGTCCAGCGAGGACCAGATTTTCCTCGATGGGGGTCTCCACGGGGTGGAGGTCAAGGAGATATTGTCAGCACCTCTCAAGTACGATACCCAGTTCAACCAGTGAGGGAAGGAGGCTTTGTTCGTGCTTTTCCAGTTGTTAAGAATGATTTTAACCCCAGCCGTCAGCAGCAGGTCCAGTAGGGCTCTATCGTTTTCATTGAGAGTGACGGCTTTGGCAAAACCTAGAACAAGCGACGAGAATTCTCTTGGTAGAGTAATATGGAGGACTTCCTTCACGAAACCAAAGATCTTGTCCCAATACGAGATAACACAGGGGCATTTGAAGACTAGGTGCTCCAGATCTCCGCCCACCCCTGAGCAGTTCCAACACGTGTCATCGACCTTGATTTTATGAAGAAACAACCTCCTGGGAGTCCAGAATGCTTTATGTAGAAGCCAGAACTTGGTTTGAGATAGTGTAGGGCATATTTTGTGGCGGGTGGTGGATTCCCACGTTCTGGCCCAAATCGTGTCCGAGTTCGGTTCGGAGGAAAATGAGTCCCAGTATTGTTGGATGGGTGCATTTAGGGAGGACGCTTGCGGACGCATTAATTTATACAAGCTAGAGACTTGGTGTCCTTGTTTGTTAAGGGAGGGGAATAAGTCTAGGAGTGAAGGAGTGGCATCTTTCAGATTAGTCTTAGCTATAGCTACTTTAATGTGTAGGAAGTTATAAAATTCAATATTATTGAGGTGGAACTTAACCTGAATTTCTTTAAAGGTTAGGGGTAGCGCGTTTCCGACGAGTTGGTGGGGGAATATGATGCCCTTGTCTATCCAGGATTGGTAATTGAGAGGTTTCCCTTTGTATGTGATGGTTGTGTTGTGCCATAACGACTCCCACTGTGAATTTCGGAATTGCTGTGGTAAGTATTTACTGACTTTTAAGAGAGCCATTCTCGTGTTTTTGAAGATTAGACCTGGACCTAGGGTGGGGCTGGGTTTGACAGTAAGTAGGGCGCTTGGGCTGAGCCCCTTCAGAATCGCTTTTTCTACAGACAGCCAAACTGGGCTATAATCCGGTTGGGAGGTTATCCAGTAAGACCCCTGTTTTGCTAAAAATGCTATTTGGTATGTTTTAAAGTCCGCCAGATTAACTCCTCCCAGTTTCTTATCCAATCGAAGTTTTTTTAAGCTAATTCTCGCTTTTTTGCCCTGCCATAGAAAAGCCGAGATGTGTTTATCTACTTTAGCATGGAATTCTTTGGAGAGGACGAGTGGGAGCATCGTGACAAGGTAGTTAACCAAGGGTGATATCATCATTTTTATAGTTTCGATACGGCCCCACCAAGTGATGAAACGGGGTGACCAGCCGTCCAGCAGATTTTTGATTTTGGTCAGGAGTTTGTTTTCGTTATGTTTAAGGGTACTCAATAACTCATCCGTGAATTCGATTCCCAGATATTTAATCACTCCTGTTTGCCAAAGCAGGCCGGAGTCGCCCAACACCTCTTTCAAAGTGTGGACATTTAGGGGTTTTACTTCGGACTTATCCCTATTTAATTTGTATCCGGAGAGGGAAGAGTATCTGTCTATCGAGGTCATTAGGGCAGCAATGGAGGTAGTAGGGTTTTCTGTCGCAATCAAGATATCGTCCGCATATGCAGCTAACTTGACTCGCGTGTCCCCAAAGGAGATACCCGCGATGTCTCTATTAGATTTGATGTCTGTAATGAGGGGCTCAAGGGCCAAGAGAAAGAGTGCTGGTGAGAGAGGGCAGCCCTGTCTTGTACCCTGGTAGAGACGGAACGGTTCCGAGAGGGTGCCGTTTATAGCAATCCTGGCCGAAGGCGCCGAATAGAGGGCCATCACCATCCTGGTATAGGTATCGCCCAGGTTGAAGGCGTACATACACTGGCGCAGAAAGGACCATGAAACCTTATCAAATGCCTTTTCCGCGTCCAAGGTTATTGCTACCATTGGCGCTGAGTGGGATTTTGCCTTTTCTAGGATGTGGCATAGTAGTCTAGTGTTGTCGTTGGACGTCCTGTTCTTTAGGAAGCCAACCTGCGAGGGGCTAATTACTTTGTGGAGAATGGAGTTTAGTCTGCTCGCCAATATTTTAGCATAAATCTTGCAGTCCAGATTTATCAATGATATGGGACGGTAATTTTTAGTGAGTAGTGGGTCCTTCCCCTCTTTTGGCAGTACTATTATTGTGGCTTCGCTCATTGAAGGAGAAACACCGCCATTGATTGCAGTGGAGTTAAAGAGTTTTAGGAGTGTGGGGCTAATTTGGTCCCCAAAGGCCTTAAAAAAGGGTGCGGTGAAGCCGTCTGGGCCGGGGGCTTTATTGTTCTTCAGTGAGTTAATTGCTGTTCTGATTTCCGAACCAGAGATTGGGGAGGCCAGATGGGATTTGTCAGATTCCGAAATTTTCGGGAGGTTGAGTGAAGAGAGGTAATTTGCGCAGGCAGTTTCATCAAGTACCTTGTCATTTTTGTAAAGGTCTTCATAGAATTTTTTAAAAGTGTTAAGGATGATAGATTGTTTGGTGTGTGTGCCTGAGTCTTTAATGGACGATATGGTAGTCAGTTTCTGTTTGTGTTTGAGATAGGAGGCCAACAGTTTCCCTGCTTTGTTGCCCTCACACAGTTTCAGGGCCTTGAATCGGTTAACCCATACCCCCGCCCGTTTGCTGGTGATGGTGTTATATTCATATTTTTTCTTGGTCAAAGTATCAAAGACGGTAGAGTCAAGCGGGTTGGCTTTGTGTTGGGTTTCGAGTGAGGTAATCTGCTGCTCTAGATCTACTAGCTCTTTATTAAGTGTCTTATTTACTCTTGCCCTAATTGTGATGATGGTCCCGCGGATTGTGGCCTTCAGAGCATCCCACAGGGTGGTAGGTGGTAGGTGTAGTGTCGGGGGTGTCATTTAAAGAGAGATAATCCTCTATGGCCTCCGATATTAATAGTTTGTTTGCGGGATCTGTAAGTGTCTCGTCGTTGAATCGCCATCTCCTAGGTGGTAAGATCGATCTGGAGCCAGCCAGTTTGGTTCTGATACATGCGTGGTCAGAGACTAGTTTGGGGGCTATCTCAGTCTCCTCTATAAGGTGAGTGAAGGGGCTTGAAACTAAAATGAAGTCGATACGTGAATAGGAGTTGTGAGGTGCAGAATAAAACGTGTAATCTCTACCGTCTGGATTTTGTAGGCGCCACGAGTCTTTCAGGTGATATCTGTCACATATGCGAAGGAGGGCGTCATGTGAGCGGGAATGGTGGAAGGCACATTTGGATTGCCTATCGAGGATCGGGTCTAGGGGGAGATTAAAGTCACCTCCCACTATCAACAGATCATCCGTAGGGATAGGGTCTAGGGACTGTGAGACCGATTCCCAGAAATCTGGGTCGTCTGCGTTTGGGCCGTATATATTTAGAACATGAATAGGGTCATCTTCCCTGAGAAGATTAGTAATGGACAGCCGGCCTACTTCGTCGTGTGAGTGTGAGATTAGAGTAAGGTTTGCTTTTTTCGCTAGGATGGTGATAACCCCTCCTTTTTTGTGGGAAGCTGGTGAGGACAGGATGTGTGATGCCCAATGAATATTAAGGAAACGTAGGTCTTCCTCGGACAATTTGGATTCTTGTAGCAAAATGATGTCACCCTTTGACTTGGTGATATAATCAAGAATTTTCCTCCTTTTTACTGGGTGGTTTAGGCCCTTAACATTGAGAGAGACTATTGTGAGGTCGTCGGCCAACGAGTTTGTCTTAGCCATTGGGGATGAGGAACGTCGTTGAGGTAGTGCGCTGTGGCCTAAGGCAGGCAGTGGATAAAACCCCTGGCTGCTCAACATGTGGGACAATATGTGGACTCATAGTGAACTGTAAAAAAATACAAATGACATTTGTGACATAGGTAACCTTAAGGGCAAAACAGCATAGAACGTACAGAAAGGACGTAAGGGCACTTGGGACCCTTTCAGCTCCATTTTTTCCCCTTCCTATCCCCCCCCCTCCCCTACCCCCCACCCCCACCCTCTGTCCCTCCCCCCCCTCCCCCCCAAAACGTACGTCGGGAGTGCGACGGCAGACCCGTGCAAGGCGGAGTTAAGGGATACATAGAAGATAACTAGAAGCTTCCTGTCATAAGGTAAAACACTGTTGGGATAAAGCTTGAAAATGTACATCAGACAACTACTCTTGAGCATGGGCGGAGTGAATAACTTTATAAATCCATTAATCTATACTCTAGAAATACAAACAATGTAACTGTCCTGTGATGGTGAGCACATAGAAACATTTTCTGATCTATAAGGAACAATATTGTTACATCAACGGAGCCTATAATATGACGGAGTAACGTACGTGAGGAGAACACGTAATAACAATAATGCATGGGGCACAAGGCCTACTCACATTACAGATGAGGATACCTGTTTAGACATGTGGAGACCTGTAGCCGCAAGTTGATGGCTAGCATCATTAAAGCATGACGAATCCATTTACTCTATAGTCTAGAATCCAAAACAAAACATTGAAATAGACCTGTGTTGGTGAGCACATAGGAGCGTTTTCTGAGCAATAAAGAGCAATATTCTTACATCAAAGTAACCTCCTTCTATCTGGGTACAAGCCAACTTGCAAAAAACGTAGCCTATAAAGCGATGATGCAACAAACGTGACTAGAACCCATAATAATAATAATGATGCATGGGGCACAAGGCCTACTCACATTACAGATGAGGATACCTGTGGAGACATGTGAAGACCTGAAACCGCGAGATAATGATTAGCACCAATAAAGCACGACACTACATATGACATCAAGTTTTCCTCTTGTTCGAGAGGCCTAACGCAGTTTTAGCAGCTTAGCTGCAAAATCGACCCTGCGACAAAATCGGCCGAAAGCCGGCCCTAGAAAAGCGCTCAGAGGCACCTCCAACCCCCCCGAGTGGGGAGGGGGGCGGCCGAGCACTTTGCCAGGGCCGGTTTTGGTTCCCAGTCCGGCCCTGATGATAAACAGTGGCAGGCTGTCTCTCTCAACCCATGCAGCACTTGGACTAGGTGCACAGCTCTCCCGTGCTGCATAGGACCAGCCCCGCTCTCCTGTGCTACTGCACCGCTCTGCTTCCTTCCATTTTTTCCGAATGCTTTCTCCTGCTTTTGCCTCGTTATTTACTGCTTTCCCCATCATTTCCCCATGTTTTTGTGAGTGCTTTCTCCTGCTTTTGCCTCGTTATTTACTGCTTTCCCCATCATTTCCCCATGTTTTTGTGAGTGCTTTCTCTTGCTTTTGCTTTGTTTCTTACTGCTTTCTCCTTAGTCTCCCCAGGTTTTCTGAGTGCTTTTTCCTCATTTTGCTCTGCTTTCTCCACGAAGCAACTAGTAACTCCAGCGCCTTGAGACCCTCACGGGTGATTAGCAGCGCTCTATAAATCCTGATTGATTGATTGGATTCTGCCTGAAGCCCTGTGACCCGAGAGAGAAGCCAACGCTGTTGGGGCATCACAACCTCAGTGATGTTAATTTTGTCATTGTGGTCTTGAGTCTCTCCTAAGATCCTCCTGTTTGTCAAGTCAGGAGCGCCAGCAGAATGAAGGAATGCAGGGGATGCTGGCTTGGCTGACCCGAAAACAGAAGGATTTTTGAGAAATCCTCAGCACCTCAAGGACCACAATTTAATTATCAGCAAAAACTCTTCGAGCCCCACAGAGCTTGCTACTTAGGTTAAAGTCGCAGTCTTCAAGGAGACTTGAAAAGTGCGGCATCATTTCAGATCGGTGTGTTTGAGCCTTAGTGGCTCTGTACCTGTCCCAAACAGAAAAGTATATATATATATATATATATATATATATATATATATATATATATTTTTTTTTTATATATATATCCAGGCCATGAGTGTATTCTTAAATGTTTCATTTATAAAAATATATATTACTTTCAATAAATATTACTAAATTCAGTGATATGATTGAAGCACTGACTAATGCTGAAAAATATTTTTTTTCCATTTTGCAATGTATAGCATACTTTTGCATCAGTTTTGTTGCCTGATTCACATCTATTGATGTCTCAGCCCTAGCTTTGGGTCTCAGACGCAAGGCAGACCCCCCCCCCCTCGCTGGCTCTCAACAAGCTCCCCCTCTCCCCTCTTGGAATGGAGGCCAGTCGGCCTCTGAAGAGAGTGCCAGTCCGCCATTTTGGGAGTGCCTCCGCCCACAATGCCTCGAGGACCCGCCATCTTTCCCAAGACCAGGTTTTAAACACTTTCCAATCAGAAAGCTCAACATTCTGAAAACATTTTCTGGAAAAGTGAACTGCTTTTCCTGGTGAACAGGAAATCAAAACAACGAACTTTGTTTTAATATTCTACTGCTCAGATTAGTCGAAACCACAATTTACAAAACCATACAATTCTTTCGAAGTGTGCATAATAATTAATAGATCTGGCACCATGCTGTTGAGTTATAGAAAATAATGAATGTGTAGCACAGCATGTTAAGGAAAAACTCTAACTAGTTTATTGACATTACATCATGTTGGCAAATTATTAAATATAAATCAAGGTATGACATCATGCTAGCAGGTTATGGAATATAAATCACGCTTGTGACATCATGCTGGTAATTGTGAGAAATAATTAATGAATACTACATTACGCCGGTCCGTTATGGATTTGCAACCACTGCCGTTTGTTTCCGAGACTCCAAATCCCTACAGCGCCTTGAGGCTTGCGCGGCCCGGCGCAGCGCTGCGCTGCGCAGCCCAAGTGGCCTCTCCCGTGCCAGGGACGCGCATCGTTCAGGGACGCGGGCGCCCGGGCAGCATGTTCTTGGCAGTGGCCTGTCTGTCTGAATGAGACCTTGAAATGTCAAGTGTGGAACAACAGGCGCAGCTCATCCGCTGCATACATATGTAATCCCGCGGCTGTCCTCTGACCGGCCCCCGCGGCCCCTCCTCTCGGTAAAGATGTATTCTAGAAACATGCTAATCAGCCCAGAGTTCAGCTGCTTTGCAAGACAGCCCGGCTTTGTGGTCACGCGCAGAGAACACGGACGTGGCGGCAGATGCGGATCCCCACCAGGCCCATCTGGGCTGCCACCTCCCCGCCGAGCATCACGGGCATTAATGAGCATTAACCACATGGTCTCCAGCTCTTGCCCATTCCACCGTGGTCGCCACATCTCTTGGGCGCAATTCGCATTAAGTTTAATTTCAAGGCATTCGATTATTCTCTTTTCCATGCACGCACCAGTTTTCGATGTTAACGGCATTGCACCGTATGTACAAAATACCGTTTTAGCATTTCCTAAATAGTGAAACCTAAGAAATCGCAATTTAGGAAATGCAAAATAGAATGTACGAAAATATATATTTCCTAATAGCGATTCCTACTTTGTAGAAATCGCTATTAGAAATCGCAAATTAGGAAATGCACAGCAAAGGGTGCCTATGGGGCTTAGGCAACCCTTGATGCGCCCCAAAAAAATATGGTGCACATGTAAAGCGCACCAATGCTGTAGGTAGGGAAATGTGCACTACGTGGCACTTTAAAAAATGCATTTTGGGTAAATCTGTTAAAATTGCACATGGTGATTATCACAAGAAGTCGATGGTAATAGCACTTCCTAAAAGCCCATTACGAATTTAGGAAATGCTTTGTACAGCTGCTTAGGAAATCGTAAATAGAAAATCCCTATTTGCAATTCCCTTTCTGCCTTTGTACACAAGGCAAGGCAATTTAGCATTTCTTACTAGACCGAAGTTGCAATTCAGTCGGTTAATAAATGCTAAATCCTTTTGTAAATACGTTCCATGGTAAATTACTACTCCTGAAAATCTGCTAACCCCTTGCGTCTCCAGGAGACATCTAGGTCTTAGAGCACTAACCAAGTATCTCTCTCTTTAATCATATACAATTCTGGTAGACTGGCCCCTGTCTGTCATTACCCACCCAGATCTGTCAAAAGTTGCCGTGCACACCGTTGTTTTCAAGTCCGTTATACTTCTCGTCTTCTATTTGAAATTATTTGCGTGCTCCCTGGACTACGTGGCCCGCCCATTGCCACGTCGGAATAACCAGCAAAGAAAATGGGGCGCCATTGCACCCCAAGTCCAGACGCACAGCTGGTTTGATGCATGTCGCAGATTTATGAGTAGCTTTGTTTTCATCTTTATCAATCTTTGCGATAATAAATCTATATACTCCATAGCATAAGCCATCCTCAATAGCAAAGTGTTAATAGCAACGTTTGTTTAATTTTTTAGTGGACCCCTGAGGAAGGGCTGAGTAAAGCCCGAAATGCATTGGGTAACATCATCACTTACTATTGAGAATGTCTTATGTTTTTTGCGTGCCCGGAAAAAGGCCTGGAGTGGCATATCCGTGGCACGAGAAGCGGTACAAACATTGGCTAATCACGTGTGGGAAGTACATTGAAAATAAAAAGGAATGACATTCAATGCTATGGAGTATATGGATTTATTATTGCAAAGATTGATAAAGATGAAAACAAAGCTACTCATAAATGTGCGACATGCATCAAACCAGCTGTGCGTCTGGACTTGGGGTGCAATGGCGCCCCATTTTCTTTGCTGATTACCCACCCAGAGCCATAACCCCCAGAACTGGGCAAAAAACTCCAAATCAGAAATTCAGGGCTGGGGACAAAATGCCACACGTGGTCTCCTGTACAGACCACAACACTCCTGAAGAAACCTTGAGAAGTAAACAAAATACTTCAACAAAGCCTCATTAACAAGAAAAATACTCCAGAAAAAGCTGCCAGATCTGGACTCAGTACTCCAGAGCTGGACTCAATACCCCAGAAAAGATCTTCCATTGATGGGCAAAATACTCCAGATGAAGTCTCCAGAAGTGAGTTCTATACTCTTGATAAGGTCTCCATAGCTGGACTCATTACTCCTGATGAGATCTCTGAGATGGGCACAATAATTCAGATGAGGTCTCCAGAGTGGAGTTCAACGTTCCAGATGACGTCTATAGAGTTGGAAACGATACTCCAGGCAGTCTCCAGACCAACGGCATCGTGGAGGTCATCGAATAGGGTGCCTTTATCAACATAATGGTCTCAACATCAACCTGGTGCAGGTCATGCTAAGAATTGGCCTTATGTTGAGTTCTGGGTAGTAAGGCATGGTTCTCGAAGTCCGATATGACTATCAGCCCCCATGTTTGAAATTGGTGACATCATTAGCAGCAGTGATGGTTGAGCCAGTGGCATTGGTCGTGCTGTCGAAGGTGGTGTTGAGCGTGGTACAGAAGGTGGCATCCCAGGTGGTGCAGAGGCTGGAACCAGTGGTACCAATCTCCAGGAAGAAGTGGCCTTAGTGCAAGGTAAATGGGAACAGTTGGCAATGGGGGATGGCCCGCAAATGGTAAACCGGCTGGAGTCCCTCTCAGATCCGTGGGGCTCATAGTCGCTCTACAGGGATCCAGAGTGGTATAAAGAATCTCATCAATGGCCCCTTTTAATTGCTAGAACTGATGTGGCATCGCTGTCCTTCCAGGGTAGTGCTGAAGCAGGACTAGGGTCACAATCAGTTCCACGTGGGGGGGAACAATATCTTGGCCTAGAGTTGCCAGGTGCGTTGCATGACTCCGAGTGGCAGGAGTGATGAGCTGAGAGAGACCAATGCTTTAAGTTTTTATATTTCTTGTGGAACTTTTTTTACTTACCTGAAGCCCGTGTTCTTGATGATCCATGACTGGTGCAACAGTGTGCCCGTACCTTCGATTTCAACCAGTACTGCTGGGCCTTCGACTACGAACGTGTGTGCTTCTTGATCGACAGAGTACGGTGATAACGAGCTGTGTCTTACAGTCACAGATGACTTTCTTGTTCAACTTAGAGCAACAAGGACACAACGCCGAGTCGTTTTTGGAGCCGATGCACCATAAGCAGGTATTGTTGGTGTCTGTCCATCATTCAATCAATCAATTAGTTGTAAAGCGAAATACTCACCCGGAGGGTTTCAAGGCGCTGAGTCAAAGATGAGGCGTGCTGATGCGTTCTGTATTCGCTGGAATCTATTCTGGAGTTTGGCTGTGGTTCCTGCATAGAGGATGTTCCCGTAGTCCAGCCTGCTACTGACGAGGGCCTGAGTGACCGTCCTTCTGGTCCCGGTGGGGATCCACCTGTAGATCTTGTGGAGCATACGTAGGGCGTTGAAGCAGGAGGAGGAGACAGCGTTGACTTGCTGGGTCATAGAGAGCGATGAGTCCAGGTAGACCACCTGGTTTCGTGCGTGGTTGGTGGCTAGCCACCAGGTGGAGGTAGTGGAGCCCAAGATGAGGACCTCTGTCTTGTCTAAGTTGAGTTTCAGGCGGCTGTTCCATATCCAGTGGGAGACAGCCCTCATTCCTTCGTGGAGGTTGGTTTTGGCGGTGGCGAGGTTCTTTGTGAGTGAGAGTATCAGCTGAGTGCCTTCGGCGTAGATGACGATGTTGAGGTCGTGTACGCAGACGATGTTGGCGAGCGGAGTCCTGTAGATGTTGAAGAGGGTAGGGCTGAGGAATGATCCTTGGGGTACACCGCAGATCTTGGTGGCTGCGGAACGGAATTGGGGGAGGCGTACCATCTGGGTTCGGCCGGTGAAGAAGGAGGTGGTCCAGTCCAGGGCTTTGTCGCATATTCCTGCGTTGTGAAGGAGTATGCGTAGGGTGTGATGGCAGACGGTGTCGAAGACGGCAGAGAGTTCCAGGAGGATGAGGGACACTGTTTCGCCATTCTCCAGCAGGGTCCTGATGTCATCTGTGGCAGCGATGAGGGCGGTTTCGGTGCTGTGATTGCTGCGGAAACCCAATTGGGATGGGTTCAGTATGTTGTATTCCTCGAGGTAGTGGGTCAGTTGCCTGTTGACAATCTTTTAGATGACTTTCACCGGAAACGGAAGTAGGGAGATGGGCTGGAAATTCTTGAGGTATTTTGGGTCTGCTGTAGGCTTTTTGAGTAGGGCGTTGATCTCAGCGTGCTTCCAGCTATCTGGGAAGGTGGCGGTCTTGTAGGAGTGGTTGATGATCTTTGGAGTTGGGGAGCATTGATGCGGTTTGCTTTGTTGAACATGTGGTGAGGGCAGGGGTCGGATGGTGAGCCGGAGTGGATGGTGTGCATGGTCTTGATAGTGTAGTCGTCGTTGACGTTGTTCCCGAAGAGCAGGTGGATGTGAGGTTGGTGGGTGGTGAGACTGTTGTGTCGGGGGTTGAAGGGGTGGTTTGGGCATTGAAGCTGTTGTGGATGTCAGCAATCTTGCGGTGAAAGAATGTGGCTAGGGAGTTGCATAGGTATTGTGACAACAGGATGTTATTCGAGCTGGGGTTGAAGAGTTCCTTCACAATCTTGAAGAGCTCTTTGCTGTTGTGTGCGTTGTCAATGCGTTCCTTGAAGGTGGTCCTTTTGGTGGCTCTGATTTGGTGGTGCTTGCGGTTGGCGTTTTTTAGGGCAGCGTTGTTGTCCAGTGTACGTTTGTGGCACAACTTTTTCTCAAGTCTTCGGCAAGTTCGCTTGGATTCCTGGAGATTGGTTGTGTACCAGCTGGCTTTCCTTTTTAGGTCTCGGCTAGCGTAGGCTGCGTATGCGCAGTCTCGCTGGCGAGATCTTATGTCTCAGAGTAGCAAGGCTTAAACCCGCCCCTCTTCTCCATTGGCTAGCTCCCTAAACGGCAGCCAGCCATTGGAGAAGAGGTTTCTGTGACGTCATTTTTTTAAGCTAAGACCCGTCCGTTTGGGATTGAGGGGTATGTTTTTTGCTGTCCTTTCTCTCCGAGACGTCTTCAGTCATTCAACAAAAAACACGCCCCCCAATCTGAAAAGGACGGGGCTTATCCGCAGCTGCTGCCACCATTTTGATTGTTAGTTTAGCTTCTCACAGTTGCATTTCGAGGCTTTTGTGTGCGTGAATACTAAAGGACAATCTCTGGTCCGAAATGACCTCGGCAAACGTGCTTTCCCTTTCAACGGAATATGTGCCTTCTTCCTGCTAACTATGTTGCAAATTAAAATACCAATTTCGCCGAGGGCGGACATTTTAGAATGGAGCAGTCCAATAGTCGTTCCCAGGGGGTGTGGTCTCGCTTCATCCCACTCTTGTCTCTGCCTATTGTAGGCGCGCCTGCACTGGGAGGGTGGTGGCCATTTTGTTTTGCTTTTGCCCGCACTTCTGATTCAATTTGCTCCAGCGGGCTGTAGATTGAATGAGTGGTGGAACAATTAAAGCTGGGTAGAGGTGCCATCAGCACCGCCACAGTACGCCGATCGAAGCACCGGACGTCCCCCCCAAAACCTACCCTTCCAGGCAGTATGGCGTGCCGCAGCAGCACCCCGAGCCGCGGCGCCGGCCCCCGCTCTCACCCATCTGCATTACCCGCCTGCAGGAGAAAGAGGAGCTGCAGCACGTCTACAACCGCCTGGCGGTGTATATCGACTGCGTGCGCTTCCTGGAGATGTAGAAGAACTTGCCCATGGTCAAGATCTCGGAGAAGGAAGAGGTCATATAGCGCGAGGTGAGCAGGGCGTAACCGGGTGTAGGGCAGGTTGTAATCAGGGATGTGGAATTCCTATAGCCCCACGCCCAGGACATATTGTTTGGGGTCAAGGGCAACAAGTTTTAATGTGCATTTTGTCCTTGGGACAAGCAGGCCCAACCCCCTGCAGCACAAACCCTTTGGCTGCCAGTTTGCAGTACTACATTAAGGATCAGGGAAGGGTACTGCCTGCAGTTAAGTTAATATTTGTGTGCATATGTTAATGCTGTTTAAACTTGTACTGATGGTTAATTAATTGAGAGCCTTTGTTATTAGGATGAGCGCTCTCTGTAAATGTAAGTTCAGTCTGCACTACTGACAGTGGTTCCAGTATAAAAATGTGGACACAAGATTTCAAAGTTTAGCAATATGAGGCTATGCATAATGCTCCCAAAATGCTCTCTGATTAGATGCAAATTTTTACAGAAGTTTGAAACAAGATTAATGAATCTTTGCTTTCTATAGAATGTTCCAAAAAAATGAAAGTAGGAAAACATTTTTTTTGCTAAACTACTGTAAAATTTCAGGTACCATTTCTTTGCAGCATCATTTAGTAACATGTGTGGATGCATGCTAGTATTTCCCCAAAAATTCATATTAGAAAATCAGTGTAACCTGTTTCAATAAGATTTTGGGAAACATACAAATAAACAAGCATTGGCATAGCCGGTAGGTCTGAAATGGTGGTCTGCTTTTTAGTTTTGGGAATGCGTGACTTATTTTGGCATGGTTTTTGTAAAACCTTATTGATGTGAGAGCTGCCGTACCCTCACCATTATAATAAACATTGGCAAAAGCAAAAATTGTTTTTCGTTTCCAAAATGCACACACTGCCACATTAGTTACAGACACTGGAGAAAACTACTTTGAGTGCCGATATGCTCCTTGTGAAAGAGCAGAATGCGGTCACTCACCATGAAGCCAGCCGATACAGAGAGAGAATTTTAATAAACACAAAAGGTCATGGTTAACGCCAGACTAAATTAGGAGCCCAATTATTAAAGAAAGTCTCAAAAGTTCCCCCTTGGTATATGTCCTTGCTTTAAAGGCAGCTTTATGGCTTTCGTGAATTCACAAGAATTTACAGCAGTAGGGCACGAAATAGTACTCCTAGAAAATATTTGTGAACTGCATTTTAGCCTAAGCAAATATGCATATGTAGATTTGCTCATGCGAAAACCTGAGTGTTGGCAAATTTATTTTCCCTCCAACCACTTTTTTCCCAACTCTGGAGGAAGGTTTATGTCTGCCATTGTCAGGAGTAAATTTCCAACATTTCTCAGTATTGGAAAAGATTAGAGAAAAGTTGTTGAAAACCCCTAAAACATGCAAGTTAGTAGGTGTGCAGAGACTCAAAAGGACATTCCAACCCTGGAATTATTGTTTATCACTACCTTCAGTCCCAGCATGTAGATGTGCGGGATTGCTAGTATTCAAACACTACTATGGTATGATCCCTGGCATAATCAGAGAGGCTATATAAGAGCTCTTATATAATGAGATTCCTGCCATAATTTGTCACCGCACAACATGGCACCAAAGGGACGAGTGGATTTTGTTACAGGACAAATAGATTTAGGAATCGACCTGCCCCATGGACTAGTACATATTTTAATAAATTCCACACCCCTGTGTAATGATCCCTATGGAGGCGGCATCATCAATAGGTGCCTTTCACTGAAAGGGTGAGGTTTCAAAGCTGGCTGTATCTGACTTTTGCAATGCATTTTTTTTATATACAAGTTTTATTCCAATGGAAGCTATAGGGTAAAGCATGAATCCTTTATTTAGGGGCATAGTTTAGGCATCCTCATAGAAAATAATTTTTGGGTTACTCTTTATGGCACACCTCGGTTCTACCGCCTTCAGCAGTGCTGACTAACAGATTTAAGAGAGATTATTAAATCTGAAGGCTCCAGTTATTACAGTATCAACCATCCCAGAACTGAGCCCTTCATGTGTGTCTCGTGTCTTCAAGTTTTGTTAATTATTTGATTCAATGTTGCAGTTCCCGGAGTGACAAGTTGTATGGCTTGAAATAAGATTGGCCGCTTCGAACTAACTACGCGTACTGGTTTAACAGGTGCTTGTTACATTGTCTTCAAAGCACGCTGCACTATGTATACGTTCGGATGAAGATTGCAAGAATTTGAGATACTCTGGCAAGTGGAGACTATTTGCTTTTGTCATTGTTTTTCTGAGCCTCCCTAATTTCACCCGAGTTTATTTGTTACAGTAGCGCCCCCTGGATTCATTCATGTATCAAGCCTTGACTTGGCTGCATACGCTTTGGTCACGTGGGGGCACGCCTACAACCCTTTTGTAAAATGCAATTGAAAGTCAATAACGATTAGCTACGATTTGATTGGCTAGCCTGTGTGTGTGTGTTGTCTGTGTGTGTGTGCCTGTGTGTGGCTCTGTGCGTGTGTGTGGCTCTGTGCGTGTGTGTGGCTCTGTGCGTGTGTGTGGCTCTGTGCGTGTGTGTGGCTCTGTGCGTGTGTGGCGGCTCTGTGCGTGTGTGGCGGCTCTGTGCGTGTGTGGCGGCTCTGTGCGTGTGTGGCTCTGTACGTGTGTGGCTGTGTGTGTGTGTGGATGCAAATGCAATAGGTTTTGTATTTGCGAGAGATTACGCATTTGGCATTGTAGCTGTGTGTGTGTGTGTGGCTCTGTCTGTGTGTGTGTGTAGCTCTGTCTGTCTGTGTGTGTGGCTCTGTGTGTGTGTGTGTGTGTAGGTCTGTCTGTGTGTGTGTGTGGCTCTGTCTGTGTGTGTGGCTCTGTCTGTGTGTGTGTGGCTCTCTGTGTGTGTGGCTCTGTGTGTGTGTGGCTCTGTGTGTGTGTGGCTCTGTGTGTGTGTGACTCTGTGTGTACGTGTGGCTCTTTGTGTGTGTGGCTCTGTGTGTGTGGCTCTGTGTGTGTGGCTGTGTGTGTGGCTGTGTGTGTGTGTTTGGCTGTGTGTGTGTGTGTTTGGGTGTGTGTGTGTGTTTGTGGCTGTGTGTGTGTGTGTGTGGCTGTGTGTGTGTGTGGCTCTGTGTGTGTGTGTTGCTCTGTGTGTGTGTGTGGCTCTGTTTGTGTGTGTGGCTCTGTGTGTGTGTCTGTGTGTGTGGCTCTGTGTGTGTGTGGCTCTGTGTGTGTGGCTCTGTGTGTGTGTGGCTCTGTGTGTGTGTGTGTGGCTCTGTGTGTGTGTGTGTGGCTCTGTGTGTGTGGGGGGTGCTCTGTGTGTGTGTGTGGCTCTGTGTGTGTGGGGGGTGCTCTGTATGTGTGGGGGCTCTGTGTGTGGGGGGGCACCGTGTGTGGGGGGGGCTCTGTGTGTGGGGGGGGCTCTGTGTGTGGGGGTTCTCTGTGTGGGTGCAAATGCAATAGGTCTCGCATTTGCGAGAGATTACGCTATTGGCATTGTAAATGACAATGCCATTTGTTTATATGTTTTAAAAACAAACAAAAATAATGTCATGAGCAATTCCAATAGCTCTAACTCACAAAGACGAGACCATTGCATTGTAAATGCTTGTTTTCAGTTGTAGTTAGAATACGTCTTAAAATCTTTAGTCTTAGGTCATGACATTGCCTGGATATTCAAAGGTAAAGATCTCTGTGAGTTATGACAACACTAGAGCTGTAGATCCATGTCGGCTGCCCCAAAACAAGCATTAGAAATGCAATAGGTCTCGCAGCATTAGAGTTAGTGCTTTTAGAATTGTTAATGGGTTTTTTTGTAAATCTTTAGCATGAGGGTGAGGGTGAGTGAGGGTGAGTGAGGGTGAGTGAGGGTGAGTGAGGGTGAGGGTGAGTGAGTGTGAGTGAGGGTGAGTGGGGGTGAGTGTGGGTGAGTGTGGGTGAGTGTGGGTGAGTGTGGGTGAGGGTGAGGGATTGAGGGTGAGGGGTTGAGGGTGAGTGAGGGTGAGGGGTTGAGGGTGAGTGAGGGTGAGGGGTTGAGGGTGAATGAGGGTGAGGGAGGGTGAGGGGTTGAGGGTGAGTGGGGGTGAGTGAGGGTGAGGGGTTGAAGGTGGGTGAAGGTGAGTGAGGGTGAGTGAGGGTGAGTGTGGGTGAGTGTGGGTGAGTGTGGGTGAGTGTGGGTGAGTGTGGGTGAGTGTGGGTGAGTGTGGGTGAGGGATTGAGGGTGAGGGGTTGAGGGTGAGGGTGAGGGTGCCAACATGCAGCAGATACTCTATTAGAAAAAAAGTCACTGCACATATGGGCAGGCTGGCACGAGCTGAATTTAAAGAGTGCTTGGATGTAGCAATCGGGGCGGGGGGTCAGGCTAGTGAAGATGGCTAAAGTGGGATGAAATGTGGAGGGGGGGTGCGTAAATACTCAATCGCAGCATGTGCAGGAATGTGCCGGAGGACCAAAATAACACTGTTCACAAAGGAAGCAGCTGCTCTGCCCCATCTACCCTCCCTCCTCAGTTTGTTAGCACGCCATCAGCATCCACATATCTGAACAGACAGCTCCCTATCCAGAGGGCATTAGGCAGTTATATAAGTTATCATGTTATTAAAGCCCGAGTGGCCTCAGATGGCAGTAGCAACAAGACGGACGGACGGAAGAGAGGGGAGGGGGGAGGAGAAATGCGACACGGAGGGAAGGGGAGGGGGCGGAGCGGGTTAAATTATACAAACAAAAAACAAGCCTTTCACCGTAACACGGCGGGCAGGGGAGGGGGCGGGCAGGGGAGGGGGTGGAGAGGGGAGGGGGTGGAGAGGGGAGAGGTGCGACACGGCAGGCAGGCAGGGGAGGAGAGTAGAAGGAGGAGGGGGGAGGAGCTGTATGTGTGAGTGCTCCCGAACAGGACAGGAGGCTTGTAGGAGTCTGAGGGAGCATGTAGACAGCACAGGGCCGAAAGGAGACGTGCATGTATGTGTTTTTAAGAGCAGTAAGTGTCAAATGAAACAAGCAGCATGTGCATGCCGGTAGGGGCAGGTAAGGAGAAAAGGGCAGAGGGTTTGCGTCTGGTGTGCGCGCGCACATGAAGGGGTAGGTGCAGGCAGGCAGGCCTGTGAGTGTGAGTTCAGCGGGAACACGACAGAAAGGCTATCATATTGGAAAAGGAGCAGTCAACACAGGCAGGTACACAGAAACGGGTGCGTGTGTCTTTGGCAATAGACAGAGGTAACAGGACATGCAACATACGTGTGCATATAATGGTAGGTTCAGAGATAAAGAGGTATCAATTCAGACGAGAAACGACTGCATGTGTGGACAGTGAGAGTAGAGACAGACAGGCAAACAGAAATGTGTATGTGTGTGTCTATTTAGTAGCAGACAGATGTAACAGAACAGGCACGTGTGCGTGTACAGGGACCACGGATAGACACGCTGCCCGTGTTTGTGTGATGGGGCAGACTCAACAGAGAGGCCACGCGTGTGTGCTGACAGGAAGCAGTTGATATAGGCATGTGCGCGTCTACATAGACGGGAAAATGTGTGTGTGTGTACACGCGCGCGCAGAAAAGGGGCAGCGTGAGAGACATGCAGCATCTGTGCCTTGGAGTGGAGACAGGCATCACAAACAACCAAACAGAAATGTAAAAATGT
Source organism: Lissotriton vulgaris (assembly GCF_964263255.1). Lineage (NCBI taxonomy): Eukaryota > Metazoa > Chordata > Amphibia > Caudata > Salamandridae > Lissotriton > Lissotriton vulgaris. The sequence continues at coordinate 202,843,163 of NC_141688.1, forward strand.
GCGCGAGACAAGAGTGCACATATGCGTATCGGTGCAGGCAGCGAAAGTGTACACTTGTGAGCAGTAGGGGCTTGTTTGTAACTTTCAGGGGCGACAGAAGTAAGACACGCAAACAGAGAGTACATATGTGCACGGAGAAGAGACAGACAAGGATGAATCTGGACAGACAGCACGGACTTCGGTGCAGTGCCATGTGCTATACAGAGCAGCCAATTGTGCGTATGGGGTGCACACGGGTGTGCGTCTGTATGTAGAACTGTGGGAAAGTAAGGGGCATAAACTGGCGGCAATTATGCGCGGGTAGAGAAGGACAACTCGGAGGAGAGGAGGCAAGGTGAAAGCAGTGTCTGTCTATAGGGGGAGATATGTAAGAGGGCAGAATGGCAACAGTAAGGTACGAGGAGGCATGCAGCTAGTGTGTTTTGGGGTCAATAACACCAACGGGGGAGACGCAACAGCGGCAGATTGACAGTATATATGTATATCAGTAGGGGAGATGGATTTCGTGACCTGGTCAGTGAAATCTATATCTGGCCTGGGGACTGTATGTCGGATGAGGGAGGCAGTTTTGGAAGTTGTAAGTGGCACTGACCTGTGAGTACTTCAAACGATGGAAAGGAGACGGTTTGAAGCTAAATGTGTGCTCGGACGCCATTAAAGGATCGGAGACACGGCGGGTAAAATAAACAAACAAACAAGCGAAAGGATCGGAGACACGGCGGGTAAAATAAACAAAAAAGAAGCCGGAGGGAAGAGAGGGGAGGGGGGAGGAGAAATGCGACACGGCGGGAAGGGGAGGGGGCGGAGCGGGTAAACAAAGACGGACGTGCACGCGCTTTTAAGCTCAATGCGCATGCGCATTGAGCTTAAAAGTCACGGGCACTGCAAGGAATCGCCACGATTCCTTGCAGTGTGGATAAAGAGTAGATAAGTCGCAATACTCTCGCCTTGCTCGATGCGCATGCGCATCGACAATGCGCATGCGCATTGAGCTTAAAAGTCACGGACACTGCAAGGAATCGCCACGATTCCTTGCAGTGTGGATAAAGAGTAGATAAGTCGCAATACTCTCGCCTTGCTCGATGCGCATGCGCATCGACAGGCGAGACCTAAAAAGGTACTGACTGGTGCAGATATGAGGTAAATATAGTAGATCCCACATCATGTCCAAGGTGGGGTGTACCCGACGCTGAGATACACGATACCACCTGTTGACATGTGAGAGAATTGCTATGAAAGGTCCTGGATCCAATCTGCTGCCTTGTGAAATTCACAAAGTGAGGAATCTGTGGTTAGAAGTCTCTATCAGAATAATGAAAAATTTGTATTAGCACCTACTCCAATAAACCACAACAAAGAGGCACACATGATCCACTCACATGCGCAGACAAACAATAACATTGTCAACAATACAAAAATATGGAAACTAGCATTCATCAAACAAATACCCAATTGACTAAATATTTTTTTTAATTGAGAAAAAAAAATCACAACTCTAATTGTATTTGGAAGGATGGAGTGTTTCTAAATTCAATTGCTGTCACCCATCCTCCATACAATATTATATATGACTCACTTGGTCTGCTTTCACAAATCAATCTGAGGATACCAACTTCAATTGTGGACCCTCAGAGTTCACCGGATGACAAGTTAAGAACTGCCGCGGTACGACATCACCAACAGACAATCTCAAAGCCAATAGGCTCTGGTGATGAATTTACCTTTCATGTCTTATATTGATCATGGCTCTGGTTCATGGGGCTATAAACTGTTAAATATGTTGCTCCCTGCTGATTTTTGTTATTTTGTACCAGTAAGATTCAATTTGTGAATTTATCAGGCACCGGATTCTATAACACCTGTAGTGGGTCACAATCTTCGTTAGTTGCATAGGCCATACCTCCTGTAGAGAGTCCTATGAAACCCTTCTTGGGCCAAACCCATTATAGAGCCTGCACATTCTTTATTCCACTCAAAGCACTGGAGTAGAGCATTGTAAAACAGCTCGCCTGAGCACTTGGAACAGTGACCAGAAACACATTGATGGAGGATGACCAAGCATTTTGATTTGCCCAGACGGTCCAGGTTTTTCAGGGTCTGTCTTGTGACCAGTCCGTGTTCATTAAAATAAGTACATATTCGAATAGAGGATTGAGTCTGTTCAAGGACATTAGAAAATAAAATAATTCATTCTTATTTTTCCAAGAGGCTTTTCGGTACACCGCACCTTGCACAGAGAGTTATTGCTTTAAAGTTCCCCTGCTGTGCTGCTGCTTCTCATTCCTGAAGCACGGCGGGGGGTCAAACAGCATTACAAAGATGCCGTCAGGCAAGTTCTACGTCTACTCTCTTCACTCTGAGCCTTACTGCAATCTGTAGAGGCACACATGGCAGTTTTTAAATAAAATAATTATTTTGAAGTGTTCTCCTCTGACAGATTTCAGTAGCAACTTGCATTATAATAATACTATATAACGTTTTTAAAATGTGCCCTAAATGTTTTCTGTTTTGTTATGAATGCATTGCCTTTGTGTGCCAAATGTTAGTCCTACTTCTAGGTCTGTGTACGATCCCGTTTTCGTTCTTTTAATTTTTAATATTGTGTCACCCTATCTAATACATAGTAGTAGCTCGGAATTGTTTCCAATGATCATAAGTAGCTCTTATTACAGAAAAGGTTGGAGACCCCTGCCATACACTGTTGGCTGCACAAGACAAGACTGGAGTCAAGCTATCCTGGCTGATGAGGGCTGAAAGTCCGAAACCGGTTGGTCGTAGGATTCTTGTTTCCAGTCCAGGGAGGACCTGGCCTGGCAGTTAAGGCTGCACTGTTCCCATAGGGCCCAGGGTCAAGACTGATTTACATATGGGTGGGTCTAAACTAGAATTGCACGGTGAGTAAAAAAAACGATGGATTTAGGCCCAGATCTCTATTGGGGTGAATGTATGACATTGTTCTGCATTCTGTCCATCAATTGTTCTTTTTACACAAGACACCACACGTGGGAGTGAACAAAGAAAGAAACTGTGACAAGGGAGGGCCTTCACAAAGACTACGAGAGGATTTGGGGGCAATATGAATTTTAGGTAAAAGTATACAAAGAGTCTACAGTGGGAAGATAGGTTTCTGTTTGTCTGACTGACTACTGCCATGACTAAGTATTGGGCAAAAACACAGAGATTCCCTCTCTGGATCCCTGTGGAGCATTCAGATTATACACCTGATGCTCTTTCGCAGTCTGCCGGTCTCCTTCCAAGACGTGGGCACCTAAGGCTGTGTCTTCTTCAATAAGGGAAAGACAAAGCATGGCTAACTGGTGCTGGTATATGCTGTCGACCACGATGGGCGTACCTCACTGTGCGCGAGCTCAAACTGGTGCGGGTACACGCTTACGACTATGCTGGGCGTACCTTACTGTGCACATGCTACAACTGATGTGAGTACCTGCTGGGAAACATGCCGCGTCAGGGCGTCGCTTGATCACCAAGATTGTGGGGGGTGAGCTACAGTTTTTCTGACAGTCAGGCTGGTATAAGTCTAAATACATTATAAGACAAGTAGAGGGCATGAGAGGAGCCTAAGCGGCAGTGGAAAGGGAGAGGGATACGGACTGGCAGGAGTACTAAGAGAGACAACATAATATTTGGTAAAATAGCCTATATTTTTGAGGACTTTCAAAACAGAGAGGGAGAGTGTGTGTGTGTGTGTATTTGTCTGTGTTTATGTAAACATTTGTGGTGAAATCTGACAGACACCACTATACCCGACTGAAAGCACCTGACCCAACTATTTTTCAGAAAATACATTTATTAGGGGGTTTTACACCCCAAACAACCCCTACCCCGAACAGACGCCCCTGCACTGGGTGTACCTTGGTGTGCACACGCTCACACTGTTGCGGGTACATTATGACATCCATGCTGTATGTACCTCACTGTGTGAGAGCTCAAACTGGTGTAGGTACATCATGCTGGCGACCACGCTGAGTGTACCTCCCAGTGCGTGACCTCAGGCAATCGTCTGCCGCTGCAAAAGCAAACCACTAGTATCCAAAACTCAACGCCTGTCACTATGAAAGAACACCCCATGACTTGAATAAATAATCTACTAGGTGCTCTAAGGGGAAGCTATGGCCTCATGTGGTAGGTGGATAGCTGTGGTAAGTACTCTGATCTAAGGATAAGCGTTCTTTGTCGCCTTAGGGATACCTTTGCTAGAACTCCAAACCAGGTTGAATTGAGTTGGTACATAAAGTCCAAGACTGGGAAATGGTGGCTGGCAGCATGCAGTTATCATGTACCCTTACTGAGGAAAATCAGACCTGCACATACTCACTAATGCATACACTCCACCAATACTGCGGAAGGAAGTCTTGTACCACATATAGTATGAGGTCTACCAAGTCCCCAAGTAGAGGGATTGACATAACTGACGCACGTTAGATGGAGGTCAAATAACACCCCCACACTGTGACACATGGCGCACAGGCGACCATAAAATACCTCACCATCACATGACAGTCAAGTTACCATGCCCACTTCCTTCAGAAGCCAACCACAAGCAAACCAGCAGCTACAGACATGTCGTCTACAAGGATAATCGCTAAGGTACCATGGAGGATATTAGATCCACGCATAACCACCTTTTCTTCAGAAAACGACAAAAAAAATTGGCACTTTCCTACATAACCACCATACGCGAACAAAAAATACAGCATATACATATAAGCATTTATTTACACTATAGATATGTACATATATGTGTATTGTTTTGTATAAATGTGTATAATAATTATGTCTTTTAAAATATAGATATTCATTAGATCTGCTTAACAAATGTACATATTACTGATAGTTACAATATTCTATGTTTTCCACGAGTATATAAGAGACTGCATAAATAAGAAAATCTCTTATTATAACTATTTATCTACAACTGTATCACTATTGAATAACATTTATTTTTTACTTTAAAGTAAACACTTGAAATGCATCTTTAATCAACATATACTACCTTCCTTACACATATATGTACCTTCCATTTACTTATGTATCTATGTACTTGTTACTTTTCTTCGGGTTCAACGTATCCAATGCACTACGCTGTTTCTCACCATATACCTCTCTATGTGTGTGTTCTCTGCCTCCACTCTGTCATTCATCCCAGTCCCCATGCCACTACTGTGATCCCCGGGATACTCTATCTAGGCTCTTCCCTACTCTGCCCCTCCTTGCATCGTCTCGTGCCTCTTTACTATTCTGAACTCCCACGTGGACCTTTCTGGACCCTTCCCTATGGCGTCACGTGGACTGGGTCTGGTGCAGCATGATTCTGAGGCCTAGAATGCATCACTTAGGATAGAAGTCTGCATTTGATTATTATTTTTAGCCAACCCTTGGTTGTTTCAGCTAACGAATGCAGATAACAAAGGTAGCTGGAACAAGGCCCCAACTTGTGATGATGGTTTCTGCACCAGGTGCAAGGACCAACCTATCCATCTTATTTACCCCCTAGGATGAGGTTTGTAGGTGCCCACTCCCCAAAACTACAGTCAAGATCAAAAGAGTGAAAAGTAGATTGCTCTGAAAACAATAACAAACAAGGGTTTGAAACAAGAAGCCAGCCCCTCAGCTGCTAGGAAGGAGGGGCATTTAGCCCCCTCGTGACCTATTATAATGTTTGAAACAAAAGCAGCCGTGATCTCGCATCGCATGAAGAAAACGTGTCACAAAAAACGCCTGAAGAAGGCAGGCCTCGTGAATTTAAAGAGCGGGAGCTGACAGTGTTTTAAAGAGTGTCCGCTCGGAGGGATTCACACCGCCGCATCACCTCATCATTCAGACCGTGCGGCAGCATCAAAAACAGGCAGGGAGGAGGGGTGTCTCGGGTGAGACACCCCTCTCCTCCACTCTTCAAGTGAAAGATCTGTCCAGCTAGGACAGACCGAGCCCTACACAAAGCTGTATCATCCCTCAAACTTTGGGTTAGGGGTTCTAAGGCACTAGATGAGACTGCTCTGTGCTACTGAGGCAGGTGTTGTAAGATAGTGGAGGTGAGGGGGACAGGTCACTGAGGAAGGGCTGAAGAGTACTACCAAGGGCGTGGAGAGTACAGGGTCCTGTCAACTGAGGAAGGGTGTAGGATTGTGAGAAACCAAAGGTGAACGCTGTGGGTACCTCAAGAGAGGTGAGGGGTTCTTAGGCACTGGATGAGACTGCTCTTTGCCGTGGAATCTCAGAGACCCCTCTGAGAGAGTCCACAGTGACAAGGGTGTCACACATAGTGGATGACTGAGACCGATCCCCTTACCACTGGGAGCCGTCTCCTACCCTGACGGACGTCTGACACTGTGTTCCCGCTGGGTTTCCTACCCTCTCCCCCACCTCTTCCCTCCTTCACTCCTCTGAGTGTGCCCGTGACCAAAGCACTCCTCTCCCCTTGTTGGGGAGGGATTCAGCATCTTATGCCCTGAGGTCTCAGTGACCACGCTCAAAGAGTCCACTATGAAAATGTGAATCATGCATAACTGAGGACTGAGAAGGATCCCTGTCCCACCCAGCTGGACGTCAGACACAGTTACCTCCACGTCTCCACGCGGTGTCCCCTACCCCTCCACCTCCACTTTCCTCCTTCATTCTCTAGCTACCTCCCCTTTTCCCTTCCTCTCTCCCCTGAATTCCTCTCCACCTGCCTGCTCTGTCTATCCTTATGCCTATGCTCCGCTTAATTCTCCCTCCCCTCCCCTCCCACTGTTACAATACCCCCTTACCCCTCTACACGCCATTTACCTAAGAATGTAACTTGTAACTGTTGTACCTTTAACAATGTGTAATTTGTAACCTAGGTAACTCTCCTCATGTAAAGCGCTCCGATATCTACGGGTCTAGCCAGCGCTATATAAAATTCAAGTAAATTAAACTCAAGTAAATAAATAAAAATATTTGCTCTGCGCTACTGAGGGAGGGGATGTCAGAGAGTGGAGGCGAGTGGGGCAAGTCACTGAGGAAGGGCTGGAGGGTTCTACGCAGGGCGTGGAGAGTACAGCCTCCTGTCAACTGAGGAAGGGTAAAGGATTGTGATAGGAAAGGTGAATGCCCTGGGTCCCTCGGGAGAGGTGAGGGGTTCTAAGACACTGGATGGGACTGCTATAGGCCAGGGTTCTCCAAAGTCAGACCTGGGGCGCCAGATCCATGCCAGATGTTTAGCATATCTCCATTTCGATAAACTACCTTAAATATCTGACATGGATCCAGCCCTCTAGGACCGACTTTGGAAAACCCTACCTAGCCCACTGAAGCAGGGGTATTAAGTCACTGGAAGGCTCTGGGGCATGAAGAAAAGAGTGAAGGTTTCCTCCGAGGGCGTAGAGAGCACAGTGTCCAGGCTACTGAGGAAGCTGTGACGATTCTAAGGCACTAGACGTAACTGCTCCGGGCTACTGACACAGGGGCTATTAGACAGTGGCGGTGAGTACAATAGGCCCTTCAAGGAGGGGCTGAAGGGTGGAGGGTCTCCATAGTACAGGGTCCAGGCCACTGTGGAGGTTGTGAAGGGTTCTGAGACACTGGATTTGAAAGTGCGAGACCACTGAGGAAGGGGTTTATCAAGATCGTGGAGAGTACATGGTCACTAGAGAGGGGTGGGGTGTTCTAAGACACAAGATGTGACAGCTCTAGGACACTGAGGAAGGGGTGATGGTTCTACTGATGGCATGGGGAGCATAGGGTACGGGCATACAAGGACGGATGAGGGTTTTAAGCTACTGGGAGGTAAAGTGTTCTAAGACACTGAATTTAAGCGCTATAGGTGATGAGATAAGCAATGAAGGGTTCTAATGAGGGCACCAAGAGTCCGGTCTAGGCCATTGAGGGGGGTGAAGAGATCTACAACAGGGAGCATGAAGATGAAGGAAATCAGAACACAGGGAGTATGAGGGGCTGTACGCCTCTGTGGAGGAGTGAAGGGACCTAAGACACGCAAGTAGATAGCACTTGGCCATTGAGGAGCGGTGAAGGGTACTACTCACTGGGTGGGGTGGAGGGAAATAAAACGCGGAAGATGGAGCTCTGGGCCACTGAGGAGGAGTGAAGGGTTCTTACTCACTTGGTGGGATGGTGGGTATGAAAACGCTGAAGATGGAGCGCTGGGCCACTGAGCAGGGGTGAAGGGCTCTTTCGAACTCACTGGGTGGGGAGGAGGGTAATAAAATGCTGAAAGTGAGCGCTTTAGGCCACCGAGTGGGGCAAAAGTTACCAAAGTACTGAAAAATAGAGCTGTAAGTAAAGAAGAGGTGAAGAGTTCCACGCAAAGTGTTGGGGGCATAGAAGGTGAATAATTGTACTGGACACCAACGTCTGGACTTTTTTTTTTTAAAACATACTTTATTTATTTTTTATTTAATACCTTCACATACCATCAACTTGGTTCAGTTGTATAATTTCAGTTTCAACATGGCATTGTGTACATTGCGTTCATGACCTTTTGCCTGATCCAGTAAAAAAAACAAAAAAAAGCAGGTATGTAATCCGAATATATCTGTTAGCAGCATTTCAACTACAAGTATGTACAGTGATTTTTTACTTTGAACATGTAACCCCATCCTACATATCCCTCTCTCTTCCCTCCCAGGCTGTTCGCCCTACCAAGGTCTGGGCTCTTAACACCGAGCCACGGATCTCGGTTTGGTACACTGTGTGCCCTCACAACGCGCATCCTCATCTAAACGTCGTGCAGAGAACTGTGTTTATAGCACACAACTTTAGTCAGCATCTTACCCCTTGAACTATTGGTGTAACTCCCCATCTTGTTGCTGGCAGCCCCTTTCCTTTGCACTGGATTCATGCATGTGCACTCAGTGGGCTTATGCACCTGCTGCAGAGTTTTCTGTATAACCTGAGTATCTGGAGTCTGAATCTCTGCGGGGCCCAATCTAGCCTTTATCCTCCCGCACCCGATATGATAAGTTGGCCCGGGTGACTGAAATGTGTAGTGTTCTACCCCGTAGGGACACATAAGAAACAGCTGAATACAAATTCCAAGCAGCACCTCGCAACACACACATTTATGAGCTAATAGGCCAGTGGGAAGTTTCAAGGGCACCCTTCCGCCGTGGGGGGAGGGAGTCCATCATCGCGAGGACAGCTCGCGCTCTCCCTCCGGGGATATTGGCTCCATGTATCAATGCTTGTTATTTATAGGCGGCCGAGATGCTATTCTTCAAGTGCTCTGTCTTGCTTCTGCTGTCCAGCGCGGTTTGGATAATGAAAGATTGGATGGTGCGCGGCTTGGGCCGCAAATCACCGAGGCGCTGTCAGGGAGGGAGGCTCCGCGAAGGCGACGGGTCTCGGAAGAGGCGGGCTCGGTGTCACTCCTTCACCACAACTCCCGGGGCAAAGGGGGTAGGGGGGCAGATGCCGGGCAAGTCATGTCTGGCTGGCCAGGGTGCACTGCTGTATACATATATGTAATCCGCAGGTCTACAAGGTTCCTATTAAGAGCAGTGCAAAAGCACAACACATACTAACAGGAATCTAGTGTAAGAATCTGAAAAAAGTCCTATTTAAGAGGACGGAATCCCATCACCCACCGAGGTGGCATGCTTCATCATCTGGAATCTCCTCTTAGTTGCAATTCCTAGTGCAAACAAGGGCTGCAACCCCCTCACTGTGAGGGGGGAGCTCACGGATGTTTTAAAAGAGGGACAATGAGTCTGATCTCCTAAGATCAGCAGATCAGATATTCTGGACACAACTTTTTGTCCAGGATGCTATGGTGCCTGGCTGTGACTAGCTGCCCAGGATGCACCCCTGCCTGGTGTCCTGTGCATAACTAGTCGTCTAGAATGCTCTGCTGCCTGGAGTCCAGGTCATGACTAGTTGTCTAGAATGCTCCGCTGCCAGGTGTTCTGTTCATGACTAGTTGTCTAGAACTCTCTATTGCCTGGTGTGCTGTTCATGACTAATTGACCAGGATGCTGTATTGCCCAGTGCCTGGCCATGACTAGTTGTCCAGGATGCTCTTATGTCCTGTTCATGCCTAGTTTACTAGGATGATCTGGTGTCTGGTGTCCTGTTCATGTCTAGTTGTCTAGAATGCTCTGCTGCCTGGAGTCCAGGTGATGACTAGTTATCTAGAATTCTCTACAGCATGCTGTCCTGTTCATGTCTAGTTGTCTAGAATGCTCTGCTGCCTGGAGTCCAGGTGATGACTAGTTATCTAGAATTCTCTACAGCATGCTGTCCTGTTAATGACTAGTTGTCTAGAATGCTCTGCTGCCTGGAGTCCAGGTGATGACTAGTTATCTAGAATTCTCTACAGCATGCTGTCCTGTTCATGTCTAGTTGTCTAGAATGCTCTGCTGCCTGGAGTCCAGGTGATGACTAGTTATCTAGAATTCTCTACAGCATGCTGTCCTGTTCATGTCTAGTTGTCTAGAAGGCTCTGCTGCCTGGAGTCCAGGTGATGACTAGTTATCTAGAATTCTCTACAGCATGCTGTCCTGTTCATGACTAGTTGTCTAGAATGCTCTGCTGCCTGGAGTCCAGGTGATGACTAGTTATCTAGAATTCTCTACAGCATGCTGTCCTGTTAATGACTAGTTGTCTAGAATGCTCTGCTGCCTGGAGTCCAGGTGATGACTAGTTATCTAGAATTCTCTACAGCATGCTGTCCTGTTAATGACTAGTTGTCTAGAATGCTCTGCTGCCTGGAGTTCAGGTGATGACTAGTTATGTAGAATTCTCTACAGCATGCTGTCCTGTTAATGACTAGTTGTCTAGAATGCTCTGCTGCCTGGAGTTCAGGTGATGACTAGTTATCTAGAATTCTCTACAGCATGCTGTCCTGTTAATGACTAGTTGTCTAGAATGCTCTGCTGCCTGGAGTCCAGGTGATGACTAGTTATCTAGAATTCTCTACAGCATGCTGTCCTGTTCATGTCTAGTTGTCTAGAATGCTCTGCTGCCTGGAGTTCAGGTGATGACTAGTTATCTAGAATTCTCTACAGCATGCTGTCCTGTTAATGACTAGTTGTCTAGAATGCTCTGCTGCCTGGAGTCCAGGTGATGACTAGTTATCTAGAATTCTCTACAGCATGCTGTCCTGTTCATGTCTAGTTGTCTAGAATGCTCTGCTGCCTGGAGTTCAGGTGATGACTAGTTATCTAGAATTCTCTACAGCATGCTGTCCTGTTCATGACTAGTTGTCTAGAATGCTCTGCTGCCTGGAGTCCAGGTGATGACTAGTTATCTAGAATTCTCTACAGCATGCTGTCCTGTTCATGTCTAGTTGTCTAGAATGCTCTGCTGCCTGGAGTCCAGGTGATGACTAGTTATCTAGAATTCTCTACAGCATGCTGTCCTGTTAATGACTAGTTGTCTAGAATGCTCTGCTGCCTGGAGTCCAGGTGATGACTAGTTATCTAGAATTCTCTACAGCATGCTGTCCTGTTCATGTCTAGTTGTCTAGAATGCTCTGCTGCCTGGAGTTCAGGTGATGACTAGTTATCTAGAAGTCTCTACAGCATGCTGTCCTGTTCATGTCTAGTTGTCTAGAATGCTCTGCTGCCTGGAGTCCAGGTGATGACTAGTTATCTAGAATTCTCTACAGCATGCTGTCCTGTTCATGTCTAGTTGTCTAGAATGCTCTGCTGCCTGGAGTCCAGGTGATGACTAGTTATCTAGAATTCTCTACAGCATGCTGTCCTGTTCATTGTTGTGTCTTGTCTTGTAAAGCGCACTGCTACCCGGAGGCCTCGTAGCGCTATAGACCGCTGGGGAACCCGTCCTGGCTTTCCCTGTGAGATAGTCCCTCCTGGGGGTCTCCAAGGTGAAACCAGGCATCCCCGGCGTTTGTGTGGGGCCGTTGTGGAGATGAGGCAAGCTAATGCCCAGAGTTGCCGAGTGTGCTCCCTGGTCGGAGTAGGCACCGATGCGAGAATTATCAGTCCGCTGATCCTGGTCCAAGACCCTGCCGCGTCGGGAATCGAACCCTGGTTCCGGGCCGTTCTCTGCACTCGGGTCTGCCGCCTCTAACCAGTGAGCCCCACCTCTCATGTCTAGTTGTCTAGAATGCTCTGCTGCCTGGAGTTCAGGTGATGACTAGTTATCTAGAATTCTCTACAGCATGCTGTCCTGTTAATGACTAGTTGTCTAGAATGCTCTGCTGCCTGGAGTCCAGGTGATGACTAGTTATCTAGAATTCTCTACAGCATGCTGTCCTGTTAATGACTAGTTGTCTAGAATGCTCTGCTGCCTGGAGTCCAGGTGATGACTAGTTATCTAGAATTCTCTACAGCATGCTGTCCTGTTCATGTCTAGTTGTCTAGAATGCTCTGCTGCCTGGAGTCCAGGTGATGACTAGTTATCTAGAATTCTCTACAGCATGCTGTCCTGTTCATGTCTAGTTGTCTAGAATGCTCTGCTGCCTGGAGTCCAGGTGATGACTAGTTATCTAGAATTCTCTACAGCATGCTGTCCTGTTCATGTCTAGTTGTCTAGAATGCTCTGCTGCCTGGAGTCCAGGTGATGACTAGTTATCTAGAATTCTCTACAGCATGCTGTCCTGTTCATGTCTAGTTGTCTAGAATGCTCTGCTGCCTGGAGTTCAGGTCAAGTCAAGTCAAGTCATAAAATTTATATAGCGCACTACATACCCAGAGGGTTTCAAGGCGCTTAGGAAGGGGAGGAGGATTATTTGTCAAATATCCACGTTTTAAGCTGCTTTCTGAACGCTGGGTGATTCTGGGTGAGGCGAAGGTAAGCGGGGAGTGAGTTCCATGTTTTGGCAGCCAGGTATGAGAAGGATCTGCCTCCCATGGTGGTCTTGTTGATGCGAGGTACAGTGGCGAAGGCTTGGTTGGAAGAGCGAAGTTGGCGGGAGGGGGTGTAGAAGGACAGTCGAGAGTTGAGGCAATCTGGTCCGATGTCGTAGAGTGATTTGTGTGCGTGGGTAAGCAGTCGGAAAGTAATCCTTTTATTGACGGGTAGCCAGTGGAGGTCTTTAAGGTGACCAGAGATGTGTTCGTTGCGTGGGATGTCTAGTATGAGCCTGGCTGAGGCGTTTTGGATTCGTTGGAGTTTCTTCTGGAGTTTTGCGGTAGTACCTGCGTAGAGGGTGTTTCCATAGTCCAGTCGGCTCGTGACTAGAGCGTGGGTGACTGTTTTCCTTGTTTCGGTGGGGATCCAGCGAAATGTTTTTCTGAGCATGCGAAGAATGTTAAAGCAGGAAGAGGATACGGCGCTGACTTGTCTGTTCATTGAGAGTGACGAATCCAGGATGACGCCAAGGTTCCGTGCATGGTCTGTCGGGATGGGTGCATTTCCGAGGGCTTCCGGCCACCAGGAGTCGTCCCATGCAGAGGGGGATGTACCTAAGATGAGGACTTCTGTTTTGTCTGAGTTCAGTTTCAGACGGCTTTGTTTCATCCATTCGGCGACTTCTTTCATTCCTTCGTGTAGGTTATTTTTGGCGGTGCTGGGGTCCTTGGTGAGAGATAGTATCAGTTGAGTGTCATCCGCGTAAGAGATGATGTTGAGGTTGTGTTGGCGGGCGATAGCCGCGAGGGGGCTCATGTATACGTTGAAGAGGGTGGGACTGAGTGAGGATCCTTGTGGTACGCCGCAGATGATTTCAGAGGCCTCGGACTTGAATGGTGGGAGGCGGACTCTCTGGGTTCTTCCGGTGAGGAACGAGGTGATCCATTCCAGTGCCTTTCCTTGGATTCCGATGTTTCTGAGGCGTTGTAACAGGGTGCTGTGGCAGACTGTGTCGAAGGCTGCAGAGAGGTCGAGGAGGATGAGGGCGACTGTGTCTCCATTGTCCAGTAGAGTTCGAATGTCGTCTGTTGCTGCGATGAGGGCGGTCTCAGTGCTGTGTTTGGTTCGGAAGCCAGATTGTGAGGGGTCGAGTGATTTGTTGGCTTCGAGGAAGGCGGCGAGCTGGTTGTTGACAGCTTTCTCGATGACTTTGGCCGGGGCGGAGGAAGCGTTCATCCATGTTTCCGTTAGGAAGGCGACGTCAGGAGAGATGGTGTCTAGTAGGTTCCAAAGGTCAATGGCGTGCCTGTGGACCGAGCGGGTGTTGAGAAGGATGCATTGTAGGTGGTTGGGGTCAGGAATCTGTGTTGTGGTCGTAGCGGAGATGTTTTCGGTTCCGCTGAATCTGCAGTAGTAGCATGAGAAAGGTCCATGGGTGTGTCCAGGAGCGGCTTGGACGCAGTTGGGGGCGCGGCCGGGGTCAAGGGCTAGGAGGGTGGCGGCATCGTAGGTAATGCAGGAGGGCTGGGCAGCGCGAGGGGCAGGGGGACTGGCGCGGACGGGCGTAGACGGGCTTACCTTTGGCGCACCTTCGGCGTGGCCGTAGCGCGTGGACGCTGCGCGTGGGACCATCTGACATTAATGGACAGTGGAGGGGGCGGAGCGTGGGAGGGGCAGCAGGGAGGCGGTAGTGTGGCTGAGGGGCGGGCCTGGGGAGGTCAACAACAACAAAATGGAGGGTCCGAGTGGTAGGCAGACAGGGGTAACAATAGCAGAAATACAGCGAGTAAGCACAATCTGTCCTAAAGCGCTATGTTAATACAGCACAGTCTCACCAAAAGCGCTATGCAAATATAGCACAATCTGTCCTAAAGCGCTATGTTAATACAGCACAGTCTCACCAAAAGCGCTATGCAAATATAGCACAATCTGTCCTAAAGCGTTATGTTACTACAGCACAGTCTCACCAAAAGCGCTATGCAAATATATCACAATCTGACCAAAGGCGCTTTACAAATGCGGCAATAATGATTCCAAAAGCGCAGAGAGAGCCAGGTAATCAGCAGAGGCGCCAAAATACAAATGCAGCAGCAGTTTAGTTTTTAGTGCGTTACAGCGATACCAGGGATCGTCGCAGCTGAAGCACAGGAGGAGCGTGGTGGAGCGGCCGTACTGGAGCTGGTCCAGGTGGTCACAATCAGGCTGGGGGAGAGGAAGGCTCGATGAACGTGGGTGGGAGGGGCAGCAGGGAGGCGGTAGTGTGGCTGAGGGGCGGGCCTGGGGAGGTCAACAACAACAAAATGGAGGGTCCGAGTGGTAGGCAGACAGGGGTAACAATAGCAGAAATACAGCGAGTAAGCACAATCTGTCCTAAAGCGCTATGTTAATACAGCACAGTCTCACCAAAAGCGCTATGCAAATATAGCACAATCTGTCCTAAAGCGCTATGTTACTACAGCACAGTCTCACCAAAAGCGCTATGCAAATATATCACAATCTGACCAAAGGCGCTTTACAAATGCGGCAATAATGATTCCAAAAGCGCAGAGAGAGCCAGGTAATCAGCAGAGGCGCCAAAATACAAATGCAGCAGCAGTTTAGTTTTTAGTGCGTTACAGCGATACCAGGGATCGTCGCAGCTGAAGCACAGGAGGAGCGTGGTGGAGCGGCCGTACTGGAGCTGGTCCAGGTGATGACTAGTTATCTAGAATTCTCTACAGCATGCTGTCCTGTTAATGACTAGTTGTCTAGAATGCTCTGCTGCCTGGAGTCCAGGTGATGACTAGTTATCTAGAATTCTCTACAGCATGCTGTCCTGTTAATGACTAGTTGTCTAGAATGCTCTGCTGCCTGGAGTCCAGGTGATGACTAGTTATCTAGAAGTCTCTACAGCATGCTGTCCTGTTAATGACTAGTCGTCTAGAATGCTCTGCTGCCTGGAGTCCAGGTGATGACTAGTTATCTAGAAGTCTCTACAGCATGCTGTCCTGTTAATGACTAGTCGTCTAGAATGCTCTGCTGCCTGGAGTCCAGGTGATGACTAGTTATCTAGAAGTCTCTACAGCATGCTGTCCTGTTAATGACTAGTCGTCTAGAATGCTCTGCTGCCTGGTGTCATCTTCATAACTAGTCGTCTAGAACGCTCTGCTGCCTGGTGCCCTGTTCGTGAGTAGTTGCCTGATATAGGGTACCAGTGCTGAGCATCAATGCTGCCCAGAAGGTCACAGGGTTAACAGTACACAGCGGTGCACACTTGCAGCAACAGAGAGGGGATCGCGGTCCATTCTCATCACCCAACTAAGCCCGTAAATATGTAGGCGTTCACCAACCATTTGCAGGTAGTGCCCCTGTACTGGAAACAGAGGAAAGCATTATACAGGACAACAGTAGCAGTAAGTATGAAGCAAGGTGTGTAGGGAACCCATGAAATAAACTGGGGAGCAGGGACAGGGATTCCTTCACAAGGGAACATATTTTGACAGCAAAGAAACAAAGAAAGTAACCAATGCTAGTTAACAGTTAACATTACATTCCTTGACATAAAGAGCAACCAGTGGAAATTCTAAGTAAATGAAAGGAATTTACTCCAAACTTATTTCACCCTGTAGACTCAAATTCCTAATTTTCCCACCATTTGCATTATAAAAGGGGTCTTGGCGCCTGAGCTGAGCCCGGCGTGGAGTACGGTTTCACAGAGTGCTGCGTATTTTATCATTTACGGTTAGACTGGCCAAAAATTATACACTCAAGCAAAGCCACTGAAGAAGCCTACTATTTTCACCCGGTCTCGGAAAATAGCAGCATCGTGTGATCCTGGGCGAATCTATCTCTCCCTTTGTTGCTTTATAAGCCGTCAAGACTGGTGCTTGGAAACAACCAACATAACAAAATGTAGACTAAAATAGTGTCACTGCCCAGGTGTCTAAGAACTTTCTAAATAGTAGAATTTACCTTTAAATGCCTAAAGAGGGTTTAGAGAGTGGAGTGAAACAGCCAGACTCCCTCAGAAAGAGCCCTGACATGCCTTACCGTGCACTTAGGAAACATTTCAAGCACTAAGGAACTGTGGGGAAGGAGGGGGTGGAACAGACTTTAAAGGGTCGCCCGCACGGCTGCAGAGCCAATAAGCAGCCATTACACACACACAGTCCACGCTGGGAATATTATGTTTTTCAGTGACAAGCAGCCATTAGCCACACTTAGAGAAAATGAAAGCAAGATTAGAAAAAAAGCAGCGCAGCGGGAGGTCCTGATCCTATAGCTTTTCTCTCGCCTCCCCCGCACTGACGTAGAACCCGTTCCTGCGAAAAGATAGCTTCTCGACCTTGAAATACTGGGGTGAAGGAGACGGCGGTCATGCTGGAGGGAAACAGAGAGGCTTTTAACATAATGATGCCAGAGCGGAGCGCGGCCTGGGGCGGGCGGGCGTGTGCGCGAGGCGGTGTCATTTACTATAGTGCCGCCGAGCCTGGCACCGCAGTGGGTCAATGCGCATGCTGCAGAGCCCTGGTAAAGAACTTAAGCGCTGCCTCAACCAGTTCCATGCATCGCTTCTAAGTGACTGCTTCAACGAGTCTCTCAAAGTGAGAGGGGCACGCGTGGGGCAGCGGAAGTGACATCTTACTCGCTGTTACCCAACCCTGACATAATCCACTAACTAGTTCTCCTGCATTTACATCCTTCCCAACCTCGGACTTGCTGTTGAGGGGAGAGTAAACATAGCTCATTCCAACTACACTATGACCAACAAGGGCAGTGCCAAGGGGGCCCAAGTCCAGGCACAGACAGCAGTTGTAGCACCTAGTTGCACTGTTAAACCGAGAC
This sequence comes from Lissotriton vulgaris, assembly GCF_964263255.1. NCBI lineage: Eukaryota > Metazoa > Chordata > Amphibia > Caudata > Salamandridae > Lissotriton > Lissotriton vulgaris. The sequence continues at coordinate 202,860,743 of NC_141688.1, forward strand.
TCTGCTGAATCAAGGCGCTGTACTAGAGGGGAGTACTGCATGTTTGACTGCTTGAGTGATAGAGCCATGTCTTCAGAGACAGAGGTCAAATGTCAAGTTCTGTCTTCCGAGAAGGAAAAGGTTTTTCTTCTAGCACGCAACAATTACATGTATGAAAAATGACCGGTGAAAATATTTCAGAATATATTAGAATAACCAATGCACAAATAAAGCACTATTTTTTTAAATTTGGAAGCGCGGTGGACATAAATATTTCAGTACGATCCAAACAAATCAGACTCTAGGCGATGCCATTTGCGCACATTATTGTTTGCGTGCATCAGTAGCGGTTTCTTCCCTTGGACTGGGCAGCGTCCACCCCATCCACTGCAATCCTCACAGGAAAAATAAAAAGGCAATGAAAAGATGTCCTTGCCTTTTTATTTTTCCTATGCGCGCACTCGCCGCACTGAAGCAGCCCGAGCCCAGACACGTGGAAGCGTGCCCTCCGCTACTGACTGGCAGCCGAGGATGGGAGCAGGGGCTGCTGGATGGGCCGGAGTGCGCATGTCACTTTGGCCAGCATTCTAGTACCGGCCAAAGGGTTGTATGTGGTGGAAATGAAGCACAGGAATACAGGGCCTGAAGGAGCGTCTAGCCAGCCCGCTCCATCCAATCCTGGCACTGCTCTTACAGCATGAGAGCAGCGCTAGGATTGGTTAAGGGAGTTTGCTGGAGTGTAGAAGATCAGGAAGAGCGAGTATGTGCAAGCAAGGTAAGTGTTTTTTTTTCTTTTTACTTTTCCTGCCTTCTACTTCTATCCCTCTCCTCTTAACGGTTTGCCCCCCCCCCACACCCACCGGACCTATATCTGCCAGCGCCAATGAGTCTTATCAGTAATAGTATAATGCTAATATAATTGTCATTTCAATTGAAAATATGTTTCGATTGTAATGGCAGTGCACCACCACACCATCTATGCTCTACACCATGGATACTCATAGTACGGCCCACGGGCCATGGCGGCCCGGCAAGCTTTCCTCGGCGGCCCGCGGACCTTGTAAACATCATACCCATGTATTATTATTCTTTTTTATTTTTTTTAAGAGTGTCTGCTGCAGTGCGACTCTGAGAGTCTCTTCTGCTCTGTAGGGGTCGGGCGGGGACGCTGATGTCACGACAGGAAGTGACGTCACGAAAGGTGGCTTGCACCATCTGAATCATTGCCTCCCCTCACTCATCCCTTAGATGCGATTGCATCAGAGAAGCCAGCGCGTGAGCAGCATTCTTAATGAGCTCCGTTCTTGCCCCCGAGAGGCCAAAGAGTGAGTGTGTGGCTCCATTTGCTCCAGTTATCGAGCTCTCAGTAAAATAAGTGGGGGGACGCCGTCCACCCGCATGGTACCCCGACTCGAGTCCTGTATGTAGTGCCTAACATATGACCGAATTAAACCCTAGATTAAACGCTCCAAAAAGTCTATCTGTATTTCCTAGAGACATGTTTATGACACACAGAGGCTCTCAATAAGATTAGCACACTTACTCGAATGTATAGCTTTAAGGGAGTTGTAATTATTGTAATATACTATAAAGAGTTTACAGATTGTGGATTTTTCTACCAGGTGAAATGAAATGAGAGCTATTTAGACATGGGAAAGCAAGCGCATTTTAGACAGAGGGTATCTAGATTTTTAATTCAAGAATTCACTTATATGATTTCACAGGACTCATTGTAAGGTAATCGAGACTACCACAGATGGAGGCACTGGAGGGCCTTGAAGAATAATATTAGACCACTTTTTAGATGTTCATATTACTTTTAATGAAAATATAGAAGTGCTGGTCTTCAATAATTGAGAATACCTGAGTTCTACCGAGAAGTGTGTAACTCGCCTATTATTAGTACTGCGCCAGTGCTGAGAAATGCAGGTATTGTCCTTTCAGACTGAACATGTGCAAGCACTCAAACCCAGAATACACGCTTGCTACTGAGAAGCCCCAGTACTCACCCATTAGAAGCAATGCGCTAGTAGTGTGAAATGCAGGTACTGTTACTTTCATACTGAAAGAGTGCAGGTACTCAGTAACCCAGAACACCTGCCTACTACTGAGTAGTTTGAGTACTCACCCATCAGGTGCTGTCCCTTTCAGATTGAAGGAGTGCAGGTAATCAGTACCCTAGAATGCCCGCCTGCTACTGAGAAGTGCAAGTACTCACCCATCAGGTCTGTCCCTTTCAGACAGAGGGAGTGCATGTTTGTACTCTGTAACCCAGAATACCTGCTTGCTACCGAGAAGTGCGAGCACTCACCCATCAAGTACTGTCCATTTCATACTGGAGTGCAGGTACTCAGTGTCCCATTACACCTGTCTGCTATAGAGAAATGTGAGTACTCATCCATCATGTACTGCCCCTTTTATACTGGATTGCAGGTACTCAGTAACCCAGAACGCCTGTCTGCTACCGAGAAGTTTGAGTACTCACCCATCAGGTACTATCCATTTCATACTGAAGTAGTAGTGCAGGTACTCAGTAACCCAGAATACCCACTTGCTGCCGAGAAGTTTGAGTACTCACCCATCAGGTACTGTCCATTTCATACTGAAGTTGTGCAGGTACTCAGTAACCCAAAATACCCACTTGCTGCCGAGAAGTTTGAGCACTCACCCATCAGGTACTGTCCATTTCAAATTGGAGTGCAGGAACTCAGTAACCCAAAACACCTGTCTGCTACAGAGTAGTTCGAGTACTCGTCCATCAGGTACTGTCCCTTTTATACTGGAATGTAGGTACTCAGTAACCCAGAACGCCTGTCTGCTACCGAGAAGTTTGAGAACTCACCCATCAGGTACTGTCCATTTCATACTGAAGTAGGCAGGTACTCAGTAACCCAGAATACCCACTTGCTGCCGAGAAGTTTGAGAACTCATCCATCAGGTACTGTCCATTTCATACTGAAGTTGTGCAGGTACTCAGTAACCCAAAACACCTGTCTGCTACAGAGTAGTTCGAGTACTCGTCCATCAGGTACTGTCACTTTCTACTGGAATGCAGGTACTCAGTAACCCAGAACGCCTGTCTGCTACTGAGAAGTTTGAGTACTCACCCATCAGGTACTGTCCATTTCACACTGGAGTGCAGGTACTCAGTAACCCAAAACACCTGTCTGCTACAGAGAAGTTCGAGTACTCGTCCATCAGGTACTGTCCCTTTTATACTGGAATGCAGGTACTCAGTAACCCAGAACGCCTGTCTGCTACAGAGAAGTTCGAGTACTCGTCCATCAGGTACTGTCCATTTCACACTGGAGTGCAGGTACTCAGTAACCCATTACACCTGTCTGCTACAGAGAAGTTCGAGTACTCACCCATCAGGTCTGTCCCTCTCAGGTTGAAGGACTGCAGCTGAATCAACAGATGTTGGCAGCGCTGGGTTCTTAATAGACAAAGCCCCCTTGCAGTCCAAGAAGGCATTAAGAAGCTCAAGGGCAAAGTCATGAAAGACACTTCTATGTTCTACCTCGACATGTGCTCCTGCCTGACTGGGATGCAAGTACCGCGACCAGAGGTAGGATGCAGAGTGATGTACCCACCTATGGACTTATGATAAACAGTCACTGGTCTGCGACATGTTCACCTATACAATAAGAGTGAAACGTTTGCTAAATCGATCATTCTCTACAACCTCAGCTAGTAGGATTCATTACGAGTTGCTACTAAAGTGGCCTTACTCTAGCAATAGCAGCGAGCGTAGGTGACATCTGGCACCATGCTACGTCAGTTGTTAGCCAATAAACTGCCTCCTGGCCCTTGTAAGCCCATAATTACAAGTGCACAAGTGAATTACGGGTCTCGGTATTCAAGGGGCACCAGATGAAAGAGGAGGCCTGGCAGAGTCGCCACGTGACCTGAGGACAGGTGACACCGGATGTACTGAACTTTTGTAAACATTTCAAAAGCATGAACAGCCTTCCTTTGGAGAAGTGGAACACGTGTGCCTTTATTTTTAAGTGTGTGACACTCAACTGAAATTACCTCTTCACGGCAGAGGTGTCCAGCGTAGATGTAAAAGGGTTGAAAGGATACCACATTTTCAGAACATCCACATGTAAATTGTGCGTACAAAGACTATAATGTAATACAGAAAACCCTCTCCTTTCCACCCAAAGGGAAAGCTCGCTTGTGAACATAGCTACAATCTCATTTACGCCAAAGAGCGAAAGAATGTTCCTTTACTCACACAGGCCAACTCTCGCCACTATGTCTGTTTGGATTATTGGGAAAGAGTATCATACATAACTCTGAAAGCCCCCGCGCATGCTCCATAGATATTGGAATGTGCGCCAAGTATAGAAGATAGAAATAAAAAAAAAACACCCTCCCACAAACAGGAGCGGTTATTGTGAAAACACTCGCAATAGGAAGCCCCCTTTATAGCTTCACAGATTCATAAAAAAATAAAAAGATGTTGATTCAGATGTATTGCTCTTTTAGACCCGGCTGTGCTCAAAGGAAGAGCTGGGTAGAGACAATATTACATATTCTGTTTGGATCCATTGATGCTTGAAGGATGGTGCTGCAGTGAAGAACTATATAGATCCGCGGCCCTCGGGAGGTGAGAGAGAGGCCGACAGATCTATCCGAGGGGCTGTGTTTAGGTCTCGCTGACAGATGTCTGTAGTCAAGACCTACTGTCCACAACACAGAATGCATAACGTGCTTTGGGTCGGGCCCAGGGGTAGATGGCTTTCTTTTCGACGTAATTTCTTTGCTACTTAATTTATGTCTTTCCTCCCCGTTCTTCTGTCTGCGGAAGTAGCGCCTCTTTACGTACAATTTGATTGGTAAATGTGTATTCTTCCAGGGCTGGTGGCAGAGGAATACTCAATATGAAATATGATGCTCTCGACGGAAGTGCACCATATTTCTTCCACTTACTCCTATCCCTTAGCGACCTTACTCTTACACTGCTAACCCACCACTGTGCTAAGACTATCCCGCCCCTGTTGCTTCTGTGCAATCATGCTACTCCTTTCACCATTTTTTTGTTTTGTTTTTTTGCTCAAGCGCCAGGCAACTGCAGACTGGTGTTAGGCTGCTCCCGCTCTCCTGCACTGGTCTTCCCCATCCCCTATCAGCGTCTTATATTTATTTTATATTCTGCGTGGCTCCAGCTAAGGTATACTACTACCCAGCCGCTTTTATTGTTGTAGAGCTCACCAATATATTTATTTACTTTATTGTTTTTACATGGTTTTCGGCCGTGTTGTAATGGTAAACTAAAAACAGCAAAAAATGGCTGACAATGAGTTACGATGTATACGTACGTACCCAGCGGCCATCTTAGAGTGGTAAAAAACAGCAGTGACAAAGCCTATAGGTCAGGACTCACCTTTAAAGGCAAATCACTGTGGCTTTTGAAATGTGTGTTCCTTACTGTGAGTTACACTGGGTGTTCTCTTTAATTTTCATTCCCATGCACTTACATGGAGATTGGTTGGAGAGAGACAAGACCTCTCGGCTTATGCAAGTCTTGCTAATTTGTATTATGAACATTTTATTGTATGCTATATCGCCCACAGGGTCCCTTGGACCTAGTAAGAGAACTAGAAGCTGACATCTGCTCATTTAAAGCGTAAGGGATAGTGCACACCATATACTGGCTATTCTTTCACATGAAAACTGCGATTGTAGTGCAGGCCCGGTACCAGGAATTTTTATCTTGTTGGGTCAAGGGTATGTTCGGGTGGGCCAATGCGGGCCCAATTTATAATAATTCGAAAGGTAGACTACAAGCTCTAGAGTTACACATGGACGTCAATCAAAATCTAAAAAGTAAATGAAAAGAGAAATGGGCGGTGATGTCACCTGCAGCATAGGCAGGGCCGCCCTTGGAAACACCAAAAAGCTAAGATATTTACCGGGAGGGGTGGGGGAGGGAGACCAAGCTGCTAAAACATACAAATTCTATTTAGGGCTCCAAAACATTTATTTTTGTGTCTGTATTTATTTTTAAATGTGGATAAAAACGAAAAATGGGTTGTTTTTGAGTAATTCAAAATTCTGTCTCCAATGACTTCCAAGCCAATATCTGTGTGGGTTGATGGGAAAGGGGGTTAAAAAGTAGATATACACAAGGCTGATAATGTAATGTGCATGTTTTCATATAAGTGTATTGATTTAACTTCAGTGGGTGTACCTTGAACTGAAACCTGGCAGGCATTCAAGAATAGGAAAATATTTATCGGTTACATAAATGTGGAAATATACTGATTTCAGCTTCATTTTTTCACAAAGACCAAAATAAATATGGATAAATACAGATAAAATTAGCAAAAAATAAATATGGATAAATAAAGTCGGAAGTGTCCAAAAAATAAATACCATAAAACCAGGAGCCCTAATTATAATCCAGGACTGGTCCACTTTATTGACTATATCTACCACTATATGATGGGTGCAGCAGAGGCGGCAGGTAAAGGATGCACGCTGGAAGGTGCGGCTTTGGGGGATGAGGCTCTACCAACAATCGATGAAGTGGGTCCTTGGGGTATGGAGAAGTACAAGACTCAGTGGTTGTGCCTGAAGAGGAGGAGGAGGCCACATACGCGCAGTCTAGCTCCAGCTGCTGATAGCAAATACCCACAAACCATCAAACACAAGCAAAGATGCGAAAGAGCATCTCGCGCAGCAGAAAAGATAATCATTCCGTGTGATCATCGACAGCCCCAGGATCCTGCCTCAGGGTACGCGTATATTTTAATATAGGATGCTGGAAATCATAGGCGTAAGATGAGTTGCGTCACTGCTGACATCCGCAGTGATCTGAAGGTCAAGACGAGTTCAAATACCATGTAGGCCTGATCAGCTAATTCCCTACTGTGGTGATGAATTGAGTACCATCATAATAGTACATAACACAGAGGAGGAATGCAAAATCAGTGGTTGAAAGTTAAATATATTTACAAAAATATATATTATATCCTAGAGGAGATATCTGGAGCGTGCAGAGCCCTGGGACGAGATTCATCCTGAGTTCGATAAAATTAAAATATAAATATTCATAGCAAGACAGAAAATAAGCTCATTCTTGAGACGATTCTCGCCAAAATAATACTCTGATTACTAATCCGAATTACTCGTCAAGGACCATTCTTTGTTCGAGAGTGGTGCAAAAGCAGCGCCTATCGAAGGTGGGTGGGTGTCACTTACAGGTGCTGCTCTGCACGGGGTGCTGGGAGCGGTTTCATTGTAAGAGACCCCGGTTCTATTGTTATTTTTTGCATTTATGTCTGGATTTATCAGTATTTTTCTCCTCGTAATGCTATTTAGCTAATTTTTCAAGAGATGAAACTGAATCTAACTGATACTTGTGTACATATAAGTAAGTGTCTGTTGTGTTTTGGTGTGGCAAATAACCATGTTTAATAAAATAAAACTCTCGCCTGAGAATATGATCAGTGTAGTTCAAGCACATGCGCTGCTATTTAAGTTTAATTAGGAATTATTTTCGTGTTCTTCGGTTATTATGCATAGCTATTTGTCTGGTGGGCATATCTGCCACCTGCACAGACACCGAGAACAAGGCCACATTCTTGTAGTTTTCTCTTCTTAAAATAAATAAAGAGAGGGAAACAAAATGTATTATTCTGTAGGAGTCAGTAAAAACTTCCCAACTGGGACTTTACTTGTACCAGGGCCGGACTGGCCATAGCGGGCACCGGGCAATTCCCCGGTGAGCCACATTGGGTGGGGGCCGTTTTTGTTACAGGACCGTTTTTGCAGCATAGCTGCAAAATCAGGCCTGTACCAAAATCAGCCGAAAACCGGCCCCAGCAAAGAGCTCGGCGGCACCTCCAATCCCCCAGCTCCTCCCTATCTCCCCCCCCCCCCCCCCCCCGACTGAAGGGGGGGGGGAGGGGGAGGCGGCCGCGCACTTTGCCAGGGCCGGTTGTGGTTCCCAGTTCGGCCTGACTTGTACGCCCTATTGTACTGAATGCAATTTCCAGATTGGCGATTACGTTCATCCGTGTTTTATTATTGCCCAAATGTGTTCTGGTAGTTCACTGTTTCTGAATATAAATATCTGTATTTGAATCCATTTTATGTTTCTACTCTCTGAAGAGTGTTGTGTATAAGGTAGACCCACTCTTGCACTCTAGCATCCCTGTATCACCTCTGATGGGAAACCTTTAGGTAGGAATCACTGCATGCCCCCTGATGAGACTACAGACAATCCAAAACTCCTCGGTAAGACTCATCCTCAACCTTCCCAGTCAGACTGGCATCACTCCACACTTCAAGAAGCTACACTGGCTCCCGATCCAGAAGAGATGCCAGTTCGAAATGCTGACCCACGCATACAAATGCCTGCACACGGACCAGCGTACATTAACAAACAAATGAGATTCCACCAAGCGACCAGACACCTGCGATCCGCCTCCATCTTCCTTGCAGAGACCTCCCCCCGGATCCGCCAAGCTACCAGCGGAGGACATTCCTTCTCTCACCTGGCAGCCACAGCCCGGAAAAACCTACCCCTGCATCTAGGGAATGCCACATCGCTACGGGAATTGAGGAAAGGACTCCAGACCTGACTGTTTGAACAAATCAGCTAGCAACTCCAGCGTCTTGAGACCCGTCATGGGTGATTGGTCACCCTTTATAATGCAACCCTTTATAGCGACTGATTTAGCTCGGTGAACATTAGTCTCATGGTACTCTCTTTGTGGGCCACCATCCACACTTGATTCTAGCTCTGGTTTGTCGACTCACTGACCACTCCTTCTCTTAAACTGAGGTTGAAAGACATAATCTGCAAGAAGTAACCACAACTTGTACACTTGTATAGACGTTTATTTGCCCTCACACCTTTGGAGTCCTCCCTCATACACTTCCAGCAGATGTTTACAATCTGTTGTAGCTGAACACTTAGCCTCTCCTCAACGTTCAAGACGTTCTCTACGGGTATAGTCATCCTCCCCACAACGGCTTATGTACAAATTTCAGAGGGAGACGCGAGATACGCTACCAGGGCAGTTCAAAACCAGAGCAGCTGAGAAGGTTCGAGATGAACCTCAGACGCACACCATCTGCTCAGTGTTCTGACTGCACATGATGTGTCTGGGAAAGAACTGCACTGCCGGAAATACTTTCGGGAAGACTGATGCTGCCTCCCATGCCCTTGGGTTGTGTCTACCATCTGTACCCTGACCCTTGTCCTGCCCACAGACTAATGCACTTCCTGAGACACACATTGGCAGATGGTGGTCGAGGCTCAGCAATGCACAAGGGCACACTGATCAATGAGCAAGAACCAATCAACTCGCTCCGGCGGTTCCGCTCCCTCCATAACCTTGTTCTTGTTGTCGCAAGCATGGTCCCTGGTGTCACCATCCCCATCTAACTGCCTGATTATCACTGTCAGTCAAATAACTGATAATTTCTGATTTCCAGCCAGCCTGGGTAAAAATATTCAAGCAACAGATGTTTGCACTGTATCACCGCCTCGCTGCGCGAGCAAGCACTGGCACCGAAGCAGAGTTATTCCGTCGGCCAACACCCCTGACAATGGAGCGCGCGCTGCTGTGCGTCAAGACCAATGGCGTGAAGAAACGATGGTGGGAAAACGAAAAGGGGTACTTGAGTCAATGGTGAGATGGTTGAATAAGGTCAGGATGCCTGCCGTAGGGCTTGAAATAGAATATAATACATCAACCAACAAGCTTGATGAATGCTTCTATAAAAAAGAGTTACAACAAATTGTAGAAAGCAGAAAGAGAAAAAGGACTAGATAAACTACATTCAAGTCAAACAAGAGGATCCTATAACGTATCGGCTCCTGTTATCAATAGGAGAAAAATACACAGTTGCCCTCCAAGACTAGAATGTGTAAATGCACCTTGGAGGTTAAAGGAGTGGCCATTGGCAGAAGAGGAGCCGGGTCTCGGCCACCATCCGCCAGATGGCCTAGCAGCCATTGACTTGAACAGAAGAGAGTGAGGTCCAAACCTTGTGTCTTCTTTTCTACTTAATATAGGCTTTGCTCTGTACTGGAACAATTAGGGTGATGCAGACATGATGTGGAATGTGGTACTTGCCTGTGACACTATTGATGGGTCTATTGACCTTCGATGCGGGCTGCTTCACCAATGGAGGAGCAGGACTGTAGTTTAAAAAATGCACCAAGAACGCATTTGTCAGGGTGCAAGGAATAATTAAGCTTCCAAATATGAGATCCATCACCTTTTCCTTACGCATACCGCAAAGTAGAGGAGATTCACGCATCTCTCAAGGGAATCTTTCTAGCACGTTGAAAATCACGCATACAAACTCATATCTGATGTAGTGACTCAAGAACCACCTGTTTTAACACAATGCCTAATTTTTCTTACCCTTAGGCATAGCATCGTTCTGGTGTCAATGCTGTCTGTCCTGCAAGATACCTGGCTGAGATGACCACAAGGTCCACCCTCACGTGCATGTCTGTGAACTCAGTAGTGACTGATGTGAGGAAGCTTGTCCTGCGGCCTTGCCTCATAGCAAGCTTTGTGCTCTAAAGGCTCACACCAGTTCCATACTCATCTCCCAAGCCCAAATTTATGACTAGAGTGTCCAGGAGGTTCTGTATCCATCTGTTTCTCATGGTCTTTCCACGAGGGTGTGGTACGATTGGAGTAGGAACAGTGGCATATCCGAATTACAGGATCTGGGTACAAGTCCCTAATAAAAAAAAACAATGTCAGACAAGTAGCAGATTCCAAAGTGATTGGACGGCTATCGGTGAAGCGATGAAACTGTACTAAATGCATAGATGGGTTTCTTTAAGATCACACCAATGACACATTGAGCATGCTCCCTGTTGTCACCATCGCCATTTAACTGCTTGATAATCACTGGACTTGCCACAGGTACTCGAGCAGCAACAACACCTCGACAGAAGCAGTGACTGTCCAATAAATACAACCACAATACAACACAACACATAACCTTTGTGGCCCATACTAATTTGACACCACTCAGCAATCGTAAAACTGCCTACTCTCACACGAGATACAACTGCTAAGGGTTATGTCCATCACCCAGAAATGTACTAATCAACAGCAATAAACCACCCTTCATCCACTCAACAAACGCAGAATAACAGAGGAGGTATTCCAGATGTCTCAGGTCACCACGGGACATTCATTCAGCATTCATTCAAACCAGCACAGCAGCTGTCAACTACCTTTAGCCGAGTCTTTACATCTTACAATGATAGTCACAGATGGAATGACCCATAACTGACTGAAAACTATAAAAATTGAGAATCTTAGTTTCAGGCTTGTTCATCTGCCACACTGCTTAGTGCTTCCAGATACACACTTCATAGGATCAAAACAAAGACAACACCCTTCCAAACACCCATCCTACATGGAGTACAATGCTACCCATGTAGGTAAGCGCTTTAGCTCCCGCATAGTGCTAGGAACCGCTACATATATCTTGCAAAACAATGCAGTACAATGGTAAGGACTGTGACCTAACCACAGTCAAACACCGTCGACCACCAGAAAAACCAATAATAACGGGCTGTCAAACACAGGAGCACTGGCACTTTTACTGCTTCATGGAGGGTGTTGCGTCGCTGCAAGTGGAGCGTGGGTGGGAGGCAGCGCTATGTCGCAGAGGAATAACACTCAGATGGAAATAGTCGCGTCACTCTTGTAAAATATCCAGCAAATTGTTGGCAGTTGGTGTGATCACAGTGCCTGGCAAATTAATACAGGGTGGCCTTGTGCCAACTCTAAAGTGAGTTCGCTCTCTGAGGGCTAAGAAAAGCAACTGCGCTCCTGTAGAACGCATTATACCGCGTGTGCGGGTCTCCTAATTCCAGGCATAAAATCTACCTCTTGATTTGTGTGGCCTTTTCGAGTTTGTATGTAATCCGTCTGTCTATAGCAACATAAAAAGGTGATGCACGGATGCTGAACATTGTCAAACATTCACCCCAGTCACAGACCTGGGTAAAATCCATCGGTTTTTTGCTCATCCATGCCACCCCAGTTTGGACCCATCTCTGTCTCTATGCCTTACTCTGTCCATTTCTCAGTCTCCAAATCGGTCACCTTCCTTGCTAAGTGACAAACAATATATAGCACATTTTCACTATTCGAATAGTCTCGAAGCACTTTCAGAAACTGAGCACAAAATATGAAGTATTGTAAAGTGACAGTGAATTGTCTTGTGAGGTGGACAAGACGCAGGACTTTGGTGTTTGGTCTCTTCCATAAATGACTGTCCATTACCCACTGTGATTTGGTGGTGTTGCTGAATAGCAGTGTTTGCCAGTCATGCGTCGATAGAAGTGATTTAAGCTGCCCTGGGAGCAATGGTGTAGCTTGCATTTTACGGTGGTTTGATGGTTTCACTTTGTGTGATAATGGGGTGGCAGTGCTTTGCCTATGACGTTGATGTCATGTTGGGCACGTGAGGATGTTTGATCCATCTGATCTGTTGAATAAGTGAGGGAAGTTGTATGTCAGTACTATGACAACAAAAATAGCATCCAACAAATAGATCAACTACAACGATATTGCGGATATAAGTGCAAATAGGTAAGATTCGTTTTGCTGTTCTCAACTCCCCAACAATGAAACCTGAGGGTAAAGATACAGTTAAAGGGTCGCAGATGTTCAATAAACAATAGCTCATTTACACTTAGCCACATATACTACTTTTGCAATATTGTGAGTGTAGATATTTCTCCTACAATATTTGTGCTGGTTATTGCAGCAGTAGAGAGCAGGAGAACGCTGTGGGACTAAGGATGCTCTGTTGAGGTGGAAATAGCTCAAGCTCCTCATTTCAATTTGGAAGTTCCCTCCCCCATCGCTGGACTCTTTCGACTGTCGAGTTACATTTCTCACCACTGAACAGCTTTCTGTATGTACCTGTCTCATTTACCATGCGTCAACCCGTCTGTCTCGCTTCCCATGTCCCTGGTATTTTTCTCAGTCTCTCTGATGCCATATTCTAGCTCTCTATCAAAATACACACACCTTTCTCTCTTTATCCATGTGTACCCTCAATGTCTTTTCTCGGTTTAATTTTTTTTTATTTCTGCAGATTTCCACAGAACTTGGCCCTTCCAAAGTCAGCAGCTCAGGCCGCCTCCTCCCGCCCTTCTCTTTTTCTGGCCTTCTTAGATGTTGAGCTATACCTCCATCCTAAACTTTCTCAGTCACTTTCCACTAAACACCCCATTCCATTTCTGCCTCAGTGTTCTGAGGGCAGAGCTCTCCGACACTCACTCCAAGAGTGTCTGTACCTCTCTTCCTAGCGCTTTTTCTCCTCCCCAACGTTTTCTGTACGGCTCATTCCTTTCCATTTTATCTTTCAACTATTTTATCTCTAGTCTATGTTACCTGCTTGCTCATATTGTGGGTGTCGCAAACGTGGCTATGCTTGCTCACTCTTCCTGCGTGTGAGTGTCCATGACCGCGCTCGTTCACTCACTCATTCTGTGCTTCCTAGAGTAAGTGGCCTTGCTTGCTTGATTACTCCTTCTGCGTGACAGTGCACCAGTGCTCCCTCATTCTGTGTAACAGAGTGTGCGTGGACCTATCTGCACACTCATTTTGTATGCGAGTGTAAGTGGCCCTGCTTGTTTGCTCATTCTGCATGTTATAGGGCATGAAAGAGTGGGCATGGCCATGTCTGCACACTCATTTTGTATGCGAGTGTAAGTGGCCCTGCTTGTTTGCTCATTCTGCATGTTATAGGGCATGAAAGAGTGGGCATGGCCATGTCTGCACACTCATTTTGTATGCGAGTGTAAGTGGCCTTGCTTGGTAGCTCATTCTGCGTTTTATAGTGTATGTGGCCCTGCTCGCTCACTCGCTCATTCTGCGTGAAAGAGTGGACGTGGCCATGTCTGCGCACTCATTTGGTGTGTGGGAGTAAATGGCCTTTTTTGCTCAATCATTCTGAATGTGACAGTATAAATGGGCGTTCTCGCTGATTTATTCTATGTGTAACTGCACATGGTCCTGCTCACTCACTCATTCTGGTGTGACAGTATATGTGCCCATGCTCGTGAACTCATTTAGGGTGTGAGAGTATGTGACCCTGCTTGCTAACACATTTGGAGTGTGGAAGTTTAAATGGCCCTGCTTCCTCAGTCTGCATGTGGTCCTGTAAGTGACACAGCTAGCTCACTCATTTTATGACTGAGTGTTAAGTCACGAGTGGCCCTGCTCGCTCACTCATTTTGAGTGTGACGGTATATGTGGCCAGGCTCGCTCGCTCACTCATTTAGGGTGTAAGTGTACGTAGCCCTACTCGCTCACAGATTCGGAGTGGGACCGTTAAATGGCCCTGCTCTCTCACTCAATCCGCATGTGAGTCTGTAAGTGACCCAGCTCGCTCACTCACACACACAGTGGAGAAGTGTGGCTCACTGTGTTAGAGCGGCAGACCCTGATGCAGAGATCTGACCCAGGACCAGGGTTCAAATCCCGTTACGGCAGGGTCTTGGGCTCAATGTCCGCGGACCCGATAAGTCTCGCATCGGTGCCTCCTCTAATCATGGGTCCCACACTGCAACTCTGGGCAATAGCTTGCTTAATCTCCACACCGGCCCTAATCGCTAAGGATGCCTGGCTTCACCTTGGGTGCCCAGGAGTGGGAGCCTCACAGGAACAGGCCAGGATGGGTTCCTCAGCGGTACAGCGCGGGGACACACTGCTAAGTGTAACCAGGCGCATTATAAGCTCAGTTACTACTACTACTCATTTTATGTGCGACAGCGTAATTCACTGATCTCCATAGAAAAAGAAAATTCAGTAGAGTAATGTGCACACTTTTGAAAAAACCCCATGAAATAACAAGCATTGGCATAGCCAATAGGTCTCGCCTTTGGGACATTGTGGACCTTGTAAGTGTTTTGACATGCAATAGTTGATGTATACAAGGACAGCCAATGGAGATCCTTTATTACAGGTGAAATGTGTTCGAGTGGTCAGGTACTAGAATTGTATCTTGGTGGTTTTATTGGGATCCAAGATATAGGAAGATCAGATTAGGTTTTGCGATTATGGTTACTGTCAAACTGGGATAGCATTAAAGCCTCCCCAATACTGCAAAGGCACTCTTGGTACAAAAAGATTCAATGGCATATAGGCAGCTCTCACTATTTTAGGTCTGCCTCACCAAAACATTGTTTTGCAATACGTTTAGCGTACAGTGGCTATTAGTCAGCTGACTTCGTCCATTGGTCTACGGACTTGCACACAGCTAGCACACACTTCTCATATCCATTTGAATGCAGTTCATTTATCTTCATGGGCAAATCTCTTTCAATGTGTACTCTTTTACCCCTTATATTCAGTGTCCCAGAATATAAGTGAGGGTTGAGTAAATTATTAACCAACAGAGTTGAGTAAATTTTGCAGCAAGAATAGGCTAATTATGTGATCGTACTACGTCATTATTTTTTTGTTTATAAGCTTAATAGTGTCTGGGAATGAGTTTTGCTCATTACTACCAGTTTTACAACAAAATATAGCAATAAACTACATAACCGTGACCAGTCAACTTTTACAAGGGGTCTTCCACTGCTCGGCAACATGTGTTGCTGTGTTAAGAATTGCAGATAATGCAGTAGGTGATGGATTATGTAGCAAACCTACAATTATGTCAAAATCGCAGTGGCTGCACAATCACATAATTCCAGCAAGCAAGCACAGCAGAAACCAGACAAGCAGACACAACAAGAAGGTATATAAATCAACACCATATTGCTCTCTCCTTTGATTTTTAAAGAGACAGTTACGCAGGCGTGCAACCAATTAAACTTCGACACGTGAATACAAACAGGCAAGTCTAACTACCGCCTAAATTGTGTACGCTCACGCAGGTGGTTATGCTTATGACAACGCTTTAACCGTATTCACGATTATGTTTGTTATTTTTATCATTTATTTTTGGGGCACTTTATGGCAAAAGCATTGCAGATTTATTTCTCCGTAGCTTACCCGTTTATTTTCCACTAACCTGGAGTACAGGTCTATTTCTATTATCAGATCCATGGTAAAGCATTCTCTGTCTTGTAAATCCTATATGCAGCCTGCTACCAACTTGGTTAGATAATTTTTTTAATCAAGTTGAGTTAAAAAAAAAAAAACAAGCCCAAGCATGCGAGTGGTGGGGTCGAGAGCACGCACCAGGCAATCTGTTTTGAATTATCACGCCCGTGTCTGGGCACGAAAATTCAAAAGATGGCGCCCGTGCGGGTCACTGCAAGCCTTAGGCCGTGGGCGGTTAGATTGGCTGGGAAAGGTGGGACATGCACCCGCCTTTACCCAATTGCGTGCTGTCTATTTCTTTTTAAAAACACAGTTGATGGACAGAATGCAGAACGATGTCTTACATTCACCCCAGTACAAAGATCTGGGCCTAAATCCATCGTTTTTTTGCACTCCACACCACCCTAGGTCAGACAATGGTTATATGCAAATCAGCCATGACCATGTGCCTCATGGGAACAGTCCAGCCCGAACTACCAAGCCATGTCTTTCCTAGACCGGAATCAAGCATCCAAGGACCGGTTTCTGGCTATCAGCCTTCTTCAGCCTGGATAGCTTGACTCCAGTGATGTGGAGAGCCTGGGACTCACGTGTAAGTATACCCAGCCCACTCGGGGTGAAAAATGCAAAAAACACAGCCCCTCTTGGGGAAGAAGCAAGGCCGATTTGCGTATGACTGAACTTCCTCTAAAATGGCACAGAAAAGCAATGATTACCACCTTACTCACAATAGGTATACCAATAAGAAATATTATTATTAAATAACAACACATACTCAAACCAATAAATAATACTATATATTTGTATTTATTTAGTACTTGAGAAGCAAAGCTTATCACCCTACGCGGACCCTTTTGGTACTAAAGTACCCCATAAATAGGTGGACGCAGGATTTCCTATAAAATAAGCTCATGTGAAGGGGCGGTTTTTCACAATCTATAAAATGAGTCTGGAGGGAAAAGCTTCATTTTTACAGCTCTACTATTTGAGTCAGTGAGACGACTAATAGTAATGTGATATGTAATCTGACCTGTAATATCAATTATGACATCTGTGGCATCTGGTACATCACAGGCGAGGTTGGGAGCATTGCAATTGGTGTGTTGTTATGGTTTAGGTAGCAGGTGTGCAGTTATGGTTTGAGGAGCTAGGCCTAACTATAGCATTCTATTGGTTTTTCAGATTTAATTCATAACCATTATTGTACTTTTAATTGTTTTTAACGTATTAATATTAAAAAAAATATATATATATATGTATATATATATGTATATATATATATATATATATATATATATATATATATATATATATATATATATATATATATATATATATATATATATACACACACACACACACATATATCAACTGCTCGCATTCAAGGAACGATTTCCCATTCAAATCCGTCCCAGAATAAACGAAAGGCAGACCCAAATTCCTTTGCAAAAACTGGTTTATTTGGCAACCGCCCGCACCTCCACAATGACGCGTTTCAGACTCGTCCGAGTCCTTGATCATATATATATATACACACACACACACTTATATATACACACATATAGAGGTGTGGAAAAGGTGTGGCGCAGCGTCCAGGGTGCTGGACTCTGGACCACAGTTCGATCCCCAGTGCCGGCAGCAGAATAGCCCAGCACCATGTGACTCTGGGCAATAGCTCGCTTAATCTAACCTACGGCCACCAGCGCCAAGACACCTCTCCGGAGGTAGCAGTGCGCTTTACAAATGCTGGTATTTATTTATTTACACATATATATATTAACGTAGAAAAAATGTTAAAGTGTCATTACAGTTAGGTATGGTAATGAGAATCTTATTTCTAATTTCATCTACTACACTTAAATAAAAAATAAACCAAGAAAATCACTGGAAAACAAAGGTTAGAGTTGTGATATCGTTAAGTATTGAAATAAAATAAAAACGAATGCTTGAAGAAAAAAAAACACAGAAATTCATCAAATATAGTTTACTAAGTAACAATCACTTTCACACAGGCGATTATCTACTTATGACCTCACAGGTTACATCACTCATGACATGTTAAATTACACAATTATTGATATAACTCACTAACGTTTGGGGTGAAAGTTGTGCTCCATGGTAAACGAGATAAAGACTGAGCATTCTTGATGCAGATTACAGAGGTATGACTGAAAGGAGGTTGTGGCTTAAAGCCAAAGCCTGTTCCAAAAAATCTCTCGGCCAATCAGAGGTCTCTATTTAGTCTTTATTTTTTTTATAGTTCCACTACTGTGGGGCTTTCGCAGGACCAATCAGACTAACCGTTCAGATACACCTAATTTGTTTAACCACTTCCAGACCACACAAGCACCTCTTTAAACGTAAATTTCTTTAAAAAAACAAATAAAAAACTAACCAGATTTATACCAAATCAGAAAGCATGTGAGTAAAGTTCTTACTTTCTCCCAAATCTAAGGTAATTCAGTTGAGTGTTGTTTTTCTGTAGCTGCAACCGAATTTTCCTATGAGAATTAACATGGAGAATCAATATTTTCGGTTATTCCTCTTTTTTTGGCTCTAGCTAGACAGATCATCCTGAAACTTTAAAAGAAAGTTGTAATGCAATATTTTTTTTTAAAGTTTCATGAAGATTCGTCAAATAGCACCAAAGGTATTAGTGAAAGGAAAAATACTTATCCTATGGAAACTTTGGCCTATCAATAACCACACAGAGGCGACCATCAATGTGTAATATATATGTACTGCAATGTGTACACATCGCCCCTATAAAGTCCTTACTTGAGTTTCAAAGAAAACTCTTTGTAACATTAGAAGTACGGTGCCTTCGATCTCTTTATTCTGCTTTAACTAAAATAAGTCCGGAGAGGAGCTCTCCCTCTATCATTTTCAGAGGATAAGTCAACGTGAATTCTTATAGTTGTATCATGAATACTAGAGATTTGAATTTTATGAAAAATGTAAATCTACGCCCTCCATACATCTGATCAATAAACATGTAATACTTTATGCTCTTTTGTGCTTCCACTCTGTCCTATGTTTCAATGGTGTGCTGACATATTGTTTTTGAGTACAATGTTACTTTTTTTGACAAGCATTAGCCACAGCTATTAGGCAGACCCTGCAGGATATCGCGATTTCGCGGTTTGCAGCGAAATCGGCACTTTTGTAAAAATGCCGCGATTTTTACAAAAGTGCCCGCGAAATCGGCACTTTTGTAGAAATCGCAGTATTTTTACAAAAGCTAATCCAATATCCTGGGGGGGTCTGACTATTGACAAACGTCTAATTCAACTTCGCTAATTTATACAGGAAATGCAGTACCTCATGTTTAAACATGTTCTAAATACCGCCTTTTCGAGATACCCTATAGCTCGAATACTGGTGCTGATTGTAGTATCCGTGGCACGGTGCCTGTGCTAAGGAGAAAACATTGTGCTGCCCAAGACATGTATAGGCGTTATCTTTAACGCCGGCAGTACAGCGATTTAGGTTGAACGGGGCCTTGATTGTTGTACCGGTCACCACAGCATCCTGCCCAGCTCGTTGCAGTCACAGAGTAAAATAAAAGCATGGTGACCACGTCATTACTGAGGCTGCTTCCAGCTCTGCGCTTGTCACTTACAGACCGTATGAATGTGTCTTTTAGTTTAGCTGGTTATGGAAACAACCCAAGATCACAGCACCCAAAATGCGTTAGTTTGCTACAACAAGACTCAGGACTGGAAACTGTTTTCCTGAGGAGGTGGAGCGAGGTTGTCCTTCAAA
Source organism: Lissotriton vulgaris (assembly GCF_964263255.1). NCBI lineage: Eukaryota > Metazoa > Chordata > Amphibia > Caudata > Salamandridae > Lissotriton > Lissotriton vulgaris. The sequence goes on from NC_141688.1 coordinate 202,880,554, forward strand.
ATCAAGGGGTCAGGACTGGATCACAAACATTTTTGATTAGCACTGTGTTGCCTTTGGTGGTTTGTTAAGACTGTGCTTGGTGCAAACAGTTTTATGAGAGTAAGCTTCTGCAGGTGGTAATTTGAGGTAAGAATGGTTGTGCTTATTTGTTGTGTGCCAGATTGTTGTGGTGGGGATGTGTTTTGTTGGTCTTTGTACTGCTGTGTTTTTTGCTGTGTTATTGCAATATGATGCTGTGTTTTACTGTGATTGTTGTGTTGCGTTCTTTTTGGGCTGTTGCGTTATGCCATCTCTGTTTTAATTGTGATGTTAAGTTGCTTTGTATGGGTTATTTCATGATGCACCGATTCGATTGCTGCCATTTATGGGTAATCAGGGGGCTTCGTTGCAATCACTGCACCTTTCCCACTCACCAGAAAGCTCCCAGGTTACTAACCCTGTAGCTAATCCCTCTTTTGAGTCTTTTGCAGCAGTGGCAGTGTAGGTATTAGATCGCCTTGTCACATAAATACTGTCAAAAGTCATGTCATGTCACTTACTGTGGTGCAAAAGGTAATCAGACCTTCCAGGATATCGTGCGTGCCCAAGTACCACCCTATACTCCTGGCCACATCACTACATATGATTTTGCAGGTGGGGTGCCCACAGTGCAAGCTGCACTGTCACTGAATACTTATTTTATTTACATATATTTAAATAGTGTGCACCGGATGCCTGAATTGCTTCTAGGGGCAGAGAGAAAAGAGAAGGATGCAAGAAAGTGTGGAACATGTTCTTGAAGAGATGTGTTTCCAGCAGTTTCTTGAAAGTGAGCAGGTTGTTTGAGTTGCACAGGTGTGGGGATTGGTAGGGGCGGGCAGCTACTTAGAAGAAACTTCTGGATTTGCCATTGGACTTGGGAATGCATAGGGAGTTCTGCACGTTGGAGTTTAGGGGTTAGGAGAGGGTGCATTCACAGTACACATATAGCTGCAGAGAAACGAAAGTGCACCGTGCATCACGACGAGGCATAAGTAGGGCTGTGAGCCAAAGGGTGTGCATCACGGTGGACTCGGGCGAACTCTGCATTAGACCTCTCGCTCGGTCACGCCATCACCTACTCCAGGTCTGGTTCGACAACAAGCAGAGCACGCACTTCAAGAGACAATGGTGCGGACTGTCCAACGACGTCACGCCCCTGGAATACTTCACCACTTCATTTCCCCACGACCAGCACCAGGATTTGACCCGTTGAGAATTCCCAAACCATATCCAGAGATACACTCGAATATCTGTACATGCTTTTCGAGGGAAACAAAGTGTCTACATTTTAATTAAACCAAATATACATAGCTTCATGTTGTCAAATAACTAAAAAAAGCTAAGATATCTGTGTTTGTTGTAGGAAAAATGGCCAAATAAAATGCCGCAAAATTGCCGCTAAATTTCCATATTTGTGCCGCTAAATTTCCATTTTTGTGCCGCTAAATTTGCGAATCCATGCCGCTATATCCTGGGGGGTCTGATTAGGGTACATCAGCATTTGACATCAACTCAGTCAGTTCAATACCATGCTGTCCACACTGGTAACGGCTGGGATCAAAATATTCTGTTTATTTCAGAATTGAACGGAACCGATAGAAATTTAACTCATGGACAGACATTCTTTAAATTCACCTGGATTTCCAAAATTTGAGCATATTCTGTTGCACTGCTAATACATGGGACAGTACTTTTTATGAAATAACATCTCGGTTCTCCCATACCGCCCTGCCTTAAAGTAATAGTAAAGGTTTTCAATTTATCCAGTTTTTTCCATAAATTTGTAGTTATGGGCAATTGCTTGCATTACACCGTTCTCATGCGTAAGGCTCATTTCTGTGATCGAGTGGCATTGTGTTGGCGTGGTACCCGTTCTGAGTATAATACAACTGTACTAAGGCCTTGCAGCCTTCGTTCCACTCTAGAAACAGACAATATAATCAGATATTTTCCAGTAAATCAGAAATCCATTTCTGGCATACACCAGGGAGTACAAGAGACTTCTCACTACAGACGAAAATCTGTTTCCTTATTATTTCCGTGTTATAAAAGAACACAGTCACTTGGCCCTACAAATACATACTTTAAGGCACTTTGGAAATACCAGGTTGACTAAGCTAGGTCAACTGCTAAGAGCAACTACTGGAATGGTAGTGAGCGAGTTCGGGAGGTACGTGGTTATACCTTCCAATAAGGGTGCTTAGAAAAGGTTCCTGGTGGTCCACCCTTATTTCATGATAGCGTACCCCCTCTCACCTTACACCACCATTTTGTTGAAGGGTTCTCGGATCCATATCCAACCCAGGATGACAAACAGCTGGCACCTTCTCCATCACTAGGAAGGGAGGGGTTTGGATAGGTTTACTTATCTAAAACTCTGCCCTCTCACTATTTCCATGAAGGTTGTTTTTGGGAGGAACGTGTCACTGTTCCTTCCAGTATGACTGCTTCTCTCTCGGCTTAATATTTCCGAGCTGTCTTCTTTTGAGCGTCAGCACCTCACAGAGCTTCTCTGTTTGAACACAGCCCAGTATCCCAGACGTGATATCACCCATGAGGCACACCTGGCTGTTCCTGGAACACTCTTTCCTTCCCCGAGCTCACACCACACGTCAGGCACTATGGGTCAAAATCCCAGCATCATGTTCTCACCTAAGTGCACTCTACAGACGTGGATGCTAGAAAAACATCCAGACCAATGAAAGCACTGAAACCGGGGCCTACTCACAAAGGCATTCTGGCGAACACAGAAAAGTGCTCTTACATGCCTTTGTGAATTAACCTCAAACCATCTCACATGTAAATATTCATACACAATTTATACAACAAGTAATGCGTTCACTTTGCACTTGTATTAGGGGGTTTATTTGGGGGCGGAGTCGGAAAGGCACGTAAATGTAAAGGAGAGCACCTGTAGTATTCATAAATGCTTTTGTGAGTCAGCCCCGTACAGTACACACAACCATAACTAACTTCATTAAACATGTGACATAGTGCTAGTGCTCTTAGGCGCTATATGACAAATCCAGTTTAAATGCTGTTCTCAATACTGTGGTAGGCATACTTCCGATATCTCGCTAATTTGTCAGCTAAGCGGACTTAGCCGGACAGTTTTGCCGAGGATCACACAATGTGGCAAGGGTGCCTACCTGGTCTGTTTTCTACCAGCACAACGTGTATTTGGAAGTCCCAGGCAATACACAAAATAACCAAATTCGCCTAAAGCCAGTATGTATAGCCCTTATCTGTAAATACTACAAACAGTGAATATACAAAAGAAAGTGCTTTAACATGACTCCTGGAGCTGCACGACCCCTGAGTTACACTTAAACGAACCATAGGGAGAAAAGTCATGTAGGGAGACAATACATAGGATTTTGTATAAAGTCCTACTTAGTATTACAACAACAAATGTCCAGTATTTTTCTCTTGCAAAGATGGCGCCTCCTAAATGTAGCCTACTATGGACTCGGGATTACTGCGCCAATACCGAGGGAGAGTGGACAAAGAGGTGGTAGTTGGCGGTGCAGCACGTGCGGCACGTGCGGCCGCCTAGGTGGCGCAGAAGATGCCGCAATATAAAATGTGATTTGTACCGGATTTATAAGAAACGCCTGACGGACATACGAATATACGATGGGTTTTCCCGGGCCTGATTCCACTCCTGTACGCCTCGTAAAGGAGTCTGTCTCCGCCGCCCCCTCCTCGGAGCGCCGCTCCAGTCCCCGTGGGCGCCCCACGCCCCGTGTCCTTGGAAGTGAACATGGCAGAGAAACGCGCCGTGCCAGGCTTCACACTTCATCGTGTGCACAGAAACGAGCCTGCCCACTGCTCAGTGGGTTCGGCTGGCAGCAGGGCCCTGCCAGCTGGCCGGGCAGGGAACCAAATACACGTCCTCATAATTGCAATTGAAAGGTAACTTGGCGTCAGTCATTCCGCGAGCAGACCTGAGGGATGGGGAGACATGAACAAGAAACAGGGCGAGATTGCTCCAGGGCCTTCCGGCGCCTTCAGTCTGAGCATTCTATGGGGAGGGTGGTCAGGGTGATTTGAGTTCTGCCAGTCGTTAGGGCAGGGGTAGGCCAGGAGAGAGTGGCAAGCGTCCCGCCTCTCCTAAAGCACATCACACGCTTGGATTTACTATTTCAACTCCAGTCCCAGGCATGTGGAAAACGTGGAACGAAATGTTGCATTTTATACCATAGAAGGCAACAGAAAGATTATAGGCGCAGAAATATTTGGCACACATTTTGCGGTGAGACTTTGACACTCCACACTCATGTGCTGAATATTTTTGTGTAATCATCTGGGTTAACGCAAAGTGCGACAACAGCGTAGGGCACGTTGTGCAGAAACTCAGTTTTCACTAGGCCTGGGCAGCGAACTCTGCTCTCTTTGTGGAGTCTTCCGCACTCTGCGCAGCAAGCGGAGTTCCAAATAACCATGCTCCGCTATTTCACGCTTCCGCTCACCGTGTTAAGTTGGCGAGTGCGAGCGACGGAAATCCAAAACTAGACCACCTCCCAGCGTGATTTCTCTACGCAGGCGGTTACGGATGGTTGCGGCCACTCGCTCTCGTTGAGGAAGCTGCAGCGCGAGTAGAACGTCTACTCGAGCGGCAAAAAGTAGCAGCGTACTCTCACGCTGCGCATGGTGCCGTTTGCGCTGCTTATACCAACGCAGTACAAATCCCGGTGCTAAATCCTAACAAACTCTGTCGCTTGTGGAACTCTACGTAGCGCGGCTAGTTTTTTTGTCACTTCCTGGAACTACGTGAACTCCGCCCAGGCCTTGTCGTCACACATATTTTGTGCCATAGAAGCATATTGACAGGTCTGTGTTTACACCAGAGGCGCAACTAGAGCCAAATTTCGGGTGGGGGGCTAAGAAAACATTGGGGGGGCTGAACCTTTAATCAGTAGGCAGAGTGGAGCTGCAGGGCCTCCATCAAGGGGTGAAACACCAGCAAGGCCTAATTAGCATTCAAATGGTCTTTTAAAGACCTGTGAAACGTTCGGGTGCGGCTCTGTGTGTGCCCGGGAACTGTCTCATCCCGGGCTGCCACACACGGCGGGGGGAGGGGGCGTTGGGCTGAAGCCCGGTGAGTCCAATGGGTGTTGCGCGCCTGGTTTACACCACAGTGTTACCTCTTTCTATGAAGATTCTGGGTCCGGTGGCACAGTGGACTATGCGTCCACTACCAGGAAAGTGTTTCAACATGGCCACAGGTTCAAATCCCGACGGGTCCACTCAGCCTTTCATCCATCTGAGGTCAATAACATGAGTACCATTGAATAAACATCTGTTATACAGAGCCAAGATGCCTACGGCTGAATGTGGCCTTTACAAATACAGATGTTATGTTATGCTATGAGATATCACAAGCCTTTGGTTGATAGTAATGTAGAGCAGAAGGGCCAAAAACATGCAATCCATGCACATAGTTTTCCTATTTTCTTTTATCCTTGCAATTATTCCGCTGCAATATCCAGTCGTAAGATTCCCACCAAATGTTGGAATTACCTGTGTATTTTTCTCGTCACTGCAGAGAGGGCTGTTTGTACAAAGCTCGAAATATCAGGCTTAGTCGGCCGAGCAAATCTGTAATTTTGAGGGTCCGTCGGGCTGAAAATGATGGCAGCGAAGTATTTGCCACGACAGACAAACTAAATTTGGATTTAGCTTGGCTGTAAACGGACTGGCCACTAAAATCGCCTAGGGGGAAAAACCTCGTCTAACGAGCTCCAAGGATCATTTTATAGTTATTAAATCTTATGACGGATATACAATTTTAATGTAGTGTTGCCCCAGTTTGACAAGTGTCAAATTTTTAATGCAACCATTCAGCATCTGGGAAAGATTAACCTTCCTGAAAATTAAACTCAGCCATGCGGAGAGAGGAGAAAGTAAAAAACACAGGTCACCCAGAATATCAACTGAAACTGCATTATAATCATCTGAGATGAATGGTAAACCTCTTGCATGTCATGTATTTGGGGTTCGTCCACGATATGTCATATCGAAGGCCCCTGGAATTATGTGGCAGGGGAGGACTAAATTAAGCAACAGAGTCTGCTAAATCGTGTGCACAGAAAAGGCTAACAAAACTGTATTGTTTGTGGATTGATTACTTCACTGTTTTGCTATTTTTCGACAGGTTAACACAATCTGGACAAACATTTCACCCCATTAGTACCAATTTAACAGCCAAATACAGTAATAGACAAAAGAAAGGGTCTCTGTCAACCTTTTCAAAGGGTCTTCCACTGTGGGGCAACATGTGTCACAGCTTTATAGTAACCTTTCATCTAACAACATATTCGCCCCCTCCCTGAACACCTTCAGGAAGGCTCTCAAAACTTGGCTCTTCAGCTGAACAGAACTGCTACCAGCGCCTTGAGACCCTCACAGGTGAGTAGTGCGCTACAATTCCCAAATTTAACTGTTTGACCCAGAAGCTATTTTTTTTGTTAAAATCTTCAAATTATGCAGCAAATGATGAACTCTGAGGCAAAGCCATAGGTTCACAGAAAAAAACAGCTTCTGCAAAATCATAATTCCAGTGACCCTGGTAATATGTAATATAGCTGCAGCACGGCAGCGACATCCAATGGAGGTACTGGACGCTCAAATCCAAGACAAAGTTCCAGATACCCTCATGGGATACAATCAAATAGAATTATCCTGAATGTAACACGTCTACATCCATTAGCTGTGCAGAACATGTGGCATAGACCACGCATTTTTGACCTAACTTTAGATATTAAGGCCCCAATTATGAGGCAAGGGTATATTCTGATCCATGCAAAGAGGATCAGATACAGTCAAACCTGTCAAAATTTACCAGGGGAAAATTAACCTGAAAAAATTGTAAGAACCCGGCAGCATGCAGAAGGCGTTTCAGAAAACACCCATTTTGGAAGTAATTCATAATTTTATTTCCTCATTTGCCACAGGAAAACTATGATTTTTCTGTATTTACCGTAAAATCGGGAACAATCGCACGGCTCAGTGTCCACATTTACCGCGTGCGGTGAATACCTCACAACTTATCCTGCACTTCGTAATTAAAGCCTTACAAGAAGCCCATCAAGTTACTGCCAGGTACAAGGTGCAGTAAGGCTTTGGTACTATTATTGGGACTGAAACTGTGGCCCAGCAGATCTGTGGGCTGTAGGTTGTGTGATAACCTGTACTTTCATATAGATTTTAAACCACTCTCCTGACAATTCTAAGCACTTTCATGTTACTATAACTTAGTTTTATTTGCACTCCATTTCCTGAATTAGAAAGACTGTCTGTGTCATGCTGGGACATTTTGTCCAAAACCAAGACTCGCTCAACTTGAACCTGGATCGATTCAATGTCCCATTGATACTCAATTTCAAGTCGCTCGGATTCACCCTGGAACCCAAACCACCCTCTAGAAACACTTATGGAATGCACTAATTTCTCAAACTATCTGACGGAAAATTAAATGCCTTTTGATAAGACTGTACTTTGCATATTCGTCGGTATTTTAGTAATGTATTTGTGTGACTTAATTCCTTAAGAGGCATATGTAGGAAGCCGTTTTGCGAATCGCAAACAGAGTTTTGGTATGTATGGGCTACATAGCAAAATAAGGAATCGCAAAAATTGCGATTCCTTATTTTGCTCAAGCATTTAAGGATTCGCAATTTTGCGATTCCTTAAATGCTATGTAGGGGTGCCTTGAAATTTGCGATTTTGGCTTAAGGAATCACAAAATACCACCTACTCCAAGTAGATGGTATTTTGCGATTACCTGTCAAAATGCATTTTTTTTAATTTCAAAGTGCCATGTGGTTAACAGACATGCCCTTAGGGCATGTATGTGCGCCACATGTACACATGCACATTCCAGGGGTGCCTCGGGTGTCCTTTGGATACCCTGGCACCCTTGGAATTGCGATTCTCAAATTGCCATTTTCTCATAGAAGTTCACAATTTGAGAATGTATCCCCATTCATTCCTATGGGCCTCCTGGCCAAAAGGAATGAATGGGACACATTCCTTAATTGCGATTCGCAATTTGCTAATTGCAATTTGCTAATCGCAATTAAGGAATTTTAGAGATTTGCAAAAAAATTGCAATTTATTACATACATTCCATTTTGCAATTCTCAAATAGCAATTCCTTAAAAATCGCAATTTAAGAATCGCAAAATGGAAATTACCTACATATGCCCCTTAATATTTAAAATAAATATTTTCATCCAAGCACAGACATTATCTTGTGAGACAGCTTTTGTTTAAAAGGTCAAGCGGCATCGCTTTCTGTGTGTTCACTGAAATTGCTAGCGTGTAGCCCTGCCTACGTATTCTAAAGTAACATTATTAACTCCATATTTTTAGAACTATACTTACATTTTATGTTCACGCTGCATAAAATCTTCTGGCTAAAACCTTTAACAGATTTTTCTCTATTTTATTTTTCACTTTCAGCCAGTGACCTGCTTGATGAACAGCTTCGCAGTTGGAAACGCACCAGATGGGTATTGTTCTGCTCGGAAGGGTATGCGCAGTCACGTCATCTTCATGGCAAGCTGTTACCAGCCCACAACTTGGAATAAACTCCGACTGTGCTTGCCAAATGTCAACGTACAATTAACGATAACCGTTCTGTGGGCTGAATGAACTGACATTCGGCCTACTGCTCCTTTCCAAGATGTCTGTCCGCGCCTCCAAGCGTGAAAAATGGCTGAGCGGTCCTGCTGCCAACCTCAGCAGGGCATCATTACGCGGGCCTTGTTGATGTACAGCTATCAGCCATGCAATAGGCAGCTAACCACACTAGAGTACCGTTGATTACCCGGAAATATAGCTTGGTACATTAATACAAGTTGGTGGTAAGGTATTGCATGTGCAACTGTGGAGAAGTGTGGCTCACTGGTTAGAGGAGGCAGACCCTGATGCAGAGGTCAGACCCGGGACCGTGGGTTCAATTCCCGACGCAGCAGGGTATTGAGCTCAAAATGTCCACGGACTCGAGAATTCTCGCCTCAGTGCCTACTCGAATCATGGGTTCACACTCTGCAACTCTGGGCAATAGCTAGCTTAATCTCCACTACTGCCCTACCGCGATGGGATGCCTGTTCTTCACCTTGGGGATACCCAGTAGGGGTTATCTCGCAGGGAAAGCCAGGACGGGTTCCCAAAGCAAGCGCTAAGAGACCTGTCGGTGTATTGGCGCTATATAAATCGAAATTAACATAACATAACTTGCATGGTACTATTTAGAAATCCAACAGCACTGACTCAGTCATTCATTTTTCCTAGGTTGTTAAAACGAATCTCAATCGTCCCGGTGCGATTAAAGTATATCTTTGTACTTACTACACTTTAAAGAGGTAACACTATGTAGGATCTATATTTGAATTTCTTATTCTATCTGAAGGGAACTGAATGCAAAGAATTATACTATTTCAGGATAACCAGGTGACACTGGAGATTACCCACATATATGAAAGAGCTCACTTAAGAGGCCTTCCAGATCAGAACAGCAGCCATTTTGAAATGGGTTTGGTAAATTTTATATAACAGTAACAACCAATTATAGGCAAAATACCAATCAGCAATTCAGCTTGTGGTAGAATTGTACAACAAAAATGTATATATACCATTTACACAATCTAATTGTGTTTACATAAATTAATGTTATGACTACTCATCCTCCAAGCTGATTATTTGATCAGTCTCAGGATGATGACAGGCTGAGTAGGTCGTGGTAGGATGCACACACACACCTCCTACACCATACTAGACAAATACTCCTGTTGTAGAGCCGCCATTGCTGGTCATCCTCTGGCCCACATATGTGAGCTCATCTCAACAGATGGCCAGATATGTTCCAAAAAGCAATTTTCATCATTGGGGGTTGGTTATAAATAATTTGGGGGACTTTTAAACACAGTGATTTAGTTGGGAATTGAGAGCAGGCACACTGACACCTACTCACGCTGTATTATCTTTCTCCTGACTCGCCTTACCGCTTTTGTTTGTGGAAGGCGGCGGCGGGCGCCATCTTGGGTGTGGGCTGGGGCTGCGCTCTAGTCGCGCTGGCCTCCCGCCCTCCCCGGACTATTTAGCTGTGGTTTTATCGTCGCTCGCTGCCTTCAGAGCTCTCCCTAGTCGGGAGTACTAGGGCTGCGAGCAAACTTGCGTGTTTTATCAAATTCCTGTTATTTTACTGAGCAGAAAGCAGCGTTTTTATGCAACTCATCTTTTATGTGCTAAATAATTTGGGGGACTTTTAAACACAGTGATTTAGTTGGGAATTGAGAGCAGGCACACTGACACCTACTCACGCTGTATTATCTTTCTCCTGACTCGCCTTACCGCTTTTGTTTGTGGAAGGCGGCGGCGGGCGCCATCTTGGGTGTGGGCTGGGGCTGCGCTCTAGTCGCGCTGGCCTCCCGCCCTCCCCGGACTATTTAGCTGTGGTTTTATCGTCGCTCGCTGCCTTCAGAGCTCTCCCTAGTCGGGAGTACTAGGGCTGCGAGCAAACTTGCGTGTTTTATCAAATTCCTGTTATTTTACTGAGCAGAAAGCAGCGTTTTTATGCAACTCATCTTTTATGTGCTAAATAATTTGGGGGACTTTTAAACACAGTGATTTAGTTGGGAATTGAGAGCAGGCACACTGACACCTACTCACGCTGTATTATCTTTCTCCTGACTCGCCTTACCGCTTGTGTTTGTGGAAGGCGGCGGCGGGCGCCATCTTGGGTGTGGGCTGGGGCTGCGCTCTAGTCGCGCTGGCCTCACGCCCTCATCACCTCCCATATATTTAGTAGCATGTCCAGACGGCGCAGCGGGCTGGCGCAGCGGGCGCGCGCCGAAGCCGCGCCAAAGCCAAGCCCGTCTGCGCCCGTCCGCGGCCGGGCACGGCCCAGGGCCATAACCCCTGCCCCCCGACTGATGTACTCTTCCCGGCACTTGAAAGAGTTGAATGTTGGTAAGATCAGTCCGACCTGTACTATTGCCCCCCTGAAAGATGCGATGGTCACTCGATTATTTGTGTGTCCAGGCTGTGGATATCTTCTCCCCCAATCCTGCATTCCTGCCCATTCTGGCCTACAGGAGGGCAGGCCCAATGTTGTAGTGAACAGAGCTTCGCATGGATGTCGAGCTGCGCTCATCAATACGCGCTCACTTCCATGTCATAGCTTTTATATCAATGAATTTATTGTCACTCATGATCTGGATCTACTGTTTGCCACTGAGACCTGGGCAGATGCCGGGTCTGGTCCGGATTTTTGTAATGCTACTCCGGTTGGGTACAGTGTTGTTAGACACGATAGGCCGGTAGGAAGAGGTGGCGGCCTTGCTATTATCTTTAAGGATAAATATCGTACCACACTTCATCCTATAAATTCGGCCAACTGTGAATCAGCCACTTTTGCTATTAGCATTACCCCCAAGCAGGCACTAAAGGGTGTCATACTTTATCGTCCCCCTGGCCCCCGTAATTCTTTTCTTTCCTCCCTTTCTGACCTAAGCGACAATATTATTTGTTCTGATACATACACTATATTGGGAGATTTCAACTTTTATTTGGAAGAGCAGGACAACTCCGACACTGCCCAACTTACAGCTGATTTTTCCAACTTAGGGTTGCACCAACTAGTCAAGGGCATTACGCATCAAGCTGGACACTCCCTTGATGGTCTGTTCACGAATGACCCTGGCATATCTGTACTAGATATCATCCCAATTACTTGGTCTGACCACAGGGCCATTATCTTCCAAATAGACATACGACCTGTCGCCCCTTTGGTCTCCAGGCCTGGAACCAGAATGGGCACTTGTGCCTGGAAAACTGCAGATATGCCTCAGATGCTACATTCTCTGGCTTCCTCCCGTCCTCAGGGTGGAAATACTCCGGCACTATCGGCCTCAATTTTTCAGGACTGGATCCGAAGTGCTGCTGACCTAGTGGCCCCAGAGAAAATCACGAAGCCCAACAGAGTATCCCCCTCGGCCCCCTGGTACAATGAAGATCTTCGACTACATCGCCAACACTGCAGAAATTTAGAAAGGCGCTGGAGGAAGATCTATTGCCCCATAGCCAGACAAACTTATAAAGATGCCCTTCAGATTTACAAAAAGGCAATCTTGGCCCGAAAAACTGAATTCTTCTCGGCACAAATTAAGACCGCTGCTAATTCAGCCAGAGAACTCTTCTCTGTTGTCACCAGCTTGTCTACCCCCCCTGCTGGGCCTGAAGTGGAGCCCTCACAGGCTTTCTGTAACGAATTAGCAGCCTTCTTTATCACAAGGGTTGCAGATATATATGCTTCCTTTGAAGATAACTCTAGAACTGAATGTAGAGGTGGTAGCGGGAAAGAAACATTGTCCCACCACAACCATGACCATCTTTCATGCTTTCTACCCGCATCACATGAGGATGTGATTAAAATTGTCTCTACCATCAAATCGGGCTCCCCACTGGATCCTTGTCCCCCAACCGTGATGTTAAAACTCACAGAAGTGATTTCCCGCCCTCTCATGGAGATCTGCAATACTGCATTTTCGACAGGCCAATTTCCAAGTATATGGAAGAACGCTGTCATAAAACCCCTCCTGAAAAAACCTTCCTTAGATCCCACAGCCGTTGCAAGCTACAGACCGATCGCGTGCCTGCCCTTTCCTGCCAAAGTATGCGAATACCTGATGAATAGACAGCTCTCAGAGTTCGTCGAGACTCACCAACTTCTCAACGATACGCAGTTTGGATTTAGGAAAGGGCATGGAACAGAGACTGCCTTGATAAAGGCCTCTGACGAGATCAGGGTAATCATGGACCAGGGAGGGGCAGCTGTTCTTATCCTTCTGGATCTGTCAGCAGCTTTCGACACGGTCGACCATGCCACCTTAGTCGACCGTGTCACTGCTTTGGGAATTAACGGTCGCGCCAAGGATCTTATCTCATCGTTCCTGGCAAACCGTACCCAGACAGTAAAGTTGGGAGATTTCTATTCCCCTATCTCTGCACTCCCTTGTGGAGTCCCACAAGGCTCCTCGCTAAGTCCTATGCTTTTTAATATCTATGTAGCGGACTTGGCGAGGATAATAAAGGCCTATGGGATACAGCTTACATCGTATGCAGACGATACCCAGCTGGTGCTGGGTATTCATAAGGATGGTCTCACCGTAGCAGCCAACTTTCAGAAAGCTATGCTTGAGGTCAGTAGCTGGATGGCTCTGAACTGCCTTCGCCTCAATTCGGATAAGACCGAGATCATGACCTTCGGAAGACTCTCCCCTGAATGGTCTCTTGGTTGGTGGCCAGAAAAGCTTGGCCCTCCACCTGTCCCAGTAGAAAAAACCAGAAACCTGGGAGTGGTCTTCGACAACAAGTTGGTTTTCGACCTCCACACCAATAAGGTGGTGTCGTTGTCTTTTTTCATGTTGAAAAAAATCAAGAAGCTGCTGCCTTATCTCCCGCCGTCAGCTGGGAAGACTCTGGTCTCTACCCTAGTCTTCTCCAGGATGGATTATGGGAATGCACTTTTCCTTCACACCCAGAAGCGTGTTACAACGAAGCTGCAATCTATTCAGAATGCGGCTGCTAGGATTCTTCTCAACATCCCTCGTCGCAAATCTACCACTCTTGGTATTCGTCAGCTTCATTGGCTGAGAGTGGAGAACCGCGTCAAGTTTAAGGCCCTCTGTATTGCTTATAAGGCTGTACATGGCATTGGACCTAGGTTCCTGGTTGAAGCCTTCCAGATGTATACTCCTAGGAGGCAATTAAGATCGGCCAATAACAGTCTCCTCCCGGTGCCACGCACAAGATCGGTCACCTGGGGAGACAGGCGCTTTCTTGTGGCCACTCCAAAACTTTGGAACCTCCTGCCACTAGCCATCAAAACCGCCCCGAACCTGATGAGCTTCCGCAGGCTCTTGAAAACATGGCTGTTCAATCAGTAAGAGGATGATTTGATGACAGACTCCAGTTGCTCTACAGCGCCGAGACACCTCCGGGTATTTGTTGCGCTATAAAAGTTGCGTAAATAAATAAATAAATAAATAAATAAATATAGTGTGTTTTGGTGTCCTACGCTTGCACGGCTCCTCGCGCCCCAGAAGTGCTCCAACAACGGAATGTGATGATTTGCTGCACAGGGATGTGCTTCTGGGGGGACCCCCCACTTGCCACTTGAGAACAAAAGCTTGCTTAACATCCACCTCATTGCGCTGCGCATTATGACCTTGCTTAATCCACTTACCGCACGGGGGATACGGTGCAATCTGCTGACGAGCAGCAGGCGGAGAGGCGCGCGCCTCCGAAATAATCCCATCTCTAATGCGCGCGGAAAATTAAATTCCCAGTGTAATTATTTTGTCAGTCAGGCGCACCCAAAGCGGGGTTTTAATGGCTCGGCGCCGAGATCTGCCTGCGCCCTCCTTCTCCGGCGGGCTCTCGAGGAGAAACCATCGAGTTCATTTGATTAAACCATCAGCGGCCCGCTGTGTGTCGAGCCGAAATCAATGCTTTCCCCCGAATGTCTTCTAAGGAGGTTAATGCTACACGTCCCGGCCGTGCGCGCCGGTGGACGGCGGCTGATGAGCCAATGTCCTTCTGGTGGACGGGGGGCACGGGGCGACGCACGTGCGGCGCGAGGTGACCTCGTGCCCGAGCGAAAGCCCAGCAGCGAGGCCTGGGCGGGAACCGGATGCGCGGCCATCTTGGATGAAGGTGCTGGAGGCCGCGAGCTCAGCCTTACCGGAGGTCACCTCTCTGGACCCAGCCTGCACTCAGCCTTACTAGGGACTTGTAGCGCTCGAGGGCAGGCTCACAAACCTACTGCAGAAGGGTTGTGAGCCTGCGCACATCTGCTCACTGTTACCTGGTGTGTCTGCCAAAGCCAGGCATGTCCCACCCTGCACCCAGCCTCATGGTCCTGTTACCCCTCAGGATAGTCTTACAAACCTTCTGCTATACGTACACACTGCTACTTTTGCTGTGTCTGCCAGAGCCAGGTGTTGTGTTCATTGCACAACATTTATTTTTCAAGGGGTTATCCAATGACCACGAAAAATATTGTCCAATCCTACATCATCTACCATCACCAATACAAATGGTTCAGCAATATCCCTTTGGTTGAGGGTATCTCATTTAGTTGCAATTCCTATGGTGACGTCAATCATTTGTTCTTGGAGGTCAAGAGCTGAAGCTCTGTATGGGAGGTGAATGCGCCTTTCCTTCTCCATTATTCGCTGGGTTTTCCAACAGCACTACGAATCGATTTACGTGTGATGAGAGTACCTCACCTCTCAATCTACCTCTATCCACAGTACACTTGGGAAGGGTGGAAGCGTGCGGCACGCACCTTTCTTCAGCCCATGCTAGATACAGGAAGCCAAGTCCATGCAGTGCATCCGCATAGACAATTTAAGGAATCAGTACGGATT
This sequence comes from Lissotriton vulgaris, assembly GCF_964263255.1. NCBI lineage: Eukaryota > Metazoa > Chordata > Amphibia > Caudata > Salamandridae > Lissotriton > Lissotriton vulgaris. Next base: position 202,896,015 of record NC_141688.1, read on the forward strand.
TTGCCCTACTTTCTGTCCTTTCTTGACAATGCATTCATAGTGGTAGTCAGGGCCGGCGCTAGGCATGGGCAGCTGCCCAGGGCCTCGCACTCAGCCCACCAGCATGGGGCCACGCACTGGTGATGCGTCCTGTCGGTTCCATGGCGATCCATTTCAACGAAAGGCGTCACCTTTCTTTGAAATGGAGGGGCCCGCCTCCCCGGGCCTCTCAGGGATGGTATCTGGATACATAAGGGAGGGAGACGCACCCTTCAATTGAAAGAAGAGCCATTCACAGACACTGTGGGAGGCCCATTGTCCATCATTTTGGCGCCCCCATAGTTTTAACTTTCATCCCACAAGCAATTCTCACACCTATCGGACTGAAGGTGTGAGAAATGCTTGTGGGCTCAAAGTTAAAACTGTGGGGGGCAACACAATGCTGGACAATAGGCCTCCCACAGTGTCTGTGAATGGTCTCCATGCAAGAGGCCACTTATCTACATTAGAGGGATCTATGACGTTACAACGCAGGCTATTACAACGCCTGCTGTTACAACGCGGTTTTTACATCGCATACCATTACAACGCATAGTGCTTTTAGGCGCTGGATAGTGAATTATTTAATTTACTATTCCAACTCCAGTCCCCGTGGATAGTAGGGAAGGTGTTGGATAGTAAATTAAATATATTCCCTATCCTAGAGCGCCCCCCAGCGCAATGCGTTGTAATGGTTTGCGTTGTAATGGTTGCGATGTAATGGTAGTGCGTTGTAATGCTTGCGTTGTAAGTGATGTTTACCACATTAGAGGGGCCTCGCACATTCCCTTTTAGCCCAGGGCTTAGCAAATCCTAAAACCGGCCCTGTCAGCAGTACTCTTGCAAAGCTGCTACTGTTCAAAGAAAATTAGACAAATTCTCAGAACTGCAGCAGTGGCTGAGATGTAGAGAACAGCAACATCATGAACTAGTAAATTGAGGTCCACAATCTTGCCGCATACACAGTGCTACAGCGAGGAGGTCAACCAAAGAAAATACTTCACCCCACATCCTGGTTTAGTAGTTAAAAGCTGCTGTAACAGGCAACACAGGCAAAAGCTGTTATTAGACAACTCAAAGGCTGCGGGTAGCCTGATAGATAAAGTGACAACGGCATCCACCACAAGAATAGCCCAATACATTGATAAGCTGGAGCATCTTTAGATCATCCGAGTGACAATTCTTTGGTGCATTACCATCCCATACGGCACTGGCACTCCAGCAGAAGACATACAAAGGTGGTCAGAGGTGTTACCATGACTAGACATCTATGGAAGCCCCCAACAGGCAACGGCATGACTGGCACAAGTGGATGCTAGGCCATGTGACTGCTACCACTACAGAGAGGGTGGAGAAGGGGAATGCTACTCATGAGACGCAATCCTAACAAGCGCAGTAATTCAAGCTAAGCATTATCCTTTTAGGAAGCATGAAGCTGCATAGAGACTGCGTGGTTTCAACACACCTGATCTCCAGCGTGCAAGCATAGACTGCAAATAGGTCACTAGGGCATTATGTAGTCCGCAGATAATAACAAAACACTGTATACAGGACACAGGCTTTCTACTTGTTCATACATGCAGCCTCAAAAGTCCACGTAAGTGAGAGCAGTCAGGGTACCTTTCACCAGCCTGGATGCAGATTTCTTCCAAAGGAACAGTTCCCAAGAGCCAACCGAGCTCAAGAAGATAATTCAGCACTCAGCAACCACACCAGACCCCAGAACACTACACAGACTAGATGTGGGTGCTGAAGTCTTGTGAGATAGTGTGTTGTTCTAGACATGAAGGAGGCAGGCTACAAAGGACACTCAACTAACTTCTCATTGACTGAAAACCAGACACAACTGCAAGTAAAGAAGGAAATCGTCCAGTGGAAGCAATCCATCCGTTACTAGAAAACAACCACAAGCAATACACCCTTTGCATAGACAGACCCCACCCCACCAACATGACAAACTAGGAATGGAAGCCAAGAAGACTGCAGTAAACAGCAGAGACACTGCAGCCCAAAGGCACCATCTATTATGCACGTGGGGCGCACTGTGCAGGCGCATGACAGGGTGAATGTCTAACCACACTAATGCTGTTCTCATTGGGCAGACACAATGTGCACGGGTGTCATCTGTACACAAAGCAAGCAGAGGATATCGGTGAAGGAAGTCACCTGCACACTGCCTGCATGCATCTGGGGCAACAAGGGCCCAGAGCAGAGCATTAACCTCTTCGACGCTCTTGACGAGCTCAGCTCGTTATGAAGCACAGTGGAGCTGTATTCACGAATTAGCCCCGCGTGGAACGCCCACGCGGGGCTAATTCCCCTCCTGTGCGGGGCATTCCATTGAGTGGGCGGAGTCATAACGAGCTCAGCTCGTCATGAGCGCTGTGCAGCATGACGAGCTGGCCACGTCATGAGTACCGCAGCGCCGCGTGCTGCTCCCCTCCCCCCGCGCCGTTGTGGAATTGGCCCTGCAGCTAAGGGGTTAAGTGGGATGAAAAAATGGAGTCTCTCACATGGGCGTGGCCTATGTAATTTTGGGAGTGGTTAAAAACACATAAGCAAATAGTCTCTGCTTAGCATAGTGTGCCGCCTGACTGGTGTTTTTCTGCTTATGTCATTGCAGTCACATATATAATACAAGTAACATTACACCTACGACAAGCCCGTGCTATTGGCTTTGTCAATGGTTATTAGTAGCATAATAAATAAGCTACAACTATGGCTCTGTCATATATATTATTGAAAATGCTTCAGTTCTCAAATGAAGAGACTGTGAAAGATCTAATAAAAGTCTATTTGCAGTTACATCACAAGCAGTGTAGGGAGGCACTGCAGCAGAGTTAAGATTTATTTTCCACCCCGAGGGTGAAGGCAGAAAATGAGAGCCCAATACGTCACCGTCTTGATACCAGCTTTTAAAAACTGCCGGTGCTCAGCACTGGCAAGACCCAGCCCACTTAAAACCATGGCTGAGGGTCAATACACAAGATTGGATCTGTATTTTTAAATTTTAGGCATGGCGACGATGAAGTGAGTTGCCCAGAATCACAGGATGTAGCGCCCTAAACACATGCGTTTAAAAAAAGATTTTCCACTAACTCCTCCAACAAAAGAAGGTCTAATGTAAAAGTGCATAGAAACAAAAAACCTTTCCATGCGACCACCGCGACTATTCCGGTTTATACAGCTCTTACCACAGACTGAACTGCTTCTGGGCACTACAAATAATTTAAAAACAGTTACTATAACCCAGCTCGTTTCATCGACCTCGGGGTAAAGGACAGTGCTCAGATACGAAGCTGTGGCCAGGAGGCTAAGCACAGAGCAGCAGGTGATCTGACCATGAAACTAACTACCCACCCTCCCCCATTGCCAGAGAGTTCGCTGTCCATCTCACTGCCATGTACAATTGAGTAGCACTTTCAGACATTAAAAGAATAGCATTTGCACTGAGACCACAGGCGTCTTCTGCATCCCGAAGACACAGGAGAACTCTTAGCTGCAGCTGTTTCTCGCCTGCTCTACAGAAACATCTATTTTGGGAGGGTACCGTTTCAGCTGCAAGTGGGCTGGGAGGCGCACAGCACTGAGCTAACATTAGCTGTACGGTGTAATAACCGCCTGCCACCATTAGCCGCAGGGGTGAGGGGCAGGGACTGGGACGACACGGCCCAAAAAACAGGCATACAAGATCCTACGAGCATGTACTCTTGTAATCTGCTAACTTCATGGTGTAATCTAAGTGTAGTGAGCACTGGTACTGGGACGTCACAGCCCCAAAACACTCAAATGAGAACCTAGCAGCGTGTACTTATATTTCACTGTACTCATTTTCAACACTATTCCTTTATGGGTACCGGAGTAGCGTGCTTCTCGCCAATAGAGCGCTTCAACACCCCATCGGGGTAACAAGAGCTATATAAATGCAAACCCTTTCCTCTTTTCTATCCCTCTTCAACCCTTGTCAATCCAAATAATTGACTAACATATCCACCACTCAATTTACTAATTCAACACTAATCCTTATGGTATCCGGAGTAGCGTTCTACTCACCAAAAAGCACTTCAAAGCCCCATCAGGGGTACAAGTGCTATATAAACACAAATCTCTTTTCCCTCTTCTATCCCGCCGCTACCTTTCTCTATCCCAAAAATTAATAACATATACACCACTCAAATTAACTTTCATATTTCCTTATACTAATTTTCAACACTAATCCTTTATGGGTTCCGGAGTAGCGTGCTATTCGCCAAAATAGCACTTCAACACCTCATCAGGAGTAACAAGAACTATATAAATGCAAACCTTTTTCTCCCTCTTCTATCCCTCCGCTATCCTTCTGACTCCAAATAACGGACTAATCTCCACCACTCAAATTACTTTCATATTTCACTATACTAATTCACCAATAATCCTTTACGGGTTTCCAAAGTAGCATGCTACTCGCCCCCCCAAAAAAAAGTGCTTCATCAAGGATGGAGAGAAGTGGTCATTCTGAGAAGGATCCCCACTCGAGACAAGAAACAGCATGCCACGAGGCCGTCCTTCCCCCTACCCAGCGCAGACACCCCATCATTACCAAGTGCATGGACCCCCACCCCATGCCTAATTATACCGCCTAAAGTAAATGAGCTGTTGTGGGAGGATACAGCTTTTCTCCCCCGGCCGTTGCTATGGCGACAGCCGGTCCGCACCTGCCACTGGTTGAATAGCATCGGACGCAGTAGGCCAGGACGCATGACAACATGGCGGACACGTCAATAGGGGTCAGGGTCACCAACGGGGAGGCGTGGTCCGGGGTTCTGCTACAAGGACCCCCCCCCTGTGAGCCATGTGCATCGGGAAAGCGCCCCCTTTCTCCTCACTCGACCTACAGTGACCTACTTTCCTGACCTATATTACTGCTTGTAGCGCGGCCCCTTTTACCAAACAATGGCGGAACGGGGCTCAGCCAAAGCCCTTCTGGACACTCGGCTTCATCAGCCACTTTTTACACCGGACCTACAAACGACTACTTGCCATGTGCGTGCGGCCTGGCACGTCCTCCCTAACACAAGAAAGCAGATGGCACACCGGGACACCCTGTACCTGTGGCTCTAACTCAGACTGGAAATTTGCTCAGTTTTCGGAAATTCGCTTTACTTTTGGGAATCTACCTGCTGAAATAGAGATATCTTCTCACGCAAAATGCGCCAAGACATATTAAAGAGGATTCCAAACAGAGAAAATAAGCTACCCGCTGCTAACCCTTAGCTAGTAACACTAACCTTTTACGTTTTAAAGAAAACGAGCACGAGAGGCGATACAACGCCAGTGGACGAGGAACAAAAAGAGTCCTTCGCTGGTTTGGACAAGCGGCATTAGAAGCGGAGCACCAAATCAGAAGCACTGAAGGCCCAACCTTGAGGAATGGGGAAGGATTTCATTATTTTCTCAAGGAGCTGTGTAATGGACAATATATGCCCAGACCACCCGCTGACCAGAGCCTTTATAGAATCCAGAGTTGCGGGGGGGGGGGGGGTACTCTATTCGACTTAGGGTTCACTACAACAGGGCAAAAGAGCAAAGTGAATGCAAGGCAGTATCGGTTATAAAACACGAGGCCACCAGCTCCCTGAACTCTCAGCAGTCGGCCCTACATTATTCCTACAAAATGCGGCCCCTATGCTGGGGAGACTGGACAATAACGCTGCCTAATTTGGATTTGTCAGTGAGATGTAGCGTGATTCCCCTGGCACCGTGACGACACGTGGTGCAAGTGGGTTGCATGTACCCTGGAATATATACTAGAGTTTGTCCATTTAGCAGTTTTTTGATATTGTCAACACTGAAAATATAATCTGTAACACAGATTTAAAATTAATGTAAAGTATGCAAAAGTTAATAAAATAAAAATATAATCGAAATAATTTAACACAAATATATACATTTGTATACAGATTTGCATGAAGGTGGCTCTTATCTGAGTAGCGTAGTGAGCCGTGTTTATTTAAGCATACTCCCAGGACTTCTTTTTTTTGTCTCCGTGGGGCTGGGGTCACAGATTATACCAGGTTACACCGCATAATTGTTTTAACTCAGGATGCAGAGGGTAAAAACATTAAAATCTGAATTATTTGTGCTTGAGCTCAGATTTCAAAACCGGGGTTAAGGCCTGGAACCCTGTAATCCTACAGATTTACATTTTTTGTTTCAGTCTTTTTAAACGTTGTTGGCTAATCACATTTGTAGAGACATCTGTATATTCCCAGGCGGGAGTTAATTTAAAACATGTGCCCCAGGACAAGCAGCCTGGAAGGACATGTTTGCCTACTGAGGGCCTGGTATGGTCTAAATTGGGAATTTGTTTGGATTTCTGTGCAGAAATGTACCCTTTGCCAAACACAGAGGTGGCTGGGGAATTCTAAAAGCATTCTTCGGTGACAGGCTTGAGCTGGATGGGCCCGGGCAACCGTGCCTTCCTGGCAGCTAATGCCCCGGGGACCAGGGCTCTGTGCCAGCAACAGGGTGCAAGCCATGGCAGTGCCAGTTCATGCCTCCACCCTGCCCACAGCACGGAGGGAAGACATGTATTTTACATCCTGAACGGCTGGGAAGGAAACCAGGCTTTTAGGCCCGATTCCTCTCATGGAAGCAGCTAGCCAGGGTACCCACCCCCATCCTGGTCTGCAGCTTCGTTGAAAAAGAGCCAGACCTCACTGTCCTTTCCGAGGTGTGCCCCCTGCTACTGCGGCGAAGACAGCGAATATGGGTCTTTTATATTTCTGACCTTCAGGAAAATGCACTTTGGACAAGTATTTGTAAAAGACGGAAGAGGCTAAGTTTTGTAAATTAAATTCATCTCCAATTACTGCCAAGTAAATGAGGGCAGCCTTCCTAAAGCTGTCCCTTTTTTGCCAATTGTAATTGTACTAAAGTCCGAACAGTGGCTAGTAAAACACAAGAAAAGTCCCCACCTCATCCTGCCTTGGATGGAACAGTGAGCAAAAAAGAAAAAACATCAGATTGCAACCAAAGTTATTACTAGTGCACGAGATTCATTCAAACATTCCACTTTTTCTATTTAGAGCCATAGTGCAAGAGGCGGCTAGAAGTTGGTTACTCTAGCAGACACCCAGGCTGATAGCAGAGCACCGCAGGAGGTCGGAGAGGAGCTCAGATGAAGGGATCTACTCAACGCATACGATGTTTCTGTAGCCCAAACCTAGTGAAAAGTCAGCGGAGCGATGCACATGGTCATAGACAAGCGTAAGTCAGCGAATAGTAGAGGAGCAGGACCGGACTGAGAACCAAAACCGGCCCTGGCAAAGTGCTCGGCCGGCCCACCCATCTCAGGGGGGGGTTGCGGAGGGGAGGGTTGAGTTGGGGGTGCGACCGCGCTCGTTTCCAGGGCCGGTTTTTGGCCGGTTTTGTTACAGGGCGGTTTTTACAGCAACACTGCCACCGGGGTATTGCCCGGTGCCCGCAGCGGCCAGTCGGGCCTGGAGAGGAGGCTGAGCTGTGGACGAATAATGCTTTATAATGTTGTGTTCCTTAAAGTGGTGAGCCTTCTGTTCTTTCATGCAGTTGGGGCTGTTCTACCAGACTCTGGGTGAGATGGTAAAGGCCTTGTGTCTTGTTATTTCTTTTGTACACTTCTTAGCCTGCAGCCTTACGGTGTCCTGCCACATGTGTGCCGAGAGCCACCGGAGATGGTGAGCTTGTCTTCACGAGGACCAGGGATGCTGTTAGTGATGGCTTTGGTAATGATGCAGCTAGTTTTGAAGATGGTACTATGGACCGACCAATGCCCTCCCTTGCTCTTTCCTACAGCCCCACCATACATGGGCATTCAGAAGCGACAGCCGAGGGCAGCTCTCGCCCCTCGGTAGAGGGCGCCAGAGCCTTATTTACATGTCATTTACAGGGCTTGCTCTTCTAACAGAGCCGCTCCAGCAAAATGGAGGCGTGTGATGTCACTTCCGCTAACCCCGGCATTTTGACGCTAGGACATTTACGCCCTCTGGGAAATCAAAACCTCCGTCTGGGGGAAAATCTGCAGTTGTTCCCAATTAAAAAGCAATAACGGCCGCCGAGGGTGCTTTCCAGGGCAGGCCGGGGCGACAGGTGGCGGATGGCGACCGGGGACACTAAATGAGAAGCCGCCGCCAGCAGGCGTTGGATTAATGCATAATCCCCCGGAATATTCCGAAAATTCCGCCCTTTCATGCAAGTGGAAACAGAGCCCAGGAACATACTTAATTTAGCTTCCAGTCACATTTGAGAGAGCTGCGCCTCTGAGCCTAGCACGGATGGGGTGTGATGGAGAGTGGATCACATCTGGGAAGGACAATTACAGCCTCTGAAATTAGGCTACAGGTCTGATCGCGGCTTGCCCACTGAAACTGTGTGATCTTGAGATAATTCTTTATATACACGCCCCGAAATAAAATTAGCTGTAAAAAACGAGGGTGCATAAAACCAGGGCAAACCCTAGATTTAAGGACACTACTGCAAAAAGCATTGCTAAAACCAATCGCTGGAGTAAAACAAGGCAAACCTACAATAATAATGCAGAAACCCAACAGCACAGGTTATCAGCCCTGCCATTGAAGCACACACGTTGTCAGATGGCTGTGCACAGATCATTCTAAGTGCCAGCACTCGCAGTGCAAGACTGCGAATGCATGCAGCGGGCTGGCTACTGATGAAAGCTATAGGTGATGGCGGGCACAAGAAAAATGTGAATGACACTTAAACACTGCAATGGATGAAGAGTGCTGAATTAAAGCACCTGTATGCAAGTATTTATTCTTATTCACAATTTTGTAGAAAATAGAAGTCGTCGAGACTTTCCAGCAATCTGTGGCTAGCCTGCAATGATACAAAATTCTGCACTCAGACTTGTGTAACTGGTCTGCATAAACTAAACCACTCAGAGGAAGCAGAAGGCAATGCAGTAAAGAATACTCTTCAAATTATTGTGTGAGCCACCAAGCCCTACACAATACTAGGGCAAGGGCAATCAGAACATGAATTACCGGGTATCCTCCGAACCGAACACAGTGGACTGCCCTAGTTTCAGGGAAGCCGCCAGGGAGGGAAGTAATTTGTGCTTTTAGCATCGAAGGCCTGGTATCAATTACCTATTGGCATGCGATCTGTTAGGAAGCACAATGTCTTTTGATAAAACAAAATATGAAACTGTTTTGAATGTTTTTATATCTATGCCGAAAAGTAACATTGATCACTGTCCAATCTTACACCACACAAGTACTTTCTTTTTCAGAAACAATATACCTGCGCGGTGACCATTACGCATATGAATGCCTCACTAATTCAATCTTTTCGTCTCCATTTCTCATGCACACAGAATGTGTAAAGCCTGTTATATAAATTCCCCCTGCCTGTCAGCCTGCACAGCCAGTCACCGTCACGCATGATTGACAATAGTAAGAATCATCCAAAAACAAAAAGTTTTCTGTATTTTCCATATTTAAAAATAAACATAGGCAAGAAAACTGATTATTTTCTATTTGTATTTATCTGTGAAAATCAATAAAAATGGAAACCCCGGAGCCGCCTTTATAATTATGAGAATGCCATACCCGCCAGCTTGTAAATTCATCATCTCGGGCTTGAACGAAGAGTGTCTCATGACCACCACCATCATCGGATTCTCACCTCCCCAGTACCAGCCCTTATTGCCAACCCCTTCTTTCTATACCTTACCCAGTGCCAGTGAGTCACCCTACCCTTTAATTACTACTGTATTGCGCTTTGTTCGCCTGACGTCAAGGCGCTTATTGGGGAGTAGGAAGCTACTCCAGAAACCATAAAGGATTAGTGGTGCCATTGCCACATATGCAGGTAACACCCAAAACCACTGGCACCTCACCCACTAAGCATCCATGCATCTTTCCCTCTCTGGTACCAGCATTCCTGAAAAGTCATCTCACCAGTGCCCGCATCCACTCAACCCTCTGCGCCGGTACCCGCCCTAAATTACCAGGCTTCATATATTGGTATCTACTGCAACAAGCCTTAACTCACACTTTCACTTGATAGTTAGGCCTGCCTTTTGGAAGGCCTCCAAAACATTCTTCAGGTGGATCAGGTGATCTTCCCAAGTGGAGCTAAAGACAGCAATATCATCTAGATAGGCTGCACAGTAGTAATCCAGACCTGAGTGGACTTGGCTCACCAACCTTTGGAATGTGGCAGGTGCATTTTTCAGACCAAAGCGCATTACCACAAATTGATAATGTCCTCCTGGGTTTGAAAATACTGTCTTGGCTTTTGCATCGTCAGCAAGTCTGATCTGCCAGTAGCCAGCTGTCAAGTCAAATGTACTCAAAAACTTGGCAGTTGCCAATCTGTCAATGAGTTCATCTGCCCTTGGTATTGGATGGGCATCTGTCCTAGTGACATCATTTGGGCCTCTGTAATCCACGCAAAACCACATCTCTCTCACCCCATCTTGGGTGTGAGGTTTAGGCACAAGGACTACTGGACTGGCCCAAGGGCTCTCTGAGGGCTCAATGACTCCCAAATCCAACAGCATTTGGACCTCTGTCCTGATACAGTCCCTGACATGATCAGGTTGCCTGTAAATCTTACTTTTGACAGGCAGACTGTCCCAAGTGTCCAGTACATGAGTGCACCAGGTAGTCTGACTTGGAGTCAGAGAAAACATGTGTCTGTTGGACTGTAGAACTTGTCTGCAGTCTTGCTGCTGTTGGTCAGTGAGGCTGTCTGCCAAGGCTACACCAATAACTGAACCCTCATCAGGGTTCTGAGTAAGCAGGTCTGGGAGAGGGTCACTCTCTTCCTCCTGTCCCTAATCTGTAGCCATGAGCAAGCCCATGTCTGCCCGGTCAACATATGGTTTCAATCTGTTGACATGAAGCACCCTGTGGGGGCTCCTGGGAGTTCCAAGGTCAACCAAATAGGTGACTTCTCACTTCTGCTCAACAATAGTGTAGGGTCCACTCCACTTGTCTTGAAGAGCTGTTGGAGCCACAGGCTCAAACACCCACACTTTCTGCCCTGGCTGGTAAACAGTCAGCACAGCCTTTTTGTCATGCCAGGCCTTTTGCAATTCCGGACTAGCCTCAAGGTTTTTGGATGCCTTTTTCATGTACTCAGCCTTCCTGGAGCGGAGACCAAGTACATAGTCCACAATGTCTTGTTTGGGAGGTTTGAGAGGTAACTCTCATCCCTCCTTCACCAGAAAAAGAGGTTCTCTTACAGGATGCCCTAACAGAAGTTAAAAAGGGCTGTAGCCAACCCCCTTCTGTGGGACTTCTCTGTAAGCAAACAAAAGGCAGGGCATCAGGATGTCCCATCTCCGCCTGAGCTTTTCAGGGAGACCCTTAATCATACCCTTTAAGGTCTTGTGGAAGCTCTCAACTAGACCACTGCATTGTGGATGATAGGGTGTGGTGAACTTGTAGTTCACTCCACACTCTTTCCACATAGCAGTCAGATATTCAGACAAAGTTTGTAACTCTGTCTGAGACAACCTCCTTTGGAAAACCCACTCTTGAGAATACTCCCAGGAGGGCTCTTGCCACAACAGGTGCTGTAGAGGTCCATAGGGGAATAGCTTCTGGGTATCTGGTGGCATGATCCACTACCACCAGAATAAACCTGTGCCCAGAGGCTGTTTGGGGATCCATTGGTCCAACAATGTAAATCCCTACACGTACAATGGGAACCCCCACCAAAGGTAGTGGTATTAGGGGGGCCTTTGTGGTGCCACCTGATTTGCCACTGGCTTGGCAGGTGACACAGGAGTGACAAAACTCCTTGGTATCCTCTGACATATGAGGTCAGTGAAAGTGAGGGAAAAGCCTGTCCCAAGTCTTGTTCTGGCCAAGATGTCCTGCAAGGGGAATATCATGGGCTAGTGTGAGAAGGAAGCCCCTGAATGGCAAAGGTATGACCAACCTCCTGGAAGTTCCAGGCTTGGGGTCTCTAGCCTCTGAATAAAGGAGCCCATCATCCCAATAGACTTTGTGGGTCATGTTGGACAGGCCACATGAAGGGCCGCTCTCCCCCGGCTCAACCAGGCCCGAGCCCAGTCACGCAAGTACCACACACCACCATTGCACGTCCTCCGTCCCATCAGGGACCCCTGCCCTCGAACATGTTAACCTCGTGGGTCCGATCCACTGCCGGCCCACGCGCCCAGCCCGGGCCGCCATCTTGGACACTTCACCACGAGGCCGCCTGGCCCCCGATCGACCTCAACCCTGGGCCTAGCCCGGCCTCAGACATTCCGGCACCACCCTCCACCCAGGAGGTGAGCGGGCTACTTGGCAAGTCAATAGGAGAAAGAGGTGTCGATGGCTCTCCCCCGCCAAGTGCCGCTCGCCCATCGCCTCCCCGGGCGCCGGCTCCACCCTCCTGCTGGGTGTCTGGACTCCCCCATCCCGGACCTCCCGACCTCCAAGTGCGAGGGTCCGGACATCAAAGCACGCCAGCCCTATAACTGGGGCAGCTCCAGAGCAGGAAGGCAGTTGTATCTTGGAGTCGAGAGACGTAAAGAGGAACTCATCCTGGACGGACTACTGGCGCTGCCGTAGCTCTGTCCTGTGCACCATCGTCCTGCCTGTTGGCGCTGCCACAGCCGTCGTAACCTTCATCCTTCATCGTCGTCGGGATCTGCTGGCGTGGCCGCGGACCGTTGTAACCGTCATCTTTCACCGGGACCTGCAGGCTCCGCCGCGGACCGTCGTCCTTCCTTCATCCATCTCGGGACCTGCTTGGCTCCTCCACGGCCCGATCATCTAGAACGCCGAGCTCGAGGATTGAGAGCTATTTTGTACTCATTGGTAACTAAGACTGTCCCGCTACCCCTTTCCTCAGCCAGAGATCAGAACCGAGGGGACCCCTGAGTCCAGACCTCCTTGTATCATACCAACGTAACCTAAGAATTGCATATAAAGTCTCGTTAACCTTCAATCTTGTGTGGTGTCCGTCTGTGGGGGGGGAAGTTACTTGTCTGTACAGTCGTTGGAGACGGCTCTCCCTGGAGACCTCTCCCCGTAATCTCGGCCGACCCTCCCGGTCCGTCTAACATTGGTGGCCAGCGGCGCGATCCGAATCACCGCATAACGTACAGAGAGTAGCTCACCCCACAACGAACCACAATGTCAACTAAAGAGAGCGGATCAACTGAGAAGTTCCAAATGGAAAAACTAGAGGAGTACAGCCATCGTGAACTAAAGCAGTTCTGCATCGAACTAGGTATCGCTACCACCGGACTAAGCACCAAGGACGATTTTAAGCATGCCCTAGAATCTTGGGCAGAGACCGGGGATGTCGAAGCCCCTGAGCAAAGCACCGCGAAAAAGACCAACACGGCCCCTGAAGGGCAAAGAACCAGTCTCTCGCAAGACGAGATCCAAGAAAGAGAAAAAACCCGACTACACGAACTAGAAATGGCCCGACTCAAGATGGACGTAGAACTCAAGTTGGCCGAACAAAAAATAAACTTAGAGCACCTACGTCTCCGAGAAGAAAGAGAGGAGAAACAGAGGCAAAGGGAGCTCGAGGAAAAGAAACTAGCATACGAGCACGAACGGAACCTAGCCGAGATCAACCTGCGCAAGCAGAATAAAGAGTTAGGGGTGCCCGAGAGACCACACACCCCAGGGACCACGGAGAAAAAAGTACACATCCCCAAGGATGTTGTCCGAGAATATTTTCGAGAAGACGACATCCAGCAATGGTTTAAGGCCTATGAAATCGCTATGACTGCGCACCGGATCGATAGAAACGATTGGGGAGCCGGCCTATGGGGCAAATTCCTCAATGAGGGCCGCGATACCCTGTTACAGCTCCCAGACCACCAGATGACCTCCTACGACCATATGAAAGCGGCCCTCCTCACCCGCTATGGCCTCACGCCCGAGATGTACCGTCAGAGGTTCCGAGACTGCACACGCATCCCGGGTACAACTTGGGTGGACTATGTAACGTACTTTAGCCGAGCTTTCGAAGGCTGGATCAGAGGGAACAACGTCACGACCTACGAGCAGCTGTTCAATCTGATGGTATGGGAGCACCTGTCCAACAATTGCTTCATTGAACTACGCCAACACCTCCTCGACAGCAAGTTAACCGATCCCCGGCAGCTCGCAGCCGAAGCTGACCGGTGGGAGATCACCAGAGTGGGCCGGAATGGGTCCTACGAGCAGAACAGGAACAACAATGGTCACCACCGACCCAGAGGAGGAGGAGGGGGCCAAGGACGAGGAAGAGACAACACTCCGGCCGCCCCCGCTACCAGCACCACCCCCCCGGCCAACCGGGGCAGCACCCCGGCGCGACCGGGGTATAGAGCCAATGTTACATGTCACCGATGCCAACGAGTCGGCCACTATGCAAACGACCCAAGCTGCCCGCAGTATCAGAGTCCGAAACCCCGCCATGTGGCCGCCGCGGCACTAGGGGAAGAACAGATCTCCGAGGAACAAGAAACAGACGAGCAAGAGTATCAAGAGTGGGAGCCAGCCGCCATGACTCTCGCGTGCTTAGGGGGAAGAGACATGGTCCCGCGGGTCCCCCTACCCGCTAACACCCAGAAGTACAGCCAATGGGTGAGCATCAATGGACAACGGGCCGAAGCCCTTCGGGACACCGGGGCCAGTGTGACAGCCGTCCGCTGTCATCTGGTGACCCCAGAACAATATCTACCGAACATTCTCTGCCCTGTGCGATCAGCCGACAACTCGGAAAGTCTGTGTCGGATGGCCTGCGTCCCCTTTGAGTGGGGAGGGGTCTCCGGCATGTTAAAGGTAACGGTCCGAGACGACGCCCCCGTGGACTGCCTCCTCGGAAATGACCTGGAGAGCTCCCCGTGGGCAGCCGTGGAGCGAAAAGAACACTTGGGGATGTTGGGCGTCCCGGACTGGGCGTGCGTCACCACCCGGTCCATGGCCGCCCGTGCCAACCCTCACCCGGAAGAACCAGAATGGCCGGCGCCACCGCCTCCGGTCGCCCCAGCCGAGACCCCCGACCATGACATCCCCCTCGAACTTGCTCAACCTTCCGACCTCGCTAACCTTGACCAGTGGGCTCAAGAGGGGGGACCCACACAAGAACAATTTCGCCAGGAACAGAAGACCTGTCCCTCCCTCGAGGGACTCCGCCAACAAGCGCTCGCCCAAAGCGCAGGGGATACCTCCGGTACTCATTGGGTCTACTGGGACAATGATCTGTTGTACAGCGAGCAACGAATCGCCGAGCTGGGGGCCAACCGAGTGCTAGTAGTGCCCCTCCGCTTTAGAGACTTCCTGCTGAACCTGGCCCACGATGTCCCCCTGGCAGGGCACCTGGGACAGGATAAAACCTACAGTCGCCTAGTGACCCACTTCTTCTGGCCCAAAATGAGAAACGATGTGCACCAGCATTGCCGATCTTGCCCCAC
Source organism: Lissotriton vulgaris (assembly GCF_964263255.1). Classification (NCBI taxonomy): domain Eukaryota; kingdom Metazoa; phylum Chordata; class Amphibia; order Caudata; family Salamandridae; genus Lissotriton; species Lissotriton vulgaris. The sequence continues at coordinate 202,911,451 of NC_141688.1, forward strand.
GTGCCAAGCCAGTGGAAAGAGCGGCCGCAAACTAAAGGCCCCCCTGCAACCCTTTCCAGTAGTCACGACCCCATTTGAGAGGGTCGGAATAGACATTGTGGGACCCCTGGACCCGCGTACAAGACAAGGCCATCGCTTCATTCTGGTACTAGTGGACCACGCCACCCGCTACCCTGAGGCTATTCCTCTCCGGACCGTGACGGCCCCAGTGGTCGGCCGGGCCCTGATGGGGATCTTCTCCCGTGTGGGGTTCCCCCGAGAAGTCGTCAGCGACAGAGGCACGAACTTTATCTCTAAATACATGAAGTCCCTCTGGCAACAGTGTGGGGTCACCTACCGCTTCACGACCCCCTATCACCCCCAAGGAAACGGACTTGTTGAGCGGTTCAATCGCACGCTAAAAGGGATGATCGGGGGATTGGAAGAGCCCCTCCGTCGCCAGTGGGATGTGCTGCTGCCGTGCCTCCTCTTCGCCTACCGGGAGGTCCCACAGAAGTCCCTAGGCTTCAGCCCATTCGAACTGCTATATGGGCACCCAGTGCGGGGGCCGCTCAGCCTGATCAAAGAAGGCTGGGAGATGCCTCCGGCCAAGAGCCCTCCAGATGTCTTCCGGTACCTCCTCACCCTCCGCAACCAGTCCCGGCGGTTCAGAGACCTAGCAAAAGCCAACCTAGAGGCCAGTCAAGAGGACATGAAGAAATGGTATGACCAGAACGCCTCATCCATTGAATTCGAGCCGGGGCAACAGGTATGGGTAATGTCCCCCACGGAGCCATGCGCTCTCCAAGACAAATGGACGGGACCCTTCAAGGTAATCGAGCGCAAGGGTCCTGCCACCTATCTGATCGATATGGAGTCCTCCCGGAACCCACTCCGAGTCCTCCACACCAACAGACTGAAACCCCACTTTGCACGAACAGAACTCAGCCTACTGATGGCCACAGACAATGGGGTTGAAGACGACTCCGAGCCTCTCCCTGACCTCTTGCGGACCCAGGAGCAAGACGGCTCCGTGGATGGGGTCCGATTCTCGGAGACCCTCACCAGAGAACAACGCCAAGAGTGCCAAGCCCTCCTGTCACGGTTCGCCAGTCTGTTCTCCCTCACCCCAGGTGTCACTTCCTGGTGTGTGCACGATGTGGACACCGGAGACAGCCCTCCTATCCGCCACCGGGCCTACCGCGTACCTGATCGGGTACGGGCCTGCATCCAGGCGGAAGTAGCTAAGATGCTCACGCTCGGGGTCATCGAGCCCTCAGACAGTCCATGGGCCAGCCCGGTCGTACTGGTCCCCAAGGCAGCCGCCCCCGGAACCACACCAGAACTCCGGTTCTGCGTCGACTACCGGGGCCTGAATGAAGTCACCAGAACGGACGCACATCCCATCCCCCGGGCAGATGAACTGGTCGACCGAATGGGAGCTGCCCGCTACCTCAGCATCTTCGACCTGACAGCAGGTTATTGGCAGATCGGCCTCACACCCCGAGCACAAGAACGGTCTGCCTTCTCCACCCCCGATGGCCACTATCATTTTACGGTCATGCCCTTCGGCATGAAAAATGCTCCAGCGACTTTCCAACGGCTCGTCAATCAGGTCCTGGCGGGGCTCGAAGAGTTCAGCGCCGCCTACCTAGACGACATCGCTGTGTACAGCCACCATTGGACCGAGCACCTCCACCACCTCCGAGCAGTGCTGCAAGCCCTTCAGCGAGCTGGTCTCACGATCAAGGCCAGCAAGTGTCAAATTGGACAAGGGTCTGTGACCTACCTCGGACACCAGGTGGGAAGCGGCCTAGTGGCCCCTCTACAGCTGAAAATTGCGGCCATCCAGAACTGGCAGCCCCCTATCACCCAAACCGAGGTACGAGCCTTCCTGGGCCTCACGGGCTACTACCGAAGGTTCGTGAAAGACTATGGTACCATAGTGGGGCCTCTCACCGAACTCACGTCAAAGAATCAGCCCAAGAAGGTGAACTGGACCCCAGAGTGTCAAGCGGCATTCGAACAGTTGAAGGCCGCCATGTGTTCCGCTCCTGTGCTCCAGGCCCCAGACTACAGCCGGGAGTTCGTCGTCCAGACGGACGCCTCCGACCAGGGCATTGGGGCGGTCCTGTCTCAAGTGAACACCGAAGGCCTTGATCAACCGGTGGCCTTCATCAGCCGGAGACTCCTACCACGGGAGCAACGCTGGAGCACCATAGAGAGGGAAGCCTTCGCTGTGGTATGGGCCCTCAAGAAGCTCCGGCCCTACCTTTTTGGCACCCACTTTCGGGTACAGACTGACCACCGACCCCTGCAGTGGTTGATGCATATGCGGGGGGAAAACCCAAAATTGCTACGCTGGTCCATCTCCTTGCAAGGTATGGACTTCACAGTCGAACACCGGCCTGGGTCAGACCACGCCAACGCGGATGGCCTGTCCCGGTTTTTCCGCCTCGACGAGGAGAGTCCCCAAGAGGATGGGTAACTCTCCCCGCCTTCAGCTGGGGGGGACGCATGTTGGACAGGCCACATGAAGGGCCGCTCTCCCCCGGCTCAACCAGGCCCGAGCCCAGTCACGCAAGTACCACACACCACCATTGCACGTCCTCCGTCCCATCAGGGACCCCTGCCCTCGAACATGTTAACCTCGTGGGTCCGATCCACTGCCGGCCCACGCGCCCAGCCCGGGCCGCCATCTTGGACACTTCACCACGAGGCCGCCTGGCCCCCGATCGACCTCAACCCTGGGCCTAGCCCGGCCTCAGACATTCCGGCACCACCCTCCACCCAGGAGGTGAGCGGGCTACTTGGCAAGTCAATAGGAGAAAGAGGTGTCGATGGCTCTCCCCCGCCAAGTGCCGCTCGCCCATCGCCTCCCCGGGCGCCGGCTCCACCCTCCTGCTGGGTGTCTGGACTCCCCCATCCCGGACCTCCCGACCTCCAAGTGCGAGGGTCCGGACATCAAAGCACGCCAGCCCTATAACTGGGGCAGCTCCAGAGCAGGAAGGCAGTTGTATCTTGGAGTCGAGAGACGTAAAGAGGAACTCATCCTGGACGGACTACTGGCGCTGCCGTAGCTCTGTCCTGTGCACCATCGTCCTGCCTGTTGGCGCTGCCACAGCCGTCGTAACCTTCATCCTTCATCGTCGTCGGGATCTGCTGGCGTGGCCGCGGACCGTTGTAACCGTCATCTTTCACCGGGACCTGCAGGCTCCGCCGCGGACCGTCGTCCTTCCTTCATCCATCTCGGGACCTGCTTGGCTCCTCCACGGCCCGATCATCTAGAACGCCGAGCTCGAGGATTGAGAGCTATTTTGTACTCATTGGTAACTAAGACTGTCCCGCTACCCCTTTCCTCAGCCAGAGATCAGAACCGAGGGGACCCCTGAGTCCAGACCTCCTTGTATCATACCAACGTAACCTAAGAATTGCATATAAAGTCTCGTTAACCTTCAATCTTGTGTGGTGTCCGTCTGTGGGGGGGGAAGTTACTTGTCTGTACAGTCGTTGGAGACGGCTCTCCCTGGAGACCTCTCCCCGTAATCTCGGCCGACCCTCCCGGTCCGTCTAACAGGTCCCATTAGCATTCCCAGCAGCCTCAGCAGCAGCTTGCTGTCTGAGGGGTTCTAGAGAAGGGCAGTCCAACTGCGCCTGCCTCAGATCTGCCCTGGAGGGCCCTCCTGTCCCAAGAAACTCAACCTGATCAGGCTCAAGTTATTCTGGAACAGTTTCCTCCTGGGTCTCACAATCAGCTTCCTGAGAAGGGTAATCCTCTTCCTGAGGCAAGGGGGAAGGCACTGCCTTAACCCTACTGCTTCTCCTCCTGGTAGGCAACTGGTCCATTGTTCTAGAATCCAGTGCCTGTTCAGTGTTGCAATTTCTGACCTGTGACCTAGGCACAGCAAGGACATGTGCCGATATCCCTAACATTCCTGCATGGGTCCTATACTCCACTTCAGCCCAAGCTGAAGTCTCCAGGTCATTGCCAAGCAAACATTCTACAGAGAGGTCCGAGTTAACCACAACCTTTTTGCGGCCAGTTACCTCTCCCTAGGAGAAATTAACAATTGCCATACTGTGAGTGGTAGTGGCATTGCTAGCATTAGTCACTAGGTAATTTTCACCTATTATGATCTGTCAAGGGTCCACAAAGCCAGGAGTCACCATTGTGACACAAGCACATGTGTCCCTGTAGGCCTGAGCCACTTTGTCATTAATTAAAGGAGTTTGTCTGTACTTGCCCAAATTATTGGGACTTACAGTGGAGGACAGAATAGTGTTGACATCACAGATCAAAACAGCTTGAGTTGGTATTCTGACTAGGCCAGAATCCATCTCAGTTCCTAGGGTTATCCCTACTACACACTTCTGTTGAGAACCACCACTTGGAGCTGGACTAGGGGCAACAGTTGCCTTAGGGGCAATGGTGGCTGGAGCTGCCTCCTTCTTGGTGCAATCACTGGTCCAGTGAGTATTACTTTTACAAAACTTGCAGCATGGTTTCTTTTGGCCTTCTTTCTTTTTAGATTGTTGGGAACCACCACAATTAGAAGCTTTTTGGGGACCTTGAGAAGACTTCTGGTTGTTTGCTTTCTCCCCACCCTTTTGGTCTTTCTTCTTCTGATCACCACCTTTTTTCTGTACCTTCTGCTTCACCCTGGTTCTGACCCAGTTATCTGCCTTCTTTCCCAATTCTTGGGGAGAGGTCAGATCAGAGTCAACCAGGTGCTGATGCAATAACTGGTCCTGACAGTTGTTAAGAATTTGTTTTCTTATAATCAAATTATACAATCCTGTATAGTCATTGACCTTACTGCCCAGTAACCAGCCTTCCAGAGACTTAGTAGCACAATCTACAAAATCAGTCCAGTCCTGAGTCTGTGTCATTTGGGTATCTCTGAGCAGCAACTAGTACTGCTCAGTGGTTAGGCCAAACCCATCCATCAGAGCACTCTTCAGCACATAGTAGTTGTCAGCATCCTGTTCATTAACTGTCAGGAGCTTAGCGCTGCCTTTATCTGAAAAGGAGAGCCACAAGATTGCTGCCCACTGACTTTGGGGTACCTGCTGTACTTTGCAAGACCTCTCCAAAGCAGTTATACATTTGTGGATGTCATCCCCAATCTGATAGGGAGGCACAATCTTGTTCAGATTTCTATGGTCATGAGACCGTTCCCTATCTCTAGGAATTATGCTGCCACAAGTGGGTTCTAGCCCACTCAATTTCTTCTCTCTCTCAAGAGCTAGGGTCTCTTTTGCAAGGGCAACTTCTTGCCTCTTGATCCTCAGCTTGACCTCTTTCATTCTAGCTTTATGCTCTCTCCTCAGAGGGGTAGTCATCCTCCTCAGAGCAGAGGCATTGGACCCTACTGAGGAATCAGAACCACTGGACATTGATCTGGGCCTTCTGTTTCCAAGGTTAGGCCTACTGGGGAGAGTGGAGGGGGCCTCTCTTAGCCCTCTCCACCTCCAGATAGTCCTAGGTTGCCCAGGTCAGTTTCATCCACTGCATCCTGGTCATCATCCTCATCAGAGACAACTGAATCTTCCCCAGTTGTATTTTCCTCTGTTGAGAGATGGCCCCCCTCTCTACCCCCTTGGCTACCCGGGTCTGATGCATTCTCTACATCATGAGCCACTAACATATCTACCAGGTGGTTAAAGGTTGGACTCTGTCCTTGTCTCAACTTTCTGACTGCACACAGGCTACTCAGTTCTTGAAAAGTGAATGTGTCATACTTAGAAGGCACCCTCTGGGTTTCCACTTGAAGAGGTCCACTAGGGCCTGCTTCCAAGGAGATTTTCTAGTGAGGTGTGGTGTGTACACCTACCTACACTAAATGGTTTCCTACTAGAACCTCTCTAGGAGTTGCAGTCAGGGTGTGTTAAGCCCTTACCACCCACAACTACTAAGTTCAGTAGAACTTATGTATACAACACTTGATTTATATGTAACTACAGGTAACTTGATATGATCTTTCAGATGAAATTACAAGATTATTTGGTAAAACAAATTGCAAGCTCTTATCCCAACCGCTGCACACCAATGTAAGAAGTTAGCCTGGCATATGATATCCACTAGTTCTAGTGGGCACCTTGCACCAGTCTAATCGACCCTTATTGATGCTGGTTGTACAGTCAACCGTATAGAAAGCTATCCTAATGGTAGCATGAACCAGCAGTCTTCAGGCTAAGACTTCAGTAGGCGAGTTAAGCAAGTTGTTTTACCATATATAATCCTATCAATAGCAAATGAAAGGACACCACACAAGGTATATATGAAATATATATGTATTTAATATAAACATAACCCCTCTGCACTCTTTATGAGGTCAGAGGTCAAAATACAATACAAGTCACACAGTTAATATACGATAAGTTGCACAGTATACGTTATGCCCTAGGGGTCTCACAAACCATATACTAAGAAAGTGGTATAAGAACCACGTCTGGAATAGAAAGTAGGCCTAGGGCATCGCTGGGGCTACACTAAACAACCAAAGGTTAGAAAGTAGGAGGCCCCGGGAGACGCGTGCATTGTCTAAACACAGTCGCGAGTTACCATTGACTGTCTATAGGAAACAAAGACGTTACAAAGTTACTGATTAAGGACACTTCCGGATGGACTAGGATGGAACCCTTTTAAACTAGGACACTTCGAGAGTCAAGACCCACGGGAGCACCGGAGTACTCGTGTTACCTCACCCAGGGCAGCTGGGTGCATAGGTGTCTTTTCGTGTCGGGTTTCGTCGTCGTTTTCTATGGAGAGCTGCAAAGAAGTGCTGCAGGCGACCAGAGGTAAAGTGTCCGGGTGGATCCAAGGGTAGATCAGTGATGTGAAGAACCTGAAAGCAGTAGGGACAGAGTCTGGGTCACTAGCCAGTGATCAGGAAGGAACCAGGAAGGAACCAGGTGATGTCCTGTGCTTGAAGGTGAAGAAGGTGAGTTTGTCTCTTCAGCCACGAGGTCCAGGAGGCATCGACGATTACCAGGGGCTGGATTCGAGCTGTCCCACAATGGATCTAGATGACTGAGGTGTCGGTATCCGGACTGGACCCGACAAGCCTTGGCAACCGCAACCCACGCCGGATGTCGAGATTGGCTATGTTGCAGACCAGCAAGGTTTGTGGCGCTTCTCCTATTCAGGGAAGCTGGAGCATTCCTGGAGCAACCAGGACAGCAAAGTAAATTCAAGATGGCGTCTTCAGGGGGGCTCACTAGCGAACAGGCAAGGAACCGGGAAGACGCGTCGAGCTCAAATGCAAAGGCGGGGCCCTAGGGGGAACTCGCGGAGTGTGGGGGCCTGGGCTTCGGTACAAATGGTGATCGGGGCTGGGGCTTCTCGTACCCCAATGAACAACTTACTGAGGCTTCAGGAAAGGAGTACAGGTAGGAAAATGCAGGATGTCCAAGATGTCTGGTCTCATGTCTCACGTGTCCGCCAGGGGTCTCAGCTTTGCTGTGGAGGTGGATCGGGGTCAGAGAAGTCTGGTAGTCCAGTTCTTGAGTCGCATAGTCTGCAGTATCCGACGGGAGCCTTGAAACTGCAGACCGGCGAAGTTGCTGTTGGTGCCTGTTTGCACAGGGTGGTCACTCCTTGACCACAAGGGAGATGTCTTACGTCTTCCAGTCTGAATGGAATGTCGAAGTTCCAAGATATGTCTTTCAAAGATTCGTCCAGGATAATCTAAAGTCCTGGGGACCCAGCTCCTATTCTTATACTAAGGTTAGGGGCTGGACTACCTGGCTAGTGCCCTACTATGGGTGGACCTGAGAAGGGGGTGGTTATACCCCTTTCCCTTTGTCCAGTTTCGCGCCAGAATGGGGCTGGAGTGCCCCAGAAACTGGTTTGAACCGGGCTATGCATGGAGCACCTTCTGTGCCCCAGGTAGTGTCTGGAAAAGCATCTGCTGATCCAGCCCTCCCTGTCCCAATACACAAAACCCTGTCTGGGGAGGTGCTAGCACCTCCCTGGACAGGAAACCTATTGTCCAGGCCTTCCCTGCCGGAGTTTAAGTCCAGCAGCAGGAGGTCAGACTTGTGTCTGTGGCAGCAGTATCCATTTTGTGATGCTGAGGCTCTGTTTAACTTTAACCGGGTAAACCAGTAACTACATGTCTTCTCCCTCTAGAAGGGTGGAGGGGCGGGGGGGGGTAGGATTCCAAAGTGTTTGACACCTTACACAACATGTTTTGATAAAGCCAAACCAAAGTTAGCATTAACCGCTAGGATTATAATGCACTTAAGAGTATATGGAATGGAATGGAATGAAAATTTGTAAAGCGCGATGGCTACCCAAAGGCGTCCCAGCGCTGTAGACAAACTGGAGCGTTGAACTGTAGGGCGGGGGTGGGGGAACAGCTATAAGGAGATGGTTCCGAAAGCTGCAGAGGGGCTCAACTCATGCTAGGGCACCCCCTCACATAAAACCAAGCCCTCTGCCTCCAGGATTGTTGAGGCCTACCATAGGAGTGACTTATAAGTATATATATATATATATATATATATATATATATATATATATATATATATATATATATATATATATATATATATATATATATATATATATATATATATATATATATATATATATATATATATATATATATATATATATATATATATATATATATATATATATATATATACACACACACACATATATATATATATATATATATATATATATATATATATATATATATATATATCTATCTATCTATCTATCTATCTATCTATCTATCTATCTATCTATCTAAGTAGGGGGTGATTACACAACCTTACCCAGGCTGTATGAATAGACCTGTGGTGTCAGTTTGGAAGGCAAACCAGGGGTGGCACAATACATGCTGCAGCCCCTGGTAGGCCTAAGGTGTACCTATGCCCTGGGTACCTAGGGTACATTATACAGGGGCTCACAAGGGTGATCCAGTAACCAATCTAGTATGTACCTAAAGTACAAGGTATCAATTTAGAGAGAGAACAGCTGGGCTGTGGGTCTGATTAGTAGGCCCACAGCCACACTAAAGTCGAAAACCAGAGAATCACTTGACCCTGTCACTCCACTCACCGCACGGCCCTGTGTGCCCTGGTCACCGCTGCTGCCTTTTGCTGCCTTCCCCCCCTGTGGGCTGCAGGTGCTGCTTGGGCCTCTGCCCTCAGGCTTGCCCCCTCGCCGTTTCGTCCCCGTGCCTGGTTTTTCCCGCCCTGGTCTCCCCCCGCTTCTCGCCCCTGCTCCCCTGCGGCCCCGCCCCCCTCCTTCTTCGCCATAAATAGCGGAGTCCACGCGTACGCGCAGCGTTCACGCGCAGCGTTCACGCGCAGCAGGCACGCCGAATGTGCGCCGAAGGCGCCCCAAAGGCAAGCCCGTCTGCGCCCGTACGCGCAAAGACCGCGCCCAGTGCCAGGACCCCTGGCCCTCGACGACGCCAGCCCACACGACGGACTTACAACGCCGCCACCCTCCACGCTCTCAACGCCGGTCGGAACCCCACCTGCTACTGAGCTACTCCGAAACGCACCCACAGACCCTTCACCTGCCAAGCCTGCAAATTCGCATGCCTCCGAACCTGCACCGCACCCGCCAAGCCAAGCACCAGCAACAACCACCTCAAGTGCATCCTGCTCAACACCCGCTCCGTCCACAGGCACGCCGTCGAACTCTGGAACCTCCTCGACACAACTTCACCAGACGTCGCCTTCCTCACAGAAACCTGGATGAACCCCTCCTCAGCCCCCGACATCGCCATAGCAATCCCGGATGGCTACAAGATCAACCGGAGGGACCGCCCCAACCAAACCGGAGGAGGCATCGCCATTGTCCACAGAAACACCATCCGCATCACGACCAACTCCGACGACACCCTCACCGCCGCCGAGCACCTTCACTTCCAGATACACACCGACCCCAAGACCACCCTCAGAGACACTCTAATCTACAGACACCCAGGACCACGCACACAATTCAGCCAAGCCATCGCAGACTTAGTCAGTCTGACGCCCTCCCCTCCTCAGACTACATCCTCCTAGAGGACCTCTACTTCCACCTGGAGAACAACAAGGACTGCAACACCACCGCCCTGCTGGACAACCTCGCCAACCTCGGACTCAAGCAACTGGTGAAAAACCCCACCCACTACGCCGGCCACACGCTTGACCCCTTCTTCTCCTCCAGCAAGCACATCTCCTTCAGCCACTCCACCGGACTACACTGGACAGATCACAGCTGCGTCCACTTCAACTTCAGGAGAACCACGGCCCACCACCACCCGCAACAGGTTCCCCGCAGAAGCTGGAGCAAGATCACTGCCGACCAGCTCACCACCTCCCTCAGCCGGAACCCTCCCACCAACACGAGAGACCCCAACGTAGCAGCCCGCAACCTCGCACCACTGAAGAACCCTCCCAGCAGACCCTGCAGCAAGAAAGCCTTGTGGTTCACCAACGACCTCAAAAACTCCAAGAAAACCTGGCGCACCCTCGAGAAAGCCTGGCGCCACGACCAGACGACAGAAAACATGACAGCCCTCAAGAACGCCACCCACGAACACCACCAGCTGATCGGCACCACCAAAAGGACAACATTTAAAGAACGTCTGGACAACAACACCCACAACAGCAAGGAACTCTTCAGCATCGTTAAAGAGCTCTCCAATCCCAGCGCCTGCAACAACGACATCACACCCTCGCAAGACCTCACCCGCTTGATGAACACCATTCACTCCGGCTCCCCAACCGACCCTTGCCCACACCACATCTACAACAAAGCTGACTCCATCATCGCACCCCAACTCAGGAACATCATCAACAGCTCCTTTCCATCCGCCACCTTCCCGGAGAGTTGGAAACATGCAGAGCTGAGCGCCCTCCTGAGGAAACCCACCGCGGACCCCACGGACCTCAAGAACTTCCGCCCCATCTCGCTGCTCCCTTTTCCGGCCAAAGTCATCGAGAAGACCGTCAACAAACAACTCTCCGCCTTCCTCGAGACAAACGGATCCCTCAACCCCTCACAGTCCGGTTTCCGAGCAAACCACATTACCGAGACCGCTCTCATCGCAGCTATCGACGACATCAGGTCCCTGCTCGACAACGGGGAAACTGCTGCCCTCATCCTCCTAGACCTCTCAGCAGCCTTCGACATCGTATGCCACCGCACCCTGATACAGCGCCTCAGCAACACCGGTATCCTAGGAGCGGCCCTAGATGGGATCATCTCGTTCCTCGACGGAAGAACCCAGAGAGTCCGCCTCCCCCCATTCCGATCCGCGGCCACCGAAGTCATCTGCGGCGTTCTGCAAGGATCAATCAATCAATCAAAGCATTTATATAGCGCACTACTCACCCAGAGGGTCTCGAGGCGCTGGGGAGGGGGGTCTGCTACTGCTCGAACAGCCAGGTCTTGAGTTGCTTCCTGAAGGCGAGGTGGTCCTGGGTCAGGCAGAGGTGGGTCGGGAGGGAGTTCCATGTCTTGGCGGTGAGGTAGGAGAAGGACCGTCCCCCTGTGGTGGCTCTTCGGATGCGGGGGACGGCGGCGAGGGCGTGGCCGGTCGATCGATGCTGGCGTTTGGGAGCGTAGAAGTTGAGGCGGCTGTTGAGGTATCCTGGGCCTTGGTTGTGTAGGGCTTTGTATGCGTGGGTGAGGAATCGGAAGGTGATTCTCTTGTTGACCGGGAGCCAGTGCAGTGGATCCTCACTCAGCCCCACCCTCTTCAATGTCTACATGAGCCCTCTCGCAGCCATCGCACGCCAACACAACCTAAACATCATCTCCTACGCCGAAGACGCCCGCCTGACCCTCTCCCTCACCAACGACCCCGCCACCGCCAGAGCCAGCCTCCAGGAAGGAATGAAAGACGTCGCAGAATGGATGAAGCTCAGCCGTCTGAAACTGAACTCAGACAAGATGGAAGTCCTCAGCCTGGGACCATCCCCTTCTGCCTGGGACGACTCCTGGTGGCCCCCTGCCCTGGGCATCACACCTAAGCCAACGAACCATGCACGAAACCTGGGCTTCATCCTGGACTTCTCCCTCACGATGACCAAGCAAGTCAACGCTGTCTCGTCATCCTGCTTCAACACCCTGCGCATGCTCCGAAAGATCTTCCGGGGGATCCCCACCGAAACCAGGAAGACGGTCACCCAGGCCCTCGTCACCAGGCGCCTGGATTACGGGAACATCCTCTACGCTGGAACCACAGCCAAACTCCAGAAAAGAGTCCAGCGCATACAGAACTCTTGTGCACGACTAATCCTGGACATCCCTCGTAACAGCCACATCTCTGCCCATCTAAAAGACCTGCACTGGCTCCCCGTCAACAAGAGGATCACGTGCAGACTCCTCACCCACGCACACAAGGCTCTCCACAACATGGGGCCGAAATACTTCAACAGCCGCCTCACATTCTACACACCCACCCGCCAGCTCCGATCAGCCAGCCTTGCACTCACCTTCGCAAATCCACCGCCGGAGGAAGATCCTTCTCCTACCTGGCGGACAAGACATGGAACTCCCTCCCCACCCACCTACGGCTGACCCAGGACCATCTCTCCTTCAGGAAACAACTCAAGACCTGGCTGTTCGAGCAGTAGCGACTCCCCCCCCCCTCCCAGCGCCTTGAGACCCTAGCGGGTGAGTAGCGCGATTAACAAGTTTGATTGATTGATTGATTGACAGCAAAAAAGGGGGGTGACCATAGGAAGCAGACCCTACTCTCCTACACGTAGCACCCCAGCAAGCCTGCTACTTTCAGGGTGCTGGGGTGGGCAGCTTCAGAAAGCCCACAAGGTAACATGATCATAAATCTCATATAGCATCTCACACATGTTTTTAGGTACGGCTAGAGATAGCTACAACTGTCGTGTCAGAGTTTGTATAGTACCAAAAAGAGCTTTAAATGCATATTGAGACAAGGAAATTCCCTCCTCCATTAAAGATATTTTTATTTACACTCATAAAGTAGTTCCAGTTCGTAGGAATAACCAAGTCATTGTTGTAGAACAAGTGTGAAATACAGAAGGAAGGCCCCGTGCATGTTACAACTCCACAACAAAGACAGCAGGGACTAGTTTTATATTGTAAACTCTATGACAAACACCAAAGAAGGTGTATTACATTATTTTATACTCAAACATCTTCTTACAGATTTTTGTTGTCCAAGCGTGTCTAAAGAGGTCTGGTTTCCATAATATACATTCGTAATTTAATATTTAGAATTTTGATTTGTGTGTACAAATGTGGTTTTTCTTTTAACATTGGTAGAGTCCTGAGTTTCTAACTCATTGCGTACTTCAGATAAGCTCTCGCCCACTCTGCGTTACTTGCCTGATGTTCGGAGTTTGTAACTCATTGCGTCCTCCGGATAAGCCTTGGACCGTTCTGCCTCATTCACCTGTTGTTTCGTGTCTGTTACTCACTGCATCCTCCGGATAAGCACTGGACTGCTCAGCCTCACTCGCCTGCTGTTCTGAGCCTGTAACTCATTGTGTCCTCCTGATAAGCCCTGGACCGCTCCGCCTCACTCACCTGCTGTTCTGAGTCTGTAACTCACTGCATCCTCCTGATAAGCCCTGGACCGCTCTGCCTCACTCGCCTGTTGTTCTGAGTCTGTAACTCACTGCATCCTGCAGATAAGCCCTGGACCACTGTGCCTCACTCACCTGATGTTCTGAGTCTGTAACTCACTGAGTCCTCTAGATAAGCCCTGGACCGCTCTGCCTCACTCGCCTGATGTTCTGAGACCTCTGCATTAGCCATGGACCGCTGTGCCTCACTCGCCTTATGTTCTGAGTCTGCAACTCACTGCGTCCTCCAAATAAGCCCTTAACCACTCTACCTCACTCACTTGTTGTTGTGAGTCTAACTCACTGCGTCCTCCGGATAAGCCCTGGACTGCTCTGCCTCATTCACCTGCTTTTCTGAGTGTGTAACTCACTACGTCCTCCGGATATGCCCTGAACTGCTCTGCCTCACTCACCTGATGTTCCGTATCGGGAACTCACTGCGTCCTCCAGATAAGCCCTGGACCGCTCTGCCTCACTCGCCTGATGTTCTGAGTCCTCTGGATAAGCCCTGGACAGCTCTGCCTCACTCGCCTGATGTTCTGAGTACTCTGGATAAGCCCTGGACCACTCTACCTCACTAGCCTTATGTTCTGAGTCTGTAACTTACTGCGTCCTCCAGATAAGCCCTGGACCGCTCGGACTCACTCCACTGATGTTCTGAGTCTAACTCACTGCAGCCTCCCGATAAGCTCTGGACTACACTGCCTTACTCGCCTGATGTTCGGAGACCTCTGGATAAGCCATGGACCGCTGTGCCTCACTCACCTTATGTTCTGAGTCTGCAACTCACTGCGTCCTCCGGATATGCCCTCGACCGCTCTGCCCGCACTCACCTTTTGTTCTGAGTCTAACTCACTGCGTCCTCCGGATAAGCCCTTGACCGCTCTGCCTCACTCGCCTGATGTTCCGTGTCTGTAACTCATTGCGTCCACTGGGTAAGCCCTGGACAGGCAGAGAGCACTGAGCTAATCTGATCCTTCATGGTTAAATTATGGCTGATAACAATTCCCAGGCTTTTTACTGAGCTGGCTGGAAGGGGGGGCTACCTAGTGACGGTGGCCTAAAGTTGAAATTCCTGGGGTTGGCCAGCTCGCTAGTAAGGATCAGCTCCGTTTTGTCTGGGTTTAACTTAAGTTGATTGGTATTCATCCAATCCCTGTTGAAATTCATAGTAGATTGGAAGCTGAACACAGATGATGCGGAAGCGTCGATGTTAAATACCAGGTGAAGGTTGTCAGCGTAATTGAAGACTACTACCTCTCTTTTACGCAGGGCCAAGACCAAGGGGAGAACATACAGATTGAAAAGTAAGGTTGAAAGGGAAGGGCCCTGTGGGCCCCCACAAGTCCATTTTTTTTTTTGCTCTGCCCTAAAGTTAGCCAGGTGTACCGTTTGAGAGCGATTGCTAAGAAAGGTAGTCCATTTCAAAGACAAACCCTGAATCCCCATGTCGATGGCAGCAGACAGAACAAGAAGCAATAGGGCCTGGGTAGTATCCTGGTCGGCCCCTTTTCTCAGTTCATCCATAACTGCCAAGATAACGGACTTGGTAGAGTGTTCAGGTCTAAAACCTGCCCGGTGAGAGTCCAGATAGTGAATCTGTTCTACAAAAGAGCTAAAAAAGGTGACAACATGGACTTCTAAAACCTTACTCAGATAGGATGGCAGGGAGATGGGCGGTAACTGCCGGGTGTTAGTGGGTGAAGGCTGGGTTTCTTAAGGATGAGGACAACTTCCCCCATCTTAAATAGATTGGGGACAGTCCCTTGGGCAAGGAAGTTGTTAAGAAGCAGTAGAGGAGGATCCGGACAGCGTGAAAACTTTTCCCGAAGGATATAGGGAGGACAGATATCCGTCGGGGAGCCAGATCCAACTTTTTTGAGTAGGGCAAGGAAGGCATCTCTAGTAATGGGTGGAATGTGATCTAAAAGCACTGAATTCGTGCAAAAGTTGTGGGAAGCCAGGGGTGTAGTAGATTTGGGGAAGCTGGCTTTGATAGCATCAATTTTCTTAATAAAAAAGGTATTGAGCGAGTCACATAGCGATTGCGATGGAACAGGTTTAGCAATGACTCGGTCTAATTTGGAAAGTTGATCTACTATAGAGAAGATGTCCTACGCTTTATTAGTAGAGTTTAATATTTTAGAAGAAAAATATTCTGCCTTAGTTTGAAGGACAGTTGTGTTGTAGTCTCTTAATAGAGACACAAAAACAGCCTTTTGATTAGGGCTATAGTCATGTCACCATTTGCGTTCTGCCTTCCTCAAGGTTAGTTTCTTTGCTTTTAGATCTGCCGAAAACCAGTGTTGGGCATCATGAGTCCCCTTTGTTTTGACTTTCCTCAGTGGTACTAATCTGTCCCTGGACGTATCCAGCCCGATGTTAATATTTTCCGCTTGGGTACTGGGAGACTCCTCTGGGACAACAGGGGCCGAGACAGTTAGCAGGGAGCAGAGTTCATCAATATCCGCTCGATGCCAGTTTCTGGCCACAAAATTGCCAGGCAGAGGGGCGTTGTCTAGACAGACGTTAGGGATAAAGAAGGTAATAAGGTAGTGGTCAGACCGTATGCATGGAAGAACCTGTGGATGGGAAATTACCAAGTTGGCACTCCAAACCCTTTATGCCCTTTAGTGTTGGGTGCAATTCGTTCCTACAAAAAATTCGGCAAGTTCGATGGAACAGGGGCTTTCTCGTGAGTCGTTAGGCCAGAAGTTGAAGTAACCAATGATCAAAATTCGAGCGTTGTTGACCATCACCTCAGCAATCATATCACCCAGCAGCTGGGGAAATGTGGGCATATGATATGGGGGGGTATAGAATGAGACACAGATGAACGGAGAATGATGGGACTCAAATTGTAGTAGAAGACTATCAACTGAGGGGATACCCAGAGAGATTAGTAATGTAAATTTATGTTTCTGGTGGACTATAGCTGCAACCCCTCCACCAGTGCAGTGAGGATATCAGAGCCAGAATCCACTGTCAGCCATGTTTCAGAGAGGAGGAGGATGTCTGGTTTTTCAGCATCCAAAAGGCAAAACACCTCAAGTTGGTGTTTCATCACCATAGAGCGTGTGTACTGAAAGTCCCTCTGACGCCTGATGTGTGTAGATAGTTAGTGGAAGCCTGCTTTGATCCTTGGAAATTGGCTCTTGGTCAGAGGCTTTAAATGGGCTTTCGAAGAGGGGGTTCCCATAGAATAAAAGTAAGTGTGTGTCTAGTTTAGCCTTGGTGTGAGGCAGATGGGCCAAATCCCTTGTATTGATTTAAGGTCTGGTGCAGAGTAGGTTAAAAAACGGGCATAATGTGTGGCGCCTGGTACCGTTCGGCCGTGGACGGGGGCAGACCTTGACCGCGCTGCCTCACGTGCCTGTTGTTCTGAGTTTGTAACTCACCGCGTCCTCCGAATAAGATATGGACCACTCTGCCTTACTCGCCTGATGTTCTGAGTCTGTAACTCACTGTGTCCTCCAGATATGCCCTGGACTGCTCTGCCTCACTCACCTGTTGTTCCGTGTCTGTAAGTCACTGTGTCCTACGGATAAGCCCTGGACCGCTCTGCCTCACTCGCCTGATGTTCCGTGTCTGTAACTCACTGTGTCCTCCAGATATGCCCTGGACTGCTCTGCCGCACTCCCCTGATGTTCTGAGTCTGTAACTCACTGCGTCCTACAGATCTGCCTCACTCACCCGATGTTCTGAGTTTGTAACTCACTGCCCCCTGCAGATAAGCCCTGGACCGCTTTGCCTCACTCGCCTGATGTTGTGAGTCTGTAACTTACAGCATCCTTCAGATAAGCCCTCGACCGCTCTGCCTCACTCGCCTGATGTTCTGAGTCTATAACTCACTGCATCCTCTGGATAAGCCCTGGACTGCTCTGCCTCACTCGCCTGTTGTTCTGAATCTAACTCACTGCATCCTCCAGATAAGCCCTGGACCGCCATGCCTCACTCGCCTGATGTTCTGAGTTTGTAACTCACTGCCTCCTCCGGATAAGCCCTGGACCGCTTTGCCTCACTCGCCTGATGTTCTGAGTCTGTAACTCACTGCGTCCTATGGATAAGCCCTGGACCGCTCTGCCTCACTCGCCTGTTGTTCTGCGGCTAACTCACTACATCCTCCGGATAAGCACTGGACCGCTCTGCCTCACTCGCCTTATGTTCCGAGTCTGTAACTCACTGAGTCCTCTGGATAAGCTCTGGACAGCTCTGCCTCACTCGCTTGTTTTTCTGAGTCTGTAACTCACTGCGTCCTCCGGATAAGCCCTGGACCGCTCTGCCTCACTCGCCTGATGTTCTGAGTCTGTAACTCACTGCCACCTGTAGATAAGCCCTGGACCACTCTGCCTCACTCGCCTAATGTTCCGTGTCTGTAACTCACTGCGTCCGCCGGATAAGCCTTGGACCGCTCTGCCTCTCTCTCCTGTTGTTCTGAGTCTTTAACTCACTGCGTCCTCTGGATAAGCTCTGGACCGCTCTGCCTCACTTGCCTGATGTTCTGAGTCTATAACTCACTGCATCCTGCAGATAAGTCCTGGACCACTCTGCCTCACTCGTCTGTTGCTCTGAATATGTAACTCACTGCATTCTGTGGATAAACCCTGGACCGCTCTGCCTCACTCGCCTGATGTTCTGAGTCTAAATCACTGCAGCCTCCTGATAAGCTCTGGACTGCACTGCCTCACTCGCCTGATGTTCTGAGTCTGTAACTCACTGAGTCCTCTGGATAAGCCCTGGACCGCTCTGACTCACTCACCTGTTGTTCTGCGGCTAACTCACTACAACCTCCGGATAAGCACTGGACCGCTCTGCCTCACTCGCCTTATGTTCCGAGTCTGTAACTCACTGAGTCCTCTGGATAAGCCCTGGACAGCTCTGCCTCACTCGCTTGTTTTTCTGAGTCTGTAACTCACTGCGTCCTCCGGATAAGCCCTGGACCGCTCTGCCTCACTCGCCTGATGTTCTGAGTCTGTAACTCACTGAGTCCTCTGGATAAGCCCTGGACAGCTCTGCCTCACTCGCTTGTTTTTCTGAGTCTGTAACTCACTGCGTCCTCCGGATAAGCCCTGGACCGCTCTGCCTCACTCGCCTGATGTTCTGAGTCTGTAACTCACTGCGTCCGCCGGATAAGCCCTGGACCGCTCTGACTCACTCACCTGTTGTTCTGCGGCTAACTCACTACAACCTCCGGATAAGCACTGGACCGCTCTGCCTCACTCGCCTTATGTTCCGAGTCTGTAACTCACTGAGTCCTCTGGATAAGCCCTGGACAGCTCTGCCTCACTCGCTTGTTTTTCTGAGTCTGTAACTCACTGCGTCCTCCGGATAAGCCCTGGACCGCTCTGCCTCACTCGCCTGATGTTGTGAGTCTGTAACTCATTGCATCCTGCAGATAAGCACTGAACCGCTCTGCCTCACTCGCCTGATGTTCTGAGTCTGTAACTCACTGCGTCCGCCGGATAAGCCCTGGACCGCTCTGCCTCTCTCTCCTGTTGTTCTGAGTCTAACTCACTGCGTCCTCTGGATAAGCTCTCGACCGCTCTGCCTCACTTGCCTGATGTTCTGAGTCTATAACTCACTGCATCCTGCAGATAAGTCCTGGACCACTCTGCCTCACTCGTCTGTTGCTCTGAATATGTAACTCACTGCATTCTGTGGATAAACCCTGGACCGCTCTGCCTCACTCGCCTGATGTTCTGAGTCTGTAACTCACCGAGTCCTCTGGATAAGCCCTGGACAGCTCTGCCTCACACGCTTGTTTTTCTGAGTCTAACTCACTGCGTCCTCCGGATAAGCCCTGGACCGCTCTGCCTCACTCGCCTTATGTTCTGAGTCTGTAACTCACTGCGTCCGCTGGATAAGCCCTGGACCGCTCTGCCTCACTCCCCTACAGTTGAAGCGCTAGAGGGGAATACCTGCTGCACAGTTTGAGCAGAAGATACCCCTGCTGGTGGGATAAGGGCAGCCTCTTCTACTGTGATTTAAAAACTGCTGCTATGAGTTCTGGAGGACTCTAGTTGCAGCAAGCAGGCAACTGTTACACTTGCTGTATTTGTCTGCTTCAAGGCGCTATTAATATATCAAACTCATTTTAAAACAGATGTCCAGACAGTCCGAGCTCTTCTCCTAAAAAGCTTGAAGGTGGGCAGAATGTATTTATTTCTAAAGAGTAACACACTTCATGACAACCAGTCCTAAAACAACAAAGGAGGAAGATCTGGTAAGTCTTATGAGAGATGAGAATCCTAGCAGTATATTCCCAGCTCCTCCATCCGCATGCAACGCCGCTACCTGATAATGTAAAAAATGTACTCAGTGAGTAGTGAGAGAAGCAATTATTTATTCCACATATCCCTGGAACCATTAATTGCTGTGGAAATGCAAGAGACGAGTAAAGAAGTAGTTCCCGGATGTACATGGGTATTGAGTGCAATATACAGACAAGTGAGTAAGACACGTGGGCTACGAGTCAGTCAGTGACAAGTGTGCACCATCAGGTAGGAGTACGAGCCACAGAATGTCTCACACCCTTTCTTCTTACTCACACCTGGCAAGCAGGCCCAGGTCTAGTGTGACAACATCCACCAATCCTGGCTTGTTATCAAACATCGCTTTACGTCCTGGGGTTTTCACACCAGTGGTCCAAATAGTAAAACAAGAAGCAGTAGTGAGTCCTAGAATGCAACTTACTCTTTCCTAAAAAGCCAAGAGTGAATGACATGTGCCCCAAGTATATCTATGGAGGTTGACATCAATTTTTACTAGAAAGAGGATTGTGCAGCTACAAAGAAATCTTGTATACCTATCTATAGGTGTGCGCAAGGGGTACATTGAGGAGGTCAGTAACCGATTTAGAAAGGATGCGTGGGCTCATCTTATGCAGAATATGTTTTTAGATCGGGTTCGACAGTTGTCTGCAAGACCTACTGTTACCAGTTGTATGCAATATACAGAAAGAGTACCTTGGCTACGCCCAGAGGAGTATGATGACCTTTTCACCTCATGCTATTGGCTCTTTGATTTACCATTCCACCTCTTATGTAGTGCTTTCATTCAAATACATAAGAGATTACTTTACATCTCAAAACTGAACCGGTTCATCATACATTAAGTTCTATATCTCAGCTAAATCAATTGGGTTTTTTCCCCACTGCAGCAGGCTTTTGTCTAATGTTTTATTCAGAGATCAAAATCAAGACCAGACCTATTGGCTTTGCCAACGCTTGTTTGTCCTTGAAGCTAAACCTGCAATTAATCGTTTACCTCATTGAAAATTTATTTTGCAAGTAAGTTATGCTTTAAGACTAACCTTCGTGTTTACATTCATTTCCCAACTTCTCTGCCCACTTGAGTATTACGCGTTTTTGTCTCTTGTAAGACAGCTACAGAAAGGTATCACTTGGTGTTTATTGCCACAATCACTGGAAAGCGGAACCAAACAAATAAACAAAATCTGAAAAAGTAGTAGTCTTGGGTTCCCCACTTCAGGTTTCATCAAATCCTCAATAAAAAAATTAGCCGAAGCATTTGTCAAATGAAGTAAGGCTGTGGTTGGAGAACAGGAGGGTCCACAAATAAGTGTTAATAAAAAGGGTAGCCATCTTCAAGAATCTACACAGATCTCTTTGTGTTTCAGCCATCTTCACCATGTGCTTTGGGCAGAACCAAAACCTTGAAATAGATTCAGAACCTGTACCCTAAAAATGTTCTAGAAATACCAGGACTGGCGTAGAACGAGCATGATGAGATCTTTGTATAAGGTTTACTAACCACAGTGTACACCAATAAACACAAAGGTTCAAGAATTGTGGCTGTGAAAGTACAGAAGAGTAAAACACTTGTGCGTGTCTGTGCCAATTCTCACACTACACCCATGCGTATGTACAACGCCAAAACACTGCCTACATAGGCCACACTTCACTCATGTTCTTTCTAGCCATCATACAATAGCGTCTAAAGCTTACAGCCTCTCACTTCTTTTTACTGAATACGTGTCACAGTGCGGTGACAAAAATACAATAACCGCAAACTCCGATTCATATGCGAAACAATGAACCACTACCTATATAGACCATACGGCAAACACTCCGGTATGTCCATGGATTAACATGCTACCCATCAGCAAGCGCACTAGGATGCCTTGTCAGCGGTATGAAGTGCTTTATAAATGTAACTAAATACATTGGAACGGATGCAGAGGGTGTTGTCTCTTGTCATGACTTTTAAGAGCACTTTTAAGGGAATGCCAATGACAGCAACAAACAGGCCAACTCGGCCAGTGTAATAGTGTCAGATGATATGGGCACACTATACACGGCCTGGTGATCAGCTACTCACATGGTGACCAAAGAGTGCATGGAAAGTTCTACAAACAGTGCTTTTTGGGTTGCATTTTCACCCTAAGTGGGATGGGTATGCCCGGACATGGATCCCGAGCTCTCTACGCCAATAGTTTCAAGCTAGCCTGACTGATGAGGGGTGATGCCCTGAAACCGGTGCCAGGATGCTTGTTTTTCGGTCAGGGGAGGACCTGGCTTGACAGTACGGGCTGGACTGTTCCCATGGAGAACAGGGTTAAATCTGATTTGCATATGGCTGGGTCCAAACTGGAATTGCCTGGTGATTAAAATAACGATGGCATTAGGCCCAGATCTTTGACTGGGGGTGAACGTTTGACAATGTGCACCTTTCCGTCCATCCTCTTTTTGTGCTACAAACAGTGCTATCCAGCTCGCTTGTTGGAGACTCTCCACCCCTAAAGCCCGTTAAGGGTTTTGCATCCGCCCTGTAAGAGCAGAGGCAGGAGGAGAAGCCTTGAGGATTGTTGGAGAGGCATCTTAGGCTGTGATAGGCCGTAAGCCAAGCCTCCGCTCTGTTGCCCTACCCCTTCGATTGCCCCTTCCAGGGCGTTTTAGGCAGTACACCTGCAGGCCTCGCCCCCTCCAGGACCTGGCCTTCTCAAACAGTGACAAAGTTTCGGGATTGGCAGGTCTGCAGCAGGCCTATGAAGCTGGCATGAGGTTTCAGTCAGTAAATGTTTGCTGACCTAAGGTGTGTACTAAAGCAAGGTGCCTGGAACAGGTGTCATCTACAGAAGGATAGGATAGGATTTCAGTTTATAGAGCGCTCAAATGCCGAGTTATCTTGGCGCTAAAGTGAGAGAAGAGATCTAAGTGTACAGGGGCTGCCTTAGGCATGTGCAAGCTGTGCACCTGCACAAGGCCACCAAACCCCAGGGGCCGCCACGCCAATATATATCTTTAATATAATAATCCTCTGAGGATGGATACATATTTGCATGGTGGCCCCTGGCAAGGATTTGGCAACCTCCGGCTCTGTTCCACTTCCAAACACCTTGACCCCCCTCTTCACTAGCCTCCGCGCTCTGCCCCGCCCAGACCCCCTCTTCCGGAGCCCCCTACCTACGTTCCCTGCCCAGGGCCGCCATGAGCCTAGAGCTGCCCCTGAAGTGTATTAAAAAACTGAACAGTTAAGACCCGGAAATAGCCATGTTTTCATTTGCTTCCTAAAAACTGTCTAACTTGGTTGAAGTCAGAGTATAATGGGCAACTGGTTCCACAACCTAGCTGCACACAGTGACAGGCTCTCCCCGCCCCCCACCCTTCCCCTCCTTCTAGCTCTGCGAACTTAAGTGGTACAAATGAGGCCGGAATTAGCTGTATGGCAACTTAGCCCTTTGTTCACTGGTGTGTTTAGAAGTGCTAGGGCATGCAAAAAACACTTTTGCGAGCTTGTTCACAACACATGCATTAGCACTATTAAGCAGAGTCAAGTCAAGTCAAGTCAAGTCAAAGAATTTATATAGCGCACTATATACCCAGAGGGTCTCAAGGCGCTTAGGAAGGGGAGGAGGATTATTTGTCAAATATCCACGTTTTAAGTTGCTTTCTGAATGCTAGGTGGTTCTGGGTAAGGCGAAGGTAAGTAGGGAGTGAGTTCCATGTTTTAGCAGCCAGGTATGAGAAGGATCTGCCTCCCATGGTGGTCTTGTTGATGCGAGGTACGGAGGCGAGGGCTTGGCTGGAAGAACGTAGTTGGTGGGAGGGGGTGTAGAAGGACAGTCGTGAGTTGAGGCATTCTGGTCCGATGTCGTAGAGTGATTTGTGTGCGTGGGTTAGCAGTCGGAAAGTGATTCTCTTATTGACGGGTAGCCAGTGGAGGTCTTTCAGGTGACCAGAGATGTGTTCGTTACGCGGGATGTCTAATATGATCCTGGCTGAGGCGTTTTGGATTCGTTGGAGTTTCTTCTGGAGTTTAGCGGTAGTACCTGCGTAGAGGGTGTTTCCGTAGTCCAGTCGGCTCGTTACCAGAGCATGGGTGACTGTTTTCCTGGTTTCGGTGGGGATCCAGCGAAATGTTTTTTTGAGCATGCGAAGAATGTTGAAGCAGGATGAGGATACGGCGCTGACTTGTCTGTTCATAGAGAGTGAAGAATCCAGGATGACGCCTAGGTTCCGTGCGTGGTCTGTCGGGATGGGTGCTTTTCCAAGGGCTTCCGGCCACCAAGAGTCGTCCCATGCAGAGGGGGATGTACCTAATATGAGGACTTCTGTTTTATCTGAGTTCAGTTTCAGACGGCTGTGTTTCATCCATTCGGCAACTTCTTTCATTCCTTCGTGTAGGTTAGTTTTGGCGGTGCTGGGGTCATTGGTGAGAGAAAGGATTAGTTGAGTGTCATCCGCGTAAGAGATGATGTTGAGGTTGTGTTGGCGGGCGATGGTCGCGAGGGGGCTCATGTATACGTTGAAGAGGGTGGGCTGAGTGAGGATCCTTGTGGTACGCCACAGATGACTTCAGTGGCCTCGGACTTGAATGGTGGAAGGCGGACTCTCTGGGTTCTTCCGGAGAGGAACGAGGTGATCCATTCAAGTGCTTTTCCTTGTATTCCGATGTTACTGAGGCGTTGTAAAAGGGTGCTGTGGCAGACTGTGTCAAAGGCTGCAGAGAGGTCGAGGAGGATGAGGGCGACTGTGTCTCCATTGTCCAGTAGAGTTCGAATGTCGTCTGTTGCTGCGATGAGGGCGGTCTCAGTGCTGTGTTTAGCTCGGAAGCCAGATTGTGAGGAGTCGAGGGATTTGTTGGCTTCGAGGAAAGCGGCGAGCTGGCTGTTGACCGCTTTCTCGATTACTTTTGCCGGGAATGGAAGGAGCGAGATGGGGCGGTAATTTTTGAGTTCGGTGGGGTCCGCTGTGGGTTTTTTCAGAAGGGCGGTGAGTTCAGCGTGTTTCCAGCTCTCAGGGAAGGTTGCGGAGTTGAAGGAGCAGTTGATGACGTCTCGGAGGTGCGGTGCTATGACGGAGTCTGCTTTTTTGAAGATGTGGTGAGGACATGGGTCTGTGGGGGATCCTGAGTGGATGGAGTTCATCAGGCGGATGGTGTCCTCAGTGGAGATTGGGTTCCAGTCGTTAAGGGTGTTCACGGGGGGAGAATGTTCAGCATATGGTTGGGCGGGTTGGTCTCCGGGTTGGTTGTCGAAGCTGTTGTGGATGTCTGCAATCTTGTTGTGGAAGAATGAGGCTAGGGAGTCGCAGAGGGCTTGAGAGGGGGTGATGTCGTTGGAGTTGGCCGAGGGATTGGAAAATTCCTTGACGATGTTGAAAAGTTCCTTGCTGTTGTGGGCGTTGTTGTCAAGTCGATCCTTGAATGCTGTTTTCTTGGCCTTTCGGATTAGTTGGTGGTGTGTGCGGGTGGCGTTTTTGAAGGCGTCCTTGGTGCTAGTGGTTGGGTCTTTTTTCCAGGCCTTTTCAAGGGAGCGGCAGAGTTTCTTGGACTTCTTAAGATCATCGTTGAACCATGAGGCCTTCTTGTTGTCAGGTTTGCTTTGACGTTTTTTCAGTGGTACTAAGGTGTCGGCGGTGTTGGATAACCATAGGGTGAAGTTAGCGGCGGCTTGGTCTGGGTTAGAAGAGTGGGCTGGGGTGTTTAGAAGGAGCGATGAGGAGATCTGGTCGATGGTGATTTTGTTCCAGTTTCTTTGCAGAGTTGGTTGGAGGTGGTTGATGGGTTTTGGCTTGTTGAAGGTGAAGTGAACGCAGCTGTGGTCAGTCCAGAGGAGATCCGTAGTGTGGCTGAAGGAGACATGATTGCTGGAGGTGAAGATGGGGTCGAGTGTGTGACCTGCGATGTGGGTGGGGGAAGTGACCAGTTGTTTAAGTCCGAGGTTGGCGAGGTTGTCCAAGAGGGTGGTGGTGTTGCGGTCGTTGATCTTTTCAAGGTGAAAGTTGAGGTCTCCCAGAAGGATGTAGTCTTTGGAGGGGAGCGCGTGTGGAGTGATGAAGTCCGTGATGTCTTCACTGAATTTTGCGCGGGGTCCTGGTGGTCTGTAGAGGAGGGTGCCTCTGAGTGTGGTCTTGGGGTCGATGTGGATCTGGAAGTGAAGGTGTTCGGAGT
The DNA here is from genome assembly GCF_964263255.1 of Lissotriton vulgaris. Classification (NCBI taxonomy): domain Eukaryota; kingdom Metazoa; phylum Chordata; class Amphibia; order Caudata; family Salamandridae; genus Lissotriton; species Lissotriton vulgaris. Next base: position 202,937,413 of record NC_141688.1, read on the forward strand.
TGGCGAGGTTGGCGTCAGAGCTGGTTGAGATGCGGATTGATTTCTTATGGACGATAGCGATTCCTCCTCCAGTGTGGCCGGTACGGTCCTTGCGAGTGATCTTATAGTCTTCAGGGATGGCAATGGTGATGTCAGGGGCGGAGGAGGCGTTCATCCAAGTTTCCGTTAGGAAGGCGACGTCTGGAGAGATGGTGTCTAGTAGATTCCATAGGTCAATGGCGTGTCTGTGGACCGAGCGGGTGTTGAGAAGGATGCATTGTAGGTGGTTGGGGTCGGGAGTCTGTGGTGTGGTCGTAGCGGAGATGTTGTCGGTGCCGCTGAATTTGCAGGAGTAGCAGGAGAAAGGTCCATGGGTGTGTCCGGGAGCGGCTTGGACGCAGTTGGGGGCGCGACCGGGGTTAAGGGCTAGGAGCGTGGTGGCATCGTAGGTAATGCGGGCGGGGTGGGAGGGAGGGGGGCCAGGGTGTCTGGCGCTGGGCGCAGTCCAGGCGCAGACGGGCGTAGACGGGCTTACCTTTGGCGCACCTTCGGCGTGGATTGGGCGCGGTCGCTGCGCGTGAACGCTGCGCGCAAAATCAGCTGTCATATGTGGATGGTGGAAGGGGAGGGGCGAGGGAGTGTCAGCTGGGAAGGCGGGAGCGGGGTGGAGACTGGGGCGTGGCACAACAAACAACAACAAGGTAAACACCAAAATGGCCGGCAGCGCGGAACGGAGCAGGCAGCCCCAGAGATTCTCAAAGTGCGGGGAAAAGTACAACAAAAATGCGGTCAGGGCAACACAGAGACAGCACAGTGCTACAAGCGTTTAATGAGCAGGCGAGGTGGTAAGCGCTATCAGGTTACGGTGATAAACAGCCAAGCGAACCTGCAATGTTATGCAAATAAATAAATAATAGCGAAGTAGATGCTTGCAGCGGTCTTCAAATGCGCGTTCTTAAATAAATCAATAGCAATGAGCACAATCAGCAGATGAGGCCAACGATACCAGGCTGTGAGGGGAGGCAGGTCGGGGAGCAGCGAGGAGGAGCGGCCGTGTCTGTGGAGCACAGGACGGTCACAGCTCGAACTTTGCAGCGTGCCTTAGTGGGAGGGAGTGTCAGCTGGGAAGGCGGGAGCGGGGTGGAGATTGGGGCGTGGCACAACAAACAACAACAAGGTAAACACCAAAATGGCCGGCAGCGCGGAACGGAGCAGGCAGCCCCAGAGATTCTCAAAGTGCGGGGAAAAGTACAACAAAAATGCGGTCAGGGCAACACAGAGACAGCACAGTGCTACAAGCGTTTAATGAGCAGGCGAGGTGGTAAGCGCTATCAGGTTACGGTGATAAACAGCCAAGCGAACCTGCAATGTTATGCAAATAAATAAATAATAGCGAAGTAGATGCTTGCAGCGGTCTTCAAATGCGCGTTCTTAAATAAATCAATACCAATGAGCACATCGGCTCGTCAAACCACTGCGGTTTTTTCACAGTGCATGTGAGTCACGTGACCACAAAAGCGGGTTACGTGACCACACAAGCACGCGCATCTCCCTAATCCGCCTGCCACACCTCCTCCCCTCGCTCGCATTCCCGCCCCCTCACCAGGCTCTCCCGCCCCCATCCGGCTTCCCTCCGCGCATCTCCCTAATCCGCCTGCCACACTTCTCCTCCCCTCGCTCGCATTCCCGCCCCCCCACCAGGCTCTCCCGCCCCAATCCGGCTACCCTCCGGCCATTTGCCAGCATTGCGAGGCCATTTGCCTTTACATGGACGAGAAAGAGCAATAACGTGCCAGAAAAGACTAACTAAAACCACTCGTAGCAAATGCTACCCGTTCACAACGGCTACAGAGGCGCTTCGAAGCCAATGCGATTCACTTTTACCATGAACAAGCACTGGCGTTGCCAAAAGGTTTCGCATTTGGAAAGTTGGAGCTATTGGTTTTGTAAATGACATTTTATATTTATATATTGTTATTGACAATGCCAATAACGATATATAAATATAAAATGTCATTTACAAAACCAATAGCTCCAACTTTCCAAATGCGAAACCTATTGGCAACGCCAGTGCTTGTTTTGATCGTATCACCAATAATTGTCTCGGACCTTCGTATGTCATCTTCGAAGAATTCATAGCTACCTAAAGCAGTGTCTGTTTTATTGCACGGGGGAATACACAGGTGTTTTCTATTTAATTGCTCTGTACATATTCAAATACGAGTGTTATAAATGACAGATGTGACAGGCAAATGGATTCTTCATTAAATATAGGGGTTTGTTATGTATGACCATTAAAGCTTTCCAGCAACAAAAGAAGAGAATGCATTGACAAAAATATGTGGTTCATATCATAAAATGTGCACACTAAAATCCTGGCGAAACCAGTAAGGAGAAAAAAAAATTGGGGCTAAAAAATCTCGAATTTGATTTATGAACATCCGATTACGCATGATCTGCCTCATTCCAAGCACACACACCTGGAATGTTGTGATAATCATGCACACAGAAAAAAATAACCATATGGAATTTACAATTTAATGTGTAGGATTACAGTATTAGAGCACTTAAAAAGAAATAGACAAAAAAGATATCCTAAAAAGTAACACATTTGGGATCAATGGAAAGTGTCACTAAGAATGTCAATTTTCTAAAAGAACGTCCGCACCATCCAACTTCAGACAATAAAGGAGATTTTGGAAACCAAGGAAATGAGCACTGGCCACTTACCTGGGCACTTCTTGCTCAATATCCTGTAGGAAGAAGAGAGAGAGAAATACAGTTACACTGTTATAATCATAGGCAACGAAGCAACCAACCCCCTGAACTGAAAGGCACATAGAAACTCCATCAACCAAACTGACATAGAAACTCCATCAACCAAACTGACATAGAAACTCCATCAACTAAACTGGCACTTTAACTGAAGGGCACATAGAAACGCCATGAACTGAACTGGCACTTTAACTAAAGGGCACATAGAAACTGCAGCCCATGATACCCAATTAAACCTGTACAAAGTAGAAACACCCAAGAGGATTTATGCTGAAAGGATGAACTAGGTCTGGGACTCCAGTACACAGTGGTGGCTACTCTGTTTAGGCGCAGGAGCACCGCCCCACTGCACTTTCCGCAGCGAGCACAGAAAAAATAAACGATAATTAAACAAGTTTGTTATCATTTTCTTTCGTGTCGCTGAGCAGAGGCATGGAACGGGACCATCCTGACAGAGAATCAGCATCAGAGAGGAGTTATGGTGGGCACTGAGTGCGCATTTGGGGTTAGCCGACTGTCTCAGCCCAGCCAAACCCACATGCTCACTTAGCCTTTCTCCAAACCAAGCTATGTTGTACAGCTGACTGAAGAAGATATACAGCGCCTTACCAGGCCACTCAGACCCATCCTGGCTTTACCAGCATGGGAGCAGAGCCCGGATTGGACATGGGGTGCCTGGGAGCCTGAGCATTGGCTGCTGGGAGTAAACAGGAGCAGATGAGCAGAAGACCACGAAGGCGGTGGCCAGCAGGTAAGAAAAATGCTACTTACCAGTATGCATCTGTTCTTGGCATGTACAGCTGCAGAGTTACACACTATGCATAGATGCCCACCTAGTGTTGGGCCCGGATGTTTGCAGTTTGTTTTGTTGTAGAAAAGTCTTTGGGAGTCACGGGACACTTGACTCCTCCTTAGGATGATACTGCGCATGAGCATCGGCTCCATCCCCAGATTGTTCCACCCCTCCATTTTGCCTTCAAAGTGACAGCCACTGGACTCCGAACTGATCCGAGCTCAGGGATTGAGATAGGCCTTTAGTACACGTGCAAATGGCATCTTCGGTTGGCCTCTGGCCCTCTTTACCCTTGGTGCTAAGAGCGTTTTATTTACATTAGTTTGCTGAGTGGTATTTGTGTCGGAGTACAGACTCTGTTCATGTCCGTAAGACCCAGACCCTGGTCCCTGGGTACGCTTTGATGTATCCACACCTCAGTATCTGTCTCCCTGCCACACAGTATGTCTCTCCTGGTTTCAGTGTCTATGTTCCAGTTTCTATATCCATGCGTTCATCTTCCACTGTCTGTGTCGGTCTGTCCTAGTGACGGTCTGTCAGTCCCCAAGGCATCTGGCCTTCCCAGTGTCCATGTCTACCTATTCGTTTCTGTGCATTTGTCTCAATGTCTATTTGGAGGTCTATATGTAATACGGTTAATTATTCGGTTCTAGGTCAACCTATTTCGGAGTCTGTGTCTACCTAACTCAATGTATGTGTCTGCTAGTTCTATTATCTTAGTAAATATCTTATTATTCCATGTCTGTCTGTTTCAGTGATGGGGTTTGACTATCTGCTGTATCTGTGTTGGTTTTTCCTGCCATCCTGTGTTCATTAAGATGTTTTCACTTGTTCAATATTTGGATCTGCAACTTAGCAAAAAACGTAACTTCCTTTACCACACCCACCAAATCTAGAGCTATCAGCCAGCTCTGCAAACATCTCTAACACTGGCAGGAACCGCCTTTACCATGGTCCCGGACAATTCAAGAAAACTTTGATAGACCGCTCCATCGAACAAGACCGCTGTCCGTAAACCATATCCAAAGTATCTTATTTTACAAAAAACAAACTTTCAAAGCGGCAGTTTGTTTCTCAAATTCTGAAAAAAAAAGAAATAAGATTTTGACTCCCCATGGTGTGGGGGTCATTTTTCTTCTTTCTCTCTGTCCCTCCCTGCCAGAATATACCTGAAGGTAAGTGATATATAAAAAAAAAACAATCTGACTGCTCACTCTAAATAGAGCTGACGGTCGAGTGCCTTACCTCCAATGGCTCTACCGTCTGATCTTCGAATAAAGTTTTACAGCAACTGAGTAAAGTTTACTCTGACACCGTATAACTTGCGGTCTGCACAACTCAAAATTAGGCGATCGGACTTGAGTTTAGTGGACAGGGTACTCTGTCACCATTGCAATAGAGTACCTGTCTACCAAACTCTAACTCAACCCCAAAGGCCCACCTAATTCACATCTGTACTGACCCTGTGGGTCATGGGAACAGCCCATCTCGAATCTCACCTCACTCCATCACCTTGAATGCCACTTAAGTTTTAGTTTTTAAATTTGAGATTCACACCCCAAACCCAAATTCCACTCACTAAGCTACACCTTTCTGTGTCGGTCTTTCCCACTAACTTCGATTGTCTGCTTTTTCGCGACACAGTGTCTACTTCTGCCTGCCCCAGTTCCTGCTTCTGCCCAGCTTAGTGTCCACATATTCCAGCACTTGCCTCGCCCAACGCCCACCTATTCAAGCATCGGCCTTTTACAGTCTGCGAGCCTAGCTGTCTGCAACAGCCTGAACAGTATGTGTATCTGCCTGCACCAGTGTCTTCGTCTGCCTGCACCAGTGTCTTCGTCTGCCTGCACCAGTGTCTTGGTTTGCCTGCACCAGTGTCTTCGTCTGCTGTACCAGTGTCTGTGTCTGCCTGCACCAGTGTCTTGGTTTGCCTGCACCAGTGTCTTGGTTTGCCTGCACCAGTGTCTTCGTCTGCCTGCACCAATTTCTTCGTCTGCCTGCACCAGTGTCTTCGTCTGCCTGCACCAGTGTCTTCGTCTGCCTGCACCAGTGTCTGACGGCACCAGTGTCTTGGTTTGCATGCACCAGTGTCTTCGTCTGCCTGCACCAGTGTCTGTGTCTGCCTGCACCAGTGTCTTCGTCTGCCTGCACCAGTGTCTTGTCTGCCTGCACCAGTGTCTTCGTCTGCCTGCACCAGTGTCTTCGTCTGCCTGCACCAGTGTCTTGGTTTGCCTGCACCAATGTCTTCGTCTGCCTGCACCAGTGTCTTCGTCTGCCTGCACCAGTGTCTTGGTTTGCATGCACCAGTGTCTGTGTCTGACGGCACCAGTGTTCCACTCTGCCCCTTCCAATGTCAACTTCTGCCCATCTCACTGTCTACGTCTGCTCATTCAAGTGTCTGCATCTGCCCACCTCAGTATGTATGTATGTATGGATGTATTATTTCTATAGGGCAAACCTTACTAAAAGTCAGCAGAGTGCTTTATAGGGTCAAAGGCGAGCATGAACTCAACTAGTGGTAATGGAGGTGTGGATGGCGATGCACTGTGATGCATTCTTCTTCACAGAAGTGAGTCTTCAAGTCTTTCCTCACTTGGAGCAGACAAATAGCAGTCCTGGTGGATAGGTAGGTGTTGGAAGGGCCTGCTGCCATGTGTTTGCACGTTGTCACACTTCTTATTCTGCATTCTGATGGTGTCCTGGCGGCGGATGTGCAGAGAACCACTGGAAATGGTGTTCTTGTCTTTAATGTTAGCAGGGGTATTGACTGTGATAACTCTGTAAGCGATGCTGCTCATTTAGAAAGAAGATGGGGCGTTGCGAAAGGAGGAGCCAGGATGCCTAGTACCTGTGTCTGACTGCCCTAGTGCTAACATCTGCCCGCCCAAGTGTCTGCGCCTGCGTGTCCTAGTGCCTGTGTCTGACTGACCTAGTGCTAACATCTGCCTGCCAAGTGTCTGCGCCTGCGTGTCCTAGTGCCTGTGTCTGACTGCCCTAGTGCTTACATCTGCCTGCCCAAGTGTCTGCGCCTGCGTGTCCTAGTGCCTGTGTCTGACTGACCTAGTGCTAACATCTGCCTGCCAAGTGTCTGCGCCTGCGTGTCCTAGTGCCTGTGTCTGACTGACCTAGTGCTAACATCTGCCTGCCAAGTGTCTGCGCCTGCGTGTCCTAGTGCCTGTGTCTGACTGCCCTAGTGCTTACATCTGCCTGCCCAAGTGTCTGCGCCTGCGTGTCCTAGCGCCTATGTCTGACTGCCCTAGTGCTTACATCTGCCTGCCAAGTGTCTGTGCCTGCGTGTCCTAGTGCCTGTGTCTGACTGCCCTAGTGCTAACATCTGCCTGCCCCAGTGTCTGTCCCTGCGTGTCCTTGCACCTATGTCTGACTGCCCTAGTGCTAACATCTGCCTGCCAAGTGTCTGCGCCTGCGTGTCCTAGTGCCTGTGTCTGACTGCCCTAGTGCTTACATCTGCCTGCCAAGTGTCTGCGCCTGCGTGTCCTAGTGCCTGTGTCTGACTGCCCTAGTGCTTACATCTGCCTGCCCAAGTGTCTGCGCCTGCGTGTCCTAGCGCCTATGTCTGACTGCCCTAGTGCTTACATCTGCCTGCCAAGTGTCTGTGCCTGCGTGTCCTAGCGCCTATGTCTGACTTCTCTAGTGCTTACAGCTGCCTGCCAAGTGTCTGCGCCTGCGTGTACTAGTGCCGGTGTCTGACTGACCTAGTGCTAACATCTGCCTGCCAAGTGTCTGCGCCTGCGTGTCCTAGTGCCCGTGTCTGACTGCCCTAGTGCTAACATCTGCCTGCCAAGTGTCTGCGCCTGCGTGTCCTAGTGCCGGTGTCTGACTGACCTAGTGCTAACATCTGCCTGCCCAAGTGTCTGCGCCTGCGTGTCCTAGCACCTGTGTCTGACTGCCCTAGTGCTAACATCTGCCTGCCAAGTGTCTGCGCCTGCGTGTCCTAGCACCTGTGTCTGACTGCCCTAGTGCTAACATCTGCCTGCCAAGTGTCTGCGCCTGCGTGTCCTAGTGCCGGTGTCTGACTGCCCTAGTGCTAACATCTGCCTGCCAAGTGTCTGCGCCTGCGTGTACTAGTGCCGGTGTCTGACTGACCTAGTGCTAACATCTGCCTGCCAAGTGTCTGCGCCTGCGTGTCCTAGTGCCCGTGTCCGACTGCCCTAGTGCTAACATCTGCCTGCCCAAGTGTCTGCGCCTGCGTGTCCTAGCACCTGTGTCTGACTGCCCTAGTGCTAACATCTGCCTGCCAAGTGTCTGCGCCTGCGTGTCCTAGTGCCCGTGTCTGACTGCCCTAGTGCTAACATCTGCCTGCCAAGTGTCTGGCCTACGTGTCCTAGTGCCGGTGTCTGACTGACCTAGTGCTAACATCTGCCTGCCCAAGTGTCTGCGCCTGCGTGTCCTAGCACCTGTGTCTGACTGCCCTAGTGCTAACATCTGCCTGCCAAGTGTCTGCGCCTGCGTGTACTAGTGCCGGTGTCTGACTGACCTAGTGCTAACATCTGCCTGCCAAGTGTCTGCGCCTGCGTGTACTAGTGCCGGTGTCTGACTGACCTAGTGCTAACATCTGCCTGCCAAGTGTCTGCGCCTGCGTGTCCTAGTGCCCGTGTCTGACTGCCCTAGTGCTAACATCTGCCTGCCAAGTGTCTGCGCCTGCGTATCCTAGTGCCTGTGTCTGACTGCCCTAGTGCGTACATCTGCCTGCCCAAGTGTCTGCGCCTGCGTGTCCTAGCGCCTATGTCTGACTGCCCTAGTGCTTACATCGGCCTGCCAAGTGTCTGCGCCTGCGTGTCCTAGCGCCTATGTCTGACTGCCCTAGTGCTTACATCTGCCTGCCAAGTGTCTGCGCCTGCGTGTCCTAGCACCTGTGTCTGACTGCCCTAGTGCTAACATCTGCCTGCCAAGGGTCTGCGCCTGCGTGTCCTAGTGCCGGTGTCTGACTGCCCTAGTGCTAACATCTGCCTGCCAAGTGTCTGCGCCTGCGTGTACTAGTGCCGGTGTCTGACTGACCTAGTGCTAACATCTGCCTGCCAAGTGTCTGCGCCTGCGTGTCCTAGTGCCCGTGTCTGACTGCCCTAGTGCTAACATCTGCCTGCCAAGTGTCTGCGCCTGCGTGTCCTAGTGCCGGTGTCTGACTGACCTAGTGCTAACATCTGCCTGCCCAAGTGTCTGCGCCTGCGTGTCCTAGCACCTATGTCTGACTGCCCTAGTTCTTACATCGGCCTGCCCAAGTGTCTGTGCCTGCGTGTCCTAGCGCCTATGTCTGACTGCCCTAGTGCTTACATCTGCCTGCCAAGTGTCTGTGCCTGCGTGTCCTAGTGCCTGTGTCTGACTGCCCTAGTGCTTACATCTGCCTGCCCAGTGTCTGTGCCTGCGTGTCCTAGTCCCTGTGTCTGACTGCCCTAGTGCTTACATCTGCCTGCCCAAGTGTCTGTGCCTGCGTGTCCTAGTGCCTGTGTCTGACTGCCCTAGTGCTTACATCTGCCTGCCCAAGTGTCTGTGCCTGCGTGTCCTAGTGCCTGTGTCTGACTGCCCTAGTGCTTACATCTGCCTGCCCAAGTGCCTGTGCCTGCGTGTCCTAGTCCCTGTGTCTGACTGCCCTAGTGCTTACATCTGCCTGCCCAAGTGTCTGCGCCTGCGTGTCCTAGTGCCTGTGTCTGATTGCCCTAGTGCTTATATCTGCCTGCCCAAGTGTCTGCGCCTGCGTGTCCTTGTGCCTGTGTCTGACTGCCCTAGTGCTTACATATGCCTGCCCAAGTGTCTGCGCCTGCGTGTCCTAGTGCCTGTGTCTGACCGCCCTAGTGCTTACATCTGCCTGCCCAAGTGTCTGTGCCTGCGTGTCCTAGTGCCTGTGTCTGACTGCCCTAGTGCTTACATCTGCCTGCCCAAGTGTCTGTGCCTGCGTGTCCTAGTGCCTGTGTCTGACTGCCCTAGTGCTTACATCTGCCTGCCCAAGTGTCTGTGCCTGCGTGTCCTAGCGCCTATGTCTGACTGCCCTAGTGCTTACATCTGCCTGCCAAGTGTCTGTGCCTGCGTTTCCTAGCACCTGTGTCTGACTGCCCTAGTGCTAACATCTGCCTGCCTAGGGTCTGCACCTGCGTGTCCTAGTGCCGGTGTCTGACTGCCCTAGTGCTAACATCTGCCTGCCAAGTGTCTGCGCCTGCGTGTACTAGTGCCGGTGTCTGACTGGCCTAGTGCTAACATCTGCCTGCCAAGTGTCTGCGCCTGCGTGTCCTAGTGCCCGTGTCTGACTGCCCTAGTGCTAACATCTGCCTGCCAAGTGTCTGCGCCTGCGTGTCCTAGTGCCGGTGTCTGACTGACCTAGTGCTAACATCTGCCTGCCCAAGTGTCTGCGCCTGCGTGTCCTAGCACCTATGTCTGACTGCCCTAGTGCTTACATCTGCCTGCCCAAGTGTCTGTGCCTGCGTGTCCTAGCGCCTATGTCTGACTGCCCTAGTGCTTACATCTGCCTGCCAAGTGTCTGTGCCTGCGTGTCCTAGTGCCTGTGTCTGACTGCCTAGTGCTTACATCTGCCTGCCCAGTGTCTGTGCCTGCGTGTCCTAGTCCCTGTGTCTGACTGCCCTAGTGCTTACATCTGCCTGCCCAAGTGTCTGTGCCTGCGTGTCCTAGTGCCTGTGTCTGACTGCCCTAGTGCTTACATCTGCCTGCCCAAGTGTCTGTGCCTGCGTGTCCTAGTGCCTGTGTCTGACTGCCCTAGTGCTTACATCTGCCTGCCCAAGTGTCTGTGCCTGCGTGTCCTAGTCCCTGTGTCTGACTGCCCTAGTGCTTACATCTGCCTGCCCAAGTGTCTGCGCCTGCGTGTCCTAGTGCCTGTGTCTGATTGCCCTAGTGCTTATATCTGCCTGCCCAAGTGTCTGCGCCTGCGTGTCCTAGTGCCTGTGTCTGACTGCCCTAGTGCTTACATATGCCTGCCCAAGTGTCTGCGCCTGCGTGTCCTAGTGCCTGTGTCTGACTGCCCTAGTGCTTACATCTGCCTGCCCAAATGTCTGCGCCTGCGTGTCCTAGTGCCTGTGTCTGACTGCCCTAGTGCTTACATCTGCCTGCCCAAGTGTCTGTGCCTGCGTGTCCTAGTGCCTGTGTCTGACTGCCCTAGTGCTTACATCTGCCTGCCCAAGTGTCTGTGCCTGCGTGTCCTAGCGCCTATGTCTGACTGCCCTAGTGCTTACATCTGCCTGCCAAGTGTCTGTGCCTGCGTTTCCTAGTGCCTGTGTCTGACTGCCCTAGTGCTAACATCTGCCTGCCCAAGTGTCTGCGCCTGCGTGTCCTAGTGCCCGTGTCTGACTGACCTAGTGCTTATATCTGCCTGCCCAAGTGTCTGCGCCTGCGTGTCCAAGTGCCTATGTCTGACTGCCCTAGTGCTTACATCTGCCTGCCAAGTGTCTGCGCCTGCGTGTCCTAGAGCCTGTGTCTGACTGCCCTAGTGCTTACATCTGCCTACCCCAGTGTCTGTGCCTGCCTGCCCTAGTGCATACATATTTCTAACTCAGCTCATGTGCCTGTGTTTCCCTGCCCACATGTCTGCCTGTTCCAGGCCCAGTGCCTGCATCTGACTGCCCAAGTGTCCATTGCCAGTCCTGCCCCGGGGTCCTTACCTGCCCACCCCAGTGTTGGTGTGAAAGCTGTGAATAAGTTTCGAGGTGCAGTCCGGCTGTGCCATCACAATAGTACAGCTACACCACTGTACAACAAATCGAAACACACACCCGGTACTCACAAATTTAAGGCATACACACACACACACACACACACGTTATAATGGGCTCAGGAGGGCTAGACACTGGCTACTGTAATGCAGGTTTACTTGGGTTGCTAATTCATATTTGTAGACACATTTTCAAAATATCAATGCGCAGGTACTACAAAGAATAATGTAACCCTGATTCCAAATACAGCAGACCGAGTTCGGACTACAAACTCCTCCTGCACCTTTATGACCAAAGAATTCTGCGACTTCCAACATATCGAGGATGCACACTTTTGCAGTAATCTACCCCAGGTGAATCGCCCCACGAATGGGAGCGCGGTAAGCACGTACCTGCAGGAGGTGGACCTCTTCCTATGAGAGAGCTATAGCTGATTCGCCAACTATCAGTTTTCCTAAAACATCAAACACAATATACATACAAAGAGGGGCTTTTGATTAAGTGGCATTGTAACATCATAGCTGGCAGAGGCATGGGTGGGGATTCATTCTCACCTCCTTCATAAACAGTAATAAGAAAATGCCTGGCACAGATGAAAGGCTTGTTGCTTAAAAACATCACTGGTAAAACAGCTACAGAAATAATGTTTTTTATATTAAAAATTCTTGTAGCAAGCAGAATAAGGCATGTTTATATGAGTGTATATTTTTGTTTTCACCTACTTGGTCCAAAAAAAAAAAGAAACAAATAATGAAACGGATCAAAAGCACGGTGGAGCAGAGCAGGCGATTCCCGTAAGAACGGTAGGGCTGGGTGGGGGAGGGGGGTACAAAAGACGCCACTGAGGGAACTTAAATAATGAATTTTCACTCGCCGTCGTCTGTTGAGTTCCCCCCTCCCTTCCACCCCACCCCACTGCTGTTACCTTCAGGGGCCGCTTCTGGAGCAGGGTATGAGGGCAGAAAGCGCAGACTAGCAGTAGTAGCAACAGGGAGAAATGTTTTCCAAACAAAGGCCGAAAAAGAAGCAGGACGGAGGGGGGTGGTGAAAGGTAACAGCAGGGCTTTAAGTGGGATGAAAAAACTGGAGGGTCTCTCAAAGGGGCGTGGCCAATGTAATTAAGGCTCTGGTTTAAAAACACTTAAGTAAAAAAAAATCTGTACTTAGCATAGTGTGCCGCCCAGCTTGTATTTTGCTGTTTCCGTCATTGCATCTAGATATATGATACAACAAGTAACATACCTACAACAAGTCAGGACTATTGGCTTTGTCAATGGTTGTTGGTTGCATAAAGGCAACTATGGCATGTATATAATTATAATAATAAAAAGTTTCCACTTAAAGCCCTGGTGGCACCACGACAATGTTGCTGCTCCTGAGTTACAAAAAGAGAAGGGAAATCCAGAGAGAAAATGACTCTCCTTAAAGGATTCCCCTTCCCCTACCAGCTCACCTGGCATGACGTCATGCCCTAACTTCTCCACTAGTGAGAAGTGAGCAGTGTGAGCACGCACACATCGATGTGCCTGCTGTACTGCAGTCTTGTAAAAAAACAGACCGCCTGTGCCAGAGCACACTGAAAAGCCCGATAGAGACCCGTTTCGAGGCCCCCTAAAAAAAACTCTTAGTGCTCAGACCCGGTGAGACCCGGCCCACTTAAAGCCCTGGGTAACAGGGATTCTGTGGGATGGACAAAGCGTGCGTTTGTAGTGCAGAGATTTTAGGGGGGGGGGGGGGGGGGCAGCAAACGAGGCATAGTGCCACTCTCCCTCGGAATGTGGATAGATAAAAGCTGTACTGTAAATTCGAGCAGTTGAGAGATACAAGTCATCAGTTCCAAAGGACGAAGAAGAAACTATGCTCCAGGGGAGAGACAAACACAGGTAGTGGAAGGAAAGCCATTGTGATGGGGCGACCCTTACCTCTATGGCGTGGCGAACCAGTGCGGACTCCCACACCTTCGGAACCACACATGCCGCAACTCAGCCAACCCAGGCTACTCCTCTCTCTGTCTCCCTACAGGCGCCGACAGCAACAGCGGTGCGCAGCGGACCGGAAGCGACCTTTCGTGAACCCGGAAGTGTGGCGAATCCCGAAGGACCGGAAGCGACCCCACCTGACCCCGGAAGTCATTCTCCAGGTTCCCGACCAGATGGTAGAAAAGCCGACAAGCCAGAGGATGCGGGGTTCCCAGCAGTGGACTCGTGGCAGGAGTTAGCAGCTCGCGAAGAACCAGCAGCGGAGAGCAGAGGAGGAGAAAGGAAGAGCCGAGAGAAGGAAGAGGAGGAAGACGTTTGGTGCGAGGATTGGTGGCGTCCTCCGGAGGTGGCTGGAGAGCGGCCGTAACTCGGAAGAGAGTTACGGCGGGGCACGTGAGTACCTTGTCACCTTTCTCTGTGTTTTCCTTTTGTAGTTAGCGTAAATATAGTATAGACTCACGAGCAGCACTCACTGTAAAAAGTAAACGCACCCCCCGGCACTGTATAGAACTGTACACCAACCCCCCCCTCAAGCCACACTCTCTACCCGCTACCCGTCTTCTTCTTCCCTTCTCCACCTACCCTACCGTACCTCCCTCACGCTCGCTTCAAACCCTCTCACTCCCCGGTGCAGGTGACAGTATTCCGAGGTCCATTGTCCTCAGGACTAATCGCCCTGTATTTGTTTCTTATACCTCCGAGGGGCACACCGTTACCTACACCACGGAGAGACGACCTCAGCCCAGCAGCGGACATCCTACCGACGACCCCCTCGCTGGATCCTCACCGCAACGGCCCCACCTGCATCTCTTACCTGGACTCCAACCCTGATATCTGTACTCCAAAGACCTGGTCTCTGTACCCTCAATAAAATTCTCGCTAATCATAGCGCACTTCATCCGGCCTCCACGCCTGTTATTCCGGCCCGCCCCAACCCCCACTCCACAGTTGGTGTCAGAAGTGGGATTGCCCGGAAGCATGGAGGCCGCAGTCAAACAGCTGGCAGAAGGCCAGGAACTTCTTGGGAAATTGATGGAACGGTTCCTCAAGACCGCAGAAGATGACCGTGGACAACTGCATGATGTCCTGAAAGGGCAGGGCACTGCCCAGGACCAAGCCCTTGAGAAGCTTACGACTGTTATGGGGCAACAAAGACCAATGGCCTCTCTCCCCTCCGTGGTTCTGCAGAAATATGTGGCTGGCGAAGATCCTGATTTTTTCTTCACGAATTTTGAGCGCCTGGCCCAGGCCGCAGCCTGGCCAGCCGACCGTTGAGGTCATTACCTCGGTCCTCTTTTAACAGGGGAACTACAAGCAGCCTACCAACAAGCAAACATACAGGGACAAACCCCCTATGCTGACATAAAAGCTTGTATTTTGGAGCGTCTGGGGATTGACGACGAAACGTACAGGGTTCCGCTACGTCAGGCCAGGGAAGGCCCCCAAGAAAATCCCAGGGCGTTGTCCTTTCGGATACAAGACCTGGCTAACAGGTGGTTGAAACCCGCAACATCCAGCAAGGAAGAGATACTGTCCAAGATCTACCTAGAACAGTACCTAGCATCCTTACACCCGGCCACACAGAAATGGGTACGCCAACACGCTTGATTAACTCTCGACAGTGCAGTGGAGATCGCTAGTGCCTATAGCCGAGCACAAGAGTCACAACGTGTGAAGGAAGAACACCCCCCACGCTTACACCATGGCAGCCATCACCGGCAGCAAAGACCGCCTCCTGTGGTCAGAAAATCCGATCCGGTTCCCTTGATGCCCTATCCGGTCATGCCTAGGCCACCACAACCCGGTCCACAGTGTTACCATTGTGGCGGATATGGACACATAGCCCGCATTTGCCCCCAGAAGGAGGAACCCATGGAAATAGGACTGACTAAGAACTATGTGTGTCTCACTACGGAAACAACCCCTCCACCCTTCCGCTGTCCTGTCCAGATTGATGGACACCGAATGATGGCGCTTGCCGATATGGGGTGCTGACA
Organism: Lissotriton vulgaris; assembly: GCF_964263255.1. Classification (NCBI taxonomy): domain Eukaryota; kingdom Metazoa; phylum Chordata; class Amphibia; order Caudata; family Salamandridae; genus Lissotriton; species Lissotriton vulgaris. The sequence continues at coordinate 202,952,606 of NC_141688.1, forward strand.
TAGTGTCCTACGACCACAAGAACTGCCCCACTCCGTGGGACCCGTGACAGGGACCGTGGCCATCAGATGTGTCCACAGGGATACTAAGAGCTACCCGACCGCAAGAGTGTGTGTGCAACACCCCACCGATAAAGGAAGCCTACTAACAGTCGGTCTGGTACCCAATCTTCCCGAACAAGCTATTCTAGGCAGCGACTACAGTGGTCTTCCCCACCTCCTACAGGACACCACAGACTCCCTGAAGAAATGGTGGGCAGAAGCCCCTTTTTCCGAAGACTCTCCTGCATCGGGCTTTCCCCCCAAACCACCGAAATCCAAAACACAAAAGAAAAAGGAAAAAAGAGACTTTGCCCTGGCCTGCCCTGCTCAGGTGGACAGACATCCGTGGGAAACGGATAGAGAATTTCGCGCCGCTCAGCAAGAAGATCCAGTACTACACGACGCCTGGGGGCGTGCCCTCCCCAATGAGGATCCATTGCAAGTAGGTCCTTACTTCTTCATAAAGAATGGACTCCAGTATAGGAAGGGGGGACCCCCAGACAAAAACCCAGTTGGTTATCCCTGGACTGTTTCGGGAGAAGGTGCTGTTTCTGGCCCACAGTCACCTGCTAGGAGGACATTTCAGCGATGAAAAGACTGGAGAATCGATCCTGGAGAAATTCTATTGGCCAGGCGTATATGCTCAAATTAAGCGCTATTGCCGGGAGTGCCCGGTGTGCCAGAAAACCAGCAGGTATCGGCCTCCAAGGGTCCCCCTCCAACCCCTCCCTCTCATAGATGTCCCTATTACTAGAGTGGGGATGGACCTTATAGGCCCCCTGTTACCCTCTAAGAGCGGGTGCAGGTACGCTCTAGTGTTAGTGGACTACGCCACCCGATTCCCAGAAGCAGGACCACTCCGACAACCCACCACCCAGAACATAGCCAAAGCCCTCATTTCCATCTTCTCTAGGGTGGGGTTTCCCCGCGAGATATTGACCGATCAAGGGACGCCCTTTGTCTTGTCCCTTATGCGCCAAGTCTGTTCTAATCTAGGTATCAAGCAATTAAGAACCTCAGCCTACCACCCCCAAACAGACGGGTTGGTGGAGCGATATAACGCAACCTTGAAAACCACCCTCAAAAAGCTATTGGGTCTTGAGAGCAAAAGGTGGGAGGAGATGCTTCCTCTCGCCCTTTTTGCCATTCGCTGTAAGGTACAAAGTAGTACTGGCTATTCACCTTACGAACTGTTGTATGGACGAGCCCCCCGGACTCTCTTGGACATGCCTCACGAGGCCTGGGAAGCTGAGCCAGACCGGGCCCGTCCTCTACCCGAATATGTAGACAATATCAAGACACACTTAGGAGAAATTAGGGAGATTGTGAGACAGAACCTGTTGGCCGCCCGAACTACCCAGAAAAACCAGTACGACAAAGGAACCTAAGCTCGGTCCTTTGTTCCCAGAGACCTAGTGCTACTACTCCTACCATCTTCGGACCATAAGCTGCTAGGACAGTGGCAGGGCCCGTTCCCTGTCGTACGACAAGTAACTCCGGTCACATATGAAATTGAAACGGACGCCAGCCGAGGGGTTACCCAAATCTACCATGTTAACCTCCTAAAGAAATGGGAGGGACCCCGTCCCGTCCTATCCGGCAGTCCCCCCTTTCCGTTTGAAGGATGTTTTGACCCAGACCTACCAGAGTGCAAGAAACAGGACCTCTGCCGGTCCTTGTCATCTTTGCAATCAGTGTTCTCCTCCTTACCTGGGCACACCACCGTGTTGGAACATGCCATCCACACGGAACCTGGACGGACGGTAAGACAACGACCATACCGAATCCCTGAAGCCCGTAGAGCCGTCATTAAAGAGGAAACCAACCAGATGTTGAAGATGGGCATCATAGAACCATCCAGCAGTAGCTGGAATTCGCCCATCATCCTGGTTCCTAAGCCCGATGGCTCTACCAGATTCTGCATCGATTTCAGGGAGGTGAATAAGATCTCTGCCTTCGTGTAGACGAGATGGTAGAACGCATTGGCAAAGCTAAATATATAAGCACCCTTGATCTGTGCAAGGGCTACTGGCAGATCCCCTTAAAAGAAGAAGACAAACACAAGACCGCCTTCTCAACCCCAGAGGGCTTGTTCCAGTTTAAAGTAATGCCCTTCGGGCTACATGGAGCCCCGGCAACATTTCAGAGGGCTATGAACCGGGTCTTACAACCTCATTTCCAGTACTCAGGCGCTTACCTAGACGACATTGTTATCTATAGCGATACATGGGAACAACACCTTTCACATTTGCAGTCTGTTGTCTCCTCCCTGGGTAAATTTGGCTTCACCATCAACCCCTCCAAGACCACTTTAGCGGCACAGAGTGTAAAGTATCTAGGATACTTGCTGGGTGAAGGACATATCCGTCCTCAGGACAACAAGGTCAAGACCATCCAAGCCATACCCTTTCCCCAAACCCGAAAAGACCTCCGTGCCTTCCTGGGGATGTTGGGCTGTTACAGGAGGTTCATCCCCAACTTTTCCCATACCGCAGCTCCACTGACCGACCTCCTGAAGAAAACGGCAAAAACGGAGGAGATACTAAAACAACTGTCTCCCTTGCTGTTGCATGCCTTTAACCTGCTCAAACATTCCCTGATTTCTGAACCTGTGCTGATGTGTCCCGATTATACCCAGCCCTTCATCCTACAGACTGACGCGTCCGATCAGGGCTTTGGGGCTATGCTGTCCCAAAAAGATTCAGAGGGAGCTGAAAAACCTATCCTCTACCTTAGTCGGAAACTTTTTCCACGAGAAATGAACTATTCCGTTGTTGAAAAGGAGGCACTGGCTATTAAATGGGCGGTAGAAAGTCTCTGTTACTACCTGGAGGGACGGGAGTTCCTTCTATACACCGATCACGCCCCACTTGAATGGATGGCACGCAACAGAGGACACAATGATCGAGTACTCCGGTGGTTCCTCTCTTTACAACCCTTTCGGTTCAGAACTTTACATTGGAAAGGACTAGAATAGGGTAATGCGGACTACCTCTCCTGGTATCCGCCACCCACGACCCCTACAAGAAACACTCCTAGGGAAAGGAGATGTGAAGGGGCGACCCTTACCTCTATGGCGTGGCGAACCAGTGCGGACTCCCACACTTTCGGAACCACACATGCCGCAACTCAGCCAACCCAGGCTACTCCTCTCTCTGTCTCCCTACAGGCGCCGACAGCAACAGCGGTGCGCAGCGGACCGGAAGCGACCTTTCGTGAACCCGGAAGTGTGGCGAATCCCGAAGGACCGGAAGCGACCCCACCTGACCCCGGAAGTCATTCTCCAGGTTCCCGACCAGATGGTAGAAAAGCTGACAAGCCAGAGGATGCGGGGTTCCCAGCAGTGGACTCGTGGCAGGAGTTAGCAGCACGCGAAGAACCAGCAGCGGAGAGCGGAGGAGGAGAAAGGAAGAGCCGAGAGAAGGAAGAGGAGGAAGACGTTTGGTGCGAGGATTGGTGGCGTCCTCAGGAGGTGGCTGGAGAGCGGCCGTAACTCGGAATAGAGTTACGGCGGGGCACGTGAGTACCTTGTCACCTTTCTCCGTGTTTCCCTTTGGTAGTTAGTGTAAATATTGTATAGACTCACGAGCAGCACTCACTGTAAAAAGTAAACGCACCCCCCCTGGCACTGTAAAGAACTGTACATCAACCCCCCCTCAAGCCACACTCTCTACCCGCTACCCGTCTTCTTCTTCCCTTCTCCACCTACCCTACCGTACCTCCCTCACGCTCGCTTCAAACCCTCTCACTCCCCGGTGCAGGTGACAGTATTCCGAGGTCCATTGTCCTCAGGACTAATCGCCCTGTATTTGTTTCTTATACCTCCGAGGGGCACACCGTTACCTACACCACGGAGAGACGACCTCAGCCCAGCAGCGGACATCCTACCGACGACCCCCTCGCCGGATCCTCACCGCAACGGCCCCACCTGCATCTCTTACCTGGACTCCAACCCTGATATCTGTACTCCAAAGACCTGGTCTCTGTACCCTCAATAAAATTCTCGCTACTCATAGCGTACTTCATCCGGCCTCCACGCCTGTTATTCCGGCCCGCCCCAACCCCCACTCCACAGCCATCCAATAAGAAAAGGAAGCAAATGAGATCAACAAGAAAGTCAATGATGGTAAGCAATGGTCTGACCCAAAGCCCGCTGTAAGTATTGGTATTGTTGACAACAGGTCTTTGTGACAAAGAGGAAAGAAGCTGTGTGTAGGCAATATCCAATCGCTATACAGTAGCCAGAAGTCTGGTACCTGGACAATTTCTTTTTCAGGAGTTTGCACAGTTGAGTGCACCATCCACCTTTACAAGAAAAGAAGATGTCGCACTGGATGGGCTTAGGGAGGGCCATCCCCCAGATTCATCAAAGTCATGTTTTGCGAGTCCTTAATAGCAAATATTAAGGATTCGCTATTAAAGACTCGCAAAACGGGATGCATGTAGGAATCACAATATTATTTGCGATTCCTACTCATTCCAAATTTGCGATTAGCTAATTGCTAATCGCAAATAAGGAATGGCTTTCCAATTCATTCCTATGGGCCTAAAGGGCCATAGGAATGAATGGGGAGTCGTTCCTTATTTGTGATTAGATATTAGCTAATCGCAAATGTGCCGCAATTTCAAGGGTGCCAGGGTGTCCAAAGGACATCCTGTTGCACCCCTGAAATGGTAATGTTGACTGGTGTTGCGCACACACGTGTCCCAAGGATATGTGTGTGCGCAACATACAACTTAGAAAAATGCACTAAAGTGCATATTTCTAAGTTTTTGCTATTTACCGCGTAGTTTGACAGCACGGTAAATAGCGGCCCCAGATTGCGAATTCGCAATCTAGGAATGGTTCATGCATTGCATTTAAGGAATTGCAAATTGTGAACTCGCAATTATTTGCGAATTCTTAAATTGCGAGTGCATGAACCCTTGATGCATCTCAAATGCCATTTTTACGGGCGCAAACGGACGAATTTTGCGATTCACACTGTTTGCACTCGCAAAAATGCTTGATGCATCTACCTGCATATCTTTTAAAATAGCGGAAAAAGCAAAAATAGCCCACTGATCACTCCGGAAGCCGAAGAGAGGAGTAAAACAGATTACTCATACTTCAGGCGGACGCAAGTGCTAACATTGCGTTTAAATCCCATTTCTGATGTGTTTTCTAGCCGAGTATACTTGTCTCTAGGTTTGTCTTTCTTGCCGCCCTTCAGCGACATACAGTCAAGATCTTGGCTTCTGACCCGCTCTAAAAGAAACAATGTTTGTGTCACCTGCCTCATACTCCCGGGCGGTAGGTACCTCCAAGCTCCCGGGTCATCAGGGTAACACTCCTTGTTCCTGGTTTCAGGCTAGGCTTGTGAGCTGCGTCCACAGGCTCACTTTTAACAACTTCATTTTTGTTGCAACTACAGATATTTAGTTCAGCTCCTGTCGTGAGTCTAAAAGCAAGAGACAGGACAGACGACTACAAAGGAAGGTCAACGGATGCCAATGCAACTGCTTCATACTATACTCAGGGCCGGAGTTGGGAGAAGGCATCTTTTTACACTCAAGTGGTACCCTTGTGATCTGCGTTGGGCAGATTTAGGCAAGAAGTTTCACAAGAGAATCAGACTTTCAAAATTGAGGCGTATTTTATGATATGACCGTGACGGCTACATATCCCTCCGTAACCACCGATGCAGACGAGGCACCACCTTACTGTAGCCCTTTTAATGCCACTCCTGAGAACCTGACCTTCAAACAGTATACTCATCAATTCCACAACTAGGGTGCATCTGTGGAGTAGACCTCATCACCAGCCTAGACCACTGGAAATCACCCCCTTCATTGAGTCTTCCCAAGTTCAACTACATAGATGCATTGGGTGAAAGCCAGGGCTCATTCAGAATATACATTCCTGCCGCATCCACATACATGCACACGGTGGTCTTCGCACAGATCCAATGTTCGCTCTTTTCCAGGTGCCCCGGTATCTCAGACCCTTCAGCTCACGCAAGATTCCTCCCCAGGGGTGCAGACGCTGCACTTTATTAACATCAGCCGAGCGGAGCTGGGTCAGCGCCGCCGCTCATCTCAGCTGGTCTCTCCTAATTAAACAGGCATTGCAAACTATAATGAGGTCCTTGCGAATCCCCCCGCTCGCCCCTACCTCCCCGTCCAACTAGCAGACGAGAATCTGTGGATTCATCCTTCACCGCTAATGTTTACTTTATGCTGATGATTAGGCAGCGGCTTCCCACTGGAGATGGAGTATATTAAGAAACACAAATTTCGAGCTGTAATTGGCCGTGCGAGCACGCCGCATCTCATTACAGTCGAGACTGTGAAATACCGCACCGCCAGGGGGATCGCTGACACCCCGCGCGACCCTGCTGAGCCGGGCGCGATGGAAATGGCTGTCTCTGCTATACTGGTCCAATTTGCTTGTTTTTGGAAATTGCGAAGTCTTTGGGGGTGCTGTAGAAGTTTCAAGGAAGCTTTTGGGAAAAGGCAGATCCTATTTGAGTATGCACAAAAGATGGTTTGAAGCCGCACTAGTTCAGTTGAAATTGTGAATATTTTGGTGTACCCAGAAATTAAGAACAATAAACATTTAAAGAGGGTCAAAGGGGATTTTAAAGACCAAACTCTGATGCGGCCCCTGAATATACTGAAAGACAAAAAGAATCAGAGGGTCTGGGATAACAAGAACAAGAACGCCGGATATGCACCTACAGAAGACTCTAGTACTATGCCATGTATATACTATAGAGACATAGGTCAGCCTTACATTAAACCCACCAAGTGATCAGATAAGGATGCCCATCAGTCACCACACGGAACCGCCCTTCATTATTTGGGTTCCTCTTAAGACCACCATTGGTGTTATCTATTATCTTTCACATGTAGCTAAGCAGGAACCAGGGAGAGGAACCACGAGGAGAGCGTGGTAAGAGGGATTGGGCCTGGGGTAGGGGGTAGAGTATTATGGTTTGGGGTAGTTTTGTGGTGTTTGTGTAGTGTAATGTAGTGTTTTACGGTTTACGGTAATGAAGAGGAGTCGTGCAAGGTAGTGTTTGAGTTAGGGTTAAACTGGGGGTCGGAGGAGGGTCGTTCTGGAGGTAGTATTTTAGGGTTTAGGTTAGTGCTGTGGTGTGTGTGGTAGTGTTTTAGGGTTTAGGGTAGTGTCCGGGGTTGTGCAGGGTAGTGTTTAAGTGTAGGGAGCGGACTGGGGGTCTGAGGAGGGTCATGCTGGAGGTAGTGACTTATGGTTTAGGGTAGTGGTGTGTCTGTAGTGCAGGGTAGTGTATTAGGGTAGTGTCGGGGTCATGCAGGGTAGTGTTTAAGTGTAGGGAGCGAACTGGGGGTTGGGGAGGGTAGTGCTGTGGTGTGTGTGTAGTGCAGGGTAGTGTTTTAGGTTTAAGGGTAGTGTCAGGGGGGTTGTGCAGGGTAGTGTTTAAGTGTAGTGAGTAGACTGGGGGTCAGGGGAGGGTAGTGCTGGGGGTAGTGTTTTGGGGTAGTGCTGTGGTGTGTGTGTAGTGCAGGGTAGTGTTGCTGGGTTTAGGGTAGTGTCAGGGGGTCGGCCTGGGTAGTGTATATGTAGGGAGAGGTCTGGGGCTCAGGGAGGGTTGTGCAGGTGTACTAAATTAGGGGTAAGGACAGGGCAGGCTAGTGTCACTAACATCACATATTTTTACCATGAGTATAGCTTTACCACGCATGCCTTTGTGAAGTAATGGTATCGTTGGTAAAAGCATATGTGTGGTACAAGTATGCGTAGTATTGGCATGTTGTAATTGCAGCGCGTTGTAAAAGCACGCGTGGTATTAGTACGTGTTGTAATAAGCCATATTCGTACCACAGACACCCTTCCCGTACCTGCCTGCTTAGGCACTACAAACATACAGGGGGCAGTCTGAGTGCCAAACCACAGCGCTCAGATCAATCAGAATGCTGGTTGCTACTAGTTCTGGCCGGAGCAGAGGGACGACGAGGAGAGACAGGAGGTACATTTATTATTTCTTTTTTATACTGCCCCCCACACCCTACCCCGATCTGTGCCAGCTACCACAGTGCCCTTTGCCAAAATAGGATACAGTACAACTAAGGTTTATTACATTCTGCTCACGGCCTTAACACCATAGATGCGCGCAAACATCCCTCCCCAGTGCTGCGCTGTCCATTGGAACTAGTGCTGAATGGACGTCCAATGGTCGTGCGCAGCACTGGGGAGGTAGTGCTGCCGTCGGCCAACGCCCCGACGCAGCACTTAAGAGGTTAACCATCATTAGAACACTGGAATGTTGAACACTCCATTGAAGACAATAGAGTGCGCAGGGCTTCTAATGGGCAGTAGAAGCCCGGAGCATCAACATTCCAATGTTTGCTCACAGCAACAGCTGTGAACAAGGGTCTTACGGAGCCAGAGGGGATTTCAACCCCCTCAGGCTCTCAGAGGTCTTTGCTTTACAAATCATAACATTCTGCTTTCTAGGGGCGGAATGTTCTAATAGCCTTAAATCCCTACGTAGCGGGCACTACCGGCCATTAAAGGCCCGTTCCCTTGCTACAGGCCCTCGCCTACAGATTGTGCCTTAAAAGATGGAGTGGGCCTTTATTGACTAGTAGAGACCACTGGCTATAATAATTAGTCACTCTTCAGTTTTGGGACCAAGCTGAAAGCAGGTGGTATAATGAGAAGGGCAATTAACAACTGTTAACACCCAAACGCATGTGGCAATAATAGTACTAGAACATCTGCCCGAAATTCCACACAACAAAGGCAAAATGAAAATACATCTATTCTCTAGGTCAGCTGCATACCCCAGTGACTGAATCGAACGTGATGTAAACAGCTGTCATGGCCCTAAGCACAGTGATTGGCTGTGGCAATATCATAATACGATATAGAGTAGTAACATAACTTCTAAATCTTAAGAAATTGTAAAATACTGTTATTAGTCGTCTATTATTATTGTCCCTATTCAAAATGAATCCTCCCAATCATAACATGTAATAAATACTGTTAAAGCAAATAGGTATGACCTCAGTGTGCTTGCACTTCTTTTTAGGTGAATGTATATACGTCATCAGGAGAAATAATGTCATTAATCACAGCACAAAAGAGCCAGTGGCCGAAGTGGGCTGTATGGTGTGGTAGGCAGAAGCAAACTGAGAATGACAGATGAATAGACAAATAGATGGAAGACAGAGGCTCCCAGGCCCCACTATGTTTATATTTGTATGTATTTTACTAAATATTTTATTATGACTTTTTTGACAACATGAGGCTGGTGGCGCACCAAAAGCTCACTTGAGGCTACACCTAAAAATGTTAGCAGTGCCCGTGAAGTTCTTGCCGGACCAAAGCTATACTGGGGCTAATAGAAAGGCAGGTAGCGCTGGAAGAGTCAGTCGCAAGTCAGATTGGGCTAATACCTTACACTCCTGCACAGTCCTTTACACATGGGCTATCAGCATCTTCAGTATAAAGGAGTGCAAGACTAGTAACACGCTGGACCTACGCTGCGTTTGTTATATTTCATATCGGTACCCTGATATAGGTCTAGGGAACATCGTACACTTTCCCTACATCGTCTCCCCGTCATTTCATATGAAAGAGCCTTATAAGGACATAACTCAAAATAAGGACAGACTGACTTGTATGGACATAACGCCTTATAAGGACTATAGCCTTTTATGGACGAAACCTTTCACCTAGTTCAATGCAGTGGGTGTTTTTTTCCCAATTGATATTGCTAAGACGTCAACCTTTGCACATATGAATAATTTATGAGTACACTCTACAGGAGGTCCACTTCACCACTCCCATCAACATGGTTTAATCCCCACGTCATCCTCATACTAAGCAATGGGGAACATACGCACACAGTTGGTATAAATAAAGCACCTCTTGCTATCATATACATATTGGTGGGGGTGTACAGACTCAGTTTATATTGCAGACATTGCGGCACGTACCGGAATCTATTGCAGACATGGTTGGTAAATCTTTTGGAACTGCAGCGCTGAAGGACAAAATTCGAAAACGATCAATACTCCATCCAATTTTCAACTGGCCATTTGACGAAGGGAGCATGACACTTTGAACTGCGTGGTCCATTGAAGACGCTTCACACATCGTGGCTAATTGGAAGAATCTCTACACTCCGCGTGGTACACAGAAGATGCTCTACACTATGTTTGGTCCATGGAAGGCGCTCAACACACTGCGTGGTCCATGGAAGATGCTCTAAATTCAGCATGGTCCATTGTAGACGCTCTATAATCCCCTTGGTCAATAGAAGGCGCTCTACACATAGTGTGGTCCATTGAAGACGCTCTACACTCACGTGATCCATGGAAGACACTGAACACTCCGCATGGTCAATAAAAGACACTCTACACTCCATGTCGTCCTTAGAAGATGCTCTACACTCCGTGTGGTACATAGAAGACGCTCTACACTCCGCGTGGTCCATAGAAGACGCTGTACACTCCGCATGGTCCATGGAAGACACTCTGCACTCTGTATGATTTATGGTAGACGCTCAACACTCTGCGTGGTCCAGTGAAGACACTCTACACTCTGTGTGTTCCTTAGAGGACGCTCTGCACTCTGCGTGGTCCATGGAAGATGCTCTGCACTCCGCGTGGTCCATGGAAGATGCTCTGCACTACGCGTGGTCCATGGAAGATGCTCTGCACTACGCGTGGTCCATGGAAGATGCTCTGCACTCCGCGTAGTCCATGGAAGATGCTCTGCACTCCGTCTGGTCCATGAAAGAAGCTCAACACTCTGCGTGGTCCATTGAAGACACTCTACACTCCGTGTGGTCCTTAGAGGTCGCTCTACACTCCGCTTGGTCCAAAGAAGATGCTCTCCACTCCGTGTGGTCCACTTAAGACGCTCTACACTCCACGTGGTCCTTAGAAGACGCTCTACACTCTGTGTGGTCCATAGAAGAAGCTCTACACTACGTGTGGTCCTTTCAAGACACTCTATACTCCGCATGGTCCATAAAAGATGCTCTACACTGCGCATGGTCCATGTAAGACACTCTACATTCCAGCTTCTTTTGCTTTCATCAGAAAGATGCAGAGACATAGGCACATTTAATGGATAGTTGGAATTGGCCCTTGCGGTACGACCTGTCTGCAGAACAGTTTTTAGGATTCCAGCACTATTTTACCTGAATGATAAAACATAAAGCGCTCCCCAGCCCACACATCAAAAACTGACTCAAGGGAGTACAGCAAAGGATTCTGGACATGTTCCTAAGCGTAAAACTGTAGGTGCAGTTACTACAGGTATGTATCCTTCAGAACCTCATTCAGCACATCAAGTTGATCACACATAGTACAGTAAATACTGATTTCGTAATAGAGAAGCAAATGTTCACGAAATACTCACCAATCCCCCTAAAATTCACGAAAATTGCTATTTTAGTACCAAATTATACTACTGCAAGTTGCAATGGCAGTTTGGCACTAACATTCAGGTTCTCACATTTTCTAAAGGAGTTTGATGTTGTCAATTTTTTCAAATTATATAGGACTACAGATGACGTGGGCCATTACTTGTCACATGAGAACTGGGGACCGTCCTATTGACTAATCTCTCCAGCATTTCATATCTGTTCTGGATTATTTATTGTTATGTTTGTCCTGGAACATATCATTTTATATCGGTCTAAGAATATTTTATAACGCACAAACTATTTTGAAATAGGTTAGCGGGTGAAGGCACTTGCGGCAGATATCTTCATGTTCTCAGCAAGGTTGCAGAGATAGTAGCAGTAAGTTAGCTCCGGTGGTTAAGGCACTTCCTTGAGAGAACTGTCGTCTAGACACAGGTGTGACTCATCAAGTAGCAGTACCGATGGTTACTGTGCAGAGCCCTAACGCAGCCCCCACCCTCTGCGGTTCAGGGGAGTCCTTTCAGGGGACCCAGTCTCCAAGGCCTTTACATATTTGCAATATTCAGGGGCAGGGTCCCCTTGCCACATTCTGCCGAGGGGCTCTAATTTTGCCTTAGTTTTGAATGAACTAAGAACAAGCACAAGCAGAGGCCTTCTTGCAGGTTTAAGTTTACAAACTTACTGTTTTTTCTTTTATTCTCAAATCTGTGAGTCCAGATGTTATGGGGTGATACCATTACCATTAGAGTGAAGGGAGAAAAATACATTGAGGGGTTATACGGGTTTGCAAAGAGGGTGATATTTTTGTAGTCTGTGGAGACATGCTGCCTTTTAGGAGGATAAATGTCATTAAAGCCCTACATATGAGGGTAAATTGGCAGATAAAGGGAAAGGTGCATGGTATGGAAGAACGGCTGTCTGCATGTGTGGGGGCTGAGGCAGAGGAGGTGAGTTGTAGTATTGAGCCCCCCAAGTAGCAAGGAAAGAAGGTAGGGGGGCAGGGCCTTATAGGAAGTTTCCTACGACCCGGAAGGAGAAAGGAGACCCAGAAGCGAATGCATCAAACTGATGGCAGACCGTTTCTACAGGAAAAAATATAATTGTAAGGCTTCTCCAGAGAGGCCCAAGCGCCAAGAGCATGCTGTGACGGGCACCCTTCTTGATAGGTGCGTGGCGCGCAAGGGTATATGGTCACAGAATCTTTAGTAGGAATAGAGGTGACATTCCAGTTCGTCACAGCGAGGGGCGGGTCGTTGCGTGTTGAAATACTGACAGACGCCTACATTTAGACATCATTATGAAAAGCCGATTAATATTGTGAGGAAGAAACAGTGGCTGGTGCTCCAACCCACAGCGTGGAGGTTCAGTCATGGTATACACGTATGCTTAATATGAATATAAATTGGGTTCACTTGACTTCAAAATAGGATGAACCGACTGCCAAGGTTTAAAGCATCGCATATTTGCATTTTACTGTCTATTGTTCAGCTCCAAAGCATAGATTGAAAATGTAATCCAAGGTTGGATTCGAAAGTTCCCAGATGTAAATCAAGGGTACAACTGTTTTTTTCTGTTTGATATTAGTACGAAGAGAGTATTTTCGTTATTCCTCACTAAGCCATAGATCAACAGCAAAAAAACTCGAAAATCGGAACCCACAAAATGCTTGAAGTCTTCGCTGTTAGTTCCTTCTTCTGACAGGGTCTTCAGAAGATTCTGGGGACCTCTCCTCAGAAGAAAATAGAAACCTTTCACATGCTCAGTCTCCTGCTCAAAGCAATCCATCAAAATCACGATGAAACTCACTGGTTATCTTATGAGTTAAGGAGGTGGGAGAACTGACGAGCATTCGGGTGGAAAAGTCTAACAGAGACTTCAGTTATAAGCTTTTTAAATAAAAAAAAAATGGCATAAAATTGGAAGGTATCATGAAACGACCAGGACAGGGAGAAGGGAGCCCTCAATGAGGAGAATAGAGACATCTGCAGTAACTCAATAATTGCAGCATCTCGACGGCCAAGCTGGGAGTAGCGGCTCTCAGAAGGAAGGTGTAAGGTGGTAATGGGTGGCCACGGTCATTGATTACAAGGAGGGCACAGATTGTTCTGTGCACCGTGTTCTCTGACTCAAGTCAGGACGTCACCTGTCTGTGGTTCACAACTGGCTATCAATAAATCCACCAACAAGTGGGCGAATGGTTTTGGGTGGGAACTACTTACAAATCACCAGAAAACGGAGATCGTTCCCACATGGAGGCTTGTAAAGAGTCCACCACCGTGGTACACATCCTTGGTGGCCATAATGACCAGTAACTAGAAGTAGAGCCTCCGATTAACCACTGAAAAGAGCATTGTTCCCATCTCAGGATCACTACATAGATCCCATGTGCTTTGTTTCTCCAATAAGCGTAAGAGGTGGCAGGGCGCATGTGGAATCAAGAATAAACTGCACGGATACCTTACACTCAGAGCTGCTTTAAAACAGCCTTCGATTGTAGAGGTTGTGAAATGGAGACAGACCCCCTAAAAATATCCACAGCCCTCCAATATTGGCTAGCCTCCAAAGGCTACCACTAGGCACTCTAGATTCTCTGAGGTACTCCTGAGCTGCATTACCAGAACACGCACATGCTGAATATCCGCCTAGCTACGCACGTATGCACAGGGACGTCTTATATGGTCTCTGGACATGGCTAGGTAGAGTTACTTCAAACCTGGGATCTGAAGCTAGCTAGATCATGTCAGAAACCTGTTTCCACATGGGCAGGTCATGGCCTGGTAACCGCTTACCAAAAGTTATGGTCTAAAACAGCCATACCAGCTTTGAACATGGGCCGGTCTTGATTTGTCAATTAACAGGGCGTGGTTTGACACCTTCTAACCTATGTTTTCGACATGGCCAGCTGACAGTCACCTGCTATTTTACCTCTGGGTTAAACATGGCACAGTCATGGTGCAGGGCCTACTTACCACCGGTTTGAATACGGCACAGTAATGGCCCAGGGCCTACTTACTGCCGGTTTGAATATGGCCAGGTCGTGTTTGAGATCATTTTTTCCACAGGTTTAAATATGGACCGGTCAAGGTTGGGTTCCTTTATACCCTGGGTTGGATCAGGTGTCTGCCTTTCTTACGTCAGGTGTGAGCAGTGTCATGCCTCTTAACCTCAGGAGTGAGCAGATCTCTTCCACTGATTTACGTTAGATTTGAGCAGGGCTCCAGCATGGATCATGTCCTGTGTGATCGTGGCTCTAACATGGATGATCTCCTGTGTGAGCGGGGCTCCAACACGGATCATCTTCTGTACGAGCGGGGTTCCAGCACGATTATCTCCTGTGGGAGCGGGGCTCCAGCAAAGACTATCTTCTATGTGAACCGGGCTCCAGCGTGGATTATCTCCTTTGTAGCCGAGGGGCTGATCCTTTTATCTCAGGTCCCAGTAGGGTTTTTGTCCCACTGTACCAAAGGTTTGAACAGTCCTGCTGCCCATCCTTACCTCAGATTTGATGCGGCCTAGCGCCCCGCCGAGCTCAGACGCGAGCAGGTATTTGTCTTCCTTGAGCAAGTACAGTTCCTCTTTTCCTTAGGTTTGAGTAGGACTCCTTCTCATCGTTACCTCATGTGTAAGTGGTCTCCTGCCGTTCTTAGCTTAGATATGAGCGGGTTGTTTGCACCTCATCATCTTAGGTAGAAGCAGGTCTTCTGTACCTCTTTCCTTGGAACTGAGCACAATTCCTCCACTTTTTTACCATAGGTTGGACGAGGTTTCCTGCCGCTCACACTTCGCTATGAGCTGGTTTCCTCTTCTTCTTTAACTTATATTTGAACATCTCTCCTGACCTTCCTAGCTCAAGTCTGGCTATATCTCTGCCTCGCTGACCTCAAGTATGGGCACATCCAATGCATGTGTTGCCTGGAGGTCTCTGCCATCTAACTGATGGTTTTAACAGTCCTACTACACTCCTTACCCCACATGTGAGCACGTCTCACTTTCCACTCTTAATAAACCGTTTGCTCTTCCATTCACAAGTTGACTGAGCTTTATAGACAAACACGCGTACAGCCAGCCATAGACATAGCAACTCAGCACCTGGATACCATCACGGGTGATAAGCCGCGTTCTACATGTACCGTATGATTGATTGATTGATATTTCAAGGTCTCACGTACATATTCCTGTCCCTCTTACCTCCGGTTTGAGCTGAGCCAGGTCATTGAAAGCGCTCAGCTGGGTTGTGATCTCCGACATCTCCGTCATGATCTTCCTCATACGGACGTTGAGCTCGGCCAGCACCTCCGACACTCGCGCGGTCTCCATGGCTTCCTGCAGGTCGACCAGGTGCAGCGCTCTGCGCTCCTCCTCATTGGCCAGGCATCGCATGTTATCAAACTGCTCTGAGATGAAGGTCTTCATCTCACTCCGGGTCACCTGTGGATGCAGAGGCAAAGAGATGGAAAGCAGTCATTAGTGGCCCTCATCTTACTGAACACTGTGAGTAAATATGAGCATCTGCAGCAGGGAGATATCACTTGGGTAGGAAAGATAAGGCAGTGGCGGCTCTCATAGGGCATGCTGCGGGGTGGTGAGGCGGGTCGTAGTAGGGGCAGGGTGGTGGGGTGGTAAAGTCAGACATACGACGGGACAGAGAAACGTAATAAGTAGTTCCGTAGTTCCGTTGTATGTCCGAGTTTACTACCCCCCACCCTGCCCCTGCCCCTGCCCCTGCCCCACCCCGCAGCACACCCTATGCAAGCCGCCACTGGATTAAGGACATAATTATAGGTGCTCATGTGCAGACAAAAATGAACTGAGGGAAAGTACTGGGCAAAGCAACACAAAAAGAATGAAGGTTTGCCTTAGAGCATGACGCGAGGTTCCTTTTAGGTATTACTTCAGTTACACCAAGTTTTACTACAGACAGAAAAAAAACATTTGTATTGACTCTTGTTAAGTCCAGTCTTGTAAACAGAGAGGTGTGGGGTCTGTTTGTGTTTACGGTATCTGTGAACTCACCTAGAACCTGTGTATGCAAAGGATGCTGCCAGCTAGTAGCAATAGCTTGTGGTTTCTAGGGGAGCCCTGAGAGCAACACTGCTCCTAGTGAGGTGCTACAGATATACTTACTGCTTGTAACTATCCTGAACCAGCACTAGCAAATCCATTAGGTCTCTCAGTTGTCGACCTATTGGCTTTGCCAATGGTTTTTAGTGATACTGCTCACCTTGAGTATGTGCAAACATTTTCCCAGGGGCCAAAATAGATGGTCTGTGGTGAGACCGAGGGCCGCACTAGTGCCAGCAGGGTGGAGCGCAGGTGAGAGGTGGATACAAGGCAGGTGTAGATGGAGCCGACCGTGTACTGGGTGTGGACTGTGAGTCTTGGAGTTATTTTCAGAGTTGCGTTCCATGCTCTCCTCTAAATTATGCCACTAGCCTGTAGAAGAGACATAGATTTTAGGAATGCTGAAAAATATGCTCTGTTCTGGTGGCATGTACTATAAAATCCCTTGACAAACACCACGCTGCGAGGCCTGCACTATGAGCGTTTCTAGTACAAGGAGCATATTGGCTGGTTTTTCTAGCTATTGTTTATAATGTCCACGCACACACTTCTTGTATTTTTTTGGGCTATATCACTGTGCAATTTTAGATTCATGTCATGCAGTTCTCTGCATGTGTGCCTGCCCTGTGGGTTACAGGGGGTAATAATGTGTATATCATCCAATGCTGAAGACTAGTCTCTTTCAACACTTGTGCGGCAACACTTAATACTGTAGTAAAAGCAGAGAAGTCCACGCCAGATATTTGAGCAAATGGTATTTAAATTACAGTATAGTCTTTTTCAACACTTGTGGGTAACACTTAATACTGAAGTAAAAGCCGACAAGTGCACACCAGATATTTGAGCAAATGGTCTTTCAATTACAGTACGCTTCCCTCAAAACCTGCGAAGAAACAGGATTATTGAAAATAAATGTAGTAACCAGGGCTTATACATTTCGCAATTGGAATGCAGCAGTGGTGCTGGGAGAATTTTCAGAAGGGGGGAGTGAGGAAGGAGTGCAGGCATTAATGTCACATCCCTGAAGGCATGGGAACTGTGAAAATACAGATCATACGAAGAACAAGTGTAGCAAATGTATTCAGCAGGCCCGTAGTAGAGATGGAGTTAGTAGCTGGCGATATATTGCGGAGCACTATGGTGCAAATATATTACTAAAGCAAGGTGTTGTAGGTCACTGTGGGGCATATTACTAAGCATAAGCGATAATTATCGCTATGCTTTGTTAGCAGCAATAATTTTATCGCCGTGCTTCACCGATTTTTATTGCTTAGGAGCCTTGCTATTATCAAGGTTTATCTTCTAAGCGATAAAAATCGGCCGAAATGCATGAATATCACTGAAAAGTCAGCGATATTCATGCATTACCGAGCTAATGCTCTTACCCATGTTGTCCACCTACTATTGGATAACATGGCTAAGAACTGCTCAGGGCAGGCATTAGCTTTTGGAGATATTCGCTTAGCGCGAATATTTCCAAAAGTTGGTAAATCGAAGATAGCGTTGTTAGCGACTGTTTTCAGTCGCTAACATCTTGGCACGCCCATTTTGCATGTCATTAGCGATAATTATCGCTGACATGCAAAGTGGGCCCCTAAATGCCCGCTATCACCTACAAGCTGTCGCTAACTGGTGTTAGCGACAGCTAGGTAATAGGGCGATGAAATTATCGCCGCATTAGCGGGAAAAAGTCCCACTAATGCGGCGATAATGGCCCTTGGTAATATGCCCCTGTGTTTTTACCAACTACAAATTTTACACTAAAATGATAACTACATATGCGCAGACAAACCTTTTTATTGATAAAACTTGGAAGCGCACAGAAGAGTTATGTAGAAATCAAGTTTCAGGGAATATTTCATTTGTGCATTGATCGGATTTGTTCCTACTAAAATCTTTATTTCCACCACACTTCAGAATTAAAAAAACAGAACACGTGCTCCATTTGTGCTATCGTAACTGCTAAAATCTTTATGACATATTTGTACAGTTCATTTACAGGTATTTAAATGGTGTTATGTGCCAGAATTATTTTTTACAAAATCCTCTCATTTTACAGTCAGAGAAGGAAAAGTAAACACCAACCTCCCTTTTAAAAGAATAGACATTAATTTGTCAAAAGTCAAAGATTGAAGTCCAGCAAGATACTGCACCGACTCTGTCAAGGAGCCCTACAGCCCCAGGCCCCTCCGAGGATTCTGGACGAGGCAGGAATGCCGATTACAGACCCTCCGGCCATAGCAGAGAACTAGGCCGCATATTATGCAAAGCTTTATGCCCCCAGGAATGCTTGTTAGAGTCCACAATAGATAAATTCATAGCTGACCTGCCACCCAAAGCGGTGTCGGATGAGGTGCGGGATCAGCTGGAGCTGCCCCTGACAGACGAGGAGTTGGGTACGGTACTGGGAGAGCTTAACCCAGGAAGGCGCTGGGGCCTAATAGGTTCCCAAGGGAATTTTTCCGACTGTATTCGGTGCAGCTAGCCCCGCACTATCGGGCGATGGTGGAGGAGGTTCGGTAGAAGGGTTTACTTCTCCCGGACTGGAGGCATGCAGAGGTGGTGGTGTTCCATAAGCCCGGCCGGCCCCATGAGCAACATGCCTCGTATCGCCCCATTTCTCTTTTAAACGTGGAGGTTAAAATTCTAGCTAAAGCCCTGGCCAATCGCCTTCTGTCCCACACCTCTGTACTCATACATCCTGATCAGGCTGGGTTCATGCCCCAGAGGGCAACCAGACACAACATTAGGAGGACACATGAGGCTATTCGGCGGAGTGGGGAACCAGCGGCTCTACTCCTAGCAGATATGGATAGGGCGTGCGACTCCCTGAGCTGGGTATATTTATTTGCCTTGCTGCGCAGACTCAACCTTAGCTCACGCTTCTAACACTCCTGTATACGGATCTGACGGCATCGGTCAGGGTGGCAGGGGCGACCTCATTTACCTTTTCTATCAGACGAGGCACACGGCAGGGCTGTCCCCTGTCCCCGTATTTCTTCGATCTCGCCATGGAGCCGCTGGCGGCCTGGATGCGCATAGATGCGCAGATCTGGGGTTTCCGAGTGGGCCCGGGCCTGTCGGACAGGATCGCGCTCTATGCGGATGATGTGCTCTTCTTTCTTACAGCAGTTGACAGGACATGGCCATGGCTCCTGAGCATCCTGCAGATCTTAGGGGAGACATCAGGGCTCTACATGAACCCTCGCCAACCCACGTTATGGGCTTTGGGGGATCAGACGAAAGTGAGCGCGTGGGTTTCCTCATTACAGTTGGGAGTGGGGGGACTGAAGTATCTGGGCGTGTTTGTTTCAGTTGTGTCGGCAGCCTCCTGGGGGCGGAACTTGGCCCCAGTATGGGAGCAGGTACGTACAGACCTCAAGATCTGGTCCTGTATGCTCCTGACGTTATATGGTATATCAGCACCATTCAAGAGGGTGGCGCTCTCCCGGCTCCTCTACCAGCTACAGAATCACCCATACCCGATCCGACCCCATTGGTTCCGGTTGGCTTGGGCAATTCCTGTGGGAGGAGAGAAGGGTGCACGTGGCTCTTCGTATGTGCTTCCTCTCTACCTATAGCGGAGGGCTTGCAACCTCAGACATTCTCTCGTATTATCAGGCCTCACACTTGCTGGTCCTCAATGAGTGGTGGTACGGTGATAGGGGAAACCCGGCATATGCACTTGCGCGGCTACTCGCTCCATACAATTCTGTATTCGGCGCCATTACGGGGTGCGTTGCCGTCGGTCACGCGGGTGGTGTTCCTGATTTGGAGACAGGCATTACGACGAATGTGATGGTGGAACACCCTTACTAGGGAGACTCCCCTTAGGAATAATGGGCGTTTACCCCAATTAGCAGCCTTGCAGGGTTTCCGGAGATGGGACGATATAGGGATTTCAGTCCTGGAGGATGTTATGAGGGGCTCCACACTGAAGTCTTTCCAAGACTTCCAGAGGGAATTCCTATGCCATGGTTGCAGTTCTATCGCTACCTTCAGTTTCGTCATGCCCGTCCCCCAGCTAAGAAGGTCTATAGTCTCTCCCCGAATTCAGTCGACTGGAAGCTAATGTTTTTATGGGGGATCTGAAGGAAAAGAAAATTTCCCGGATCTTCCAATCCCTGGTTATGCATTGCTCCCCCACATTTCAGAAACTTCGGGGGGACTGGGAGGCGGATGTGGGCACACCGAAGGAGGAGGATTGGATGGAGGCTTTGGCGGCTCCACAGGGAGCGGCCATAGCGATGCGACTCCGCCTCATCCAATTCAATTACTTACATAGGGTCTACCTTACTAGGGTGCGCTTGTGGCGTGCCGGGGCAGATCGCGTACCCGGAGTGTCTTCGATGTGGCCGGGAGATAGGTACGTTCATCCATACGGTCTAGCGGTGCTCCTCCCTGGATCGCTACTGGAGGGGGTTATTTGCCTGCTTTTCGGAGGTCTTGGGGTGGGGGATTCCCCCGTACGCCGCGGCTCGCCTGGCTTCATGTCATGGAGGGAATCAGGGGTAATGTATACAAACGTCACCTTATGCAACTGGGATTTACGCTGGCTAAGCGAGACATCGCCAAGGCGTAGAAAGCACTGCAGGCCCCCTCGGTGAATGCATGGAAGAATGGTTTAGATTTTTGTATGGGGCTAGAACAACCTGTTTTGTGACCAGGGGGTGCCCACGCAAGCACTAAAGAATTTGGAAACAATGAGCGGATTATCAGGGCCTGTGGTTGGACCCACCAACCGTGGCAGAGGCTCATCCATTGAAGTAACTTCCCCCCATATATTTAGCCTGTGGGGATGCCGGGGGGGGGGGGGGGGGGGGCTGGTTGAGGCTTTTCAGTATTCAGAGATACTTCTGGCTTATTTCTAGGCTGTGGATGGGATTGTGCAGGCGGTGTGGGACCAAGGGGGGGGGGGGGGTAGGGGTGGGAGGGGGTTTACACTACTTTGTACTATTCTAATGGTTTCTGACTGTATTTTGACTTTATTCTCCAAAACAAAAACAAAAAAATGAAAAGTCGATAACTCGTGTATCTGTACGGTCTGATTCTGCAGATGTCTCTGGTGTGCAGAGCCCTGCGATATATATGCGACTTGCCAAATAAAATGTTTAAAAACAAAACTTGACATTTGACCTTTATGTTTGTAGTACAGCAAATGTGCCCTCATAAAAATAAAATATAAGAGGCCATTTTTTTTGCTGATTGCCTTCTGATCTCCAGCATTTCTGATGAAGAACTGATAATGCCAGAGATAAGTAGAATTAGCCGTGCGTGGAAAACCTTTTCAAAGAAATACAGTGTGTAAACTAACACATAAGGAAGGCCGCTGAAAATAGAAGCACTCTCAAGGAGTGCCTCACGAAAAAGAAAAAAGAGTTCCTGGAAAGGGAGCACTTGTGGCAGAATACAAGGAGCCAGTCAGAGAGGTAGTAAAAAGGCTACACACCAAAGGAGGGACAGCCTAAAACAGAGAGCTAGCGAATATAATGCAAGTAAATGTGAGCGACAAAGCCAATGGTAAGCAATGGTGCAATGCATTCCTAGGTAAGTCTTCAGCATGTCCCCAGTATGTCTTTGCAAGCAGACTGCTGCTCTGTCTGGATGGCTTCGGCCTAATAAATGGACTGAAAGACACCTGCATGCTTAAACAGTCTTTCATTGGATCTCCCCTCTCACCCCTCCGTGCCCTTTCACGGTCTACCCACTCCAGGTCCAGGACTGCCTGTTCGTCTCTGCTATCGTGGGCATTGCTATCATTAGAGCAGCAGGTGCCAGGGCCAAGTGGTGGGAGGGACAGTGCTTAATTTGTAGAAAATTCAAAATAAGTGGCAGGCAGCAACATTTTCTTAGGTGCCCTTAGCCAACTGCTGTACACCTAGATTACCAGGTCATGATTCCACCTCATGCCTCTTTCTTCGACCACCCTGTGCCTCCTGCCTCTTTATCTCACTCACCCTGATTGTTTTCCCTTTGTCGCCGTTCTCCTACCATCCTCTTTCTTTCTCACTGTTCTGCGTCTCACAAGGGCAAAGCCTTACCATGAAAAATAACTCCTGGTGTCAAAAAGTGAGCGCAGGCGCGTATGATGTGCAACCACTGGTTCAAATTAAGCAGTGTCAGTGGTCCAATAATGGGGAGTTTTTACTACCCAAACACAGGGGAAGGTGGCTCTAATTTCCTAAGTGCATTGGACCCTGACGCCATTACTACCCACTGTATGGTACCCGCCTTAAATGCCACACAGTGGCACATCCAGCCATGTGTAGGGTGGCAGAGAGCCCACCACGGTGAAGTCACAGCGTCTGTCTCGCTTCTTCCTACCCTGTAATCTCCCCAGAGCCTCTCTGCATCTCATCCGGCTTCTAGCCAATGAAAAGCTAGAACAGCCTTCTCTTAGCCACTGCCCATCACACCCAAGCGGCTGCCACCTTCTGTATCAGAGGGACAGCGGGGAGCTGGACCAAAATGCACCTAGATGGTTTTTCAGAAAGCTGTACAACATGGAATTGAGCAAGTGGGATCCGCGGTGCGACAAAATGTATAACAAGCACTGGCAAAGCAAAGAGACTCAGATTTCATATGTGAGCACATTCGTGAGCAACTATTTACAAACTCCCCTTAAATGCGCTGCATGCACACATGTTGTTTATGCCATTATCACCTGCCTATTGGCTTTGCCGCTTCTAGGAAAAAATAGCAAGAATCATTTATTTCTGTATAGAATGCATAAAGAAGAAAAGGAATTGATTGTGACAAACAGGGCAACAACTGAAGGTACTTTTCAGATAGAAGAGTCCCTCGTGCATCCCAACAGAGTCGCATCCTGAAGGAGGAATGATACACCAAACAGCCAATGGCATGTGGTGAGAAGGTGAAGCTACTCTGACTGTAGCCATAGCCATTCTACGTTTACTTGGTAGAACTGGTAACAATATATCCTGCAGACACATGCGCTGACTTAAGCCAGACCTAAAAACAGGGATAACCAAGGGAAAAGAAATGAGGAACGAAAAGTGTGCAAAAACGTAATTACATAACAAAGAGAAATTGAAGCTGCCAGTCAGTTACTCCACATTAAATGTAAAACGCGGGAAAGAAAAATGATTACACTGACATTGAAACTAAACAATTTCCAACAAAATTACTGCACATCACATGGAACTCATTAGTTCACAGAGGGACTGCAAAGTGCCACATTACGGAATGGGCTGCTAGGGAGGCGCTTGTGAAGAGGCCTTCTTACACCCCACAAGGCACCAGTGAGTAGTTAATCGCCCATTCAACACGTGGCCTCTCTGCTGTGGTGATCAAAAGAGACCGCCACCTTTGCCAACACCGAGTAGGTTTTCTTAACTGCAGAAATCAGCTACACTATACCCGTAATGAAGAACACAACAGGAGACACAACAAGAGATCAACAGCTGAATTGCGAGGGGATTTAGATATTGGCAAAGCAGTGTATTCTGCCTAGAACGTCGACATTGGAAGAAAGACAAAAAGACTCAAGGCAGTACAGGTTTGGGGGAGAGGGGATGAGAATTGCATTTGAGTTTAAAAAAAAAGGCATAAAAGATTATACAAAGTGACAAAATGTGAACTAGATACAAATAGAAAGGGGCCATGCGGTCATTAATATCTGTACTGACTGAATATTATGATTTTTAATGTTAATGTTACCAATTTGTTGAAGCGCAAACAGCTGCCCCAGCAACGGAGCGTCCTGGCGCTGAACCTAAACAGTACCTGAGGGGAGGGGGAAGTCACAGAAGAGTTTAGATGATGGAGAAAAGGTGGGTTTTTAGTTCCTTTCGAAAGGTAGTCAGGTTGGTCAGGGTGCGGATATGCAGAGGCAGGGAGTTCCAAAGTGTTGCCCCTAAAATCTTGAAAGAGCGTCCGCCCTTTCTGCAAAGCTTGGTTCGAGGAACCGTCACTAGGTTTTACAAACAAAAAATGATTGTCACCAACGTGCCTCTTTTCCCCCCATTTCCATAATAATCATAAGTAAGAGTGACAAGGGGCGGGACCGACGCTCACACAACCCTTGTCGTGCTACAACATGACTACTACACAACTCCTCCTTCATACTGAGGCTCGAATAGGGGAACACGAACACAAAAAAACGTTCAGTTATGTATTTACAAATCGTTATCAGGCAAACAGCTTGAGAGTGAAAACTACAATTACTTCCCAGGGCTCTCAGCCACAGCTGTATGCGCGCGCGAGATAGACGCGCACGTGAAAAGTTTTGTTTTATCAACGGAAAGCCATTTTTGACGTTCACAAACATGGAGAGGGAGCAGCAAGGGGCGAGGGAGCAGCAAGGGGCGAGGGGCAAGGGTGAGGGACGCATCACTCGAGGGAGGGAGCTTAGAAAAAACACTCATGAAGTACTGAAAGAAAAAGTAGTTCCTTAAATGTGAGCAGCGGAAGCATATAACTCTTCCAGTCAGAAGTATTGTAAAGACGCTTTGCTCCAGGTGGTTGGAAAAATACAGGGGGTGGGTGTACAGGGGTGGGGGAGAGAGGAGACACCACACCAAAATGGACAAGCATAGGCATCAAATAAACACCAAGCAAATAAGAGTGACAATAAAGGCGAGCAATGCTACGCAATGGGTTAGGTCAAAGCCCACTGTACGTTTTTGGTACATAGCTCACAATAGATGTTCTCTTACCAGAAAGCTCTTTATAGGTCTCGGCTGGCGTACACTGCGCAGCAGTGTCGCGCAGCTCGTGGAATTTTGTTTTAACAGTAATGGGGTTGAACCCGCCTCTCTCTCTTCCATTGGCTAGCTCCATAAATGGAGGCTAGCCATTAGAAGAGAATAATGCCAATCATTGTTGGAAAAGATTCGTTGGCGTTTCTGTGTTTTTTAGCCCCGCCCCCTTTTTACCGTCATGGGGCGGTGTTTTTTTTTTCAAGCCATGTTTTTGTCATTTGGATCGTGTCTGTTGCACGGATGCGCTGCACAATTTCTGTTGCTGATTTCCTTTATCGTCGTGCGTGGCTGTCGTATTTGTGCCTGTCGTCTCCGTGTACCGTCGTGCTTGGCTCGTGGCTGTTGTCTCTGTCTTCCGTCTTTGCCCGGTATGTATGCTCCGTTTTTGTTGTGATTAAGGTAAGATCTGTTTATATTTAAATTAGCGAGGGTGCTACCCCTCGTTTGCCCCCGCCGCCCGGCGCCCAAAACCGGAAGTCAGGCAGGCCGAGGGCGGGACTGTGGGACCAACCACAGGAAGAGGCCGGAAGCCCACCCCGCTTCCTCTGGAAGCTTACCCCTGTGCCCTCAGCTCGTCCTAGGCCCTCGCTTCTGACTCCTGTGCCCTCAGCTCTTACCTGTGCCCTCAGCTCTCACCCCTCTGCCCTCAGCTCTTACCCTCTGCCCTCAACCGTGCCCTCAGCTCTGACACCTGTGCCCTGTGACCCTCGCCGGTGACCATGGCCAGCACAGCGGGGGAGATCGTGGCCTTCCTGCTGGCCCTGTCGGGCTGGGTGCTGGTCTGATCCACGCTGCCCACCGACTACTGGAAGGTGTCGAGCATCGACGGCACGGTCATCACCACGACCACCTTCTGGTCCAACTTGTGGAAGACCTGCATCACCGACTCCACCGGCATCTCCAACTGCAAGGACTTCCCGTCCATGCTGGCCCTGGAGGGTGGAGGGCTATCTGTGTGTCTGTGTATGTGGCTCTGTGTGTGTGTATGTGGCTCTGTGTGTGTGTGTGTGTGTGTGTGTGTGTGTGTGTGTGTGTGTGTGTGGCTCTGCGTGTGGCTCTGTAGGTATGTATGTGTGTGGGACTCTGTGTGGGTCTGTGTGTTTGTGTGTGGCATTTGCGAGAGATTATGCTATTGGTATTGTAAATGACAGTGCCATTTATTTATCTGTTCAAAACCAACACATAAATAAAAATGTTGTCATTTACAATTCCAATAGCTCTAACTTTTTCAAAGGCGAGACTGTTGCGTTGAAAATGTTTGTTTATATATAGCATGAAATCGACCCGTAGGTATTGGAGCGCTTTAAATCAGCACCAGCTCCCTTACACAAGAAAACATTCATGTTTTTTGTAGGCAGGGGGAGGTCAAGTGATTTGCCCAGAATCACAGGATGGTGCGCTGACGCCGAGACTCAAACCTAATTCCCTCGTTTTAAAGTCGGTAGCTCTGTCCGTAACACCATGTCCTCTCCTTCTCCGAAAACCTGTCTTTTAGGTGAGACCAACAATAGTCTTCAAGAAGACGTTATATTTTTTTAATCTTGCAGAAGGCCAAATGTGGAAACATCCTGATGTGGTGCGGCTCAAAAATCGCAGTGAAAAAACTTACTGTATGCATCTATTCTATAATAAGAAAATGTACGAAATTGTGTCTGTTACTTTTCAGTTCTTAAAGTGAGTGTACTACAGCAGACAGCGGGACAAATGGGGGAACTATGTAGGTTAACTGGTAGTGTGCCGTAAACATCTTTGTTATGGAGCACCCCTCTCCAAGCAGGTGTGAGACAGGACAAAGCAGACCAGGAGAGAGACATCCTTGTTAAGATGCAGTTCAGTACTGACGACCGAAGCCAACTAAGACACCTCCCGGAAATGTTTGCAACCAGAAAGTCTGTTTTTTTTTTTCTTCAGAAAAAGCGTGTTAAGTAACATGTAGCCAAAGGTTTAAAGATCTTGCAGATGAGACAGCAGTAGGTTCAGACTTGATCTGGCTGGGGGCCTCCTGGTCAGGCAAAGAGATGAAGAAGGTCAGGCAGATGTCTGCTGACCTCAGTAGTCCTGTAGTCACCAGTAGTAGCCATAGTCGTTTGTGCTATGCACCAACGTCAATGACTGATATGGCAAAGCACTGGAAAAAGAGAGTACTCTACCCACTGACCGTCAGGTGAAGTATTTTCTTGGGCAGTGCCTAGGGGAAGCACACAGCCCGCTGAACTGGAATCTGGTGGTGGATTTCCTGGCAGCCAGAACATCCCGGGTTTCTGGTGAGAGGTCCTGGTGCGCCAAGCATACATCTTCAAGGACTAGACGTTCTAGTTGTAGTAAAACAGAGCGAGAAGCGCACTGAAAATACCATCTTGGGTTATGCAAAACTTGGAGACCCTTCCGCTGATGAAGCTGCTGGTATTCCAAGAACCATACCTGGCATGGCCAGGATGGAGCAACAATACCAGCTGGATACTCTGGACTGGCTAGAACTTCTAAATGACCCTTGGAGCCGGGAGCCAGGAACTACTAGATGAGCCTCTCTGGCCAGTCGACTCTTAGGTGTCTCCCGTAGAGATGGAGTCCCTGTACATCCAGGATGCGGCATTCAGAGGAGATGTACGTCGGCCTGTGGGCAGACCTCCTGCGCATCGATGCACAAGAATGAATCTTACCTGTCCCATATGCACCTCGAGGCATATCCCAGAGGTGAGCTGTGTAATGCGTCTTGAACGAGTACATTGCTACTCAGACCTGCAGTCCACAGAGGCGCTGCCTGTGGCCCATGACAGACCCTATGCCACCCGCTTGTCTCCTTATGCAACCTATTACTGGTGACTTGAGTGGTGGCACTCAGGCCCACCTGAAGCGGACCATAGCGAAGGGATTCCTATACGGCACTTGCTCTGGACTCCCTCCTTCTCTCCTGCACTCCAAGGGAGATGGAGTCACCTGCTAGTGAGGAAGAGTTTGTGGAAGTGCTGGATGGAGACTTGCGAGTGGTATCTGGGGAGGAGACTGGCTCAGCACCACAGAGTAGACCTCAGAGCCCCCTAGGATGATGGGAAAGGGGCCACTGACAAGTTCTCATAGAAGGTAGACGACCTTCCTTCGCTGCGCCAAGATATTGCTTCAGGGCCAATATGCTGTGCTATACTATGCGATGTTAACATAACATAACATAACAGTGCACCGTTCTCGCATCCAGCAGGGTAGAGGAGGTTGGACTCAACCTGGTGCTGCAGGAGGGCTTTTATCCAAACCGAACCATCTATGGAGCTGCTGGACAGAGTCCAGCTTCCGCAGGGAGAGAAGGCCCTGCATGTGTTTTTTCCCCAAAAGAGCTCAAGAACAACTGTTTGGGGGTGGGGGGGTTCTGTTCTGTGACTATTTTCCAAGCATTACGCTTGGCCCTTTTTTTTCCTCCACAAGAAGAAATCAAACAGGTCATATGACATGGGGGTCATGCTTGGTTTGGGTAAGCGACAATTGATGGTGTAAACAATAACTAGCTATGACACCAAAGGAGGAAACATGCAGTGAAAGAACAAAGGCAGACAAGCACTGGGTGTGTCCAGCTCAGATGTTGCTCATGGCTTGTGGCAAAACAAGTCTGACTTCAACCTCAAGCTTGGGGCACAGACTGCAGGAGCTGGAAGAGAAAGAACTGAAAGAGAAAACTGCAAGAGGAACACAAAGAGTAGACAGATGGAACCAACACTGAAAAAAATAAACTGTGAGCGGAAGCAAAGCGGCTACCAGGTTACAACCCTTGGTGGGGGCAGAACCCCAGCGCATGGAGGAGCTATACTGCATGCATCCCGCTACAAACTCCGGTACTGTTATGAGAAGCAGCTTCCCATCCCACCACTAGGGGCAGGTAATCCACTAACTGAAATTAGGAGAGAGCTAAGAGTAACAATCACTGACAAAGCCAATAGGTCTCGTCTATACAAGAGCTATTGGCTTTGGCAACATGTTATTGCCGTGTTGTACACCCGTGTAGCTACTGTTCAGCATTGCTAATAGTTAGTGGTGTGGAGTGTCCTAGAGTGAAGTAGAGGGGAGAAGAGTTCAGTGGAAGAGAATGCAGCAGAGTGCAGCGTCCAAGAGTGGAGTGGCATAGAATGGAGTGCTGTGGAGTGGGTGTTATAGGTTGGAGTGGTTTGAGGTAGTGGGGTGGATTGGATTGGAGTAGATGGGGTTGGGGTAGAGTGAATTGGATTGAGTTGAGTGGTTGGACTGAATGGGGTGGATTGGAGAGGGCTGAATTGAAATAGGGTGAGGTTGATCGAATTGGAGTGGGGTGGATTGGAGTGGATTAGATTGGTTGACTGGGGTGGATGGGATAGGGGTGGACTGGATTAGAGTAGGGAGGTTTGGAGTGGGGGGATTGGATTGTAGTAGAATAGAGGAGTGGATTGGAGTGGGGTGGGTAGATTGGAGTGTGGTCAGCTGGATGGTGTGGATTGATTGGGGCGGACTGAACTGGGGTGGGGTAGATTGGATTGCGATGGAATGGGATGAATTATAGTACATTGGGATAAATCGGACTGCAGTGGAGTGGGATGGAGTGGATTAGACTGGAGTGGGGTGAACTGAAATGGAATAGGGTGGATTGTGGTCAAGTGGGGTAGAATGGAGTGGAGTGGAGAGGTGTGGAAAGGAGTGGGGTGGAGTGTGGTGGATTGGAGTGTGGTGGAATGGAGTGGGGTTAATTGGTGCGGAGAGTTGGGGTCTCACAATGGTATCATACGCCGATGATACCCAGTTGGCGGTGGCTCTAAACGGGGACTCCGACCAACTGGCATCTAACTTTGCGGATGGTCTGAGGGCTGTTGCTAGTTGGCTTACAGCCAACTGTTTACAGCTCAACGCCCTCAAAACCGAGGTGATGGTACTAGGGAAACATCCTGATCTGTGGGGTCCGAGCTGGTGGCCTAAGGAGCTGGGACCTCCTCCAAAACCTGTTTCCGAGCTTAAAAATCTTGGCGTCTGGTTGGACTCCAAACTAACCTTCTCGTGTCATACTAAGAAGGTGGCATCCATGTGCTTCGGCATTCTACGTGGTTTGAGGCCTATCCTCAAATTTTTTGATGCCCCCACACGCCAGATGGTGATTCAAGCTAGCGTACTATCGAGGCTCGATTACGCAAGCTCACTGCTTTTGGGCGCCAACCAGGCGGAAGTCCTGCGACTCCAACGGGTGCAGAATGCGGCAGCCAGGGCCTTGGTGGGCTTGCCGCGCTTTTGCTCAGCCCGCAACATAATTTTTAAATTGCACTGGCTACCAGTAATTAGACGCATAGAGTTCAAGACTTTTTGTTTTGCGTTTAAAATTCTTAAAACTGACACCCCCACCATCCTCCAGCACCTCCTGACCTCGTACACACCTTCACGCAGCCTTCGTTCTGCCGGCCAAAATCTAGCACTTGTTCCACGTTTCCAAAAATGTAGACTAGGCGGCCGATCGTTTACGGTGCTGGCCTCCAAACTGTGGAACGCGCTTCCTGTCTACATTCGCTCTTTAGAAGACCTTCTTGCTTTCAGGAAAGCTGTTAAAACTTATCTTTTTTCCCTGCCTTATTAAAATCTCCCTACTTTGTCTGCTTTTGTTAGTTATGTTACCTTTTCAGATATAGCGCCGGGACGCCCCTTTGCTGGGGCAGCTGTGCGCTCAAAAAATCAATTAACATAACATAACATAACAGTAGATTGGATTGTAGTGGGGTGGGGTGGATTATATTGGGGTGTGGTGGATTGAGTGGGGTGTACTGGTATGGGGTGGGGTGGATTGAGTTATGGTGGGATGGGGTGGATTGAGTTAAGGGGGAATGGATTGGGGTGGGATGGATTGGATGGGGTAGGGTGGATTGGAGTGGAGTAGACTGGATTGGGGTGGATTAGATGTGGTAGGGTGCATTGGATTGGGGTAGATTATTTTGGATTGAGTGGGGCAAATTGGAGTGGGTGAATTGGGGAGGGCGTGGGTGAATTGTATTGGGTGTATTGTATCGGTGTAGGTGAATTTGTATTAGGTTGGATTGGTGTGGGGTGATTTTGATTGGAGTGGAACGAGTGGGGCAGATTGTTTTGGATTTGGGCAGACTGTTTTGGAATGGAGAGTTGTAGATTGAAGTGGGGTCGATTGTTTTGGATAGAAATGGAGCAGATTGTTTTAGATTGGAGTGGGTCATATTACAGAGTAGAACATTAGAGTGGGGCAGATTGTTTGAAAGAAATAATGCCGCTTTGAAATAAAATAACCTTCATGTTTTGAGTACATCACCAATTGCAAAAACACAAGAAAACATCAGTGTAAACTGAGAAAAGAAGATTTGACAAAATAAAAGATACTATAGAAAAGAAATCTTTCCAGTTTTGCTTGTCCTGCTGGGCCCTTTTTTGCGAGTCTCACGCCTTCTGTTTGCAGGACACTAAAAGCTAAGCAGAACAAAATAGTATCTCAATATCGTTGGGAGGAGCAGACAGGCACTGATTAAGCTGAATCAATCAGAGCTAGTTCCCTGCTCCACAGAAAGGTACGGAAATGTTGTAAAGCCTGCCTTAAAGAATTATGAGTCTGTAAAGAAGAGTGCCACGCAAGTCAACAAATGATAAACAATGGGCGGGCTCCATGCCCAAAACTTTACACAAGAGTGTCTCACAGGTAAGCCTGTGCACTGTCACTAAAAGGTCTAAATGTACAGACACAGCAATATGGTGTTTCCTGCAGCAGACAAATGCTGTAGTGTTGGCATCTATGGGCGAAAGTCCATGATGGACTCGGTGAATCTGAATGTAGTAGGAGGGTGGGGCGGAGCGGTGGGCGCTTTGTCTCAGCTCGAGCTTCCCCTGGGTTCTCAGGCCCAAAGCGAGCCGAGCCGTCAACCCGACTATTCAGCAATTGAAGTCATAACCAGTAGCACGGTCTCAGAAGTCTTTCTCTATTTTTATTGCACCCTATGGGACTAAAAAGGGCTGGTCCGGAAGTTGTAATGGGGTGCTGTGAACAGGTTGCACTCTACGGCCTCTTCATGATCAGCCTATCAGCAGCCGCACTGACCCCAGCAGAGGATCAGCCCACCTGGGCTGTTTATCTGTGTGCACTTCATCTGTGTCCAAGAGATGACATTTGAATCTACTGAGGAGACCTAAGACTTAAAAATAGTCCTTACTGAGATGCTGCCCTTCTCCTGATGTCAGGGCTAAGGGGAAGTCAATGACAGCAAAACAACTAGCATTTGCAATGCAATAGGTCTCGCATTAATTAAGTTTGAGCTATTGGCATTGCTAAATATTGCAACATCAATTGCAACAAAAGTATATAAATTGTAGGCCAACAAAAATGTGTATTTATTTTTGTAGCAATGGTGGCATGCTGCGCTTTAGATGAATATGTTTAAAAGTAAACTGCGCCATACTGCGATTGCAACAATAGTTAATTGTGGATGCGTTAACGATGAACACATTTTATTTACAACTGATAGGGACTGGTGGTGACAAAGTTGGAATATCACTAACTCTTTCACAGAAACCACACAGATGTGCTTGAAAATGTAGTAAAAGGTGGGCTTTTGTTATCAAAGAGCCTAAACCGAAGCTTTTTCAAGTGTTTACTGCAACAGCGCTGAACTATTTTGTGAATGTACAAACAAGGACGCCCAATATAAACATTGGATTTCACGTACCTAAAGTGAGGGAATTACAGCCTTCAGAGAGGAATGCCAGAAACGGCGGGGGCGCCACCTCAAAATATTAGGGTCGGGGTTATAAGATTACCAAGTCATGGAAACATCATACCTCGAGTCTTCCACTCATCTAAAGTTCTCGGTGCCATGTTGGGTGAAGAGCTACCAGGGGAGAGGCGCGTGACCTATGCTCCCTGCCCACGGACAGTGAACCCTCACAATGGCCTACTCACGAGAGGGCACTGCAGCAACCACTGTTAAAGCTGTTATTAGTTCTGGCATCGCTTAGGGACTCCATGCCAGCCCGCGGATGAACAGCTCCCAGAGAGGGTCTGCAGAGAAGTCCACAGAACATAAAAAGCACATCTGCATGGGAGTGGAACGGGTTTCATGTAATCAGTAGGAAATTCGATAAAGTGTTAACTTTGAAAATAAATTGAAGACGTGGCAGCTTAAATATCTAGTGAGTGATATGCAATAGTGCCTGAAAAACCCTCGATTTATGACGCTATATAAGTCTATAGGCTGGGAGGGCACATAGAACAACTCAGCGCGGAGACAGTGACTTGTGCAGGATCACACAGTTTGTTACTACTGGTAAGCGGGGCTCTGATAACAGCCGCTAGGGCACATTCCATGCCAGGGCACGTAGTGGTCTCTCCTCTGCAGCGCCCTTCCTCCACGAACAGCAGTCAGGAGTCGGTGCCCTTCAGTCCCCGTGTAACGCCCCAGTAGTAAAGCGTGTGGCAATTAGAGACGCGTTTTTCGTTGTCTTTCCACGCAGGATGCCAAAACCACATCCTATTTTGTTTCCTCCAGTTGGACAAGTTGCTGTTCGCTCCTTCAGTTCTCCGTCTCCCGGTGAGCACAGTAAGAGGGGGGTTCCCAGGAGCTGCAGAACAATATTGGGCTCCCGAGCATGGGGGCAGGGATGAGTTGGCACAGGGGAGCAGATACGTTCTTGTGAAATCCCCAAAATGTGTGCAAATGTAAAACAGATGCACAGGCGAGCAGCGTATGGGAAAAACAAACAACAGGCCGGCCGCTGAGGGGGCCTTTGCGAGATAGCTCTGTCCTCCCACAACATGATTCTTATGTTTATTTATTTACTAACTTAGTAGTTTCATAAAGAGCTGCGTCGCCTTTCTTAGCTTCGGTGCATCAAGTGATTTGACAGAATGTTTGAGGGTTCAGAGGCTCCCAGAGAGCCTGTGGCCCGCCCTTACTGTGTGCTTAAAGTGCCGAGGGGGATCAGCTGTGCACACAACGTGCCGAGTCCTGCTCGGTGTCAGAGAGGGGACAGCGTCTGCAGGGAGCTTGGCCGCTGCTCAGGAATGCTTTGGGCGGAGAACATTTAACGCGAGTCCATGCTGGTCACCACGGCGAAAAGGACATTCATATTACTAACTTTTAGAGCGCTTTAATCAAAGGGCTATACAAACCGACAAAATAATTGAGTGGCATAGGAGTTATGTGATGATGTAAAAAAACAAAAAGCACTGGTCAAGCTAATAAGTCTCGAGTCTGAGGTGCGTGTAGGCACTCAACACCATAACATAAATAAAGGTAGCACATATCCTTGCACTTATAGATCCATACATCAAACCACTGACTCAGTCTTGCCTTCGCCCACTTTCCCACCCACACTGAAACCCTCCCCACAATCACTGAACAGGCATATGCAGGATCAATTAAAAGAAAGCAGAAAAAGAAACAAAGTCATCACCTAACTGTGGTAGGCGCTTACTTGAAGTAAAAGAAATTGCGGAAAATGAATCATGGCGGAGGGTGGTGGCCCTTTTGGAGTGAAATTGTTCATAGTCTTAGATAACTAGACAATTCATGATCAGCGGAGCACGGGATCAAATAGCTCCTCTAGTTAATTAGACTTTTCGCGGACATGGGCGCCTCTGCGCGCATAGCTGATGACCCAGCTTGGAAAGTAGACTATATGGCTCTCAAAGTCTACCACGGTCATATAAAGAAATCACCTGATGACTTTTATACTAACAAAATTCAGTCTACCCAGAATCCTCTTGTGAAAGGCTCACCATTGGTAAGTCCCTCTCTTCGCTATCTCTAGTCCCAGCCTCTACTTCAACATCAGAGAAAACGAAACCTATCGTGGGGCGGGACTTCCGTCTTCTGAAGCCCCGCCTGCAGAGCAGTGGTGACACGGGGCTCAAATACCTGAGGGAGAGCCCCGCGGAGGATGCAGAAGTCCAGAGTGGCGGTAAGTGGGCCTTAGTTGTAGGGGGGTCTCGGTGCGCTCGTGTGTGTGTGCGCTCGTGTGTGTGTGTGCACGTGTGTGTGTATGTGTGCGACGGCGGGGGGGTGTCTCTGTATGCGTGCGTGTATGTGCGCTCGTGTGTGTGTGTGTCTCTGTGTGTGCGCATGCGTGTGTGAAAGCAGGGGGAGGT
The DNA here is from genome assembly GCF_964263255.1 of Lissotriton vulgaris. Classification (NCBI taxonomy): domain Eukaryota; kingdom Metazoa; phylum Chordata; class Amphibia; order Caudata; family Salamandridae; genus Lissotriton; species Lissotriton vulgaris. The sequence goes on from NC_141688.1 coordinate 202,987,930, forward strand.
GTGCCTGTGTGTGTTGGAGCTTCCCAGGAGACAGGAGATAGCCACAGCGTGCGCGTTAGCACGCGCGGCCCTCTCCGATCCGATTTTTGATTATGCGTGTGGCCATCTCTTGTCTCCTGGAAAGCTGAGTCGCTGACAATAGGTCTCTGGCAAGACAGCGCTTACGCGCTGTAAACGCCACAAGACCTCAAAAATTGAAAGTCCTCTATTCCCTTAACTTTGTACTTTATTTTCTAGTAAGACTTCGTGTGTCAGCTGTATTTAAAAAGTAACGCCTGTGTTTATTTAACACATTGTACTAATTTAGCTCCTGAAAGAGACACAAAGCATTACCCTTTGGATATTAAAAGTAGAAAGAGTAGAGGATACCTATGCAGCGGCCAAATACCACAACGTGGAACTAGGAAACGTGGGGTAAAATCCTGGCTTCCCACTTGACCAAATCGTGTGATCCTACACAAATCACTTTACTTTACTGCGTCTCATTTCACTGGAGAGCCAAATCTGAGGCAAATTTGAAGAAATTCAGCTCAAGGTAATGGCTATATTAAAACCTAATTTATATAAAGTTCAATAGATAATAATGTTGATCCACATATAATGTGTATAAAAAGATTGGCCACATATACAGTGTACATTACAATTTGACAACCCTAGATTTACTCATGACAGGGCTGTCATGGCACCCTAGGTGGGAACACATTCATGTTTTTAAACGATTGCTTTTAACTGACGTCAAAAGTGAGATCTCGTTTCTCTCGGCGTTTGCGGTGTCATTTACATGCGGAATCTTTTGATGGCTCGGCTCACTCTTTTATCCTCCCTCGCCCACCTCCACTATAGAGGGCTCCCATCATGAATACAGATGATGAAAGGCAGAGCCGCTCGGAGCCCACATAGTACCATATAATTGCGCACATGGAGTGCAGCATGAAAGGCACAAAAAGCGAGAAGTGACAAAGGGGCTAAAAAGCGAGAAGTGACAAAGGGGCTAAAAAGCGAGAAGTGACAAAGGGGCTAAAAAGCGAGAAGTGACAAAGGGGCTAAAAAACGAGCAGCAGCTAAAAACTATTCTAGAAATGGGAGAGATTGTATGTGTCCGAGTGAGATGGGGCAGGCTATAGGAACTAATGAGCGGGTGTTTCTGAAAAGGAAGATGTAAAAGCTTTGTAAAGGTTTAATGGTTTGGACCCCACAAAGCAAAAAGCCATAGGTAACAGCATTTATTATTGTTCTACATTCCTTGCATACCTGTCAAATGCTTCAGACAACTGAACTCTCAGTAAAGAGCAAAGCAATGCACAGAGCACTCCCTGTCAGCGCCCAACGAGGGCTATCACAGTGCAAATCTACTCCCAGGGTTTGCCTGCTGTCTAAAATAGTGTTCTGTGAGCTTTTGTGTAATAAAATACATCAGTGCCAGCTTTAACACAGTGTAATAATAATCAACACTTAAAGGGCTATTTGCTTTAACCCGTTGCGTGCTCGCGTCGGCCAACGAGCACTACCTCTGGGGTGCTGCGCGTGACCAACGGCCGACGCAGACCTGCCCACTCCGTGGAACGCCCCGCCCGGCGGCAGAATGTCCACCCCAGGAAAGGGGTTAATGTATGGTTCCCACAAATAATACGTCTATAATTGCGAAGACATGTAATAGTTTATAGATCATACATCTGGCCTCTGACAGCTATAACTGGCTGGTATCGGAGGAGACGAGGGGGTGGGAGGAGGTAAGACACTACGACGACGGCAAAAAAAGGGACAAAAAAAGAAAGAATTTACTGGCAGCCCCACTTCGCCGATTTCTCTTCCTCTGTGGATCTACTGCAGGTTCCCAGACTGCCATGCGGCTAATCTTGCTTAGGATCGAACTGAGCGATCATGGTTTTGCGCTCCGGGGAGACTGGGAGCCTGTGCTTTGCTGTCTCGAGAGAGCCTCAGTGCGCATGACGGTTTGGCAGCCTGCGACCTCTGGCCAAACCATCATGCTCACGGATAGCAGTGCCACCACTCCCTCCCTTCCTGCCTATCATCCCCCTAGCCCCGCTCCCAAAACTCGACCAGGATACAAAATAAAACAATAGTAAAATAAAGTTTATTACCTTTTTTCCTTTTCTATTTCACGCTGCTGGAGTGTGGGGTGAGGGTGAGGGCAAAGGTGGGGATTTGATGGGTGTTGAGGACCTCCCTAACTCACTGGGCCTCAACTGCCCAACCACTCAGTACAGTCATGTGGGCCGAATGTCCCAAGCGACCTCCGCCTGTTTATTAAAGCTTTTGTGTTTGTCATTCTCTCCCTGCTGCCTTCCAGGCTCGCTCTGTGTAGGCCTGTCGTGGAGCACGTACGTGCGCTTTAGAGGGGGCGCTGTGTAGGCCGCATCAATCGTGATCAGCAGGGTTGGCAGTGCACATGTGGGCATGCTGCCGACGTGCTGCGTTTGGGCCACTGGAAGTCCCCTAGCCGGAGTCGAACGCAGTGTGTAAAGCGGCTGCTGTGGCTGCGTGGAGCCAACTGAGGGAGCAGGCTGGCTGGAAATACCTGCTGCGTTGCAGCAGCAGTGACAGCGTGCTCCGCTGAGATCAGCGCATTCAGTGGCGACGTTGCGGGACTGCTGACGGCGGCTCTCAGGTAATCGTCCTGGGGTTCAGCAGGATATTGCCTCCCGCCGCGGTCTGCTTCTGGGCTGGGTTGTCGGCACCAGGAGATGAAGGGGACAGCGTGGATGGGAGTGGGTCACTACAAGTGCCACCCTTGTCACCAGAGTTGCAGGCCACCCAAAACTCACTAGGCCTACCTTGCGGAGCTCAATAAAATGCACAACCACTCAAAACAGTCATGGGGGCCGGAAGACCCGAGCAACTTCCGCCCGTTTATTTAAGCTCTCAGGCAACGCCTGGCCAGAGAGTGTTACAAAGTATACAAGCCCTTCCGGGCTACCATTCAGGTCCTGCCTGTGCGGTGCACGGATTGCTACGGGGGGAGGGGAGATGCTCCAATTCCAAAGTAGAGTAGCCGCTGCTGCGTTTCCACATAATTAGAGCAGACAGCAAGCAGGGAATCTGGGAGAAGGCCTGGGTTGGGTGTACCGTCTTCAAGGGGAGAGATGAAGGGTGGAAAAAACACAAAAGAATGTATAGATACCGCAATACCGTCTGTGGAGCGGCTACACCTTTCTCCTCCATCAAGCGCTTTGAGCACTCTTTCTTCCTTTGCAGCGAGGAGTGATATTGCAGCGGCCGGGCTCACTTTCACTAACAGCAGGGGAAGGTGTGGAATGAGTCGGAATAAAAGAGCAAACCATGACGATAGAAGAACGAGCTTTCTACCACGAGTGAAGTGGGATATGGCCAGGATCAAACAGCTCAAGGCAAGCAGATGAAAATGGAGTGCACGGGAGAATCAGTGAATGATTGAGCTATTTTGTGGTACTCAAATCCATGCTGGACCAGGCCAGCAGTTAGCTCCATGGGTTATTGTGCCGGCTCCTAGAAACTGATTGCAAGTGATGGTAAGCCAGGCGAGATACTAGCTCTGGTTATGGTGCCTGCTGCAATGAACGATTTGTAAGTGATGGTGGGGTAAGCCAGCATCTAGCTCTGTTTGTTATTGTTCCTGCTGCTAAGCACTCATTGCAAGTGACTGATATGAAGTCTAGATGAAGCAACACTGCCTTCCATTCTCTCGTAAACGCTGATGTCATTCTGACTGATAAGAGGGCTTTATGTGGGGCGAGACATACCAGTGCTTCCTAAGTATTGGCAATAACAAACCACCACTGGCAATTATAGCACATCTGTTTTTACTAAAGGGGCAATCTAAAAAGGCAAAGCCAGACCTAAAAAGTATGTAAATACACATCTAAATACTATACATAACATTAGAAAATATGCACAAAATGATGGATGGCAGAACAAAATAGTAATTGTAGAAAATCTGCTCTTTTGGAACCCTATTTTCTCTAGCTTCAGTGCACATTACTGGTGCTAACTAAAATTAAATTGTCTGTGCTCCCCCTATAATCGTGGTTAGATTGGTTAATACTGGGTGCTGCAGGACCCTGCCATTGTACTGCCAGACTTCTGACTCTCCTAGTATTTGTGGGTACAACCACTCACTACCCTCACTTCTAGTCCCCCCTCCGCCTATACCACTTCTAGTTCCCCCTCCTCCTATACCACCCCCCTACCCTGGCATTCCCCCGCGCCCTATCACTGTAGTCAACCTCTTACCCAGCCTCATACCCGCTACTGAAACTCCTACCTCACCTCCTCTTCCTCCACCACCCACCCCAACTTCCTCTACACCCACGCCAAAAACATATCCAACACTCTACCCACCTCCTCCCCACAATCTTTCCACGCCTTTGTCAGTTCTCTCTACGAACCGAGTCAAATCTCCTCAACTTATACCACGCCCCACCACCCCCACTACAACCGTTCCTAACTCCACTCTGGACAAGATTATGTCCACCCTTTTCCAAATTCCAGACGAGCTTCAAACCTTCAAAGAACTGTTTTCAAAGCAACTTAGACATCGCTCTCTACCTAGTACCCTCTTATCCTGCAAGCCCTCCACCCTTCCTACACGTTCACACAAACACATTGACATTCTAGTTCCCCCTAACTAACTACATCAGATTAGACAGGACTGGCAAGACAGGAGGTAGACTAGCATGTATTCACCGGAGTAACCTCATAGTAACTAGTGCCGTCTCCCCTTTATTCTCCTCTTGTGAACACATCCGTCTCGACGTCAACAGTGAGGGCAATCCAGTATGCTCGCTACATATTATTTACCACCCACCAGGAGACAACCTCACCTTCACTGAACACCTCATGGACATGATCACAACGAACTCGGGTCGACAAAATACACAGATATTCCTTGGTGATTTCAACCTTCATTGGAAGGATCACAACGACTCGGCGGTCAATAGTGTCAAAAACGTCCTCAACACCCTAGACCTCACCCAAATCTGCAACAGCCCCACTCACGACAAAGGTTCTATTCTGGACCTCATCATTTCCAAAGTTGACGCCACCAAACTAAATTCAATCCAACCCTGTGATTGGTCCGACCATCACATTATCACATTCTTCATCAATGAATATGCAAAACTTTGCCCAGCCCAACCCACCAAATCCAAGGTCTGGAAAAGAGACCTGAAGAAACTCAATCCCAACTCGTCACCCTCTCCCAGCTACAACCCTCTCCTTCCCCCCCCCCCACTGGCAACAGTGATGTTCAGGTTCTCACCGATCATAACCTCAAGTCAATGACCACGATAGTCAACGAAGTTGCCCCTTCAGTTAAAGCGAGTCTCCTCCAAAGACTCAAAACCGTGGTACAACGGTCTGCTTATCGATGATATACGTGCTATGAGACTAGCTGACCGTAATTGGAGATCTACCCCGTCAGCTATGCACCTCAAAACACTAAAGAAAAAAAGAAACGCCTCTTTTAAGAAAATCAAACGATCAAAAGCAGACTTCTTTAGCCATCAACTAGACCAAGCAAAAAAACGACCAAAAAACGATTTGAGCTAATCAAAACTCAATCCAAGGACGAACCACGACTACATAACACACCCAACACCCTAACGTCCTGTGAAGAATTTGCCACCTTCTTCAATCTAAAAACAAATAACATCAGAATGTTCTCCTCAAGGATCTAAGCCTATACTCCAGCCCCCACAGCAAAACACCCATCAAACTAAAAAACAATGCTACATGGTCATCCTTTGATACCTACACGGAAGAATCTATAGGCAAGATCCTTAGTTCCCTGAAGCCCTCCAATCACCTCTCGGACCCGCAACCTGCAAACTCTGTAAAGGACTTTATCCCATGACTTCTCCCGCTCTGGACCAAAATCATTAATAGTTCTCTTCAACAAGGATGCCTCCGGGACTCCCTCAAAATAGGACAAGTATCGCCCATACTAAAGAAACCCACAGCTGACCCTTCTGACCTTAATAACTATCGACCTATCTCCACTATACTTATGCCAAATTGCTAGAAAAATGTGTTCACCTCCAATTGACAAAACACATCGTACATTTTGACCACCTCAACCGACACCAATCCGGCTTCCGTACAGGCCACAGTACAGAATCAGCCATGACACACATAATTGATGACGCGCTTCAAATTCTTGACCAAAACGGTACCTGCCTCCTCATCCTCCTCGCCCTTTCTTCAGCATTGGGCATGGTCAAACACAAGAGCTTACACGAACTGCTGAATATCAGAATGGGTCTTTAAGGGACAGTACTCAAATGGTTCACCTCCTTCCTTCACAACCGGTCTCAGAAATTTCAAAATTAACAACACTATGTTTACATCTGTTCCAGTAACACTAGGTGTCCCGCAAGGCTCCTCCTTATCACCAACCCTGTTCAATCTAGTCGTGGAGCCTCTCACCGCACTGCTTCAAGCCTCTAATGTGCAATTTCACATGTATGCGGACGATACCCAACTCTACCTCAAACTTTAATCCCCTGAAGACATCAAACTTCTCAACTCAACACTCAAGGACACATAGACATGGCTGTAAGAAAACCATCTCAAACGTAATGCTCTAAAAACGGAATTCCACCTAATAGCACCTGCCTCCAAAATCCTCATCGCTCAGGAATAGCTTAAACACCTCACTGCATTCAACGTACAACCTATCATTGTAGACGTAGCAAAATCTTTAGGCATAACCCTCGACTCCAATCTCAAAATGCAACCACATATCAGCAACGCAAAGAAGGGTGCTAATTTACAAATCAATACCTTGAGGAAGTTAAAACCCTTCCTCCCAGGCAATGACTTTAGGACTGCAGTCCAAGCGCTAGTTATCCCTCGGATTGATTATGGAAGTGCCGCCCTCTGCGGCTTCCCCCTATCAACAACCGCCCCATTTAGAGCCTCCATCAATGCTGCAGCGAGGCTCATCACTGGTGCAAAAAATGCTCACACATCTCTCCGGACTTAAAATCACTAAATTGGCTACCCTACGAAGCCAGAATACACTTGAAAATCGCGAGCATTACTCATAAGGCCTTACACCACAACGCGCCCAGTTACATTACCCCGAAACTGACAATCGCAGGAGGCTCAAGAGCCACAAGGAGCGCGGAAACTCTCCTTTTGAAACCACAGAGATTACACAAGATAAAAACATACAAACGCTCCTTCTCAGGGATGGCTCCCAGGATCTGGAATGCCCCCCCTCCAGAAACAAGACTCACCTCATCTACTGCATCCTTCAAAAAGGAAGTCAAATCGATCCTATTGCCTAAATTCACTTGAACATATGCTGTGGAAATACTGTCGACTGTTTATCTCTCTCGTGTACTTTATTATCTGAATCGACCACCCACTCACATTTTGTTACCTTGCACTGATCGCTATTTGCACAATTTGCCTTGTTAAGTTTTCTTTTCTTTTTTTTCCTCATTTTATATGTATGTAAAGTGCTCTGATATCTGTAAGGATCTTGTTCGTGCTATATAAAACTTTGAAAATAAATAAATACAAATATCACAATTGGCCTAGGTCCTGGTCTCCTGCTTCCATAGTCTATCATTGGTCTATTCTATTTCTTGCAGTAAACTACAGAATAAAGACAACCCACCCATTAAGCCTTACTGTCTTTAACATAATTTCCACAATTAGAACCCTTCTGCCTTTGTCATAACTTTTCAGAAACAAATTAGAAACAGGGCTTTCCAAATGAAACTATCAGGTGTATAACCTTTATCATTGGAGTACCACCGGTGCCAACTCAGGCATGCTGTACAGAGCATAACCTTACACACAGTTAAAAAACAAATTACAAGTATGTACAAAGTTACGTTTGGCAAAACAATATACCTCAACTCCTGGAAGGGACTAACAGAAATACCACAGTGCAATCTTCTACCCCTGTGGTTTGTCACAGGGAGCAAATTACACCAGAAAATGTGCCTACTACAATAATCTGTAAAAATCCTATCTAGAAAAATACTGGTCTACAGGTTTTAACATAGCAGATTAATATTCCACGTTTAGTAGTATTTTGATTTGAGCATATGCTTTTCCTAATCAATAATTCAGGCCTTCGTCCTTTATCATAACTTCTAATAATCAACAGATCATACCGATGACACCTGATATTTTGCTCGATGAACCGAGAAGCGTTACTATTGGCTTGTCTAATAAACAAGTCTGACCTACTATAGTGAGCATAACTTTTCCCACAAGGGAACAATCAGGCACACAGTTATAGCATTACATGTAAGGACACAATTAGAGTTGACAAAATAACATATCTGTAGAGGACCCAAGAGGATTACCACAATGTAAATCTTCTACCCCTAGTATTTAATTGAGTGGGTAACTACCACCAAAACCCTTGTCTACTACAGTAATCTGAGAGACCCCATGTAACAAACTATTAGTGTAGTGGTTTTACTACAGTTAAAATCACCCCACCCATAAAGCCTGCTGATTTTAACGTTTGCTTTTCACAGTAAATAGACTTCAGCCTACTGCCTTTGTCACAACCTTTCATAATAAACAGAACGGGCCTACGGTAGCTGATATAACTTTACTCAATCAACCATTGACTTGTCACCATAAACAACTGGGGTCTACTGCAGTGAGCCCACAAGGCAGCCATAAATAAAATAAATCATACATACAGTCACAAAAGTACAAATATGTACAGAGTTACATGGCAGAGCAGCGTAGAAACCCCTCCCTATGAGGGTCTAACGAGGAATATCATAGTGAAAAACTTCTACTCCAAGGGTTTGCCAGTTGACTAACATAGCGTACTGTGAGCTTTTGTGTAATAAAATGCCTATGTGCTGCTCTTAACACAGTGTGATGACATTGCCTTGCCTTGTCACAATAGCCACGTGAGGCCTACTATACTGATCAAAAGCTTTCCAACAACGCACATAGCAGGATAGAAGCCACTCGTTTTCAGTGATTGCACAGACTCTGTAATACAAATGCGGAAGTTACGGAAATGTACATTTAGGTGCTGTCATAGCGCCTCTCTCAAGGGTGCTTGTTAAAGTTCTTACGTTGCTCACATAAGTTCGGCAACAGCTCTACTGGCTAGCCAGACCTAAAAATTGGCATTAAACGGATTCCTCACGGGCCTTATATTCACGATCTTAAATTTCTGAGTACCAATTACACTGCAATGTACAGTGATGCACAGAAATGTCCTTGAGGGTGTAAAAACACTTTTCTGAAAAGGTGCCTGCCAGATGTGTTGTATTTCAAGAATGAGCTGCAATTGAGTAATTGGTGTTTAGTGGTGAAGTCAGATAGGGTAAATTCTCTGTTTTGATTGAAAATTGAACAAAAGAAACACTTGTCATTACTATTAACCCGCTCACCCACCATTAGTTGGCTGACAAATGTCAGGCTAATAATACACCAATTTTTGGAACATATATTGAACTTTAACGGGGAAGAACTCTACACCTTAATCTGATTAATGGGCTTCAGACAAGCCTGTCGTTATTGTGCCCTGAAGAAGTCCCTATATTTTTGGGACGAAGCGTATTGGCTGTTCCCTGCTCCCATGCTAAGTGGGAGTAAAGAAATAAAGAATGAACACTAAGAACATGTGTCTCTTCTTGTTTTGGATTTGATGACTAAACACTCATTTTGACTCTGCTACTTTCTTTGCTGTGGCGTAACAAAACTGCAGGGGGGCCCTTCTGTAATGCACATGGAGGGGGACCCCACATTCCAGATCCAGTTAGAAGCTCTCACGGCAGTGGACTGCTACCTGTGCAGAGTGCCGTAGGGGGCACCCTAGAGCTCGAGCACCCTCGCACCTCAGGGGCTATTGTTACGGCACTGTCTCTCTGGGATATTAACCACTTCGCTGCTTGTGACGGCCAACGGCCGTCTCGCGCACTACCTCCGTAGTGCTGCACACGTCTGTTTGCCGTCGCGGCTCCGCCCACTGCTCTAAACCGCCGCAGCCGAATTGCTGCTGCGGGTAAGCGGATAGGTACGATGTAATAGTATTCCGGTGGACTCATAGTAGTGAAAGAGGAGTTCACCCTCTTGTGAGAAAAACCTCTCATTACTATTAACCCCGCCACCCACAGCAGACACTACTCACTATTAACCTGCTCCCCTACTCCAAGCAGACACTTCTCAAATATGAACACACTCCCAACTCCAAATAGACACTACTCTTAACCCCCCCAAGCCGACACTACTCATTATTATGAATCCCCTCCGCAAGCAGACATTTCACACACGTAATTGTACATCTTACTTCCTTTTTTTTAAACCAATTCAATTACAGGTTTGTCAATAGTACAGCAAACCTCTAGTGTGGCAATATCAAAATCCATAGAGGCCTTTTATACGTCAGATATCTCCACATTGCATAACAAAACAAAATGTGATAACGACAACTAGCATACACCCAAGTATCCCCTGCCCCTTACATGAGTCTGTTCTATGTATGTATGTATGTATTGAGGGCAAGCATTTCACTGGTTGCCTAGTACAAAGCTAGTTGTGCGTCACACGCTGTCATTGTTTGATGCACATATAATATGGGGACTCAAGAATAAAGGGATAAGCCAGACTCCTAAGGTATAGGTGGAAATGGTACAGTGAGCCCTCTGAAATGTGTACTCGTGCACCTGGGTCCCTTAAGGGGTCCATCAGTGTCTCCCAAGCGCTTGCTTTGTCGATGGATCGACTGCCTCTTATAGATTCTCTGAAGAGCACTACTCCTTCATACCCTGCCCATTTCTATCAGCTCCTTTTGCCCCTCTGCCACTCAAGGCTCTCTTGGAGCTTTTTCAATTTCTTGTAGTCTCTCGCTTTGTCAGGATAAAAGCCCAAACCTGGAATCTACTTGTTACTTTCGTCTTGAAAGTATGGGGGAACCAGTTTAGCATGTAATGGCATATTGTGCAGGGCATGGGACAATCTCTGGCGATTCATCTAACTTCATTAACACTGAAAAGAAAATATAATGAGTTACTGGAGTTGCGCACATATTTTAAAAGGGTAGAGGTGTAAACAAAAGGAAGTGGAGTTTTAAGCACACATTGCATAGTTATTTTCCTGATACTTAAGAAAATGTTTGAAGTATTAGCTGCATGCATTAAAGTTAGCCTATAAGATGAGTGGATGGTGTGTGCCCGATATGGCGTAATAATATGTGGAATTTCTAGGGATCACCTACACGAGCGGCCTACAGGCACCCTTGGAAGGGGAAGTAAACCACTGACGGGTTGCCATGGAGATATCAAACTTCCATACTCGTTTCTCGCCCTGAGGAAAGAGGGCCAGAGGTACCAAACTCTCCTATAGCACAAATATGTGGCTGGGGTCCAGAAAAATTGTGAAACAGACTGCTTTGCATGTCGGGTTCACTGTGAGGACTTTCAGAAATGTGCAAACTGTGTCTCGAGGATGAAGCAGCTGCTGTATTGAGATTGGATGTGAGCGAAGAGGTGAAATAGAAGCAGGCGAGACACTGATCTCTTCTCAAGTAGCTGGAGGGCAGCTGTGAGTTTGCAGGGCACCTTTCTTAGAGCACTTAAGACTGTTACGGACTCACATAAAATGTGGGAGGCATCCCCACATAGTACCTGGACTCCTGCAAGCTCATGGGTCTCCTATCCATACCTTTGGGAGAGCTAGTAGGGGAGAAGTGTCATAGAATAACTAATGCAATTGCCAGGAGACAATTGGAAGTTAGGTGTTGTCATATATACCGGAATCCATAGCGCATAGCAGGGGTGAGGCGGAAGGCTTGTCCGATACGTAAGAGGCAGAACGGATACATATGATATGCGGGGTTGTGAAGGAATATTGGAAACAGCTAGTCGTGCATTACTAAAAGCAGTTGGAAAAATTATAGAACCAAACATTAAAAAAAAAATGTAAGGTAAGAGTACATCCATGCCCGAGGAAACAACATGCATTCTGGAATGACTGCCCTAAGGTTCCTGCTAGCCAAAAGACATACTGTCATTCACCGTATGCAGGCATGGTTTCTTCTGTTTGACTTTTAGTGCAGTGATATAGGGGAACGGTCAGTAGTCCAGGAGATAGGGACACCTGATGTTGCACTACAAATCCAGGTATCTCTTCTTCAGACATATATATGCTTGAATGTCTCCTTGCTCTCCGTTAACAAGACTAGTGTTATATAATATATTTGCATATCTCCAAAACACCATGTAACTGTGTTTGGAATATATATATATGCATTTCACTTTGTACTGTAATTTTCTTTGTTGTATTGGAAAAAGTGCCAATAATTTTTTTTCCTTTAAATATCAAATACACTGATCTCTTTCTACTCTCCAACCTTTAGGATATTCCAAGTCAGCAATTCAGTCCTTGTTTACATTTCACGTCATGTTGCTGGATATATATATGCCCCAATTCCTTAAGAGTATTTCAATTTCCCAGACGTGTATGAGGACAATAATGTCTCCTGCATAGTGATCAGATGTGTCTCCCTGCCCGAGTGCCTTACTACATGTCAATCTGGTATCCTGACTTTGGTCTTGGAATGCCCTCAAGCGTGGGCATAGAACTAATCCCGTCAATGTAAAGGCTTGGACTTATCTTATGAATTGAGGGGTACATCAAGCGTGCCCTCCGAGTGGGCCGGCACTACTGTTAGCTAAGTCTGGGTTTAGGCATACTATTTGTGTAGCCTTTAATAAATAGACTGGAGACTTCCATTTAGATTCCTGTAGTAGAAGGTTTAATGGTTAACATCCCAACCACAGCTGGGGAATCAGCCTCTCTGACAGCTAGTGGCTGAGGCCTGATTCCAGTTATCAACATTCTAAAATATATGAGAACATGTAGGGCAAGAATCCAAGGAGGAAGGAGGGGGAAGTGTAATTGTAGTGGTGGAAGATACCACACCTCTACCTCTTTACAGAAATGAATAATCATATATCATAATTTAAGGAAAACTTAATAAAAATGTACATCGCAGTATCAGTGCAACAAAAGTAACAAGTTGACTAATAATCACTTATTTGTAAACATAGTCGTTTAGAAAATTTGCAGTGAAGTAGGTTTGCTGGCCCTCCGCAGTGTTTTTCTTAAGTTAGGCTCGCTACTCACTATTAGTACTCACTGTGGCCATTGGATCTTTTACAAACCTCTACACAACCCTCCTGCATACTTGGAAACTCTTCTTAGAATCCACATTTTCTCATCTTTTGTTTTGACGGCATTGCGAGATAAAAATCCCAACTTTCTTAGTTGCAGTGTATTTTGACCCTGGAGAATTCCCAGAGGGAGCTCTCACTTTCACCATATTACCTACTCACATCCCAATAAAACCTGGTATTTTCTAATTATCATACCCTTCTTTTCTTTCTTCTACTACTTTAATTCTCTATACCATCAGGCATCGCGGGTGTCTACTACTATTCCGCCATTTCATACAACCACATCTCTCCAGGTTAGACCATTGCATTTTGCAAATTGTATACTTTTTGTAGGTGTTTTGTTAAATCTCTCTATTATACAATTGGCTTCGGGATGATATAGCTAACACTAGCAATCTTCAATCCTTTTGTCCACAAGATATTCTTGTATTTCTTTGGAGCAGAACTGGACTCATTGGTAATAAGAACCGAGTTCTCTCGGGTGTCCACTTCTACTCCGCCATTTTATACAACCACATCTCTCCAACTAAGACTAATGCATTTTGCAAATTGTATACTTTTGTTTAAGTGTGTTGTTTAATCTCTCTATTATACAATTGGCTACTGAATGATATAGCTCACACTAGCAATAGTTGGGAAATCCCTCTCTCCTACACAACTTGTCTAAACATTTAGTGATGCTGTTACTACTGATATCTACAACACACTTAATCTCTGACCATCAAGGAAAAAAGATCTATCAAGACTATCAGGGATCGAATTCTGAATTCAATAGACAGGGGGCTAACAGTGTACATCGCTTCTTCTCACCAAGGCCCATCAGGTACTGTCTAGCAGTGCATTGGGGGTCAGCTCCTTGACAGAAATGTATTGCTGTTACTGCACTAATATCACACCTTTACTAGCCTTTCACTAAGAACCCTCGATTCCTTGTCAACAGAAATTCATCTTCAACTTTTCCTTTGCTTTAGAGATACCAAAATGCCCCAAATGAGCCATATCAGTTAATACTACTTTGAAATCTTCAAGAGGAATTAACTTTGTGCACATTAAAAAACAGCCCAAATCCACTCCTAGTTCTTCTCTCACTATCCAAAATGGTCTCTACTGTTACCTGATATTACCACCACGTTCCTAACACTTTCTCATTATGTCCCTCGTCCTTGACAAGTTGTGGTCACTCTTTAGAGTTGCTTTCTACACTTCTTCTAATATAGCACCCTGTGTAAAAACACATAATTTTTCTACAGCCCAATCTCCATCCTCTGATTTCTCTCCCAATTCATTATCCAGATCATCGCCTACTACCAGCTTGGACAAAGAATCTGCACAGTTGTTTTTCATTCCAAGAATGTAATCAACTTCAGATGTAAACTCCTGTAACTGCCTACCCTACTACATATTACATATTGACCATTTTTCATGAAGGTTTTTCTTCCAGGGTTGTCGTCAGTCCGTACTTTGAACTGTATGCCTGAAAGGAAACTCCTGGAATTGTTCAAAGCCCAGGCCCCCTTCTATGTGACCTAGCGATTAGATTCGGACACATGAGGATCTCTAGATGCGAGAGCTATAGTTACCTCTACCTCTTCTCCTGACTGGTTTGCTTGCATTAGTACAGCTCACAGGTCTTTGTACTGGCATCAGTGGTCACTGTCACACTATGACTAGACACAAAAGCTTTTAATTTAGTAGTTGTGCTTAAGCAAACTTTGATGTCCTTAAATCCATCCTCACGCTCCGTATTCCACATAAATATCCCTTTTTTCAACAAACTCCACCTAATTTACATTTCCAGTAAAATGTCGCCCTCCCTATGAGTGAGACATACATTTTGTCCACTGCAAATCCGCCTTTGTACTCCATATCCCCTTGAAAGTAACCGCTCGTACTTATAGGCTAAACTGTTATCCTCCTGGTAGAACTTCTAATACCATTACCATTGTACAGACAGCCTCCTGCCATACATCTTGTTAAATGTTTCTTCACAAATGACAGTCAGGCAGAAACAAGTCAAATATTACCTCTACTTCAATGCTTCTAACGTGTAATACAACTTTAGAATTTCCAGACTTGTTTTCCCATCTGATGTATCATTTCAACCATACTTTAGCAACTACCTTGTGACTTTTCCTAACAAATTTACTACTACTGCACCATACCATATAGTGTCCCTTTTTCCCACATTTGTTGAAAGATGCTATTAAAGCAGGAAATTTTTTAGCACTGTCCATGTGACGAACATGGCCACACATGAAACATTGACCTTTGTAATTGCTCTTTGTTCCCCTTTCAACCTCCTTACTTTTCTACTTTATTATAAAATAAAACATCAGTAGTGTGACCAGGCATTTTTGTCTATGTCACTTAAAAGTAAGGTATAGTAGCACGCTTCTGTTAAGTTCCATAATTATGTACACCCATAACCTTGCACTGACATCTAGTGCATGTGTCAAATACATGTGTAGTGTGTCTAACACATGCATGGTGATAAGTCTGTATGAGGGAGCTTGAGCAATGGAGGACAATAGGGTCTATTTTAGATGTACCTGGTCTGCCATAGGCCAAGATGGAGGGTCTGGACTGTACTCGCAAACAATGGAAGTGTGTTGCCTTCATTCCTGTAACTAGTGAAAGGTGATCTAGGCCTAGAAGGGAGGCTTTTGTATTAGCAGATCGCTATTGCGCAGTATTTCTACGCACTGTAATTTGGGGCATCGCAGGGGTGAGGAGTGGGCCTGCGGTCTCTGTTGTCAGAGGTGAGAGAGCTTCTAGGCAAACCTTGCCCTATTATATATACCTGATGTCTCCTAAAGGTGGGTTGATAACAACTAGGTACAGAAATCTCACACCTCTTTGTGCCTCTATAGTGGGTGGTACAGGTTAGAGGCAGCCCAGTGCTACTCAGTAGTTTCACTCTATACAACGGCTGTGTTTGGAGAGCAGCTTGAGATAAACACTTGAAAGAAGACCCACGCCAAACCAGTTCCATTGTTTGAGACGGTGGTTCCACACACAGTCTATTAGCTGTGTATAAATCTATGATCCATTTTTATAAACTTTGTGCTAGTTCCAAGTCCTTTATGACCACAGAAGCGGGTACTCTGCAGAGATCCTGTGAACCACAAGTACTTACTTGCACCAACTTTGGTGAACCACTCATGAACTTTTGTTTCAACTCTTCAAACTTTATGCACTTCATATACCAGAGTGCTCAGGGGCGATCCGGAGGAGAGGCTAGCGGTGTGCGATCCATCGTAGATTTCTGTTAAAGGGCTCCCATGAGCCCATAAGCTGACAAGCTGTTGGAGGCGCACCTGCGCGCCGGAGAGGCATCGAGGCCTGTGACGGTTACTTGGCGGCCTTCTCATCCACCCCAAATCCTGTCTCTACTGATGAGGGAAACTATCCCGAAACCTGGGCCATGTCCCGGGTCTAGAGATCCTGGGAACCACAAGTACTTACTTGCACCAACTTTGGTGAACCACTCATGAACTTTTGTTTCCACTCTTCAAACTTCATGCACTTCATACAACAGAGTGCTCAGGGGCGATCCGAAGGAGAAGCTAGCGGTGTGCGATCCATCGTAGATTTCGAGTACTCTGCAGAATACTGACATTCAGTCTCCATATAGTGGGAGGGCATCACCTGCAGTTTGTACTTTGTATTGCTGTGGACCTGCCATGCTGCACTGACATGTCTAACAGCCTGCTGAGAGAGGGAACGTGTCACCCTGGTTCTGCATCAGGAATGACTGTCAAGGAGAGAGGCCCAGGCCTTCCCCTGTTAATGTGGGCTATCTAGTGAGAGCAGACTGCACAAGAGCGGGCTACGGAGGACTTGCGAAGGAGAGAGCCCCAGCGCTTCTCCTGAGGCAGCGGAACATCCAGTGAAAGCAGACTGCACAAGAGTGCGCCAAGTAGGTCCTGTGTACCTTGTGACCCATCCTGGTATCTCTGGCCAGTTCCTGAACAGGGGCTACAAATTCCATGACCTATTTGGGCTGTGGCATTGTTATAAGTATGGTGAGCGTTCTAGTTCACAGCATGGGCGTCCGCAGGGGGTGGCAAGGGGAAGCGCTTGCACCCCCCCCCCCCCCGGATCCAGGCCCAGTCACAGAGGCAGCCGTTCCATTGTCATGGGCAGTATGACAAGGGGCCAGCAGAGGAGACACAGCATGGAGCATCTCCACCATCCCAGGCCTCAGGAGATGACGTTGAGTCCTTGGGGAGCTGCTGAAGCTTTCGAGCAGCACAATTAACAAGTCTTAGCCAGGGGACATGAGCTTTAGTCCCTCCCTGAAGACAGGCCACAACGATCGGATAAAAGGGCGCGGTGGGGGCGTTTGGGGAGCGGGGCTAGTGCCAACATTCTTAGTTTGAAAACTGTGCAGTGACAGACTGGATAGAAATTGAAAATTTCATTCTTATGAAATTCCATCCGTTTGTGCAATGGGGAGAGTACTCAATGCAGCTAAGAGTGAAAAAACTCCGGAAAAAACACTAAGGACTGAAAGAACTACATTTAAAGAACAATATGACTAAAAATGAAAAATCGATTTTGACAATGTTTTAGTGAAAAATGTAATTAATCCTTCATATTGAGACCAAGGGAGACGTGAGTGCAGAGACATTAAGAGAGAGACAGAGCCAAAAGGAAAAATAAAAGAGAGAGAGAGGAAGACCTGGAGAGAGGGAGACCGAGAGAGAGGGAGACAGAGAGGGAGGGAGACAGAGAGGGAGAGGGAGAGAGAGAGAGGGAGGTAGACAGAGGGTGACAGAGGGAGGGAGAGACAGAGAGAGAAAGAGGGAGACAGAGGGAGACAGAGAGAGGGGAAGACAGAGAGGAAGAGAGACATAGAGGCAGGGAGACAGAGACAGAGAGGGAGGCTGACAGACAGAGTGAGTGAGACAGAGGTAGAGAGAGGCAGGGAGACAGAGAGGGAGACAGAGAGAGACGGAGGGGGAGAGGGGGAGGGAGAGAGAGGGAGGGAGACAAAGAGAGGGAGACGGACAGAGTGAGGAGACAGGGGGAGAGGGAGAGAGAGAGAGGGAGAGAGAGAGAGACAGAGAGAGAGAGAGAGACAGAGACAGACAGAGATGGAGGCAGGGACAGGGGAAGACAGGCAGAGACAGACAGAGAGACGAAGAGGGAGACAAAGGGAGTGAAACAGGGACAGATAGAGGCAGAGACAGGGACAGACAGATAGAGGCAGAGACTAAGACAGGCAGAGAGAGAGAGAGAGATAGAGGGAGGGAGACAGAGAGTGACAGAGGAAGGGAGAGACACAGAGAGAGAGAGAGGGAGAGAGAGGGAGATAGAGGGAGGGAGACAGAAGGAGTGAGGGATACAGAGGGAGGGAGACAGACAGAGGGTGGCAAAGGGCAACAGAGGGAGACAGACAGAGGGAGGGAGAGACAGAGAGGGAGACAGAGAGAGAGAGAGGGAGACAGAGGGAGGGAGACAGAGAGAGGGAGGGAGAGAGAGATAGACAGACATTGAGTGAGACAGCGGTGCGACAGAGAGAGGGAAGGAGAGAGCGATAGAGAGAGGGAAGGAGACAGAGATAGAGAGAAGAAGAGGGAAGGAGACAGAGAGAGAGGGAGGGAGGGAGGGAGAGAGAGAGAGAGAGAGAGAGAGAGAGAGAGAGAGAGAGAGAGAGAGAGAGAGAGAGAGAGAGAGAGAGAGAGAGAGAGAAAGAAAGGTATGTGTATGCCGGGTCTGGTGGCTCAGTGGACGAAAGCGTCCGCTGCAGTGGCATGTGTACAACCTGATGGTCATAGTTTTTTTTTTGTTACTCTAGCTCCACCCTCTCCCCCATGGACCCCGCTCCCACCGGTGCGGCCCTCGGCCAAAAACCACACTGTAATTTTGGCCCCCGGGAGAAAGTTTGTAAATACCCATGCTCTCTAGAACCACATCAACCTGATTTAGAATGTTTTTGTCTTTTTTCCAGCCATTTTTAGTTTTCTCTCTGTTTTATTGTAGTTGCCAGGTCGTCTGCTGTGGCGCCTCACAAGATTTTTCTCTTCCCCTATGGGTTTCTTTGTTTATTTAAGCTTTGTCTTATTAGATTTTTTTTAATGCATTTAATACTTGTGATCAATCATGTCGCAGGATGGTGATGAAGTTAAAATGTTGCTTGTGCTCCAATTGTGATTGAATAGTATTTAGTGCAACTGTGTGATGAAATCACTTTCTTTCGAGAGAAGACTAGCTTTGAATGGACAATACCTTTGTGGACTGGTGACTGCTTGCTGAGTGAGGAGCTCGAACATCACACACCTCCCTAAGAAGCCCGTGACAGCTCGCCCTCACTGCCTTAGGAGCCAGTTGCAGAAGGGGGGTTTGTGCACCCAGTTTGCATAGCCAGAGAAGGAGTGGCCCCGAACATCAGTGGAAAACCAAGGATTCCCACAGCTTTGGATCAGTAGCCTCTGCTAGTCAAGTGTGTGGATAGGAGTCCATCACGGGTCACAATTGAGAGCCCTGGATTGTAGGCTGTAGGGAGTGCAATGTTTTCACAGTGCCTGTCACAAGTGTTCAGACAACATACCCATCCGATCCTTGGCATCTCTGTAAAGCGCGCAGAGCGATGGTTATATATGTGCCAGCTGTCAGTACAATTCTATGGGAAAGTTTCTGAGTGAGATGCACAACTGTCACAATATTCACAGCAGGAAAGGAAAAGAAAGTACAGTGTCTATAAGTGGGAGGGATCGCAGTAGGAGATGGTGTAAACGCAGAGATGAAGATATAGAACATGTAGAGCGACACATGCTGATGGAGCTAAAGGAAGAGAGATACGGGTAGGATAAAAGGTGTAAGTGACTTATGCAGAGGGTCAGAGAGCACAGATAAGCGAAGGGGAAAACAGGAGTGAATGACACTTAGAAGTACACGACCCCCTCCTCTGCTCTTAGTATGTTTAACTCATATTTTCAGAACTTAATTTTTTTAGAAACTAATTATTCATAAGAAAATTATTGTTACTCATTTGTCTAATAATAGTTTCGTATTTTCAGAACAGATTTTTTTTTAGAAACTAATTATTCACTAGAAAATTATTGTTACCCATGTATCTAATAATGAACATAAATCCGAGACAACTGGCAAAGCCAATGGTCTAGTATGTCATAGGTGTTTGTATTTTGTTGAAACGGCTCGGTGTTGTGTTATAAATGTGAATACACAAATAAGGCACACACTAGCCCGGTGACATGCAGTGTCGAGCACAGGTTCACGAGTTTTAGAGCAGGCACTTTATTAAATAAGCCCCCCCCCCCCTAGTAAAGACTTAACCAGTTATGCTCCACTAGGCAGTCAGTCCCTTTTGCAGAGTCCTCTGAACCCCTCACACACGTTTGCCATCTCACTTAAAGCCGGGCCCTAATCACTGTGAAGAGTAACCCTCCGCCCAGAGCAGCTCTGGATGTGACTGTAAGAAGCGGGGGTGTGCCTGTACTAGTTGCACAGTTACATGGACTACCATGTAATGTCGCACACCAGCACACTGCAGCAATCCAGGCTACCAAAAGGCCACACGCATCACTACACAAAACGTCTTAATACATCAATAAGTGCTAAATATCTATCCCTGCTTTGGCTGTGTTGAATGGAAGAAAAGTGGCCAATTTTTCGTACATTTGGCTCTTGTTAGTGCGCTGATTAATGTATTAACCCCTTTGCCTCAAGGGCTGAACAGAATTCCAAGATTTCCAGCTGAAAGTGAATGTGCTCTGGGAAAAGCTGATTGAGATGGTAGGAGGTGGACGGGGGGGGGGGGGTAGAGGTTGAGGCTAAGTGCTGATAGAGAAGAAAGTAACGCACCTCAGATGTGGTGGAGTTAACATACAACTGCCAAACTCTTTCAGATAGTTCACCATGTAGGGTCAGCAGAAGGGATCTGGTAGTGGTCCCTCACCAGTCTGGAGTGGGCGTGGCCAAGAAGAGGGGCGGGGTGTAGAGCAAATCACTACCTAGACAGACACATGCCCTTGACTAAACAATGCGAATAAAGGCTACAGATGCAGCTGCTCATGTCCCAGGGAGGTTACAAAACCATCGATGGGTGTCAGCTGTACAGAGCACCCAGAGAGGAGCTGGAAACCCATTCTGCACAGGGGGTTCCAGCTCACCTTTGTCTACCCCCAATTGATATCAGCCACACACTGGAATACTGTGTGACGAGAAACAATATTATGTGGCCCTATGTGTGTTGGCAGCACTGCCACCATGAGAGACCTCAAAGTCATCCAGAGCTGATGGCAGTGAAGCAGTCAGAAACACTGGAGAGGGGGAGAGGGAATAGAAGGATAGGAAAGAGATTTATGTATTGTCTACGTAAGGATGGTCAAACAAGCCAAATTAGGAGATGACATCATCAAAGAACGTGGAGTAGAGAGGACACAGAAATGTACCTTGCTTAGTCTTGGGTGGCACCACCTCTTACTGGGGTGGACGGGGCAAAGGGAGTGTCACGCAAAAGAAAAAGGAGCTTGCTGAGAGGCACTAGAAGAAACAATCCGAGGCAAGGCTGGAGGGTAATTTTGTTAAATGCCACAGAATGATCAAGGTATAGCAGGATGGATAAAAGGTGATTGTAATGACGGAAGGGGGCTGAGTAGATTGTCAGAAGATAACAATAATAACCTGGTATTTGTAAATAAGGGTGTGAAGGCGCTGGGGGTCCTCGGGAAGATTGAGCGAGCTATTGCCTAGAGCAGAGTTATTCAAACTGTGGGGCGCACCCTCCTGGGAGGGGGGGGGGGGGCGCGATGCCATCTCAGGGGGGGCGCACTCCACCATAACATTTCACCTTTCATTGTTTCCCACGGCGGAAAGGCAGAGTGGAGTTGCAGGGGCCCTAAGAAGGGATGAAGACCATCAACGCCTCATTAACAGACAAAAGATCTGTAAAAAGACCTGTGAAGTACTAGGGTGCGGCTGTGTGTGCGCCTGAGAAGCTGTCTCCTCCCGGGCTGCCACCCACAGACGCAGGAGGGGGGGTGGGGGGGGAGGAGGAAAGCCCTTTAAGTTCAATAGGCGTTAGGCACCTGTTCTTCACCCATTTCAAATGGGGTTTTTGGAATAGAGAAAATCAGCCGATTAGTACATAGGAATGTCACCATTGACGTGCCACCAATGAAGTGGACAGCACCATAGACGGCAGGAAATGCAGCGAAATTTGCGTGCACAAAGCTCCTGCATACTACTACTTTTTGGTAGTGTGTCACTTCCACACTCCTCCTGTTTGCCCTGCGTGCTGCCTCGCTGTGAAGGGCTATGCCTCTGATCATTTTAAAATCACCAACAAGTAAGTCAGATTTGAAGAGAAAGCGTACGGACAGTCCTGCGTAGGGCATTTGCTGGCCTGAAAGTAGTATGTTCACTTTCGGTTTCATAGCATAGTGAACATTGCATACTCTCTGTATCCTATTTTTGACTGTCTCACTTAATGTCTGCCTCTTTCTTTAGTTCTTTTGTTAAATTGTTTGGGAGTTTTATAACCCTCTGCCACTAAACGTTCGGTTACTTCACTGGGCAGTTTTGATTTAAGCCTGGCACACTCAAGCATTAAACACCCTAATTAAAGCCCCTACAACATCCATTGTATGATAGGCAGAGGCTTTGCATCTTCAGGTTTAGCACCCTACTCTAACCTCAGCATCCTAGTCCCTCACCTAGATATGGTGCAGGTTTGTCCTTTTCAGAGAGGCACCTCCAAATACAGCCCCTTTCTCCAATCTTCACACTCCTGGGACAGAATTGGCATCTTGCACCAGAGCACCCATAAATACAGCAACATACTAAAATGTACCCCCCAGGGCACCCTTCTACATGTGGTATACACTGACATTTTTTGGCACAGCAGCTGGGACATTAACCTCCTAGGTTACACATCCCAGACATTGGGTATCCTTTGGCCTATTGTTATATTTTCAAACTTGCACCCGTCAGAAGCAAATCACTAGCATTATGATAAAAATGCAGGGTCTAGTGCACTACAGAAGTAGGAAGTTCCGTTTCATCGGATGTGAAGGAGAAAGCCTTCATCCTCAAAGTCTATCCCAGGGATGAACTTGTACCAATCACTACCCCAGAGGAGCGATCTGCTTCACCTGATCCCAGAAATCCTGGCAGTGGCCCAAAGAAGACACCGGCCTCACTCCCAGGTCCAGGGAACAGGGACATCTTAAGGATTTTGGAGGGTGCCATATTCAGAACAGTTTTCAATTTATGATCCAGTTTCAGGTCTTTCATGCCCTCTTCGGTCTGGTCACTGACTGTGCACTGGCACACTGGTACAAATTCTAAATGTGTTGACATTTCATATTCAGGGATAGTGACGTGTGTATTCAATATTGTAACACAGCGGCAGCTCACTAATATTACTGCAAATAATCTCTGTGACACCCCCCCATTTCTTGTGTGTGCAGTGCTGTTTTGTTCTAAAATAAACTTTTTTATGGGTGTTGCATGAAACAAACACATTTGTCTGCAAAATGTCTTTAGTAGACTCTCACACATCACCACAGTAAAAATAAATTCAAGGAAAATGCTATTTAAAACAATCTGTTTAAGAATGATTCAAGATAGTCAGGGTAAGACTCTCTCCAGAACAGAGCTGGCTCTATCAGGGGTCCCACTCAAAGGCGGGCCCTGGGCCAGAGCCCACGGTGCCTATGTCTTAAAACATCTCTGCTAGGGAAGACACCTGCTACAACCTGCTTATCAAATAAACTGCTTACCTCAATGCCTGGCAGAGGGAGTCAACCGCTTTTTTCATGGAAAGAGAATCTGTGATAGGATGGGCAGTGCAGGAATGGGGAGTTTTTTCTGGGAGGTGAGAATGGGGCAGATGGCCAGAGTTAAAATTGTGTTTTTTTTATGCCATTGGACAGTGATTCTCAGTGGAGAGCATGGTCTTTGAATGGTACTCATTTTATTGACCACAGAAGTTTCTTTGAGGAAGCTTTGCAAGAATTAAGTGGAGAACATGTAACAATTTGTAAACATTTTCTCTTGAAAAATGTCGTTTTGGACTGTGTAGTAAGCCTCTGTCATTTCACCACACCAACTCGCAAACCTGCAGTTTTCTAAAGACTCTTACTGTGTTTAACATTATTAGCCAGATATGGACTGGGAAATGCGGATGACGGTCGATTGTGTAGAATACCAGGTTCCAGTATTTTTGTCAAGTGGTGGGGGGCCCGACATCTAAATAAATTCAGCTGGGGGGGCTCAACCTAAAAAAGTTTGAAGACCTCTGGCCTAGAGTCATATGGTGCTGGGCTAACCAGCCTCCGGCGATCGAACCATGAGCCCCCATGTTCCGGAGTCACCCGCCCTGGTCGCTGCGCCACACCTCTTCTGAGTTCAGAAGAGTGATTGGTGGCAGGTTAATCAAGCAATACAAATCAGTTTTATTCGGCTAATCATAATTTGCCATAACAGTACAATAAGTAGGTACATACAATAAAAATACAAAGTCCTCACCAATTAAAAACAATTAAAAACAAAAAAACGCACATTGTAAAACAAGTATAAACCGTCCATAAAATCAGCTGCAGTACAAAAAGTGAATTTTAAAACTTGACGTAAATAATTAATTTACTCTCTTAATTTCTATGCAGGTAAGTACTTAATCAATAATAACTCAATCAGAATGAAAAAAAACAGAGTCCGTGGTGTTAGAGTTTCTAAGGGTTTTATTCCTCATAAAGGAATCAGGATATCATGTTCTGACCACCACAGGGGTGTCAGAAGGGATAGAGCGCTTCCGTTTATTAACAATACATAGCTTATATACTTGATTTATACCATAGGAGTCAATGTAAGAGGCGTAACAGCTGAGAGAAGACAAGATAACAGTGTACACGTGGTACTAGTACATCATCAAGAGGCGTAAACTAGGCGTGAACTAGGCGTAAACGAGAGGTGTGTGCTAGAAACGTCACTGATAGGTGACGCAAGTGGGTGGCACCAAGGGGTGGTGCTAACAGAATGTTGCAATGTCAGCAGAAATCGGAAGCTTGGATGCGCGCGCAGCTGCATGACGTGTGATTGACGGGGTGCAGGGGACTTGACATTTACACTGACGGAAAGAGACAGAAGTCTGGCATGTCAGATCAACTTGTACTTCTATCATATCTGATATCTGATGTTTAGGAACTATACTATCTGGGCGGAAAGGTCTCTAGGGCAGAAGCTATTTTATGCTAACTGTGGATGCGTGTATAAGCGCCTGAGTGTCTACATGTGAAGCGTGGGGCACGGGGCCTTTCCATGGAAGCATGGCAACAGAGGCTATGAATTACTTGCATTAAGACAGGTCGGCCCTTTGGCTCTGCAGCTGAGGAGGATGTTTACAGGATCTAGTAGGCAGGAATGTATTCTCGGGGAGCGGAACAGATAACTCGAAGGTTATAGTCAGTCTTGGCAGAAAGCAGGCTTGAGCTGAGCGCGAGGGGCCGCGCTGAAAGTAGGACAGAGTTCACGAGTACAGAGGTAGCCTGGGCAGAGACAGGAGCCACAAAAGAGGTTCAGATGGCAGGAATTCAGGGCCTACTCTTGCTAGAGCAGGAAAAATACGAAAAGTGTACTACAAAAAGACGGTGGCATAGCATACTTAGGAACGGACTATATAATCCATTCATGGTGGATCTGAAAGAGGACATGTTAACGGTGGACGCGAATGTATTTGCGTCTTCATAGCTGGCACAGGAGGGAAGTTACATGCACTCTAAGCTGGTACATGGAGTCGGTGGGGTACGCGCTAGGGAACACAACATGGCCAAAATTTAATTTTCCTCATTCCCTCCTTGTTCCCTACGGACCCTTCATGAAATATCGATCCTCATGAATCGATCAGTCTGTTCTTGTAACATCATTTGTTCTTCTTTCTTTCGGTTACGTTTTGAGTGAAAACTGGAATGTTCAATACAAGAGGTGGCACACAGTCCACAAATCGCTGGCCCACACTGCAGGCACAGGCAGCAACTGAATACTAGAACTAGGCCAATGCCTAGGAAGGATAGGATCTTCCATCTCCAAGCTGTTAACGTTGTCCAGAACCAACCGGACCAAGTCCAGGTGCCTGGATTCTGATGTATCTGATTTGCAATTTTATGAAGACGGGTGATAGCTTGATATACAGATGGTGCATTTTGTGGAATGAAAACACAGCAGCTTGACCCGATGACCTTACAGGCTCCACCTCTATCTGCCAAGATGACGTCAATTACAAGACGATTCTGAAGGACAACAACCCGCATAGCGGACTGCTCTTCTGTTAGGTTACCTAAGGCGGAGGTAGTTTCATTTACTACGGCTTCAAGTGTTCTAGTTAATCTGCGTATTAATTTACTATTCTGGACAGGTCCTAAAAAGAAAAAGAATCCTTTATTAAAGTCAGTGTACTGTTCCCATGCCGTTTCTGTGTAGTCGACAAGGGGGGCATCTCTTCTGGGTCTATTCTTTACTAGATTGCTATTTCTATGGTAATCAGGAGGAGCTAGAAAAACAGGTGGCAGGAGGAATGCAATGTAACAGGTACCATCCCAATCTGGAGGTAGACGAATGTATGCGGTATGACCACAAACAAAGTAAGAATGACTGATAGCTTTAAAGGACGATTTTCCATCATCACTGAATTCGACCACAGTAGTGCATTTACTATGACCTAAGTGTACGGAACCTTTCTTCTTGATACATAATTCACCAGTGACTGGCAGTACTGACATAATAGGTAGAACGGGTGTGGCTTCGGATTCGACAGTAAGAATCATAAGGCTAATTGTATAATTACCTAATCCATATACTTCATTTTCTAGATCAGTTCCTACTCTAGTGGGGAGTCCCTCCTTATCCGGGTAACAGACGTCTAGTAGGACCAAGTTCAGGTTTCCCCAAACCCAACCCCCATCGAAAACAGCAATGTCGGGATCTAAAGAATTAATTATCTTAAACCATGCTCCACAGGAGCCATTGTGAGAGAACGGGTAAGGAAAGAGAGGCGGGGCTCCCTTGTAATTCTGGTAGGGAGGGAGTCGGCCACATATCCAGCAATTTGTAGCATTGTTAGTTTGATGAGAATGATGTAACATACTAATGAATGTATTGTTGCGCAGCGCGAGTCTGTAGGAAAGCTCATGAGGAGGTAACTCACTAAAAGTGTGTTCAGCAGAGACATTGTAAGCAGATTGTTCACGCTTGAAAATAGGATAGTAGATAGGTAATAAGATGCTAGCAATAATAATTAAAACACTGAGAATAAACATTATTATTAGTGTCACTATGCAGTGACTACGAAGTGATTTGCAATATGTACTTTTCTTTTCTTCTCTCTCTCTAACTCGATCTAGGGGATACATGTCAGAAACTATTTAACCGATTCACCTAGGGGAGGACTTAAACAATTAAACTGTCTGACTTGCTAGATCGCAATTTCATACGATATTGTTCTTGAGGAGTTTTTTCTCGTTTGGATTCGGTAAAGTCCTTGGTAACACAGTCTTTGGTGGGGGTGGGTGTGTCTTGTTCCGGTTTCAGTCCTGGGAATGTTTTGATATGGCTTAGGTGGACCCACCCCTTTCTGCCTTCCAATTTGACTGCGGTCTTCGTGGTAAGAAGAACGGTCTTCGGAGACTTCCAGCGGGGCTCTAACGGACTTTTTCTGTCGAAGTTGCGGACTAGGACAACATCCCCGGGACGGACGTCATGCGGCTTCACATCAGTGTTGTCAGGGAAGGCTGCGGCAACCTGTGAACGACATGATTGGAGTGCAGACATCAAGGAGGCAAGGTAATCTGTCAACATATTAGAATCAACATCAGTAATCTTCTTAGGAATGGGCATCCCCCACATATTCGGTGGTCTGCCAAAGACCACCTCGTACGGGGATAGCCCTGATCTCGAATGGGCGACCATTCTCATATAGCATAGTGCCACTGGCAGGGCGACTATCCAGTCGACCCCTTTGTCCTGACATATTTTGGCAAGGCGGATCTTTAATGTCTGATTATGCCTTTCTACAAGGCCTGCTGCTTCTGGATGTCGGACACAATGGAACTTCCACTGGTATCCCAGTAACAAGGAAACTTGCTTCATTAATTCGGATGAGAATGGCTGACCGTTATCTGAGTACACGACACGAGGCATGCCGTATCGTGGGAAGAATTCACGAACCAACTGTTTGGCAGTGGTCGGAGCAGTGTAATCTGGGACTGGGTATGCTTCGGTCCAGCGGGACAGAGCACAGACAACTACGAGAACATATTTAAATCCTCGACAACGGTCCATCTGGATATAATCCATCTGGAGGACTTCAAAAGGGTGATCGGGAGGATGAAATCCACCTTGCTCTACAGGGACGCTTTT
The DNA here is from genome assembly GCF_964263255.1 of Lissotriton vulgaris. Lineage (NCBI taxonomy): Eukaryota > Metazoa > Chordata > Amphibia > Caudata > Salamandridae > Lissotriton > Lissotriton vulgaris. The sequence goes on from NC_141688.1 coordinate 203,016,480, forward strand.
ACCTGGATTGAACTGACAACAGATCATGCAAGTACGCACTTTCTGTTTTGCTGCTGCTCGTAAGTGTTTATTGTTCCAGAGATTTTGTAAACTGTCTAGCATTGCTTTCTCTCCTAGGTGGGCAGGACTATGTGCTGTATTTATCATGACTTGAACCATAGAGTCAGGGAGAAACCATGTAGATTTTCCCTTCGTCATCCAACCTTGATCTGTCTGGATCCCTCCTAGTTCGATCCATTTCTTTATTTCGTCTGCAGTAGCATGTGTCTGAATGTCAATAACATCTAGTGTGGGATCTCTGACTGTCATACAGTTTGTCGGATCTGTTGTCTTTGTCGTGTCAGTTGTCTGAGTGTGAGTCAGTGCTGTATGTTTTGCTGTCTGATCTGCCAGGTCGTTACCCTGGGAAACAGAATCTGTGACTTTAGTATGTGCTTTACACTTCATGACGGATATGGCTGAAGGCAGATGTATTGCCTCTAACAGTGCTTGAATGAGAGGACCATGCTGTATCTTTGTACCATGAGAGGTCAGAAAACCTCGTTCCTGCCAGAGCATGCCGAAGTCGTGTACGACTCCGAACGCATAACGGGAATCAGTGTATATGTTAACATTTCTATTCTTGGCTAGAATACAGGCTCGGGTCAGAGCAATGAGCTCTGCCGCTTGAGCAGACAGTGTATCAATACGATGTGTTTCTTTAACTTCAGTTTCAGTGGTCACTGCATACGCGGCCACTAACTCTCCTGTACTTGTTCTCATGCATGAACCATCCACATAAAGTGTCAGGTCTGGATTTGTCAATGGAACATCTGTTAAATCTCGTCTGGGCTTTGTTACTGCATTAATGATCTCTATACAATCATGTGGAGCTGGATCTGTCATAACTGTAGGTAACAATGTCGCTGGGTTCAAGATACTGCAGCGTCTGATTTCTATGTGTGGCTGGAATAATGTCAACTCGTAACCTGTCAGTCGTGCTATAGTCAAGTGTTGAGTCTGGGTTCTGTTTAACAGAACCTCTACAGAATGTGGAACTTGTACTGTTAACTGATGACCTAAAACAATTGAGTCGCTTTGTCTGATTGCTAACGCTGTTGCTGCTACTGACTTTAAGCACGCAGGGAGTGCCTGGGCTACTGAATCCAATGTACTTGAAAAATAAGCACAAGGCTTATGTGAACCTGCTTGATCTTGAGTGAGGACAGACAATGCTGTACCGTCACGTTCTGTAACAAAAAGTGTAAACGGTTTGCTGTAACATGGTGTCGCTAAAACTGGTGCTTGGCATAAAGCTTTCTTTAATTCCTCAAAGGCTTGTGTGTGTTCCTGAGTCCAAGGGAGGACAGTCGAAGTCGCTGCCTCCTGTGTCGTTAACTGAATGAGTGGTTTAGCTAGAAAGGCATATTGAGGAATCCATTGTCTGCAGTACGAGGTGAGGCCTATGAAGGCCCGCACTTCCTTTTGTGACTGGGGTCGAGGCATGTTTACAATTAACTGAATGCGATCGGGAGTGAGCTGTCTCCCCACTTTGGACAGCAAGTGACCCAAGTACACAACTTGCTGAACACAGAATTGTAGCTTCGAAGGAGACACCTTGTGTCCCTTGTCGGCTAGGAAATGCAAAACTGTTAGTGATGCTTGTTCACATTCGGGCTCACTTCGTGCGGTGATCAGTAGATCATCGACGTACTGTAGTAAGGCGGTATTAACTGGCATTTGAATACAATCTAGTTGTCTTTTCAGTGCTTGACTATAGATGCTGGGGCTTTCTGTAAATCCTTGAGGTGCGCGGGAAAATTTGAAACTTCGTCCATTTAAACTGAATCCGAAGAGATATTGGCTCTCCGGGTCAATAGGTACACTGAAGAAAGCGTTCTTGAGATCGATTACAGTAAAGAACGTTGCTTCTGAATCAATAGCAGTCAATAGGGAGGAGATATCGGGGACCACAGGATACTGTGGTACAATGCATTTGTTCAGTTCTCGAAGGTCAATCACCAGCCGATATACTGGCGGTGCATTGCGGTCTGTACGTTTAAGAATTGGAATGATGGGTGAATTACAGATATTGGAGTCGGTCTCTACGACCACTCCCTGGGCAATAAGCTCTTCAATTATTTTCAGTAAAGCCACTACAGCATCGGGTGGTAACTTGTATTGTCTGATTCTGGGTAGAACAACTCCTGTCTTGAGTGTAACACGATATGGAGTGATATGCATACAACCTACATCAGCTGGGCCTTTTGCCCATAAGTGATCTGGTACATTTTTCAATCTGACATCAAAGTCACGTAAAACATAATGACCCTTGAAATCCCGTAGAAAGAGTCTGACTCCTTCCGGGGAACAGCATATGATAGCTCCTAGAGCCTTCAGTGTTTTAATTCCTAACAGATTTTCGGGACATGATTTCGTAAGTAACAAATCTGTAACTCGAGATAATGGACCCACAGCTAGTGGTACTGGTTCCGATACTTCATTTACAATAGGCTGTCCTGAAAAACCAAGGGAAACATTCTGTGAGCCTGAGAGGGGTGCCCCTGGGACTTCATTGTGACTTATAGTAGTGCGACTTGCCCCTGTGTCAATTAAAAACTTTCTGTCTTTTCCTAATACGTGACTGTGTACATAAGGACCTTCTTGATCTACAGGAATTTCAATAAGAGGCAAATCACTTTCCCTCCCTAGGCTGTTTCATGTATATCGCTGATAATCTGGATATGCCGACTGGGCATACTGGTACATCTGTTGTGAGACTTGCCGAGTTGCGGCAGCGGGCTGTGTCTGGGCATGCTGTGGCTGCGGTACTGCTACTGTCTGTACTGTATGGGACTGATCATGCATAGGCTGTGTATTCTGCATTGGCTGTTCGTTCTGTGAGGTCTGTTGATGACCCTGTTCATGTCTAGGCGGACGCGGTCTTTCTTTAGTTTTACCTGTCTCGATATTATGTTTCAGGACTGGACATTCATGTACGTAGTGACCTGGCTGCTTGCAGTAATTACATGTCCCTTTAACGGGAGCGGCAGTATGATTTGTCTGGGCCCCACCTTTTCTATGACCGTCGGCTGGAATCGTCTGAGCTACTAACATTTTCATTTTCGTGTCTTTCATACGTTTCTGTTCCTGATCTTGTTCTTCCCTAATTCTGTTCTGGTGATATTGTAACATTTGTAACATCTGGGATGGCGTATTTGCCTGCCAAGTACTTTCAACCTTGTATACTCTATTTTTGACTAATGGTAGGGCATTCTCGACTAATTTTGTTACAAAAAGGTGTGGATATGACTCGCTACTAGTTTTTAGACCACTATTGATAATGAAACATTTCTCGAATCTTGAATAAAAGTCACTAGTATCTTCATCTTGTTTCTGTTTACAGGACGAGATTGCGTCCCAATCTTCCTTTCTTGTTGTCAATAATCTTGGCAAAACCTGTACTATTAAACCTGGTAATGCTTTAGTCTTGTCCCCAAGGCCTACCCCTGGGACTCGTTTGCTTTCTTCATCTTCTATTTCTGCCCATGCTATCTTTGACTCTCCCACCTCCCAATCTTTCTCCTTTAATTTCTCGTAAATGCCCGTGGGCAACAGTACTTTTAACATTTTCATAATATCATCATACGTGTAATCTCCCATCAGTAACATGTCTTTAAGCTCTCTGTGAAAACCTGCAGGGTCTTTATCATGGCACGGAACTAATTTCTTCATTTCTAACAGTTCTAACTTAGTCAGTGGTGTGTGAACATACACACGCTTCAAGCGTTGGTCCGCACCCATAACTGGGTGTACTTCTCGTAAGGGATTCTGACTTTCAATGCCACCACCGCATTGCATGTGTTACGTTTTTCTTTCTGGAGGCGGGGCGGGAACATATTCAGAGCTCAGGAAGGTGTAATACTTACGTCGTTGTTCTAGAATTATTTGTATTAGTTTGGTACTGAAACCTCTCCATCTATCCATGAGTAGTGCTTCTAATGTTTCGTGTAAGGGACCTGGATCAGAATGATGGTTTCTGAACTTGATGAGGAGGTGCTGAATCATATATTCACCTGCTATTTTCTGCTCTTCCGGGGAGAGGTTCAAGAATGTCTGCACTAACGTGTCATCATTATACATGTCTGGGTTCTCGGCCCATAACACAGCTGACCGGGCTAATTCCTGTTCATCCATAGAATTGAGTACATGGTACCCCATTCGGTCTCGAAGCCTTTTATCAGTTTCCTGGAACTGATGTTCAGAAGAATTCGGATTTGTTAACTCAGAGAGAAAGACTCTCTTGCTTTCTGGACGGACACCCTTCCTAAGGTAGGCTCCCCTACCTACATATGCTATAGTATCTGTAGATTTTCCTGATGCTTCATGTTCATCTTCCTCCTCGGAGGAAGTTTTATCATTCTCTTCCTGGTGTGCAGTCAATACTGCCTTTCTAATTTTCTGGGACATACTGGCTATGCAAGCCCCCTTATCATGCTTTCCGTCGGCTATATTTTGACCCCACTTGTTTAATGCGTCTAACTCACTTTGATCTGTCCCGGGCCTGTCTCGTTCTCTTATTACACAATTTATGAAAAATCGTAATATCTGTGCTTGAATGTCAACTTTCTGTTTATGCATGGCAGCTTTGACACTTTCGGGGTCTTTCCCTGTCAGTATGAACTTATATAGTCTGTCGAGAGTTTCCTGCATTCCTACATAGCATAGCAAGTTATCGGTGGCAGATCTTAATCGTAGTGATGCTAATATCATTAAATCGTCTTTTCCGGGTACTGGATCATATCTGCAAACTGACATCTTATCTTTGAATGCGTCAAGCCGGGATGAGTAGGGAGACTGGAAAGGATTCTGTGTGTCCCTTAAATGCAATCTGTGTGTCGGTGGCGGGGTCTGAAGACCCGCAGTCGCACCTCCTGAGGCGGATGCTTGAGCATTATCTCTCCGCGGAGTCTGGATCTGAACTTGAATTTGTCGTTTAGTAAGATCAGGTAGGACTGGTTTCGGTAGGTCTGTTTTAAGTACGGGAAGTGGCGGAGCTGGCGGAACAGAGGAGGTCTGTCGTGGTACCGGCGGGACATTATCTGGGGGCGCAGTGCCACCCCCATCCCTGTCAGTAGGCAGGGCACGAACAGGCAGATTGGTATAAGCTGGTGCTACATCCTCTAGATATGAATTCAGGAATATATCTTTAGTAGTTTTATGCATTACTTTAGTTGGAACTAATGGTGTCGGTAAGTTTTTCGGTATCTCTGATTGTGTTTCAGATGTACCATCTGCTGCGAGATACATACCGTTTACAAGATTATTTCGGGCACGGTCTATTTGTTCTGTTTTTACTCGGATCCCTTCAGTAACTAATTCGTTTTCTTGTTCTTTATCTGATTCTTTAAGTCTGTCTTCTCTACGGAGTGCTTTGTCAGCACGCTTACGTGATTCCTTACGCCAAAATTCTATGGCGTCCTTCTGGGATTGTCTAGCTTTCTTTTTCCATAATGCTTCTTCTACCCTCATGATGCACTCGGCATCCCACGTTCCAGTGACAGGCCATCTGTGTCTTTCGTCTAGGTGTTTGGTGTAATCGGCCCATAAATCTAGATATAATATGGCATCTATGCCATGTTTCTGATACATAAAATTGCCTGGAGTGTCCCTAGGGGGGATAGGAATTTCTTCCTCCAGTAACCCTTTCCTAGTTCCTATCTGTTTTAACTTGTTGAAGAACGGCATCTTGCTTACTTATTACTGAACGCCAGATCTTTATTCCTTAATACGAATTTTACAGCTAGTTGATACAAGAAACACAATAATACACAATTTAAACAGTCGCATTCATACCACAACATTAATCACATAGAAACATTGAAGACATAGATGACTACCCCCCTATACTGGATGTACTGCTCAACAGTACGGATACACTGGTGTAACAGTGCAGAAATTCGGAATACTTGATATACTGCTAAACAGTACAGATACACTGCCTAAAAACAGTGCAGACCGGACTTGCGTACCCAAACCCGTCTAGATACGACCCAGCAATGGTACTCACCGGGAAGCACGGACAACAGAAGGCCTCGGAAAACTCGACTGGACTCGACTCGGAAAACTTCGGAAAACTTCGGAGAACTTCGGAGAACTTCGGAAAACTTCGGAAAACTGGTGGGCCTCTTCACACCTCGGACCTTGCTTCTTTCGGCTGGGCTCTGGTCGGGATCCTCCGCACTCCTCACCGCCTCGTCTGGGCACTGATCGCAGTCTTCGTCACCTCCGTGGGTCAGAGGGAGATGCAGGAAATCCTGCCAGTACACGTGTATTCCATCTAACTGATGGCAGGGGACAGAGTTTGCAACGCACCAACCGGCGCGTGAGGTGGGGGAGGGGTCCCTATTCGGGCGCCAAAATGACGTAAATAATTAATTTACTCTCTTAATTTCTATGCAGGTAAGTACTTAATCAATAATAACTCAATCAGAATGAAAAAAAACAGAGTCCGTGGTGTTAGAGTTTCTAAGGGTTTTATTCCTCATAAAGGAATCAGGATATCATGTTCTGACCACCACAGGGGTGTCAGAAGGGATAGAGCGCTTCCGTTTATTAACAATACATAGCTTATATACTTGATTTATACCATAGGAGTCAATGTAAGAGGCGTAACAGCTGAGAGAAGACAAGATAACAGTGTACACGTGGTACTAGTACATCATCAAGAGGCGTAAACTAGGCGTGAACTAGGCGTAAACGAGAGGTGTGTGCTAGAAACGTCACTGATAGGTGACGCAAGTGGGTGGCACCAAGGGGTGGTGCTAACAGAATGTTGCAATGTCAGCAGAAATCGGAAGCTTGGATGCGCGCGCAGCTGCATGACGTGTGATTGACGGGGTGCAGGGGACTTGACATTTACACTGACGGAAAGAGACAGAAGTCTGGCATGTCAGATCAACTTGTACTTCTATCATATCTGACATCTGATGTTTAGGAACTATACTATCTGGGCGGAAAGGTCTCTAGGGCAGAAGCTATTTTATGCTAACTGTGGATGCGTGTATAAGCGCCTGAGTGTCTACATGTGAAGCGTGGGGCACGGGGCCTTTCCATGGAAGCATGGCAACAGAGGCTATGAATTACTTGCATTAAGACAGGTCGGCCCTTTGGCTCTGCAGCTGAGGAGGATGTTTACAGGATCTAGTAGGCAGGAATGTATTCTCGGGGAGCGGAACAGATAACTCGAAGGTTATAGTCAGTCTTGGCAGAAAGCAGGCTTGAGCTGAGCGCGAGGGGCCGCGCTGAAAGTAGGACAGAGTTCACGAGTACAGAGGTAGCCTGGGCAGAGACAGGAGCCACAAAAGAGGTTCAGATGGCAGGAATTCAGGGCCTACTCTTGCTAGAGCAGGAAAAATACGAAAAGTGTACTACAAAAAGACGGTGGCATAGCATACTTAGGAACGGACTATATAATCCATTCATGGTGGATCTGAAAGAGGACATGTTAACGGTGGACGCAAATGTATTTGCGTCTTCATAGCTGGCACAGGAGGGAAGTTACATGCACTCTAAGCTGGTACATGGAGTCGGTGGGGTACGCGCTAGGGAACACAACATGGCCAAAATTTAATTTTCCTCAAACTCAATATATAATAAATAATCTGGGAGAGGCAAAATAAAAAAATACAAAAGACAAGCCAGTCTGTTTATGCAACACTTTCCAATAGTAATCATATAATCAAAAAAGCATGCATATTAGATGACAAACAGCTGACTTTAATAAAGAACTCACAGCACTGCAGACAAATACTCTTGGGAAGAGACTGCAAGGAATAGAGAGCTGGTCTACACTGATAAAAAAAACATACAATTTCAAGATTGGAATTAAGTAATGTTTAGAAAACTGTTTATAATACTTTCCCAAAAAATCCAAAATGCAAGAAGGTTTGGGTTGAAAATTCATTGCAATTACAAGTTAAAAAATTGGATACGGATCATTGTTGAACAACAGGAAAGGATAAAACCGAACTTATACTGCCAAACAGTGAATCTAGACTAGAAATGTCTCCACCCCATAGGAGGGGGGAAGAGTCAGTAATATAATCCTTCACAGAAGATCTCAACAATTCAACACTATCATTTGTCTCTCCCAATAATATTCTTTCACCCTGATGGTAATTTCTACGGGTGCAAGAAACAAGTCTCGTTTTCCTCACTCAGCAGTCAGCTGTCTCACGTGATGAAGCCAGGGGCTCTTATGTCCTTAAACACAATTCAAACAGTCAACTATGACATAGCTATTAAGACAGGTCTACTTTTGGTCCATACAGATATCCATTACATTAATGCTGCCAGCTTGATGTCACCAGAGACATATTTTACCCCCATTTCTTCATGGAGGGTATACTGGGGACTACTGGGAGGTAACCCTGGATGCCTCCTGCACAATTCTTTCTCCTCAACTTGGCGACATTCATGTATGTGGCTACCGTTCGGTAGCCACATACAGGGCATAAGTCAAAACAGGAGGGCACATGAGCGTGTAGAGTTCTAACGGGGCTGGAAGGGGCTTAGAGCCAATTCTATTAGCAAATTGAAAAATTGACCCAGTCGCGTGCACAAATCGACTAGCCCTATTGCGCAGGCAGGGGCGCCTATTGCACCTGGAATCAAAGGTGATAACCAGAAATAGGAAACTGTGAACCCTTGTAACAAAAATAGATCTTATTCTGGACTGGTGATTCCCCGCTACCATATAAGTTGTGGTAAAATTTGTCTAAAAATTGAGACCATTCATGAATGAATCTACACTTTCAATTTGATGGTTTAACCCAGTAGGCGTCTGAGAAATCAAAACAGCATCATCAACATATAACAATGCTGCCATAGGGCAATTCTTTCATTTTGATAATTCACAACTGTGGTCCATTTAATATTCATATATACCTTTAACCTATAATACAAATAAAATAGGAGCAAGCACACATCCCTGCCTCACACCCCGTTCCAGTCTACAAGTGTTAGTACACCCCACCTAGGATCGTATGATTGTTGTTGCCGTATCATACAGAGGCATTAAGGTCTTGGTGCAGAGCCCAAAGAAAGTCGGTCCATTACTGAGCCATCCCTATGTCCTTTTATATGGACCATAACGTTGATCGGTTCACTTGATCAAAAGCTAGACTAAGTTCCATTAATGCAGGGTAGAGTACCCCATCTTTAGCCACGGTATATTTATGAATTACAAACATGACATTAGGGCCTACACAAAAGTGCCTAGGTCTTCTCGAAAGTCGTACTCAACTGGAGCAGTAATGTCAGCGGCCTCTGCCCGAGTCTTAATTATCTTTAAGAAATACATACAACCATTTTTACAGAGAATCCAATAAAGAAATCGGACAGACGCACCCCAAGTCGTGGCCCCTGCCCTTCTTCGAAACAGGCACAATAATTTCTGAATGCCAAGTACTGAGTAACTTGGAGTGAAAGGCAGAATTAAGATCAATAGTAATGGTTGGTGCCCAGAACTTCTACCTGTACTGAAATAGATGGATCCATCCGGACCCAAAACGTATTATTACCTGGACTTTGAGAAATAGCCAAGTTAACTTCTACTAACATAAATGAAAAGGTCAGAGAGTTACTAGAGGAAACAGCCTTTTCAAGAGTGGTGGAAAAGGAATTTAACCCGTAGATGGATTTGAAGGGAGATACCCACTTCTCGGTGTGAATATTAGTGCCTAGTTCGTTATTCTGTCGGACAAGAGGATCGTCAGATTTTACTATCTTACAAAATCCTCCGATATCCCTCACTGAGCAGGCATTAAATGATGTGTTCCAGTTATCCTCTTGATGGCATGATTTATTACTTTGAATAGCTGCTTATATTCAGCTCTCAGTATGGAAATGGATCCCCTATCCCTGGTGGCTTTATAGAGGGCGGTCCTTACGCGTTTATTTACAACACTGCTGGTGCTGTTAAACAGTCTTGGTTCTGAATTGGGTCTGGAGACAAAAGGGATCAGGAGGAATTTTTGGATGATTACCCCTAAATTGACAAATGTATCTACTAATTCCCCGCAAATCACTGATTCGATCAAAAGATTTTCAATTAAAAAAGTAAAATGAAATCTGGCCATTTGTGTAAATTAGTGGTTAATATCAATTCTCCGCCTTTTAAGGCAGAACCTCAACTAGGCCAGCAGGCGCTGAGCCAGAAGATGTGGTATTCTGAATCGATACCCTAACTGTCATGATGTTAGGCTGATGGTCAATGGCACAGTTGTCCACAGTACCCCGGATACAAATATAATCAATGACGCTGCCCCTGGCACGACCAAAGAAGGTGGTGATTTAATTATCCTCACCCCGTTAACTTCAATATAATGAACTAATTCGTAGTCAAGCAGCTTCCTATAAACTATAACCCCTATAAGATTCATGTTCAATTGTTGATTAGGTGTAAACTTGAGTGAAAAAGAGTTGTACCAAGTGCGCAAACCAATTTTGGAATTAAAATATCCCCCTAAGACAATTCTCAGACAGTTATATACCTCTAAGGATGCCAGTGACGTAGAACAGAGTGGCAACTCTTCCCGATTTCTCCACCTGATTAACTGCATTATAAAAATGTATTTTTAAATGATTAAGAGTATTGCAATGAACAACCTAGATGACCTAGACCAGTATGAGGGAGCTTGATCGGAAACACAATTTAGGAAACAGAGTTGGACGAAAGAGTATGGTTACCACCCTACGGTCTACCTAGTGGAGAAGGAACAGAAACTGAGAAAGCCTTCCCATGTCCCATGTGCTTGAATGTCATTCAAAGCCTACATTTTTCATTACATAAAACCTTTCAGTGTATTCTATGCAATCCCCATTTGAGGCTTTAACAGCAAACCAGCAACATTCCGGCAAAGCAGTTGTGTTAGTTACTGACCAACTACTGGCTCTATCCTAATCCCCTCCTTATACAGAACTACCGGTAAGGCAATGTTAGCGTTTCCTCACTCCATCTAAGTTAGGCTGGACAAAGACGAGAAACAATTGCCTTAACCTGTAAACTGAGAGTGCTGTTCTTCGACAGGTGGTAATTCAGCTGTAAATCAGGGCTCGAGTCGGGGTACCACCCGGGTGGACGGCGTCCCCCCACTTATTTTACCGGTCGGACGCCATCCCCCCTGCAAACCGCTGGATTTCACTCTTTGGCCTCTCTGGAACGAGGAGCTCGGCACATTTCGTGACGTCACTTCCTGTTGTGACGTCACTTCCGCTGACAGCGACCCCCCACTTCTTTTTTTACGACTTGTGCCCCGCTGTAAATTGACAATCCAGCATTGTGTAGAAGAACAGGACTTTACAGGAGGGAGGGGGGGGGGGGGGTCAGGAGTAGGCATTTGTAGGAAGAGCAGTACCACTGTAGACAAAGATGGTGAGAAGGTAGCAGATTTCAAGGAGATTTGTGAGCCTTGGCAACAAGAACCTGTAAGGAAAGTCAGGGGTCCCATAGTGTGAGGGCAGAAGTGTCTAGTTTGAGTAGACGAGTGTTGCATATTTCAGCATGGGGTTGTGCTCTATGGCAGGAGTGGTTGTACAGTCGTAGAGTAAAGCAAAGCAAGGTTGTCTATCACCGATGGTAACGGAGGGGAGTCAGTGAGTAGAGTCGGCAGGTGTTCTCGAATATTATCTTGAAAGGGATGTATGCTGCATATTTCTTCTCGGAGGCTGAAGAAGGTGCGATAGGTTAGCACGGCAGGCACTTTACATTGTTGACTGGTTTGCAAGCTGTTGAGGATGTGGTTGAAGTAAAGTGATGTGGTATTGAACTATTTAGGTTTTGCAGTTTCTCTGTTATTGGCTAGGATAGGGGCAAATATGCCCTGGGATTGTGTGCGCCTCGAGATTTTCAACCATTGAGAAGAAACGCTTGAATCTTAAGTTTTAAAACGCCAAAAATATGCAAGATTGTGGATTCTGGCAATAAGGGGGTAAAGTGTGCAAGAAAGAAAGTGCTTCCATAGCACGGCTCAGAGCTTGAGGTCGATCAAAAGATTTGCTGTGAGCCAAGTTTGAGTTGTAAATTGAATCGCACCCCGGTATGAGGTGAATATTGATTTTTAACAGCGCTCCAGCCTTGTTTCCAGTGCTGCGCTGGCAGCCATTTGCCCCATGGCATGTTTCTGCTCATACAAATGTACAGGGATGTTGTGCATTTACTTTGTGTTTTTTGGCACTTCTCCATGTTAGCAGTGATTGTCCCTGAGGACCGGCTCTGGTTTGTATCTTTGATCAGCTGAGACTGGGCGATAAATCCGTGGGAACATAAGCACTTCATCGTACATTAAATTGGCAGGATCCCTAATCACTTGTTTACATCACCAAGTCAGCAGCTTTTTGATAACTTCCTTGGAAGTGAGTGTGCGCATTCGATGTTTGGATGAACTGTAAGCAGTGCAAATCATGTTACACATTGTTTTATGAAAATAATAAAAATGTGCTCTGGGCTCATCGGCTCCCCCTAGCTTTGGGAGGATGGGACGTCTTACCTCCTGTTCCGTAGGAGCACCAAAACCCACTGCTAGCGGTGCCTACCTCAGCCTTGGTCGCAAGAGCCCAGGTCCATCCACTGGCTTCCCAGAAAGCCCCACCGTGGCCGGCCCCCACAGTGGGGCTTTCTGGGAAACTAGTGGCAGGTAGCACAGCAGCGAGGGTCCACTCGATATTAATGGCTGCATCAATTCTTTCTGCCTGGGGTCCGCACCACTTCACCGCCTTGGCACTTGCCACCAAGGGACAGGGCCAAGTGGTGGCCATGTGAAGCTGCTACCCTTCCGCAGGCTCCTGCAAGACTGGTGTGGCCAGGACCTGTCTATGCCTCGCTAGTCCGGATACCTCACAGGGGTAGTGCACTAGCCATGGACTGGCAAAACTCCATATTTGCTGAAGAACATCAAGCAGGCAGTGGGAATAGCAGGAACTCAGAGGGTGGACTATGAGGAGAACACAAGGTCCAATTCTCAGATTTCCCTTTAAGCTCTTGTAAGAAGGCATGGGGGGCAACTGTGTATCATCCTGACACAGGCCACCATCTGCTTTAATTAAGAAATGCTTGAAAAAGGGTGGAATTGTTAGGCAATACTGCTAATTGGAGAACAACGACACTTTACCAAAATTAAGGGCCATATGTATCATAGTTCCGTTTTGTGATTCCTAAATAGCGATTTTTAAGGAATCGCTATTTAGGAATTGCAAAATGGTATGTATGAAGAAAATCGCTTTTAATTAGCGATTCCTTAATCTTCCTTAATTGCGAATTCGCATTTTACGAATTCACAATTAAGGAATAATTTCCAATGCATTCCTATGGGCCAGGAGGCCCATAGGAATGATTTCCAAATAATTCTCAAATTGCGAATTCGCAATTTGCTAATCGCAATTTGAGAATTATTGCAAGGGTGTAGGGGTGTCTCTAGGACACCCTGCTGCACCCCTGTAAATTACATGTGTGTGCATATGGCGCACATACATGCCCTATGTGCATGTATGTGCGTCACAAGCCACAATCAAAAATACAAATTAGTGTATTTTGAACAGAAATCGCAATTTACCACCAACTGGAAGTTGGTGGTAATTGCGATTCCTTAAGCTGAATTTGCTACAGTAAAATGCTTCATACATAGCATTTAAGGAATCGCAAAATTGCGATTCCTTAAATGCTATGGCAAATTAAGGAATCGCAAGTATTTGCCATTCCTTAAGATGCGATTGTTTGATACATTTCAATTCATGCTAATTAGCCTTTTGCGATTCGCAAAGGCCGAAATTCGGCGAATTTCGGCCTTTGCAAATCAAAAAAGGCTTGATACATATGGCCCTAAGACTGTTATTTTGATATAACTTGCACGGTTAACTGAATTGCCTCTGGACGCTCTATACGGGAAATGGAATGAGGGAATAAGGTGATTTGTTCATGCATCAGATGTTATGGTCGAGTGAGTTTATAGATTCAATAAACTAACTTTAACAGAGAAAACACTTCTACTTCTGAAGGAAGAGACGTTTAAGAACCGGAATTGACTCCGGGGAAGAACAGGAAGAGCCCGGTGATGGGACAGTGGCCGCGCCAACCCATTGGCCGTGAGGTTCTACTTGAAGTATGTAGAGGACTTCTCTTTCCTATAAGTCCTCTTCTTCTTTCCGCGAGAGAACCCTCTGGCATGTCGCTCCTGGTCAGGAAACGTACGTGTGGGCAGCGAGAGGGTTGTTAAGGATGCTCCTTACTGGTCCAAGCCAGTAACAACTGAACCTCTCAGGTGCATGGAAGCACAAATGTCACACTAGAAGGGATCCACAAGCACCACACGATGATGTACTGAGAGTCACGCGGGGACATCTGCACGAAACACTGCCGACATGGAATGAACCGCAGCGCCTTAAGGAGGTGGTATTTGATCTAGTCTACTGAAAAAGGGTTGTTGAATTTTGAAGGACCAATGAAAGCCAAGAACCGCTCCAGACCAAGGTTGAAAGGCACAGGAAAAACTGGACTGGTGCCAGGCAGGTCTGTGTTTAGGCCTGTATCGTCACCTCCTGGGCAAGTGCAACCAGGACTAAAATTGTGCGTCTCCACCTATAGGCGCTGCAGAGCTACTACATAAACATTTTATAGATCTAGTCTGGTGCCTGGGGTTACTCATAGAATATGTGAGGACTCTGCTGGAAGAAGAATGCATCACAAGAGCCAATAACGTGATTTACTCACACATCAGATATTACCATCAGGTGAGGAAGCCAGGGTTAGCATCCAGGTCTCTGGTTTCCGCAGTCTGCACCCTAGCCCAAACACACCTCCCGTTCTGAAGAAAGACCTTTGGAGGTATGTGCTGAGGATTTGTGTGTGTTTATATCATTGTACAGCATTTACAACATATAGAAAGTAACTACATTATACATGAAAACATTGATATAGTACTGCTGTCTTTGTAACTAATGGTCTATGATGGGTAGAAGTGCGCTACTCTGGCCCTTGTAAACTAGGCCTCAGTTTAGGCCTCATTGCCATGTTTTTCAAAATGGATGTCCCTCTCAACTTCCCCCTGCACATGTCATGGCCTGTCGTCTCTGTACCGCATACTCAACCCGATTATTTATTTCCACTGTCATTGTTCATGATGCTTTTGATGAACTCTCCACGCCACAGCTATTTCTACAAGGTCTTTCTTTCTGCTGGATCACTAGCCCATTCTTTTATACGATACGCATTGTTTTAGAGTGTTCTAGCATCACCTGGTGACATGGTCATAATCACCTGGGACAGACTAATAATCCAAGCTGTGAGAAAGGGTTTAGGTGCTCAGGCAATATGACGTTTTATAAGGCAGCGCTCTGATTTGTTGATGAAATGATACATTTGCTCACAACATAGTAATTCTGTAGTTCTGTCAATTTCATATGTGAAAATACTGCATAAATACTCTCAATTGTGGGGGCAGGCCAGAAAAAAATCATTTTCTACTAGGTGGCGGAAGGGGGGGGGGGGCAGTCCCTTTCTTTCCAAATTTTATTGCCCTCTTGGGAGTTAGACTGATTTTTGATTTTGCATTTCTCTGCATTGCTTTATTCACTGACAGCTTTACATTTTAATATTGTAATACAAATCCTTTAACTATTGAGGTGGCATAGAACTCAGCTACTGAGTTGGTCTTTATACTTGAATAACTTTATTTTCTAATATTTTAATGAGCTGGGAGGCGCCTTAAAGCGGTGACACGTTGGGAGGTCTGAAATTGCACCGCCCCCCTCCCCAATATATGTATGAGGTATCTGTGTGCTGCGAAGCAAGGGACAAGGCAGCGCCGCTGTACAAGGCCCTGTGTGGTCATTTGGGGATCCCCTAAGAAACTGATTTAAAACCCTCATACGCCCTCGGCTCGATTCCTCGCGACACTCTTTCTAGCGCTCAGCTAGGGTCTTTAAAAATGTGCTACGATCAATTCTGCAGGTGGGCACCGTAGATCCTTCAGTGACTGTTGCAGGGCTCGTGTCTGGGACATTTGTCCCAATAGCCTCCTCTCCGTTGACCTCCAAAGCACTGTTACCTCTGACCCTGCCCCCTTTCTAGCTGATAAATACATCACAGGCTGCACCAGCACTCCCGGCGCCTCAGCTCCCACAGAATGGGTCCGTGGCTGAGACCGCTGGCACTCAGTTACCTGTCTCTGTCGAGAAGTGCAGGTACACCCTGTCTTCAAGTCCCTGTCCCTGCTGAGAAGTGCAGGTACTCACTAGCCTCCGAACCCTGTCACAGCTCAGAAGTGCAGGTACTCACTAGCCTCCGAACCCTGTCACAGCTCAGAAGTGCAGGTACTGACTAGCCTCCGATCCCTGTCACACCTCAGAAGTGCAGGTACTCACTAGCCTCCGATCCCTGTCACACCTCAGAAGTGCAGGTACTCACTAGCCTCCGATCCCTGTCACAGCTCAGAAGTGCAGGTACTCACTAGCCTCCGATCCCTGTCACAGCTCAGAAGTGCAGGTACTCACTAGCCTCCGAACCCTGTCACAGCTCAGAAGTGCAGGTACTTACTAGCCTCCGATTCCTGTCACACCTCAGAAGTGCAGGTACTCACTAGCCTCCGATCCCCGTCACACCTCAGAAGTGCAGGTACTCACTAGCCTCCGATCCCTGTCACAGCTCAGAAGTGCAGGTACTCACTAGCCTCCGATCCCTGTCACACCTCAGAAGTGCAGGTACTCACTAGCCTCCGATCCCCGTCACACCTCAGAAGTGCAGGTACTCACTAGCCTCCGATCCCTGTCACAGCTCAGAAGTGCAGGTACTCACTAGCCTCCGAACCCTGTCACAGCTCAGAAGTGCAGGTACTGACTAGCCTCCGATCCCTGTCACACCTCAGAAGTGCAGGTACTCAATAGCCTCCGATCCCTGTCACACCTCAGAAGTGCAGGTACTCACTAGCCTCCGATCCCTGTCACACCTCAGAAGTGCAGGTACTCACTAGCCTCCGATCCCCGTCACACCTCAGAAGTGCAGGTACTCACTAGCCTCCGATCCCTGTCACACCTCAGAAGTGCAGGTACTCACTAGCCTCCGATCCCTGTCACAGCTCAGAAGTGCAGGTACTCACTAGCCTCCGAACCCTGTCACAGCTCAGAAGTGCAGGTACTCACTAGCCTCCGATCCCTGTCACACCTCAGAAGTGCAGGTACTCACTAGCCTCCGATCCCTGTCACACCTCAGAAGTGCAGGTACTCACTAGCCTCCGATCCCTGTCACACCTCAGAAGTGCAGGTACTCACTAGCCTCCGATCCCCGTCACACCTCAGAAGTGCAGGTACTCACTAGCCTCCGATACCTGCATACTGCTGTGAAGTGCAGGTACTCGCTTTCCTCCAGTCCCCACTGAGAAGTGCAGGCATTCACTATCTTCCAGTCACTGTCCCTGCTGAGAAATGCAGGTACTGACTGTCCTCCAGTCCATGCTGAGAAGTGTAGGTACTCACTGTCCTCCAGTCCCTTTCCCAGCTGAGAAGTGCAGGTACACACGGTCTTCAAATCCCTGTCCCTGCTGAGAAGTGCAGGTACTGACTAGCCTCCGATCCCAGTCACAGCTGAGAAGTGCAGGTACTGACTCTCCTCCAGTCCCTTTCCCAGCTTTGAAGTGCAGGTACTGACTGTCCTCGAGCCCCTGTTACAGCTGAGTAGTGCAGGTACTGACTAGCCTCCAGTCCCTGCTTCCTACTGGGAAGTGCAGGTACTCGCTTTCTTCCAGTCCCTGCTGAGAAGTGTAGGTACTCACTGTCCTCCAGTCCCTGTTACAGCTGAGAAGTGCAGGTACTGACTGCCCTCCAGTCCCTGTCACAGCTGAGAAGTGCAGTTACTGACTAGCCTCCAATCCCTGCGTCCTGCTGGGAAGTATATGTACTAATTGTCCTCCAGTCTCTTTCCTAGCTGAGAAGTGCAGGTACGGATTGTCCTCCAGTACCAGTCACAGCTGAGAAGTGCAGTTACTGACTAGCCACCGATCCCTGCGTCCTGCTGGGAAGTGTAGGTACTCATTGCCCTCCAGTCCCTTTCCTAGCTGTGAAGTGCAGGTACTGACTGCCCTCCAGTCCCTGTCACAGCTGAGAAGTGCAGTTACTGACTAGCCACCGATCCCTGCGTCCTGCTGGGAAGTGTAGGTACTCATTGCCCTCCAGTCCCTTTCCTAGCTGTGAAGTGCAGGTACTGACTGCCCTCCAGTCCCTGTCACAGCTGAGAAGTGCAGTTACTGACTAGCCTCCGATCCCTGCGTCCTGCTGGGAAGTGTAGGTACTCATTGCCCTCCAGTCCCTTTCCTAGCTGAGAAGTGCAGGTACTGACTGCCCTCCAGTCCCTTTCCTAGCTGAGAAGTGCAGGTACGGATTGTCCTCCAGTACCAGTCACAGCTGAGAAGTGCAGTTACTGACTAGCTTCCGATCCCTGCGTCCTGCTGGGAAGTGTAGGTACTCATTGCCCTCCAGTCCCTTTCCTAGCTGAGAAGTGCAGGTACTGACTGCCCTCCAGTCCCTTTCCTAGCTGAGAAGTGCAGTACGGATTGTCCTCCAGTCCCTGTCACAACTGAGAAGTGCAGGTACTGACTAGCCTCCGATCCCTGCGTCCTGCTGGGAAGTGTAGGTACTCATTGCCCTCCAGTCCCTTTCCTAGCTGAGAAGTGTAGGTACTCATTGCCCTCCAGTCCCTTTCCTAGCTGAGAAGTGCAGTACGGATTGTCCTCCAGTCCCTGTCACAGCTGAGAAGTGCAGGTACTGACTAGCCTCCGATCCCTGCGTCCTGCTGGGAAATATAGGTACTCATTGTCCTCCAGTCTCTTTCCTAGCTGAGAAGTGCAGGTACGGATTGTCCTCCAGTACCAGTCACAGCTGAGAAGTGCAGGTACTGACTGTCCTCCAGTCCCTGTCACAGCTGAGAAGTGCAGGTACTGACTAGCCTCCGATCCCTGCTTCCTGCTGTGAAGTGCAGGGACTCACTGTCCTCCAGTTCATGTCCCTGCTGAGAAGTGCAGGTACTCACTGTTCTCTCGTCCCTGCTTCCTGCTCAAAAGCATGTGCTCTTAGGTGAGAACACTATATATAAACATCAAATGATCATTTTATGCTCCTTCATAGCTGCAGGTGCACCATGCCTACATGACCCAGCGATACACAGGGGACGTGACTCACGCAGGGTACGGTGGGAGGGGGCGTGGGGGTGACGTGGGGGTAGTAGACACCCAAGTTACTTGATAAACATCGTTTGATTCTGTCGGTTATGTTCACGCGCTAACATCAGAGGTCTCTCCAGCTTGGCTTCCTATGCCAGTGCTAATATGTGCAGAATGCCTAATTAAAAGAGACAAAACAATGCAGCAAACTACAAGAACACGGGCATAAATTATGTTATCTACACTGTGGGAAAGTGTGTTCGCAGAGATCACACGGGGCTCCGACTGTGAACCTGGGGGCTGACTGTGCCGAATAAAACAAAGGCCTGCTCAACTGGCACGTCAAGCGGGCAATTAACGCGCCTTCATTAGAGGCCCTCGCCCCCGCGACTCAACACAAGGCGGTCCAGCCCTGGCTGCCTCGTCCTTCCGCCAGCACCGGACTCCAGCCAGGGGTGTCTGTGACCTCCGGGGCGCAGACGCGCCAGCCTCACCGCAAGATCAATGATTTCATACACATATATATTCTATATTTCTATTCAGGTTCCGGGGCAGCATGTTCCGGAAACTTGTGGCGAATGTGGCCCGGACATCAGACACATCCTTTCAGTCAATGAGCCTCTCTGGAGAGCAGCCATCAGGGCGGGAAAAGAATCAATTCATTCTCTGCCAACTTCCAGCCATTCAAAAGGGGGACATTTACATATCAGAGGGCATGCTGGGAGCCGAATGGAAAAGCTCAAAAGCGGGACTGTGTAACCATTCTGGTACTGCACGTTTCGATGCTTCTACTTTGTTATGTTAGTTGCTTTTTTTGTCGCGCTGCTTGCAACCTACATGATGCTTCAAGGCGCTGCATACAAAATGTTCGCTGCGTGCGGGGTTTGAGTGGCGGATGAGTTCACTAACAGGGAACCTATTTACATATATATGCAGTTTTATATATAGCACAGACATTATCCAGAGGTGCCAGAGCTCTTTACAATAAAACAACGATATTTACAGAAGGACTAGCATTACACGATGACGTAGGTCTTCCAGTGAAACATACGTCGTTGTAAAAGATCAACAATAACCAAATGTTCTATTATTATAAATGCTGTTATATGAGCTCCACTATTACCAATGTGCGATCACTGGATTATTTTACACATTAGAAATCCGTGGACCACTACCACAGTACAGAGTGACAGTGGCTCGGGGGAGTATGTAATATTAGATGTTACAGAGTAGTGGCCAACCGAGAAGGCTTAGTAAAATGTAGGAAGAGCTGCTAAACTCAGGCCAATGATCAGAGGGTGAACTAAAGAGGTTATTTTCGATCTTTTACAATGACATATGTTTCACTGGAAAGACTTTAAGTCAGCATGTGTTGCTAAAATATATATTATTATTTTGTTATTATTTTTTTTCCCCTGATAGTGAAGTCATCCACCACTCAAACCCCGCAGGAGTTTCCTACAGGAAAGGTAACCCAAGGAGTCGGTCCCTGAAATAGCTTCAAAAGAGAAGGGGTTTCAGTGCTGATCCGAAGGTCGCCCGCGAGTTGGTGGAGAGTAGGCTTGGAGACATGGAGTTCCACATTCTGATCACATTACCTGAACAAGATTGCGCCATGAGTCGTTACTCTTTGAAGGTTGGTCTGATTTAGATTGATTATTGGTTTAGTAAAGCGCTTGAACACCACGAGGCGGCTTGGCGCTATATCTGGATGAAGTTTGGAGGTTCTTGCAGCAGTACTTCCGAATTTCATGAGTTTTGTACCCGCCAGATAACTTAAGATTGTTGGCCGGCCAATGCTGAGTAGATGAGGGTGGGGCATTATGGTAAAGACAGTAGGCTGCTTTGATTGGCCCTGGCTTCAATGGCCCGCCATGGGCGAGAGACCAGCATAGAGGAGATGTGGTCGCTCCTTCTAAACCCCATAGATGAAACGTACTGCCAAGTGAAAGAATGACTTCAATCAGTCAAAGGCTGAGAAGTGCAGGTATTCACTGTAGTCGAGTACCTGCTGCCTCCCGAGAAGTGCTGGTACTCTCACTGGTAGCGATCAATCTATGCCTGAGAAGTGCAGGTATTCACTATCCTTAAGTACCTGCTTCCTCCTGAGAAGTGCTCGTACTCTCACTTGTAGCAATCAATCTATGGCTGAGAAGTGCAGGTATTCATTATCCTTACGTACCTGCTGTCTCCTGAGAAGTGCTGGTACTCTCACTGGTAGCGATCAATCTATGCCTGAGAAGTGCAGGTATTCACTATCCTTAAGTACCTGCTTCCTCCTGAGAAGTGCTCGTACTCTCACTTGTAGCAATCAAAAAGGACATCTCTAAACTTACCAAACACTTCATTGAGCACAATCATAGTGAAAATGACTTCAAATGGCATGTTCTTGAAAAACCACACATCCCTGCCCATGTAAGCGATGTGTCTAATTTCTGTTTCGCAAAGAGCAAAGATGGGTGTACAAATTGGGTACTGATCAACACGGACTGAATGACGACATCCCCTGGTTCAGTCTTTCATAAACTCCCCGTCAGGCAATCTTGACCAGCCACTGAATAATTACGGGGTCCTTTTGTATATCATTAGAACTACCCGGGTGTTGAGTATGACGTCATCGAGTAGTTCGAGCCTCAGTATGAGATTACGTCGTTGTATCTCTTGCTGATTGGTTGGGAACTTCTTTCCTAACCATTCAAGTAAGAATGACGTACACTGTTCTGTGCCTCCCCCTGACTCAGTCACAGCTCGAGACAACGACGGACAGGTAAGAGATAGCTCCGCTAGCACTCCTGGCGGGCCACGTCTGATACTGATCTGAATAACACCTATAACCTTGTCAACGCAACATTTCTCGAGTCCTTTTGACTCACGGCGGGTGGGTGCGACGAGGTGCACTGACACGGGAGCGCTTCTTGGTGTATGACAGTATACTCTACGTTCAGAATATGTTTGAATTCATGTAGTGTGCACAAGAGTAGATCTATCCCTGATCCCTCCGTAATCATAATCATGAGGTCGGTTTCTGTTCCCGTAGAGCGGGGTCTCACATATCCTGAGCCAGGTCCAGGAAGAGGTGAGGTCCACTCCCCGGAAGCACTGGGTGAGTATCGTAGAATGACACAGTTCTTGACATCTTGCACTGTTATCTTCAGACCAGAGTTGCTGGAAGTGTTTCACTTGTATGTTTGTCCCCCGACTACAGTAACCAAGTACCTGCTTCCGAAGAGGAGTACGCACAGAAGAAGGAACATTATATCCTTTTCTGGCTCTTTTCACTTGTGTGTTTTTTTGTATAATTTTTCACACTCATTTATACAATTATACAGGCAGTAGCACAACTCAGAACAGAGACCCTGAAGAAAGCCTGAGGTAACTCCCTCAGAGGCTGAAACATGTTGGTCTCCTCGCAGATATTTGTTATCAATGCGATAATTTTGCCAGTCTGTTCTTGTTTTTAATCAGGAAGGGGCCAACGCCTATTAAAAGTTTTTCTGTTAGTTCCCTATCCTATTTTAAATCACCACTCTTTCTTTTTGCACTGCACTTTTCCCACTGAATCAACAGCATTTGTGATACCTGTGTGATTGTGGTCGCTACCCTGAACCATCCGAGAGGGTATGCATGTGATCTCAATGGTCAGGAGACACAATACCCGCCAGGGATTACCAAATGATAATATTGATCTTGTAAGACTTTGATGGGAATCCTAAACAACTGGGGTGACTCACGGTTACAGGTGTTTCATTTATTGGCGATTTGGTCTGTTACTCTTTGTATTCCTATAGTACTAATTAGACATAGGTTTTACATTAGCAAACACTCTTCTGGTTTAGCTTCTAGACCCCTAAGTTTTTCGTGTATAAGTTAGTCCTTTGGGGGACAATACTTAGGCATTGGTCTTTAAACGTCCCTCTAGCCCTCCCCTACTGTTTGTTTTGTCATAGCAATCAATCTATGGCTGAGAAGTGCAGGTATTCATTATCCTTACGTACCTGCTGTCTCCTGAGAAGTGCTGGTACTCTCACTGGTAGCGATCAATCTATGCCTGAGAAGTGCAGGTATTCACTATCCTTAAGTACCTGCTTCCTCCTGAGAAGTGCTCGTACTCTCACTTGTAGCAATCAATCTATGGCTGAGAAGTGCAGGTATTCACTATCCCTTAAGTACCTGCTTCCTCCTGAGAAGTGCTCGTACTCTCACTTGTAGCAATTAATCTATGGCTGAGAAGTGCAGGTATTCACTGTTCTCTAGTACCCGCTTCTCCTGAGATGTGCAGGTAATCGATCACTAACTGAAAAGTGCAGGTCTTCACTGTCCTCCAGTACCTTCTTCCTGATGAAAGTGATGGCACTACCTCACTGATAGTAACGGGTCACTGACTGAGAAGTGCTAGTGCTCACTGTCACAGAGTACCTGCTTCCTCCTGAAAAATTGGTACTCTCAACCTCAACCATAGTAATCGATCAATGGCTGAGAAGTGCACATACTCAGTGTCCTTAAGTACCTGTTACCTTTGGAACTTGCGGGCCAGGTTCGAGTCTCGGCGTCAGCTCAACCTTCTGTGGTTCTGGGCAAATCACTTGCTCTCCCCGTGCCTAACAAAACTGAATGTGACCTTTTGTAATGTAACTGGTGCAGGAGTAAAGATCTCCAATATATCTGGTTCGAGCTCACGCATTGCAAAAATGCAAAAAACACAAAACACATTGCAGTGCTCTTGCTTCCTCCCAGTGAGCCCTTAATTATACGATACACACTAGACGTCACACGGCTGAATGAACGACTGTAGGGGGCAACTGTACAAAAAGGAATGTATACATGGCTGGAGGCGAGATAGAGCAGGTAGGGACATGCCCAGATGAGATGAGAGGGTGGGCTCCAATATCTAGACTTCAATGAATGGAACACTCACTGGTAGGGCAGAATATGCGGGATAACTCTGTAAAAGACCGATTAATCCTCCACTGCAGGCCCCTTTTATGAAAGAAGAGACGGCATCAGACGAGTCATGCCTGTCCCTCTTCCCACCGCCGCCATGGGAACCTGCAGATGAAAGACACGAAAACAAAATAGCAAACAGCTTCTCTGCTCTGCCTTGTGTGAAGGCCTGCTCATTAAATAGGCGGCCTGACAGCCAGCAAGATTTCACAAATCCCTGGATCAGCAACTCAGCTTTTCGCTTCATGCATCGACGGCAAGCAACAATCTGCAACCCACAGCTGCCCTCCGCAGCGCAGCCATCCCTTGCATCAGGACCGCTGCGTCGACAAAGGAACGTTTCGGCTCATTAGCATCACGCGGCAGGCGCGTCTTTGACCTGCTGCAGCACACCACTCGCCGCTGCTTCAGCTTATTTGGCAAAACAGGCACCATGGGGAGCGGCAGGGTCAGTCAAGACTCCATGCTGTGGGTGGTTAGCACAAAGTAATGTTTCAATTACTTACTACTGGTAATTCCATTACTCTAAGCCATTCTACCTGTTTGCAGTTATTGCTGTTACCAGCAAATGGATGAAAATGTGAAGATAGTTGAGGTGAGCTCAAGTAGATACGGTGAAGTGCAAAAGAGCATTGAAAGTGTTAAAGGAGATTGTGTACTCTGAGCCAGTCAAATGAAAGAGGGGAAAGCGGCCACTTGGGGCCAGATAAAAGCAGTTATGGTTATTTAAGTAAAACCCATATTTAGACACTAGTGGGAGCAGACGAAAATCCTTCCCCTCCTTAAAAAACCCATCTCTGGACCCATCAATTACTTGAAACTACCGCCATATCACGCTGCTCCCCAGCCTGGACAAGGTCTGCGAAAAAGTGGTTTCCAATCAACTCACCGAGTACGTAGAGGCCCTTGACCCGCTCAATCCTGAGCCATCTGAGTTCCGGGCGGCCTACAGCACAGAGTCTGCTCTATTGGAGGTGTCTAAGGCAATTCTAGAGTGCCTCGATGCCGGCGGGAAGGCAGCCCTGGTTATGATGGACCTCTCGGCGGCCTTCGATACTGTGCCCCAAGCCCTGCTTCTGGATTGCCTCATGGAGATCAGAGTTTCCGGGTCCGTGTGGGGTCGGATCAGTTCTCTTTTAGAGGGTTGCTCACAGCAGGTCTGGCTTCCACCATGTGCCTCTGCTCCACAAGCGGTGGCTACTGGTGTCCCACACACGGAAGCATTAGGGGCTAAGGTGATGGCCTATGATGGCCCATGCTAACGATACCCAACTGCTGTTCTCCTGGGGACGGGACGAGGATTCGGTTCTCTCCGCCCAACACTGCCTATCCTCAGTCTTTCAGTGGCTTGCTTACAAATGCAATGAGGAGAAATCAGAGATCCTCTGGTATGGTGCCATCCCTGCCGACTTCAGAGAGAAGCTATGGCCCCCTGGTTCCCCTCTTCCCAGCTACAAGGGTAAATCCGTTAAGAATCTCAGGTTCTGGTTCAGTGAGAACCTGACCTTCTCATCGCAGGTTAAGAACTTTAGCATTCTTAAGTCTCTGAGAAAGTTACTTCCTCTTCTGCCTACATCTGCGAAGGAGACCGTGGTTCGTGCTTTAATTCTCTCGCGCCTCGATTATGCTAATGCATTGTACGCTGGCATTCCAGGTTACCTGTTGGACAAATTGCAGGTGATTCAAAATTCGGCCACCCGACTCCTGTTAGGGCTTTCCAGGAGTTGCAGTGTACGTTCTCATCTGCGATCTCTTCATTGGCTTCCGGCGAAGGCTCGTATCAAATTTAAAATCTTATCCATTGCTCACAAAGCCCTTTATGGGTAGGGTCCCATCTATCTTCAGAATAGGTTGGCTTTCTATACTCCGGCAAGTTCGTTTTCCCAACTTCTGGTGCAGATTCCCTAATTCAAGCGCCAAGGCTTGGCGGGAGCTCTTTTGCCCGGCTAGCGGTGCTCTTCTGTTCTAGTTCTTCTTTTCGTCTCTGATTTGGACCCTTTTCAGGCTCGAGCCGGGACACTCCTTGGAGTATCTGTGAACGGTACAAGTGCATATAACAATACATTACATAACTAGCTCATTTACCCAAAGAAAATGGTAAATGCAAGGTGATCTGCTGGGGACAAAAAAACTAGTAAACATTATCAGAGCAGATAGAAGGGTTACCTGGTAACACAACTTTTATGCGAGGCAGTTCTCAATTTACAAACAAGAATTACAGCACTAAACAGCAAAACAATTTGAAAGATGTTGAAGGATGGATTGGTTATGATGGTGAAGAAGCAAACAATAATAAACCTATGTGAGAGCACACCACGTGGGGACACTATTGATCTACACGCGGAAGGTGTCTCTTGTGTCGGTCTCAATCTCTGACTCTTGCAAGATCTGGGACAGTACAAATGGCGACGAGGTCTGCCTGGACCGAGTATCGACCAAGCGTATGTAAGTGCGCTTCACAGACTCACATAATGGTCTCAAGTCCCATTCTCACTACACAAGGCAACTTCGTGCTTCATGCTGGATGCACTTACAAAGCTATGAGAGACAGATGAAGCCCGCTACACACTCACAGAGGTACCGACATCGATTACAAGGCTTCAAAGAGAGCCCTGACCGCTTAGATCAGGCTTCCAGTCAATACTGGATTTAAAAGCTTTAGTTTGTGCAGAGGGCAGCAGATGCAGGACTCGCACACCAATGCTGTCCAATCACACGGAGGTGCCAGCTTAGCACTTGCAACCCGCTTTATAAGGGCACTGAATAAGGATTCTGATCTTTCATGTACTCAATTCTGCAAAGCTGAAGCCAATAATGTTTTTTAGAACCAGGGAGGTGTTTGGGATGATTCTGGATTTGTTGAGGGCAAATTAGTGTAGAGGTGTAAAGTCTTCAGTGCAGCAAACATAGGTTCCAATTATGCAAACGATGGAGTGTTATTCAAAAATAGATGCAGGTACATTCTCATGACTAACAAAGCCAAATCTTCCAGAAAAATAGGTGAGCAGTCCTTGATAAGAATCATTCCCTAAATAGTAGTCTGCTCTTAGATTACGATCGTGAGCCAAAGCATGTTATTCTGGTACCTGCTGTCACAGGAAATGTAACTGGGACCAGAGGAGCCTTGAGGCACACACGAGAATCAGCAGCCTTTAATAATCCTGTAAGAGCCTCTGGGAGCAAAGTTATCTGTCTGATAGGTGCCCTTTGTCATCATTTTCCTAGCTTCTTTATCCGTGTTCCTTTCTCCAAGTGCAGTCAGGAAAGGCAGAGTAATACTCGCGAAGATGCTAATGTCCAAGTCATGTCACCAAACACCCTCAACCCTAGACAGCATCGTTCAGAAACACAATCCAATGAATGCATACGAGATGGAGACAGTTTGCTTAAAGAAACTGATGTATCCACAATATTTTACTCCAGTGTCAAGTATGAATTGATAAAAACAAACACATTAACGACTCTATTTCTTGTAACCAATACTATTGGTAACAGCTCAGGCCTGGTCCCTCCGGTGATTTTCTCTGATCCTTCTCCAGGGGCTCCCATTACATCTGCATTAGGTTTAGGCTGAGGTTTCTGTGGGTGGGTCGCTGGGGTAGCCCTCCCACTGGTAGGGATTACTACCCTCCTATATTACTGCAGGTATTTCTCTGCTGGAGCTACAGTTGCAAACCCATATGTGTATGCTAGAAAAATCAGAGAAACTGGACCATAAACCCCGGTCAAAGGCACCCCAAGATACAAGGCAGGAGATGTGATCCTCAAGAATTTGTTTCAAAACATCTGAAATTACAAAAACCGTTGTGTACCCTACATGTAAAAGTTTGTAAATGACTTTTCCCCCAGCGTATGTGCACTGCGTAGAAGGAGGAGCGATCTCTACTGGAAGGTGCATGGTCCTGATCCGTGCTTCTCCTGAAGCTGGTGCACGGATACACTGCCGCTCGAGAGCTGACCAGACCTGAATGTCATCACGCTTGGCCAGGCTTGGTTCCATCCCAGAGTCTATTGTTTTTGAATTAATAGCTATTGTAGAACCTCTCTGAGCCACTGGTGATGATGTCCACTGTACAAGCAGATATTTCCTAGATGGCTGTAACTATCTACAAACTCCTCATGCGAGCATGTGTAACCAGTATGTTCACCTTGGGTGTATCTGGGGAAGGAGTATACCCTGCTAACACTAGCCAAGCTTTCCCTGGACACATGGTTAGATCGATTTAAATAGGGCCTGTACGGTGTGAATGTCGTCTCACTGAAGCCACTACACGGGTTCTTGAGATGTTAAAGGTATCTAAAGGTGCTGTTATGACTGTATTGTCTGTTGCTTTCGCCGCCATGTACCTAGTTAAGAAACCAGTATTGGCAAATGTCACCTATGAGTAAGACGTTTCTGTGGTAAAATCTAATAGTGACAGTCTAAAACATTTTAGTTCACTTCATTGTCATCTAAATAGCAGAGTCCCTAATTTATTATTTTATGGGTTACGCATCGGAGAAGGCAAAAATATTCATAGCTATGAAGAAGTTGCAGGTCTATTGCATTTATATTAAAAAGGGAATCCCAAATAGTTGTTAGTAGCACTCTCTAAGCCATGGCTACCATAAATACACCAGTTATTGTATGTCGACTCATCATTAATGACTTCAGAGTCTTTCAGTAACAGAAGCCGATGTCACATTCATAGTGGAGGCAAAAAGCACTCTGTCTTGGTACCTGAACCACTGTTTTGGGCCTAAGTATCCACCCAGCGGAAAGAGACGTGGGTGCCACCAACTCTACCATGGGCATAGTCTAAAAGTACAGATCAACATGAAGAATAATTCAGTTTTACCAGAGAATATGTAGGGTTCATTTATTTTCACATGATCACCTCTTTGCTCTAAGAAGTCCAAATATATCAACAATAGTTTTAAAAATCTAATTATGAGAAACCACCCTAGAGTATTAGTGATGCTACTCGTATTAAAATGCAAAGGCGGTTCCTCCATAGGAGTAGAGGAGGGTCTCTCTGCCTACACTACTGCAGAAAGAGCGGAAAATAAAAAGGTTATACATGATTTTATTACCATTTTATTTTTAACTGCCGAACGAATAGTTGGGGCGGGGCTAGTTCGCCGCTGCTGCCAATCACTTGGCAGCAATGAGGAGTGGCCCCTTCTGTGTATATTGTGCATGCAGGTTTGGCTGACTGACATGCGCAATTCAAACTCTCCTACCCAGCTGTCTTTGGTTGATGAGTAGGCACAGACCTCCACTGCCTTTTGGAGCACGGAGCCACCTGCTACAGCCAATCCAGATGCTTCACTCATACTAAATGAGAGCAGCGTCTGCATTGGATAAGATAGTTGGCTGTCTGACGTCACCTCAAGGTCGTAGGATACTGGAAAACATTAAGGTCGTACTGCAGGAAGGTAAGTGAAACTTCTATTTTTTCTTTCTTGTAATTTTTAATGTAAAGTCATGCCTAATGTACGTGTGTTTGTTAATTTTAATGAATTTTGAGCCCAACAGTTTTTTTAAGTCACCAACCGTCACTGTCAAAATGGGTAAAGCATTAACACCAGTAAGTTTTGTGCAGTAAACAAGTCGAAAATGCCCAGCATCTTGTTTACAGCTAAAAGTAGTCTTGATTGGATATTTCCAGAAATGAACACTATCCGGTCCTTCAGACCTCTGCCTAAGTCAGTGTGTAGGAAATGGGACCCCCGGCCGGCCAGGGCTTGCGCCACAGCCAGTCAGAGACCACCACTCCTATGTAAAGTCGACCCCTGCTCGCCCTCTAGGTAACGCGGCGCGGGCAGTCAGGCCTATCTCGGAGGACATGTGTGAAGCATTTGCGCACGCACCCACCAACAGCAACATCCCAGGCCTCCCACAAAAGGAACTCCACGCAAAGTATATATAAAAATAGTCTTTGTATTAAGCAGGGCACATAGGAGCACACATTGTACAAGGTGCCAGGGGCACGGGCAGGGGTTACAGGGAAGGAGGTACGGAGCAGAGCCACGGGACCACTGCCAGGAAGATGCACATGATGGAGCTAGCATCTAGAACATAGAACAACTGGGAGCTTCCTCGGACTAGGACTAGAACACATAATCACCAGGAGCTTAGCATTAGGATACGTCACGCCCCGGGGTCTCATAGGACTAGCAATAGAACTCACTCTAACCAGTATAGACATACATGAGGCAAGGTTATGCAGGGGGGAAGGAATGGCAAGATACATAACACAACAGAGGCCCCCATCAGCAGGGCAACACATAATCAGTCTCAGCAACACATTGATAATAGACAGTAG
The DNA here is from genome assembly GCF_964263255.1 of Lissotriton vulgaris. Classification (NCBI taxonomy): domain Eukaryota; kingdom Metazoa; phylum Chordata; class Amphibia; order Caudata; family Salamandridae; genus Lissotriton; species Lissotriton vulgaris. Next base: position 203,046,913 of record NC_141688.1, read on the forward strand.
CGCCCCCTAGGCCAGATGGCCTTCCTGGGGCGAGGGCGCCTGAGAGTCTCGGTGTCCTGAGTGGGCTGCAAGGGGCCCAGGGCAAACCTAAACGTGGCGGCTGCCCACGAAGTGCTGGGCAACCGGGGATGAGGGGGACATCATGTAGGAGCCTCGCAGGCTTGAGAGGGCAAGGGACAAATGGGGGGAGTTCCTCGGGGCTCGAGGAGGAAGGGGCCACGTGGGAGCCTCTCGGGGCTCTTAGGACAGAATAGTGGGCGGAGCCTTGCAGGCTCGTAGGGACTGGGGCCAACGGTGGAGCCTCTCGGGGCTCGAGGACAATGGTGGAGCCTCTCAGGGCTCAAGAGGATTACCGCTGGAGCCTCTCGGGCTCAAGAGTGCTGGGCGGAGCCTCGCGGGCTCGAGGGGCCAGAGACCCATGGTGGAGCCTCCTCGGGGGCTCAGGGATGATCTGGGCAGGCGGGGCCCCCCTCGGGGGACCCGGCATCACTGGGGGCCCTTCGGGCCTCGAGGCACACGCGTGCTCGCGCTGGAGGGGAGGGGCGAGCACCGACAATGTGCTCCGACGCCCCGCCTCCCCTCCGGCAGCACTCACCGTCGGCGGGCAGACGCGCCGGTCCTCCTCGCTCTCCGGGGCTCCCTCTCGCTCCTGGGGGCCCCGGGGGGGAAGCGGCAGTGGTTCTGGTGGAACGCAGGGGCGCGGAGTAGGCTCCCGCCGACCCCTGCCTTCGTGGCTCTCTCCGGTCGTCTCCACAGCTCCCCGGGCCGCCGGCCAATCAGAGCGCGGCCCGGGGAAACGTCATCAGCTCAGCCCGGGCCGACAGCCAATCAGAGCGCGGCCCGGGGGCGGGCTTCACGCGGGGTCCCGGGCTGCGGCGGTGAAACACAGGGGAAATTGACGAGGGCCCGGCTCCCTCGATAAGGCAGCCAGGAAGGCAATAACGCGAGGTAGGCACTCGCTGGGGGCTCGGGCCCCCTCCCACGACAGGCATATGCCGGGTGGGCACCGGCTGGAGGAATAGAGCGCTCCTAGCGCTGGGGGCAGAACGGCAGCGCCTCGAGGCGCTAGGACAGCCGGATGGCACCGCCCCAAGGCGCTAAGACGACAGGAAAGCGCTCCCAAGCGCTAGAAGCGGGAATGAGCGCCACAAGGCACTAGGATAGCAGGAGAACGCTCTCAAGCGCTAGGGCCATAGAAAGCAGGGTCCATAGGAAGTCCAGGAGCTCAGGGGGAGCACATCAGCTTGTAGAAGGGAAAAAGGGACATCAGCAGTGCAGGAGCAGGGCCCAGGGAGGCCAGCCAACCCTGAGCCCACGCAGCAGCACGACCCTGGGAGGGTTCCAGGCAGGACAAGCAGGAAGAGAGGAAGAGAGAGAGAAGAGGGCCCACCCCCCTTTTATACAGGAGCTCCCTTTGTCTCCAAAAGGGGCAGGCAGGGAGAGAACCAGCCAGAACTGGTTATAAGGAATTTCATGCTACTGGCCAGGCCAGGGGCACTGGACGCACCCTAGGGGGTGGAGCCAGCCTGGTGGGGAAGGCCCAGCCGGCTTCAGTCAATCATACACCAGCACACCTACTGCACACAGGCACCAAAGTCTAGAAGTGGCACTTCCCTTCTAGTCACACACATGCTGCATACATCATCTTGTAGCATTCAACCTCACGAGCGCACACATACCAAACACGACCCGGCACGCCCCCACGCATCAGGAACTACCAGGGCCACATACATTCCCCATGCATTCCTATGGGAGGCAGGTCTCTCTCACCACACACACACTCAGAGGGGGAATCACCATTTCCCGGACACATATACTAAGCACCAAACTTCAGGGGCGGACCTACCAGACAGGCCAAGTCCAACACAGTGAGAGTGAGAGCCACCTATTTAGGTTCAGCATCCAAGTTCAAGGACACTGTACTCAGTGAACCAACAAGTAGAAAACCAAGATATTCTCTGGAGCAGCTAAAAGAGCACGTTGTTTACCTTCAGTAGCGCTCTTTCTGGTGGATACGGCATCTAACAGCAGATTCCTCACCTTAGAAGATTCCTCAATACTCCAGAACCTTTTCTTCAGCAATGCTCCTGCATAGTTGCATTTAAACATAAAACATAATGTTCTGAAAACGAACTTTGGACATTTTCAAATATTACGAAGAGGTCCCTCACAGAATGGGGAGGAGGGACGGCAGTGAGGAATCTGTGATCAGAGTATCCAGAAAAACCAAAATTGCCTAAGGCAAGTAACTAGTTCTTCTGGAAGGAACACAACAAACTGACGTCATTGTGGTGAGGAAGACAGTCTTCAAAAGGCGACACAGCAATACATTTAGAATTGGCTTGAAAGTCAGGATCAAACTATGGTCCCACTGTGACATCACAAACAGCTTGGGAGGTAATATATGTGACAACATTTTAAGAAATCTCATCACAACAGGCGTATTAAACAAAAGTGATTGGCCTGGTAAACATAGAGGCCAAGAGGCTGGCAAATAACTGTTAATAGGGCCCACTGCAATGCCTTGCTAGGCCAAAGTTAAAACAATAAAAAAGACGTTCAAGTGCTTTGTTTTTAAAGGATCAGTCTTAAAAAACACAACACCAGGCCTCAAATTTGTTTCAACGCCCAGCATAAATAGATTTCATGGAAGGGCACCTATCGGCAAGAATGGTTTCGCCACTTCGGGTAGCAGATTAAAGACAGTGAGTTGCTGCAGTTCAACACCCACACATGTAAGAGTAGACTGCGAGTTCTTGTGGAATCACCAACATGCAAAACCTTTCGCCCTGCACATTGTATGACACCCCAATCTTCATCATCATCGTCATCCACATTCTAGGGTATCCCTTCTACTGGCACAGGGTCAGGAGTAAAAGCCAAAAAGAAAACGGAGCCTCTGCTGAGGTGTACGACTGCAAAACCAACAAGGTGATGGATGGAGTGCTTGAGTACACCTCTTACACTGGCAATCGCTCGAGGCCACATCCCAATCCATAATTTTTCACCCACCAAGCCAACTCCAGTTGGACCCAGCAATATGCAAATCAGTCTTTACCCAGCTCCTTATGGGAACAATCCAGCCCGAACTGCCAGGCCAGGTCCTCTCTGAATCACAGCACAAGCAAACCAGGACTGTTTCTAACCTTATTATGGGCTCTTCAGCCAGGTATTGCTTTCTTCCAGTGGCACAGAAAGCCCGGGACCCACGTGTGGGCGTATTTACGCAATTAAGGTGCTGAATGAAAAAACAAAAGGTGATGGATGAAATGCCTGAATTAATCTCAGCCACTGTCAATCGCTTGTATATGATGGTGTAGAGGCACCAATTAAGAGGCAGGGTGCATGACAGCCAGTCGCACTTTTGTTATTTCGTATCAATGGTAGAGAAAGAACTGAAATCAGTTTGGTGCCGGACTTCGGTATCAGTACCAGAGCCTCTTCTGGTGCCAGTGGCCTCAGCACTTGCTTCTATGTGGAGGGGATACGCACAGAGTGAAAGTCTTTAGAAGCGTTTACACGAGGTCCATAATGGGTACCAAGAGGTAAGACTGTGCCATGGATGGATCTCCTGCAGTTAACCAGACTTGGAGCCCCTGCAGTTCCTTAGGGCCGACTGGACATCAGAGAGAGGCGGCAGCGCAGCCAAAATTTACAGCATGGCCTCCTTGAAGACTTCAATCTGCTGCGGTGTCCCAATGGTCTGGGAAACCTGGGGAGCTTCAGGATCAGTTGAGGAATTGGTGCAACAACTGGGGACCTCAAAGGTGTTCAACTGACATAGTGACACCCTCACACCTTTTTGTTAGGTCCAGAGTGATGGGAAGGGATTGAGCCCTGGACAGTAATTTTGCCTAATCTTAAGACTTCGAATGTGAAGTTGTCAGCTCGTGCGTACCGCCACAGGAACAAGGCATAGTCCACAACATCCAACTTGGAGCACAAGAAGAACTTATGCGAAGGCCCCCACCTCTTCTTTTGTTTCCAGATATATTGCTTCGACTCCTGGTCCCGTATCAACTTTTATCACACAACTTTGAGTACTGGATAGAGCCTAGAAACACAGGATTGCGGGCCTGTGATTATATCCGTTTTCTGTACTTATAGCAACGTTTGAAACATGTTGTTTTAAGCGGGGACATAGTTCCTCCCACACAGGAACACCTTCTGGGGTAGTATATAGCCAACCTGGAGCCACAGGACGCCACCAAGCAGTGTGCAGGAGCTAAAGTTAGCAGTTCCAGACTGGCGCCAGCGGTGTATTCTAAGGTGAAGACTCTGCGGTTAGAATTATCCATCAAAACCCAGTGTTTTCATATTATTCTAATGGAAAAATTACGCAAAGTATCAAAAAACTTTAAAAGTTTTTAAAAAACATATGTAGCTTCTTTTTACTCGCAAGGCCAATCATGAGTTGTGTATAAAGTAATCAGAAAATAGAGGAACCCTTAAGGAACTGTGATGCAGGAAGTGTACACATGACACAGCTCAGCTGCAGGCTTTCACATATTACTACTAAATGCAAAGAAAAGCAAATATTAATTCTTAAATATTCTTACGTGTGCAAGAAAACCAAACTCACCATGAGTTCAACAAGTACCTATAGAAAATAAATGCACTAGTACATAGCCATGTCATGCTACACCAAGAGGGTACCGGCTCACAGGACATAAATTATGCAATATTAGTTATATTTCCATTAAATTCATGGCAGCCTTTTAGTATGACCACGCCTCTTTATCTTTCTTTTCATTTAACATATCCCATTACGTTGCTTGTTTATCTTTCCCGCTGTTTTCTTGCTGTATCTTTGCCTTTGCTTTGGCTTTCCAATGCCTACCGCATTTCTTAGTCATTGCCTTTCCTCTATTTCTTCACCTTTCCTATGGCTCTGCCATTTTACTCCATTGCTCCTTCTTTCTGATCAGGCTTGGCAGCCTCCTTCTTACAGGACAGCAGTGCCACTTTGCACCCAGCCATGTCCTGCAGACATTTACCAATCCAGTCATTAGGCACAGGCCGGCCTGTTCAGCTTGAATGGAACCTCACATGGCCAGGTGACAGATGTATAAAGTTCTAAGAGTGATGACGAAGAAAATGCGAAGGTTGCGAGCGGCTCGCGAGACTCCCTGCGACAGAAGCCCCCGCTCGTCCGTCCATGATTGACAGCTGGCTTCATTACCCTCTAGTGTGGGCTCCCATGAGACCACAAGAATCAAGCAGGTAAGTCTGAAACATGGTGAACAGGTCATTTTGCAGCTGGTAAAGCACAAGGTGTCTGGATCAAAGAGCATACATAGTAAGTCTAGTTTATTCTTGGAAAGTGGGAGGTTTAAAAAAACACAAACCTTAAATGAGCGCTTCTTAGGATGAAGCAATAGCAGCTCAATGCTGAGCAAGAAGACTTCACTGCTGGGATTCAGGAAAATGTGAACACCAAGCCATTCGGGTGTGCAGAGAATGGGCAAAATAAGTGTTTCTGACTTTTGGGATAACTTTTAATACTTTAAAGTGTTTTTAAAATATATTTAATTTGTAATATTTGGTGTCTTAGAAATACTTTGTGATATTATTGTTCCTGTCAAGTTTGAGCCTCACATACTGGTAATTATGAAAATCCTCCAAATATACGAGTGAATCTACTGCAGCCCTTCTGTACTTGCAGAAGGCCTCAGACTTTGGGGAGTGCACCTATGTTGCTATCGGCACCAAACCCTGCAAGCTAGCAGTATACCAGTCTAACACACCAGCTTCAGAAATGGTACCTTGTACCAAATAAGGTTTGTGTGTGATAAATGGATATGATCGCCCGCTCAGGTGTCGTAAAAGCATTCACCCCAGGTCTCGCTAGTTGAGAGTCACACTGTGGCGGACGTCTTCTGTACAAGATCAGGAGCCCTCTTCTGGAACTGCCCATGGAGTCCGACACTCAGCTGCTTTGTAGCTAGGTTTGCACTGTGTAAATCACATTTAAGAATATAATGGCCCTAGTACAGACAACATTTGAAGAATAGGCCTAATCCCACTTCAAAACGCCCATACATCCTTAATGGCCCTATAGACTAGATTCCAACTCCCATATACTCCTCAAGTCCTTTGGGCTATCATTTATGCACAGCCTCGTCAGCGTCCCACAGATTAGCTGGCTCACTTTTGCAGACAGTCTTAAATCGGTGTAAACTATAATTACTATGAATCACATACAGCATTTGTACTCCATAGATTATAATATATGGAAAGACAGTCGGATAGCACTACAGTAGTCCCACAACTAGAACTGTCAAATTCTTATAGTGTCCTATTGCGCAATAGAATATGTTCGATTTTTAAACTTGTAAAACATTAATGGCCCTGTAGGCTCGAACTCACCTTTGTTCACGTTATACGTCTCATGGACTTAATTTAGGCTAACAGACTGAAATAAGATTATTTTTCGGTTAAATTACCATATTTCAGACAGACGTTCACACCTACGAACCAGAGGTCTAGAGAGTGCAGGCACTAGCATTCCAAAATGTCAGTGAAATCTGTTATCCGTCCTCTCTGGCTGTAAAGACGTTTATATCTTGCAACATCCACACATCCGCCATTTTGGACAGGGGAGCCAGTCCACTGTTCTCTGCGGCAAGAACTACGCACTTTGCCTCCGCTGCAAGTAAGTCAGCACTTCCAAGGACAACTGGGCGGAAGAGTTTCAGTTTCTATTCAGAGATCTTGATGCACGAAAAAGGGAGCCCAGATATGTTGACCAACAAACCCCTCAGACCGTACAGATGTATATGTAGCCATGAGTGCCGTAGTTCACGATATACCTCTTCCAACCCCCCACAGGCCTGTCCATCACATTAAGCCTTCAAACAACAGACATAAATCGAGAATCTTACAAGTCCTCGACCTCAGTTCTCAAAGTACTTCAGCATTACATTTCTCAAGCGGTCACTGCCTTGCTGAGGGTGAGGGAACTTTTTGCAAAAGATATTTCAGTGCATTACCACAGTGAAAAATGGCAGCAATATTAGGGGCTTATTCTAAACCGGGCACAACCATGGGTTCTTTCATACTCAGGGATGAGGCAGTTCAAGAGCAGAAAAGCGGGAGACGGAGAGCACCGCCAACATGGGGACACTCCACATAGTCGACCACATTGTGCAGGACAGCCCTGGGCAGTTGAACTATGAGGGTCATACCACCTCAGTGCTAGGACTCTCATAGAAGAATGTGGAGACCCCTATATTGCCATTCATCTCACGATCCAATGAAGTAGCAGCTAAAGTCTCCCCTTGTCTTATGGGCGCTTTAAAACAGTTCACACTCCGAGGAAAATAAGAAAGTGGTATTTTGTTCAATTTTCTTCAGTTCATAATTATTTTCTTTGGTAGGTCCCCGACTGTAGCAGCAAAATGCGCATGATTCAGTGTAGGTAATATAATTTAAACATTCCCCTACCCCATTAAAAAAAATAGTGGGACATGAAACACAATACACTTTGCATTTACAAAGTGAGAGCATCTGGCTTAATACACAAAGAAGTACAAACCCAAAAGAGTAGCCTTAAGTTAACGGTTTCTTGTACGACTACTCCTTTTAACCCCATGCGCGCTAGCCTAAGTCCGCTCGCACGCTGAGATTTGCGAAAACGCATGTTACGTGACGAGCTGGGCTCGTCATCAGCGTGCGAGGAGGCTACGCCATGACGAGCTCAGCTCGTCATCAGCGTGGAAGGGGTTAAAGATAAAAGCAACGTCAACAGCGATCCTAAAGTCACTTTGTGATTCGCTTCTGATTCACCAATATTTGTGTGGCCTTTTACTACAATACACTATCCTCACTGGTATGCAAGTTACTTTACTCCACTGCGTGCCAGTGCCATGGCCTCCTGGCGCCAAGTACTGTAGTACTTTAGTGTGAGAGGTGCTAATGTCTCTTGTATAACTTTTTTACAGATCTGCCTGTCCAAGTCTCACAAAGGCACCTGCCCAAAGAGTTGGAGCAGCCGACGACTACAGCGCCAATACCCAGATGTGCTGCATCGGGGTAATATTTACTGCAATGCTGCACCCAGTAAATACCATCACGCTAGTGTGAAGGGATTACCAGGTGAGGTTAATGCCTGATATTCGGAGGTCTCCAACTGGAGAAAAGCCATGATACAGAGAAGCACTTATAGCACCACATTCTGAATGATTTGCATTCTTTGTTGTCCATTCTCCCTCCCAATAGACTTCACTGGCTCTGCTGGCACAATCTGTGTTGAAAGATTGTAGGAGTTTAGTCCATCCTGAATATTGTAAATATTGCAAGCGGCAATACCCACATGACTAGGCAGTCCGAGCCTCCGGTAAACTCCTGTTTGCAGGGGACTGGAAATCAACCCACAACTCGGATCAAGGGTTATGTGTGCCACAACCGAGCTCCAACTGCAGGCACAGAGGGCACCGTAGATTGTAATAACTTTAGAAGACACAACCCATGTGCACTATAATGGATCTGAGACCCCTGTAAAGCCTTAATGCTCTTTTAGACTCCAATGACCCTGCATTGCTCTTCAGTATCACTGTTCATGCAGACGAACATGTGGTACTCGGATGAATAGCCTTAATGCCCCTCATAGACTATAATGGAATCCAATTCCTCTACAGCGTTAATTGTCTGTAGGCTGTAATGGGTCCATATTCCTGCACCAACTCAATGCCCCCATAGACGAATGAATCCACGTTTCCAGGCACCATTATTGGGCACATATCAACGAGGGCCACATTACCTCCAGTATGTCTCAGCTCACCATCTGGTAGCATGGCTGAGCACAGAGACCAACTCTTTCACAAAAAGAATGGAGCTCGATAGAACAATCAGGGGTTGTGGTACTTCTGTCTCCCAAAGCCCAGGATATATGGTTTGGGTCAAGGACAGCAAGTTTCCATTTTAATTTTATTTTGTCCACTGGACCAGTAGGCTCAGCCCCCGGCACACAAACCCCTTTGCTTCCATTTACCGAACTACAGTGTGGATGTCTGAAGAAGGATTATCTATCACTGAAGGCAAGAATCTACAACTGCAAACATGTAAATGAGTCATTATTACTAAAGCTGTTAGTATTCAGGTGAGCTCTCCAAGGGGACACAGTGAAGATCAGTTGCATCACTGGCAGAGGTTCCAGTGTAAAAAACGTGTACAATTTTGCAACATTTACCAGCATGAGGATTTTTATGATGCTTCCAAAAAGCCCCTTGGTAATATACAAATAGATGCAATAGCATAAAAGCAAGATTAACGATAGCCTGTTTCCAAAACAAAATGCGCACTTAAAAGTACTAGTTGAAAAAAATGTTCTGCTAAACTTTTGCGAAACTTTAAGTCCCATTTCTTCAAGACATTAATTCATTAAACTAAAGCACTGGCAATGCCAACAGGTCTGGCTTTAAACGGATGCTGTGTGGCAACGTGAAGCATTACAGGCAGATGATATGGGACTGGTAATGTACTTCTGGAAGCAAACAGCTGTAGAACAATATTGCTGGAGGTGAATGACTGCCCTGCTACAAGCTGTGCTATCAGAGAAAAACACCAGAAATTATATAGTTATGCAAGACATTTTATTCGTATTGCAGTGCCACGTGTGTGCCTCTGAAAGTTCAAGCACCGGCAGCGAGATAAACAGATGCAATGATCACTGCTGGGTGGAGGGCAAGCCCTTTTTATGTGGAAACACACAATCTCTGCTCAATCAACATGTACTATTGGCTGCCAACATGTGGGCGAAGCAACAGTGATGCACACATAACTGTCTGCCGGCAGCTGCGCTGTCTAGCCAGAGCATAAAGAAAGATTAATAATGGCAAATGGGTATAAAATCATTATGGGATACTTGAAAATATATTAGGATAGCGATTCCTCGTGGAAGTCTCAAAAGAGCACTGGGGTGTTTCCTTCCTTGTACTGTTGCAGATTTAGGACATCGGGGTTTCACATGAATGTACGGTAGTAACATGTTTACAAATGCAAACATCTGCTACGTGATTGACAATTAACTTTCTTTGAATTCCCAAAAAGCTTTTATTCCGGAGATTGTCAACAGTAAATTACCAATATTTCCTAATGTGGATAAAAACTAGAAAGGTGTTGGTTAAAACCCTTAAACATGTGTAGGTGTGCACAGAATCAAACGGCATTTCAAACCTGGCACTACAGCTTTTTCCTTACTTCCATTCCCTGAGTGTAGACTTGTGCAAAGGTTGAAAGTCACACTCTTGCGATAATCCAAACCCTGATAAAATATGACCTCCAGTATATCAGGGCTCCTATAGGAGCCCTAATATAATGGGAATGCGGAAATAATTAGTCACCAAACCGCGTAGCACCAAAAAGGGTAAGTGGATTATTATTATTTTTTTACACAGCAAGTACATTTCTGAAGCATTCTAGACATTGTATAAAGTTCCACAGCTCAGACTGAACAATATTAAAGATAAATAAAATTTACATATAAAGAATTTAAAAGTTCATACCAAGATTTATTGAATAGAGGAAACGTTTGTTAACAAGAACCTAAGCATTTTAATAAAATTGAAAGACAGGGTCAGATGAAAAATTATATACAAGAATTTGCAATAGTAGCCCATAATCTCAAATGCTTTTTTATGAACGAAATTATGGTCCTATGACATAAGAATAAAGCTAAGCCTCAGAAAAAAAATACTAAAAGCATAATTGACTACTACCTGCCCGACCACCGAACCACTGCTGTGGTAGAGGCAGCACTACTGCTGTAGAGCAGTCACTTGCCAAATCTGAATTACTGCCCCCGCCCCCTGTTGTGGTCTTTTTTCCCCCCGGAAAACAGCTCCAAGGTGCAATCTGTGGTAGAAAGTCCCCCACGTGGTAGTTAGTCACTTTCGTGATTTCTTAAAATAGAGGGGTATCCACAGGCTTTTCTCCTTGTAGCCCTTCTTGGGCAGTTCTGAACAGTAGGAGTGTCCGTAGCAATGCTGCTGCATGGGCCACCTTCATCTGGGCAGTCCCTTCAGCCATCATTCCAGATCGCGGGAAAGAATACCTAGATGGTGTTCCAGAGGTCTGGAGAACTAGAAAGTCACTGGAAGAGACCGCTGCTCATTTTATGCCGATGCGCTGTTACTGCCCACCTCCAAACAAGGCTTGGAATCCCAGTCGGGGGCTTTCAGCAGGACCCTGGGCTGAGGCAAAGCCGACAGGCCACTGAATTAAAACTGGATAAAACTGAGGATGCAGCAAGCTCAAGGGTTGATCCTCATCCATATTCATTAAAGAATAGAAATCATTACAGGAGATCAGGGCTGTAGACTTTGTCCCACCACACTGACGTCATTATTTATACGCGGCAGTCGAGACCCTGGAGAAGAGAGGTCCCTTGAAGACAAGGAGGCTTCATTCACAAAGACATTAATATTAAAAGTGGCAGCCTTGCACCCGTGATTAACCTAAATGTTACTTATTTTGTGGGACTCTCACAAGTCTCAAAGCTCACCTACGAAATCTACGATTTATGTGTGTTCACCATAAGGTAAAATGACAAACTCTAACTCCACTGGCAAACATTCCTCTGCTTTACATTTATTGTTCAGGTGCAACTCGTTGGGCACCTAAAGCCATTCATTTCGCAGGGGATGTCCCTTTTCTAAACCTCTCTTTACATGGCAGGTCGAGGGTGGAAACAGCAGACTCCGAAGCCCACCCTGATACGGCGGCCATTCCGACTCTATTTATTCAGCATTCTTGTGGTGGATGCACCGCTAGCACGGCATTTCCAATGGCAGAGCCAGCTAGAGCTGCACCTCAGAAATACAGCACACATCTAAATAGGGCAGCACCGAACTCTTAGGAATTGAGATGTTATGTTAAAAAATGTATAAAGCGCACTTCTACCCTAGGGTGTCTTGGCGCTAACAGCTTGTGCACATCTGGGAAAGCCATTACTGAATTTAATTATTGAACAACAATGTTTTTAGGAATTTTTCTGAAAGCAAGCCGAGCGGGGGCAGCCTGGTGTTGGGGGGCAGGAGATTCCAGAGTTTGGTAGCCCCGTTCACAAACCTGCTTCCTTCCCATCTCACTGTGTAGAATCTGGAAGTTATGACTTTCATCTTGAGAGTAGCTTCCTGCTGGGTTCGTACCATGTAAGTGCTTGTCTCAGGTGCTCAGGGCCCATATCATGTAGGGCTTTGTAAGTTTTACAAAGCGCCTTGAATTTAATGCGATTTTTCACAGGCACCCAATGAAGCCTTTTGATTGCCATTGTGACTGCTTGATATTTTGGCAGTAACTGCAATTTATTTAGGTATTGTTCTTGTACAACCCATTGTAGTCATCAATTTTTGTTAGTACTAGGGGTGTGATTGTTGTTTTTTTAGCGTTTTGCACTGAAGAAACTATATCATGGCATTACCTGACACTAACGAGTACAGTGTTTCACGCTAGTATTCTGCAGGTAAAGGTGTCTATCCAGAACTGCAGCCTGTACTGCAGTTTCCTAAAGTAACCGATGCTTTTTGCCTTACAATTGCAGTGTTACTATGCTTAGCGATCCTACCACCATTCTGGGCACAAGCTGCGTATCCTTGGCTGGGTAGGGGTATGTTAGGAAGAGGGTCAGCAATTTGCAGTAGAAAATTACTAGCTGGACCAAAGGAATTATGAGATTGCGTGGCCACAGCATTTCTCACATAAATACAGATCTGCCACAATTGCCACTTAACCCATCATCTACTGCATAATCTGCATATTTTAACACAAAAAAATATGCTTCTAGCTCAAACGGTTTCAAAGTAACTCCGAACACAGCAACACAGGTCCTCGTGCAGGGGCAGGCCCTTTGTAAATGTTGACTGGTCACATTTCCCTTGCTTATTGCTGTGTTTGAGGGTAAAATAGTACTAATGAGGTGCAATTCATGCCCAGACTGTACTAACTAGAGTATAAATTATAAAATAATGTACTAATACTATCAGAAAAGGAGTTGCATAATGCTGTATAATTTGCCTTTTCTTGCCGCATACTTTAGTCAACCCTACAGCGCAATTTAGCTCTACCTTACAGCATAATTCCAGTGGCCCCGATTACTAGCGATTCGAGAGACTACAGCGAGGGAGTGGAACACTTTTTCTCCAAGAATAGTAAAGCAGATAAAAGGGTGAAGCCAGAATCTTACAGATAAAATTCTGACATTAATCCTTACCTGAGTTTAAACTGACCCAGGCCCTCTCTCACTGCACACAATGATGCACTCTCTAACCTGGAGATTATCTAAAAGTGAATCACGCCCCCTTTTGCTACAAAATGATGAAATACAAAATCTGTGACAGGTGAGTTCAGATCTATCACTGGCTCTGTCCTTTTAACTTCCACCCTGGAGAGAAAGTCCTCAGTCTTTATCAGTCATCCCAGCTTTGATACACTTCAAATGATCTTTCCACCTCCCATGAGTACATAAGAAAGAGCAACATTTCTCCTCTAGGGAATGGAATGTGGATGTAAAAATGATCCATGGAGCAGATAAAAATGAGCAAATAAAGATGTCATTTTGAATATTTGTAAAATTCATTTATATACCACAGACCACTACTGGGTGAGTCTTAGGCATGTTTTCCTTCCGAATCTATAATTCCAAATTAAGTTTTTACATTTGGGCGATTTAAATCCAAATCTACACTGATCCCAAATATGAAGTTTCTAGCTACTATCATTCAGAAGTTATACGACAGAATATTTTTCTATAGCAGATTTATTTTGATGTGTGAGCAAGTAAAACCAAGAAGATGCCTGGGGCAAAATCACACAAAAATAATGTTTGGACAGTAGGAAAAATAGGGCAGAAACTCTTCAGGCCTCATAACACAGATACACATATCCAGCCCTCCTCAGTGATGCATACAGACCTCTCACTACACAGCTACCACCTACTCACTTGTCACCAAACTCGCATAAGTACTGGCTGGCGTAAAGTGAAGGCTGAACCATTTTCAAAACGCTGACACGTAATATCTCAGGATTTATCTTTTCAGGACCTGTGGGCATATTACTAAGGAATAGCGATATTTATCGCTAAATGCGCTTAGCACATTTTTTATTATCGCAGCTTATCGCTGCATATGTTGGCGGAGAATACATGCTATTAGCAACGTTTTTCTCCATTGTGCTAAAATGTCCAGCGATAGCAGCGAAATGCGTGAATATCGCTGAGAATACAGCGATATTCACGCATTAGCGACGAAATGCTCTTAGCCATGTTATCCACCTCCCATTAGATAACATGGCTAAGAACTGGTCTGGGCAGGTGTTAGCATTTGGAGACTTTAGCGACTGCTTGCAGTCGCTAACTGGTTGGGTACGCCCACTTTGCATGTCATTAGCGATAAACAACGCTGAAATGCAAAGCGGACCCCAAACGGCTCGCTATCGCCTAAAAGCTGTTGCTAACATCAGTTAGCTAGTGAAGTAGTGTGGCTCACTGGTTAGAGGCGGCAGACCCGAGAGCAGAGGACGGCCCGGGACCAGGGTTCGATTCCCGGCGCGGCAGGTTTCTGGACCAGGGTCAGCGGACTCGATAATTCTCTCGCCTCGGTGCCCACTCTGATCAGCGATCACACTCGGCAACTCTAGGCATTAGCTTGCCTTATCTTCACTAACGGCCCCACCAGACCGCCGGGGATGCCTGGTCTCACCCTGGAGATACCCATTAAGGGACCATCTCTCAGGGAAGCCAGGAAGGGTTTCACAGCGGTCGAAGCGCCTTGGGACCCTACGGGTAAGTAGTGCGCTATATAAATGCCTATACATACACATACATTTGCTAATAGGGTGATAGAATTATCGTTCGGCCGCTAAAGCGGCGTTAATTGCCTATCGCCCTGCTTGATAATATGCCCCCGTGTGTCTTACTTGCAGCGTGTAGTGCCCAGTTATCGCACTGTCAGTCTTTTGTGCGCCCCGAAGCTAGTCGTTGTGTTACTTGTCACACCCCTGTGTCCTCATTCCACACCTTTCTAAACATCTATAGCAGACAGTGCTCTGTATTTCTGTTCATGATACCCCAATTGAGTCCACGGTCCCTTACCTTCCAGTCCACTTGCTCTGGTGTCTGCCCCCTGTCCCAGTCGCTGTGTTTCTGTTCACGCCCCACCCAACCAATCCACCCCCATTCCGTGTATTCATCCTCATAAACCCCACTGTCCACCTCCTATAGTGTCCGCCACCTCCTATAGTGTCCGCCCCTTGTTCCAGTGTCAGTGAGCTGCTGGACTAGCGCCAGCCTGGACTGTGTGCAATGCCAGGCATAACTTGTGACTTCACACCACTATAAACTATCTCTGTCGCACAGAGCTTTTCGCCAATAAACGCTATTCCATGTACCACAAACATAGGACTTTCCATCACTGCACACGATCCCAGCTATAAACACGAGGCCCTTCACCTCCTTACACTATACACATTATTTGCACTTGCACTTTCACCACTGAAACCTGTGCCACTTTCAAACAGGTGGCTTTTCCTATTGTGACGTTGCTTTTCATCATTGCACACCCTACTGCTTATCAGCATGCACGATATCACATTAACACAATTGCACCCTACCTCGTTTATAAACACCCGGCTACTCACTACTGTAGCCTATTCCGTTATGAATACGGGGATTTTCATCATTTGATACCACGTGGCTCTCTTCCACTGTAATCCATCCCTTTTATAATGCGCGCCTCGTCGCCAATATGATCAATTTATAAACACATGGCTATTCACAGTATGCGACTCACGTATGGGTTTGGAGGTTTTCACCAATGCCCGCCAATCCATTTACACACTCGTGTTACTAGTCCACACAGCAATCTATCTTAAATACTAAGAATTCATAACAGGGGGGCTTCACCACAGTAACTAGTCCAATTACGCACCAGTGACATTTTACTGCTACACACTTTCCCATGTATATACACATTTGAGAAAGGCTGACCTTTTCCCGAAGTCGTAATTTAAGTGTAATGGTTCTCGCTACCAGGCAGCTCCCCTTCACCCCCCATCCACCCCCTCTCCCCCGGAACCCCCGGGGGGACGAGCTCTAGGGCCCAGCGCGAGGCTGCCTGTCTCCTGCTGAGTCCATCGGCCGCAGCCTGGCACTTTCCCGTTTGTCTCCAGCACAGTAAGTAATTGGACACATTAGCTCTTGCGGAAAAAAAACCTATAAAACATAATTGGATCCCTTTATCGATTCTGCGCGCGCTCCTGGTCGAAACGCGCGCCAATTACACGGGGAGCGGCGTCACGCAGGCCGCGGGCGAAGGCTGGATCTGTGGTTTCTCATCATTGTACTGCTGGGGCGCGCGAGGACAGCCAGACACATCAGAGGTGGGCGAGCCTACACATTCACAAGACGATCCGAGACAAGTCTTGGCACTTGGAGGCAGATTTATGGCAGACTTGCGGCACTTTTGTGCCGCAGTTGCGTCACTTTTGCGCCGCAGTTGCGTCACTTCTGACGTAACTGCGTGATGCAGCGGCGGCATAAACCCTGCGCCATGTTGCGACATACTAACATCGTGACGCATCTATGGAGATGCGTCACGGTGTAAGGCCCTGCACCACATGAAACCTGCGTCAGGTTTCATGTAGGCGTTTCCACGCAGCGGGGGCGTTCCATCGCAGGAACGCCCCTGAAAAGTGACTCAGTGAAATCTACAAGATTTCACTGAGTCACTTTCCCAAAGCTGATGCGTCAAAACCCTGCGCCTGCTTGAAGCAGGCGTAAGGCTTGACGCATCACATTAGAGATAGAGCAAGTTGGAATAGTGCTGGAGTTGCGTGCCGCACACAACACACCTTCAGCACTGCGCCAACTTCACACCCTAGATGCGACACGCATCTGTTCATTCCTGCGCCATGGTGCACCGCATTGTAAATGCGGCGCATCATGGGTGGCGCAAGGATGAACTTAAGTGCCGTATCTTTCCTGGCGCATCTCTGCTGATTTGCAGAGATGCGTCAGGCAACATACATCTGCCCCTTGGAGCCCGTACACTAGCCGACCTCTGAACATGATTGCTATGTAAAGAATGCAACAAACATCAACATTGAAAAAGTGCATTTATTTTACATGGGGAAGTCACTGTGCCTCCGCCGACACCCTGGAGACAGTGCCATTAGTAAACTGAGAGGCAAGACAGTTGTCATGCAAACCCTGTCAGGACCAGATTCCTAAAGAAAGAGAAGCATTATAGTCTAATATAACAAACATAATAGGGGTTCGAGCCGCTGGTATTATGAGCTTTCATTAGTAAAAGCAAATAAAAAGGAGAAACAGTAAAATAAAATATGTGCCTAAAATCACACAATTTGGTTAAGGGAAGCCTCGATGAATCTAGGTTTTCTGGTTTCACTTTGTCCAAATCAGCCACTAATTGGGTATCTATTTGTCCTTCCACTTACCTGAAATGTTTATGCTTTGTTTTACCTCTTTGTGCATGAGGGTGGCGTGAGGGTGGATGGCAGGCACAAGAAGGCTCAGCTTACCATTTGCCCGAGGTTCCAACAGGACCTCGTGCCACTGCCAGACTTGAGCCTGCAAGGATGGAGATGTGGCAGGCTAGTACACCTCTAAGGCAGACCACTGGTGCTCATTAACGTGCGCAGAATAGAATCAAAGGGATGTTGACCTTTTATTCACAGATTACTCCATGAAGCAAGACCGGACATAAGGTGCAGAGGTATAATGCTATAATGATGTACACAACACAAACCTGCGGCTTCAAGTTTGCAATTATTGCATTCATGGGCTGTGGTGCAACCCTTAGCCCCACGTAACACTCATGAGTAGATGTCAATGGAACGCAGCCACAAGAAAGTGGATAAAAATAACCCTCATGAGAAGACGTCACTGGAACGCAGCCACAAGAAAAGTGGACAAACAGAACCCTCATGAAAAGACGTCACCGGAACGCAGCCACAGTAAAAGGGGACAAAAAGAACACTCATGAGAAGACTTCACCGGAATGCGGCCACAAGAAAAGTGGACAAAAAGAACACTCATGAGAAGACTTCACCGGAATGCGGCCACAGGAAAAGCGGACAAAAAGAACACTCATGAGGACTTCACCAGAACGCAGCCACAGGAAAAGCGGCAAAAAGTACACTCATGAGTAGACGTCACAGGAAAAGGGACAAAAAGAACACTCATGAAAGACGTCACCGGAACGCAGCCACAGGAAAAGCGGACAAAACGAACACTCATGAGTAGACGTCACCGGAACGCAGCCACAGGATAAGCGGACAAAAAGAAAACTCATGAGAAGACGTCACCGGAACGCAGCCACAGTAAAACGGCCAAAAAGTACACTCATGAGAAGACATCACTAGAGCGCAGCCACTAGGAAAAAGGACAAAAATAACACTCATGAGAAGACATTACTAGAAAGCAGCCACAGGAAAAGTGGATGAAAAGCACTCGTATGATAAGACGTCACTAGAACACAGCCACCGGAACAGTGGACAAAAAGTACACTCATGAGAAGATGTCACTAGTACGCAGCCACAGAAAAGTGGACAAAAAGAACACTCATGAGAAGTTGTCACTAAAGAGCATCCACCGGAAAAGTGGACAAAAAGAACACTCATGGGAAGACGTCACCGGAACGCAGCCACAGGAAAAGTGGACAAAAAGAACACTCATGGGAAGTTGTCACTAGAACACAGCCACAGGAAAAGTGGACAAAAAGAACACTCATGAGAATAGGTCACTAGAACGCAGCCACAGGAGAAGCGGACAAAACGAACACTCATAAGAAGACATCTCTAGAAGTGCAGCCACAGGAAAACTGTGCAAAAAGAACACTGATAAGAAGACATCACTAGAGTGCAGCCACAGGAAAAGTGGATGAAAAGCACACTCATGAGAAGACGTCACTGGAACGCAGCCAAGGAAAAGTGGATGAAAAGCACACTCATGAGAAGATATCACTAGAACGTAGCCACAGAAAAAGTGGACAAAAAGTACACTCATGAGAAGATGTCACTAGAACGCAGCCACAGGAAAAGTGGACAAAAAGAAAACTCATGAGAAGACGTCACTGGAATGCAGCCACAGGAACAGTGGACAAAAAGAAGACTCATGAGAAGACGTCACCAGAACGCATCCACAGGAAAAGTGGGAAAAAAGAAGACTCACGAGAAGACGTCAACAGAACGCAGCCACAGGAAAAGTGGACAAAAAAAAGACTCATGAGAAGACATCACCAGAACGCAGCCACAGGAAAAGTGGACAAAAAGAACACTCATGAGAAGACAGCACTAGAACGCAGCCACAGGAGAAGTGGATAAAAAGAAAACTCACGAGAAGACATCACCAGAACGCAGGCACAGGAAAAGTGGACAAAAAGAAAACTCACGAGAAGACAGCACTAGGACGCAGCCACAGGAGAAGGAGACAAAAAGAACACTCACGAGAAGATGTCACTGGAATGCAGCCACAGGAACAGTGGACAAAAAGAAGACTCATGAGAAGACGTCACCAGAACGCATCCACAGGAAAAGTGGGAAAAAAGAAGACTCACGAGAAGACGTCAACAGAACGCAGCCACAGGAAAAGTGGACAAAAAGAAGACTCATGAGAAGACATCACCAGAACGCAGCCACAGGAAAAGTGGACAAAAAGAACACTCATGAGAAGACAGCACTAGAACGCAGCCACAGGAGAAGTGGACAAAAAGAAAACTCACGAGAAGACATCACCAGAACGCAGCCACAGGAAAAGTGGACAAAAAGAAAACTCACGAGAAGACAGCACTAGGACGCAGCCACAGGAGAAGGAGACAAAAAGAACACTCACGAGAAGACACCACTAGAGTGCAGCCACAGGAAAAGTGGACAAAAAGAACACTCATGAGAAGACGTCACCGGAACGCAGCCACAGCAAAAGCGGACAAAAAGAATACTCATGAGGAGACGTCACCGGAACGCAGCCACAGGATAAGCGGACAAAAAGAATACTCATTAGAAGACGTCACCGGAACGCAGCCACAGGAAAAGCGGCCAAAAAGTACACTCATGAGAAGACATCACTAGAGCGCAGCCACTAGGAAAGTGGACAAAAATAACACTCATGAGAAGACATCACTAGAAAGCAGCCAAAGGAAAAGTGGATGAAAAGCACTCGCATGATAAGACGTCACTAGAACGCAGCCACCGGAAAAGTGGACAAAAAGTACACTCATGAGAAGATGTCACTAGTACGCAGCCACAGAAAAGTGGACAAAAAGAACACTCATGAGAAGTTATCACTAAAGCGCAGCCACCGGAAAAGTTGACAAAAAGAACACTTATGAGAAGACGTCACTAGAGTGCAGCCACAGGAAAAGTAGACAAAAAGAACACTCATGAGAAGAGGTCACAAGAACACAGCCACAGGAGAAGAGGACAAAAAGAAAACTCACGAAAACACGTCACCGGAACGCAGCCACAGGAAAAGTGGAAAAAAGAACACTCATGGGAAGATGTCACTAGAACACAGCCGCAGGAAAAGTGGACAAAAAGAACACTCATGAGAAGAAGTCACCAGGAACGCCGCCAAAGGAAAACTGGACAAAAAGAACACTCATGAGAAGACATCACTAGATTGCAGCCACAGGAAAAGTGGACAAATAGAACACTCATGAGAAGATATTACTAGAACACAGGAAAAGTGGATGAAAAGCACACTCATGAGAAGACGTCACTGGAACGCAGCCACAGGAAAAGTGGATGAAAAGCACACTCATGACAAGATATCACTAGAACGTAGCCACAGAAAAAGTGGACAAAAAGTACACTCATGAGAAGATGTCACTAGAACGCAGCCACAGGAAAAGTGGACAAAAAGAAAACTCATGAGAAGACGTCACTGGAATGCAGTCACAGGAACAGTGGACAAAAAGAAGACTCATGAGAAGACGTCACCAGAACGCATCCACAGGAAAAGTGGGAAAAAAGAAGACTCACGAGAAGACGTCAACAGAACGCAGCCACAGGAAAAGTGGACAAAAAGAAGACTCATGAGAAGACATAACCAGAACGCAGCCACAGGAAAAGTGGACAAAAAGAACACTCATGAGAAGACAGCACTAGAACGCAGCCACAGGAGAAGTGGACAAAAAGAAAACTCACGAGAAGACATCACCAGAACGCAGCCACAGGAAAAGTGGACAAAAAGAAAACTCACGAGAAGACAGCACTTGGACGCAGCCACAGGAGAAGGAGACAAAAAGAACACTCACGAGAAGACATCACTAGAGTGCAGCCACAGGAAAAGTGGACAAAAAGAACACTCATGAGAAGACGTCACCGGAACGCAGCCACAGGAAAAGCGGACAAAAAGAACACTCATGAGAAGACGTCACTGGAACGCAGCCACAGGCAAAGTGGATGAAAAGCACACTCATGACAAGATATCACTAGAACGTAGCCACAGGAAAAGTGGATGAAAAGCACACTCATGAGAAGACGTCACTGGAACGCAGCCACAGGAAAAGTGGATGAAAAGCACACTCATGACAAGATATCACTAGAACGTAGCCACAGAAAAAGTGGACAAAAAGTACACTCATGAGAAGATGTCACTAGAACGCAGCCACAGGAAAAGTGGACAAAAAGAAAACTCATGAGAAGACGTCACTGGAATGCAGCCACAGGAACAGTGGACAAAAAGAAGACTCATGAGAAGACGTCACCAGAACGCATCCATAGGAAAAGTGGGAAAAAAGAAGACTCACGAAAAGACGTCAACAGAACGCAGCCACAGGAAAAGTGGACAAAAAGAAGACTCAGGAGAAGACATCACCAGAACGCAGCCACAGAAAAAGTGGACAAAAAAAACACTCATGAGAAGACAGCACTAGAACGCAGCCACAGGAAAGGTGGACAAAAAGAAAACTCACAAGAAGACATCACCAGAACGCAGCCACAGGAAAAGGGGACAAAAAGAACACTCACGAGAAGACAGCACTAGGACGCAGCCACAGGAGAAGGGGATAAAAAGAACACTCACGAGAAGACAGCACTAGAGTGCAGCCACAGGAAAAGTGGACAAAAAGAACACTCATGAGAAGATGTTAATGGAACAAAGCCACAGAAAAAGCGGACAAAAAGTAAACTCATGAGAAGACGTCACCGAAACACAACCACAGGAAAAGCGGACAAAAAGAACACTCATGAGAAGACGTCACCGAAAAGCAGCCACAGGATAAGCGTACAAAAAGAACACTCATGAGAAGACGTCACCAGAACGCAGCAACAGGAAAAGCGGACAAAAAGAACACTCATGAGAAGACGTCACTGGAACGCAGCCACAGGAAACGTGGACAAAAAGAACACTCATGGGAAGACGTCACCGAAACGCAGCCACAGGATAAGCGTACAAAAAGGAACACTCATGAGAAGACGTCACCGGAACGCAGCCACATGAACAGTGGACAAAAAGAAGACTCATGAGAAGACGTCACCAGAACGCTGCCACAGGAAAAGTGGACAAAAAGAAAACTCACGAGAAGACAGCACTAGGACGCAGCCACAGGAGAAGGAGATGAAAGAACACTCACGAGAAGACATCACTAGAGTGCA
This sequence comes from Lissotriton vulgaris, assembly GCF_964263255.1. Lineage (NCBI taxonomy): Eukaryota > Metazoa > Chordata > Amphibia > Caudata > Salamandridae > Lissotriton > Lissotriton vulgaris. Next base: position 203,069,524 of record NC_141688.1, read on the forward strand.
GCCACAGGAAAAGTGGACAAAAAGAACCCTCATGAGAAGACGTCACCGGAACGCAGCCACAGGAAAAGCGGACAAAAAGAACACTCATGAGGAGACGTCACCGAAACGCAGCCACAGGATAAGCGGACAAAAAGAATACTCATTAGAAGACGTCACCGGAACGCAGCCACAGGAAAAGCGGCCAAAAAGTACACTCATGAGAAGACATCACTAGAGCGCAGCCACCAGGAAAGTGGACAAAAATAACACTCATGAGAAGACATCACTAGAAAGCAGCCACAGGAAAAGTGGATGAAAAGCACTCGCATGATAAGACGTCACTAGAACGCAGCCACCGGAAAAGTGGACAAAAAGTACACTCATGAGAAGATGTCACTAGTACGCAGCCACAGAAAAGTGGACAAAAAGAACACTCATGAGAAGTTATCACTAAAGCGCAGCCACCGGAAAAGTTGACAAAAAGAACACTTATGAGAAGACGGGACTAGAGTGCAGCCACAGGAAAAGTAGACAAAAAGAACACTCATGAGAAGAGGTCACAAGAACGCAGCCAGAGGAGAAGAGGACAAAAAGAAAACTCACGAGAAGACGTCACCGGAACGCAGCCACAGGAAAAGTGGAAAAAAGAACACTCATGGGAAGATGTCACTAGAACACAGCCACAGGAAAAGTGGACAAAAAGAACACTCATGAGAATAAGAACACTCATGAGAATAGGTCACTAGAAGTGTAGCCACAGGAAAACTGTGCAAAAAAAAACACTCATAAGAAGACATCACTAGAGTGCAGCCACAGGAAAAGTGGACAAAAAGAACACTCATGAGAAGACGTCACCAGGAACGCCGCCAAAGGAAAAATGGACAAAAAGAACACTCATGAGAAAACATCACTAGATTGCAGCCACAGGAAAAGTGGACAAATAGAACACTCATGAGAAGATATTACTAGAACGCAGCCAGAGGAAAAGTGGATGAAAAGCACACTCATGAGAAGACGTCACTGGAACGCAGCCACAGGAAAAGTGGATGAAAAGCACACTCATGACAAGATATCACTAGAACGTAGCCACAGAAAAAGTGGACAAAAAGTACACTCATGAGAAGATGTCACTAGAACGCAGCCACAGGAAAAGTGGACAAAAAGAAAACTCATGAGAAGACGTCACTGGAATGCAGCCACAGGAACAGTGGACAAAAAGAAGACTCACGAAAAGACGTCACTAGAACGCAGCCACAGGAAAAGTGGACAAAAAGAAAACTCATGTGAAGACGTCACCAGAACGCATCCACAGGAAAAGTGGGAAAAAAGAAGACTCACGAAAAGACGTCAACAGAACGCAGCCACAGGAAAAGTGGACAAAAAGAAGACTCATGAGAAGACATCACCAGAACGCAGCCACAGAAAAAGTGGACAAAAAAAACACTCATGAGAAGACAGCACTAGAACGCAGCCACAGGAGAAGTGGACAAAAAGAAAACTCACGAGAAGACATCACCAGAACGCAGCCACAGGAAAAGGGGACAAAAAGAACACTCACGAGAAGACAGCACTAGGACGCAGCCACAGGAGAAGGGGATAAAAAGAACGCTCACGAGAAGACAGCACTAGAGTGCAGCCACAGGAAAAGTGGACAAAAAGAACACTCATGAGAAGATGTTAATGGAACAAAGCCACAGGAAAAGCGGACAAAAAGTAAACTCATGAGAAGACGTCACCGAAACACAGCCACAGGAAAAGCGGACAAAAAGAACACTCATGAGAAGACGTCACCGAAAAGCAGCCACAGGATAAGCGTACAAAAAGAACACTCATGAGAAGACGTCACCAGAACGCAGCAACAGGAAAAGCGGACAAAAAGAACACTCATGAGAAGACGTCACCGGAACGCAGCCACAGGAAACGTGGACAAAAAGAACACTCATGGGAAGACGTCACCGAAACGCAGCCACAGGATAAGCGTACAAAAAGAACACTCACGAGAAGACGTCACCGGAACGCAGCCACATGAACAGTGGACAAAAAGAAGACTCATGAGAAGACGTCACCAGAACGCAGCCACAGGAAAAGTGGACAAAAAGAAGACTCATGAGAAGACGTCACCAGAACGCAGCCACAGGAAAAGTGGACAAAAAGAACACTCATGAGAAGAGAGTACTAGAACACAGGCACAGGAGAAGTGGACAAAAAGAACACTCATGAGAAGAGAGTACTAGAACACAGGCACAGGAGAAGTGGACAAAAAGAAGACTCACGAGAAGACGTCACCAGAACGCAGCCACAGGAAAAGTGGACAAAAAGAAGACTCATGAGAAGACGTCACCAGAACGCAGCCACAGGAAAAGTGGACAAAAAGAACACTCATGAGAAGAGAGTACTAGAACACAGGCACAGGAGAAGTGGACAAAAAGAACACTGACAAGATGTCGTCTCTGGAATAGTGAACCATCTAAAGTAGATATAATTGGAGCATAAAACAGAGAAGTCACTGCTAGGCATGCATTTATGTTGACAGACTAACATGAGCTTTAGTGGTTTTACAGAATTCCCTCAGCCTGCCTACTTTCACTCCTGTACCACTTACTGAGGGTGACCAGACCAGGCAAGGCTACATCTCCCCCTACCATAAGAGAGCGCACTGGCATGATGAACCTGAGGACGCAGACCACACTCTCAAATCAGTGATTCATCGAGGCTTTGGGGTTTCCACAAATGGAGGCCTGTGCCTGCTGATCAACACTGTAATATTCCCCCCGATACGGAAATAGGTGAACGTTTGTAGGCTCATATTGTAGCAAAACTTTCTTTCTCTGCTTGGGCACGTGCCTTTTTTGGGCCAGTGTGGCTCACGCTGGCATATGTTATGCTACACCCAGATGCAACAGGACCCTATTGATGCACAGCTAGACTTTATGAAGTTCTGGGGAGAAATATGACATCTTCTTGATGGGGTCAAATAACTACTGACATTCCTTGGTTCAGATGAGGCTCTGGCTTAGGTGCATGAGGTGTCTCTGGTGGCAACGAGAGAGGCCAACTATGGAATGAATCTGACATAGCAAAGAGCCATCATTAGAAAACAAACAATTTGAAGGATCATGTACTCTGATGAAGGTTTTTGCCTTGTCTAAATACGGATGCAAACCAGGACTCACCAGTAGATGTTGATAAAATGTAAACAAAAACTAGTTGAGTTAGCAATTCTCTTTCTTCAAAATCACACTGGCGGCTGCTACAGCATTGCAGAATCTGGTCAACACTTTATTGAGCTGAGTGTGTGTTTTGTCAAGAACTAGGATGTCACCACTGTAGTTAAGAAAGTGACCGACCATTTTCAAAATGTATTTTTAGAACAACTATGTTCCTGGTGATACGCCACAGTTCCAGCATATAGGACATGTAACAAACATGAGGACTCTAGATGGTTCTAATTTGTTATTCCTCATGTTTAGGGCAACCTTTGAGATTAGGCAAGCTATACTCAATAATTAAACTGTGAGGTTATACTTTATGCGTAGAGGTAAATGCCTTGCCTTTGTATAGATATCCAAGGTAATTTATGTCCACACCCCACAGTGGGCAAAGGCCCTGAGAGCGACAATACAGATGCAACGAAGGCTTGTAACACGCTGTACCTTTCCTTCTCCACTTGCTAATAAATGTGCTAGAAGGCCACTATAGTTGCTGTTTTACTGATTCATCTGTTTGCAACTCGGATTTGAAATCCTCTCAGCTTCACTAGACCTAAAAAGGGCTTTGGTAAGAGTTTATTTTTTATGGCTGTCCCAGAGGGGTGTTGCTGCTTGGGAGATTGTCCATCCCATGCCCTGCTAAAGACCCATCCTGATGGTGAGCAGAAGCTCAGTAAGCATCAAGTATTGGACTCATCTCTAATGACTGAAACATCTATGTTCCCTCGATGATCCTTTTGAGAAAGGTTGGAGAGATAAATCCCTTTACAGGGTAGCCATGTGCTCAACTCGTATGCATCTGTGTGTTGACTGTATAAAGGCATTTGAATTGGTCCACGGTAATGACATTGAGAGTGACGCCTCTATCCAACAGTAGTGTTATATGATTATGGCATAGTCGACTGTTCAGGGTTCTCACTTTAATATTGTCATCTTCTATTGGTGGGAAATATTTGACTGAGAAAAATTAGCCACTAGAGATCACACTGGGTCCCAGTGAAGGCAGCAACTGGGTAAAAGTTGCTCTTTTAACAGTTTTCTTGAACAGTGTTTTGTTTAGACATGATTCCTGGATCTGATTGTAATGTTTTGATTAGACGCCTATATGGGGTAGTCTTGGTTCAACCATTTTCTTTGCCGAATTTTCATAAAGCTTTGAAAATATTATCTCCACAGCCAGGCAGTCACCTTCATGAGGGAATCAAATCCGCATGGATAGCAATCCTTGAGGGAGGATTGCCAGGGCCAGGTTGCATCCTTGACGCAGCAGATGGCGTCACACGCGTTCTCTCTGCTCTTGGAATGATCCATAATGTCAATGTGGACATCACCAGCTGTGTGGCACTGCCAGCAATTCACAAAGGTTTCTAGGTTTCCGAAACAGACTGCAAAGGAAAGAGATTTCCTCAGGTATGCAAAGGACTTTCTCCCTAAAAGTTTATATTATATAAAATATGGTGTATTACACCCACAATCTCAGTGTATGCATGTAAATGAGACTCATACCTAGCTGGGGAACAATGGACAGTAAAGAAAGTACTGCGTGCGCTGTTGATGATGACTGGCTGTTGCAAACTGGATACGCAAAAGGAGGAATTGAAATTGTATGCAGGGCTGGGTCTTGCAAATTACAATGCATTATTCTGCCATACAGTTGCAGTTTTAATACTTAGATTATGTGTTCATTTGAACCAGTGCCAATTATCATATTCAGAGTCCATCTGATATGTTACTCTTTGGTGTGGCTTAAGTTAATTAACATTTTTTAGGATCTAAGATGATACACAATGTCACTTTTTTATTTTTTGTTTGATGTAGCGCCTTGAGTAAAAGTAGCATTAAGTAGTAGGAAGGTATTCTTTGGGTGCAGAGAAGGGTAGTGTTAAGTGGAAGCAAGTGATTTTTAGGGTTCAGGTAAGGAAAGCATTAGGGGGTACCACGCAATTTGTAGGTTTCAAGGATGGATAGCATGAAGGGGTAATACGCAGCTAATCGTCCCTATTGGGGAGGATGACATCTCCACCCAATCAAGGTTCAGAAGCTGCATGTCCAGCATTGCGACCTGGATGAGGAGGAACTGTTTACAGCTCAACTCATCTAAAACTGAAATACTGCTGTTTGGGAATGCAGAGGACATCTGGTCCCCAGAATGGTGGCCCACTAAACTGGGCGATGCCCCCGCACCCAAGAGCTGTGGAAGAATTTGGGCATCAAGATAGATAACAAACTATCCATGGAGGAACAGGTCAAGACAGTCTCAGGTGCCTGTTTCGGCATCATGAGAATGCTTAGGAAGGTCTTTCCGTGGATCCCTTTGTCAGCAAGGAAGACCCTCATCCAGTCACTCCTGGTGAGTCGGCTGGACTATGGAAACTCGTTGCTGGTAGGAGCAAGGGAAGATCTTTTATCTTGACTCCAGGTAGTGCAGAATACTGCGGCCCGGCTTGCCTTCAACAAACCAGCAAGAACTCCGTCAGCCTCACTGCTGCACCAGCTACTCTGGCTCCCAGTGAGGAAGAGAGCTATTTTTAAGATGCTCTGAGTAGCCTACAGATCACTACAGGGAAAGGGCCCAGCCTACCTTAGGAATAAAATCAGATGGTAGCGGCCAGCCCGACAACTGAGATCTAGTCACTCCAATTTTCTGTGCACCCAGAAAATACGGAAGGTACGTATTGGAGGTAGAGCCTTCTCCTACCTGGCAGCTAATCACTGGAATATGCTCCCACAAAACCTCAGGTCCTGCAGGGAACTAATAAATGTAAAAAAATTGTTGAAGACATGGCTCTTTTAAACTCACATCCTCTTGACCTTTCTCCTGTATAGCGCCGAGAGATCCTTTCGGGGATGATTCGTTTGCGCTCAACAAATCCACAAATAAATAATGAGGAGGGCTCAAGGGAGGGTAGTGTCATGGAGTAGTAAGTATTTTTTTGGGCTCAGAGATGGGTAGCATTAAGGGGTAGTAAGTGTTTTCAGGGTTCAGTGAAGGGTACTGAAAGAAAGTGGATTATCATTTGGGGTGGAAAGTTGGGACCGTATGTGCTGCTGGTGGCATTTACGTTCCAGGCCCTGCTGTATTTCCTGCACCATATGCTAGGGGCAAAAGCTTGACTGCAATGCCTATCTGCCTCCTAACTCCCAGGGAACTCTAAATAGTACTCTACTAAAGAAATGCCACCACAGAGATAAATAGTATGGTGAACTCAAGTTTCACAATTGAATGCACACAAATAGGATTCTAAGGGGATCATTTTGAGGTACTGCGAAAAGCCAGCTAGCCCGGTGGGGGATTGGTGTGATGGTTGAAACATTCTAACCCGGGGATAGAGAGAATACTTACTTCATTAGTGCATCTCCACCTGTTTTTAACTCAGTCAGGGTATGCACTAAAAATAATATTAACCCTCAGTACATCATAGACTCTTTTAAATCTAGGATCCCACCCAATAACCAAAGAGCTCCCTTGGCTACTAAGGTTGAGCCAGTGCAGACACACTAGTTATCTGGATGAGGAATCTATGATGTAGAATGCCACTTGAAATTCCAGCGGGTGAGAGTTCTTTTAATACCATTGGACAATTCCATTGGGCTGGTATGCAGAGATAGGCTACGCACAGTATGACTTTCCTCCCACTGGATTCAAGCTAGCCGGGCTGAAGACGGCTGGAATGCCAGAAACCGGTCCTCGGAAGCTTGTTTCCGGTCCAGGGAAGACATGGCTTGGCAGTTCGGGCTGGGCTGTTCCCATGAGGCACAAGGTCAGACTGATTTGCATATAGCCATGTCTGAACTGGGGTGGCAGAGTGGGCTAAAGAAAGGTGATGGATCAAACCCAGATCTTTTGACTGGGTGTGAGTGTTTGATTGATTCAGATGCTCCGTCCATCACCACCCCTTTTTTGTACCGTTTGTGAAGGTCAGCATACCCTGTATCATTTCTCACTCCCTCCTTCTGGAATACAGTATGATGGTACTACTACTACTTGATTCATCAACCTTGGAAGGATGAAAGGCAATAACATTGTTTGTTATTCACCCCATGCCTCTAAACACACATTCTCCTGGTCCTGCTCAAGCTCAACCGCCGATTTAAAACAGAGGTTATTTGATTGTCCCTCTATTCTCATTCTGGAAACAGCTGTAGTGCCAAATCAACACGGTATTTAAAACTGTTATCCCTTTCTCCTTTGCTCAGGTTTTTGTGGGAAGTTTGGCTATTCAGTGCCTTTGCTAACCCCCTAGCTAGATCTATTGTTGGCTGTAGCCTTTCATTTAATAACGTCTAATTGAAAACAAGCGCATAGTGTTACTTTTAGATCCTGGTAGCATGCCATACGTATTCATCATAGAGTAGCTACAAACCATGTGCGCCTGTATCTTTAGCAATAATGAGAGATCTTTTATGGCCTCCACTAACTACTTATTTATCATCCTCACGAGTTAAATTAATTATTACTGTGGCTAATGAACTCAGAACACCACAATAAATTAACCCAGTTGCTTTTGTATATTGCATTTTATATTATTAGATTATTCACATATTCTTATCATTCTACTTATATATTTGCTTTAAATCCTTTTTATAATGTATAATGTTTTATTAATACTATTTCTTTAGAACCAGCATAATAGAACTATTTATGTCTTCCTTCCCTATACGCCCTGTACCCATATTCCCTTAACATTTGTTGCAGTTTCTTACTGCTTAGAATGTGTCCTTATGTATTATTTATATCTAGGGGGGCGTGGCCTGGAGCCGTCAATGGTGGACGTGTAGCTTGTTAGCTCCGTCCTATGCCCTAGACACGAGCTAATTATCCTGCACTTCCCTGCCTGCAACCCGCCTAATTTCGACGCAGGCTGTCTCCGGAGGCTGACTGAGGGAAGCGGTGCAACGCAGCCCTTCTGAGCCGTCTCCGCTGCTGAGCCCCGGCGGTGAGTCCTGGTACGGCCTTCAGGCCACAGCGAAGCCCCGTCCTGGAGTGATCGGCCTGGCCGGCCCACCCACAGCCTCACTCGCGGTCCACTCGGGACCCAGACTCAGATCCCTTCTGTTCTCCCTGCCGACCCCGGAGTGCGCTGCGGTGCTCATCCTTGCTGCGGCTCCGCTGCAACCCGCCTAATTTCGACGCAGGCTGTCTCCGGAGGCTGACTGAGGGAGGCGGTGCAACGCAGCCCTTCTGAGCCGACTCCGCTGCTGAGCCCCGGCGGTGAGTCCTAGTACGGCCTTCAGGCCACAGCGAAGCCCCGTCCTGGAGTGATCGGCCTGGCCGGCCCACCCACAGCCTCACTCGCGGTCCACTCGGGACCCAGACTCAGATCCCTACTGTTCTCTCTGCCGACCCCGGAGTGCGCTGCGGTGCTCATCCTTGCTGCGACTCCGCTGCCCTTCCACGCACAGCCACTACTGCACGGACAGGCTGCTTTGCTGGATGACCCCCTCTGGAACTTGGGGGCGCCACCGGACCACCCTCCCGCCCGCCCGCCCAGGGGGTCAGCGGGCCTCCAGCGTCCCGCCGCTGTGACGAGGACAGCGGAGCGAGTGGCGCACTCACCCTGCCACTAACGCCGTGAACCAGCTGCCTACGCCGCATTGCACTGGAGGATCGGACAGGCATCAGGAACATTCAGGCGCCATTTTCTCTGCACGTAGGGGCCTGGTGAAGGCCCTTGAACCCAGACGGGCCCCATTTGTCTGCCCCAGCGACGTCGGAACGACGATCGGGAGCGTCCACGTGACGCAGGGTGTCACATATTGCGAATCCACGGACCACAGGTGCCGGGATCTGGGGGGGTGGAGCGCCACGAGCTTGGACCTTGTAATCCGGTGCTGCAGCCCTGACCTTTGCCGCGCCTCCGAAAGGAAAAACAGACGCACTTTCCAGTGGCCTGGACCCCATCGCCTCCTCTCCCACGACACCTCTACGGCGCTGGGGTAGCGCCTACATGCGAAGCCATCGGCGCTGCGCCGACTCAACCCACGCAGACACCTTGGCAAGATAAGCTACGTCGCTCTCACCAGTCCTGGGCCCCGCGCCACGCCTGTCTCTACCTGGTGAGTGGCTGGTCCTTGTATACCCTCTGCCGAACTCTTCGTGGGTCCGCGGCGACCTGCTGTATCCACTGCAGTGCCACCCTGCTAACGAGAACTATGGGCAGGAACAAGGGCAAACCCCAGGAACAGGGCGCCCGAACGGACGTGCAGTCCACGGGCTCTGAGGACCCGCTGGCCTCCTCCAACGTGGACATCATCCCTCCAACCGGTAAAGGGTCGCAAGACGCCAAACTGGATCTGATCTTGAATGAAATACGCGCGACGCGCGAGGCGCTAGAATCGCGCATAGACAATATGGCGACCGGCCTATCCCTATTAAAGGCCGACCATAACAAGCTGGCAGACCGAGTAGCGGAGCAAAAAATAGCGCTGGACGACCTAATCCCGCAGCAGACGGAACACTCCACGAAATTGGAGAACGTGGAGAAGCAATTAAAGCAGCTGTGGGGTAGAGTGGACGATGCAGAAGGACGTGCCCGCCGCAACAACGTCCGCATCCTAGGCATTCCGGAAAGGAGCGAGGGGAGAGACCCCACGCAATTCGTGGAAGATTGGCTGAAGAAACTGGTGGGCCAAAGAGATCTCACCGCCCTCTACAGTGTGGAGAGGGCCCACAGGATGCCGTCACGGCCCCCACAACCAGGGGCACCCCCTCGCCCCCTGATCGCTCGTCTCCTCCACTTCAGAGACCGCGACACCGTCCTGCGGGCGGCCAGAGAGGACGCACCGATACGCTTTGAGGACAGGAACATTTCGATCTACCCCGATTTCACGCCCACGGTTCAACGAGCCAGGTCCGACTTTCTCGGGGTGAAGCGCAAGTTGCGGGACAGAAACATGAAATATGCGCTTTTGTTCCCTGCTCGGCTCAAAATTCTGCATAATAACAAGTCGCATTTCTTCGACTCGCCTGAGGAAGCGGCGGAATGGATGGAGGTCACCTTGACACCGCCGGCATCACAGGACCCGTTCACCGACCACCACAGCGACACCTGAGGGGGCTCGCCGGGCCGGCAGGACGTCGCTCACAGCCCCGGACATCACCCGCCCCACGGCGCATCGGCAACGACGCATCCTTCCTCACGCCGGACAACAGGGCATCCGTCTTCCTCCCTACATCAACGTCTAACAGAGGAGGCACTGGCCGCCCACGACGCGGGAGTACCCGGAGACAGACTCACCGTCACCACCGACACCCACACTGAGGTGTCTGGCTCAATCGACAGCTTGCAGCTCTTCCCGAAGATCACGGCCCAGATGGCGGAGGAGTTCTGAACTACGACGCGATTGATCCTCTCAAGGTGGTAACGTATGACTATCCCCCTCCTTTACACAATGTGGGTTGTAGATGCAGGGGCACGTTGCACAGTGGGCTGTCGTGCCCACGTAGACAGTTCAGTGCCCATCGACGGAGGCCTACCACCCCCGGTATGCACACGAACTTGACTGTATTGTGCCCACGTTGGGCACCTTGGTTTGGCCCCTGGGTACGTTTGCTCAGGGACCCTTTTGTTTTTGTTCAGGGAACACTTGGCTGCGAGACACTCTCACCTATTAACATTGCAGGACATGTGGGGTCGTCCAGTTGGTTCATATTACAGCACCACACAGGTGGAAATGGGACCTCTTAACACTTACCAATTGTGCACCTGGAACGTGCGTGGCATGGGTTCAGTGCATAAACGGCACAGAATTCTGGCACAACTCAACCGAAGGGGGACTCAGATAGCATGCTTGCAAGAGACACATTTGAATGCTGCTGAGGCGGTGAAGTTGCGCAAGAAATGGAGAGGACAACTCTTCGCCACCTCATATTCTGCATTTTCAAGGGGGGCGGCGATTTGGTTACGTGGCTCTCTTCCCTTCCAGCTGCTGGAACAACGGGTTGATCATGAGGGTCGATATGTTTTTGTGCGGGGACTGTTGGACGGGGAGGCGGTTGTCATTGGTTGTGTATACTCACCTAACACAAATCAGTCGGACTTCCTGGTTACTGTCAACGGGGTGCTTGCGGACTGGGCTGATCATAGCTGGATTATAGGGGGTGATTTCAACGCTGTGCTTGATGTCCTGTTAGATAGGTCACACCCTCCCTTGCAGGCTACCGAGAGCAGGAAGCAGGCTGATGCGCTTGTGAGTTGGGCTGAGGGTTGGGACATGGCGGATGTGTGGCGCAGCATGCACCCTATAGAAAGGGAATACACCTTCTACTCCCCTCCCCACCAGCTCCACACCAGAATTGATCATGTCTTCTGCTCCCGTCCCCTCACAGCACTGATTGTCCGGGCCCAACACATGGGGAAGACATTCTCAGATCACAACCCCGTGGAAATCACTTGGCAATGGGGTAGGCGCCTGGCCCCCATCCCAACCTGGCGACTGTCTCCTGACCTCCTAGAGGACTCGGTCTTCCGATCTGCTCTGTCTGACACTATAGACACCTACTTCTCCACGAATACACGCACAGCCAGCTCACGGCAGATAGAGTGGGACGCTTTCAAAGTCTGTCTCAGGGGGACTGCTATGACTGTTAAGGTGGGGAGAAAACGGGAAGTGATAGACCAGTTGAGGGAGGTAGAAGGCTCACTAGCGTCCCTAGAGAACGAGGCAGCGGGCACCAATGTTCCATTTACACCACTGCAAGAGGCGCATATTAGACACGCGGAACTACTAGAGGAACTGCGGCTAATAGACTATAGGGAGTACACAAACAGACAGCATACGCAGACCGACCGTGCCGGTACTCTACTAGCACGCCTCCTACGGGACTCCCCGATCAGCCACCCCATCCTGAGAGTTTTGGATCAATATGACCGCCCGGCTACCACTCAAATCGGGATTAACACGGCGTTTAAGGATTATTACACCGTGCTATATAGCCCCCCGCAACCCTTATCAGAACCCGCACTTGCGGCCTTCATGGAGGGTCTAACTCTCCCACAACTCACTATCGGCCAGAACAAAGACTTGAAACGTATTATATCTGTGGCAGAAATCAGACAAGCAATCAGAGCCCTTCCAAAGGGTAAAGCCCCTGGTACGGACGGCCTGCCAGCGGAATTCTACGCCACCTATATTGACCTCCTGGCCCCACGGTTACACACAGTTTATCTAGAAGCCTTACGCACGTCCTCGCTGCCGCAATCATCCATGCAGGCACTGATCACCTCCCTATTGAAACCGTCCAAGGATGGTCTACACATGGCCGATTACAGACCCCTATCCCTTCTCAATACTGACTCTAAAATATTGAGCAAGGTGCTAGCGACGAGACTCGTGCGATACGTGCCTCAACTGGTCCACCCGGATCAATGTGGGTTTGTAACGGGCCGCAATACGGCCATGAACCTTAGGCGCCTGGCCCAACTCATGCTCGGAGACAACACCGACGCTGATTCCGAAGGATGCATTTCTCTAGACCTGAAACAAGCCTTTGACTCCTTGAGGTGGGACTATATGTTTACCACCCTATTGAGATTCGGTATACCGCCCGAATTCCTAGCATGGGTCAGACTGCTGTACACCACCCCCACGGCCCGGGTGCGCACCTCCAGTCAAATCTCAGGCCCCTTGGCCATAGCCAGGGGCACTAGACAGGGCTGCCCGCTCTCCCCTCTCCTATTCGTCCTTGCCCTCGAACCTTTGCTCTGCAGACTCAGGTTAATGGCCCCCCGTTATGGCATACGACGGCATGGTGTGGACCATATTGTATCTGCATATGCGGATGATATTATTTTATATCTCCGTGACCTGAGGGGTGACCTGAGCCCGGTTTCCCGGGTTTTCGAGGATTTCAGGGAGATCTCTGGCCTCGCCATCAGTGAATCTAAGTCCTACGGGTTTACATTTGCAGCCGTAGATGGGTCGACCCCTTTACCTTTCGCCCCCCATATGTTCCGGATGGCGGAAACCACGTTCAGATACCTTGGAATACAGATCTACCGGGAGGCAGGCATGATGATAGATGGCAATTTGGGGAAGGCCATTAGATCACTGAAGTCGCAGGTTCAATTTTGGCTGACGTTGCCGCTCTCAATACCCGGTAGAGTGGCAGTTTCCAAGATGGTGATGCTCCCCCGTCTTATCTACTACTTCACCAACCTGCCTTTCCAGATCCCGGCGGTAACGTTTAAGACCCTTGACTCCCTACTTATCGAACTTGTGTGGGGAGGCGGCCGCAGACGCATAGGTCTGGCCAAACTGCAACTCCCCTCCAGCTCCGGAGGCATGGGCTTACCGGACTTCAGAGCTTATAATTACGCGTGCCAGCTACAATGGCTAGCCTACTGGGTGGCAGGCCGCAATCTACATGAGATTAATATGTCGGTGGATGACCATGCTAAAGGGAGAGTACACATCTTGCTCCTACCTGGCTCGGTTCTACCTAGAAACGCTCTGCCCCTTCTTAAACTGGCGATCACGTATTGGCGGAAGGCGCTGAAATACACGTCCCCCGGGACTCCCTATGCCCCCACGGTCCCATTACTGGGCATCCCACTAGGCTCGGGCACACTCACAACGACCCTCCTGGAGCCCTGGCACGATGCAGGTGCACTACACGTAGGTGACCTGTTTGCGGAGGGCCACCTGTTATCCTTCGAGGACTTCAGAACCACTCAGGGCGTCCCCACCAGCTCCTTCCTCCTGTACGCCGGACTCCGACACTATATTGAACGCACGTGGTCGCCTGACGGACGGGAGCCTATTACGAACCCCCTCGTCTCAATGCTCTACCTCATGGGAACGGGCGGCCACCTGACCAAATGGCTCACAGCTAGCATTAAATCAGGTAGGGCGCTTCCACTGGCACCACTGCGGGCGAAGTGGGAAATAGACATTGGGAGGCCACTGCGAGACAAGGAATGGGAGCGCATACTTCAATTCCCTAGGAAAGTAGCTAGGAACCCTAAATACAAGTTCATCCAATTGATGGTACTACATAGAGCTTACCTGACTCCACACCGCCTGCATGTGATGTTCCCTGCAACCAGGAGTAACTGCCCCCGATGCGACGCAGACGACGCGTCGTTGGTACACATGCTATGGCAGTGCCCTAAATTGGGGTATTTCTGGACCACTGTTCATGCCTCACTTATGACGACCGGTGCCCTCCCCCAACCACCTACGCTGGAGAGTACACTCCTAGGCCTGGGACCGCTGACACGCACCAGAACAGTGACGGCGCGCTTTTCGGACCTGGCCCTGTTGCTAGCGAAGCGTGCCATCACGATGAGATGGAAATCGTCTACACCACCTAACCCTGACTTATGGCGGGCAGAAGTAGTGCGCTGGGGTAAGGCAGAGGGCGAGGCATTACAGAGAGAGGAGAGTAGAGGCCTTCGGAAAATCCCGATATCGCTGGAGTGGTTTGACACTTTGGGGGTCTTTGAGGCTGACACTGACGAGGGGGAAGAAGACACTAGTGATTAACCACTTAGTATAATACTACACCAGGAGCCACATCCCCATCCACGGTCACTACCCACGGTGCACAGCAGTGGGGTTCGGGTGCCCCCCGACCCTGCGAGTACATTCTCCCACCCCACCTGTGTGTTACATCAGAACATACGCTGCGCGTCAGAACATTACTGGAGACCCATATGTCAATTTCTCAAAGAAGTACCTGCCCAGAGAGTGAAGGGAGGGATATTGTTGGGGTGGAGGGAGGGTGCGGGGTTAGACGGGGTTTGTTAGACTCTTTTAGTTTACCGACAGCATAAAGAAGAAAATCGAATGTACTATGCTCCTATCTATGCTCTGAGCAAACGCATGCATGTGATACCGTGATTAACATTGCGCTTGTATGTCTTCAACTGTATGCTGCCACTGCTCTTGAAACTATGCTAATAAACAGATTTAAAAAAAAAAAAAAAAAATGTATTATTTATATCTATTTCATACACAATCTTTGCGTTCAGGTATTGTTTTTATTAATTATCTTCCTGGTTCTATCTCTTGCTTTCATAGTTTATGTCATTTATTGAATTGTTCTTTCTTGTTGTTCTTATACTAAAAAAAAAAAAAAAAAAAAAAAAAAAATAGAAGATCAAAGGCAGGCCATGGCATGCCAGCATTCAAACCCATGTCAGCGACTCAGGGTTGGATTGGGATCAAAAAACGGCCCGGGCGCACCAAAAAACAGTGGCCCACATTTGCGTATTGCCTTGTCGCATAACACTGCTTCAGCGAAGTTGTATGAAAAGAAAGGGGGTGGGGAGCATGTTTTATTAACTTCACTTAGATAAAGAAAAATGCACAGATTAGTACACACTGCTGCACCACACATGAATGCAAGAGAGACCACTTCTGCTCAGGCCCTGCCCCCGCTCAATCAGCAGACAATAATGGGCCGGCCCAGCGAGAGAAAGGTAGCGATACCTCCACCCACCTGCCTCTAGAAAGGCCATCCAGACACCCACTGGCCGCTGGCGGCATCCTTACAGCTCGGACAGCACACAGGCTACCCAAAAAAACAGCCCAGCCAGGGCCGTACTGGCCATTGCGGGCACCAGGCGCCGCAAGGGTGGGGGTCAGTTTTGGGCCCCTGGTGGTCGTTTTTGTTACAGGGCCGATTTTGCAACATACCGGCCCGGCAAAAAGCTTGTCGCACCCCCAACCTCCCCCGGGGGGCCGACCGAGCACTTTGCCAGGGCGGGTTTTGGTTCCCAGTCTGGCCCTGCCCACAGCTAGAACTCAGCTACCGGCCCTTCAGACATTTCCCGAGTGCCCGCGTTCTCAATCCGACCCTGCAGCAACTTACTCACGCATCGCTGCGGCAAGCGCTTAACCCACTTAGATATCCGACCAGCTATCTAATGCATTGCGCACGATCAGTGCTAACCCCTGGCAGGCAGGCGGAGGCACTAATGTGCTGGTATTATTTAATAGGCAGAAAGAGACAGATGTGCAGACTTGCGCTTGAAAGGTTAGGGCGCGGGCAGGCACTGGCGCAGTGTGCGGTCTCAGCCGCTTGCTCTCAGGCCTCGAGCATCTCTTAATTATGGAGCAAATCCAACCGAGGAGGACGGAGATGTGAGAAATGCGAGACTCCGGCCAAGGCCGTACAGAAGCTTGAACAGTCGGAACCATCAATCTACATTCACTGGCTTTTTAGATACCGCGGCTAAAAATACCAGCAAATCAAGGCTTCAGGGACAGAACTAATACAGAGGAGGGTTCCATAGGAGCAAATCAAGGCTTGGGGAGCTGGAATAGGCACTGAGGGACACCACAGGACCACATCTGTGAAAATCAAGGCATGAAAAGCTGATAATGACACTGAGGAAGCCCAAGGGGCAAATCCCCGAAGCAAGGCTTCGGGGATTGGAACCAATACAAAGAAGGGCGCTATCCGTTCACATCGAGGCTAAAGAAGTCGAGACTGACACTGAGGGACCCAACGGGGCCACACCTGTGCAAAGCATAGCTAAGAATCTGGAACTGACTCGGAGGGACCCAAAAGGCCACATCTGTCCATAGCAAGCCTAGAGAAGCTGAAACTAAGGGACCCAAAGGGACTACCTCTGTGCAGAATAAGGTTATAGAAGCCGAAACTGACACCGATGTAGCCAACTGGACCACATCTGTGCAAAGCATGGCTAGAGAAGCTGACACTGACACCGAGGGACCCAATGGGCCACATCTGTGCATAGCAAGGATAGAGAAGCTGACACTGGAACTGAGGTAGCCAAAGGGGCCACATCTGTGCATAGCAAAGCTAGAGAAGCTGACCGTGACACTGAGGGACCCAATGGGGCCACATCTGTGCATAGCAAGGCTAGAGAAGCTGACACTGGAACTGAGGTAGACAAAGGGGCCACATCTTTGCAAAACAAGGCTTGAGAAGCTGACACTGAGGGACCCAATGGGGCCACATCTGTGCATAGCAAGGCTAGAGAAACTGACACTGACACTGAGGGACCCAATGGGGCCACATCTGTGCATAGCAAGGATAGAGAAGCTGAAACTGACACTGAGGCAGCCAAAGGGGCCACATCTATGCAAAACAAGGCTTGAGAAGCTAAAACTAAGGGGCCAATGTGTGCTGATCAAGTCTAGAGAAGCTGGTACTGACACTGAGGGAACCAAAGGGGCCACATCTGTGCAGAGCAAGGTTTTGGAAGCAGGAACCAACACTATGGTGGGCCCTATCTATGCAAATCAAGGAACAAGCAGCTGAAGTGAGGGACCCCAAAGTACAACATCTGTGCAAATTCGGGCTTGAAGAGCTAGAAAGGACACAGTGGAACCCCAAAGGAACACATCTGTGCAAAGCAAGGGGCGAGAAGGCGATACTGAAATTCTAAGAGCCACATTTGTGTAAATCAAGGCTTTGGGGCAAAAACCAAAACTGAGGAGGGCCCCATTTGTGCATTTCCAGGCTTGAGAAGCTGAAACTGACACTGATGGGCCCAAAAGGGCCACATCTGTGCAAGTCAAGGCTTCGTGCCAGAACCAAAACTGTGGATGGCCTCATCTATACAAATCAAGGCTAGAAAAGCTGGAACTGACACTGAAGTAGCGAAAGAGGACACATCTGTGCAAACTAAGGCTTGAGAAGCTGAAACTACAGGGCGCTAAGGGGTCAATGTGTGCTGATCAGGTCTAGAGAAGCTGGTACTGACACTAAGGAGCGCAGAGGGGCCCATCTGTGCAAATCAAGGTGTGGGAAGCAGGCACTTACCTTGAGTTACCCCAAGGGGCCACATTAGTGCAGATCTTGGCTTAAGGAACTGGGACTGGCACCGAGGGAGCCGAAGGGGGCCCATCCGAGAAAATCAAGGCTTGAGAAGCTGGAGCTCTAAGAGGGCAAAACAAGAGTGGGGTACCAGGAAAACTTTATCTGGACAAATCAAGGCTTCAGAGCCTGGCACCATTAAGGAGGAGAACCTCCATCTGTGCAAATCAAGGCTTGAGAAGCTGGAACCAACATTGAGGAACCGAGGTAGACTAGTCTCTTCAAATCAAAGCTTGACAAGCTGGTGCTCTAAGACCAACAACAACTCCAGGAGACCAGGATGGCCCTACAAGGGCAAATCAAGGCGCCAGTGCCAGCACTGACCTCCAAGGGCCCAATTGATGCAATCAATGCTAAACTGACAAGTGGGACCAGGACAACCCTATCTTTGCAAATCAAGGCTTCAGAGCCGAACAGACACTGAGGCACCTGGGGGAGCCCAATCTGTGCAAACAAAGCCTCTAGAAGCTTGAACTGAGAAGTGGGACCAAGAGGGCCACAACTTTGGAAATCAAGGCACGAAAAGCCAGACCAACATAGACACTGACTGGGCAGCAACTATACAAGTCAAAGCTTTAGGAAGTGCAAATCAAGGCTTGTGACCCTATATCGCTAAGAGCAAGAACCATCAATAAGGGGCCAGGGGTCCACTTCTGTGAATCAGATTATATTAGTCAGAAGGGACAAGGAGGGACCAACCAGGGGGCGTAAGTCTAGACTTCATAGACAGGATTGACACACAGAAACCAGATGGCCCCATTTGTGCAAATCAAGGCTTCGGTGGACAGAACCAACTCAGAGGCAAAGTGCCTTAGCTGCACAAATCACGGCGTGTGTACCTACATCTGTAAGAGAACTAACGCCAGGGGCTTACTGTGTAAGTTAGGCTGTATGAGCCAGAAGAGACAGGGAGGGACCACAAGGCGTACGCATAGGCTTCACATCCCGGACCGGACACAAATCAAGTCTTTGTGAGCTAGAACTGACAAGAAGGGAGTGGAGGGCCACAATCTAGGCAAATCAAGGCTCGATAAGCTGAAACTCTAAAAGAAAACAGTAACACAGCTACAGAGCAAGTACAGACACAGTGGGGCCAAGAAGAACCCTATATGTGCAAATCAAGCCATTCGGAGCCAAAATGGAACCCCATCAAGACTTTGGGAGCCAGAACAGGCCTGGAGTAAACGAAATAATCCAATATACAAGACCTGCAGACTAAGGCTCGAGGAACTAGAACCAGTGTAGCCATCCTGTGAGGGGCCTCTCTGTAAAAGAACCAACAAGGAGGAACCAGAGGCCACCATCAGTATACACAAAGCCTTCTGGAGATGGACCCACCCAGCGGGACTAGGAGGGTCTTGCCTGCTTTAATCAAGGAGCCGGAACCGACACGGAGGTACAAAGAGGGCACCATATATACAACTGAATACTTGAGGTTCCGGCAACTTGTTCACCAACAGTGGAATTGGACACAAAAGCACAAAAGAGAGGGAGTTTTCACATCCACCTACTGCACAGAACTATCTGTAGTAACACCTCTGGGGAATAGTGAAACAGTAAAGGGCAGTACGGTCCTTGTGGTTCAAAGGAACCTCCGCCTCCCTTCTTCTACACACAGTGAATCCACAATAGGTTTCTGTCTACACAAATACTCCACATTCATCTTACTTCACATACTCAACACGTAAACACACTGTACAGAAGCACCCAGGAACCTACCAGAGCCCCTTTACCCTAGCTGAGCACAAGCAGCTAACTTTACATATTAATCCAAGGACCATAGGTTGCAGGTCTTAATCTAATTTTAACAGGATGAGGATACATTAGGAAAGGGCCTAGAGCACAGCAGTAGTGCAAATGGCAGAGACCAAGAAGTGACAATCAGAACATTTTCTTGGGTTAAAATCCATTTTCCTAACACCTAAAGTTCAAATTATGGTGACAGAAAGTACAAAGCAAGCTTATAGAAGTACTGTCGGCTAACACAATAACAAACTCATCGAAGGTAACCATTGTGCAATGGGGTGAAAAAGAAACCTTAATTGTGGGGGACTTGAAGATGTAGGTTTTCTAACTAGTCTCCACACAGTGCTTGATATACCAGGCAATCTGCCAGTGAATGCGTTTACAGCCAACTGTGAGGATTTCTTTAACTAAGTAGCCTCAAGAAAGTACAGACACACAGCAAACTCTGGCACACAGCTAGTCTGGAAACTCAGAAGCAGGGAAATGGACAACTGAAGGCCAAATGGTAGAGGAGGTATAACATCAAGGCGAAGGAAGAATTGGAAGCACAATCAAGAATTATCATGAATCAATTATCAAAGACAAAAGGAGAAGCTTGTTTACGATGGTATGTCAATGCCACCCGTATTAATTCTGGGGAACAATCCAGACAGCAACAAGACCTCTTAGTCCACAAATTGGGAATTCCTGCAAAGCCCACTTTCAGACTAGTAGCACAATCACGGAGTCCAATGAAAGCCTCTTTCACATTAAGCTTCTTCCCCAGCAGTTCAATATTACTCTGATTTCGGAGATAGGTTTCGTAGCAATTCAGACGAGATGTAGCGTGTGACACCTTGGGTTCTGGGAGTATTTCCCGACACTTGTGCCTAAACAATCCCTTATATGTCATGTGGAGGATTCTAGCTAAATTTCCTATCAGTATATAGGAGTATCCGGAGACTAATCCGTTGCACATCCACCCTGATCATAAATGACCCAAACTCATCAAACGCCAAAATGATCTCTTCCCACACTCTCTCACCTGCCCAAGGCGAAACGTACGCTGCATCGCTAAACTCGCCCGAGTATCTCCGCTAGAAAACGCTGGGCCTCGTGGCACAGGCCGGCTCATCCACTTCACCCTCAGCGACTCACCAATCAGTTATGCTCCTCTCCCCTGATCTACAGCATTAGAGGGTTTATTTTACTATAATCTGCCAAAAGGATAACAATCTTCCATGCTTCTTAGTACCTTTCCAGCAAATTACATACACGTACAGGTGCGGTGATACTTCCATACCGCAGCAAGGATATACTCAGCAGAGCCCTGTACTGCAGGGGCAAGGAGTGCTTTTGACTCACCTGCACCTTAAACACCCCACTAAAGTCTAAACAAATTAATCTGGACATACTCCTGAGACGCATTTAGCTGTATATCTAGGAGTCAAGCCACATAATATTAAAGAAAACACTCACCTACTTAACATCGCTCTAGCCAGGCAAAGCACCCCTGCATAATCTGGATCTCTCATCTCAAGAATATGATAAGCTCAAGAGGGAATGGCTGGGAAAGGTCTACTATTCCTGCAGACTACAACATTGTACAACACATACAAGATACACAGGAAGGAAGGAGGGGTTATTCTGATACATAAAGGGCCTCCTAGCCGAGTCACACAGACAGATCCCAATGGCTGTTACGTCTTTCTTTGCCGCCATGTCTTTCTTAAACGCTGGAACTCAGCACCAAACTCTAATAGTTGGCTCTATATACGCCCCTGTAAGCAACAAAAGTACTCTCTATAAACATATCACTAAACTACTAATATCCCAACCCCATAGTAAAATTATAGTAAAGGACGCAATGGCATCTGGTACAAGACCCCCACTAAGATAAGTCAGGCGCCACTCGCTCTCTGACCCCACGTAGTGGCACCAACTCGCAGGACTGATGCACTACTTTTCTCTGATCAACTTGTGGCCCTTGCAACACCCCACAAATAGAGACAAAGAGCCTGATTCGCTTTTCAGTAATTTTGCAGTAACTATCAGTTTTTAGTATGTCCAGCACTAAAGATGGCCAACCACTGGTACTGCAACACCCTCGCCCAGAAAATAATGGAGGTGTGGACTCACAATAAAATGATTAGAAATAATGTAGAATTATATTGAATTATTAATTTTTGTTAAGAATATTAATAAATATAAATACAATACAATACACAATTATCCGACTGTGTAGAGTCTCAAACCAGGATGCAATAAGATACATATAGACCTCGGGGTAATAACACCACCACAGGGGAGTTGGAGACTAAGCGTGTCCTATTGAAAGCTGCAATATGTTTAAAAAAAAGCCTTTAAACGTTTCTAGCATCCTACCTGACTGAGAATCCCACAAAAGAACACTGAAGCTCCTCTTTAATGTAAAACACGAATCAATTATCTCCCGACATCTCAAGCTGAGAAGGAGCTTTTCCATCTGCAACATCATTATGGTAGAGGAGAAAAGGCAGGACGTATCTAAGCCCTCCAACGCCAACAAAAAAAGGCATAACATACATACTAGCTGTTCGAAATTGTAGTTGTGCACTGATGTCACACCCCATCGATATACTGATAGCTTTCGCGGATTATGCCCCATTTCTATATTCCTGCAAGGATAACCAACCCCTTCGGAACAAGAAGAGTAGTTCTTTCTCCATTTTTAGGTCGAGCAGACCTACCCTCAATGCGTGAGCATTGAAGGTGTATGCTTCAGACCTATTGTGGCCCGTATTTAGGAATGTGGACAGCTATCAGACGCGCGCTTTCACATTGTCAGATTTCACCTCGGGAGCGCGCGTCTGAGCTGCGCTTGCCCAGACTAACTCGCTTCCCTCGCACGCATTAACGGCACAGACACAGCCATCCCCCACCCCTCTGCATGCACGCACGCGCACACATACACACGCTGCCGCCCCCACACCCCACACACACACATACACGCAGACAGGCACAACACACGCAGGCACATACAAGCGCGCGCACCCCCCTCCCCCCTCTTACAAACCCGCACACACACACTCCCAACCCCGCTCACCGGGCACAAGCAGGGCTTCCATCACTGGGGGGCGGGCACCGGCAAAGTGCCCCGACGCCCCCCTCACCGGCTCCTCTGGTCCTGTCCCTCCGTGTCAGACCAGACTCCGCAGCCCGCTCCGTTGTTTCTCCGCCCCTTCAGTGCGTGTCGCGCCTCTCCTTTCTCCCGGCCGGAAATCCCTTTTGCGTGTCAGGCCTCGTTTTCGGCAGTCGTTCTGCGCACTTGGTATTGCGGTCCTCGCCATTTGCAACCTTACACCCTATTATGTGTCTGTTATGGTCGCTCATTATATGTGTATGTGTTACGTATAAAAATCAGATTCCCCGAAAATAAGCAACGTTGCATTTTTTATACTGCTGGCCACGTCCATTATATAGAGCCTCTGTCAACCCTCCGGATATTATTACAGACATTTTTTCATTACCCTGTCCACGCGGGTAGGACTCGCCTGCATCCACGCATGTGACCCTTTTACAGACTTGCATGACACTATTGTTTGGTACTTTCCCGATACGCAGAGAGCACTGTACCTACTGGAGCAGTACTGGTCTAAGTTGAACCAGACTGAAGACAGTGGAGGGCAGAGAGACACTAAACAGCGAGATGCTGCTAGCATTGAATCTCTCCTCCAGCACAGACACCGGCATCGCGCCTGTAAAGCACCTAGAGGAAACGTGGAGGGAGAGGGGCACTACTACATTTGCGGGACATTGCATTTCAGTCCAGTGATGAGGGAATATGCACCAAAATGAGTCAGTCTAACCTTCGATGTTTGGCACTTAGCAGGGCTGCAAAGAACATGTTAGGAAAAAATAAGGTGCCTTCTAAATGCATAATTTACTGTTAGAAAATCCTACTTAATTATGCTGGTTAAACTCTGGAATAATAGCTTCCTCTTTGCAAACAATTTAGAGCGAGAAAATAGGATACATTAATGAACCTTTTGCTCATCAGAAAGGTGACGTAAGATCACGTTGTGTAAGGGCTCATTCATCTACGTGTATCCCATTAGGTTTTTGTATGCAGAATGACCTGCAAACTACACATTTTGGCCAATATCTCACAGTTTCCTCACATTTCAGTGCAGGGAAAGTTCTGAAAACTGCCAGGAACCATATAAGTACTACCACCCAGCCTTCCCAGGTTTTTTACACAGTGTATTGAGTTGGAGCGGCTCAGGAGGCTGGAAGCCAAAAGGTGGATTGAATGTAAAAGCCATTGTTATTTGTGATATCAATACATGTAAGTCACGTAAATACAACACAGATTGCATTACAAATGCTACAGGTGTCACATTTGCCAAAGTTCAAACTATTGGCATTGCAAGTGACAAAGCTATTTATTTGTATTTATATTTGTATTTTCGACTTGTAGAGCGCCTTATCACCCCGGGGTCTCTAAGCGCTTGACAGGCGAGTGAGTACTAGCAGGGGGAAAGCAGACTAGATATTACCCCATGCCTCTTGAAAGAGCACGGTTTTTAGCTTTTTCCTAAAGGGCAGGAGTCTGGTTTCCTTGCGCAGATTTTCAGGCAGTTCGTTCCAGGCTTTGGGCATTGTGTGGGAGAATGTCCGACCACCAATAGTGGATCATTTGATCCTAGGGCAGATCAATAGGGCGGCGTTAGCTGAGCGTAGGTTCCTGTTAGGGGCATATGGGACAAGTCGTTTTTTAATGTATTTCGGGGCTTGCCCATATAAGGCTTTCTGCGTGATGCATAAGCCCTTGAACTTAGCTCGTTGATTCACTGGCAACCAGTGTAGCTCCCGGAGGAGGGGGTGGCCGGTGTCCTTCTCGGTTTATTGTAAATAAGTCTGGCCGCGTCATTCATGACGATCTGCAGTCTCTTGGAGAGTTTTTTCGTGATGCCGAAGTACATGACATTACCATAATCCAGTCGGGCTAGAATTAAGGCTGACACTGCTCTTCTGAGAGTATCTGCCTTTAGAATAGGAGCTAGCTTGCGCAGTTGTCTCAGGAGGCCTACACAGGTGCCCACCACCGTCGAGACCTGGGCTGACATCGTAAGATTTGTGTCTATGATTATGCCCAGGCTTTTCA
Organism: Lissotriton vulgaris; assembly: GCF_964263255.1. NCBI lineage: Eukaryota > Metazoa > Chordata > Amphibia > Caudata > Salamandridae > Lissotriton > Lissotriton vulgaris. Next base: position 203,094,377 of record NC_141688.1, read on the forward strand.
CTGCTGTTGCCGGTATTGGGGGGGTACCCAACTCCGAAGGCCAAAGGAGGTCGCACCAGGGGCTGGATGAAGTGGTGATAGGAAGGACCTCCGTCTAATCCGGGTTGATCTTTAAAAAGTTTGCCGTCATCCAGTTGACGGTAAATTTTAGAATATTCTTCAATTTTTGATCAGCCAAAGGGGAATCGCCTATCTGGATGATGATCTGGGTGTCGTCAGCATAATTATATATATTACAGTCCATCTGATTCAGAGATGCAATGAGGGGCTGCAGATAGGCATTAAACATCGCTATTTTCAAAACCAACACATAAACAAAAAATGTGTCATTTACAATACCAATAGCTCAAACTTTCCTAATGCGAGACCTATTGCATTGCAAATAATTGTTTATTTTAAAGGCCGTTTCCCCAGATCAGGCATAAGCTTTCAAATCAGAAAACATTGGTGAGGAAATAAGCCAAGCAATAGACACGATGCCCACAAATAAATTCACTCGCAGGTACACAACACACCTGTTAAATATCTAGGGAACCATCGTAGCAGAGCACTACATGATGTGATGCACAAGAACCTTAGTGCACTTATTAAAGTCAGACATGTCCCGCAGGTCCCTTCTCAATTTCTTCCAATAGGGCAGAGCGCAAATACATAAACTGAATACTATGCCCCACTTAAAGCTCAACTTTGCCGCGATTTCACTTCGTATTTTTTTATATCATCAACGAACAATATCCAAGCAGTGGTAGTCTCTTTTTATGGCAGGGAATCAAAGCCAGACTCTAAGTGCCTGATTTACGAAGGGCCCTCAATTGGGCGGAATCTACAATGTGACAATTCTCACGGCACAAATTCCACCCCGAGTGAGGAAACTCCCCCATGACTGCGGGGCCTCTGCCAAGAATACGGAGACCGCACCACGACTGCAGGGCATCCGCCACAAGTGCGGAGACTACACCATGACTGCAGGGTATCCACCACGAGTGCGGAAACTCCACCACGACTGCAGGGCATCCGCCACAAGTGCAGAGACTACACCATGACTGCAGGGTATCCACCACGAGTGCGGAAACTCCACCACGACTGCAGGGCATCCGCCACAAGTGCAGAGACTACACCATGACTGCAGGGTATCCACCACGAGTGCTGAAACTCCACCACGACTGCGGGGCATCCGCCACAAGTGCAGAGACTACACCATGACTGCAGGGTATCCACCACGAGGGCAGAAACTCCACCACGACTGCGGGGCATCCTTCACGAGTGAGGAGGCCCTTTGAGTAGGAGGTCCAAAATTCCCAAACTACGTGCATTCATGGAAAGGGGCCGCCTCCAATTACCATATGCAGAACCCTATTGGCTGTCTTTACACTTACACACCTGAAATACCACATCCACGCAGCATCAGACACCTGTGTGGGTTAAGTATGAAGACGGTAAAATTGACAAAACTGGAATAGGGATGGGACTAGTTTACTAGTTTACACAAAAACTCTAGAAAAAATTAACCCCATCGAACATGCCACGGTCTATGTGTGGAGCAGAGCTCATGGCATACTTTGTACAGACAATTATATGCACAAGAAAGCACAGCTATGGGGTAATGGTGCTATCTGCTTGGAAGACAGGCAACAACATGTGTCTAACTGCAAAACACGAGGAATCTCCTCCCCAGACCACCTACTTATGGGAAGCAAGCTGAAGATATTTGTGGAGCTACAAACTAACTTTAGCCTCCTTTCAAACCAATTTTGAAGATTTCAAAGATTGAGGCATTGCATCCATCAACCCCTAGGTCAGATCCTAAAGCCACTCCAGACTCCCCCATACTGAAATAGATGCTAACCTGGAGCACCTATATAAGGCACAATCACTGGACCCTACAAAATAATAACTGGCGGCATGTTCTAATGTCGCACTCCTAGACTTGAGGCAATGGTGGAAGCACAGACTGGAACATGAATATTTAGAAGCGGATTGAGATGAGATGTTGCTGAACAATGCAGGAATCGGTGTAAAGTGCTACCAATATATTGCACAGATGGAACTGGTCCACATATCGCTTGAATGAGTCAGGCTTAACAAAATAATTGAAATGCTGGAGATGTTCTGCAGCAAACAGTCATATTGTCCATATATCATGACATGCTCTGCCTACCTGCCCCCCACCTCCAACATTCCTACATAAACCTCGAGTTCTATTTGCTTTTCTCTTCAGTTTCATTGGCCATTTTTGCAAGTTATACGCAGGTCAACGTAAGACTAAAAAGATTTCTTTGTAAAGATTGTATTACACTGTTTTGCATTAATGGTGAAAAGGTTTTGACAATACTCCTATATCTGTATCCAAGCACTTCAATAAAATATGATTAATATTTAAAAAAACAAAGCATAGTCTTTTTATTTTTGCGTTAGAAGCAGGTGCTGGTGGAGGGGGGTATGGGAGAGATTTCCACTTACATTTGGATCATTGCATTTGCCCTTCAGCCTTTCCACCATCTCCAGCATGGCCGCCCGGAGGTCAACGGGTTCTCGGTTCTGGAAGGAAGGGAGGTCAGAAGGTCACCATAGTATTTAAGCAGGCACAAAATGTATAAGGTTACTGTCAGGGCATGAATCATCAATGTACAGTAGGGTCCTCTACCACTTGAGGAGTAAACCAACATATAGAAGGTAGTAGCAATTTAAAGAAACTGCATAATTAATGTATCATACTTAATAGAAAAAAGATATGAAACTTAAAATATCAAACATAATGTACATATCATACTTTCTGCTACTCCCCCAGGCACCGTCATTCCAGCAGAGGACATGAACAAGTGAACGGAGACATGATCTGAGAACCCTCAAAAATCTACATGAATTCAGGAGTAAAAAAAATGCATCTGATTTTTTTTTAAATAATTGTGAGCATCTTCAGCCAGACAAAGGCAAAAATGAGCATAGTCTAAACAAATAAGAAATGGTGGTGGAGTTCATAAGCGTGCAGAGGAGTACAAGGTTGAAGGGACTGGAAACTCCTATGGAGAAGAGTAAGTCCTTCCAAGGAATCCTGAAATAAGTTTATCAGACTGGGAGGGAGAGAATCAAGCTCTGGGAAACTGTACAGCAGGTAGGACAGGGAATATCCAGGAAGCATTTCTAGTGGTTCAGGGTTTCATTATGTTGATGGCATAGAACAAGTATGTGGATGAGGGCAACGGAGCAAGAAAGAAGAGGAAACGGACTCGCGTTCTCTCTCTTTCTAAAACTCTCCCTCTCTTTCTCTCTCGAAATCTCTTTCAATATTAGCCTGGCACTAGAAACTGTTGGTACAATTATTGGTAAAGCCAAAAGGTGTTGCCTATGCGAGATGCACAGCCTTTGGGACTGCTTTTTACAGCTATATTGTGTAGTATAGTATGATGTGTCATGACCTATTATTGTATGAAGTATGCCCAGGTATGGTATGGTATTGTACAGTATGGCCTGTTATTGTGCAGTTAGTTCATAACTTTACTGTGATTAATTAAAACAATTACAACTTAGGAATGCATAATTTACGACTAAAAATTCAGCTAAAAAGTCAAAACGTTAAAAAGGCTGTAATAGGCTAGCATGGAGTAGAGTCTATGGGCATTTGAAAACCAGACTGTAGGGTGTGTCATTAAATTGGATTATATGACCTGTTACTGTATGGTATGGCATGTCATTGTATGGTCTGGTCTGTTATTGTATAGTGTAGTGTAGTGTTGCAAGGGAAAGAAGTCCAGTAGCCATAGTGGAGTAGAAGATGGTTTATTAAGATGACAGGTGTGCTGTTAGGCAAGTCCAGGGATAGAAGATGGTATTAAGTAAGCCCCACAAGTAGGAGCATCCTTGCTGCTCAGCCCACACACTCCAAATGAATCTGTCTCATTTATAACAGGCACTCCAGCATTCCTTTACATCACCAAACACTCCAGCATTCCACAACATCACCAAGCACTCCTGCATTCCATTAAATCACCAAAAACTCCAGCATTCCATTAAATCACCAAAAACTCCAGCATTCCATTAAATCACCAAAAACCCCAGCATTCCATTACATCACAAAGATATCCAGCTTTCCACAACATCAACAGGCACTACAGTATTCCGGAACATCATCGGGCACCCCAACATTCCACGACATCACAAGGCACTCCAGCATTCCATTACATCACCAAGCACTCCAGCATTACATTACATCACCAGGCACTCAAGCATTCCATTACATCACCAAGCACTCTAGCATTCCATTACATCATCAAGCACTCAAGCATTCCATTACACCACATCCATAATGGCTGAGCAGCCGGGAACAGGTAACTATGGGAGAGGATGCATAGTAACAATTCAAGTAACAACATATAGTATGGCTTGTCATTGTCTAGTACTGTATGGTATGGTGCGGCCTGTCATTGTATGGTATGATTTGTTACTGTCTAAGGTAGTATGGTATGGCTTGTCATTGTCTAGTATTTTACGGTATGGTATGGACTGGCATAGTTTGATATAGTATGGCTGTTCATTGTACAGTAAGATATGGTAAGGCATGGCCTGTTATTCTATGGTTTGGTCTGTTATTGTATGGTTTGGCAAGGCTGGTCATTGCATACTTTGTTATGGCCTATCATTTTATAGTATGTTATAGGATCATGTGGTATGGAATGGCCAGTCATTATATGGTACATATGATATTATATGGTCTGGCCTGCTATAGTATTGAATGGTATGGCCTTTTCTAAAGTACTAGCATTGTGTTTGAAATATATTATTTTCATGCTGCTTTATATTTGTCCTTGGGAGAAAATGAATTTGCTTCCAAAATATAATTGTCTAAATTTGGGAGGATGTAACAAAACTGTAGTAAGAAAAAAAAGGCAAATCAAAACATGGAAGCAGAGCGACCAGAAAGAAACAAATAAAAGAAACATAAGGCACAACTTTTTAAATAATTAAACATAACATCCTTTGTGAGCTTGTAAAGTAACGTGTGGCCTACAAAAATAGAAGGTGTGTCCTGGAGTGATCAGCCATGCATGTTTAATAAATATGCTTACAAGTAAATGTTTGTTTTGATGTTACATAATTGTAAGAGTGCACCAAGTGGACTGTGATGGAATGAAGGAGGAAACAGAAATTGATAAAGTGGTCTGGCAATAACTGTACATTAGCTATTTTAGGCGCGCTTCATTCTCCATAATTGAACAAGAAAGTGCCAGTACTGTCACAATTGTAATGCTAAATCATGAGGACCATACGAGTTATACACTATGAGACCATGACAAAATTATGTCTGAATCAATCTTTTATTTAATTTTTAGTTTTTCGACAAAAAAAACGTTTGGTTGTAATTCACCAATTTTTTGTACATATTAATACCTCCTATGCACAATATATCATTTTATACAATATTTACAAACGGATATTTATACTATTACAAAAATATACAATTCTTATATTCAGAAACAGTCATACTCTCATACACGCACAGCCATTCCTCATTCGGTATACATACAAACTGAAATTGAAATCTTCACAGTAAACCATATAAAACACTTTCCTATCAATAAAGTTTTATTGAAAAAAGTTTTTGTTTTACTCCTTTTACTTAGATGGCATAGATTGTCTACGCGTCTCGAACTCACACGACTGGGGGAGTTCTCATCAGGACAACAAAGCTGTAAAAAGAGGGAAGAGCAAAAACCTTTCTATTAGGCACATAACTATAAATATAGTCGCCTAGCTCCAACCAACAACACTCAAGCTTGCTTCTCTTACCTATGACAGCTTTAAAGCTAGTTGTAGGTTATGCAATAGCTCGACAGGACAATAAATGAATCATCAAAACAGCGGACCTTTGTGGAAAATGACCCCAATGAGTGTCAAGTGTACTGTGTACATGTAAAGCTAGGACTTGGTCAAAAAACTCGGGAACTTACTTGTGGTAACGGAGGTATATGCAGACTGTCCTGAAAAAAGGTTAGGGGTTGGTCACTGCCTGATTCAAAACAAAATTGAGTCATTCATGTCTTAGAAGTAAGGGTGGCAGCTTACTTGTTAATCAATGACTGGTGGCCGTAATCGAATCATGGAGGGCAGGTGAGTTCTGTAAAAAGGTAGTGCGGAAGGTTAGTACCTCAAACAATCACCCGGGTTGTCCTCATTTCGTCTAATACCATCAAATATAGTATCAATTATTCCAGAAACGCAATACCATTTTTGGATGTTGAAATCTATCCGTATGAGGACGGCCTTGCAACAACTCTATACAAGAAGCCATCTGACCGCAACAAAGCCTTGCACTATAAAAGCAACCATCCACGCAGTCTTAAGGACAATTTGCCATACGGACAGTATCTTAGGATTCGCCGTAATTGTCATGATAGGGAAGAATACAAAAAACATGCTGAAACCCTCACAAACAACCTCAGAGCACGTGGCTACCCTAAGAAATTATTAAGGAAATCTATGAAAAGAGCGTGGTGGACTCCACGTGAATGCCTCTTGGAAAGAAGAGAGAAAAAAGAATCAGAAAGATTGGTATTTGTCTCTACCTTTTGTCCCAATTCAAACATATTGAAGAAAGTAGTGAAAAATAATTGGCATCTATTAAAAAATCTAAATGAGGCTTTTACCAATGAACCATTGTTTGCCTTCAGAAAAAACACCAGCATTGCCAACCAACTTATACGAGCAGCACTACCGCAAAAAACCCTACTGACGTAAGAACAATGCTAAGTCTACCACCGATTCAAGGACACCACAAATGTGGTTTATGTAACTGCTGCAGCACTACCATTGAAGGGACATTTTTCAGTCACAACAACATAGCATGGAAGCATGAGGCATTTACTAATTGTAAATCAAGATACGTTGTCTATAGTATCAAGTGCCCATGTGGCTTGATCTATATAGGTAAGGCCAATCAGGAAGTCCGGTCAAGAATCCAGCAACATATATCAAGAATCAACAAGAACATGCTAACAGCCCCATTGGTCAATCACTGGCGCCTACAGAATCACAGGGACTCAGATTTGATATGGACAGTGATCTCATAAGTAGAGAAGGACGCAAGAGGAGGAGACCTGGACCTGAAATTATCCAAACGTGAGGCAATGCTTATTGTTAAATTTAATGCTGCAACACATGGACTCAATGAGCTCACTGAAATATATAAACTGAACTAAACTTATTACATCCTGAGTGTCCTATATTCAATGGTTTTGTGTACTGACAACGGGGCGCCTAATGCACAAGTTAAGATCACCAACATGATGGACCCGATTAGGTTATTCACTGACATCCCAATCTAAAAATGGCTGACACATTCTGTGCTCACACTTGTACATTTATCATTTGTAAAACAGGTTGGCCGAAGAAGAAAGGTCTTATTAAAGATGTAACCAAGTGGAAATACAATTTCATCTGAAATTAATTTCCAAATCTTTAAAAAAAAATGTTACATCGACAAAATTCTCGGCATCATTAATTCTCAACCGGCAGCCAGATACGAACCCACATTGGTAAAACACTGTTTGTATTAATCGGACACCATTAGATGTATTTCAAACTCGTAAAATTAATGAGAAACTTAGCCACTGCAAGTGTCGGGACCACAATTCCCATGAACCTCCACGGGACAGGAAATATGGCATATAATTAGACGTTGACAAGAGGCTGTAAAGTAAATTGCTCTCCCTTAGACCTGTTTACCGCATATCCACTCCTCCTTTCAGGAAGGTTGGATCGTGACGCTGCAATAAAGGAACTGTGTCCCTCTTTCCCCTAACCGAGCAGGTCTGAGATAAATCACCACATTAATAGGTAAGCCTGACTTCGGTATTTAGACGAAATGAGGACAACCCGGGTGATTGTTTGAGGTACTAACCTTCCGCACTACCTTTTTACAGAACTCACCTGCCCTCCATGATTCGATTACGGCCACCAGTCATTGATTAACAAGTAAGCTGCCACCCTTACTTCTAAGACATGAATGACTCAATTTTGTTTTGAATCAGGCAGTGACCAACCCCTAACCATTTTTCAGGACAGGCTGCATATACCTCCGTTATCACAAGTTAGTTCCCGAGTTTTTTGACCAAGTCCTAGCTTTACATGTACACAGTACACTTGACACTCATTGGGGTCATTTTCCACACAGGTCCGCTGTTTTGATGATTCATTTATTGTCCCGTCGGGCTATTACATAACCCACAACTAGCTTTAAAGCTGTCATAGGTAAGAGAAGTAAGCTTGAGTGTTGTTGGTTGGAGCTAGGCGACTATATTTATAGTTATGTGCCTAATAGAAAGGTTTTTGCTCTTCCCTCTTTTTACAGCTTTGTTGTCCTGATGAGAACTCCCCCAGTCGTGTGAGTTCGAAACACGTAGACAATCTATGCCATCTAAGTAAAAGGAGTAAAACAAAAACTTTTTTCAATAAAACTTTATTGATAGGAAAGTGTTTTATATGGTTTACTGTGAAGATTTCAATTCCAGTTTGTATGTATACCGAATGAGGAATGGCTGTGTGTGTATGAGAGTATGACTGTTTTTGAATATAAGAAATGTATATTTTTGTAATAGTATAAATATCCGTTTGTAAATATTGTATAAAATGATATATTGTGTATAGGATGTCTTGATATGTACAAAAAATTGGTGAATTAACAACCAAACGTTTTTTTGTCGAGAGAAAAACTAAAAATAAAATAAAAGATTGATTCAGACATAATTTTGTCATGGTACCATAGTGTATAACTCGTATGGTCCTCAGGATTTAGCATTAAAATTGTGAGAGTACTGGCACTTTCTTGTTCAATTGTGATTTGTGGCTCAGCCTTGCTGTCCAAAGCCCAGACCCAGTGGTGGTATTTTGTTATTCTCCATAATGGCAGGAAACTGTGTGGCAGTTCTGCTTATTTGTATAAGGAAATGTTGCGAACAAGGGGAATGGAGCTGTAAAGCATAGACAGTTGTTTCTGTGCAGTGCTTTAGTGTGTGTGGTAAATCTAAAGAAAGTGAAACTAAAATCCTTCTAAAGCGGTCTGGTTGCAAGACCGAAAAAAGGAAAACAAGCATTGGCAAAGCCAATAGGTCGTGCAAATGGGGCACAAAACAAAAATTAAATACATTGTCCAAACAGGACCCAACTGCGGCTGATTGTGCACCAGCTCAGACCCAGCGCTTGTGCAGAGAGCTTGGAGTGAGGGAAGTCTGCTTCCTCGGTACAGCTGGGCTTAATGCATTGGCAAAGTCAATAGTACTCCACTTTGTGACCGAATTCCTCTACCAATACCTTCAGTTCGTTCTGTACATCATACAGAATAACATTTTTAAAAAGGCAGTATTTATGAGCATGGATTCATGAAGAGGGTGTCAGTTTTCAATTTACAATCTGAAATGTCCTGGTAACGTAGCGTAATAGCATTTTTTTGGTTTAGTAGTAAATAAAAAAACAAAATAGGATCACAGTGGTGAGAGCAACGGAGGACCAGGTGAAAAAAAGGTGAAAAAGTAGGAAATGAGCGACAGAAAAGATAGGGATTTGAAATAAACTTTAACTTGGTGAAATATTAGGGCCTCCATAGTGGCGTCGACACCAGAACTAAGCGCTATGATAATATGCATCATGCAAATGAAACAAACAGAATGAACGGTGTGCATGAGGGGTAGCAAACAGTATTGAATGGATGCGACTGTATACAACGACAATATAGTAACTACGGAGAAGCAGTGACGTATTCCATGACAGTGTACATGCCGGGAGACCTGTTTCAGTTTAAAGCACCAAACACTGTCAAGTACGAGTCTCGTCACCGGCTCAACAGCTAGTGATTCTGAGTAAATCATTTAAAAAATATATACAAACGAATGTAACGTTGTTTAATGTGTCTCCATGCCTGAATAAGTAAATAACAATACAATGCAGAAACAAAATACTAAAAGAGAAAACAAACGGCGATACAATTTATAAAACATTCTGATCAGAATCAAAACAAAAGTGCAATGTGGATATATGCTGATCGTTAACAAAATAATATAATGGCAAAACATCAAAACAGGCCTATTGGAAACAAAATGTGGCATTGTAAAAAAAGTGAGGATATGCTGAATCCATTTACCTTTTTATGGCCGATTTACCGTCTTATTTTAAAAATGTTAATGCTCACTCTTCTAACATTGTAGGACAAAATATTAAATATTTACAGTATGCAGAGGACACTATATTGTTAAGTCATACTGCTACAGGCCCACGAGGATGGAAAGAATCATTTAATAATTATATTCTAGCTAACGATTTACTAATTAATGCAAAAAAAAAATTATGACGATAGGTTTGACTAAATCAGATATAAAAGTATGGAACATTAACAGGCTACAGATTGAAACAGTAAAATTTTATTAGTATTTAGGTATCACATTTTATGACAGATTGTCTTAAACAGAATTTTATCAAATTAAAGGCAAAAGCTACTGCATTTGTCTTTTGCTTTGAGAAAGTTGAGATACGTTGGAATGTCCGAACCATGAGCATTACTCAAGGCAATGAAATCAAAGTTGATTCCTTCCTTGGATTCTGGGTCAGTTATTTTTCAAGGTAAAGACTCAACATTGTTTGATAATTTACAAATAAAAGTTTTTACATCAGTCTTCAGGGTTCCATGGAATGTCGGGTATGCCGACGTCAGATTGTAAGTTGGCTTGAAAAGACTAACCTTAACAAGACAATCTGCATTTTAAAAAAAGCGTAATACTCGTTTTTTTACTGCGACCCTGGCACACCTGTGAATCATTGCTATCAGGAAAAAATGAGGCAAGACTATGCAAGTGGTTGCTAGCAGCGAAATGGACTACCAGAATGGGTGTTAATATAATTCCAAATCAGATATCAGCCTCTTTGTGTCAACTCAATCGGGTGGTTCAGTCTTCTAGTTTTAGACTACAGTTATACAGAACTGTTTGTGAACTTTACTATACCCCTCAAAGAATTTCATGCTCGACACCTAATAATTTATATAATGATCGTACTAAATGTCCTAAATGCGATCTTATTGCAGCAGATCAGGAGCATATGATTTTTCCTTGCCCCGTATTGTCTGAGTTCTGGAAGGGAATAGAACGCATTCTTAATCAAAGGCAGATCATCTTTTCGCCCTTCTCAGCTATCACGGTCTTGTTAGACCTGCAGGACCTAAGTAGCCCTCATAAAGATCTAACCACTATTTTAGTTGCTTGTGCAAGACTGACTATCGCGAGGGCTTGGATCTCTACGAAACGTCCACATGTTATGGAGTGGTGGTCATTAGTTAATGAAATCTTAACGATGGAATCTGCATTAGCTAAAATAAGAGGACCTCGTTCTGTGAGGAAATTTGAGAGAATCTGGGGAATGTTAATAAACTCCGAGAACTGACCTTCTTTGTTCTAAAGCTTTGTTAAAACTATAAAAGTTATGCACCTAGGATATGTATTTATGTTATATGAATTATTTACTATAAGTTACATCTCTACATTAATATCGGTTAGTGAATTGTTTTTTTCTATTTTGAGTTTGAAATGAATGGCTTTATTTCTTTTACTTTGTTTCCGTCTCTCGCAATGTCAATAAAAAGGTTTAAAATAAAAAAATAAAAAAAGACTATGCAAGTGGTTGGAGATCTTATCTAACAGAGAGCCTAAATAATTTTTAGTCTCAGTCCTTTGACCTCACAGATAGAAATAAAGTTTCATTCAGACAGATATTAAATCAATCAGCCAACTTCCTATCAATTATATTGGATACAGAGGAGTATGCAAAAGGCATGCCTGGTCAGTTATTAATTCATTTAACAAATTGGAGCCACACCCACATCTTATCTCCCATTTAAAACCGATTGCAAGAGATAATTTCTTGTTATGATTTGGGCGATAGCCCAGAAAGGTTGGAATTCCCTAATGGGTACAAAACTGGCTATCAAACAGTTGTAGATTATGCGGTTTTAATGATGAATAATTACTGCATATTCTAACCATTTGTCCTCCATTGTTACAAGAGAGGAAAGTCCTGTGAAAGTCAACCCTTAAAGAAAATTGGATAAGTACATGTGGAAAAGCAATTAAAACTTGCCTTTCTGGATAATCTGCACACTTGACTACACAGTTTGTAAAGTTTATTCTCATAGTAGAATAAAAGATAACATGTGAGTGCCTCCCCGATACTAGAGGTAGTTTGTTATATGGTTCTATTTGGTTGTAGTAATTTGTAATAAATGTAATTATCAACTTCTTGATCGTCTTGGTGTATGTTGATCCGTGAGAAATATTTTATTCTTTTAAATAATAATATTGAACGTTGCTTGAAGTAAGAATGGCACTTTTTGAAGGTAATGTATTTTGGCACCTTAACTATAGCACTTTCATTCAGGAGTTTACAAAAGTAATGTAGTATTGGTAGTTTTAGTGAAGATTTTATTAAAATACAAAGAAGCGTTGTTGTATGTTGACCCGTGTGAAACACTTTTTAAAAAAACAAAAATAATATAGAACGTTGTTTTTAGTAAGAATGGCACTTTATGAAAAAGATGCGTAATGGCACTTTATCAAGGACACTTTAATTTAGGAATTTAAAAAGTAAAGTAGCATTGATAGTTTTAGGGAAGATTTTATTAATATACAAAGCAGAGCTGTTTTAATAAAGAAAGATAAATTATTTGAAATATAAAATGCAGAAAGAAAGTAATACTAAGGATATATAGCAGTGACAGCTAGGTAATCACTAACACCATTATAAATGTAGCATTGTATTATCCTGCATTCGTTGATTGAAGAAAACACAACTGTTCCATAAAGTTTATATAATATTATTTTTGTAATGATATTTATTAAACAACAATAAAGAAAAAGTAACCTACATGATACCAGGCTCCAGCTCCTATTTACAACAAGATTATTCTTCCAATACGCAAGACCATGATCTCTATGGCACATGTTGCCGAGCTTCCGTCGAGCGTATGTGTACAGGAAGAAAAGCTGACATTCTGATAACACAGACAGAAACAACAAATAGTATTTACACAAATCTATATGCACAAAAGAGCAAGACTACAAGTAATAGGGCCATTTTCCATGGGAAGGGTCGACACACATAATTGAGGGACATACAACAAACATTGACCACAGCGAAGCAAACCTTTACGAAGAACACGCAAAGCAACAATTCAAAAAGCGATGGGCAGGCTGTAAGCCCACAGAGTGGATGCTGCATGTCTCAAAGAGACAGCACATGCGCTGCCAAGGCTCGACCTAAAAAGGGAAACCAGCTACTGCCTAAAAAAGAAATAAAAGCGACGATGAAGGCAACTAATAGTAGGTAATGGGAGAGCTTAAAGTCGTTTTACAGGTTTTTAATAAAGAAAGAACTTGCTAACGACAGCAGATCCGTTGTCTCAGGCAAAGCTCAAAACTGCTATAATATCACTTTGGAATAATCTCAGGAAAGATTTAAAGCAACAGAACTGGGAAAGAAATGTACATGTTTCACTAAAGAAAGTCAAATGCTTAATACATGTTGAAAGTGTTTATTTTCTTGCTTTAAAGTACTACCAAACTGTATTTTCAGCTATAGCAGGCACCTTGCAGCTTTAAAACAATTACTGGGAATTCCTTGTAGACTCATACAGACACATGCATCAACTATTTTTGCAAGCGCAAATGTAGCGATTCACAAAAATCGTACATTTGCACTCGCAATAGGCCACATGCGATGCAACAATGTTCAAGGAACTTGTAATTTGAGATTTCACGAATTGCGATGGCATTTAAGGAATCGCAAATTGCGATTCCGTAAATGTAATGCAAGAACCACTTTAAAATAGCGATTTCGCCACTTGGGCGCAAATTACCATCAAGGTGATCTTGATGGTAATTTGCAAAAAAAATGCACTAATGTGTATTTTTCATAGTTGTAGATTACACAAAAACAAATGCCCTTTGGTTATGTGTGTGCGCAACATATGTGCACAGAGCAATTTAAGGGGTGCAACAGGGTGTCCTTTTGACACCCTTGCACCCTTGAAATTGCATGCGCATTTTGTGAGTACCTATTGGTACTCGCAAATTGTGCATGCAATCTCCCATTCATTCCTATGGGCCTGTAGGCCCATAGGAATTAATGGGTAGGCATTTCTTAATTGCGACTCACAATTTGCGAGTCGCAATTAAAGAATGTTTGGGAATCGCTAATTTTATAGCTATGCACTAGCTTTTACAATTCCTTCATTGCGATTCCTTAATAATAACAATTAAGGAATCGCAATTGCGTACATTGATACATGTGGCTGTTATACCATCTACTCCTCAAACCATTTCCATTGTCCATAAATGATTAAATGCGTCCACGTAAACCGAACTTGGATACAATTGCCCTTGTTCATGATAAAAAAAAAAAAAAAAAGATGTTAGTTTTATGAAAAAATAGGTGAGTGTGTTACTGCAAAAAAGTTGATTTTAATTTAGATTTAGGATAAGGGTGATTGCATTATTTCTACAAGTTAATTTATCAAATCAGTTTCAATTTAGAATGCACCCCACAAAGCCAAAGAGGTGAAATAAATTAATGTGAGTCGAGAGAGAACTAAAGCTACATATGAACGAAAGTGGTCTACGCCATTAAAGACATTGTGTGATGAACTACACTTAATGCCCTCCGATGCATACAAGACCACTGCAATATCTACAGTGTGGAACAAAGTGAGAGGTACCACTTAACTAAGTTCAAGGGAAGTAGGGTTAACCAACCAGTACACAGAAGAAATTCCCTTGAATAAGGTGTTCAATAAAACAACTTGATTCACAAATAAATTAGGACAATAGAGTTAAAAAAAATTACAATTTATTAATTACACAAAATATTTTTTTTAAAAACCAAGTGGACAATAGCACCACTGTACACAAATAAAACCAGTTAAGTAAAAAGAAAAGGTAAACATACATAGAATTCAAAATTGACCAGCAATATTGAAACAAGAAAGGGGAGACAGACAACAGTAAGACATCCAATTGTACAATACTGGGTGTATATTCAAACTCAATGTGACACCCATGTGCTGTGCACAGTTTTATATTGTATCAACACAGGTATCCGAGTCTAAGAATTATACTTGGAAATGCGTCGACGCGTTTCGGTGGTTGGTTTGGTTTTGAGCCACCTTTGTCAAGACACTATGTTTTTGTCTGTCGTATATCTGGGGTCAATAAGATCACCCTTTGAAATCTCCTTTGGATGTAATAAAAGTGATTTTGTTGTGGTAATGTATACTTTAGGATAGGTTGATTGACATCGTTCTTCCTTCATATATTTGTATCACCGGCTTCAGTTTATCGGTTTAAGAGTCCTGAAGATAAACGTGATGCGCTTGGGAAATAGTGCTCGTCAAATAACGTCTTTTTCATTAAAATAAGAGAGCCAGGGGCGCTTTCGTCATGTCCTCCCGGTGGAAACAAGTGTTTCACTATTCAGCCGTGGAGAACTGCCTACTTCTCTGGTTCCGGTCCGTTTACCGTCTAAAGTGTGGACTTTGCAATTATCAAAGTGGGTGACAAACTGTGCCCATGCTGCAACACCCATGAGGAAGATGACCTTCATATAATGTTTGTATGCCCTGCCTATCACAGACCCAGGAAATACTGGATAGCACCGCTCTGCAGAAACCTGGGGTTCAGGAAGTACTTACAGGCATACAGGGTTATGAAAACTAGCACTCTGGGCCACATTGTGTTTGCCATATCTAAATTTCTAATGGCAGCATGGATAATCAGAAAGAAAATAGCCCTCTGAACCATGGTACTGTCTTGCATCCTCTATTCCTCGCTGGTCGAGAAGAGACTCTTCTATATGTATTTAATATTGTATTTTAAATGTATGTATTGTATTTTTATTGCATCTTTTATGGTCTATATGGCCGAAATAAAGAATTTTTGGATTGGATTGGATTGGAATTATCAAAGTGTTGCAGAGAGATGCATTGGCCTCTAGATCGCAAATGAACACAAGGGCACGAAGACAGAGACCAGGCAGCTTCCGGTTGTTAGAACTAAAAAAGGCTCACTTTATGCAAAGGACTCTTAATTGCACCTACAAGCAGCCTCTTCAGAGCAAAAACATAACCAGAAATAGCATTTTAGAATCAGAACACTGTCATATATAGATAAACCAGTAAACTCCACAGTCCTTCCTCTTTGAATCTGCTCTATGACGAGAACAATGAAAACTTCTGAAGACAAATATTCATTGTGCGAAAAACTGTTAACCCAGTCCGCAATTCATAATTTGTTCTCTTCCTCCTAGATTATTGAGCATCAGTATAAAATGACTACAAATTATTTGCCAAGATTAATTCTAAAAATTCAATATCACAAACTTTAAACTAAAATAAACTCTCTTTCTCTTGATGCTCTCCTAAAATGAATTATATATTCTCTATTATTTACTAATCCATCAATGATGCTAGAGTTGGTGTATTCTATAAAATCCATTATGTAAAGAATGGGGAGATAACAGATCTTTAGAGCAGCACAAGACGCAAGATCAACTTGTTTCAAATAAAAGTAAGCAAACACAGACGAACCAGACCAATACCCTGCCTTCAAAATGTATCCACCCACCCAAATAAAACATTGGTAGCCATACCTTTTCTTACTGAACGATGTGAATATTGCTCATATCCACATTCAGACCTTTCACCACAGTTCTTTCCCACCAAGCAACCATAGCCGTTGACAATGCACCATATGGTTTGACCAAAGCAACTCACGCTCACCATCTTTACGATACTCGCTCACTCTGCTCTCAAATGTTCGTAAACAGAGCATCAGTTAACTGTAGGTGCTGATTAAAAGTGTGAGAGAAAATTGAGGAACTCATAGTTTGTGTTCTCATGAACACTTGAAACCACATACCATGAAGTACATATGATTTACTACTTGCCTCTAAAGCATATACATCCGACACCCTCCTAAATTATACCAAACTAAGTAAGGCTGTTCACTTCAGTGTTATTTCTCTTAAGAATAAAAATCTGTTTACTGGCTAGCCTTCTAACAATTTTAAAACTGAATTTTGAACCAAATATAATCGTATTTCCCCTGGAGGGGGTATCTGAACCTTATGCCTTTCATGATAGTACAATCTACTGGCTCCCTACTAAAGAGCCAATCATCAAACGACCTCGGCCAAGCTCACACTGCAGATCTATATTGCCCTGTAACAGAAAGATTTGAATAAAGATGATTTAGAATATTGCTACCTCCAATGCAGAAGCTTCTCGAGACAAAAATCACTCCCCATGTACCAATGAATCCAAATTTTCCATTACTCTCCATATATTTTTCTAGTACCACAGGCCCATGAATTATGGAGCAACTCTCGAGCTTCCTCTGAAAGAACTAAACATTTAGAATTCTTCGATGTCTTCCATATAAAAAGGTTTTACACTGCGAACTGAAGTAGTAAATGCTCATTCCCTTCCAGATCTAACAGAAGACCCGATGAGGCTACTTGTGCTAAAGCCAAGTAATTTCTTATTCTATTGTATACTTCTCTGGAGAACCAATCCTCTCCCTTTCTTATATTCAAAAGAGGTTGAGCACCTAGTATTACTATTCTCACAAAAGGCTACGTACGAAGCAGATGTGAATTTCACCAGCACGTTCTCGCAGGGCTGCCTTGAGCTCCTACTGAGTAATCTCTCTTGGGATGCTGAGTGAAAGGGAGTATCCTGTACCCAAAGATTACTGGATGCCCTGCCTCTTTCACTCATACCCCAGACTGGTTTATGGAGCCTCCACAAATCTCTTGAGATAGTGAACACACTTTGAGAAGAAGATCACCTGCAGTGGAAAGATAGACCTCATTGGACTGCTAACATTTAGTGACACTTATCTCCAAAACGTGCAGGTCCTGGAATGTCTGTGCCTAGAAGTTAGTAGGTCCACAGGGCCGGTCCTTGAACGCAGACGTGTGTTCCATGCTTTTTTTGTCTAGGTTGTTATAGTAGACTATATCCTTGGATCCTTGCTATAGGCGGATGAAGATACTGGAGTGAAGACTCACTTATCTACCAGGAGCAGACTACAAGTCCTGACATTATATGCACCTTATCTAATCCTTCGCTTAACCAGCTAATCCATCCTATTCTTGCAGTTTCTGATTGTTTTGTTTTTTTAATCTATATACGAGTTTTTTTCAAACACTTCATTTCTTACCACACTGATTGGTATTACATTTCTCAATGTTGATTCAACACTTTCAGATAGCATCCCTGTATGTTACTACTTACTAAATATTAAGCAGATTGGCGACTTCTACCTACCACTTACTGAGTTTGACAGAAGATCATGCAATATTCCCTTATAAGCCTTACATCATGAGAAGTCAAAAAAAGGTTTACCCATTCTGTAGCTTCTAAGACAACAAGTTAGAAACTGTAGCACCTATTGTTCTATAGCAGCCCGCTGGAAAATGCTGCCATGCTGGGAAAGTGCCAGCAATTTGCCAATCCGAGACTTAAGCACTTAGGCTTTTGGGTAACGCTTTTTCTGCAGAAATGAGGGTACCATTTGTAGTTCAGAGATTTGATTCCAAGTGGGCTAATGAAACAATACAACTGGCATCTTTTCGAAACTGATCTTCAACCTGTCCTGGCTGTTTAGCCCCCTGCCCTGGTCACTCAGGTACTTGTAGATTCACTGTACCCATCCTAATCATGCAGCTGTGCATTACTTTAGAAGTGGAGCGTTCCATTAGTCTCGAGGAGATGTGTGGCACAGCGGCCAGAGTTGCTTTCACAGAGCGCGGGGGTCACGGCTCGATACCTGGCGCTAGCTCAGCATCATGTGACTCTTAGCAATAGCTAACTTAATCTCCCCAACGGTCCCTCGGTGCCTGGATACCATTAGGGGTGATAAGTACTCACTTTACAAATGTGGAATTATTATTATAGAAGGCAGCAGTGGCTGACAGTGTTGCAATGTTCAGTATGATTTCCGACACTTACACTTTTAGAACTATATAAAAGACAAGTTATTATTATTACATATGTGTATTCGTCGTGGAGCAGACTTACCCGCATTTCTTCATAGGCCTCATTGAGCGTGACGAGCTCGTGATCCTTGTGTGCTCCAGCCACGGCACACAGGACGCAAATGATCTCCTCATGCGCTTTACAATATAGCGTCAGGTCCTGACCGTGCTCCTCGCACTTCCTTTTCTCCAAATGATCGTCGTCCACCCGCTCAGATGCCGCGGTATCCATGGCTGTCGCTGTGTCACCAGCTTCGCTGGCCCTATCGCCCTCCTGGCTCTTGACCTCAGGCCCACAGTCCTTCAGCTGGTGGCTGGGGTACCTCTGGCAATGCTCCTCCGCGTGGGGTGGGCAGAAGCTAAAGCTGCAGTCCTGGCAATGGCGCGCGGCCTCCTGGGCCTCGTCTGGCTCACAGGCGTCGCACGTGCTATCATGTGGAAGATCCTCCGCATTCCCCCTCTCTCCAGAAGCCATCGCGAGATCTGAGGACCTGTGCAGACCACCCTAAAGAAACAGCAAATCCACAGGGTGCAAATGCATCCACAAGCACCTAGAAGAGTGCAGTTTTTTTTTTATACAGTGCTAAAGTTGTGAACTGCCCAATTTTAGAAGATAAGAGTATTAAGATATTAGAAAATAACCTGCTTTTCTGAAGCTCACACAATTCCGTCCAGGGAGGAAGTTGTGGGTAGAGCTCAGGTCAGTTAGTTCCACAACAACAACTTAGCCCTGGACCACGCCCCCCTGCAGAGATGCGCCCCTCAGTATGCCCGCTGGGTTGATCCTTCCTACGCTCCCCCTCAACCCTCGTGCCTCCTCCTCCTTAGCGCCGAGGCAGCTAATGCTATACAGTGTACAACGTCGCACTATGCAGGCCCGGCTCTCGCGGCTCTTCCGGGTTCTCCTCCCCTTCCCGTGGAAGGAGGAGCCTCCTCCCAGCCCGGCTTCTCTCCCCGCGCTCCCTGGCAACGTCAGCCCAGCCTCGGCTCACGTCTGCTCGTCAGTGCCTAGCGCCCAGAGACCGGGCCCTAGCGCTGAAAAACAAATCTATGCACCCTGGCCGTTTGCACGCGCGGCCGCAGCTCCCCTCCGGGCTGCAGGCTGCAGGTTCACTTCCTGGGTTCAGATAAAGGAGGAAGCGATCCCCAGTGACACCTTATGACGCTCGGGGCACCTGCAGGCTTCTGTGCACGGACAGGTGCTGGGGGCGTGTCAGATGCAGCAGCAGGTTGCTTTTCAGCAGAAAGAAATATTCATAGTTGGCACTGATTTCTGTAGGTTAACTGAGCCGAGGTGAACGAGCTAACAAACAGCACGAGCCGAGCCAGGGGTTTGGTTTGAATTTTAGAGTCAGTGCGCGCGCTGAGCCCTGAAAAAGTGTGCATAAAACAAACGTCGTTTAAAAAAAATGGTAATATCTCTTCAAAATACATTTTTTTAACACGTGGATGCTTTGACATTAATACGTCACATTCTAGCACTGCAGTGTGAAGTAATTACTATACTTAATAGTTTGTAAACATAAACCATGCGGTAACTTAGCAGCAAGACAGTTGTCGTATGGACCCTGTGCCCAGGGGCGGCTCCTCCATTAGGGCAGAGGAACATCGCCCCACTGATTGACCCCACTCGCGGTACGAGAAGCAGAAACATAAAATGGTATTTTAAATATAATTTTATGATTCTGCTACATGCACTGCAAGAAAGCAGAAAGGTAAGACTGGATGGGGGCGGGCTGGTTGAGGAGGAGTGGCTTGGCCAATGCTGTGGGTACTGACTGTTTGGCCAGTCATGCACACTCTTAGAAAATGGCCTCCCCATAGGCGCCCGGCTGGGCGCTGTCCCTACCAATCACAACACTGCCATTGCAGCATTGGATTGGCTTATGGGATGGGAGGGAGGCTGCCTGTGGCTACTTCCTGTTTAGGAGAGCAGCAGGGGAACACGGGACCCGGCAGTAGCTCAGGCGGCGCGGGACCCTGGTAGGTACTTTTAATAATTTTTTTTTATTAAACCCCCGCCTCCTCTCCACACCCGCAAGTCATGCCGGCCGAAACTGGCTGTCCCAGAGTTATTACACAGCAGCATTATAGTCTATTAAATCAATCACAGTGGGTTTTTATGCAGCTGTTGTTCTGAGCTCACATCTGTGAATGAAAGCACATTTGTATGCAGTAATGATGAAAAAATAATTTTGGTAAAATAAAATATGCGCTTAAAATCACATAATTTAAGCCAGTAAGCTGCTATTATCTCAGAGTTCACATCTCTTGGTTAGTGCAGAGAGACTTGTATCCTTATTTTGTCATTATGAATAGATTTTTTTTTTATGGAACGGTTAAATACAGGAAGGTGTTTGAGCTTGGTTAAAATGTGCTTGTTTGTTTGTAAGTCTGGCCCGTTGATAAGCTGCGCGTCAAATCGCTAACAAGGCATCGCAAGTGCACATCTAATGCCGAGTCTGCATCCTATGGCATAGACCCAGTGGGTACCCGCTTGAATACCACTATCATCGTAGAGGTCTGACTCTGTAGTCCTTTTAGGTGCGCCATTTCTCCGGCAGCATGTGACAGCATTGGTTACTACGGCAACGATCGGCCATTTATACCACATGCGCGTGCTCTGCCCAGCCGCTACCTAGGTATGGGGTCCATATGCTGGTAGGCACCTTACTTTCTTGCCCCTCCCCCTGCCCTAGGAGACTACTACTTTGTTTTGATTTTTAAAACAAAAGCAATATATTAGTTTCATAATTGAAGGCAAACTCTCTATGGCACATAACCTCTAATTTTTTGCTTCAAAATGTTGAGTTGTTGGAAACTGAGGAGAATAGTTAGTGAAATTATTTTTGTGGTAATCTGGTACGTAATTTATCATTTCTCATTATAGGTGCATAAGAAAACCATTAGACAGTTTGGTTTATCTGCAACAAGTAGGACATAAATACTAATACCTTTTTTCATGTGGTCTTCAAACCCCTAGATGTTCAAGTCCATGAACAGCACATTATAAATGTGGCCTCCTAACCCTGTGTGCCTGAATACAATAAGAGTCCTGGTAAAGGAAATAGTACTTTCCACCTTTGCCATTGTCAGCTCCTCCCGGATTCAAGGTATCTTTCCAGATGTTCTCAAGACAGGCCTGATCCACCCAATCATAAAGTAACCCATACTAGACCCTAATGACCCCAAAAACTCAGCCCTGCCCAGTGGCACTCACCTCAGGTTACATAAAGCATGTTCATAATTATTTTGCCTCCGTCTATGGGCCCAAGATTGTCACACAATGTGACACCTACCAGCTTTGTGCCTCAGGTCCGTATTCCAGAGTCCCAATCGGTACCTGTAAATGTATATTACTTTGCTGTCTGTGTAAATTGTTATCAAGAGCCTCAGTAACCTGAAAATTCTTAATGAGCAAAATGGCAGAGACTATCAGAGGGCTACTGCACAAACAGAAATTACTGATCCCTAGCATGAGAATTGAGGCATTTTACTCTCCTGATGCCCTAGGGCCTGACCTACTACGGTCCTGAGCAACTGGACCAAATATTACCACTTCAGCACTTGACTCCCAGTGGTAGCTCAGGTGGAGCACTGCAACGCTTCTCTGGGACTGAGTTGTTAATTGACACAAGGCTCAAGTTGCTTCAAGCAACCCTAATAAATGAATGTCCAACCACATACTTGCTTTTATGACAAGCATAGTATTTGTACACGAAAACAAAGGGAAATACGGCACATACAAACAACATATTCCGTCTTCGTAAGTGCTGTCTTGGTCTTCGTGAGTGCTGTTGTGGTGTTCGTGAGTGCTGGTGTGGTACAGCCTTGAGTCCTTGGCCCTCAGTCCTGGTAACAAAAGGCAGAAATCTTGCCGGGTACCTTCACGACGATGTACAGCTGTAGTTGACTTCTTGACGGTTGATTATTTGGGAGACACAAAGACACAGCCACTCATAGAAATTAAGATGTGTATTAGGCAGCATATGACAACCCCTTGTTATGTTCTTTATTTACTGTAGACACTAGGATAGAGTTTGTTGATAAGGGTAAAGTGCATGGGCGTAAGTTAGGCGCACAAGATAAGGAGACAGATAGCATGAGAGACGCTTAGAAGAAGCTTGCCTGTCTCCTCTTGAATATATCTGGAATAAACACATAGGGCCCGATTCACAGTACTAACTTAAGACAAAATCCTAAACGTACTACTATTTTGGTATTCACAGAAGGCACTTACTCATTTTGGTATTCACAGAAGGCACTTACTCATTTCGGAATTCACAGAAGTTAGGAGTCCTAACTTTAGGACTCCTAAATGCCTTTTGAGAATACCGAAAGTCTTAAAGTTAGGATTTTTCTCAGTTTAGTAGTAGTAAAGTTGAGACTCCTATCTTTAGGACTCCTAAGTGCCTTCTGTGAATACCGAAAGTCTTAAAATTAGGATTTTTCTAAATTTAGTAGTAGTATAGTTAGGACTTCTAACTTTCAGACTCCTAAATGCCTTCTGTGAATACCGAAAGTCTTAAAATTAGGATTTTTCTCAGTTTAGTAGTAGTAAAGTTAGGACTCCTAACTTTAGAACTCCTAAATGCCTTCTGTGAATACCGAAAGTCTTAAAATTAGGATTTTTCTCAACTTTACTACTACTAAACTGAGTAAAATCCTGATTTTAAGACTTTCGGTATTCACAGAAGGCATTTAGGAGTCCTAAAGTTAGGAGTCCTAACTTTACTACTACTAAATTGAGAAAAATCCTAATTTTAAGACTTTTGGTATTCACAGAAGGCATTTTGGAGTCCTAAAGTTAGGACTCCTAACTTCTGTGAATACCGAAATGAGTAAGTGTCTTCTGTGAATACCAAAATGAGTAAGTGCCTTCTGTGAATAGAAAATGGTAGTAAGTTTAGGATTTTGTCTTAAGTTAGTTCTGTGAATCGGGCCCATATATTCCTCAACCCGACCTCTATGTGCGTATATTTTAGCATAGCAAAGTAAACTATACTTTGGGGGAACTATTGTGAGGTGAGGGTGCAGACAGTTGGATCGCTAATCTCAGCCCCAGTACCTAGAGCGGTTGTCAGGAGATATTGCGTTCCGGTTTGCTACGGGTCTACGCGGCGAGTCTATAATATGCTTTGATTTTTGGCCGCAAGGTACGCGTTACCTTTCAATTTCTCTGGCCGCGGGGATTAAAAGCCGTGAAGGCGTTGGAGGCCGCAAGTTCTTGAAAAGCCCTCAAGTGACGACAGGCAACAGCGCGCACACGGTGCTATGCATGAGGAAGACTTCTGAGCATCTGATGTCATTGGGGAGATACTCAGATGCGCTGCTATGGTACATGGCACCCATCTTAAATTGGGATGGAAACAAAGCCATTCCAGTGTAGTGAAAACACGTGGCAGTAGAAACTACAAAGCAAATGAAATTGGTTAATCGGTTATATTACCCTGACATTTTTGAGGTCTGAATTATTATTATTTTTTATTTGGATGTATGGATGATTTGCTGCTGTTCTAAATACGGTGAGAGAATATTGAATATTGCATACAGTGTAGTGTAGTGAAGTTTGGACCATGGACGACTCCAGTTTTACTGGTGAAGTAAAAGACACTGAACAATTCACATTATATTCGTAATGGGTCAACAAACTTTCTCATTCTGTCCGCCACCAGCATTTTGGTTGTGTGGTTCGGAACCTGCATTAACGTGATGTGAATTAAAAGAGTATTTTTTAAATTATATACTGAAACAGTGAATGCTGATGGGAACATTAAACCGGATCACAAGAACATCATTTTATTGCCCTCTTCTGGCCCTGAGGTGGTGGAAACCTTTAATTAAATGCATACAACTGTGGTGATGTAAATGTTTTGAACTTAGTAGCTGAAAACTAAGATAAGCACTTTGCTCCCAAAGTCTGCATAGGTGTAACATGTTATAAGTTTTTTCAGAGAAAACAACTGAAGAGTGTAGCCATTACAAGAAGATCTAATGCGTGACCAGTAGTTATGCATGCGTGCAATCCAAAATGGCTGTGGCTAAATGGTGATTCATGTTTGTATGATGTATTGGCAATTGTAAGAAAAGCAGAGACCTCTAGTAGGTATGCTAGTGCTTTGAAAATCGATGCTAAAGAATTTGACATTGTGTGGAAAATTAAGGGTTTGGAAGGCACCAAGTGCAAAAGGAAGGGGCAGATCAAAATCAGGAAACTCTTTCAAGAAATCTCCTAAATGTTAGAGGTGTAGTAGTTCTGAGCATTTTGTGTATACCACCTCGTGTCCAGACTCCAGCCAGAAAAGTAAAATGTGGCAACTGCGGAGCGGTAGGTCATTATGCCGAAATCTGTCGTCGAAAGTCAAAGAAAGTTAAGTACTTGAATGAAGGTGAGTCTGAGCGTAAAGATTCTGCAGAAAGTGAGGACGATACTGTTGAATGTGTTTCAAAGTTGAAGGAGAGAAGTATTTTGCATATCAAGGATGTATGTTTGTTAGTGGGTAACAAACCTAAATATTGGATGAAACAGGTGTACCTCTACTGGATGAAAGAGGTGTACCCCTTATGATTTTTGGAAATTTGGGGGTCACCACATACGATTATCAATGAAGAGACATGGTTTGAATGAAAT
Source organism: Lissotriton vulgaris (assembly GCF_964263255.1). Lineage (NCBI taxonomy): Eukaryota > Metazoa > Chordata > Amphibia > Caudata > Salamandridae > Lissotriton > Lissotriton vulgaris. The sequence goes on from NC_141688.1 coordinate 203,120,073, forward strand.
TGTTTGCCGCGTATATAGAAATAGAAGAGTACGTAGGTGAAAATATTAACATAATTGGGTTTCGTTTGTTCAAATTTGAATTTAGAAATCGACATGCATTTGATAAGTTATATATTGCCTGAAAATGACTGTCAGTTTTAGGTTGCCAGGATTAGAAAAACCATTGCATTAATTTGGATCCTAAAAGTGTTTTGCAGGTACTTGTGATTGGTGTAGGTGTAAAAGTTGGGGAAAAGATGATAAGAACATTTTCAACAGTTTTCAGGAAAACCTATGGGGATTTACAGGGGTTTGAACATAAAATCAAGCTCAAAGATGGAGCGGTACCAAAAATTCATAAGGTCAGGAGTATTTCTGTTTCATTACAAGTTGAAGTGGAAACAGAAATGAAAAAGTTGGTTGCTGCTGACATAATGAAGCCCATTTGGGTTATAGCATAGATTTCAACTTTGGCTGTAGCACGCCACGCTAATAGAAAATTGAGATTGTGTGTGGATTTGCAACACTTTAATGGGAACAGCATAGTAAATAAATGTTATTCATGCTGAAATGTGCCTAGTAGTATTCCACTATTGATTTGTCAGCATATTATCATCAGATCTCTTTGTCGAAGGACAGTAAAGAACTTATGATGTTTTTCACACCCCAGTGAGAGAAGAAATAGAGTTGGAAGACAGAAGGGGAAATTACAATGAAATTGTAAAAGACTTAGATGAGGTTAGATTGAAACAGAAGTACTCTACTGCTTTCTAAGTGGTGTCACCTGATGAAAATCAGATTTTCGGGTTTGTATGATGGTCAAGTCTCTGTCAAAGGAGGGATTGATGGAGCAGGGTTTCGGATCAAACTTCTCATTGTGTGATCTATTTACCAGAGATGTGAAAATTAACAGAGAATAACTAAAAACGGGGAGAACATGAACTTGTGTAAATGCGTGCTGTTAAAAAAGATCAGTATTTCCTAGAGTTTATTAGTAGGCCACAAATATGAATGATGAATGCAAACATAACAGCAAAAGAAAATAATGGTAGAGACAACATGTTTTAAAGAGACATTTTTTTATTTTTTACTAACTGTTCGAAAATAAGTACAAAAGTGTGTATTGAAAATAAGAGTATTAATAATGACGCTTGTTGTGACTTGATAATTTACTGTGTATTTGTTTTTTCTAGAGAAAGCACACTTTACTGTTCTGCAGAGAATAACTGAAAAGTCTTTATTAAGTTTCATGTGCTTTCTAAAATGTAGGCTGCAAAGAAATACATTTTGTCCTTCAAGAGTTCCCGAAGATGGCTGTGGTTGTGTGGAGGAAGTAATGATGTTGTTAATGGAATGTCCTTGCCAACCGTAGAAAATGTTTTAGTGGACAATCGTGCTGAAAGAATTTGCAACACTTATTCTGAGTACCATGTGCGAGCTGTGGAAGAGATTATCGGAGTTTCCTCTCCTGAAGGATGATGACGATGGCTTCCTAAAGAAAAGGAACTGTTGAGTCAGGTGCACTGAGAGTGGAGTGATGAGACACTGATGGAGCAAGGATTCGCACGTAAAGCGACTTGCTCACATTCATGAACCTCGTTAACTTGTAATAGTATTAATCAATCCTGTTTGTCATTAATATTACACTTTTACAGTACACGCGGGTGTCCCAGAGACACTTGCCTATGTGTCTATTAATCCTAACTACGCTTGCATACTACAGAATGGCCGCTTCGCAGAAATCCAGTCTGCGCATGCGTCGGTCATACCCATGTGATGTGACGCACTCGCAGTTTTGGAGGGATATTTTCGCTCATGCGCATTGTAGCTAATATGGCCGCTTGTCTTTAAACACGCTCTCTGCTTGCCCATGCTGCTTTGCATTTCTATCTATTTCTGCTTAACTCTTAACCGCTATAGTTATTATGAAGTAAGGGGTGCAGTTTAGATTATCATGGTGTAAAGTGTATTCATTTTTTCTGTGTTTCTAATTTGTTTTCGCTTACTTTTTATGTATCGCGTATCTGGGGGCCTGGGAGTGGGGAGTCACTCCATCTTTGAAACCCATTACGACCCCGTCATGTGATGAGGGAGAAGTCAAACTGCGCAGAAGCAAAACCCCGCCAGCTGGCTGCTGAGGCTGGGATGCTCATGAGAACCTGAACTGTGACCCGGCAAGGGGAGCCGAGCTGTACCTGAACTTGAAACATATTGATACTTTACTGTGTACTCTATTGTCCTCTTCTACACGTATGCCTGGGAACAGGAATGTAAGGGGTGGGTACTGAAATATAAATATTAATTATGGGAACCCAGAAGTTTAGGTGGTGACAATGACCTAACCACCTCTCCCGACCAATCATAAGTTGGGACCCTGTCACTTGCAACATTTGTGGGTGGTCTAGGGACCCGAAAAGGGTATAACTAGCCTAAGTTTAGTTAGAGAAATTGTCTGACTTGTCCGAATAGCTTTCCTGTCACCGACCCACGACTCTATAGGTGATTGTCACAGAGAGCTGCGGAGCACTCTGTCCGAACTTTCCACAAACTCCAAGGGGTGGAAATAGTCTTAAGTGCTGGCGAAGCACTTTGCTGGGAGACTCGAGAAACCCAATCGGGGTTACTTTTCGGATTCCGTGCAGTGAGGGGGTAGCGCAGGCGTTGCATCTGAAGTTGCCGGGGTTGGTCGTGCCCTTTGGTGAGCCCAGTCCTGACCCAAAGTCCTGAGGGGTATCCTGTCCTGATTTTCCGTGAGCTGTACCTGCTCACCTACTGGCATCCTAAATCCTTGAGGGTCCTTGTCCTCGTCTTTCCAAAGCTGACCCGTGGCCAGGGTTAGTCCTCAGTCCTGTCCTAGGTAAATATACCTGTGGGTGTCCGTTTACTATCCCTTTCCTTCTTGATCTTTAATAAAGCCTCTATTGTTCTCTCCAATGTCATATATGCAAACTGTTTCTTAGTATGTTCCATTTTTCTCTTCCTGTAGGGCATATTGAAACTGTTTTTGCTTGAATAGTGTGATGAACTTTATTGATGTTTAGGATCTAAGTTTAGTTTAATAGATAGACTAAGATTAGGAGTTTGAATCACTTAAGGGTTCTTTAGAGATTCACTGATTAATGTGCTTTAAACGTATTCACCCTAGCATAAGCCTGAAACTGAATATCATGTTCCCTGTTACCCTTACCCAGTAGATTTCCACTCGCACTCAAATGGTGCCTGCCCTTATCCATAGCTACTTTATTGTTGTAATCTTGATCATTGATGTTCTGATTTGCATCAGTCTTATTCTCTTGTCACTTTGAATTTTACTTTCTATATAAAAATCCTTAAAACCCTTCAGGTGCCTGTGGTCATTGAAGAATTACAAAGTGATATTGAATGAATAGAGTAATTTTAGGATTTTCCTGTCTCCTGTCTACAACTAGCTCCTGATTCATTGTGAGGATATGTACCTGTGGTAAGTCAGGTGCCATGGAAATAGTGTTAGAGAAGACACATACAAAGTACTGATAGTGGTGTGTAAACTCGCCCGACTCACAAAATTAGTGTCATAATCACGTCATGGGCCCAAGTGCGTGAAAATCTGGTAAACTCAGAGCCGGGTGACCTGCGCGATCTATCAGTATTTTCTGGTAGCAGGATGATGGTTAGGACTAGTTAAGATAGGTAGATAAGATAGTTTCTGTTGAACCGTGAAAAATAAAATGTGCTGCTAAATATTTTTTGCTGCTAAAATAAGGATTGTTATTGCATTTAAATGTCATAGAATAAGTTTATTATAGCTCATGAAACACTAAGTATATTACTAACCAATTGTGAGTGATTGTTTTCGTGTTGTGGGGATCCGCGGGGAAATTAAAAAGCAGGTGGTGAGTAGAATCCACTTGGCTGTGAGGTCACTGGCTAGGAGGGAGATTAGTGCATGGTTAGGCAGGACTGGAAGCGCTAATTAGGATTTTCATAAAATTATTGATGTGTAAATGTTAGCTACAAACACCTTGTTGAAACTCTCATTGTGATATCACCTAGTAAGGGTCACAGACGGCAGGAGTAATAGGTTCTTTGGAGCTTGAATGACAGCAAGGGAGGACGTTGGCGAAAATTGACTTAGTATATATCCCGGAAAGAAGTGGATTAGTCAAAAGAGTAGCAGGTTCTCTATTGCTTGTGTGTGAAGGATAGGCAGGAGAGATCTATCTGTAGTGAATGAAAAGTAGACAAAAGTGGTTTACTTGCAGTAAAAGAAAAACCCTCTTTCTTTTTAAAACCCTCAAGCACAGTGGCGAACGTTATACGTTGTTAACTAAAATTCGCATTTGCACTTTAAGAAAAATTCAAAGTTTCCGTTACCTTGTGAAGGAGGGAGTCGGTCGCAAGGCTGCACTGACGTCACTCCGTGCCGCGCTGGTATTGATTGAGCCAGCGGGTGTGTAGCGAAGCCAGAATTGTAAGGGAGGGGTGAGTGCCGAAGACTGAGACCGCATCTCACGAAGGGGCCGCGCACCCATTGGTTGACAGATTTTGCAACCTCAGTGCTGATTGGTTGCCGGGAGTTGAAAGATGCGCTAGCATTGAAAGCCCATAAGTAAACAAAATTAATCAATCCGAGCTTGAGGATAGTTTGGAGAGGTCTATGTGGTATCCTGAATTCTTACCTAATCCGCAAAACCTAGATTTTCATAAGGAGCAGATGCTAAGCGGTAGACCTTACAATATGTACGGAAGAAAGAGAAAATTGTCATTTGCCGAAAAGATCAAGAATTATTTTAAGAAAGACAAACCCATTAGAACTAGGGAGGGTGTGATCATTCCACCTCCTAATACTCCCGCATCCTTTATGATGTTTGACAAAGGGTATCATAACTGTGTGTGGTTGAAAAATTGGGTAAAGTATACTGAAGATGACGGAGTCCTAGCATTTCCCCTCAATGGTACCTTTAATGGTAGAATCCTGTTTAACTTAAGGACCCGAATGAATGAATTACACCCCCGACCCAGATTAACGCAGTACGAAGCTTTAGAGGAATGGGAGATTGAGGCTCTAGAGCGAGACAGACCCCGAATGGATAAGGGAGTGAGCAAATGGTATCCAAAATTACAGCGAGAGACAAAGGAGCAAAAGATGAAGCAGTGGAGACAGAATATGATGGTTTAGGGACTATTTCCAATGTTTGGGGTAACTGAACATGGAGAAGGAAAAAAAATAGAGAAAACTCGACACCTAATGACCATGGGGGATTCAGAGGATGAGTATCTGGAGGATTTGTTAATGAAAAATCCACCTCCTTATGCTGAAGCGTCGGGAACCCTAAGTTCGAAAAATCCTTTTTTCCGACATCCCAGAAGTAGAAGGGCCAGCGAGACAGATGTAACTGGGGCTGGTAGCAAACCTAGTAATAGTGATGAATTTTGCAGACTTAGTACAGCAGTCCCATATTACCGACCTTTTGGTGAAGACAGACCAGGGTTAGCCATCCCCACTGCCCCGAGTATATACCCTCATTTAGTGCCCCAAATAATGCATGACAACTCGTCAGAAAGAGTTTTACATGAACGAGAAAGAGATGCCCTGATTAAGCAGCGAAATGACCTAATTCAGACTATAGCTCAGATACATCCCAGTCCTGATGCCCTGACAATCCCAGTAACTATTGGTCCTGCTATACCTCTTTACGGGGATAGGCAGGCTAGTCCAAGAACCCCAGTCATTACTCCAATCACAGCACCCCCAAGAAAAGAGCCACTCGTAGTTGATGATCAGGTGAGTGAATGTGAGTCCGTGATCTCCCTAATGGATTTGCCCATAAGGGAGCCTGGGACCAGTGAACCTCGGGCAGGGAGTCAGGCAAAGGCAAAGGTAGTCCTAATCGAAACAACATCAGGGATCCGGAATGAATGAATGAATGAAATGAATGAAAATGGATTTTTATAGCGCGAATTGCTGCCCTGGGGCGTCCAAGCGCTAGAGGAACCAGATGGAGGTGTAATGAGGATAGCAGACTGGGAGGAGGGGGGAGGGACTGAATTATTACGGGGATTTGAACAGATGTGTTTTTAGTTGTTTGCGGAAGGAGGCGAGGTCAGGATTAGATCTCAGATGAAAAGGAAGGGAGTTCCAGATCTTTGAGGCGTTGAGGGTGAACATTCTTCCGCCTGATCTAGTCCTTTTAATTCTGGGGACTGTTGCCAAAAAAGCCTGACTAGAGCGTAAGTCTCTGCCTGGATGATATTGGCTAACTAGGCTACGCGTGATTTGGGGCCCCGAGTCCCAGAAGGCCTGGTGGGCAATACACATTGCTTTGAAAGTGACTCTCTTGCGTACTGGTAGCCAATGAAGGCTGGTCAGTGCCTCCCTGACTGGGGTTCTGCGGGGGATTTGCAGTAAGGTACGGGCAGCACAGTTTTGTACCAGTTGTAGTCTATTCAATGTGTACTCTGGGGCTCCCAGATAGAGGACGTTGTTCGAGTCCAAACGTGACTGTATTATGCCATGTATGGCTGTTTGCTATGCCTCCATTGGGAGCAGGGGAAGAACTTTCTTCAATGTCCTGAGAAGTCCAAAGCAGGTGGCGGAAAGCTTTGTGGCCTGGGTGTTAAGAGAGAGATTCCTGTCCAGCCATACCCCTAGGCTTTTGATGTTTTCTTTCGGAGCCGGGGGGGGGGGGGGGGGCTTAGACAGGTGGGCCATAATGACTTGAAGAAGGTCGGGTCAGCCGGGCCCAGGAGCATAAGCTCCGTTTTGTCACCGTTGAGCTTTAGTGATGACAGGGTCATCCAGGACTTCACCTCCTCCAAGCATTTTGTTAGTCCTCCTGAAAGTGGGTGTTGAGCTTCCTGCGCTAGGGAGACCACCAGCTCTGTGTCGTCCGCATAGGATATGATCTTAACTCCATACGGACAAACTACCTCAGCCAGTGGCCTCATGTAGATATTAAAGAGCGCAGGGCTTAGAGAGGAGCCCTGGGGGACTCCACACTTCAGGGCTATGCTGGACGAGACTGTCTGTCCGTCAAATACCTGGAACGACCTGTTGCTTAGGAAAGATTTTAACCAGAGCCAGGCCTTATCCACAATGCCGACGTTTGATATGCGGTTCAGTAAGGTGTTATGACTGACCGTGTCAAACGCCGCACTGAGATCAAGGAGGACCACTGCCACTGATCCTCCTTGATCAAGGATTTTCCTGGACTCCTCGATGACCATAAGGAGGGCGGACTCTGTTCCGTGCTTAGGCCTGAACCCTGTCTGGGTAGGGTCCAACAGCTGGTTGTTTTCCAGAAAGCTAACCAGTTGGAGATTGATATACTTCTCCGCGATTTTGCTCACCCAGGGGAGTAGTGAGATCGGACGATAGTTGGTGAAGTCCGATGGATCTAGGTTTGGCTTTTTTATCAGTGCTCGGACCATTGCCCGTTTCCAGGCAGGAGGGACAATGCCAGAGTCAATGGAGGCATTCAAGAGATTCTTGATGATGGGTAGGACCGTTTGAGATGCGAGTAACATGGCCTCTGGAGGAGCCGGGTCGGTTGGAGAGCCGGATTTCACTTTCCGAGCCATAGATTCTACCACTTCCAGATCCATGCAGGGAAAATGGTCAAGTGTGGGTGAGGAGGCTAGCCCAAGGTCTGACCCCCTGTTGTTATCCTGAACTGTCGGAGAGGTAGTGCCAAGAGGGAAGGAAGTGCATATTTTATTTACTTTGGCCGAGAAGAATTCCGCCAAGTCGTTGTATTGGGAGACCGATTTCTCCTCGTACACACTAGGGGGGGTGGTTTAGTCAGTTTTTGCAAGGTTTGGAAGATTTCCCTGAATTTAGATTTTGAGGCTAGGATCTTGTTTGAGAAGTATGCTGTTTGGGCAGTTTTTATCTCCTCTTTATATGCTTTTATTTCTTCCCGATATCGGGTTTTTTCCTCCGTAGAATAGTTTGAGCGCCATTTCCTTTCTGCTTTTCGGCATTGGCGCTTTTTGTTCCTGAGGGCTTCCGAATACCATTGTGCTGTTTTGTGGGAGCGTTTTACCGTAGATTTCTTAAGAGGGAGGATGGTTTCGAGGGAGTGCAAAATCCAATTTTCGTACTCCTGGTTTGCCAGACAAGGATCTTCATTATTGGAGGGAAGTTTTTCCAATAGTTTGTTTGTCCATTCTTCCACTTGTATCCGAGCCCACGATCTAGCATATCTAGTCGAGGGTGTTGGCGGAATGGGTTTCTGGGTGGACCAGGTGAAGGGCACCAAAAAATGGTCAGTCCAGGGGAGGGGGAGTGGGGACTCAGTTAAAAACTCCGCACAGTTGCTAAAGACTGGATCTAAGAGGTGTCCTTTCACATGGGTTGAGGTGTTTACGTGTTGAGTGAGTTGTAGTGCGGCTAGGTCGTCGGCCAGGGTAGTAGCCGTTGAGTCTGATGGTGAATCAAAGTGTAAATTAAGGTCGCCTAACACAGTAAAGTTGGCGGTAGTGCAGATGCGTGGCGCCACTATTGCTGGTAAACAGTTATGAAATTGTTTAGGGGGGCCGGGTGGGCGGTATATCAAAGTGCCCGAGAAGCAGTGGTTGGGGGAAAGCTCCAGCGAGAAAGCTAAACTTTCACAGTCTGGAATGTTTTCCACGGCGAGTCTGCAGCAATATTGATCTTTGAATATGATTGCTAGTCCTCCCCCTCTGCCGTCTGGGCGGTCTTGACGAGTGATTTGATAACCAGAGGGGAGGGATGCTACCACATCAGGGTCAGAGTCAGACGTTAACCATGTTTCCGTAAGAAACAATGCGTCCGGCTTGCATTCCTCCAGTAGGAGGGATATTTCCACCTTATGTTTGGGAAGGGATCTACAGTGTAAAAGGAGCATGCAGTATTCATGCTACGAGGGTTTGCTCTGCCATATGGAGAGGGGGGCGTTACATTTTGGACAAGTGGCTGGAAGGGACGTAGCATCAAGATCGTACCTCAAACAATCATGTCCCACGGCCCTCAAGCCGTGGAGAGCGTCTGGGCTGTAGGCTATGGTCTGTGTAGCCTGGGTTGTAAGGGGTGTGGCCCCTGGCCCGGACTCGGCGCGGATGAGCGCAGACGAGCTTGCCTTATGCGCGCCTTCGGCGCGCATTCGTCGCGCCCGCTACGCTCGTCCGCTGCGCTTCCTAAATGAACACATATTTATAGGAGGCAGATTGAATGAGGGGGGGCGTGGCCTATCCGGTGGGCGTGGCCTATGTCCTCGTAATGGCGGCGAGGTAAACAAACACTCTCCGGTGGCAGCGTATTGTTCAGGTGACCTCCGGGGGTTTGTGCAGTGCTGGGTGCTCAGAACGGTGAGTGCAGCAAGATGCTTTTAAAACAACAACAATTTACAAATTAAAAGTAGCGTTTCCGCTCTACTCCCGGCTCAAGCCTCAGGAGGTTCCTTCTTTACAAATGGGCAGCGCTAGGATTCAGCGCGCTTTTGTATCAGGTAGCGAGTGAGGGGGTGTGGCCTATCCGGTGGGCGTGGCCTATGTCCTCGTAATGGCGGCGAGGTAAACAAACACTCTCCGGTGGCAGCGTATTGTTCAGCTGACCTCCCGGTGTTTGTGCAGTGCTGGTTGCTCAGAACGGTGAGTGCAGCAATCGAAACAACATCAGGGATCCGGAGTGCCACAGTGGTGACTCCAGAAGAACTAGATAGATGGACTAAAGAGATAGACAGAGAAACTCCCCCGCCCAAACCTTTGGATATTTACAGGCTAAGGATAGAAATGGAGGAATTAATGGCTGGAAATGTGGGATTAGATAGATTGAATACCCTTAACGAAGAAGAGTTGTTGTTTATCAGCAAGAGCCTTACCCGGAATACCAGAGTGCTCCACGAAAAACGAATGGACACTGCTGCGGACATGGGAATTGATGTAAGTCGATCCAAAGTCTTGCAGAAACCCTATATAGCAGAATTCTCAGATAAAGATTTGGAGAACATGAATGTGTCAGGAAAGAAAACACAGATAAAGGAATTGCTGAACATACTGCAGAAATGGGGAGATCTAGACAAATGGAAAGCCAGATGGGCAAAGAAAAAGGAAGATAGTAAGGTCAAACCAAAGGCTTCCAAATACGTGTTAAAAGAAGTAGGCCAAGCAGAAAAACTGTATCCCATGAGAGAAGTACCAGGTGGGAAATATGTACATGTCCCGTGGTCCCGGCAAGACATTGTGTCATTTACCAATGACTTCCCAAGATTGAGAGAGAAGCCAGTGGAATGGTATAGGCAGGTGGAACGATTTGTGAAAGTTCAAAAATGTCTCCTGAAGGACCTGGATGGGTTCTTTAACATTGTAGTTCCTGTAGATTTATGGACTGATTGCAAGATAGCAATTGATTGGCCCAGTGACGAATATGCAAGGGACTCCCGAACTGGAGCTCCTTCCCCAGATGTAATGAGAAAGTATGAACAAGTCATACAATACCTAAAAGGAAAGGTACCAGCAAAAGAGACTGATTGGACCTGAATAGATAGAACTACCCAGGATCATAATGAAACTGTGCATTCCTATTATGAAAGACTATTACAGGTATTCAAGACCTACAGTGGCTTTGATAATATTTAAATGAAGGATATGACTCATTTCATTTATCGATTCGTGTTGGGTTTGAGACCGGAGATATCCCAGTGGATTAGAGACAATAAAATCTGTTGGCAGGGAAAGCCCATAGATGAGGTCCTCAAGTACGCTAAGTACTGTGAGGATGAGATGGAGAACAAAAAGAAGGCCCTGAAGGAAAAGGTGATGTCGGCATAAGTAAAATTGGCCGAGCAACAAGAGAAACAGTTAAGTAAAATGAATAGTAATGCTCCAAATACTAACTCTGGGGGAGGAGGGAAACCCCGAGTAAAAATGAGTAAAGAAGAGGCCAAAAAGAAGTTCCCCTGTCACGGGTGCGGTCAGATAGGGCACTGGAGAGACGAGTGTCCACATTTGCAGGCTGGTAATGCCCCCATAAATGGTTTAAATCCACAGGTGCAGCAAGAGGGGCCACGAAAGAATCAGCAACAGGTAAATCAGCATCCATTGCCTCAAGCTCCTAGACCTAATTATAAGAATCAGACTAAACAGAATGAGGGAGTCGAGGTATGGGAAGGAGGAAATGAGAGAAATGCAGTAACTTCACAATTCCTGTTAAATGATACATTCCTCTGCGATGAACCATACTGACGGGGCCTGAGGGGGGAGGAAGAGGGGTGCGTGCTTGGCGCCTCCTTACCGGTAGACCAGACTGAGCCATACATTGAAGGAAAGGTTGAAGGAAATGATGTCACCTTTCTGTTGGACACTGGTGCTACCCGTTCGACTGTGAGAACAGCGGACGTTCCAAACCTACCCCTCTCGGGAGAAGCAATCCAAGTAGTGGGCGTATCAAATCAGATAATTAGCACTCCTGTAACTGAACCAATGGAGATTTCTATAGGGAATTTCAAAGAAATGCACAGATTTGTTGTCTGTGACTCCAGTCCAGTGAACCAACTGGGACGAGATTTGTTGTACAAAATGAACTGTACCATCTTTTGCACACCAAAAGGCGTCGAAATTCAGACCCCAGATGAAGACGGCCGGTAAAAACTAATGTTGTTAAGGCCCGATGCAGCAATCAAAACTCTGACAATTCACGACTTACCTGAAGAACTCCAACAAAAGGTGATACCAGAAGTGTGGGATTTCACTGGGAGAGATGTAGGATTAATGGCAAATGTGGACCCAGTTAAAATAGCCATTAAACCCAATGCTACTTACCAGAAAACTAGACAGTATAAAATGAGTGCAGAAGTAAAAGCTGGAGTCGCATTGGAAGTAAACCGGTTGCTAGAAGCAAACATTATACAGGAAGTAATGAGCAGTCCTTGTAATTCACCCATAATTGGAATTAAAAAGCCTAGCGGAAAATACAGGGTACTGCAGGACCTGCGAAAGGTAAACCAGATTGTTGTACCTTGCTGTCCCATAGTGCCAAACCCTGCAGTGATCCTGTACCAGATCCCATGGAATGCGGAATGGTTCACTGTCATTGATTTATGCCATGCGTTCTTTTCCATCTCATTGCATCCAGACAGCAAATATCTTTTCTCGTTTGAGTTTGACAGTCATGTCTACGTCTGGAATCATGTCTCCCAGGGGTACACAGAAAGCCCTTCGATTTTTAATCAGATTCTAAAAAGATGCCTTGAATCCTTAGTCCTGCCAAAGGAGTCTGTTTTGGTTCAGTACATAGACGGCCTTCTAGTGGCGTCTAAAAGTCAAAGCAACTGTGTTACTGATACCATTGCCCTACTAAATCATTTAGGCAAGGAAGGACATAAAGTATCACCTGACAAGTTACAGTACTGTAAAAAGTCAGTGAAATATCTGGGGCACCAGATAGAAAAGGGTGTTAGAAAAGTTACTTCAGAAAGAATTAGAATAATTCGAGATATGGAATTACCCAGAACCCAGAAGGAAGTCAGAATGTTCCTAGGGGTTGTGGGATACTGTAGGCAGTGGATTGTGGGATTAGCTGTTTTAGCCAAACCTTTGATAAAAATGACCAAGAAAGGAGTAGATGATCCAGTTAGCTGGGATGACGAAAGCATGACAGCCTGGATAAAATTATGAAATTGTCTGTGTTCACCTCCTGCATTAGGAATGCCTGATTATTCCAAGAACTTTGAATTGTTCTGCGATACACGAGACAATTGTGCGCTCTCTGTCCTAACACAAGAACATGGTCTGACTAGACGTCCAGTGGCCTACTTTTCAGCCACTCTGGACCCAGTGGCTGCTGGGTTACCCGGGTGTCTGAAAGCAGTGGCTGCTACTTGCACGAGTCTGGAACAAAGTGAAAACATTGTCATGGGACATCCTGTAACGGTCTATGTTCCACATTCAGTTGTGATTCTGTTAACCCGATCCAAGACACAGTATCTCACACCTAGTCGGCTGACTAAGTATGAGAGAATTCTTATTGGTGCAGAGAATGTGATAATTTCCCGATGCAATATTTTGAACCCTGCAACTTTGTTGCCCCTCACCCAAAATGCAGAAGTAGAGGGCGAAATTGAGCATAACTGCATTGACTTAACTGAGTTTAGCACCAAACCACGACCTGATATAAAAGAAACGGCCCTTCCCATAAAGGACCTTGTGTTGTTTGTGGATGGCTCCCGTTTGAGACATGAGGATGGCGGATTGAGTGCTGCCTATGCTGTAGTCACACTGGAAACGACCCTAGAGGCATCCTATTTAAGCGAAATAAAATCTGCCCAAGTAGCCGAATTAATTGCATTGGCCAGAGCTTGCAAGCAAGGGAAAAATAAGAGAGTAACCATATACACTGACAGTCAATATGGTTACGGGGTTGTTCATGACTTCGGCCAGCTATTGTTGCAAAGAGAATTCATGACTTCCTCAGGTACCCCTATCAGAAATGGAAAAGTGGTACAAAACCTACTGGAAGCAATCCAGTTACCCAAAGAATTGGCGGTAGTCAAATGTGCTGCTCACAAGTCTGGTAACGACGATGTGACAGCCGGAAATAGATATACTGACCAAATTGCCCAATATTGCGCCAGATACAAAATGTCCCTAAAAATCAAATTATGGGGAGGCGGAAACAGCTGCCAACTTATGGTGTTTGAGAATGTATCTACTTGGCGGGAACTGAAAGAGTTGCAGCAAGCAGCAGAGGAGGAGGAAAAGCAAAGATGGGAGACTGAGGAATGTCAGCTCAGGGAAAGAGATGGTGTTATGGTTGATAAGACGGGGGTACGGGCCAGACGGGATCACGTTACGGCGTTCTTTCAAAGAGGACTCCACCATTACCAGCGTGTACAGATATATTATCCATCTTTGTCCCAGCTACACCCTTCAGTTTGTCAATTGGGATAGCAACAGACCTCGACCTTTAAAGCACCTCCTGTCGCGCTATGTAAACAGATAAATCATTCATCTTTGTCCCAGCTACACCCTTCAGTTTTCCAATTGGGATAAAAACAGACCTCGACTCTTAAAGCACCTCCTTTCGCGCTATGTAAACTTATCAAGCCGTCCGTCTGTCCCGGAAGTCTAAAGTACAAGATTTATAAAAATCATCTTATTTTACTAGAACCTTATATCAAGGGAGCATCCCACATCAATTGATAGAACGTGACGTGCCATTGAGCCACCCATCTTTTGTCAGTTAAGACTACTTAACAGATTGCAATCTTGTTCAAGACCCTTCCGTCGGATACCCATATACTGCATATATATATACTGTGCGCATATACTCTACAGAAACCTAAGTATCATACCAGCAATTGAAAATACAGAACTCCTGATGAAGGCAACTCGCCGAAACGCGTTGGATTGGATTCAGTTTTGTATTTGGCATTGACAATCAATTTTTGACTTATACATTAGTGCATGGATTATAAATATCAATGATTAGAAATATATTTATGTTCTGGATGAATTATTGTAAAAAGTTGTACAAATTGTGATTTTAAAAAAAAAGTGATAAAAAGCCACTTAATAACTGTGAGAAAAAAATAATTAAAAAGAAGTTTTATAAATTCATAATTCATGGTATTTCAATCTATATTATAACAATGTGTGATAGAGTCCAGGAAATATACACATAACCCGGTGTATAAGTTAGCTTTCACAAAAGTGATAAGACGGGGGTGCCTGTGTTACCAGATAGCATGGCTACCCCTATGGCCTGAATGATACATGGAGACACCCATATTGGGAGGGATGCAATGTGCTGTATGTTCCACCAAGTGTTCTATAACTCAAAATTCAGGAACATCGCGGAGATGCTTTGCCAGAGGTGCTTAGTGTGCCAGCAGTTCAACGCAGGGAAAAGGACTGTAGTAGAGCAAAGTACAATTGGAAGGGCAGAAGGTCCCTCTGTCAGACTACAGGCAGACTTTATTCAGTTGCCCATGTGTAAAGGATATAGATATGTCCTGGTAATAGTTTGCCTATTCTCAAGGTGGGTGGAAGCCTACCCAGCAAAGAAAAATGATGCCCTTACTGTAGCCAAGTTGTTACTCAGGGAGCTAATACCTAGGTATGGATTTCCAGAGACAATTGAAACAGACAGAGGTGGGCACTTTGCCAACGTTGTTTTAAAAGAGCTCTATACAGCATTCAAAATTGAGCCTAAGCTACACTGTGCATATCATCCAGAGGCTTCTGGAGTAGTCGAACAAGTGAATGGCACTATAAAATCAAGATTGGCAAAAATGTGTAATTCTACAAAATTGAACTGGATAGAAGCTTTACCCTTTGTCTTGATGGGATTGAGAAGCATTCCAAACCGAAAGACAGGCCTGAGCCCCCATGAAGTACTAATGGGAAGAGTGATGCGACAGGCATGGGTACCTGGACACAAACTGCTGAGTATTTCTGATGATTTGGTGCTAGAATACTGCAGGCAGCTGGGTGACCAAGTGCGTTCTATCTCTCACCAGATTGGGGAGGCTGCTGTCGAATGGCCAACCACTCCAGCCCATAAACTGAAACCTGGGGATTGGGTTGTGTTGAAGAAGCACACCCAGAAGAGTTGCCTTGGACCAAAGTGGGGAAAACCGAGGCAAGTGATCCTTGTGACTACAACTGCTGTAAAGTGCGCTGGCGTGCCGAAGTGGATTCATGCCAACCATACCAAGAAGGTAACCGAAGAAGAGGCGGCTGAGGCTGAAGGTGGTGCAGCTGAGGAGACTCCAGACGAGGGTCCGGATCTAGCTGATGTAATACTACCGAGCACCAGTCAAGACGAATGGTTCCCAGCAGACGACCTGATTCTTGATCCAATAAGAACCAGAAAATATTCCTACCTAGATAGAGAGTGGGATAGTGAGGATGAGACAGGACTAGATAAAGAAGGTCAGGTTATCGACATTCACGTCAGACCTGATCAGGAAATAGGTCAAGTAGGGACAGACCAAGTCATCGACACACCTCCAAAGACTCCAGAAACTGAAAAGGGACAGATAGTAATTAAAGCTGAAGTTCATGCGGAAGAAAATCAAGGGTTCGAAGTTCATGAACAGGAACAGATAGACATAGATGAACGTGTTCAGGAGACCGAGCCAGAAACAGTTGAAAACCAAAGACAAATCCAATACATACCTGAACAAGGCCAGCTTAGAAACCAGGCAGAAGAAACTGAAGAAAGACCTGGAACTAGTCAGACAGGTAGGGAAAATGACACTGCCAAAACGATAGTGCCACAACAGAACGAAAATAAAAGAGCTTGTGAAGAGGGCCAAATTACATCGACAGCTAAAAGGCTCAACAAGAAAAGTGAACCCAGATACATAAAAAGACGAAATTAAGATTGAAAACAGTAGAAAAGAAAATAGAAGACCGGAAAAGAGCTGCTAGCGAATGACAGAGAGCAGGAACTCAGCAAAACAGACGCAGTACCAGAGTAAAAAGACAAAACAAAAACTATCGGAGTCCTGAATGGACTTACTTGGTGTTGGAAGAAATTGATGATCCCGAAATAAGTGATAAAAGCGACCAAGATTCGGTTGAGGATCTGAGTCCTGAGGAAGAAGACCCAACTTGAAAGTAAAACTGCGTAAGCCTCTTGTGTTGAGCAAACAAAGAGGGGTTGGAAAGCCACCTGTAAGCTAAAATGTCTGATTCAAATGTGAATGGAACACCTAGAGGGAGTTGTTGTAAAACTTGCTGTAAAATATGCTTATGTAGTGTAGCAATAGTGATAGTAATATGGATAGGACTAACAGTCTTTATACCATTTATGATAAGTAAAGATACTAACTTGTACCCTACAAGATCAATGACCCCAGACACAGAAGTTGTACATACCGAAGAAACACCACGAAGTGTAGAAAGACGTGACAATTCAGTCAGCCTGAGACAAACACGACCTGACTTAGAAACACCAGATGAGGAAGGATTACATTTTCACAAAATGAGAAACAGATCACATTTAAATGTCTTTGCAAATCTTTTAGTGCATTACGTAGAAGCTATGGAAATAGAAGATTGTTATGTTTGCATGAAGCTACCTACTTCAGTAGCTGAAGGTGTGACCTATCACCATTTACCCCTGACCTATGGAATTTCCTGTAGTATATTAGCAAGCTTGTTTTATAGAAGCACTTTACAATACTACTATTCAAACACTGACGTGATTTTTTCTGAACTGCCTATTCGGGGAAACCTGAATATTGTACATGTTAGAAGTGAAGTGACTCGTTACATGGGAGAATACTTTCTGACTATAGGTGACATAGATTTAAATGAAGCTCGCAGAGATAATTTGACTTGTTCATTACATGAACAAGAGAAAATGTTTTTGAAAATGGCAGAAAAGAGAAGGGAGAGTTTCCAAAGAAAGGCCAATAATAAGAGAGAGAAAACTCCTAAATGGGCTGAAAACATGGAAAGCACCTCAAATGGCGAAGCAAATCCTGCGCTGTTGCTGGATTTTGAACGGAAAGGGAAACTCTGTCTTCATAGAGAAAAGACTAGTTATTATAACAATGTATTCATCGGTTACAGTGAATGCGAACATAATTACAAGGTAATTGGAGGTTGGGGTTTCAAAAATGGGTCAGAACCTGTGTTTCCCGGAATTTAATATATATGTGGAAACAAGGCTTATTTCAAATTAACGGATCACTGGTATGGAAGCTGCTATTTTGGCATTGTCTTTCCGAAAATATACCACGTGTGCAACGCCGCTGGAAGCAATGAAAATAGTAATGGTTTAGTACGTAGTAGATGTGAAAGTGTAGGAGAAATTATAGGTGATATATTTAGTGCACTGATGCCTGGAGTGGGAGTGGTTCTGAATAATCACCGTATTTGCAAATTATCTACAGTCGTGGATCGGTTGTCAACTGACACTGCTGCTGGATTTCGGCTGGTCAATACTGAAATGGTTGCGATCAGATCAATGGTTTTACAGAATCGCCTTGCTCTTGTTACCTTATTGGCAAAAGAGGATGGAGTCTGCAGGATGCTGAAGGCGCAACATTGTTGCACTTACATTCCTGATAAGAGTGTAGAAATTAAGAAATATGTACGAAACATAACTGATTTGGAAAACTCAAACCACTGGAGGTTGATAGTGCCTGGAAGAGACTGACTGATGGTCTCGCCTCTGTAGGTAGTTGGTTTTCTAACATAGGTCGCAGTCTTGTGGGAAAAATACTGATGCCAATAGCTGGAATAAGCCTGATTGTGTTCATTATAATAATTTGCTGCAAATGCCAAAAATGCAGAAAGAAGTATACTGTAAATAGGAGGGGAGTGAAACGAAATGTGGATGAGTTGGAGTTAGAGGAATTAAGAAATCAGATTTATAAGAAGGCCAAGAGTTTCCATCCTAATAAGGATGCTGAGAAGAGGGTCAACAACAAATTTATAGAAATAGAGATGAATGACATGTGAGAAAACGAAGTTGGCATCTGTTTCCATTAATAGTGATGATAGTAAATATCATCAAAGAGGGGATTGATGGAGCAAGGATTCGTACGTAAAGCGACTTGCTCACATTCATGAACCTCATTAACTTGTAATAGTATTAATCAATCCTGTTTGTCATTAATATTACACTTTTACAGTACACGCGGGTGTCCCAGAGACACTTGCCTATGTGTCTATTAATCCTAACTACGCTTGCATACTACAGAATGGCCGCTTTGCAGAAATCCAGTCTGCGCATGCGTCGGTCATACCCATGTGATGTGATGCACTCGCAGTTTTGGAGGGATATTTTCGCTCATGCGCATTGTAGCTAATATGGCCGCTTGTCTTTAAACACGCTCTCTGCTTGCCCATGCTTCTTTGCATTTCTATCTATTTCTGCTTAACTCTTAACCGCTATAGTTATTATGAAGTAAGGGGTGCAGTGTAGATTATCATGGTGTACAGTGTATTTATTTTTTCTGTGTTTCTAATTTGTTTTCGCTTACTTTTCATGTACCGCGTATCTGGGGGCCTGGGAGTGGGGAGTCGCTCCATCTTTGAAACCCATTACGACACCGTCATGTGATGAGGGAGAAGTCAAACTGCGCAGAAGCAAAACCCCGCCAGCTGGCTGCTGAGGCTGGAATGCTCATGAGAACCTGAACTGTGACCCGGCAAGGGGAGCCGAGCTGTACCTGAACTTGAAACATATTGATACTTTACTGTGTGCTCTATTGTCCATGCATACGTGTCCTACACGTATGCATGGGAACAGGAATGTAAGGGGTGGGTACTGAAATATAAATATTAATTATGGGAACCCAGAAGTTTAGGTGGTGACAATGACCTAACCACCTCTCCCGACCAATCATAAGTTGGGACCCTGTCACTTGCAACATTTGTAGGTGGTCTAGGGACCCGAAAAGGGTATAACTAGCCTAAGTTTAGTTAGAGAAATTGTCCGACTTGTCCGAATAGCTGACCTGTCACCGACCCCACGACTCTATAGGTGATTGTTACAGAGAGCTGCGGAGCACTCTGTCCGAACTTTCCACAAACTCCAAGGGGTGGAAATAGTCTTAAGTGCTGGCGAAGCACTTTGCTGGGAGACTCGAGAAACCCAATCGGGGTTACTGGCGGATTCCGTGCAGTGAGGGGGAAGCGCAGGCGTTGCATCCGAAGTTGCCGGTGTTGGTCGTGCCTTTTGGTGAGCCCAGTCCTGACCCAAAGTCCTGAGGGGTATCCTGTCCTGATTTTCCGTGAGCTGTACCTGCTCACCTACTGGCATCCTAATTCCTTGAGGGTCCTTGTCCTCGTCTTTCCAAAGCTGACCCGTGGCCAGGGTTAGTCCTCAGTCCTGTCCTAGGTAAATATACCTGTGGGTGTCCGTTTACTATCCCTTTCCTTCTTGCTCTTTAATAAAGCCTCTATGCCCATGATATTCTCTCTGTTCTCTCCAATGTCATATATGCAAACTGTTTATTAGTATGTTCCATTTTTCCCTTCCTGTAGGGCATATTGAAACTGTTTTTGCTTGAATAGTGTGATGAACTTTATTGATGTTTAGGATCTAAGTTTAGTTTAATAGATAGACTAAGATTAGGGGTTTGAATAACTTAAGGGTTCTTTAGAGATTCACTGATTAATGTGTTTTAAACTTATTCACCCTAGTATAAGCCTGAAACTGAATAGCATGTTCCCTGTTACCCTTACCCATTAGATTTCCACTCGCACTCAAATGGTGCCTGCCCTTATCCATAGCTACTTTATTGTTGTAATCTTGATCATTGATGTTCTGATTTGCATCAGTCTTATTCTCTTGTCACTTTGAATTTTACTTTCTATATAAAAATCCTTAAAACCCTTCAGGTGTCTGTGGTCATTGAAGAATTACAAAGTGATATTGAATGAATAGAGTAATTTTAGGATTTTCGTGTCTCCTGTCTACAACTAGCTCCTGATTCATTGTGAGGATATGTACCTGTGGTAAGTCAGGTGACATGGAAATAGTGTTAAAGAAGACACATACAAAGTACTGATAGTAGTGTGTAAACTCGCCCGACTCACAAAATTAGTGTCATAATCACGTCATGGGCCCAAGTGCGTGAAAATCTGGTAAACTCCGAGCCGGGTGACCTGCGCGCTCTATCAACACCCCCTGGCCTAGTCCAATAGAAATTGTGGCTTTTTGTGTTTTGATACATGGGGGGCTGGATCTTTAGAGAATTAGGGTATAATTAAGAGTGTAAGAATTTAAAGTTTAGGCATGCATGGAGGGAGACTTTGACATTGCGAGAGGAGAGAGCTGTTTCGCTGTTTCCTTACTTTACTGGCTGGCTGATGTTCTGCTGATGCTGACTCTTTAACTTTGCTCCTCATACCTTCGTGAGGATGCTCCAGCCTACTGTTCCGGCCTAAGGGTAGCAGTCCTAACTATTAGCATTTTGTGCTATAGTTATTTTCCTAGGTTCGTATGATATTTCTGATTTGCATTAATCTTATTTGCAAATGTACTTTTGTCTCTACACCTATCCACTCACTCATGCCTCAATTAGAGATGTTATTTAAATTACTGTATTGTTGTGTCTCTTGTGTGATGATCTATGATTCAAACTTTATTGTACTTGATGAGCATTACCATTACTAAAATTAGATAAAAGCAAGTTAATAAGTAATCAGAGTCTGTCATTATTTAATGTCATTTTGGTTATTGTGAATGATTTAATTTCTAATTTATGTTCTCATAGAGTTAAGATTATGTCTTTCTTTTGCCAGTCCCTGTCTTCTATAAAAGGTCGATCGGAGAGTAAGGACCACATGAATAAAATTAATTTTGGTAACATGTTCTAAATTACGCAGGGAAGGGACTGGTGTAGTGTTGAAATTGGTTCCTGATTGTAAAATTTAGCGAAGCCCCTATCCGCCGCAGGTATTCAAATTGGATTAAGGGGTGGCGAGTTGAGCTAGCAGCTGCGGAAATTGTGGGTGATATTTTTAGAGCATACTACGGCGGCCGTAGCGTTACGCTGCACTTTCTAAAACCACCTTGAAACCAATGAGTGGCCCTATGGCGAGTGCTGCTTTGTCCCGCACAAATTAGAAAAATGTAGATCATTTGTTGGGAAAACTCCTAAACTGATTTAATATGGGGGGTTTCAGGCGCACCCACTTAAACCCTTGTAATAAGATAACGTGTAGCCGAGATGTGACGATTTTAGTAGGTTTATTGATGAATTATAAGCTTGAATCATGGGATCATTAAAGCCCCACCAGGAGCATCTCTCTTGCTGCTCAGCCCTCTCTTTCAACTGTCATCCATCCACCAGGCATCCCATACATTCTATATTACCTCACACACTCCAACATTCCACCATTCATCCACATCGGCTGAGCAGCACGACAGGTAGTGAGGAAGGTACATGGCATCCAAATCAGGATACCACACCACCTTCCCCCTTAAAGGAACACAAACAAATGAATAATGTAATTAAAGAGAATGGTCATTCTACACTTAAAACTTACATTGCAAAAACTGAAACTTTCAATAAATACATAAAAGTATCCAATATAACCACCTCTTCCCCTTTTTCACATAAAACAAGGAAAGAATGATAACACATATTTTCGCACTAACGTTTTTAAAACAAGATGTAAGGAATTGAATTCAACGTCACCAACACAACATACTAGTTGGGCCAGACTAGCATAGTGAAGGTAACGGAGACTTCAATTTAAAACAAATGCGAAAATGAAAAGCACAAAAAGTACTTTACTCAATTACAGTTCCTACTAAGTAACATGTACACAACGTACTGTAAATAGGAATATGTAGGGTGACTACACTACAGAGTCACATGCAATATACTATAATCTAAAATAAAACAAATGAGTAGGTGACAAATCCATGACAGCAATTTCAGTAAAATAGGAAAGTCACAAGCTGGAATGTAATTACAAGTATTACAATTAAAAGTAAGACATCATACACAAAATGTGTTAGAGGCGAATCCACAGGCCAAATATCTTAAGTAAAGTTGGAAGACACATGCTTAGTACAATCGTTAAAATATAATTTGTTCGAAACAAATTGGTGACAGGTTCACAGAACCAAAATGAAGAAATTGTGAATGTCACAAGCACATATGCTAAAGTATAGCATTTAACTAAAAACTTATATGAAACTGGTGTAAATAACCATTACACGCAATTAAGTAACCTACAGTATTAACGTAAGTGGTGTATCCATGACTAAGTGAAACACAGAACACAGGCTAACACATGAATATTTTAAAGCAGCAAAACAATTACCTACTCTCCAACTTCCTATAATTGGTTAACCTCATGACTGATACGGCATTAAAACATTGTGCTTCTTATAGAATGCTGAACTATACATAGTAAAGTCCAAATACAGTCCCCCATAAAAAAAAATTATTTTTTTAAAACAAAGTAGAAGACACTGTTGTCGTGATGAAGGACTGAGATCAGAACAGGAGGCAAACTTAATTCCTTGTAAAGGTCTTTAAATGAGGTGAAATTTATCCATGAACTGAGGAATACCTTACTGGAAACTGCTGCTCACCATATGCTATCTGAAGCGAAAATCGGAGAAATCTGCCACAAGAAGATGAAAATTATAATGCCTAATGGTGAATTTTGAAGTGCCTGACTGAAATAACTACTCAGTTAGCATGCGCATTACTGATATGACAAACAATGTATTTAATGAATTATATATTTTAGCGTGTGCGTCGCTAAGAAGAGGCGCACTATGCTAATATAAAGACGAGCGTGTAAGCTTAAGCGTGCGCGTCGCTGAACTAACAAGCATTTACAATGCAATGGTTTCGCCTTTGGAAAAGTTTGAGCTATTGACATTGTAAATGACAACATTTGTATTTATGTGTTGGTTTTGAAAACAGATAAATAAATGGCATTGTCATTTACATTGCCATTATCTTAATCTCTCGCAAATGTGAGACCTATTGTACCCTACGGACGAGCTCAGCAGACAGCAATTACTACCACACACACACACACACACCCAGAGCCACACAAGCACACTCAGAGCCAGCCACACACACCCACCCAGAGCCAACCACACACACACACCCAGAGCCACACACACACCCAGAGCCACACACACACCCAGAGCCACACACACACACACCCAGAGCCACACACACACACACCCAGTGCCACAGACACACACCCAGAGCCGCACACACACACACGCACAGAGCCACACACACACACACCCAGAGCCACACACACACACACACACAGAGCCACATACACACACACACAGAGCCACACACACACACACAGAGCCGCACACACACACACCCAGAGCAACACACACACACCCAGAGCCACACACACACACACACACCCAGAGCCACACACACACCCAGAGCCACACACACAACACACCCAGAGCCACACACACACACATACCCAGAGCTACACACAGACACACACACCCAGAGCCACACACACCCACCCAGAGCCACACACACCCACCCAACTGGTGATAAATGTTGTCATTTCTTTCTACCAGCCTGCTTTGCTGACAAGCGCATAAGCGCACCATGCAAAGCACACCTCACCCACCCTGCGTGAAGAAGCTACTTTAAATTCCCCTGGTAACAGGTGTTTTTATCACTACCGACGACCTAGCGGTAAAATGACATCAGTCAGGAAAGTCCCCACCGGCCCACGAAAAGAGGAACGCCCCGCCCTTCGCCTCCCAGGTGTAGCATCTTAGGGTGGAGCAAAACATGCCCTTTCTCTTTGTCATGTCGCTGTAAGGCGAGCAGCTCTCTCCCAGTGCTTTAAATGAGAATATAGAAGTGCGGGTACTCCCACTATCAGGGTGCCTGCTTCAAACTGAGAAGTGCCTGTACTCTCCCATATAAAGAGTTGAAAATCTCCTGCGAAAGGATGTTGAAGTGCCATTCCTTTTAAATGAAAGAAGTACAGGTGCCTGCCCATTTAAAGCAATGCTCTCGCCCCACGTGGATGAAGCAGTACACCCTCTTCTTCTGTGCCACGTCATTGTAACGCAGACTACCCCTTTCTGTCCATGTTATGATTTGTAGTGTAATAGATGACGCATTCCGAGGCGAGAGGTGTCTTCATTTGAGTGCACTGAACTAACTAGACTAACACGAGTACTGGTGATAGGAATGTGAAGAATGGAAAGTGTGAATCTAAAATAAACATTTCAGGAGAGATAATGTGGTGCCAGAGTTGCCGAATTTGGAGCTGGGGAACCGAGTTCGAGTCCCGGCATCAGCTCAACATCCTGTGATTCTGAGCAGATCACTTAATGTCCCAGAGTTTACAAAAAAATGTATGGGCTGTAACTGGTTCTCATGTAAAGTGATCCAATATCTTTGTGGAGTTCGCGCCATTTAAACTGCAAAAACGTAACGTTGCATTACGCCACACCTACTACCTACGTGAAAAAAAGACCCAAGATGCCCCAGGAATGTGAGGCCACCCACCCAACGTAAGTGACCAGACCCTTACTAGACACTTGCACCTTGATAATAACCACAGCCCTTCGTTCATACTCGCCCCAACCCTGCCTCCCCCACTGTGCAATCTAGACCCCCGTGTGGCACGCCACCGACCCCCTCCAAATACATAGCACCTCACTCACCCCCGGTAGGAGGCCGCTCGGCATCAGCAGCACGTGCAGAAGAGTCCGGGCTAGGCGTTGCATGGGGTCTGCCCGGGGCTTTTCTACTCGGCCCTCTGAGCGGACAGCTGTTCCCCCACCCTCCTCCTGGCAAGCAGGGCACGGAGAGCCCCCGCCCACATTCTCGAACACCCCGTCCTACAGATAGCGAGCCCCGGGAGTCTCTGACCGCCCACACGGCCATTTGTTATCTGCTTACCAGGCCCCCAGAGAGCGCTTCCAGGCGTGGTGCCCTGGGGGTTTGTGCAGTTGCATGGGGGTCGAAAGGGCCCATGAGCACGCTGTGGTTTTAAGGTGCTCAGAGGCTCTAGGTTTTTGTGGCCGTTTGGAGATCAAAGACCCTTTATTGATAATAAAAATAAAGCCCCCAGAGCCCGCTGTGGGCCCTGTGGGTCTCCGGGGATTGTGCGGCATGATCTGCTGGGTGATGGCTCGCGGACCCGATGTTTTTAAAAATGAAGACTCCCGAAGTCCGCTGTACTTCCTGCGGAGCTCCGTGGGGGTAATGTGAGGCTCCGTTTTTTACATTGATGCCCCCACAGAGCCTGCTTACCCATGGCTGTGCTTTGGGGGGCAGACAATGGCATTTCCATGAATCCCACCCGGATCCCAATGGTGGCGGCTGCAGGGGACCAGGGAGCTCCTTCGTCGTGACTATGAGTTCAGGACCCGCCCCATTCGCGATGTCACCTGGGATACCCCTGACATCACAAACTGGGCGGGCCCTGCCCTAGCAAATACGAAGAGGAAGCTGGTTGTGCCCCAAAGGGGGCATTCAATAATTTTAAAACGAAGCCACACAGGCCTTACTAAGCCGCCGCCCATATCCTACCGGTCCCGGCCGCTCCACATCTGACCCGAGTTCCAGAAACAATCACTTTCACCGTCACTGGTGCCGAGACACGGACAGCGGTAGGGGAGGCGGAAACAGACACACGGACAGCGGGAGGGGGGGGGCAGGAACAGACATGGACAGCGCGAGCCAGAAGCAAACATTAAACTAACTCGGCTGCAAGGCCACAGATACCGGAAATACTTGGCTTGGGGCAATAGGGCTTACCGGGAGACACAGCTAAAATGATCCAGCTAGAGAAACACGGAGTGTGCTGGGAAGATACAACGGTACACGGAGAAGCCACGATGAAATGATCAAAACATGCCATCCCCCCCCCCAAAAAAAAAGAACCGCTCACCGCCGCATGATGTGGGCAAAAGCCTAAAATTCTCGGGAACGCCCACGAATCAGCTTTGGTATTGACGGACAGATCTCTGTTCCAATGGCTAGCCTCCATTTATGGAGCTAGCCAATGAAACAGAGGGGCGGGACAACACACACATACTGTAGACATAAGATTTCGCCTGCGCGAACAGCTGCGCAGTGCGCAGCTTTCGACAGGCTAAACCTAAAAGCCAGGTGCTGCAGACATATTAGATGAACAGAAACTTTCAGTAGTAGTAGTAACACAACATTACTAATAACTCCCCTTCCTGGCGAATGTGATGAGCAGCCCCCGGGTCTCCCATATCTCGGATATATTCACTGGCCTTTGGCTAAACAGGGTCCCCTTTGGAAAGTTGCAGGCCTCCTGGAGAGTTAGGGCCTCTTGCGCTGCAGAGTTACAACCCTGACTTTCAGGCTAGATTCCACAGATGGCTCGGCTGTCACAAAACTGGAGCAACTCTTGCGCTGCTCCTTAAAGTCCTTAAGGGACACTTTTGTTGCGTAGTCGGCTGAGCATTTTACACGCAATGACTGCAATCAGCACTCTGTCTAGTCTGTCAGCATCCTGTGGCTGTGCGTTGCGTCAGTGGGCCAGCAACACCATTGGATGAAGGGGGATAGGGGTGGGGGGGGAGCAGGTGTACTCCTGCCGATGGTTTGTCCTGACAACAGCGTCAGGAATTTAATAAAGTAACCCACAAAGACGGGTGTGGTCAGTTCTGCGACCACGAGTGTAGTAGATGGATTTGTATTTAGATGAGCTCGTGTGAGCTCGTGATTATTACTGGCGGCTCGTGTTGAGCTTGTGTATTATTGTGTACTTTTAAATACATGTGTGTTTTTTGGGCTCGTGGGTCACTCAGTGACTGCAGTTGCTGAGTGGACGCCGGGCTGAAAGCACCCCGTTATTTGTGGGTGAACTTCTTGAAGAAAAAACCTCTTCTTCTTCAAACAAGGAACTGGTGACAGTCTCATTTATTACAGATTGGCGACGATTGGGATCATCATTCACCCACCAACCCAGGCTGGATTTATTTTTTCTCCGTTTTGAGCAGTAAAAAGTTCGTTAACAAGCCGGCATATTTCACCATTCCTACGTCTGTTACTTCGATGTCTTAAGTGTCAGATTACGGTAGGATTAATATTTTAATGTCGCTGCTTTTTTAATTTGACTTTAAAAATAACTTTTTACTCGAGAGTATAAACTGAGCGTTTCTGATGGTTTGATCGCTCTACTATCCTTCGCGTGTGACTCTCCTTTTTCATTATTTAAAGAGATTTCAGATTAAGAAATTCTTGGATCAGTTTTGACTTTGTTATTATACGAAAGATTATTCAACGTTCCTTCACAGCAAGCTCGCTCAAGTCGGTACAGGCTGTGGATTCTGTGACGACGTCGCTAAGAATTCTGGGAGCGTCTGGTGAATTCTGGGACAAAACGTGTGACATCACACGGAGCGTATGATGTCTGACGCTGAGACGCTCCATCTTCTGCGAGTCTCAGTGTCTCTTCGTTAAAATAAAACAAACGGCATTTCGTGGATTACAGTGCTGCTTCGTCTGGGATCATTTTCGGAGCCTGTAACCATTGCGATGAAGCCGTTTTCATTACCAGAGCCTACAATTTCTTCAGCAGAGTAGTTTCCTCAACAGAGATTGTTATTTATTTCTTTATGTGCAGTTTTTAATTGTTTATTTTCTTGGTCTTCTGTTATTTTGCATACACTGAAGGTAACTTTCAAGACATTTATTTGACTATTTGGAGCTTTATCTGTTTCAAACTTTCAGTTGTCTCTGGTTATTTTTTGTTGTGTAAAAAGAATCTACCATGTCTTCTATTAAGGAGATTACACAACCACAACCATTTCTGGATAAACCTGGTAAACCAAACCTGTTATGGCCAGAATGGTTAGGTTTATTTCAGAATCCTTTAGTAGCCATTGATGCCGTGGATTATTCTCCACCTCGCAAATTTGCATTATTATTTGGCAGTTTAGGTCTAGCAGCCCAACGTCTTTTTAATAGTCTTACACCTATTCCTCCTCCTGTAGGTCAATCTGGTGACAGACAGTGGAATGTGTATCTTGAAGCTTTAGCTAGACTTAAAAAACAATTTGATGAGTCTCCAAATATTATGCTTGAAAGACATATTTTTACAAAAGGAAACAAAAAGATGATGAGAAAATAGAGGAATATGTGGCTGCTTTAAGGGTTTTGGCTATTTCTTGCGACTTTGGTCCTTTCTTAGATAATTACATTAGGGACCAATTAGTGTTTAACTGTGCTTCTTCTAAAATTAAAGAAATAATTCTTAGCTGTAAAAACCCTTCTTTATCTGAGGTGATTGACCTTGCTTTCAGCATAGAAAGATCTGTGTTGTCCACTAAAGCAAGATTCCAATTCCAAGGTCAATTTAGTGTCAGAGGAGACTGAAGAAAATAGTTTGTATGCTGTGGTTAACAAAGATAAATTGAAAAGTTTTCAGAATAAAGGTCAAAATTTTTGTTTTAGCTGTGGATCAAAGTTCCATATAGGTAATTTTAAAGGCTGTCTAGCTTTGGGGAAACATTGCTCTGTTTGTAAAAGAGTGGGTCATTTCCAAAAAGTATTTAGATTTCAAAAGAAAAGTGTTAAAATTAACAATGTGGATTGGAGCGATTGTTCTGAGTCTATGGACAATCTACTTTTATCTTTGGACTTGGATGAAGAGGAAATCAAAGGTCCTTTATGTGCAGCAGTTATTCATGGTGTGGAACTACAGCTGATGGCAGATTCGGGATCACCCATCACGATTCTTCGAGATTCTACTTTCTTTGAAAAGGGGGGAAAAGATGTCAAGCTTTCTGAATCTGATGTGAACCCTAAAGCCTTTGGGGAAAAGGATATTGATATGTTGGGGTTCTTTGTGGGTACTGTGGAAGTTTTGGAAAGATCCATATGTACAAAGATATGTGTGGCGATAAAGGGTAAAAACATTGTTGGGTGGAAGGATCTTGCCAGAATGGGACTATACTTGGTTCCAGGAGATAAAAATCCAATTCGAGTTAGAGATATTCCTATTTGCAATGTTGAGGAAATGATGTTGGATCGGGGAGATCTGGTTAAAGAATTTAAAAAGGTCTTTAGCAATAAGGTGGGTCTAGTGAAAGGAGTGGAACATAAAATCAGACTTCTTCCAAATGCTTCACCCATAGTTCACAAAGTTCGTAATGTTCCTCTAAGTATAAGATCTGAATTGAAAAAAATGTTAGATGGTTTGTGTGAACAAAAGATTATTCAGCCTACAGAATCATCTCAATGGGTCGTCCCGATTGTCGTCGCACGAAAAAAGAATAACGAGATTAGGTAGTGTGCGGACCTCAGGGGCTAAAACAAGAACATCAAGGTGGATTGTCATCCTCTGCCTAAGATTCAGGAATTATTGGCAAATCTGGGGGGTGCAAAATGGTTCTCTTTGATAGACCTAGAATCCGCATACCATCAGGTTCCATTGAGCAAAGAATCTCAGGAATTGACCACTTTTGTCACTCCGTTTGGGGCGTTCAAATTTTTAAGACTCCCCTTCGGTTTGGCATCAGCGACCAGTGTGTTCCAGAGGCTAATAGATACTATTTTTAAAGATTTGAAGGGGGTCCAAGCTTATCTGGATGATATTCTAATTTTTGCTGATAGTCTGGATGAGTACAATGTGTTATTGAGAAAGTTCTTTCTTTGTTGAGGGAGCGTGGGATGACAATCAGGGAAGATAAGTGTAAATTTGGGGTTCAGGAACTTGAGTATCTTGGGCACACTGTTTCCCAGGTTGATATTAAACCAAAATTTTCTGTGATCAAAGCTTTGAAAGATGCGAAAGCTCCTGTGGACAAGGATTCTCCCCTCTGCGCCTGGTGGTCCTTTGGTGCTTGGCTCCACCATGGGGAAGTCGGACCCTAAGCAGCCCAAGATCGCCTTTGAACTTCGCAAGTCTTCCCGTCAGGACGGTGCGAGCTCGGAGGGGGCGGAATCTGCTGGTACCCCAGACACTCTTCCTGGCCGCGATGATGACCTTAAGGCGATCATGCTGGAGATGAAGTCGGCCGAAACTGGCATTGCCTCTCAACTGGAACAACTTTCCGCTCGTCTTGACTCCGTGAAGGCCCGGGTGGACTCCTACGACAATAGGCTCCTCCATGTCGAGACTAGGGTTTCTGATGCAGAAGATGCGGCTACCCCGGACAGACAGAATCTGCTTCCAATGGATAAAATCCTTGCCATTATTCATGAGAAAAACAAGTACTTGGAGGGCCGCTCCTGTTGGAGCAACCACCGCCTTACGGGCCTTCCTGAATCCACCAATATATCCATGTTGGAGGACTTTGTTGAAAACCTCATCCGGGAGTTATTTGGAGACGTACTCTCTCCTTTCTTTGTCGTAGAGCGAGCTCACCGTTCCCTCGGCCCGCGGCTCCGCCCTGGTATACCTCCACGTCCCATAGTTGCAAAGATATTCAACTTCTGCGACCGCAACGCCATCCCCCGGACCGTGAGGGACAGGGGCACCATCACACATCAAGGCAATACCCTCTCACTTTATCCAGATTACACCATGACTGTTCAGGCTGCCAGGAGGGAATTTCTACCAGCTAAGCGAATCCTTTTTTGGGGCTGGCGCTCTTTTTTGGGGCTGGCGGAATATTATGCCAGGTTTGTGAGTAACTACGCACAAGCGGTGGAACCTCTCAGGGTGTTGTTAAAAAAGGGTCAAAGATTTGTATGGTCTAATGATTTGGAAGGAGTTTTTGAAAAGGTGAAAGAGTTGATTATAGCTGCTCACCCTTTACATGCATTTCGTGATGATTGTGTCTCTACGATTGCGGTGGATGCAAGTATGAGTGGTTTAGGTGCGGTGTTAAGTCAGGAGGTGCACGGGGTTGAGAAGACAGTGGCTTTTGCTTCAAGGTCCTTGAAGGAATATGAGAAACGTTATAGCACTATAGAGCGGGAGGCCTCGGCTTGTGTGTGGGCAGCGCAGAAATTTAAAATGTATGTTTGGGGCAGAAGGTTTCTTATGTTGTCAGATCATAAGCCTCTCTTTTTAATTTTTAGTAAAGTGTCTGAAAGTAATAATTTGTCTCCTAGGTTGACTAGACTTGTGTCAAAGCTTCAGGAGTACAATTTTGATTTGAGACATATTCCTGGAGGAAGAAATTTCAGGGTGGATTGTCTATCTAGGATGTCTTTGGAGAAGGATGAAATTGATGATTTGTTGGATGATGATGTGGAATGTGTAACCTGGGTGGACGTTTCTGATGATCTTAAGCTGTCAATTTCGGAAGATGCTTGGTTAAGTGCAAGTAAAAAGGATGTGACATTGTCCAAGGCTTTGGAATTTGCTTCTGGGAGTTGACCGGGTGGGAGAAACTTGTCGGGTGATTTGAGGTCTATGTCTCAAGTGGCGGAAGAATTGTCGGTAAATGGTAATGTTCTGCTACGCGGGGACAAGGTTGTCCCGTCTGCTGAGTTAAGAAAAGAGATTATCAGGTTGGCTCATGTGGGTCATCTGGGTGTTTCTAAGACATGTTTGAGGATTAAGTCGTATTACTGGTGGCCTGGGTTGGCTGCACAAGTGAGATCTGTTGTGGATAATTGTGAAGAGTGTTTGCTGTCGGACAAGCACTGGAAGTTACCTAGTGTACCGTTACATCCCACTGTGTTCCCTGATGCTGCTTGGGAAAAAGTTGGTTTGGATTTCTCCGGGCCTTACAGTATTTTGCCAGATAGTATGAAGTTGGCGGTGGATTACTTCTCGAAATGGATATATTTCAAGTTTGTGGACGCTCCTAATTCGGATAACACAATCTTGTTTTTGAAGAAACTTTTCAGGTTGGAGGGGTCTCCGAAATTTTTGGTGACGGACAATGGAACCCATTTTGTTTCAGAGAAAATGTGTTCGTTTTTACAGTCTCAGGATGTTAAACATCTTAGGGTGGCGCTCTATTCCCCGGCTTCTAATGGTTTGGTGGAGCGGGGTAATAAAATAATGAAAGAGGGTATCCAAACGGCTGTGGCTTCAGGTTTGAAGGTAGGAACTTTTGTTGAGGAGAAAGTTTGGAATTATAACACGCCCCGCATTGTACTACTGGTGTTACCCCATTTGAGTTACTTAGGGGCAGGAAGGTTCATTCGTCTCTATTTCCTTCGTGGTTGGATAATAAATGTTCAGGAAAAGGGGTGAAGAGTGAAGATGGTAAATTGATGGAAGTGGTTAGACGGAAACAAGAGATTATGAAAAATAATTTTGATGGAAAAAGGTCCCCGATGACTCAAGGTTTGATGGTTGGGGATTGGGTGATGATTAAATAACCATTTAGGGTTTCGAAAGGAAATTCTGTTTTTTCTAAACCTGTTCAAGTGATCAAAACAAGTAAAGGGGCTGTTTTCTTGGGTGAAAGGGTTGGTGGAACGTCAGACAACTTGTAAAGATGTCTGAAAGTCTCCTGCTGGGACCTGGCCGGGTCCTGGGGGCGGCACCCTGAATGCTGTGGCCTCCTGCGGTCGACGGTGCCTTTGGTCTAGATTATATTTCCGCTCACAGACGGACAGTCACTGGGCCCACTCTCCTTACCTGCTGCCCGACACAAGGGTCTCGGCGCTGTGCGCACTCCCCTGAAGCTGCTGGCTGGACATGGGCGGCTCCGCTGATCTAGAGCATCTCCCACTTACCTGCATTACTGCTCCACGCCGCGAGGGTTGTGACTCTGCTGGTGCGCTCAGTCCCTTACCATCCCTTACCATCTCCGGCGGCGCACTCCCTTTGATCTTGGGCCTTGTCTTCCCCTCTGCGCCTGGTGGTCCTTTGGTGCTTGGCTCCACCATGGGGAAGTCGGACCCTAAGCAGCCCAAGATCGCCTTTGAACTTCGCAAGTCTTCCCGTCAGGACGGTGCGAGCTCGGAGGGGGCGGAATCTGCTGGTACCCCAGACACTCTTCCTGGCCGTTATGATGACCTTAAGGCGATCATGCTGGAGATGAAGTCGGCCGTAACTGGCATTGCCTCTCAACTGGAACAACTTTCCGCTCGTCTTGACTCCGTGAAGGCCCGGGTGGACTCCCACGACAATAGGCTCCTCCATGTCGGGACTAGGGTTTCTGATGCAGAAGATGCGGCAACCCCGGACAGACAGAATCTGCTTCCAATGGATAAAATCCTTGCCATTATTCATGAGAAAAACAAGTACTTGGAGGGCCGCTCCTGTTGGAGCAACCACTGCCTTACGGGCCTTCCTGAATCCACCAATATATCCATGTTGGAGGACTTTGTTGAAAACCTCATCCGGGAGCTATTTGGAGACGTACTCTCTCCTTTCTTTGTCGTAGAGCGATCTCACCGTGCCCTCGGCCCGCGGCTCCGCCCTGGTATACCTCCACGTCCCATAGTTGCAAAGATATTCAACTTCTGCGACCGCAACGCCATCCCCCGGGCCGTGAGGGACAGGGGCACCATCACACATCAGGGCAATACCCTCTCATTTTATCCAGATTACACCATGACTGTTCAGGCTGCCAGGAGGGAATTTCTACCTGCCAAGCGAATCCTTCAGAAGCACGAGGTATCCTACTCCCTGGCCTATCCGGCGAAGCTGAGGGTCCGCCAGGGCTCCAAGACACTGGTCTTCACCGATCCGAGGGAGGCACTCGCTTTCGCCAAGCGCCTGGACAAGGAATCCAGAAACTCCCCCTCCAGCACCTCGCATGAAGCCACTAATCACCTAAGCGACAAAGATTGATTGATCTGTCTGTACTCTGTTGTGTTGCCCTTGTGATTTGATGCTGGCCACGGATTCAATACACGCTAGGTTTTTCCCCCTTTTCACCGTCTGTGGGGGCCTTATTTATTGGTTATTGTAAACAACTGACTGTGGTTTTTCCCAATCCTCTCTAGTTTTTTGTTGTTGTTTTTTTTACGATGCTGCCATCTGTTTCTGCTTGGCCACCCTGCCTTACCGCAGGGGTGTCCGCCGAGTCCTGCCATGCCCCACCTGGGATGATTCACACTTCTGTTGTTTGGTTGCCCTGTCCAAGTTCTGGGTGGGGTGGGGGATCCTCTCAGCCTGAATGGGGGGGTTGGAGTGGGTGGGGGTGGTTGAACACTGGGGGATATTTTGATTGGCATGTTTTGCGCAGATCCTGGTCTGGGA
Source organism: Lissotriton vulgaris (assembly GCF_964263255.1). NCBI lineage: Eukaryota > Metazoa > Chordata > Amphibia > Caudata > Salamandridae > Lissotriton > Lissotriton vulgaris. The sequence goes on from NC_141688.1 coordinate 203,154,591, forward strand.
TTTGTGGGAGGTGGGTGGGTAGTTCTGTTCCTTTAGCGAGGTGGTGGTTTTGTTGTGCTGTTTTTACTGTTGCTACCTTTTGACACTGCACGTTCCATTGCAAACACTGTGCTATGCTTGCGATTATGTATTTCTGTGCTTGATGCAAGGTGCCTTGTTCCATGTCTAGTCCTTGGCTCACTGCAGGGGCGTTTTTCGATTTACAAGTTACCATTTACATCAGTCCGACTTGCATGTGGCCCCTTCCGTCCCCTCTATCTCCTTCGTGCACTGGCATCCCCTCTGGGGGGGTCGTACTTTACCTGGGCTATCCCCATACTCGCGCTCCTCCGTAGGCTTTTTGCCTCCTCGATTGTCAGAAGGTGCTGGCCCCGAGTGCATTCCCCAGCTGTGCGTTCTATGTTACGCCGCCCGCTGTCTCCATTCCAATGGCTAATCTGACCTGTTGGATATGGAATATCCGTGTCCTGAATGACCACCGCAAAGCTCGTTTGACACATGCCCATCTTCAGCGCCACTGCGTGGATATTTGTCTTTTACAGGAGACTCGCTTGCTCCCCTGCTCAGCATCCAAGCTCAGCGCGCGCTACTGGGGGGAATCCTACTCATCCACTTACTTGTCTTATGCCAGTGGAGTCTCCATCCTGCTTCGCCGCGGCCTCCCTTGGCAGACCTTTTGTACCCTTATCGACCCGAAGGGTAGATATGTCATCCTGCATGGACTATTGCTCGCCTAGCCCGTCACCATTGCAGCGGTCTAGGACCCGGACTCTGATGACCCGGGGTTCTTCCACCACGTCTGGCACCTGATCTCCTCCTGTGACCCTGCGGCCGTGATCTGGGTTGGGGATTTTAATGTTACCCTTTCAGCGGATTTGGACCGATCGGGTTCTTACCGATCCCACCCGCGTGCCGCCACTGCTCTTTCCTCTATTTTATCGGACAATTCGCTTTTTGATGTTTGGCTGCACCTCCGCCCTGGTGCCCAGGATGGCACTTGCATCACGGGTGCTAGGGGTTGTTGGTCAAGGATTGATCTATGGATCGCAAGACGTCCTGTCCTGGACTATTGATGCTACCCATATGGCCCGCACTCTCTCTGATCACGCACCGGTCCGCCTTCTCATTTGTCCTCCCATTTCTCAGCGACGGGCCTTCACCTGGCCCATATCTCCCAATGCCCTTCAGGATACTGTTTTTTGTGCCAGAATCCAGACCGCCATTACTAACTATTTCGAGCTCAGCACGGGCTCCGTTCACTCTGCCTCTACCCTCTGGGAATGGTTTAAAGTTTTTATTTGGGGCGAATGCATTTACAAGCAAGCTGTGGTGTTGCGCTATATCCGGTCCACATTGGCTAAGTTGGAGGGGGAGATTCGGGACATGGACGCCGCTGTGGCGAGCGACGCCGGCCCCGACGCATTGGTGCGACTGCGGAAAAAACACTCGGATTTCTGAGACGTGGCTGCCCTTTTAGGGGAGGGAGGGTCGGGTCCGCCGTTTCGGGGGAAGGGGACCACCCTGGGCGTACCCTTGCCAACCTCCTGCATCCGCCACGCGCCGCTTCTTATATTACAGCCCTGAGTGCTGGCGGGCCAGACCGCACCATGTCTTCGGAGGAGATCACTTCCCGCTGCCTTGCTTTCTATTCCCGACTCTACTCTGCTGGCCCACCTCCTTCTCAGGAGGCTTCTGATCAGTATTTTGATTCCATTGCTCTCGTCTGGCTTGCCGACTACCACCGCAAATTCCTTGATGAACCGTTTTCGAAGGGGGAAATATTAGCGGCGATAAGCAGCCTACCGAGTGACAAGGCGCCGGGCCTTGACGATCTGCCGGCCTCCTCTTTCGCCTCCATCCTGGTTCCTCATCTAGCGTCCATGTTTAACGAATCCTTCGACACAGGCACGCTCCCACCATCTCTTCGCGAAGCCTCGCTGACCTTGCTTCTTAAACCAGACAAACCTGCTGATCGGTGTGACTCCTACCGCCCCCTCTCCCTCATTAACATAGATAATAAAATTTTTGCTAAACTGATCGCTTCCTGTCTTCTTCTATTGATGCCCACCATGTCCCTGCCCGACCAATCTGGCTTAATTTCCGGTAGGGCAACCTCCCATAACCTTAGCACTATTTTTTCCGTTTTGCACCAAATGAATCCTCATCATCTTGCTGTGGCTGCCCTGCTCGACGACACGAAGGCATGTTATACGCTTGAGTGGCCCTGCCTTTTTTATATCCTGATTTTCCCCACATTTGAAAAATATTAATTATAGAGGTGCAGATTGGGTAGGCAAATGGATCTGAAAGTAGATGAATATTGTAGTAGTCCCAGACTCTTCTGTATTAACCAGACTATATGCTGTTCACAGACAGGGACTGGCATACTTAAACCGGCAGGGTAGTAATTACGGTAGTCCCTGACGCTCTAAAGTATTAACCAGATAGTGCCCTCAATAACAAGTAGGAGCAGGCAGGAAGAAGCACTGTGAATAGGCAGGGACTGGCATACTTAAGTTGTATGCAGGCATGGACTGGCACATCTAATGTTGAGGGCGACCAGTGGTAGGTCACTGTTGGGGCTCAGTTGGAGTGCCAGTAAGCTTGAGTAGCTATTGGAAAATACTTTTCTCTTACTTGTACATCTTGATTACGAAGGTTCTTGTAGATCCTTGATGTTATATGCAGTGTAGGTTCAGTCCATACGTCGCCAAATGTAATAAGATAAGCTGTAGCCGAGATGTGATGATTTAAGTATGTTTATTGATGAATTATAAGCTTGAATCGTGGTCACATTGAAGTCCCACCAGGAGCAGCTCTCTTGCTGATCAGCACTCTCTTCCAACTGTCATCCATCCACCGGGCATCTCACACATTCTATATTACCTCACACACTCCAACATTACACCATTCATACACATCGGCTGAGCAGCAAGACAGGTAGTGAGGAAGGTACATGGCATCCAAACCAGGATACCACACCCTCTCCCACGTACACCAACAATAACACTCCGGCCAGCCTCTGATCCTCATCAAGTGTCTTCCTTCAGGTCCTTAGAATCAACAGACTGGATTCCAGTAGTGAAAACATCCCGTTGCCTAGGAACAGTATCTTGTTGCCAGGAACACTACATCAAAGAACATAACACATCCCCCTTCTTTAATACAATAACAAAAATGCAAATAGCTGCTACAGTATAATTAATATATTCATACATCTAAACCAATTATAGAACTGCTAAATTCTTCAAAACTATCATCACGAATTACAAGCAGAGTGAGCATTTCTTCACCATTTAGGCGCATACTCTAATTGCAAACATTGACCTTAACCAGCATAGGACTTCACCACACACGCGGGTATCACATTCCTCATCATATGGTCTTTGACTTTCCGTCTGCTAAAGAGATTCATTTCTTAATTATGCAACACTACTCGGTTCGTACATCTTGGCTAACCCCTTCCTCACCCTGTTACCTGGACACGCCCTCTCATGCAAGACACCCTCCAATTTCCTACCTCTCTTTTCATTCCTTCCATTCTGTCTACGAACATATAGAAAATGACCCTTCTCCATCTGCTTACTCAACTTCCCACAGTCCAACTCTAGATACCTAGACTTGACCCTCCATGCTAGCCCTCCACAGTGGAGGGCACACTCCCTTTAAGTAGGAAAAACATAGACCCATCCGTCAGAGAATGCAGAGCGGCCCTTTAGTTCCACAACACATCTTTAACCTGACTCCTCCAACAAACCTTACCTGTCACTACCAACCATAGTCAGATAAAGTTCTACATTACCCTCTTCCCCCTAGATATTTTCATGGCGGTCTGACAATGCTTAATTCCCCTCTTTTTAAGGAAGAACTCAAATTCTACTGAAATAAATTGGGAACCACAGTTGGTCAGTGTGGAGGCAGAACAATCCTCTCGTCGGAATACACACTCACAAAAAGCAATCAACTTTGATGCCTTTACTTCTCTTGTAAATGCCTCCTATGGCCATTGTGAGAAACAATTCATAATAACCACTGTATACCTTTCACCTACATCCAAACAGTGAAAGGGTCTGCACATTTCCATTGCAAAATGTTCCCATGCTCACTCTGGAAAGGCTATTGATGATATGGTGATTTCATCCTCTTGTTAAGGGTGATTAGGGTTCAAATTCACGGCCAAACCTCATTGTTCCTTCCACCCCAACAAAGAACTTTCCTTCTCGACCACATAAATATTTCCTATCGCCTTCTTATCCTGAAATTCTACTTTTGCACAGAAAGTTCCTAAAACTAGTAATTTGACACTAAAATATCCTTTGGATTTAGCATTCACAATTCACATCCTTTTCAATATCAATTAATCAATGATGGGTGAGCATGAATTAGCCCAAACATGTACCACTTTGCCATTTTTCTTTTTTTTTAAACATTTAGGCTGGCGTTTCTCTTCGCTAGTCTCCTTTGGGTGATCCTTCTCCCTCACCATCATTACTACAGTCTCTCCCTCATTGCCCGATTCCAAGTCCATCTTGTTCCCAAGTACACTTTGCTCCTTCACCAAATTCACCGCCCTCCTGGATTGCATTTTGTCCACCGTCTTGCACATTCTGGAAAAGTGACCCATCTTTTTACATTTGAAACATCTGCTGTCAGCAGCAGGACGATTAATTGCCTCAACCGTGTGTCACTCATTACCACATCTATAACACATTCTCTTTCTCTCAATCTTTTGAGATTTCCCTTCTTTCTTCTCTCCTTTGTTACCCCTATGCACAATCTCTTCACCACAATCACATTGCTTGCATTCTCCAATTCACCTCTTCCCATAACACGATCACCTCCCAATGTTTTGACAAAGTGAGAAGTATTCTCCGTACGCCTAGATATTTCAATGGTTTTATTTATGGTAGGGTCTTTCAATCCCAATAGTTCAGTTCAGTTCAACTTTATTTTGGCTAATATAGCCATAAAAGCAGGAAGTACAGACAAGAAAAAAACATTTATAATATAACATTTACAATCAAAGAATTTTTAAAAATGCCTTTGACAACAATTGATCACATAGACATTACAATTGATATACTGGGACATAGTAACAATTAATTCTGTGCAATTAATTATTTTTGCATATTCCATAAAATCTAATTAAAACCATAAAAAAAGTTAATTCCTTATAAAAAGCCAGAGTAAAAACCTAGATTAAACATTGTGGGAGAAGACTGCCGATTTCAATATTACATTATAATTTATGTCCAAGATGTTTCCTAATAAGGAACACATTGAATAAGAATCTGCTTATGCAAAACACCACCAGTTGTGAGGTATTAGACCCTATAATACGCTCAGCCTCTTTATGCGTCCTGACACCCACATTTTTACACAAGGGTTTTATCCAGCGCTGTCCCAATAGTATCTCTTGGATTTTAATATTGTGAGTCCTGTTATTCTTTTGATTTATAATAATGTAATCCCAGACTGCTACAAGCTGATCAATCATTTCCTCCTACAACTACACGTGGAAAAAGAACTGGTGTCTTTCCACCTCAATGCTAATTTTCCTGCTGAAATTCTTTTTCTTTGCTCTCGTTGCAGTTTTATACTCATCATTCCCCTGCATCAGACCCCTCATTTGCATTTCTCCCTTCAATACTAATCTAGGCAGAGTCTTGAGAACCTTTCTGCCTTCAGGCCCCAAACTATGTTTCATAATGGCCTATTTTCATTTGTCAATAAAATACATCTCCTCCTGTAGCCTTCAAATAGGTTTCAGATATTGTCTTCCAGGTATTGATTGCCTTGCCTGACTGTACACCCAAGATAGTATTTCTCTTATGTGGACTATGCCACTCCCAGCACAGTGCACTTATACGGATATGGGAACAGTATGTAGGCGATTGCAAAGAAAATGATGACGTGTAGCAAATACACACCAGCTCCTATGACGTGTTATAGAAATGCACTCCAACAACGCCATTGGGCTACCACAAGTATAATAATGTAAGTATATGCTGTAGAACAAGCATGACTGTGTACTGTACTGTAATGTAGTATGTTAAACACATGTTTAATAATCGCAGTTAGTCATACGCATACTATTATTTCAAGTGCACACCAGCAACGCCTATTCACACCGCATGCAACGCTAATTAAAACTGTGCGCATCAGCGACTGCCTAACTTCACCTGGAAGCAGCTGTTGGTAGTGTGCAGAACAACTGTTCATATTGGTTAGAGTGTAATGCCATAACCTTCCTAGCATGCAATTGATACTTTACACAGTCACCTGGGATACTGCAAGCTAGCCTTTCATTTATTCAAGGTTTCCCCAGTGTCCACAATCCTACCTAAATTACTGCAGCCACTAAGATTCCCTCACAGAACAAGGGGCGGGGTAACTGTAATCCAATGAACTTTGCTGTGTATTTTCCCCTTCACCTAAATCACAGTTGAAAATACATTTCTGTACTACACAGGGTAGGGTGTTATTTCTCCTTGTATTTCCTGCACTACTCACTTGTCATAGAGGCTAGAAATGCCTCAAATCGAGTTTGGCAGCTTTTAGAGACCTCGCACCTCCTGTGTCTCCGACAGCATATGAGCGGCCCTCAGACACCAAGCAGGTCTCTCTAATCAGGCAGGAGAACGCATATGGTGTGCTTTTATATGAGGATAAAAACACCATTGCAGTGCTAACGAAAATCGACGTCAGACTTTTAATTATGTTGTCCACTGTACATTCCTTCGAGAATTCACTGCGTTCCACCCACACATCAGTCTCCTGCACTGTGCCTCACACGGCCCTTTAGGCTGCCACTAACACAGGCTTGTGCACTCCACGCTTCCCTGTGGCTCTATTGTGCCTCCTAGGCCTTTAAGTGGGATGAAAAAACTGTGTGTGTGTGGGGGGGGGGGGGGGGGGGGTGTCTCTCAAAGGGGCGTGGTCCATGTAACTAAGGGTGTGGCTTAAAAGCTCATAAGATAAAAACCTGTGCTTAGCATAGTGTGCCGCCGACTTGTAATTTGCTGTTTCCGTCATTGCATCCTGATATGTGATATTACAAGTAATATCATACCTACAACAAGTCAGGACTATTGGCTTGGTCAATGGTTGTTAGTTGAATAAGATACATAAGCACTGACTATGGCTTGTATATAATATTGAAAAAGCTACCACTTAAAGCCCCTTAAAGAAGGTGATTTAAATATCAACAGTCACCGAAACGTACGTAGGCCGTACGCATCAAAGACCCTTACATGCACTATAAATTTGTTACATATATAGAGAAAGAAGGACTTCTTTGTAAATAATGTACAGATTAAAATGTGATTAATTTGTAGGACTTCTCTCTCAATATCTATAGAGGTCTATTTTGGATATTTACTTCAACGTGAGGTTTTGTTATTATGTCCATATTTGTCTTTTTAGAATGGGTAGTGAATGTAGAGGTATGCATGATGGAATGAATGATAATAGGATAAGATGAACTGTTGGGGTTCTTTTGCTTCAATTCTACCTGTGTTGTTTAATTGTATTCAGATAATTTGTTATTTAAAATCATTTTTGCATGTCACAAAGTAAATTGTATTTATGTATAAATAGATAAACTACAAAACAAAAAAGAAAAATAATAAAATAATGTTTTGAATAAATTACATGACTTGTTCTTACTTATAGCATTCTTCTCTCAAAATATTTATGAAAAATTTCATTGAAAAAGCAATATAGGTCTACTCAGAGGTACCCCCCAGTTCTGGGCTGTGTCCATCGCCACGCTTCCCTGGATTGACTGGAGCATGCTCTATCCGGCGGTGCATGGGGGTAGAAGGACACCACGAGCCTACAAGCCATGAAGGAATGAAGGCATCAACAGCCGCCTGAAACTGAACTCGGACAAGACGGAGGTCCTTATCATCGGACCCACCCTCTCCGCATGGGATAACTCATGGTGGCTGGCCGCACTGGAAGCTGCACTGATGCCTACTGACCATGCACACAACCTGGGGGTCATCTTGAACTCAGCGTTGTCAATGACCCAGCAAGTAAACGCCGTCTCCTCCTCCTGCTTCAACACCCTCCGCATGCTCTGCAAGATCTACAGATGGATCCCCACCGGTACCAGAAGGACTGTCACCCAGGCCCTCGTCAGCAGCAGGCAGGACTACCTCAGACAAACTCCAGAAACAACTACAATGCAAACAGAAAGCCTCTGCATGCCTCATCCTCGACATCCCCCGCCACAGCCACATTACAGACCATCTGAAAGACCAACACTTGAACCCCGTAAACAAGAGGATCACCTTCAAGCTCCTCAGCCACGCTCACAAAGCACTCCATAACAGCGGGTCATCGGACCTCAATGAACGACTCACCTTCTAAACCCCGTACCGCCAGCTCCGCTCTGCTGACCTTGCCCTCGCCACAGTCCCCCGCATCCGACGAGCGACTGCCGGCGGCAGATCATTCTCCCACCTCGCTGCAAAAACCTGGAACACCCTCCCCAACCGCTGCGAAAGACCCAGGACCTGCTGGCCTTCAGGAGACTCCTCTAGACCTGGCTGTTCAAGTAGTAGCAGCACCCCGCCCCCCCCAGCACCTAGAAACCCTCACGGGTGAGTAGTGCGCTCTACAAATGGATTGATTGATTGATTGAAACAGCTAAAGTTTATAAAAAGATCGGTTAATAAGGCATTAAGAGTCCTTCATCTAAAGCCAAGGGATGTTCACTCACAAACACTGTTGAGATAGCACAAACACAAAACTTCACCAAAAAATGTAAATAGGTCATCAAAAGGCATCAAGATGACGAACTATGGGCCAAACTACTTTTTGACGTGAGAAGGAATGACAGTGCATGATTTTTGGATACAATGAACAAACTGTTGCATCCTAAACAAGGAGTTACCACTTCCCACCTGTTTTCAACTACATCCTTTAAGAAGGAATCATACCAACATCATGGAAAATCTTCCCAACTTTCAAGGGTGGGGACAAATCTATAGCTAAAACTACTGTCTGATAGAGTTCCTTGATAATAAGGCCAGATATTTTACGGGTACACTTCTCTACTTAAGCCTCAGAGAACGCAAAAATCCAGTCACATCAAACGTTGAAACAGAGATAGCAAGGCTGCCACAATACTTACGCTTCATTGATTACAGGTCAGCGTGTGACCATGTTGACCAGTGAAAGTTATGATAGTAGCTAGGGAACTGGAACAACAATCGGCCCTCCTGCAATTACTCATACTACTGCATACAGATACGTAGGATGCATATCAAATTGGGCACTTGTTCTCATCTCCCCAGGCAAATTCCAACTACCACAGGCTTGAAGCAGGGGTTTGTGCTTGTACCTAACCTATTCAACCTCTTCTATGCAGACTTTACATCCAAGCTGAATGTCAGTGACTCCCAAGCCCACAAATTAGGTGGCATAGTTCTTTCCAGTCTCTTCTATGAAGACGGCTTAGTTCTAATAAGCCACACTAAGGTAGAGCTACAGTGATTACTTAACTTCATGGTGGAATACGCCATCAAACATGTCCTGACTATTAACCTAGACAAATTAACACTATGTCGGCTAATAATGCAAGAAAATGTACCCCAAGGTGATACCTGGGCAGGATAGGGTAGTCAAATACAAATAACTTGGAGTTATCTGTAATAAAGTTGGGTCATGCATCTCAGGCAGAAGCCATGAGATGCTGGCCGTAACATTCCCACATTTGGAGAGGGAACTATCTGGACCTACCCTACGCCACATCTCCGAATACTCCAAGCAAAGATGCCGCCCAACATAGCTTATGGGGGCTAACCTTTAGGAAGGAGAGACACTGCCAGCTTGGACATCATCATGACCAGAACATGCAAGATGATCTTTAATCTCCCCAAATACACCGCCCGCTACAGATACAGCTGGTATTGGGTCTCCAGAGGCAAACTCTGGCAAGTCGTAGTGCCTATATAAACTCTGGAATAATATAAGGACGGCCACACCAAATACTCTGAATTTTCATCTTTGGGAGGAGATGCAAATAGAGACTCCCCAGCTTCCAGAACACACCTCAATGAGTCACATACTATAACTAAGACACCAGGCCTTTGGGAATCCCCTACCAGCCATCGGTACTTCAACAAACTTATTACTAAAACCATTAAATCCCTCTCCTTGCTTGAGGATAAGGCCACCTAAGCCAGAAGAAAATCATGCTTGGCCAGCCTTGAACAAATACAGATTTGCCACCTCCCAAACATAGTTGCATACCGGGTATAGTAGCAACCTTAAACAAATGTTTCTGAAATATAGTCTTGAGCTATTTCCATCGTTGTTGTATTTAACCCTCCCCTCACAACGGCACTCAGGCTTGTTGGATTGCTTTGCCGTAGGTGAACCGCAGTTGAACTGCCTTCTAGTGTAATTTCTCAAAAGGGTGGAAGTGAAGATGGCGGCACTTAACAAACTGCCAGGATTCACCTGTTTTGTATGACCTCATTCTGTCTCCTTCTTCTATACACCTCAGCGGCTACACTGGCTCACTATCAATGGCGAATTCCAGTAAACATGCAGCTTCGTGTGTCTGAAAGCAGTTCCACTGCTTCCCTGCATGCTTGACAGAGGACAGGGAAACAGGTGAATTCTCCGCTTCCATCAGGCGAGCGCATGTGCTGGCGGGAGCGGTTGAAACTCCCGCCAAGCCACAGCAAACAGCTATGCCCCAGGGGTGGCCACCCTGGGATATAGCAGGAGCTGGCCCTGGGGGGTGGCGGTCCCCAAGGCTATCTATGGCTTCAGTAGCGGGACCACATGGCACCCTTCCTTTGTTGTAGTAGGGCCTGCCCCGGGGAAATGGCAATTCCCGGGGCAGAGAAACAGCCTAGGAGGGGGGTCATATGCCCCACTACCTAAAAAAAAAATAGAGTTTGCCCTGGGGCGGTGGTGGTCCTCGGATCCTAGGGGGGTCCGTGAGGGCCTCCAGTACAAAATCGAATAGCCCCCAAGGAGGTATCAGTCCCCATGCGCGACTCCCCCCATTTGTTTAGAACATTAATGGTCGCATGCCCCCGGTACCTAGTCCACCCAGGGGCCTAATATCAGAGCAGCACAGGAGCCCTGCTTTGCTTCTTTAAAACATTTCCAGCAGGAGCCGGGGCTCCAGCACAGCTCGCACTAAAATGCTTTTTTTTAACCTTTTTTGTGCTGGCAGGTACCCCTAAAGAGGCTTAGAGGTTCAGGGTATTCCTACCATGCCCCCTTCTCTCTTGTGTAATGTTTTTGTGTGACTCTACTCAAGCCGAGTCTCAAGATGGCTGCCAACACTTCCTGGTTTATGGTGTTTCCAGCTAGCCAATCAGATTTGTTCACAGGGATTGTCCTCCTCTGATGATCTGCGTCCCTATATATATAAATTTGAAGTTTCCTTAATATTTGCAAAACTACTGAATGGATTTATGCCAATTTACAAAAACGTCTCTTTCTGGACCCACAACTACCTTCCCTTCAAATTTGGTGTCCTTCCGTTCAGCACTAGTCGTGTCTTAAATGCCTATGGGAGTGTACATGGGAAACCCACGTTTTTAACCCCCCTTCCCAATTTTTCAAAGTTTCCGCTAAATGGATCACCCCAAAACTTTTCATGTGTAACAAGAATCACTGGAGCATTTTTGGGAGAAAATTTCATGAAGGTTCGTTAAATAATGCCATCATATAGGCAGGTCAACAACACTTTTCCTATGGAAGCTAGGTCCTAACTATAACGATATATCTATACATATATACATATATGCATATATATCTACATATGTATATATGTATATGTGTGTGTATATATATATATATATATATATATATATATATATATATATATATATATATATATATATATATATATATATATATATATATATATATATATATATATATATGCATTAGCTCAGTGTGGATATTTAAGTGCTTTCTAAATTCCCACCATAATTCTGAAATTTGAGCTAAAGAGATCTTCTCGAGCTGCAGTGTATTAGAGAGTATTATTATATTGTCTCCTTAAATAACTTAATTTACGGTAATTTATGTGAAGAGATGGCTTACCTTATGAATGTGCTGAACTGCTTGCTAAACCCTGATTCACAATTGTCTTTGTTGGACTTAATGGAATATAGTGCATTAAAGCAATTAAACAGAGCATTAATTGCACCTAATGCACACTGCGCAAAGGATTATCAAATGATTTTATAATTATTCCTAAGAAAGACGAGGAGCTGATGGAAGGGCCTGCCTCTGACATTGTCTTATTGTACTTGTTCATATAATTGTCTAGATCACCGGTCTTCAAACATTTTAATGTTGTGCCACCAGTGAAAATGAAAAAATCATTGGGTCCCCTGCTTAAAAATGTTCACAATTACTCTATTAAACACATAATGTTTAAATATGTCTATACTTATGTAAACATTACAGTAAAGCTGTGTACCGTTTAAAAAATGCCATCAAATACATGATTGTCCTACATATTATTCTAGTCAGGCAGGCCTTACTAACTCGTACACAGTGTGATTATTAAAAGTAGGCGTGGATATTTGGAGTCCCTTTCCCTTTGACACTTTCTCCCAGCCAGGATATAAATGACAAAATATGTTAGTGATGGCCCATTGCAGAGCAGCCAACTTCGCTCATCCCCCACTCTCCTACTGAGAGCGAACATCCGTTATCAGCATAATGCTTCCTTTGACCAGAGCCTGGGGCCCCCATGGCTTCACTGGAGCCCCTAGGGGGGTCCACCTGCAGTTTGAAAGTCCCTGGTCTAGAGTTTATGGACCATGAGATATGAGGATGTAACACGTGCCTACAGTTGTGGAACGTGACTACAATTGAACTCATTGGATGGAAGGTGTAGGGTGGTGTTGGACACACTTTCTTATTTATTGTCATGTTCAGAGCGGAAAGGATCTTGTGTGACTTACTATAGACACACTATTCTCATGACATGGAGTCTGTCTCAATGTTTGTCTCCATACAGTCATTAAGGTTTGCTGTATATGTGTCACGCTTAGGTCTCGTGGGTCGAATTCATGCCAGAATTTCAGGATAACCCTTGCTTATCAAATTTGTTTCCATTTATTTTCATGGTACGGCTAAATAGCCATGGAGGATGTCCGAAATTCTGGTATGGACGAGGCTAACCAGGTTCTATATTTGGTTGTATACGCCAATTCATATCGTATCATTCATTTGAGTGTCTGCATTTGTGTTGTCGCGGCATCTTGAGGAACAGGAGATCCGTTGACTTTCCCTCCTTTCCATGTTTTCTACTCACCGCAACAGATCGCCCATGTTTGTCGATTTGTTATTTTGCGCTTGTGAATATCACAATAAAACATCTGATAAGCGTGGCTCAAATCCACCGGAGTGACTTACAGCACTCACCTATAATTACCTTACAGGAAGTCAGCCGTGAAGGACTGGGTTCTTTTGGACCCAGCGGTGCCAGGGCACAACACCTGAAACCTTCGTGGGTAACCTGCTCCGGCGTACAAGTCACAGAGACACGGGACACTTCCTTTGACGTCAAAGATTCAAGGTTTATTTGCTGCAGGGAACACAGAAATCACAGGAAGTACATCGAGTGTAGTTCGGGGAGACTGCTTCAAATTGGTTCTGTGGATCGCTCCTTTTATACAGTTTTTACCCATAGGATAACATGATACACAAAAGTTTACAACCCAGTTCCCACAATTATCCCCCAGAGGGGTCGCTTTGGTCACTTTGAAACACACGAGGTCCGGAACATAAGTGCGGAAACATTTGGCGGTTCCCAACTGTAAAAACCCATCTTCCCACCATTAGCAAATTCCAATCAGCAGTAAAACAGATCGAAATAGGAACGAAGACAGGTGCAGAGGAAGACGGAGACAGTGGGGAGATCGAAATGGGTGTAAAAGGGGAGGTATCGGGAAACACGAGATACAGGCATCAAAGGGACGTGCCTAATGAGATGCACGGCTGAGACAATAAGTCCGTGCGGCAAGATGAGCCTCGAGCGACGCCATCTGCCTTACAGCAGCAACCCCCTCGTCATAAAGACACTTTCAAAGAACATGTGTCTTCCGCAAATATCTTGGGAGTCCCAGGGTCGCGAAGCGGACAACGTCCGTTCGCTGGCTACTTGAGGGCAAGGGACAAAATGGATGCCGTATCTAAGATGGAACCCGTGGGTACAGATGAAAAAACCCACATAACAAACGAACGGTTTAAGTTAGCACAGCGAAACTGTGCACACTTACTAAACTCGTCATTTGCGGTTCATAGATACCAGACTCGACCATATTCGTGCGAGTGGAAAACACCACTTACAATTGTCACGGAACCTCAGACGCTCCTTTTGCCCTCATGTAGGCAAGCACTAGTCTGAATCATATTCAATATTCATCAGACCATCGAGATGTTGCTGTAGCATAGCTCTGTCCAACCGAGTCCCCTTGGTAACAGATGGCTGTCTCATACACGTTGTAGCACAGAGGCCACATAAGGCAGGACCACACTGCACGCAAAGGCAACACGTGAACAGGAACACTACCACAATTCCAATGATCATCAGAATTTTCCAACCCCAAGTCGACATCAGGCCCCAAAACCATCCAAGTAGCGTCCAATCCCCTACATCCACGTGTATGGATTCGGAGATCTTATGCAACCTCGAGATGGCTTGATAGACGGTAGGAGCGTTATCTGGAATGAAAATGCAGCAGCTCGAATGGATCACCTTACATACCCCACCGCGATCTGCTAAGATGACATCTAAAACCATACGGTTTTGTAACGTCATAAGTCTCTCCGCCTGAAGTTCTGTGGTGATATTACCAAGGGCACTGGCAGTAATATTAGCTGTCGATTCTACCACTCGAGTCAACTGTCTCAGGTTCCTACTGTTAACCATAGGTCCCCAAAACGGGAGGAAACCCTTGAAAAAGTCTCCTGCCTCTTGACCGGCAGTGTCTTCTTCGCTAATTACGCCTCGTGCAACTCTAGTCTTATGATAATCGGCATCTACAGTGAACGTCGGAGGCAACAGATTTGCAATAAAACATGTGCCCATGAAGTCTGCGGGCAACCATGTGTAGGCACGATCATAACAGATAAAGTATGTACCCTTGGCGGCCAGAAACACAGGGGACGAGAACATAGGCAGAATGTAATTTTCAGTGCAAGCACTTGCTCCAAGTCGGGCTTGCGATCTTCGGCCACGACCCATAAGACAAAAATTACCAGTGTGGGGTACGACCCATATTGGAGGCGAGCTTTTAAGCTGCTTTTCACTAGTGAACACACTATATTCACCTCTACTTAGGACCTTATAGGCTTGTACCTCTTCTTCAGGGATAAGCGAAGGATCATAGATCTCACTATCTAAGTCCTCTATAGCTATCGATAAAGGCTTCTGATACGAGGTAGGACCAGAGTAGGGGGAACGTGGTTCGCGAATGGGGTGGAAACCCAGTGCGCTTCGAAACATTGTTTGGAATGCTCGAGCTGACCCTTGGGAACTATACGGTAACACCAGATATGGAATTCCCTTATCCGTGGTATGTGGCATCAACCCACACACCCAACAATTAGTAGTGTTAACCACTAACTGATGCTGATGGAGGAGCTGAATAAAGGAATTGTTGCGGAATTCTACACGCCTAGCCTGCTCGTGTTCCGGTAACATGTGAAAGGAATGGGGAGAAGCAGTAGAGGTAAGGTTAGGGTAAGGAGTAGGAGTAGGTGTAGCAGGTAAGAAGTAAGACATCGTGTAATACACCCCACCCGCCAATAATGCAGAAGCAGTCAAAAACAATACAAACAATTGAAATATAAAACATTTGGTACGACTAAGTTGCTGCAGCTTGAATCTATAGACTTGAGCCCCTTCCAAATCGTTTAGCTTCGAGAATGCCATTCCCTATGACCGTCCGCAACGTTTCTTGACGCACTTCGTTCTGTGCAGCAATAGTCAATCCCTAGGAGTTCCCAGGAACCGACGGCCTTTAACCTAACATCAAGACCTACTGTCCAGAAGGAAGTACGCGCGCGGCCCTACGGCCTTCAATACACAATATGTATGTACAAGCACAAAGTCTCTCGGCTGTGGAAGTAAAAAGATACAAGGAAGGAAACTCAATATATATATATATATACACAATTCACAGTGATACGAATGTTCAAAACTTGATCACGGGAAACGAGGATAATGCAGTTATCAATTTCAGTAAAGCAAGAAAAATTTTATTTGTCCTTAGTGCGAGATCGCAGAGAATATCTGTGTTTCCCGGGACGTGTCTGCTCGTCGAACAAAGGATCCGTTGAAGAGACAGCGTCCTGCTGATCAGTTGATTGTTCTGGTCTTGAGTCTTTTGCTGACAATGTTTCAACAGTGGCTTTCCGCTGCGCTGAGGATTCTCCAACAAGCTGTGCGTCGCTGAAAGGTACAAACGCCGGCAATGTTTCTGTTTCTGTTGACGCAATGCCTTTCCTTACCCACGGGTCTGCCGGCAAAGGGATAGGGACTCGCTTGGTGTGCGTAGCGTGCACCCAATTTTTGCGCCCCTCAAGACGAACGGCAGTCCTCGTGGCCAGGAGCACCTGGTAGGGTCCAGTAAATCTTGGGTCCAGATTATTCTTGCGTGAAAAGTTGCGTGTCACCACCCAGTCTCCGGGCTGGAGCTGGTGGCCTGGACCCTCCGTCTGCGTCGGCAATGCGTCGTAAACCTGTTGGTGAATTAACCTCAGTTTAGCAGTCAAGTCATGTAAATAGTCAATCAACATTGGATACTCAAGATCAGAGAATACTCCTGGCCTAGGAACCCCCCACACATTCGCAGGACGGCCGAACACTATCTCATAGGGACTAAGCCCTACTCGGGAGTGTACAGTCGCCCTAGTTGACAGTAATGCTAAAGGTAAAGCGTCAGGCCACGAAAGACCAGTCGTAGCCTGAATCTTTGCTAGCTTTAGTTTAAGGGTGCCGTTGTACCCCTCAACTAATCCAGCTGACTGGGGATGATTGGCGCTGTGGAATTTTTGGTTTATTCCAAGGCCCTTACACACACTCTTCATCACACTTCCAACAAACTCACTTCCGTTATCTGACCACACGACTCTAGGCATTCCATACCGAGGAAAATATTCCTTCAGTAGGATTTTCGCAGTAGACAAAGCAGTATTGTCTTTGAGGGGATAGGCCTCGATCCATCGGGAGAATGCGCAAACTACAACTAAAACGTATTTCAGGTTATTGCATCTCTCCATATGGATGAAGTCCAATTGAATCACCTCAAAGGGATATGAAGGAGGAGCAAAACTGCCAGGGGGAGTTGGGGTTCCTTTGCCAGGATTGTACATTATGCACACCATACAATTCTTCACCAAACGTTCAGCACATTTCGTAATGCCATCATTCTTCCACACATCAGCCAACAACTTGCAAATACCTTTCGCGCTAATATGTGCTAACCCATGTGCCATTGTCACAACAGCCAGCACATACGCATCAGGCAACATCCATCTTTTCTGATCCGACAAATCAATCCAACAACCATTCGCATCCAACTTTCCCGTACTTTCTTTCCACTTCGTCTTTTCAGTCTCAGTGGCCTCATTCTGAATTGCTTTCACACTCTCTATAGTATCTTCACACATACTTGATTCTGTAGGCCACCTAACCGCACTCGTCACATACATTCGAGTGCTAAGGTTCCGGGCAGTCTCCTTAGCAATCTCGTCCGCAAACGCATTACCACGACCAACATCATCCGTCACTTTACGATGCGCACTACACTTAACAATCGCAACTTGCTTAGGCAAAGTCAATGCATCCAAAAGATCGTTCACAAGCTGGCCATGCTGTATCTTCATACCATGCGACGTCAAGAAACCACGCTCTCGCCACAATCGTCCAAAACTATGTGCTACACCGAAAGCGTACTGGCTATCGGTGTACACATTCACACGTTTCCCTTTTGCTAACACACATGCTCTAGTGAGAGCGATCAGCTCTGCAGCTTGGGCAGAATTCTGATTTAATCTTGCAGTTTCAACAACAGTATTCAATGTTACAACAGCATAAGCGGTAGTCACATCACCATTCGGCAACTTAAAACATGACCCATCCACATACAGGGTGCCATCCGGATCTTCCAATGGGGTGTTTTTAAGGTCCACTCGACCTTTTATTTCCTCTTCCGTCCTCAAGTAGCAGTCGTGTTCTGCTACTTCATCTGACTCTGTGCTAATTGGTAACAAAGTTGCCGGGTTTAGGACATTACAACGTTTTATCTGAATGTGGCTTGCCAAGAGCGTCAATTCGTACCCAGACAACCTCGCACTCGTCAAGTGCTGGGTTTTCGTTCGATTCAAAAGAGTATCGACTGCATGCGGAACCATCACCGTAAGCATATTATCCATGACCAATCCTGCTGATTGTCGGATGGAGACCGCAGCTGCCGCTGTTGCTCGTAAACAACTCGGCAATGCTCTAGCTACTGGGTCTAAGGTCGAGGAAAAATATGCACATGGACGCTGCTTACCACCAAAAGGTTGCGTTAAGACACTCAAAGCACAACCTTCCCTCTCGTGTACATATAACGTAAACGGCTTACTGTAATCAGGGGTACCTAACACAGGAGCCGAACACAATGAATCACGTAATTCAGAAAAACTTTTCTGACATTCTTCCGTCCATGGTAAAGGAGTTGAAACATCCTTGCACGTAAGAGCCACCAATGGTTTCGCTAGCAATGAAAAATTAGGAATCCATTACCTGCAGTACGACGTGATACCTAGAAAGGCACGCACATCTCTTTGGGTTTTTGGCACAGCCATTCGCGCAATCGCTGCAATTCTCTCTGGGGTCAATCTCCTTCCCTCCTTTGACAATAAGTGACCTAGATAGGTTACTTCTTGACAACAATATTGGAGTTTAGAAGGTGACACCTTGTGATTTAACTCACAGAGATGTTGCAGCAACGACGCTGTCGCAATTTTGCAAATGTCCTGAGTATCAGCGGCCACCAATAAGTCGTCAACGTATTGAATTAAAGCCGCACCAACCGGCAACCGAAACGCATCCAGTTGACCCTTCAAGGCTTGACTGTAAATCGATGGACTTTCACAGTAGCCCTGAGGAGCGCGTTTGAACCGGAAGCTACGTCCACCGAGAGAGAAACCGAAAAGGTCCCTGCTCTCTTCGGCAATCGGGATGCTGAAAAACGCATTTTTCAAGTCAATCACCGAAAACCATGATGCAGAAGCTGGAATCAGAGTCAGTAGCGCCGTGATGTCAGGCACACCAGGAAATTGAGGAACCACAATTTTATTTACCTCCCGTAAATCGATAACAAAGCGATAAACAGGCGGTTTTGTAGGATCTGTACGTTTAAGAATGGGCAGTACAGGGCTATTGCACACGTTTCCCCGAGTCTCCTCAATAACATCTTTCTCGATCAAGTCATAGATGATCGCTAACAGTGCTCGTTCACCATCAAGGGAGATACGATATTGGGGAATACGTGGCAATCGCACATTCGATTTCAACTGAACAACATAAGGGGAGATATCAAGTAGGCCCACGTCATTTGGACCCGTCGCCCACAAAGACGCAGGAAGAGAACTCAATTCCGGTGGAAGCTTATCGAGGGACAAATACATGGGAGAGACTACCCTCTCTCCTAACGTAAGCTTTACACCCGCAGGAGAACAATACAAAGTTGCATACAAACGTTTAAGCAAATCCAGACCCAAAAGATTTTCACCACAACCAGTAGTCAAAATCAACGGAGCTTCTAGCTCACGTGGCCCAATTTGAAGGGGCAAGGGGCGCGAAACTGGATTGCTAACAGGGGCGCCAGAGAATCCAACGGAAACATTTGTTAAGCCAGACAAAGGTGCGCCAGGGAGTTTCGAATGCATGATAGAACTTTTCGCTGCACCAGTGTCCAACAGAAAAGGCTCAACGACGCCCGATGTAGCAACTGCGACGTAAGGCCCTCTCTGATCAACCGGAACTGATACCACTCCCTCTCCTTGTCTTTGGCTGTCCTAGTAGTTACTGTCGTCAGTTCCCTGATCGACGTAATAATCGTCTACATTGTACTGCGCAGATCGTCCTTGCGATGATCCACGTTGATCAAAACAATTATTAGAGTTAGATAAGTTATCAGAGCGGTCGTTTTGAGCACCACGACCTCTACCACGTGATGCCTGCTGCGAGCCACCACGGCCTCCTTTAGACGAATTACCACCATTACGTTCATTTAAAGCAGGACAATTGAATTTAATGTGTCCCTCCTGTCTACAATAAGCACATTGATTGTACCCTAACGAAGATCTTTGGAAGGAGGAATCATTACGCGGCTGCGATCGATTCGATTGCGACTGCGATCTATTCTGTTGAGGCGCATTCTGATTAGAACGCGGCGGATACGCTTGTTGCAACAACACTTTAGTTTTCAGTTCCTTCGTCTTTTTGTCAGCACGGTCATTCTCCTCTTTCTCCCTATTTTCATAATATTGTGCCGTAGCCAATATTTGAGCTGAGGTAGAAACGGCCCATGCACTCTCCGAATTCTTTAATTTATGGCTCAAATCGGGCAACAAATTCGACACAAATTTATCCACAAACAACCGTTGTCCACCCTCAGTACTCATATCCTGTCCACTATGATCAATGAATGCTTCCTCAAACCTCGTAAAGAAGTCAGAAACACTCTCATCTTTCTTTTGTTTGCAAGCTGACAATTTATCCCAATTGACTCTCATAGCAGGCATAAGCGTTTTCATTAGTGTTATTATACGCTGGGGAAGAGCAGCAATCAATTGGTCGGGTTTAGTAGCAGCCACTTGTCCAGCGTCTGCCGCTGTAATGGCAGCCCAATCACCGCCTAATTCATTTGCGTGATCTTGGTGACGAATCTTAGCCCATACCGGTTGCGGTACGACGTTGCCAAACAACATGTCGATATCGGCAAGATTCATTACCGTAGCATCTACGAGCTGCGATAATTCCTTATAATACCCAGTAGGATTTTTGCGAGGATCGGGCAAAGATTGCTTCACCTGAAGCACTTCTGATCGTTTCCATGGGAGGTGTATCCACACTCTCTCAAAGTGCGCCACTACCTGAGGATTAGCATTAGTATCAGCTGGTATCCAAACTGGCGGAACTTCACGCATAGGATATTGGCCAGACTCGTCTGGTTGGTGTTCAATATCCTCAACAAACAATGCATGAGGTATTGGAGCGGGACGGAAGGATAGTAACCGCTCAATAGCACGTCGGACGTTAGTATCTACTATCAGTCCAGTTGCGAACTGAAGCCGAAGCTCAGACAGGGCGGTCAGCACCTCGTCAGGCGCGTCGGCCGCTATCTGATCATGAAGGAACTTGCACATTTCGTCAAACACATATCTCTGAGTTGGTATGTTGAATTGACTAAATGTTTCGAGGACAACACGGGGAGGACTTCTCTGCGGATTTACCATCCAACCCATCGCCATATTGTATAGCGCAACGCGTTCCCTGTTACCAGGAAGCTGGCTACGTCTCTGAGGACCATCAGAACCAGCAGACCCATGAACAAGTCCGCGCGACTGAAAGAAACTAGCTGCAAGAGGAGAATTACGACTACGAGTAGAGGGAGAGAGATACGACACAGGACTAACAAGAGAAGGAGTAGAAACAGTAGCAGCAACAGGGGTTAACAAAACAGGAGCAGTAGCGGGAGCAGGAGTATGTGGAGGCGGAGGAGCCGTAGGGATAGCAACAGACAAGGGAGCAGGAACAGACGGAAGAGCGGGTGCAGGTTGAGGAACAGGCGGAGGAACAATAGGTGGAAGAACAGGTACGGCAGGGACCACAGGAGCTGCGGTACCCTGTACGTACGGAGGTGGCGACTTCATAAGATAGGACATTAAAGGATCCTCAACTGCCTCTTCCTTCTTATCCGACTCCGTAGGCAAAACGGGATAACATTTATCTATGGACATACGCTGTAGTCTTTCAAACACTTCCTTATCCTTATCCTCCTTATCACGCTGGAACTGCTCAGCTTTCTTCACTATGGTAGCAACATTATCTCGCTGACTGTGTTTATTCTGTCTGATCTCTTTCTGTCGGGCTTCTTTGCGCCACAACCGAAAGGCATCAAACATGGCCGGCCTTGATTTACGTTCGAACAATTTCATTTCTAGATTGTCTAAGATCGACGCCTCGAAGCTACCGTGAGGTGGCCAACGAAGGTCGCCGTCTTTCTTTGTATATTTAACCCAATAATCGTTAAAAGCAATCGGGCCTAGCCCATGTTTGCTATATAAGTCATAAGTAGGAGTTCCAACCGGAGGTATCGGACACGAGTCCTCCAGCAGGGAATCCGCACCACAAGGTCTAAAACAGCTAAACAAAGTACTGCGACCAGGCATCTTGCACACTAGCCGAGTTTCACAAACTTCGAGGGTTACAGGATTTACCAAGTCCCAGCAAAGAACAAAACCCTCGGTTTTTGGCGGCTGCAGTCGTCAAACAACACAACAAAGTACGCTAGCAAAGTGTCACCGACAAAAACACTCACACAGCGTGAACAACAAAGACACTCGCTAAAGTGTCAACAACCAAGAACTCTGGGAGCGACCCACAAAATACTTAACTCAAAGATCGATGGCGTCACCAGGAAGGCCCGTCAATCGTCTCGCTATACCAAGGTCTACGCCAGGCGCCAAAACAGGTCTACAGTCAGGGCAGCAGTCCGTCGCAGCCGTCAGGAGGCGGGAATCTTCGCGGGAAAAGTCTTCGGGCCACTTATTTCGACAACTGGATCGATGAAGCGGAGTGCACCTTCCCTCGGAGATTTCACACGAAGTTCCTCACGATCGTCGGGCTTGGACCGGTACCACTGATGCAGCCCCACGTTGGGCGCCAACTGAAGGACTGGGTTCTTTTGGACCCAGCGGTGCCAGGGCACAACACCTGAAACCTTCGTGGGTAACCTGCTCCGGCGTACAAGTCACAGAGACACGGGACACTTCCTTTGACGTCAAAGATTCAAGGTTTATTTGCTGCAGGGAACACAGAAATCACAGGAAGTACATCGAGTGTAGTTCGGGGAGACTGCTTCAAATTGGTTCTGTGGATCGCTCCTTTTATACAGTTTTTACCCATAGGATAACATGATACACAAAAGTTTACAACCCAGTTCCCACAATTATCCCCCAGAGGGGTCGCTTTGGTCACTTTGAAACACACGAGGTCCGGAACATAAGTGCGGAAACATTTGGCGGTTCCCAACTGTAAAAACCCATCTTCCCACCATTAGCAAATTCCAATCAGCAGTAAAACAGATCGAAATAGGAACGAAGACAGGTGCAGAGGAAGACGGAGACAGTGGGGAGATCGAAATGGGTGTAAAAGGGGAGGTATCGGGAAACACGAGATACAGGCATCAAAGGGACGTGCCTAATGAGATGCACGGCTGAGACAATAAGTCCGTGCGGCAAGATGAGCCTCGAGCGACGCCATCTGCCTTACAGCAGCAACCCCCTCGTCATAAAGACACTTTCAAAGAACATGTGTCTTCCGCAAATATCTTGGGAGTCCCAGGGTCGCGAAGCGGACAACGTCCGTTCGCTGGCTACTTGAGGGCAAGGGACAAAATGGATGCCGTATCTAAGATGGAACCCGTGGGTACAGATGAAAAAACCCACATAACAAACGAACGGTTTAAGTTAGCACAGCGAAACTGTGCACACTTACTAAACTCGTCATTTGCGGTTCATAGATACCAGACTCGACCATATTCGTGCGAGTGGAAAACACCACTTACAATTGTCACGGAACCTCAGCCGGACAGTGGAGAAGTATAAACAAAAGTCTTTATTAGGCCAAACAACACTCATATGAGAGGGCCCTGTCCGACCTCACTCCTAGGAGTGCGAACGAGAGGACTGACTCTCTGCATCACAGCAATACATTATAATGCAATACAGTAAATGGGGTACGCCCCTTGTGGAAAGTTACCGAGCCTCAGACCAGTGGACAATGCTCTCATACAGCAGGCATCTGCACCTGCAAGGGATACATTATTATCTCTGCTCAAGGCCATGGAGCTAGGCTTCGGCGTCTCTGGGCATGAGAACATTACAGATAACAAGAAGTGTTAGTTTCGGTCACAGTGAGCCGAGAAACGAAAACTGCTGTCTTAGTATATTTCTGTATTCCTGCGGGAGGGGCATGAGCGAGCAGAGCCCACAGGCACAGAGAGTTACACAAAATGGTGGCACACAGGCTAAGCTAAGAAACTAATATGGTCACGCATACATTTGAATATAAGTAATAGGTAAGAATATGAATTCAGCATAGGTGCATATACGAACTGCATTAGTTAGTCATATGATGCTAACTCGCACGTCATCATAGGGTAATTAGAGCATCGAAAAGTGAATTCTATCACATCTGTTCCTATAATGTTACTTTTATTGATGTCAATGGGAACACTTGTCTTAAGACATCATTACATGTCACGTCATCGGGTTTAAGAATAATGGTAACAGAAAACCACTAGCAGTAATGTCAGGGTGCAGGCATAAGTACCCACTTCACGTAGAATTTGAGATCTAAAGTTTAAGATGTTTAACTATTTTATGCTTACATTAATAAATGTGTGCCACATTCACTTCTTGTGATGACATTCTTTTTCGGACGTATATTTGCAGCACACATTGAACAACATGGAGGGAGGCAATATATGCAAAGGCAGCAGGACAGAATTACACTCACCACTCCAACTAAGCCCATCAATATTTTCCAACCCCAAGAAGAAAAGGCACCCCAGAGCCACCCTTGTAGAGACCATGTCCCATTGTCTTGGTGCAGTTCAGCCGCTAATCTATGCAATTTTTGTACTGCCAAGTTAACAGTCGGGCGGAGTCTGGGATATAAACACAGCAAGATGTCCCGATGACACGACAGGCCCCGCCCCTATCAGCTAGTATGACGTCAAGGACCATCCTATTCTGGATCGTAAATAATCTCATAGCCTGAACTTCAACAGATATGTTAGTCGTAATGTCAGCCTCAATCAGAACCACCTTTTCCATTACCCTAGATAGTCGTCTAATAGCTCTACTGTTGAATATAGGGCCCCAGAAAGGAAGCAAACCCTTAGAAAAGTCAGTCCATTGTTGATACGAAGTATCCGTCTGATCAACGTCATCTACCTGAAGTTCCCTCCTTTTACGCTGCTCTTGCGGCTGCTCCTGGGGACTGGGGAATCGTCGGTGAGTTCTGTGATAATCAGAGGGAGCCACATACACGGGAGGAATCATATAAGCCAGGTAACACACCCCACCCCAACCCTCGGGCAACCATAAGTACCCATTTTCACCGCAAACAAAATAGACACTGGGTGGGGCAATCAAAGAGGGGCTAACGGGCAGGCGTATTGAAGCAGTCACATTACAAGAGCTATTTCCAACCTTTATGGGACCCCTTCCCTCTATACAGAAAAATGGAGGAGGACCCACCACAGCCAGGGGTATCAAAGACTTGGAGCTGTCGTTACTCTTAGGGGGATGCCTATAAGACAAAGTGGCCTTCAATTTCATGAAACTATCCCTAAGTCGATCAGTATCATTAGGTGTCAAGAATCGACCCAACCTTTTCTCACACGTCTCTATAAATGTCTGGTCAAAACGTCCGTCGGTATATATTCGTCCAAGGGAAGCTGAAGGCAAAGGGCGTACTCGCATTGTCATTGTCCACCCCCTATTCTGCAGCCGTGGAGTCAAGGAATCTGGCTGTTGGAAATATTTAACAAGACCTATAAGGGTGTACCATCCCACACAACTATTTACCGGAGTCAAAGGCAGAGCAAGGAATCTATCTTTCTTATAAGCAGCAGAAGGCAAAAGCCCACAAACCCAGCAATCTGTCATGTTGGTAGTGGCATGTGCATGATGCAAAGTCTTAATAAAAACATTGTCTTTATAATTTTTACGTATCATTCTCTCACCATAATCGACAGTGATCATTTTGTGTTCCGGAACAGCAGTAGGTGTGGGTGCAAATGTATGAACGGGATAATGTTTATCTAGGAAAAGCAGTATTCCAAGAGTCACCAGAAAGGCAATTAAAACAATTATGATGACTACTATTTTACCCTTTCGGGGAAGGGCCAACCAGGGGGAATCAGGCTCACGTCTCGGGGGAGCTGCAAAAGGCTGCTCCTCATCAGGAATGGGCCGCCCAAAGGGATACATTTCGAATAATCGTTCAAATTTATCAAAAATCAAAAAAATAAAAATCACACTGTTACTAAAAAAAAAATAGTCCCAGACAATCCTCAACCGGCCAGAGGGGTTCTTCAACCCTTAAAAAGGGATCTTCTCCCTGTGTCCTTCAAAGCCTCACAGGCAGGCTTTTACCGTCCATACCTACTCCAACGTCGCTGTTCAACAATTTGAAACAAGGGAAGCACTTAATTCGGGCCCCGCGCCACTCTATAGTCTCAAAGAACACAATCTTCGGCTAAACACCAGGGCTCTTACAAGTCCATCCCTACCACTAAATCTTCTTTTTCAGAATGTCCACTAAGCCCTTCTTCCAGTATTTAGTCCATCATATTCCAGCACTGTTACTTATTTTCTTCGGGGCCGCAAATTATAGCGAGTGCTCCCTGGCACTTCGGGGTCAGAAAACAAAGCAGGTGTATCAGTGGCAGATGCTGAACTTTCCGATATCTCTTTGCTAGCAACAAAAGGAGTGGTAGAGCTCACAGTATTCTCAATTCCGCTTCGCTCTTCTCCAATCAGTGAAGCATCCGAGAAAGGAACATACCTCGGGATATGTTCAGACTCCTGGTCAGCGATGCCATCTTGTACCCATTGATCATAGGGCAACGGGAGCGGGACCCTCTTCACATGAGAGGCATGGGTCCACGCTTTTCTGCCGTCAATCCGAAGCGCCGTGCGCGTAGTGAGGAGCACCTGGCGAGGCTCTGACCACCTCGGTTCCAAACAAGACTTCCGCTGATATCTTCGGACGACGACCCAGTCCCCCGGGTGGATGGTGTGTCCAGGCCCCTCTGGCAACGGCTTCAGAGTGTCTGCTACCTGCTGATGAATAGAACGAAGATCTTTAGTCAAAGCATACAGATAATCTGTCAACAAAGGGTAAGGTATTTCAGTAAAACATTTAGGCCTAGGCACTCCCCAGATATTGGCCGGGCGGCCGAATACCACTTCATGTGGAGAAACGCCCATTTTTGCATTTACAGTGACTCTCGTGGAAAGCAAAGCTAAGGGAAGTGCATCTGGCCAACGGAGACCTGTACTCTCACATATTTTGGCCATCTTGAGCTTGAGCGTGCCATTAAACCGCTCCACGAGTCCTGCTGCCTGAGGGTGTAAGGCTGAATGAAATTTCTGCGATATGTGCAAACCTTTACTAATTTGTTTCACTAATTCTGCATTAAAGGACGTGCCATTATCACTCCAGATCACCCTAGGTAATCCGAAACGGGAGAAATACTCCTTTATCAACATTTTCGCAGTAGACATGGCCGTACAGTCTTTCGTTGGGAACGCCTCCACCCACCTACTAAAAGCACATACGACTACAAGGACGTACTTCAAGTTATTGACTCTTTCCATTTCGATGTAATCCATCTGAATCACCTCAAAAGGGAAAGAGGGGGGTGCAAAATTTCCAGTTGGGACAGGGGTACCCTTTCCAGGATTGTGTCTCAAACACACCATACACTGACGAACCAAATTGGTGGCCATCTTAGAGATATTTTTATTGCTCCACACCGGGTCTAACAATTTGCAAATGCCCTTGGCACTCACATGGGCAGGCCCGTGTGCCATCGTCACTACTGGAAGGACATACGCATTCGGTAACATCCATCGTCTCTTGTCTGTCACATCTGTCCAACATTCATCTGCATCCAGTCGTCCCTGCCCATCCTTCCATGCTCTCAATTCCTCATCCGTCGCTTTGCTTTGTATGTTCCTGACACTCTGTACCGTGTCTGCGAACATATGAACATCTGGGACCCATCGTGCTGGTCCTGCCACAAACATGCGTGGTAATTTTTCTCTAACAGTCTCTTTTGCTGTCTCATCGGCAAAAGCGTTGCCTCGCCCGACATCGTCCACTATTGTCTTGTGTGCGCTACATTTTATCACAGCCAATCTTTTGGGTAATGTCAGTGCCGTTAGCAGACGTAATATCAGTGGACCATGTTGTATACGTTGTCCGTGAGACGTCAGAAATCCCCGTTCTGCCCAAAGTCGCCCATAATTATGAGCCACGCCAAAGGCGTATTGGCTATCGGTGTAAATGTTCACATCCAACCCCTCACTCAACTCACATGCTCTCAGTAAGGCAATAATCTCGGCAGCCTGAGCAGAATTGTAAGGTATTCTAGAAGTCTCTACCACCGTCTGTAATGTTGTTATTGCATATGCTGCTGTCGATGTACCGTCTGGTAATTTAAAACAGGATCCATCGACATACAGTTCCCCGTCTGGTTCTTCCATGGGCCTGTCTGTCAGATCCACCCTCCCCTTTGTCTCCTCCTCAGTCCTATACAGACAGTCATGTATGCCATCATTATTTGTGTCAGTATCTGTGGGGATAGGTAACAAGGTGGCGGGGTTCAATGTGGCACACCTTTTAATTGTTACATGGGGTGCAAAAAGAGTCATCTCGTAACCCGTCAGACGAGCACTTGTTAAATGCTGCGTCTGCGTCCTGTTCAGTAAAATGTCCACAGCATGCGGTACCATTACTGTGAGGTCTGATCCCAGCACGAGCCCTGCCGATTGCCTTATGGAGACCGCAGCAGCCGCCGTGGCTCTCAGACAGCTCGGCAGCGCTCTTGCCACATTATCTAGCATTGCAGAGAAGTACGCACACGGTCTCTGCTTCCCCCCAAAACACTGAGTTAAGACAGACAACGCACAACCTTCCGCCTCGTGCACATAAAGAACAAAAGGCTTCTGGTAATCAGGTGTTCCAAGAACTGGCGCAGAACACAAAGACGTTTTTAGTGACTCAAACGCTTCCTGACATGCGGGGGTCCAGGGTAGGGGTTCGCGCACTTCTTTGGTAGTCAGATACAATAGGGGTTTTGTTAGTAACGCATAATTAGGTATCCACTGGCGACAATACGATGTTATGCCTAGGAACGCGCGCACCTCTCGCTGCGTGTTAGGTATTTGCATGTTAGTGATCGCTTTTATGCGCTCCGGCGTCAATCTCCTCCCCACTTTCGAAAGGAGGTGACCGAGGTAGGTGACCTCCGTTCGACAGTATTGAAATTTCGGAAGGGACACTTTATGCCCCCTTTTTGCCAAATGGTGTAACAATTTTACAGTAGCATCCCGACAACCCTGCTCATCATCCGATGCTATTAGGATATCATCCACATATTGCAACATGACGTTGCCAGGTGGAAGTTCCAGGTCATCCAATTGTGCCTTTAGAGCCTGACTGTATATACTCGGACTCTCAGTGTACCCCTGAGGAATTCTCTTGAAGCGGAAGCTTCGGCCAGCCAATGAGAATCCGAAGAGATAACGGCTTTCCTCATGTACTGGAATACTGAAGAAAGCGTTTTTCAAATCTAGGACAGAGAAATATTTGGCCGAAGGTGGAATCATAGTCAATATTGTAGTGATGTCCGAGACCACCGGATACTGTGGCTCCACTACTCTATTTACTTGCCGCAAATCAATCACAAATCTATAAACATCAGGAGTATTATCAGTAGCATCAGGTGACCGTCTTTTAAGTACAGGCAAAATGGGACTGTTACATATATTCGAATCAGTCTCTTCCACTACTCCAGACTGTATTAAATCCTGAATTATTTGTAACAAGGCCTTCTCACCCTCCCTAGGTATTCTGTATTGTGGAATTCTGGGCAATTTGGCTCCCACCTTCACTCTTATTGACACCGGGGCAATATCCATTTTCCCTACATCATTATCACTGACAGCCCACAAGCTGTCGGGTATGCCTCGAAACTCAGGTGGCAGCGGGTCGTCTTTTGAAAAGCACTGTAGTGGGCGGGCAACATTGGGGCCTAGAGTAAGGTACACGCCATCCGGAGAACAATAAATGGTGGCATGCAATCTCTTCAATAAATCTAAACCCAACAAATTTTCTCCACAATTTGATGTCAATAAAAACGGTGAATCAACAGTAAAAGGACCAATCGTTAACGTGAGAGGTTTAGAAATGGGGCTAATCACCGGAGTTCCTGCGAAACCCACGGATATGTTATTCTTGCCAGACAGAGCCGCCCCTGGGACCCGAGAACGAGCCACTGAACTTTTCATTGCACCCGTATCCACTAGAAATTTCTGTTGAGACCCTAGTAAGTCGGCTTCGACATAAGGTCCCCTCTGATCAACTTCCATAAGTACCGGTCCCATGCTCTGTCCTACGCTGTCCTAGTTGTGGGAAAACCCTGTCAAATCGTCCACCGAGTAATCATCGTTGTAATACTGGCCCCCGCTCCTCTGTGACTGTTGTCTATCTGTCCCATTGTCAAAGTAATTGCCTCCCGGTCTCCCGCCTCCTTCTGATCGCGCAGCCTGTCTCCCAAAATCACCACTACCTCGTCCTCATCCTCTTCCTGGACCTGTACCTGACTGGAGCAGCGGGCAGTCTCGCCACCAATGCCCTTCCTGCTTACACTTGGCGCACTGGTTCGGTCCCAGCCTTTCCCTACTCTCACCTCTCCCAAAACCACCTCCGCGACTCAGCGCCGCACCTCTTCCTCTGCCCCTTGCCACCTGCTGCAACAAAACTCTCGTCTTCAAATCCTTAGCCTTCTTCTCCTGCTTGTCCTTGTTCTCATTTTCCCTGTGCTCGTAATATTGCGCCATACTTAGTATTCCCGAAGGAGAGGACGTCGTCCACGTGCTCTCCGACGCTTGCAGTCTAGCTGATATTTCAGGCAATAAATTTGTGACAAACCTGTTAACAAAGAGTCGTAACCCTCCATCCTGTGACACATCCTGTCCACTAAAATCCATGAACGTTTCCTCAAACCTCGTAAAGAAATCTGAGACCGCCTCATCCTTTTTCTGCTTGCAAGCCGTCAACTTGTCCCAATCCACCTTTTTCGGGGGAATGAGGGAGAGCATATACTTTATTATGCGCCCCGGTAAAGCTAATATTTCAGCCTTCGGCTTCTCCCCTGGCTTACGCTCCTTGTCCCAGTCCTGTAACTCCTGCCATGTACCTCCCAGTTCCTCCCTATGATCCGTACCTTTCACCTGCCGCCACACATCAACTGGGACCAAAAGCCCGAAAAACAATTCAACATCGGCCAACGTCATCACCGTAGAAGACGCCGCTTCCGTAAGCTCTTTGTAATAGGCGGTCGGATTCTTTCTGGAATCTGGCAGCTGAGCCTTCAATGACAACACCTCACTTCTCTTCCATGGCGTATACACCCATTGCTCCTGAAAATGCGCATCAATTCTGTTCCTTGTAACAGCCCTCGTGACTGGGTCTAACAACTCGGGGACCTCAGGATGAAAAATAGGGTGCACCTCTCGCATTGGGTGGAGACCTGGGAAGTGGGGTGTACCGACAGAGGGCAATTCATTCCTGTATTGCCATAGCGCGCGCAGACTACTCATCACTTCCTTCACCCCTGTGTTCGTTCTGTACGCCCCAGCCTGTATATCCCGTAAAACCGCCGGAGCCACGCCTCCATACCCCTGCTCCCATAGCGGTATCAATACATTAGACATGTGCCACAAAGCGTGCTGCTGCATCAAGGGCTCAAAATCTTTCATGGTGGACCAAATATCTTCGAACGAATAAATATTATTCCTGGCCCATTGGCATGCCTGATTAGCCACCATACTTTTTTCATCTAAACCAACTGTAGAACGTGTAAGCAGCTTCCGTACCTGTGAAAACAATCCGCTACCTGCGCCGCGACTCGGTGTTAGCATCTCCTGACTGGGGGTGGTACTAGCTGAAACAGTAGGGAGTGCTAAAGAAAATGGTGAGGGGGCAGGTGAAGTGGTCTGGAGTAGAGAAACGAGGGGTGTCGAGGGCAGGGATTGTTGGGGGGCACTCGCTGAAGGACCTGGAATGGCACTACTAGGGGCCGAAAGTGGCAAGGAGGGGTACAAGGGCTGCGGGGCATAAGGGGGAGGGGGTCGGGCATTCAAAATGTCCTCCATCTCGTCTGGGTCGTCCTCTCTCACTACGTAACTTTTATTTTCCTTCAACCTACAAAGTCTATCTGCGCGCTCCATGCGTAGTGCATTCTCATTCCCCACCTGTTCCTTCGCTTTCTGCGCCATAGTCTGGGTGGACTTTTTATACTCCTCTTTCTCCTCTCGCATCTTACGTTTCCTGGCCTCTTTCTGCCATACTCGCAAAGAGTCGAACATACTCTGGCGGCTACGCCTAGCAAACAGTTTGTCTTGCAAATAATCCAATTTAGCTTCATCAAAAGAACCCGTCAAAGGCCATTGTAAATCCACATTATCAGCAGTGTACCGATGCCACAAAGTACCAAACAAAATCGGGACCAGTCCATGTTTAACATACATATCAAAACTCGGTGTCCCTTCAGGGGGTGCAGGTTGGCTCTCGGCCAGTCTAGTATCTGAGGGTCGACAACAGCATCCAAAACATCGTAACTTGCTAAAACACGGCATCTTTACTTTATCTTGAATCACAACTCGAGTTCATTCACACACAAACATATAGACGGACATCAGAGAACCACGTACACATATACAATATCTCCAAACACGTGTTACCAAATGGGACAAGGCCCGTCGACCAAGTCCTGGGGAACCTGGACTCTACCGCAGACCGAACAGTACGCTAACTGTTCTGAGGACGGGGAACGGATCCGCCACCCGTGCGGCACTATGGATCGCTGCGCACTTTACCGCGGGAAACCCGGATCACACCTCCACTGAATCACCACACTAGGAGTCAGGGTAAGCGCACCAGAGTCTACCCACAATGAGCCACGATTTCACCACAGTACCATTCGGTCGGATCGCTACAAACAATTATCGCGAAATACGTCCCCAACCCCGTCAAGTCTGTCAGAGCACCAACTCGTACTCTGAGTTCCCCGGAGCACACTAGCCCCAGGAGCACACCGGCTCCTCAAACCATCGGAGACACTCTAGTCTCTCGGAACACTCCCGTTCTTGCAGCAATCACAGGTGGACCACTCACCTTCCGTAGGCGGCACCGACCTCTACCGTTCTCCACCTCCGGCTGCCAGGACCAACACGGTCAGCTTCAAGTTCCGCCTTCTGGACCCCGGCGTAAGATCCGAACCGGGACCTCTCCCGATCAGCAGGGTGGGGCAGCGCTGCGAGAACCAAGCTCGGCATCAAATGGGATCCCGGGCCCACCGTGCCGACCAGCGGGTCCCCGGTCTTCTGCTACCCACTTACGGGTGAGAAAGATCCTTATCGCGGGGTCCCTATTCGGGCGCCATCTGATAAGCGTGGCTCAAATCCACCGGAGTGACTTACAGCACTCACCTATAATTACCTTACAGGAAGTCAGCCGGACAGTGGAGAAGTATAAACAAAAGTCTTTATTAGGCCAAACAACACTCATATGAGAGGGCCCTGTCCGACCTCACTCCTAGGAGTGCGAACGAGAGGACTGACTCTCTGCATCACAGCAATACATTATAATGCAATACAGTAAATGGGGTACGCCCCTTGTGGAAAGTTACCGAGCCTCAGACCAGTGGACAATGCTCTCATACAGCAGGCATCTGCACCTGCAAGGGATACATTATTATCTCTGCTCAAGGCCATGGAGCTAGGCTTCGGCGTCTCTGGGCATGAGAACATTACAGATAACAAGAAGTGTTAGTTTCGGTCACAGTGAGCCGAGAAACGAAAACTGCTGTCTTAGTATATTTCTGTATTCCTGCGGGAGGGGCATGAGCGAGCAGAGCCCGCAGGCACAGAGAGTTACACAAAATGGTGGCACACAGGCTAAGCTAAGAAACTAATATGGTCACGCATACATTTGAATATAAGTAATAGGTAAGAATATGAATTCAGCATAGGTGCATATACGAACTGCATTAGTTAGTCATATGATGCTAACTCGCACGTCATCATAGGGTAATTAGAGCATCGAAAAGTGAATTCTATCACATCTGTTCCTATAATGTTACTTTTATTGATGTCAATGGGAACACTTGTCTTAAGACATCATTACATGTCACGTCATCGGGTTTAAGAATAATGGTAACAGAAAACCACTAGCAGTAATGTCAGGGTGCAGGCATAAGTACCCACTTCACGTAGAATTTGATATCTAAAGTTTAAGATGTTTAACTATTTTATGCTTACATTAATAAATGTGTGCCACATTCACTTCTTGTGATGACATTTTGTCGGCATTAGGATTAAATGTAATGCCACTACTTTTGAGGCCATTGGATTCAAGGTCACTTGTCACTCTCTATGACGTCATAGACTATGCAAAATAGTCCCATCTTCTTTCACAGTTTTCATCCATGGAAGAAAATTACTAAACAGCGACGCTTTTGACTGACAGCTACACCCACTAATGGAAATCTGCAGGGCCATACCCTGATTGACCAATGGGTGCCACTCCTGTAGAAATGTTTTCCTGCCACCCCACCACCAACCTCTCCCCGTGTTCCCCCCCACTGTAACAGTACATTTTGAAGGACCATCCCCCCCGCCCGCTTATTTCATCAAATTAAGGCACACTTCACTGTGTTTGGGTGATGTTTTTTTAATTATGCATTTAATGGAGCCTCAGCTGGCATGCTAAAACACTAAACGTTCGTCATATTAAAAACATCTCCACGTGGGCGTAGAGAGCGAACAGCTAAATGGAATAATGTTCTGTTTGTTCAGAACACAAGGGTTGGTACAGTGAGACATCTATGCATTTTCCAGACCCCCAGAAACCGTGCATACAGCTGCTAATGAGACAGAACACCCCTGGCAGGCAGGGTCACGGGTCTGCTGCAAAGAAAGGCAGCCACGGGTCCAGCGAGTGTCTGCAAATATCTGCGCCGCCTGCCATCTGCCCTTATCAGAGAAGCACTCAGTGGGTCTCGTGGAGCGAGTGTGTGTCGGGGGAGGGGTGCCAGGCTGAGAGAAGAAAGGCCCTCTATGCATTCAACGCTGGCCTAGCAACGACACCCTCTCTTTCCAGGAACAGGGCTTTCATTCCAGTACACTGTGATCATGATGCTGCGGAAAGGGAAGCTGCGAATGAAAGGGAAAAGGTTGGGGTGAGTTTAGAGGCGTGGAAGAGATCGAAACAGAGCTAGAGAGAGAGTGAGGCCAGCGGTAGAGCGGGAAGGAGCATAGAAAGGGGGGACAAGAAGGGCAGAAAGAGAGAACGAGCCAGGAGAGACAACCAGGAATGGTAGAGATTGGGGGAGGGGAAGAAATACACCTAATATAGCACTGGAAGGGGAGATAAAGAGAGAGAGGGTTAAACAGGGGGATAGAGATATAGAGCGAGAGATGACAAAGGGTGCAGAAGAGAGACACACAAGAGACTGCTAGACTTACGGAGACATCAAGAGAAACTTAGAGAAACTGAACGAAATTGATGCAGAAGAGAGGAAAGAGAACCACTGCATATACTAGTGATTAGAGTTATCTCTATATACAGAGGGAAGGGATACGAATGGATATACTCTAAGAGTCACATAGGAATGGTAGAGAGTACAAAGGTCTACAGCATATACTAGTGATTAGAGTTATCTCTATATACAGAGGGAAGGGAGAAAAGGCAAATAAAAAAAAAGGAAGAAAGGCATGGTAGAGCAACAAGGCGGCCTGGAGGAGGCAACACAAGGAAGGGACAAGGGGTAAAAGGGAGCAACACACCTGTGAGAGAGTAACGTAGAGCATGGGGGCAGAAGGACACAGATAAGAGAGATCAAAACAAATGTAGGTTGGGGAGAAAAGCTTAAGGGCTAGAAATAGCAATGAGGGCGTAAGAAAAGCCTATGAAGAAAATAACTAAAAAAGATGCACTCTCGTAGAGTGCTTAACCAGAACAAGAAGGAAAAAGTAGTTCCCTAAAAGTGAGTAGTGGCAGCTTAGTAGCCAGCCAATCATCATAGAAATAGTAATAGGCTATACCCCTTGGACGGTAAACAACGTTTACCATGAAACTATTTCCCCGCAGGGAATCACAACGCTGTTGTTACAATGACCGTGTTGTGATTCCGCATACCATTACCCCGCTAGTCGAACAACGACTTGGGGGGGCGGGAGGTGTTCCCTAATGTCCACACAGACTGGAGTTGGAATAGTAAATTATGCTATTCCAACTGCCCCCCTCCTCAAGTTGTTGTTCCGACTTGCGGAGTAATGCGGAATCACAACGCGGTCATTGTAACAACCGTGTTGTGATTCCCTGCAGGGAAAAAGACTGCGGGATAAGTACAAACGTTTCCCTTGGCCAGGCTTTTATAACAGAAACTCGCTGGACCCGTGACTGCCTTCCAATAAAAGCAAGCAAATAAGAGTGAAAGTAATACCAACCAATGGTAAACAATCGGTGGGCTACAAGCTCCATTATGTTCTCAGTAACCTCACAATATGTCTTTCGAAACTAGACAGCTCACGCAGTCTGGGAGGCTCACTCTAAAAGTAAGAGAGTGAGAAGACAAGACAAACAGAAAAATAAAGGGAGGCTAATGTCAGGGAAATAGAAATTGAGAAACAGAAAAAATAAAAAGTTAAGTGGGAAAACCGAGTGAGCAAGATGAAAAGAGGTATTGATAGCCCAGGTGAGGAAAGGAAAACGAGAGGGAGGATAACATGACAGGAACAGGTGGGGTGTGGGGGGTAGTCTCACAGCCTGTCCAGACGTTTTCCAGATTTGTGTATTTGCATATAATGTCATTAAACACATTATGAACTGGTGCACAAGCCTTCATTAAGGTTCTGTGTTTTTAAAGGTCTTGTGTAAATGATTGAGATCATGTGCAGCTTTGCATATGTGAAGAAAATGTGGTTATTAGTTGAGAGTGTAAGTACTCACATCAAGTAATAATCTAATTCCTGGTCAGGGTGTACCCGCAATGTCACTACCTGTGAACAGCCGCCTGGTAGCAATGGCACAAAGCAGACAGCCTTAACTTAGAGGCAATGTGTATATTATTACTACAGTATTAAAATAGTAATAAAGTCAAAATACAACACAATAAAAACCCTAAAAGGAGCACGTCGGCCAGTCGGAACTGGCTCCTAATCCTAAAAGTCGTGTCTTTCAGCCCTTGGGATTACGCAGTACTGTTTCCGACACGGTTTCCATGTCGGCCTGTCTGATATGGAAACCATGTTGGAAAACAGGTTTTTGGTGCCCCAGCAGGGACACCTTGTGTGTGTGGCCTCCATTGGTGGCCAAGGAGGCACCAATGGTGCCACCCCTGTTGATCCCTGCACCTTGAGGTGCCTGCCATGAGGTGCAGGGATGAACAGCGCCTGCCATTTCCCTATGGGAGCATGTATTATGGCCGGTTTATGGCTGTTACGACCAAACAGTGTTGGGCCCCATCCTAATTAGGCGGTCGATCCCAGGACCAAGATGGTGTCATCCGACATCGTAAGTAAGCCCCAAGTGCTGTACATGAAACACCATCAGAACTGTCAAGTAGGGTTTGACACTCCAGCAGAATCTGACACTGTGATGTCAAAAAAAGGCCCACTGTGATTGCAGCCTGTCTGGCCAGATGGAAGGGTCAAAGATAGGGGGTAGACTTGGGTGTTAGCTGCACCTGCTTGTGACAGGGTAGGCCTCTTTGAAGTTAAACAAGTTCCAAAGCCCAGGCTATAGGCCATCCTGTCAGGGTCACAACAATCCATCCCTAGACCCAAGGCCTTTTTCTCACCTCTAAGAGCACGTTCACATTTCATAAAGGGAGTTATTTTGTAACTATTATAATAGTTATTTAATTATTTATCCTGCTAATCCCATTCCTGAGGTACAGTATTAGTCATCAATATTACATTCAGTGTTTTCCTGTGGATCAGCCAACCTTACTACAGTGGAAATTGCTTCTGGAGCCTTTTCTCCGTAAAGACATGGGAAACATTAAGGGACTGATTATGATGGCAGACGGATTTCAGTCTATCTGCCATTGCTTCGTATTTTAGAATGATCGCCTACAAGGCCACAGTCCCACAGTACACATTCTGATATGACCGCCGCCAGGCAGTTGCATTGCCTATGTTTTGTATTGCAGCGGAGATGTGGTCAGCAGCCCCTGCCGCAATACAAAAAATAGGATGTTTACATATCTGTGCACTAGGTGGCAGGCACCATGCAGTGCCTGTCACATGGTACAGGGATATGTAGTGGAGTAGCTATATGCCCCTCAGGGCCCATGCATCAGCCCCATGGGGTAATGGGGGCCCTCTATGGGCCCCCAAACCCATTTGCGCCAGCCATTTCATGGCTGGTTGACGGCCGCAGTACGACTGGTGGAAAGGGATATTGTAATCCCACGGCAGTGCCTGACATGCACTACTGCCATTCTGGTGATGCAGGGCGGTCGCATGTTTCCACCCGTCTGGACTGTGTTGGTCGGTCTTTCTGACAGCATGTCATAGTGATTCAGTGACCAATGGCGAGGAGACCGCTCCTAAACGGAGGTGATCACCTACCATCGTAATCAGGACTTAAATGTTTGCATGTTTTTAAATACTGTGCACCCAGGGCAATCAGACCTACTTATGAGTGATATAAATATTTAATAGGAAGGCATAGGCAAAACCAAACATGTTGTTTGGACATGTCCAAGACAAGTACAAGTGGCAGGCATAATGGGTGCTGCATTCCACGAGTGACATTTGACTTAAATATCCTGTGGTGCAGCATATGAATGTCCGAGGTCAAATTTGCCTGTAGATGGTATGCAGACAAAATATCGAATTTAAAATATTGATGTACAATAATATCAGGTATGGAATATGGTGACATAGAAATATCAATGTGAAGTATATTGATGTCAAGATAATCTGAAGGTAAGTAATATCTATTTTTAAAATACAGTAGTCATTATTATTGTAAAATATCATTTTGAATATGATTTTGTATTTTTGTTTATGTTTTAAATGTATAAGATGTAACTTTTTGCTTATTTATTGTCTATCAGGTAGATGCATCAAGCAGTTTTGCGAGCGCAAATGGTGCGAATCGCAAAATTCGGCCGTTTGTTCTTGCAAAAATGGCATTTGAGATGCATCTCGGGTTCATGCACTCGCAATTTAAGAATTCGCAAATAATTGCGAGTTCTCAAATTGCAATTGCATTTAAGGAATCATAATTTGCGATTCCTTAAATGTAATGCATGAACCATTCCAAGATTGCGAATTCGCAATCTGGGGTCGCTATTTACCGCGAATCCAAACTACGTGGTAAAAAGCAAAAACTTAGAAATATGCACTTTAGTGCAATTTTCTGAGTTGTATATTACACACACACGAATGTGTGCGCAACACTAGTGAACATTACCTTTTCAGGGGTGAAATAGGGTGTCCTTTGGACACCCTGGCACCCTTATAATTGCGGCACATTTGCAATTATCGCAAATAAGGAATCAGTAGGAATCGCAAATAACAGTGCGATTCCTACATGCATCCCATTTTACGAGTCTGTAATAGCGATTCCTTAAAATTCGCTATTAGGGACTCGCAAAACATAACTTTGATGCATCTGGGGGTATGTTTTTTAAATGCATTTGTTAACTTTTTATTAATTATTATATTTAATTTCATTTAATTTTGTGTTGTTAAGTTTCTTAGCGGGTTGTGGATTTTATAAGGGGTATAGGGCGGGAAGTAATTTACTTATAACATATTATTTAAAATTATTTATTTCATTGATATTTAATCATGTTAATTGTGCTATGTTTTTTAAGGTAAAGTGTATGTGTATCTTGTGGGGTTTATAAGGATGTAGCGTAGGATCTAATTTATTTCTAATCAATTAATTAATTGTTGATTAATATTAATTAATTGAAAATGAAACATGTTAATTGTGAAAAGAAATTTGAGGGCTGGTTGTGGGATTATATGGCAATGGGTTGGAAGTAAATTCTTTTTAGTTAATTATTTTTTATAAATGATTATTGATTAACTGTAATAATTATGTTAATAGTTTAATTAATTTTTTTGGTTGTGGGGTTACAGGTGTAAAGGGCGAGAAGTAATTTATTTTAATTAATTAATAATCATTTAGTAATTAAAATAAATGAATTAATCCTTAACTATGGTTAATTGTTTAATTAAATCTTTTTAGATGTGAGTTGTGGGGTTATATGGAGTAAAGGGTGGGTAGTAAATTAAGTTAAATAAATTAATAATTAGTTGTTAAATACTATAAATAATGTAATTGACAATTGTTTTAATTATGTATTTTTTTGTTTGCTTTTAGGTGTGGGTTGTCGAGTTTTTAGGGGTAAAGGGTGGGAAAGTATTTAATTTTAATGAATTTGTATTCAGTATAAAATATTTTTGTTTAATTGATAAATCATTATGTTAATCTTGTTATTAAATGATTTGTTTTAGATTGTATATGTGGTTTGTGGGTTTTGTAGGTGTATGGGTTGGGAAGTGAATTATTTTAAAGTAATTAATACTTTTCTTTTTTATTATTATTCTTCATTAGCAATTTGATAATTAATTATGTTAATTGTGTAGATTATTTTTGATACATTTTATAAGTGTGTTATGTGTTTTGTGGGGCATATTGTCGGAAGTACATTAATTAAAATTATTTAATAATTAATATTTCATTTATGATGGTTGGTTTATATTAACAATGTAAAAAATATTTTAAGTAAAGTTTTAGGTGGATGTTGCGAGGTTTGCAAGGTTATATGGAGCTAAGTAAGTAAATTAAATGTATGTAATAGTTTCTTTTAAAAAATAAAATGTAACTAAAAAAGTTTATTTGTATGAAAATTCTTTTTGTATTATATTTACAATAATATTTGTAGGTATTTGTGTTATGTATTTAACATTGTAAAACGTTTTTATTTTTATGTATTTTTTAAATTAAATGCATTTGTATTTTTTTAACATATTTATATTTGTTTAATTCACTTTGTTTTTGAAAGAATTTTATTTTGTTTAAGATACAGGAGTGGGAATAGTAAATTTTACCCCTCCGCTATCCAACACCCACCCTACTGTTGCACTTACTAGTATAGAAATTGTAAATTTTACCCCTACGCCATCCAACACTTTCCCTACTGTTCCACTTATTGCAGTCAGAATAGTATATTTTGAACCTTCGCAATCCAACACTTTCCCTACTGTTGTACTTGCAGGAGTGGGTATAGTACATTTTACCCCTCGGCCTACCAACACTTTCCACACTGTTGTATTGGCTGGAGTTGGAATAATAAATTGAACCCCACCATTATCCAACACTTTCCCTACTGTTATAGTGGTTGGAGTGGGAATACTGAATTTTACCACTCTGCTATCCAACACTTTTCCTAC
This sequence comes from Lissotriton vulgaris, assembly GCF_964263255.1. Classification (NCBI taxonomy): domain Eukaryota; kingdom Metazoa; phylum Chordata; class Amphibia; order Caudata; family Salamandridae; genus Lissotriton; species Lissotriton vulgaris. The sequence continues at coordinate 203,196,156 of NC_141688.1, forward strand.
TGATGTACTTAGCGGATTGGGAATAGTAAATTCTACTGATCCGTAATCCAACACTTTTCCTACTGTTGTAGTGCCTGGAGTTGGTATAGTAAATTGTATTGTACCGCAACCCAACACTTGTCCTACTGTTGTTGTGATTGGAGTGGGAGTACTAAATTTTACCCTTCTATACTCCAACAGTTTCCCTTCTGTTGTAGTGGCTCAAACGGTCATAGTAAATAAAACCGATCTGTAATGAAATATTTTGACTACTATTGTATATATTGGAGAGAAATTTGTAAATGTAATCAATATTTTATTTTTGCCTGGTATGAAGTGGGTATTGTACGTTTTTTAATATATTTACTAAACTACTGCAAGTAGTTTTAAATAAATTGTAGTGGAAAAAGTATATGTATTGTATTTTATATTTTATTTTTTATTTGATACTATTTCATTTTTATTATTGTCTTTTTGTTTTAATAAAAATTATAATATTTGTAATTATTGATGGTTTTCATATGCAATGTTTTTCCCTACATTTTAAGAATTTTAAGTTTTTTAGTTTTTTATTTCATTAGAATGGTTTGTTTTTACACAATTTATTTTATTTGTATTTGTGTGTGTATATATATATATTTTGGGGCCGGTTTTGGTTCCCAGTCGGGCCCTGGATTAGATCATGTGTGCCTGTACATGTGACTCCATCGGTGTACGGTGCCTGGGTATATATACCCTGTGTGTGTGTGTGTGTTTGTGTGTGCTAATTGTTGTGTCAAGGTCCTGTGTCTCTTTGCAGATGGTACCCTAATACCAGGGCTTAAGTGAGCGGGTTTAACAGGATCTGCGCACCAGCAGTCTTTTAAAGGGGGCCTCGAATCGGGTCTCTATTGGGCTCTGTCTTGTGCCCGATACTGCAGTGACAGCAGGCACATCGAAGTGCGCGTGCTCACACTGCTCACTTCTCACTAGTGGAGAAGTTAGGACATGACGTCATGCCGGATGAGTTTTGTAGTGGAAGGGAAATACTTTAAAGAGAGTTATTTTTTCTCTGGATTTCCCTTATCTTTTTGAAACGCAGGAGCAGCAACATTGTTGTGGTGTCACCAGGGCTGTAAGTCGAAGCTTTTGCAATATTATATACAAGCCATAGATACTGCTTATTTAGCTTATGCAACTAACAACCATTGAAAAAACCAATAGTCCTGCCTTGATGTAGGTATGATGTTACTTGTTGTATTATATATCTGGATGCAATGACAGAAACAGCAAAATACAAGTCGGGTGGCACACCGTGCTAAAAACAGATTTTTAACTTATGTGCTTTAAGCCCCGCCCTTAATTATATTGTCCACGCCTCTTTATGAGACCCCTTAGTTTTTTCGTCTGACTTACAGCCCTGCCTGACAGCATATCTGTTTGACCACATGGTTCCCTGAAGGTTCTTTGTCCCAGCTTATGCCAGTATTGGCTCACGTTTGCCTGCGCATAAGGTTTCAATAACGTTCTGTCTCCAAATTCTTGAGTGCATGTGCACCAGTGTATTTGGGTTTTGTCTGTGCATGTTATGTGATTATGATCATCGGTATCTTTGCATGCCGTTATAAGTTTTATTTCTTTTGGGCTTGTTTATGTTAAATCCAAGTGTTAATTTGTTCCTTATGTTCCTTTGGTTAAGGTTCTGCAAACTTGTGAAATGCATTTCCATATGTTCTTTTTCAATGAATGTGTTTGTATGAAACTCCTTTGTACCTTGGCATGCAGTTTGTGCCCTTATTTTCAATCAAGGTCTGCTTAGAATGCACCGGCATGTGCTCATTTTTTAAAAATAATTATTGGTCATAGACTGCAGGGCACTGGGAGGGCCATTCTGTGCTGTGGGTGTCCCGCTGCGTTTCCTTATTGTTTGTATATGATCCTTTAAACCTGTCAATCTTCCTGTCAAAGATAAGCTGCCCCTGCAGTGCGTGAACTCTCGCGGGAGCTCATGGGGGTGGAGGGATTATGGGAATTCCGATGTTAGAAAGAATGAAAGGTCTGGTACCCAGGCCCTATTCACTGTCGCGATTCTAGTGTGTTTTAGGACCCGCCTTAGATTCCGAACCTCTCTTCTCTCCTGGCCACCGACGCTCTTTCCCTCTCTCTCTCTATGGTCTTGAGATAAGCTGTGTCAGCAGGGCCCATTGTACATTAAGGATGAGCCCTGGCAGCTGTTGTGGGATCCACAAACACAGGTGGGGGTTGGGGAAGACAATCTCCAGTGATGTGGCACATAAGTGATCCTGTGCTTTCCTAAGGTAACATGCTATTGTGTAATCCCTCTGATGCCTCGCCAGACTAATGCTTTCCAAAGAAAAACCATACACAATAAACATACAGAGAGAGGCGTTTGTTCAGCAGACTTCATCCATTGGTCTATTGAATTGTCAATCGCATTTTGCTTCCGCCCACCACATCTTACAGCACCGGGCAATGGGTCGGCTTTTACCCATTGCCTCCCTTCACTTTGAGTAACTGCACAATACCTGGGCACACTGTTCACATCAACTTAACAATAATTCTTGTCTTCAGTAATGAAGCTCTGTCAAAGTGGGCTTCTCAATTTTATTTTTGTAGGTTATATTTTAAAAAAATGCTTTTAAATGACATTGTCACGTTGTAGCGGTTTTAATTTCAGTGCTACATTGGGAGATGATTTCTTTCTTTGTCGCCACAAAACATGACGAAATGCATGGAACAACTGCAAGCTTTATTTTTCTCGAAGTCACTTATTTTCATTGCAAGCACACGATAGCCACATTTAAGTGGCGAAATGTTTTCTTTTATTCCTTTTTCTTTTTGGTGCATATGAATTCACAAACTTTAAAAAAAAATAATCATTGCACTAGTATACCATAGCCAGACATATTTCCTTTGCCAATGCTTGTCTGATTTGCTTTATGTGAAGCACAATGACCCTCTTTTTCGAGCTTAGCTACGCTATATAAGAACATAATAAAAATTCGTTATAAATAAACAGAAAAATATACCGGTTTCCTTCCACCCATCCTTAGACCCCCTCTTCTAATTTCATTGATGCGAAGCAAATGCATCCGCGAGTCATTACATTTTCGCCATTTTGTATCTGTAAGGGTCATATTAAGGGAGTTCCCGATCATAGAACCTTCATAAATAAACCATTAATGCACTTTAAAGGTATGCAGGCCTTGCTTATTAATGAATAAAGAATGTTCTTTCCAGGTGGAAATAGAAATGTAGAGCCTGAGCCTGCGCCCCAGCTGGGGGCACCGCACAGACACACCCCCGATGCAGACAGAGCGGAGGTGCCAGTCAGCATCACGGGCGGTCCATATTATTGTTAGTACCCATGCATTCCTGTATGCACGAGGCTTGGCTCTTAGTGACATTCTGTGCAGTTGAGCTGGTGTGGTTTCCTTTAAGTTCTGTGCACCTAGCATAAGGGGGCTCGGGGGTATTCTGCAGGTAGACACTGATCTTGCAAGCTCCTGGGCCCTCTGGGTATCTGCCTGCCTGCCTGGCTGCATGGAAACCGTCTAGTTAACAGGAGGGCTCTGGCCGGGAGATAAGGGAGGATGCTGATTGAACTATGAATGACCACACCTCTTCCTGTACTTCACTGTCTCGCTGGAAAGATCAATTAAAGGGTGCTGAGCAATAGACATAAGAGTGATAAACAAGCACTGGCGTTCCCAATAGGTCTCGCAGTAGGAAAGTTGGAGCTATTACAATTGCAAATAACAATGCCTTTTATTTTTGTTTTCATTTTATAAACATAAAGGGCTTTGTCATTTACAATACCAATAGCTCCAACTTTCCTACTGCGAGACCTATTGTGCACTGCACAGTGTGGGTGAAAGTGGCACTGCGTGTGTGTGAGTGGCTTTGAGTGAGTTGCGTTGCGTGGGTGAGTGGCGTTGCATGTGTGAGTGTTGTTGCGTGGGTGAGTGGCGTTGCGTGGGTGAGTGGCGTTGCGTGGGTGAGTTGCGTCGCGTGGGTGAGTGGCATTGCATGGGTGAGAGTGGCGTTGCGTGTGTGAGAGTGGGCTTGCGTGGGTGTGAGTGGCGTTGCGTGTCTGAAAGTGGTGCTGTGTGGGTAAAAGTGGCAATGCGTGGGTGTGATGGTTTGCGTGTGTGAGTGGCGTTGCGTGTGTGAGTGGCGTTGCGTGTGTGAGTGGAGTTGCGTGTGTGAGTGGCGTTGCATGTGTGAGTGGCGTTGCATGTGTGAGTGGCGTTGCATGTGTGAGTGGCGTTGCATGGGTGAGAGTGGCGTTGCGTGTGTGAGAGTGGGCTTGCGTGGGTGTGAGTGGCGTTGTGTGTCTGAAAGTGGTGCTGCGTGGGTGTGAGTGGCGTTGTGTGGGTGAGTGGCGTTGCATGGATGAGTGGCGTTGCACGTGTGAGTGGCATTGCGCATGTGAGTGGCGTTACGCGTGTGAGTGGCGTTGCGCGTGTGAGTGGCGTTGTGCGTGTGAGTGGCCTTGCCTGTGTCAGTGGTGTTGCGTGGGTGAGTGGCGTTGCGTGGGTGAGTGGCGTTGCGTGGTTGAGTGGCGTTGCGTGGGTGAGTGGCGTTGCGTGGGTGAGTGGCGTTGCTTGGGTGAGTGGCATTGCGTGTGTGAGTGGCGTTGCGTGTGTGAGTGGCGTTGCATGTGTGAGCGGCGTTGCGTGGGTGAGCGGCGTTGCGTGGGTGAGCGGCGTTGCGTGGGTGAGCGGCGTTGCGTGGGTGAGTGGTGTTGCGTGGGTGAGTGGCATTGCGTGTGTGAGTGGCGTTGCATGTGTGAGTGGCGTTGCATGTGTGAGTGGCGTTGCATGGATGAGTGGCGTTGCGTGGATGAGTGGGGTTGCGTGGATGAGTGGGGTTGCGTGGGTGAGTTGTGTTGCGTGTGTGAGTGGTGTCGCTTGGGTGAGTGGCGTTGCTTGGGTGAGTGTGGCATTGTGTGGGTGATAGTGGGCTTGCGTGGGTGTGAGTGGCGTTGCGTGTCTGAAAGTGGTGCTGTGTGGGTGAAAGTGGCACTGCGTGGGTGTGAGTGGCTTTGCGTGAGTGAGTGAGTGGCGTTGCGTGGGTGAGTGTGGTGTTGCGTGGATGATAGTGGGCTTGCGTGGGTGTGAGTGGCGTTGCGTGTCTGTAAGTGTTGCTGTGTGGGTGAAAGTGGCACAGAGCCTTTGATGTGGCCTGGCGCAGGAGAAATGCTGCTGCTAATTAAATATAAAAAGTGTTTAGGGACTCACGGCTGCCGAGAGTAACAAGGCAGTGCTGGGAGGGGGGCTACACACCAACTGAAGTGCTCTGGTTGCACGGCCTGCGGCCGGCCGTGTGAAGTGATAAGCCTTTGAAGTACACAGGCATGCTGTGACGGAGGTGTGAGAGGTCTGGCAGGGAACAGATGGCCTGGCTGTGAAGCAGGGGGCGGGGCAGCGCTGGGGAAGCCTGTGGGAGGGTGATTGATGCCTTTGATGTGGGGAGGGAGGAGAGCCTTTTGCGAGCCTGCAGGAGAAATGCTGCCGATGCGAGTGCATGTTTAATCACGTGATTCACGTGAACTTAAAGAAAACCGCGGCTGAAAGCCCGTGGTTTGAAGTGGATTTTCCTGACTTGAATTCTCCCCATTTCCCATTCCTGCAGAATGGTAAAGGCGAGACCTAAAAAAGAGCCTGTTTAGACAGTGTCTAAGACTGAACTTTCAGACATTACCTGCGAGATGGAAGAACTGGTGGGGATATGAAGAATTCAGGTATATTGGACAGACACACATACGTGAAGAATTGGTGTGACCTCCTATTTGATAGCACTTCTGCCATAGCGCCTTGACCACGTGGATTAAAGCGTACCAACGAGTGCTTCCACAGTGATTCTGCAAACATGTTTGTGGAGTAGGGCAAAGGGGGTTAGTTGACCATGGACTCCTTCAGAGGGCGGTGGAGTACACACAGAACCGGTGCAGAGGACAGCGGACCCGTTGAAGGCTGACGAAGAACATGAACATGTACATAGATCAAAAGAGGTGCTGCTTCTGCACCGGGGTGTAGTTCTTGCTTGTGGGTGATTGATGCTGTGAAGCCTTGAGGCAGATGCAGCTCATGGAGAATTACCACCTCCAGCCTGGCAGGCAGTACTAATCGATCTGATGTGAAATGGATAACATGAGAAACTGGTGTCCTCTATCAGAGTGGTCTTCAAAGGGGAGGCCTCCTCGTGTGGGCAGTGCAAAGGCAATCAATCTAGAGTGTTACAGGAAATAATATTTCCCAAAGACCTCCCCCCTCCCCTAGCAGCTGCACTTCCTGGTCCCTATAGGTCCTTTGGTGCCTCATAGAACTTCTCACGTGGGATCTAAGCGGCATGCACTTAACTACACTAAAATGCCTTGGGTAGCAGAAGTGACATCACACACCCTCTGAGCTTCATTCTCAAGCACACACATGCTTACACATACACACACATACACACTTCCACGCACTGTCAGATAACACACTCTCGCGCAAAAGCGCCACACAACATACATATAAAAGTATTTTGTTACTTATCTTAGCTGCCATGGACGGTGTTCTACCAGCTAATTGTACTCAAGGTTTAATTACACGAATAGTAAATAATATAATAATATTCACTATCAGTGTAATAAAAAACAACTGACAGAAAACAAAGAGAGTGGAGCTCCTACCTATGGACTAGCTGCCCCAGTGTTCCTGGCACTGATTTTCTCACCTCTGAGGCCAAGGGTTGCAGAAGGAGTGTCGAGGGTCGCAAGAGGCAAGCCTAAATGACACCCATGCTTAGCTGGTGGCTGACCTTACAAGCAGCTCAACTTGACGACGTGGGATGGAAATACCAAACTCTTCCTTCTCACAGTATCTTACACCGTGGGCCGAGACAAGCAGGGCCCCCCTAACCGCATGTCAAGCCAACAATACGCAATTATTTGGGCAGGAGAGTTATTTCCCTGAAACACAGGATAGGGGCTGGTTGCATTTAGCACTTTGCTCATCCTTCACATCTCTTTGCTGAAATAAGATTGGTGTCAACTCCAGGTATCAGACGAGGCAAAGGGCTGCATTTAGGAGAGTGTAACAATTGCTTGGACACAGACCTTGGGGGTTCAGCAGTTTGGTTTCGGCGGCAAAGCCCAAGATTGATTTACAAATGGTCACCCCATGCCTGTTCTGGTGCAGAGATGCTACAAAATGACGGACTGGAAAGAGGCCCAGAGAGAAGGCTGGAATTAATTGAAGCATGCCACCTGTCACTTGCGCTGCTATGTAAATCTCGGATTCGGAGTAAAGTGCCCCGTCGTGGGTTCCTAGCTCACTGACAATATGAATGAGGGGCAACAAGTCCATACCTGGACCACGGTTGCTACTGTTCCCATTCAGAGGGATCATTGCCTGATGGTATGGCCTGGACCATCCTTTGTGGGGCACTGCAAGAGCTCATCTGCATGAATGTGAGCCCCTGTCTGCAATGGCACAAGTGGCTAGAAACGATGGCAAGAGTGACTACCAGTGCTGAGATGACTTCAAGGTGTCTACCCTTCATCTTGGCAGTAGGGTGCATGTTTTAAACTGGCTTATTTGCCCGCATGTCTCTCAGACTGTCTGTATGTAACTTGTACTTGTATCGGGTGTCATGTATCTCTCATGTAATGTGATGCAGGTTCTGTGTACCTCTGCATCTGATAAGTTTGAGGCCCTGTGTATCCCTGAATGTGATTTGTCTGTTTTTTTGCACCTTTACTTCTGATTTGTTTGGGATCCTGTGTTGCTGTCGAAATTATTTTAGTATAATACTCACTCGTTACAGTTCCATGCAAAGTGTCTGTGTAATTAGTCTGTGATCCAGGGCACCTCTGTGGGATGGAGCTGACAGAAAATGCGCTCTGAAGTCACACACAGTGCTACTACATGGTCATGAGTAGTAAATCCACAGGGCCAGATTTACTAACATTTTGTGTCACGGGTGAACCACTTTTGTGGCTTATTTGTGACGCATAACGCACATAGATATTTACTGAGCCACCAAAGGGGTGATTTGTGCCGCCTTACATGGCTTTGTAAAGAATAATGTAACGCAATTTTGAGGCTAGTGCCGCATCGTATTACATTTTATTCTGGAGGCGTCCCGTGGGTGGTACATGGGCGTTCCCAAGCATCTACCCATGGGTTTCATGGAATCCCAGATTTACAAAGGTTTGTAAACCCGGGATTGCGTGAAATTGCTACACCTCCAAAAGGAGATGGGGTAACGCGGTGAAAAATCTTTTTTTTTGTCCTGGTTAGTTCCTCTGTGTATGTGTTCTGCATTCTGCAGCACCAATAGAAAGGACAATGCCTAGAAACGTAGTTTTCGTACCCGTTCATGTACTAAACAAATCCATTAGTAACGCAGGCATCCCTGCACTGTGGCTCAATGGTGCCTGCGTTGGCGCTATGCTGCCTATCAAAAGATAAGATACCCTTTTTGGATGTAGAAGTATACCCGGAGAATGGAGGATTAGTTACCACCTTATACAGAAAAAAGACCGATCGAAATAAAGCACTCCATTTCAAAAGCAATCACCCGAAGAGTCTCAGGGATAATTTACCCTACGGACAATACTTGCGCATCCGCCGCAATTGCCATTCGAAAGAAGAGTTCATGGTGAATGCAGCCAAACTTACAGATAATCTCATGGAAAGAGGGTACCCTAAAAAACTTCTTAAGAGATCAGTCAAGCGTGCCTGGTGGACGCCGCGGGAAAGCCTACTGGAGCGGAAACATAAGAAAGAAACAGACAGATTAGTCTTTGTTTCCACGTTCTGCCCAAACTCAAATTTACTCAAGAAGGCGGTCACAAAAAATTGGCATCTAATAAAAAACTTACATTCTACATTTAATGCCAGACCATTATTTGCCTTAAAAAAAAACAGGTCAATTGCCAACCATCTTGTTAGACCAGCCCTCCCACAAAAGGAAGTCACCTCGATGAGAGGTTATGTAGGACTGCCTCCAGTAACCGGACACAAAAAATGCGGAACATGCGTATGCTGTGCATCGACGGAGGAAGGAACTGTTTTCCAATATAATAACATCTTTTGGAAACACACCGCATTCACAAATTGTAAGTCACGGAATGTGATATATGGAATTAGGTGTCCTTGTAACTTACTATATATTGGGAAAACCAATCAAGAAATAAGGTCACGAATATCGCAACACAAGTCTCGCATTAGATTGAAGACAATGACACAAAGAAACTGATTTGAAATGGACAGTCATCGCAAAGGTGGACAAAGACCAAAGAGGAGTCGATTTGGACAGTAAACTGTTGTGCAAAGAGGCAATGTTAATTTTGAAGTTCAACACAGTCTCTAAAGGGCTTAACGAAATGTCCGAATTGCACAAACTTAATTAACTCCATTGTTGTTACTCTGCCCCAGATGCCCAATCCAACAATCCTTTGGGTCCTGCACATTTTTACCAACCAGTCCTGCAACCTGCCCGGCACCATTCATTCCTGTATATGACCAATCTTAGACAAGCACAATTGTTCATCTAAATTTCGCCTGTAATTACAAATTATCTCCATATACCACGAAGTCGATTTTGCAATTTACATTCTTTTTATTTAATACTCGACTCGAGCCATTCCTTAAAGATGGCGGTCATGTAACACCGTTGACATGCCGAGAGACACAGTCCAGCCTTCGCCACTATATCGAACTACATTTCCCAGAGGCAGGCTGATCCAGGAACAGCAGCAGCCACAGAAGAATACGTCCGGCTCACCGTCGAACGGTCAAGACCACGGCTGATGTCCCTGGAGGAAGTGGTGAGAGCCACCACAGATGACGACTGTCTCCAAATTGCAATCCGCGCCATAGAATCTGGCGACTGGAAAGCGCTCTAAAGCCCGGCGTCTTTTCGCACCCCAGATGCCCAAGCTATCCTGAGGGCCCTATACCAAGTTAGACATGAGCTGTCCATCTCAGCCGAAGGATGCCTCCTGAGAGGCCCTCGCCTTGTGTTGCCCAACAGCCTTGCCCAACAAGCCGCCTTGTTGGCACATGGATCACACCAGGGGATTGTCAAGTCCAAAAACAGACTCCGAAGCAAATTGTGGTTCCCAGGGCTCGACAAAGCCGTCGAGGAAGTGGTCCAGAGATGCCCAGTGTGCTTAGCGATGAGTCTATCTAACCCCCCAGCACCCATACTCACCGAAGAAGGGCCAACGTCCCCGTGGGTGCGAGTGAGCACAGACTTCGGCAGCCTCCCCGGAGGCAAGTACATGCTCGTCGTGATAGATGATTTCTCTCGCTACCCCGAAGTGGAAATCGTGACATCGACAGCGGCGTCTGAAGTGATCCCAAAATTCGAAAAAATCATCGCCACCCATGGGCTCATGGACGAAGTCCGCACAGACAATGGACCCCCGTTCAATGGCATTGAGTTCACAGAATACCTGCAGAGCCATGGCATCAAACATAAACAAATAACACCAAGATGGCCCCAGGCCAACGGAGAGATCGAAAGACTAATGAGAACTCTAAACAAGACAATCCAAATTGCAATAGCCGACGGCCACAATCTAGAGCTAGCCCTCTATCAGTTTCTTCGAGAATATCGCCTGACTCCACATTGCACCACGGGAGTCTCTCCAAGTCGGCTCTCCTTCAACCGGGCAATCGCAGACACCATCCCGCACCATCCTACGTGGGAGCTAGCGCCAGCCCCCAGGAACCGGTCCATGGAACAGCGCGCCAAGAACAACCAGGAAGCGTCCCGGAGACGGAAGGCGGCGGACAGCCCCATTCAAGTCGGGGACACTGTTCTGGTAAAAGATCGCCATCCTGGCAGGAAATTCTGTCTACCATTTGAACTTGACCCCTGGAGGGTAACGGAGATAAATGGGACAATGGTCACCGCTGTCAGAAACGGAGAAGTAGTAACAAGGAATGTGTCCTTTTTCAAAAAAGTACCCGGAGGAGGTGATGATCCGGAACTGGACGACTGGCACCCAGCCCCCCAGCGCAGACCGTCAGAACCAACTGGAACAGAGACCCTGACAAGCCAGTCCAGCAACGTCACCCCGAGCGAGGGGGAGCCCGAGGGACAAACAGAAGGCCCCAGCCTCAACGAAACCAGAGACTCGGAAGAACCATCCCCGACCACGGCGGAAGGGCGAAGCCAAGCAAAGTACAGCCTACGTCCATGCCCCAAACCTTCCCAGAGGTATCGGGACTTTGTGGCCCAGTGCTGGCGCTGAGCTGACCGAGATGGTGACCCCGCCGAGAATAAAGTAAGACTGTTCTGTTTTATATCCTGTATGTTGTGGATCACACAGTAGTTCCAGAGACTATACCAGCGACATGCTTGGTGAAGACTGTTAAAGGCAGTATGTTATGTTTGTTACAGCACACCCACTGACTATGCAAGCCACTTGTGGAGGAATGTAGTGTTGCTGGCAGTGGGGTGTACCACTGCAGCACAAGCCCCCTCCCACTGTTGCTCTTAGTTTGTCCCCTCCAGCGTAGAGGGGCTTTGGTTTAGCCCAGCGTAAGCGTTGGACACGCAAAGTTGTTAATAAAAGGCCCGGGGCTCTGGGCGTGGCCAAATTACGTGCTAGCCACCAACAGCATATGTGTGTCCTGCAGCCTCTTATTCCTAGGCCCTAGCCAGGACACTACACTTTCCTAAGGTAACATGCTATTGTGTAATCCCTCTGATGCCTCGCCCTAATGGTTTCCAAAGAAAAACCATACACAATAAACATACAGAGAGAGGCGTTTGTTCAGCAGACTTCATCCATTGGTCTATTGAATTGTCAATCACATTTTTCTTCCGCCCACCACATTTTACAGCACCGGGCAATGGGTCGGCTTTTACCCATTGCCTCCCTTCACTTTGAGTAACTGCACAATACCTGGGCACACTGTTCACATCAACTTAACAATAATTCTTGTCTTCAGTGATGAAGCTCTGTCAAAGTGGGCTTCTCAATTTTATTTTTGTAGGTTATATTTTAAAAAAATTGCTTTTAAATGACATTGTCACGTTGTAGCGCCTGCAATTTCAGTGCTACATTAGGAGATGATTTCTTTCTTTGTCGCCACAAAACATGACGAAATGCATGGAACAACTGCAAGCTTTATTTTTCTCGAAGTCACTTATTTTCATTGCAAGCACACGATAGCCACATTTAAGTGGCGAAATGTGTTCTTTTATTCCTTTTTCTTTTTGGTGCATATGAATTCACAAACTTTAAAAAAAAATAATCATTGCACTAGTATACCATAGCCAGACATATTTCCTTTGCCAATGCTTGTCTGATTTGCTTTATGTGAAGCACAATGACCCTCTCTTTCGAGCTGAGCTACGCGATATAAGAACATAATAAAATATAGTTATAAATAAATTGAAAAATATACCGGTTTCCTTCCACCCATCCTTAGACCCCCTCTTCTAATTTCATTGATGCGAAGCAAATGCATCCGCGAGTCATTACATTTTCGCCATTTTGTATCTGTAAGGGTCATATTAAGGGAGTTCCCGATCATAGAACCTTCATAAATAAACCATTAATGCACTTTAAAGGTATGCAGGCCTTGCTTATTAATGAATAAAGAATGTTCTATCCATGTGGAAATTGAAATGTAGAGCCTGAGCCTGAGCCCCAGCTGGGGGCACCGTACAGAAACGTGCCCAATGCAGACAGAGTGGAGGTGCCAGTCAGCATCACGGGCAGTCCGTATTATTGTTAGTACCTATGCATTCCAGTATGCATGAGGCTTGGCTCTTAGTGACACTCTGTGCAGTTGAACTGGTGTGGTTTAATTTAAGTTCTGTGCACCTAGCATAAGGGGGCTCTGGGGTATTCTGCAGGTAGACACTAATCTTGCAAGCTCCTGGGCCCTCTGGGTATCTGCCTGTCTGCCTGGCTGCATGGAAACCGTCTAGTTAACAGGAGGGCTCTGGCCGGGAGATAAGGGAGGATGCTGATTGAACTATGAATGACCACACCTCTTCCTGTACTTCACTGTCTCGCTGGAACCTGTAAATATCAATTAAAGGGTGCAGAGCAATAGACATAAGAGTGATTAAAAAAAGAGCCTGTTTAGACAGTGTCTAAGACTGAACTTGCAGACATTTCCTGCGAGATGGACGAACTGGTGGGGATATGAAGAATTCAGGTATATTGGACAGACACACATGCAGAATTGGTGTGACCTCCTATTTGATAGCATTTCTGCCATAGCGCCTTGACCACGTGGATTAAAGCGTACCAACGAGTGCTTCCACAGTGATTATGCAAACATGTTTGTGGAGTAGGGCAAAGGGGGTTAGTTGACCATGGACTACTACAGAGGGCGGTGGAAGACATACAGAACCGGTGCAGAGGACAGCGGGCCCGTTGAAGGCTGACGAAGAACATGAACATGAACATAGACCAAGAGAGATGCTGCTTCTGCACCGGGGTGTGCAGTTTGGGTAGTGTAGAGTAGTATGTCTTGCTTGTGGGTGATTGTTGCAGTGAGGCCTTGAGGCAGATGCAGCTCGGGGAGAATTACCACCTCCAGCCTGGCAGACAGTACTAATCGATCTGATGTGAAATGGATAACATGAGAAACTGTTGTCCTCTATCAGAGTGGTCTTCAAAGGGAGGTCTCCTTGTGTGGATAGTGTAAAGGCAATCAATCTAGAGTTTTACTGGAAACAATATTTCCCAAAGACCTTTGTGGGCACTGCAAGAGCTCATCTGCATGAATGTGAGCCCCTGTCTGCAATGGCACAAGTGGCTAGAAACAATGGCCAGAGTGACTACCCCTGCTGAGATGACTTCAAGGTGCCTACCCTTCAGCTTGGCAGTAGGGTGCATGTTTGAAACTGGCTTATTTGCCCGCATGTCTCTCAGACTGTCTGTATGTAACTTGTACTTGTATCGGGTGTCATGTATCTCTCATGTAATGTGATGCAGGTTCTGTGTACCTCTGCATCTGATAAGTTTGAGGCCCTGTGTATCCCTGAATGTGATTTGTCTGTTTTTTTGCACCTTTACTTCTGATTTGTTTAGGATCCTGTGTAGCTGTCGAAATTATTTTAGTATAATTACAAACTCGTTACAGTTCCATGCAAAGTGTTTGTTTAATTAGTCTGTGATCCAGGGCACCACTGTGGGATGGAGCTGACAGAAAATGCACTCTGATGTCACACGAAGTGCTACTACATGGTCATGAGTAGTAAATCCACAGGGCCAGATTTACTAACATTTTGTGTCACGGGTGAACCACTTTTGTGGCTTATTTGTGACGCATAACGCACATAGATATTTACTGAGCCACCAAAGGGGCGATTTGTGCCGCCTTACGTGGCTTTGTAAAGAATAATGTAACGCAATTCAGCGGCTAGTGCCGCATCGTATTACATTTTATTCTGGGAGGCGTCCCGTGGGTGGTACATGGGCGTTCCCAAGCATCTACCCATGGGTGTCATGCAATCCCAGATTTACAAAGGTTTGCAAACCCTGGATTGTGTGAAATTGCTACACCTCCAAAAGGAGATGGGATAATGCGGCGAAAAAACGTTTTTTTTTTCCTGGTTACTTCCTCTTTGTATGTGTTCTGCATTCTGCAGCACCAATAGAAGGGACAATGCCTAGAAACGTAGTTTTTTAGTACCCCCTCACATACTAAAGAATTCCATTAGTAACCAGGCATCCCTGCACCGTGGCTCAAGGGTGCCTGCGTTGGCGCTACTGCAGGGTCGGATTGGGATCACAATTCGGCCCGGGCACTGACGAAAAAAGTGGCCCACATTCAAGAGGCGTGGCCCATATTTAAGGGGCGTGGCCCAAATTCAAGGGGCGTGGCCTTTCATGAAACACCATTTGCACAGACAAGGAATGAAAGTGAGAGGATACTGTTCTTGCACACGACACAGGGCCAAGGTGACAATGGCCTACATGCTGAGCAACTAAAAAAATAGCAAGGCCCCTTTTTGTCACAAAATTATTCCAGCCCTCCAGCACAAGAGTACCTGAAAAGCAGCAAAGCCCCTGCTATTACTAACCTACTCAGCCCTCCCCAGACCTTCAGCTCAGGAGCACATGAACAGAGGTAAGGCCCCTGCAATTAGTAAATTAATCAGCCCTCCAGGCCTCGGGAAAATGTCCTGGCAGGGGAGCACAAAACACAGCTTTCTGGGTCATCCAAGGTAGCCAGGTAGCCAGGGGGGAGGCTGAGGTGAAGCTAGTGCATGGGAAGTGCCTTCCCAGTGTGTTCTGGCAGTTTGAGTATTTACCATTTACTGTAGTATTACCCTTGTACCTGTGTATGGTACCCTTTTGTAACTTGCACAAGTCACTTTTCTCATGTAATACACTGTTTGCAACCTCTCACTTTTTGTTTGCTTTAGATGCTTGCACAAGTGCCACCATTGCCTACGTAACGTTTGTTCTTGTGCTGGAATGTCTGCCATTAATTCCAGTATTATACCTCTACTTGTATTTTGTGCGCTTTTGTAACCTGCACACATATCTCTTTTTCCTCCTGTAATGTATCGTTTGCTCCTCTTGTATTTTGGTTGCTCACTATTGTCACTTTTGATTCATGTAACTTAACGTTTACTTTTGTAATTTGTCCACTTGTAATTTTTCTCCTCATGTATTATTGATGTTCCTTGTGTGAAGCGCTCTGACACCTTCGGGTAAAGTCCGCGCTATATAAAATCGCATAAATAAATAAATAAAACAAAAAAATTCCAAACATCACCAGGCCCCCACAGCAAGACCCATTCTTCCTCGTCCACTATGCCCTGAATGTGAAGGGCTGTGGGCGAGGTGCTAAGATTAACACTGTTTCTGGGCTGCGTGGGCGCCAGGGGGCCGAGGTGCAAATGGCTCAAAGGCCTGAGAAACACCTGGCCCCCAGGGAGGCCGATTATTGCAAACAATCACCCCTCCCGAGCCCAGCCTCAGCTTGATTGCTGGCAGGGTAGGGGTGAAGGAGAGCCCACAGCTGACAATCGCTGTCCGGCTGCACAGCGAGGCTGCTTTCATTTTCTCTGTCTGTCTCCGTGCACTCTGTGGGCCGTTTTTTTTCTCCCCTTTCGTAGTCCACTCTCTGTGGACTGGGACAGGGGAGAAAAAAAACGGCCCACAGAGGGCACCGAGGCACCGGCCCTTCGGCCCATTCCCGAATGCCCGCCTTGCCAATCCGCCCCTGGGCGCTAGGCTGCCTGGAGCGCGCCAGCACTGAGAGAGCAGTAGTGTGCCATATGTTAGTACACATGATGATTGTTGCTCTCTCCCATTCACGCAGCGCAGCCAGTTGCTGTGCAACCCTGCGTTGTGTGGAAGGTGAGTAAAAGCGGCCCTTGTTTTAATGGCGGACTATGGGGGAGGGGCGATCCCTCCACGCCCAGCGGATTTAGGGAGGAGTGAAAGGGACATGGACAAAACAGGTCTACGTTGGACCGACTATTAGACTGGTGCATCATGGGTCCTTCACACAACCTTTTGTATTTCTTAAACAGGGAGAAGCAGACATTGGCAAAGCCAGCAGGTTAGAATTCACACTCAAGCAGTGTCAAAATAAATAAAAATTCTGTAAGCCCTTTTTAGGTGCAGAAGGAGGTAGCGGGTACAGGAAAGAGCAACAAGGTGGGACTAGAATATTACTGCCCACTGATCCTAGACGTGGCATCTTCTCAAGCCAGTGGTGGAAGGTTCTGAGCAAGAGAAGCCAATGGATGAAGGTTCTGAGCAATAGGCCAATGGATGAAGGTTCTGAGCAAGAGGAGCCAATGGCTAAAGGTGCTGAGCAAGAGTAGCCAATGGCTAAAGAAAGCTGTACCAGGGCCCCTTGAGAATATGTTTAGAATGCAATGTGCCCGACATTAACGGTGGTGCCACCCGGAAAAACAACCCCTTGTACAAGGCAAAATATACACAGGTGTGGCAAAGCAGATTGTGGGAATCAAAATTAACTCGGTTTGGGGAAGTCCAAAAATCAGTTACATTTTTTGGAATACAGCATGATGAGAGGTGAGGATGCAGAATTTGAGTTTTTGTTTGTTGGACAATTTGAGAATGACCCTGAGTCCAGGATAAAGCGACCTTTTCACCAACTGTGAAGCCCGGGTGCCTTGTCCCCCCACCCCACCCCCCCTGCACATACACATGTTGCAGCGAGATAGAATCTCAGCGCCTAAAGGTGTTTCTAGGCCCCGACAGTACCCTTGCATCCACTCTCACCATGTCACTCTCTGCCTGCAAAAGTTTTAAATAAACAGTTATTTGCATGTGTTTTGTTACCTCCATGGTAACGCTTGTGTACCGTTAGGCCAATTATCCCAGAACAAAGACCCATTAAATTCTGTCTGTGCAAAGGAGGCAGGTCTGTGAGCGAGAGAGAGCGGAAGGAGCGCGTGCCTGGAGGTAGAGAAGGAACACGTCAGGCAGAATTCCTAATGCGGCGCACTTAAGAAAAGTGTTGATGGCGCAGAACTGCTGGCAGATAGAGAGAGCGGCGGAACTGTTGAGGAGTCAATTATATGGATCCGTGTTCCCGATCAGACAGCTTTCAGTACAAGAAAGGAGAACTGAACTAAGCGGGAGGTGGGAGTGGAGGGAGAGGTGTCACCGAGGTCACCAGCTGAACTATAGCCAGGGCCACTGGAACGTCGCAGCAGGGGAGCGCCGTATTATGCGACAGGGTTGAATAAATTATACGTCAAAAATAGTAGTATTTCTTCATTATTTTGCAATTTTTACACAACGTATAATGTCTGGGCAAAGATTTAATCTCATTAGTACCAACCAAATACAGACATAAGTACTGAAAAATGACCATTTAACCTCTGTAAAGGCACTTCCACAGCATACGAATACGTCGCCATCTGATCATAGCTAGAAATACTTTTGTTTGTTAAAATCTGCTGATTATGCTGCAAATGATGGATTATGTGGCAAATTCAGAAAATACATACAGTTGCGAAAAAACCCACGGCTGCAGAGTCGCATAATTCCAGTGGTCCTGACTACAACTCCCAGAAGGCCATGGGCAACAAACATTCCCAGGAGAGCTGGGTCGCCATTCGGTTAGATTTTGGTGATAGCTCCCAAAACTGAATAACTCCAATATGCATAATAGCTGCTAGTCTATTTCCCTGTGGCTTTGTAGCACTGCACAAACCATGGTTAAATGTTCCCCAGATACACTGAGCTCACATTAAGGACCACTACATTTTGGCAGATCACTTGACAACCCGTCATCAAGGACATTACTACCACTCTAAAGCATTTCTGCAGGCGTGCTACTCTACCTGAGTGGAAGCAAACCAACACCACAACCTTCAGAAAGCGTTAGGTTGTCGCATGTGAGCCCAGGACTTTAAACAGTGTTCACGATGACAAACAGTGAGGTGGGCACCATATCTATATTTCAGTCTACCTTTCTTTTGTGCAATGCATTGCGATCTATACATCTAGTACCATTTAAGAGAGCTAGGGTACAAGTCCCAGAATGCATTTTGCTGCTTACTGAAACCTTACAACTGAAACCTGGGCTTATCTTATAATCAAGGGCACTGTTCATGTTTGTGCCACAGTGCACACATCCATATATGGCATAAGCTCAAAGGCAAAGAGATTTCCTCATTTGCATAAGGCCTGACCCCTATGCAACTGAGGGAATACCCTCTCAAGATAGTGCTTATGCTACATTTGCCCCAGGTCTATCAGTATTAAAGAAGGAGCTGCACAATGCTTGCTTCTGGTATACCAAAGTGCTCTGAGGGCGCACAAAGCAGGCGCAAACGCCATTGTGGCCCCAAGGCACTTTTGTAATATGGCCGCTGGTCTCGCCAAAGATAACGTATACTGGCCCAAGTTTTCCAATTTAGTGGCGTAAAGGCCAGTGCTAGGGAACCAAGTTCGAGTATCAGCGTTGGCACAACATCCTGTAATTCTAGGCAAATTACTTAATCTTCCGTTGCCTACCAAAAAAAGAATGTGTGCTTGTGTGATGTTACTGGTGCTCATGTCAAGTGTTCCAATACCTATGGGTCGAGTTTGTCCAATATAAAACAGGAAAAAATAAAAACACTACACTATTTCAGTCATGAACTTGAAGGGCACCTCAGAACCATCATGAGCATTGGGCCACTCTTGTGACGTTCTAGGTGATGAAGAGATACATACATTATACATATGGAGTAAACTTTTAAAAACTTTTTTGTTCTCTGTTTAATCCCCGCATTCTTTTAGTAGTGTTATGTTCTGGTAAGCGCTGGGATGCCTATTGGTAACCAGGCGCTATACAAAACTCAGAATAATAATAATAATAATAGCGGCTAACCCAACTATCCAATAGCAGCCAAGACCTAACAAGGGATATGGAAAGCACTATATTTAATAGCTATTCACACAATGTTAAGAAACCGTAAGCAAGTGTGAAAGACTAAATCAACTTGGTTGTTGCAAAATTGATAACGTCTCTGCTCCTAAGCATGGGCGGAAAATCCGTTCTGCTCGCGGATTTTGCGGATTTTCGGTAAATTCGCGATCCGTGAACGCTCGCGAATTTACCGAAAATCCGCAAATTCGCACGCAGCAGATTTTTTTTTCTTGGTGATACAATTTTGCGGTGTGCGGCGTAAGTTCGCAATTGCGAACATGTAGGTGCGGCGGGCAGCAACAATCTCGCACTCGCAAAATTACAAAATTTGCAATTCTGCACAAGAAATCCACTAGAAAACAGCATAGACCTTCTGAAAATGATGATTTTTATCAGAATAACTCCTCCGGTTGACATTTGCCTGCCCTTTTTTGGATTTGAGGCCTTTTGACTTTCTTTGGATCACTTTTGGATTAGAAATCAACTTTCACAAGTAGGTTTGTTTGGGGCATTACATTTGCTGTTCTGCAGAAAAAACGAGTTTTGCTAAACTGAAAGCACTCAGCAGGTGCAAAAGTTCAAATTCATCATTAGTAACCATTCCCTGTAGTGCTTCCTGACTGGGGCCCCTCCAGAGTTCAGTTGCTAGTTGCAACAATTGTATGACCCTGCTCTGACCCTCACAGCCAGATCATAGAATAGCTACAAGTAGGCCACAAAGGTCCTGGAAATTTTTTTTGCACTGCAACAGAAAGCAAATTACAGATAAGGAAGCAGGTGCCAGATTGGAATTTTAAAACAGTGACACATTAATAAATCAACCCCAAATTAATTCATGTCAGTTGAAGCAGGGCAGGTGTGCTTGCTTTTTCCCCCCATAATCTACAGTGATGATGATGAACCAGAGGGTGGCATTGGTGTACCAGAGGGTGGTATGGGTGTAACAGAGGGTGGCAGTGTTGAAACAGAGGGTGCTGTGAACCTGTGATGATGAACCAGACTTAGAAACAACATAGTCGCGACCGTTGCGTGCCGACAAGTAAGTTCGCAATTGCGAACTGGTACAAAATCCTCGCGAACTGGCAGAAACCCTTGCAAACACTATAAAAACAAAAAAATCCGCAAATTCGCGAGAATTCGCAGATTTTGCGGATTGCGAGTTCGCAAATACGCAAATTCGCGAACACCAGATTCGCAAAATTCGCCCATGCTTACTCCTGGGTACAGTGCGCTGCCTGGCGCGAAAGGTGGCAGCCACAGGGCAGAATCATTACAGTTTTCTCTCCTGTTCTTCGACTGCTTCAGGATTGTTCTCTTCAGCTTTTATCCATCTGTTTCAGGTTGCTCTGGGCTTATTGAATAACAGTCCGCAGAGGCCAGTTCCCATATGCTCTGTGTCTTTATGTATATTTAATGATAAATTGATCAATTCATCCAATGTACGGCTGGCTCACAGTGGATACAATAGCCTGAGTTAATCTGATAGCAGCACTTTTATCTGTGCCTATAATACCATGGCTGGGGATCGTTGCTGTACCCAAGAGGGACATTGATGCGTAGAGCGACAAACACTTATTGCAATCACCGAAGCACAGGAAATGCTTAAAGGTACTGAATAGTTATGCAGTTTATAGTTGGCTAATTTTGAGCACACGTGAATGTCATATTATTTCCTTTCTATATTTGCAGGATTTTTAGGCGCTAACATTCATCTCACAGAAAACTTATACATAAGGAAGAGGGAGTAAGGAGAGGGACTTAAACGAGATCCTACGACTTTGGTGAAGAGATTGGTTTTAGTGAGTTTGAAAAAGGTCAGCTGGTCAGCAGTAATACAAAAGGTACCTCAGCGGGAGCTGGCCATAGCGGGGAGTCAAGTTCGAATCTTGTTGTGCTAAAGGGAGCAGTATGGGTAAGAACTGTGGGTGCCACTGGTTCGAGAAGTAAACTTGTAAGTAAGATTATAGAGAGGGGATTTAATCTTTGTAAAAGCTAACGTTTTTTTCACTTTCCTGTCGATGGAGCATGATTGTGCCATACCTAAACAAAGAAATAAAGGAGATATTAATGGTTGGGTTAATAGTGCCATCTACACCCGTTAGGGCCCTTTGTTTTTTGTGGAAAAGAAAGCTAAAGATCTGCAACTCTCTATTTATTACAGAGATTTAAATCAGATTACAATTAATGGTTGACATCCTTTAGCTCTTAGTCAGGACATTTTGGAACGAATTCCAGGAGAACAAGTTTCCCTAAACTTAATTTATAAAGCACTTATCATTTTTGTGCAAAAAGAAGGGTGGCGTGTTGTTAGGAATGGGGGTCTCTAGTTGGCAAGGGCTTGCCCCTTTGTCTAAATAGGGACCCTTCCTAGTCAGGATAAGGGTGTTACACTCTTAAAATAACCTTTGCTTACGAACCACCTTCATGGTGCAAGCAGCGGTGTCGATTTTGGCGTGGAGCGGTGGCGTTGGGGATTCCAAGGCATCGTCGTGAAGCAAGGCGGTGCGTAGTGCGATTCCCACAGGTTGCGGTGCAATCAACGGCTCGGTGGTGGCATCCGCAGGCGTCGCCGGTGAGACCAGGGTCGTGGTTCGGCTTTGCGGCGGTGCCCTCTGCGGTGCCAAGGCGTCATAGTGTAGCGAGATGGTGCGGAGTGCGATGCCCACAAGTCGCAGTGAGAGCAGTGGCTCAGTGGCGGCGGCAGCAGGCGTCGTCGGTGAGACTACGGTAATTGTGCGGCATTGCGGCGGTGCCCTTTGCGGTACCGTCAGGACACAGAGTCGCCGTCGTCGTAGACGTTGTCGAGTTGCTTTTCCTCTGTTACAACACAAAACACACAGTCCCCAGTGCTGCGGGCAGAGGAGCTTGAAGATTTTTTTCTTCCTGAGACTTCTTGAACAGGTGGCAAGCTCTACCTCAAACCCTTGGAGAAACTCACAAAGCAGATTGCAGAAAGTGCAGTCAAGTCATTTCATTGCCCAAGACAGAAGCAGCCACTGCAGGCCAACACAGCAAAGCACACAGCAAAGTGGTAAGTCCTCCTCACAGCTTCTCCAACTCTTCTTTTAGTGAGCGTTCTTGATTCAAAAGAGTTCTAAAGTTCAGTGATCTGGGTCCCAATATTTAAATCCCAAAATCCTTTCATCTCTTAGGCAGAGAGTGTCTGTGCCCAGCCGGAACCAGTGCTGCCTTCTCTGGTGTGAATTCCTGGCAGGAGGTGGACACGGCATTGTCAGAGGCAGACCAGACCCTTTGAGGTGCAAGAAAATCTCCCCACTTCCCCCCATTGCAGCCCAGGTCTATTCAGCCCTTTCCTGACCCTACCTAGACTATCTGGAGCCCTCCTGCTCCCCAGGCTTCTGTCATACAAAAGCCAGACAGGCAATCCACAGTAAAGCAGAGGCACATGGGATTACTGAGCAAGAAAATACCTACTTTCTAACAGTGGTATTTACAAACACAAAATGTAAAAATCACCTTCCTTAAAAGATGCATCTTTAGATTCTGAGTTCAGGCATACTAAACTTTATTTTACACCTAGTTCCCAGGGCCAGTTATGTTTATGAGATGTTATAAACAAACTACCCATTCTGTCCTATGGGGAACAGGTAGTCTTGTAATAGTGAAAAACTGAATGGGCTGTAATTCACTATCAGGACATGCCACCCACACACAGGGCATGTCCTACCTTTCACATACACTGCACCCTGCCCACAGGGGTACCTTGGGCCTACCTTAGGGGTGACTTACATGTACAAATGGGAAGGTTTATGGCCTGGCAAGTGGGTGCACTTGCCAAGTAGACATGGCAGTTGCGCGCAGACTATGCAATGGCAGGTCTGAGTTCCCTTTTTAAGGCTCCCTACGTGAGTGACACAACCAGTGCTGCAGGCCCACTAGTAGCAGTTTATTTATAGGCTCTGGCTCACTCTGTGCACTTTACTAGGGACTTACAGGTAAATCAAATACCCAATCATGGAAAAACCAATCCATAACACAATTTACCACAGGAGCACTTGCACTTTACCACTGATCAGCAGTGAGAGAAGCGCGCAGAAACACTACGCCAGCAAAAACAGAGTCAAAATCGGGAGGGCAGGAAGTAAATATTCAGGGGAAACACATCAAAAGACGCCAAGTCTATCACATGTACAAAAGCCTTTCTGTCAATCTGCACTAGTGTTGGATTCCAGTTCCAACAGAAGTGATGGGAATTTTCATGCTTAACTGAATCCTCAACCAACTTCTCACTATTACCATGTAGGCTACCAGTAGACTTGGAGAAAGGGGAATGGGACTAGAGAAAAAGAATAGGGGTTTACAATCAATATGGGAAAAACTTCATGTGTAAGTAATATAGTGCAAGTAGAGGTCATAATCCGAATAGATGACTCTTTGTGAAGCAGACAAGTGTCTAAAATCTACACCTGTGTAATTAATGCAACTCATCGGTTATTGCTGATTGTGGAGATTAGGTTATGGGCCCACAGTAAGCTATTCGTTATTCTGCTACCATGAACTTGCTACCACTGTGCATCTATGTACCTTCCAAGTACTACGATCTGTATGTTTGTTACTTTTCTCCTGAAAACGCATATTCAATGCACTACCCTATTTCTCATCCTGTATCTCTATCAATTTCTTTAATCTACATATACGTTCTATATACTTTCAATGTACTAGGGGATCTATATATTTATCACTTTCTTCTAATTTAGCATTTCCATTGTACTACCCTATTTCTCAGCCTATACTTCTCTCAATATATCTTCTAGCCCAACTTTCTGACTCATCTCAAACTTCTTTCTACTACTTTTTGCAATGCACTACACTATTTCTCAAACTATACGTCTATCAATATATCCTCTACATCCACTCTCATTTATCACAGACCCCATACCACTACTATGATCCCCAAAATACTCCTTTCTAGACTCTCTCCTCTACTCTACCCCTCCTTGTATCATCTGACACCTCTTTTTACTTTACCGATCCCCCAAAACAAACCTTTCTAAACTCTTCCCTCTAACTCTCCCCCTCCAAAACTTCTTTATACTCATCCAATAGCCTCCCACTGCTATGACCTCCCGAAAAATATATCCCAATCCTTCACTCTTCTAACCCTTCACTATTCCTTTCAATCGAAATAATAGACTAACATGTTCACTCCTCAAATTCTGTATTCCACTATACTAATACACCACTAATAAAGCGTTTCAACACCCCATCAGGGTTACAAGCGCTATATAAATGCAAACCTTTTTCCATTTTCTACCCCTTCTCAATCCAAATAATTGACTACCTTATCCACCACTCAAATTACTTTCATGTATCAACATACTAATTGAACATTAATCCTTATGCGTTCCAGAGTGTGTGCTTCTCGTCAAAAAAGCGCTTCAAAACCCCATCAGGGGTTGCATGCACTATATAAATACAAACCTTTGTCCCTCTTCTATCCGGCCGCCTACCCTTCTCTATCCAAACAACTGAATAACATATCCACCACTCAAATTACTTCATATTTCACTATACTAATTTTCATCACTAATCCACCCATCAGGAGTAACAGGTGCTAAATGAATGCAAACCTTTCTTCCCCTTCTATCCCTCCGCTATCCTCACTCCAAATAACTGACTAATATCCACCACTCAAATTACTTTCATATTTCACTTAACTAATTCACCACTAATCCTGTCTGGGTTTCCGGAGTAGC
This sequence comes from Lissotriton vulgaris, assembly GCF_964263255.1. NCBI lineage: Eukaryota > Metazoa > Chordata > Amphibia > Caudata > Salamandridae > Lissotriton > Lissotriton vulgaris. Next base: position 203,221,234 of record NC_141688.1, read on the forward strand.
GTGTTACTTGCCAAAAAAGGTGCTTTAAACTTCCCATCAGGGGTTACAAGTGCTATATAAATATAAACCTTTTTCCTCTTCTATCCTTCTGCTATCCTTCCGAATCCAAATAACTGACTAATCTATCCACCACTTTAAAATTACTTTGATATTTCACTATACTAATCCAACATTAATCCTCTATGGGTCCCTGAGTAGCGTGCTACTCGCGAGAAAGCGCTGCAACGCCTCGTCAGGGGTAGTAAGCGCTATATAAATGCAATTACAATACAATACAATACGTTTGCTAGTCTAACAGGTGGTTCCTGGAGAGGATAAATGAGGTGCAAAATATAGTTCCTAATCCTGATGGATTACTCGTGAGGAAATTCAACAAGTGCAAAAGAGAGATTGTAATCATAATGGATAAGCCCTGATAAAAATAAAGAAAGTTGAAGCTGATGTCCTTTTTAAATTTAGTCGGTAATACTTCTCTAGTTTGTACAGGCACAAGATCCTGCCGTTCCGAAGACGACTTAATGTAAGAATTGTCCGATAGTCCAGACTTCAATCACAAATAAACATGGTTGTGTGTGACTACTTTTGCAGGAGTCCCAAACACAAATGGAACTGTCTTAATGGAGTTCAGAATGCCAGCGTGGTTGCATATTCACGTATACTACCCTACCGTTGTTACGTTTTGAAAAGTCACACGGAAACGTATTTACTTATTATTAAAGTCCTGAATATAGGATTTAGCATAAAGATATGAAATGAGAAATACCTCTTACTGTACTTGAAACTGTAGGGCTGGCGGTTTAATTGATTTCAATTGATTCCAAGCCCTCGCAGAGTCCTGGAGAAGTGATCCTATGAAAAGTGTGTTAGTTAGGAATATTTAGAGTATAACTAAATGCTAGAATAAAAGAAGGATAACTGCACTATCAATTAAGGGTTTCCTGGTTTTGGAAGGCATTGTTGGGGCTGCTCTCCCCTTAAGTTTTCACCTTTTTAAGGGGGGACCCACCTATGGGAGGGTCAGGACAGAGAGATGACTACACCCATGTTCTTTGTACAGTTTTGCGCCAGAGCAGGAGAAAATGGCTCTGCAACCGGTTTGAGCTGGACTATGCACAGAAACACCAAATGTGCCCCGAGTGCAGACATCACAGAACTCTGAGAGTGCACCCACCCAGCCCCAAGACACTAAAGACTGTCTGGGAGGTGGTTACACCTCCCTGTGACAGGAAGTCTATTGTCAAGCCTTCCCCTAGTTGAGCTTTACTTAGCAGCAGAGGGCAGACATGTGTCTGTGGCTGACAGCATCCATTTTGTGAAGCCCAGGTCGAGAAAGCTGGTACTGGGAGTACTGGTGTGTGCATATGTCCCTTTATGAGGGTGGAATCATCCCTCCCCCCTCCAGTTACTGGTGAGGAGGTATGATTCCAAGATATTTGACACCAAGCACGACTTGTAACTAAGCAGCCATTTTAAAGTTTGCATTTACCGCAAGGTTATAATGCACTTAAAAGTATATGGTTGGCTACATTACAGAAAAACCCTGGAAAATAGGTTCCGAAGGCTGCAGAGGGGCTCTGCTCCTGCATGGGCACCCTCTCACATAAAACCCAGCACCCAGCCTTCAGGATTGATAATGCCTGCCATAGGGGTGAATGATAGGTTTATATGTGCAGTGATATAATGTATGCACCACCTTACACAGGCTGCAGTAGCAGATCTGTGGTGTCAGTTTGAGTGGTCTCTCAGGGGTGGCACAATACATGCTGCAGCCCCTGGGGGCCTCTGGGGTCTGGGTACCTATGCCCTAGTACATAGTATACTGTATACTAGGTACTTATAAGGGTACCCCAGAATCCATTCCGGACTGTACCTAGAGTACATGGAATCAAATTATAGGAGAAAGCAGCTAGGCTGGGGTCCTGGATAGCAGGATCCCAGCTAGTCTAAGTCGAAAACAGTGAAACATCAGCAAAAAGTGGGGATAACTAGAAGGAGCAGAACCTACTCTGTCCAGCTTGGTACTAGGAAGTCTGTGCCCATTCCAGATTTTCCGCACATCCACAGACAATGTAAATTATTGAATATTAATTTTAATTTATTTTATAACGTTATAAGCATATTAAAATGTACAAATAAATATATTTATATTTACATACACTTTTACAAACTAACGGTCCGTAATCGGTGCACGATTTTCTCTGCTAGTACTCGTGTCAATGTCAGACCATAACTTGCAATACTCTATTCTTTCAATTATTCCACTGCACACTAGAAGTTGTCAGTTTAGAAAAAGCGTTAATGTAGCATAGTTACCACCACCACCATTACCACCACCAGACGTTTAGATCAAGAGATGGTAGCCATGACAAAGACAATCTCTGGGTCGAAACGTTTGGTGGTGGTAATGGTGGTGGTAATAATGCTTCATTAAAGGTTTTTCTAAACTGACGACTACTCGAGTGCAGTGGAATAATTGATGGAATTTTTACATACACTTATAACATAAAATCTAATTTAAAAATATTATATTATAAATATTATAAATTAAGACAATAAAATATTTAATAGTCTTTAAAATTAAATTTTGCACTCCAGTGTGTGAAACAGCAGGGAAAGGTTTGTATAGCGGAGGTGTAAAACTTACTATTCCCACTCCAGTGAGTGCAACAGTAGGGCAAGTGATGGATGGCGGAGGGGTAAAGCTTAATATTCCCACTCTAGTGAATGCAAGAGTAGGGAAAATGTTGAATAGCGGGGGGGCGTGGGGGGGTAAAGATTGCTATTCCCACTTCCAGTGAGTGCAACATGAGGGAAATTGTTGGATGGCGGAGGGGTACACCTTAATATTCCCACTCCAGTGAGTGCAACAGTAGGGAAAATATTGGATAGCAAAGGGGTAAAAATTACTATTCCCACTCCAGTGGGTGCAATAGTAGGAAAAGTGTTAGATAGCGGATGTGTAAAAATGACTTTTACCACTCCAGTGGGTGCAACAGTAGCGTAAGTGTGAGATAGCGGCAAGGTAAAAATGACTATTCCCACTCCAGTGAGTGCAACAGTAGGGAAAGTGATGGATAGCGGAGGGGTACATATTACTATTCCCACCCTAGTGAGTGAAACAGTAGGGAAAGTATTGGATAGCGGAGGGGTAAAAAATACTATTCCCACTCTAGTGAGTGCAACAGTTGGGAAAGTGTTGGATAGCGGAAGGGTAAAAATTGATATTTCCACTGGAGTCAGTTCAAAATTAAAAACAAACAAATTAACAACAACACAAAAGATTAAAAAAACAAAATAATAAAACAAATATAAAAGTTATAAATATTACAAAAGATATAAACAGATTAGAAAGTTAAAAAGATCTAACGAATACCTAGAAAGATTATTTTAAAAAATTCAAAAACAATTCAAAAACAAAAAAAATATTTTTAATTACAAATGTTTTATAAACAAAAACATTTATTACGTAAATGTAATATTTTATTTTTTCTACCCTATAACACCACACAATTCTCAACCTGCATATACATTTTTTTCTAAATGTACCTCCATAATTAACATAATTAATTCTCAACTAAACAAATATTATTAATTTAATTTCTTTTAAACAAATAAAAATCTATTTACTTCCCATATGTTACTTCTATAAAAACAAAACACACACACTAAATAACAATAAACACAAACCATAAATTTTTAACAATTCATAAATTAATATTAATAATCAACCAATCATTAAAAACAAAAATTACTTTCTATCCTCTACTGCCATAAACACTACAACCCACACCTGAAAATAATTACACAATTTTCATAACTAATTTTACATTACTAAATTAATATTAATTAACAACAACATATTAATTAATTTAAAAGTATTTACTTTCAACCCTTTGCCACTATAAACCCTGCTGCTTTGTCAAGATATATGTATTTTAAAATAAAGCATACAAGACCTGATTGAAAACTGTGATTGAAGCACTTCTTGGAGCTGAATCTTGGGAAATTGGACTTAAAGATTTCTCTGGGATCTGTACAGTGTTGGAAAAGGATTTTCTTTGTTATTTGCTATTATGTGATACATGCCACAATTGGATTATAGGAATAATGATTGGGTGTGCTCGGTGTAGTGTATAAAATATTGGGTCAGGATCTTTTAGGTCCATAGACTGATTGACACCCCAGTGAGTGGGTGTAAAACACTATTCAAGAGCACCTCTTACCAAGTGATTGATATAAAAATAATTTCTTCATGGACTTAGAGAGTCAGTAGATATGCGGATCAAATTGAGCAAACCCCACAATGTACACCAAACATGTATTACACAATTGCCACATTGTAATATTAATTAATTAGCATTCATTAACAACTAATTATTAATTAATTATAAATAAATTACTTCCCACCCTATTCTCCTATAACCCCACCACTCACTCCTAAATAAATGACATAGTAATAAAATAACTCCCACAATCAACACTATAAAATATATATTAAATAAATATTAATACATAATAAATATGAATACATTTATTATAATTAAATCACGTCCCACCCTAGTCCACAACCCACCCCTAACAAAATGTCACAATTAACATAATTGCCAATTAATACATTAATAATAAGTAACAACCAATACATTAATAATTAATAATAAATTAATTTCCAGAATTATCACTATAAAATCTCAATTAAATAAATACTAATACATACAAAATAATCATTAATTTATTATAATTAAATGACTTCCAACCCTGTTCCTCAATAAACCCATAACCCGCTACAGAACTTAAAAATGCAAAATTTCATTAAGATAAAATTAATTACTACTAAAAAATTTAACACATACATTAAAAAACAAAAAATTCTTATACAAAAAAATAGATCACCTTTTTTTAAAATACATACTAAATTACATTACACTTATTAAAACATTGATATATTAAACAACTATATTTTTGCAAACAATATTAAAAACTTTGATATTTCCAACAACAATATTTCTTACCTGAAAGTTGATATTCTGGACCACAATATTCTTCCAGTCGATATTTCTGTATCATAATATTTAAAACTCAATATTTGTGTATGTCGACATTTTAAACTCGATATTCTGTCTGTACACCCTATATCTTCAAAGGAGAGAATTTTCAAACAGATCCGGAAGTTGTCAGCACAGAAGTGGATAGAAATGTTAGAATGGCTTACAGTAGGGGCAAGTGACTGCATGTAGAAGTTGAAAAGTGTAGGGGGGAGAAGAGAAACCTAAGGAACATATTGAGGGACTTACTCAGGACTGCACATGAGTTGCCTGTTTGATTAGTCGGCTGCAACCCTCCAGGTATGAAGAGAACCAAGGACTGTGCCATACAGCCCATTTCTTCATGAAGGAGTGGATGACATAGTTCACTGCAACGAAGGCTTCGTAGCGGTCAAGGAGGAGAAAGTACATGTCCCCTTGGTTGATGATTCAAAAGTGGCAGTCTCTGTGTCACAATCTGACCAGAATCATGATTGAATCTCATCAATGATCAAAATGATTCTTTGCATTATCGAAGTGTTTTAAAACACAGTTCCCTAGGAATTTGGCCTGAATTGGTAGATGGTACCGGTCAGAAGTTATTTAGATCAACTGGATCCATGCCTTTCTTTTTATTAGGGGGTAAAACCTGGCCCAACTTTAAGGAATCAGGAACTGTTTTATTTTTTACTTTTGGGTAAGAGATACTGACCAGATTTGGCAAGTTTGATTGATTTCAGCCGTTGTTTTTGATAAATTCACAAGAGTGACCTCTTTGTAGTTGTTCTAGGTCGTTTTACTTTTAGGATTGTATTATGGTCATGTGAATATAAGGGGTGTACAAAAGAGAATTTAATTTTCTTTACTCTTTCTACACATTTCTCTTTTGAAGTGTAGCGTAATCTATCAGATTTAGGGAGTGTGGCTTGTTTCACAGGTAAAGCTTTTGAAGGTGGTTATTTCCTGGTTAATCTGCTTTTATTTATGGGTATACATGGAGATATTAGGTTTAAAGATGATTGTTTTTGAGTTTGTTTATGTTTCATTGTGTGAGGAGTAAAGGCTGTATTTAGAGTTTGGTGGACATGATAGATAACTCATAATAAAAGTACCATTGGCTATCATGAAATAGCGGGTTTCCATATGGCCTCCACTGCCAATTGGATTTAGTTTCTGGAATGTGTTAAAGACCTGGCTATTCAAACAAGCCTGTGGTTATTAGTTGTCATTGATTACTCTCTCACAATGTACAAGTCGTAAAAAAAGAAGTGGGGGGGGACGCTGTCACCGGAAGTGACATCACGACAGAAAGTGATGTCACGACAGGTGTCGAGCTCCTCGTCCCAGAGAGGCCAACGAGTGAAGTCCAGCTGTTTGGCAGGGGGGGGGCGGTGTCCCCCAGGTAAAATAAGTGGGGGTACGCCGTCCACCCGCGTGGTACCCCGACTCGAGCACTGCTCTCTCATATTGCTCCACTCTCAGCTTTCTATCGCTCAGCACCAAGTAGCCATGGGTGAACGTGCGCTCTATCAATATAGTTCACATTCACTGTAATACAGCAAATGGGTAATCCAACACGTGATTGTTGTTGCCTGTTCACTTTTTTGTAGGGCAGATCTTTCTCCTACTTCTCCCCTGTGTTTGAGGGTTGTATCCTGGTCACCCTTGAACTGGTCACCTACACGTTAAGGCAGGACTGGACAGGACTGGTCTGTGTTACAGTGCATGGCATGCGGGGTGATTCCCTTCCAGTTTTTGAGACTGTGCACTGACCATTCATCAGATCAGGCCACAATGTTACCTTTTCACCTACAGCTGAGTCCAGGCCTTGTCTTCTATTCTCCACCCTAAACCCTCCTCTCCCCTTTTGAATATATCCTTGGAAACTGTTTCTCATAGAGCTTTCCAAACTGTATCTGGGGAGACATTTGAGACTGGCATTGAAGACCTGCTGTGCACCTCCTCCAAACTTGATACTAAAGTTTTTGTCTGATCCTGAATCGTGATTTTGACATTTTTAATGCTGGATCTATAGAGATTCCCTCTGAACGTAGCTGATGGCGTGATCATGAGTGTCACACTCTAGGGATTTGCAGTTGCGTGTGATCTTCAGATCCTTTGTGAATCACTCCAGAGTTGTGTTGTGAGAAAAGTAGTTGAGATCCATTTTGAAGCTGCCCCTCCAGCAGTGGCATTGGTCTGCTGTGAGTGTTTCCAGTTACTCTCTCATGCCCTTATGTTTGAAGTTATATGCAGCATTTTTCTCATAGTCCAGGTGGAAAAATATGCTTTAAGGAGTTAGGTCCACATTTCAGTAAGTGGCTGATGGGAGGGGAGGGATGTGCTGGTGGAATTATGGAGCAAAAGGTCTATAATTGTAGTGTAGTTCCTATTTTCCCAATAGGCCCTGCGCATTGGAATAACATAAACAGTAGTATCGACGTAGAAGTGCGGATCTTCCAGGCCTCCACTGACTATGCTAAACTTAATTGGGGTTGTTACCAACTAGCTCAGAGGTCACTGGAAACTTTCTTGACTGAATAGGAAGTGATCAGCTTCCCTGGCACAGACAAGAAGGGATTCAGCTTTCCAACAACCGTGCAACATGACAACTTTGCTCCTCAGATAAGAGTCAATCTCTAGAGTCGTGTGAACAATAGACAGTTATTTTACTCAGTCAGTTGTTGTGCAGATTACTTTCACAATATGTAGAGAATAGAGAGACGGGCGTTTTCAATAAAAGGTATTATTTATTGAACAGTCTTTCTTCTCGTACAAGAGAAATGAATTGCCACAATTGCAAGACTTGTTATTATAAAAAGTACGTACAGTAAGATTAGTATTGCAAAATAATACTGTAAAAGCATTGATATGGTTTCTTAGCCATACAATGGTTTAAAATGAATAAAACATATATACATTCATATATACATTAGGCTAAAATACTCAACTGGTGCTTCTAACTACGCCTACCCCAGTGTACCTGACCTAAGCCTAATACTTGGGAGGGGAGTAAGTAAGTAGCTTTAAGTTAAGTTGGTTTTGTCAAGGTTTGCTTCAAGAATTCTCTCTAAGGGTTTAGTCAACACCATACCTCTGGAATAGAATGCTGGAGGTCTGGTATCTCCTTCCCGGGACTCGATATCCCAGTCACTCGGAAGGGTAGGCTGGAAACCCGGGAGCTGGATTTCTCGGCAGGAGAAAAGACAGCGTCTCTCTCAGCGCGTCGAGGAGGAGGAGGGGCAGCGTCCGCGGGCAGCTAGCATCTGCTGGGCTCTTGCAGGGGACGGCTGTTCAGCTCCTGTGTTCACCACACCATCGTTCGCTAGTTAGCAGCGATAGCAGTAGAGATAGTGTCAGCATTAGCTTGACAGCGATAGCTTCAGCATAACAGCAGCATTTGCTTAAGGCAATGTTGGTAATATTTATACCTGAAAGGTGCCTGGTTTGACGTACGTTTTTGGACATAAGACGTCAATAAAGATGTCACTAGGAAGTGATCGTCTATCAGTGCTCATTAGAGTTCTATTACTAATCAAAACATAGCAAGCGGGGCTTTCCCAGGTTGCTGAGTTTTTATCTTATTGAAGAACTCGGAGTGTTAATCTAGGAATCTTAGATAGTAACTTCTGCTATGTCATTGCACTAATGAGCTGCAAAGAAAGTTGCAGAGGAAGCGATTCTGAAATGTGGCTCTGTTCGTGTGAGGCCAGAGACGAGTTTCTGAATATTGCATTTGATCGGTTATGCCAATATAGGGGAACACATGGATTTATAGCCGTATAGGGGCATAAGGTCACAGTATCGATCAGGGTCCTAGATTAGAACGCGACATAATCAATACTGAGTAATGGTTGGGAATATTGTACTGATTTAGAGTAGAGAGCGAACCAATAAGGCTAACTTAAACCTGTAACACAATTTTAGCCTGAGTAGGATATCTGTGTACAGTATTTGCATTGCTGCACCATGGTGGTGGTCAGCTGGTCAAGAGTTTAAATCTTAGCCTCAGTCCCTCGTCTTCCTTAGGCCATTGAAATCAACACTATTTTGCTTCGATCAGGTCAGTAAGTGTACGTATCATGACTTTTTTGTTGCACTTAGGAGTTGTTGAGAGGCAGAGGAGTCCAGTTAGCTAGCTGGGATAAACAGTCATGGGTGGGACACTTCTAATTCAGTCTTCTGATGAATTACTCATCAGTTTTATGAGAACATCTCGTATTATGGCCACCGCTACATTTCCTACTTCTACTTGCCAGAATCAAGCGTACCACCGCAATATATTTAGTGCTGGACCACTAAATGTATTGCGGTGGTACGCTTGATTCTGGCACTTAGAAAAAAATAGCACATCTCAAAAGCCAGGAGGCGTCTGCATCAGCTTTAGGTATGAGTTATAGACAACTTTGAATAGAGGTGCCTCATGAACAGACATAGCTACAATCTCACTCTTCCTACCTTAGTGATAGGGTCTCTTAACATCTAACTCGCCTTGAACTGCGAAGTAACGATAAGATATTTCTTGCTATCCTTTCCATTCAAAGTATCTAAAGGTCAGAGACTGTTCTCATCCCAAGGCCTTTGCAGCGGCTGCAACCCTTCTCAATGGTTGTCTTTAAAAAGACATTCAAGATGTAGTTGTTAATTATTCAAGACCAGCTTCTGCAGATCCAATTTCGAGTAGCTAACACATTATTTCATTATTTTGAGTTTTATTTATAGTGCTATTTTCAACCTTTCTGTACCTTCACAGCACTAGAGGATCTGACAATATGCACATATGTGTGGAGGCCAGAGAGGGCCGTGTTGATTCGGAAACGTCCAGCCTGCATCCACTGTTGTATGATTGTGAGGCTCGTGATCTGAGAGGAGTTAAATTACACTGTGAGTCTGAAGAATTCAGACTTCATAAGTTGGCTTAGTAATTAGAGAATGGGCTCAGATCTCATGAGGTGGGTGGGTGCCTTCCAGGGATTGAGGAATCTGCTTCTGTGCTTCATCCCTTTAAGTAATAGTTGATGGCTGAGGTAGGACGATATTGATGGGCGTTGATGTGCTGGAATGTAATGCGGGTAGTTCTTCCCGTATTGTGGGCAGTTACCCCTGGAGGACTTGTCGATGGTACAGTCAGTCAGTCAAGTTACGTCAATATGAAGAATTTACAATGATGAATTTATATGGAGAGGATTTTTTGTGAAAGCATCTCTATAAATGGTGTCCGTGACATAATCTGAAGGGCAATGGATTCTCTGAACAGCGCAGTACGTACCACACGGCTGCAGGGTAATTGGACATAAAGTCATCAGCAATATGTAGATGTAGTCTGAAGTATCTTTCCGTTCTTTCTTGTCAACCTGCATTGCCATCGCAAACTAGAAATGGCTCCATGATTACATTTCATGCATTAATTGATGATGCATATAATTATCACCTGCATCATTAAAACTACCCATTACTGTTTGTCATTATCTTTATGTCCTAATCCATTAGCTAGTAGTCGTTGATGACTCCTTAGAATCCCTAATATCTGAGTGAGAAGATCAGGATAAACTTTCCACAGCTTTTCAATATAATTGCGAGGCACAAGGGAGAACTTTAGCGCTCCCGTGAAGAGCACAGGTCTGCTACTGAGCAAGGGATAGATGATTCCACATTTGATCTCACAGTCCTGCCGCAACGTAATCCAACATGGAGCGAGTTATAGAAAAAATCGATTCTACATACACAGATCCTTTGCAAATTCATAATTTTATGGACTTCAGAATTAACCTATGATCACCCCCCCCCCACAAAAAAGGGTAAAACAGGAGCAAAACTACATTCAAACACACTCCACATGCCTGTGACATGTCTTTAAACCATTCACCAGGCAGAAATGGCTAGATTCTTGGTGATGGCATAACCACTTCATAGGTCCACAGAAGTTCCACTAATCTAATTCACCTGTGGTCTGATATACCAAGATAAATTTGCAATTGTTGATCTACTCACGTGTAAATCTATTACTCTGCCTAGGGTTAAATCTACACTATTTAACTATTCACCATTTCAAGTGTGGATATACACTTCAGTGTCTAGTTTTACATATCTCTACCTCCTGATGGTGCCTCCTATAACAATGAACAGTATTGATCAGCTTAAAGTGACTGGGATTTCAGTTTTGGGTGGAAATCTCTGTAATTGTGGCCAAGAATTGGTAGAAATATTAAAGTATGTAATGCATTTTAAAATGACAAACAAATATTTCAATGCAAAATAAATATGTATAATACTTTAAAATGTTTATTATAAACCTAAAACTGTTCAAATAAACCAGCACTGCACATTAACTCATTAAACGCTATGCATTAAATAATTATTTAATTAAATTATATTTATATAATTAATAAATATTTTCTAAAGAACATTTTCAGAAATTTGCACTCACTCTAATATGTGTACTTTTATTTAATGTGTATTACATTTTGTTTAGAAAGGCTATGCATAGAATTATTTAAAATTATTTATAAAAAAATTAACAGAAATATAAAAGTTTAATTAAATTGTATTTTTAAATTAAGTCTATTAATAAATGTTGAAATATTAATATAGTTATTTACTAATTATATAAAATAATACATGTGTATATAATATATATATGTATATTTTTTTAAAGCGTAAATCAATTAATTTCTATGGAGTGTTTATTTTAAGTCCCTGTCTTCATTATTTCTTTGGGTAGAGGTTACAATACCTGTGAGTGGAATTGTGTGGTGTTTCACTTACTCCAGTGCTGAGCTGGAGTGCAATTACTACTTTATGTCACCTTTAGATCTGTAGTAACTTCAGTAGTGTAGTTTGTGAATAGTAATGGACTTACTCATTTGTAGGTGGGTGTGTGCGTTTGCATCTCCCTCCCTAAACCCCGCCTTACTTTTCCCGAAACATCCTCTTGTATTGCACCGACTCCCATTGCGAGAACTTGGCAGCCTTCTTTCTGGAGAAAGTGCAGACTATATACCAAGGATTTGACCTGAGTCGGCCGGATCCAGAGTTAGTTGACCCTAATCTCTTGGGTTATGAGACTTTGACCTTCTTGCCTGATCTGTCTACGGAGGCCTTTGACAAACTGAGCCTCAGCATTAAATCAGGCTCTCCTCTGGATCCGCTGAAGCCAGCTCTCATCAGTACGCTTTCCCCGTTGTGTTGAGTTCCGATACTAACCTTAATCAACCTGTCGTTGTCAACCGGGACGGTCCCCTCCTAGTGGAAACAGGCGGTAGTTACCCCAGTCTTGAAGAAGGCTAATGCAGACCCTCTCTTGCCTGAGAACTACCGCCCCATATCTCTTCTTCCTTGGACTGCTAAAGTCACCGAAGCCCATGTTAATTCCATCTTGTCTGATCACCTTGATATTGGACCCTAGCCAAAATGGCTTCCGGCCAGGGCACAGTACAGAGACCGCTCTGCTCTATATGATCGAGCATCTACGCCTGGTGCTTGACTCCGGACGTACGGCAGCGCTTCTGCTATTAGATCTAAGCGCTGTTTTCGATACTGTGTCCCACTGTGTATTGATTCAGCGTCCGGAGGAAGCTGGAGTAGCAGGAACCGCCCTTCAGTGGTTCCGATCTTTTCTTTCAGATCGAACCTTTAAAGTGGCTATACCACCCTGCCAATCCACTTTACATCCTTTGGACCTGGGGGTCCCACAGGGCTCCTCGTTGAGCCCCACCCTGTTCAACCTTTATGTGAAACCGCTAGCTGCTATCGTCAAACAGTGGGGTTTGACGATGACCTCATATGCCGACGATACGCAGCTGGCGGTGACACTGAGTGGAGACCCTGAAGTGGAGGCCCCCAGATTCCGAGCTGGACTTGTGGCAGTAGCAGGTTGGTTGAGAACCAATTGCTTACAATTGAATGCCACAAAAACTGAAGTTTTGGTCTTGGGGAAACATGCTGAGCTATGGGGAGACCAGTGGTGGCCTCCAGAGTTGGGCATCACTCCCATCCCAGCTTCCGAAGTGAAAAACTTAGGGGTCTGGCTGGACCCAGCGCTCACCTTCACAGGTCACACGAAGAAGGTCGCTGCCACCTGCTACGGCATCTTGCGAGGCTTAAGACCGGTCCTCAAGTTCTTCGACCCTCCCACCCGGCAGCTCGTGGTCCAAGCCTAGGTTCTATCTCGGCTGGACTACGGAAGTGCGCTGATGTTAGGGGTAAACCAGGCTGAGGCATCCAGGCTTCAAAGGGTACAGAATGCTGCGGCGCGGGCCATTGTTGGTCTTCCCAGGCATTGCTCTGTTTCCAGCACCATCTCGGCCCTTCACTGGTTGCCGGTCAGACAGAGGATTAAGTTTAAAGCGCTCTGTCTGGCCTTTAAAATCATGAAGCTCTCCTCGCCGCCGGCTCTTGCCAACTTGCTTATCCCCTACATCCCTTCGAGGTCTCTGAGATCGGAGGCTCTTCATCTTGCGGTCTGCCCCCGTTTCAAACTCAGCAGAATGGGTGGCCGCTCTTACCGGGTGCTTGCCGCGGGGCTGTGGAACTCGCTCCCGGTGCACATTCGAGCTTTGAATAACCTGTCCACCTTCAGGCGTGCTATTAAAACTTTTTTGTTTCCTGTTCTTGAGTAGCCGCTCCCCCTTTCTCCTCTCTTGTTGCGTGTTATGTTGTAGTATCTGTCTAAGCGCCAGGACGCCCCTTTGCTGGGGCAGCTGTGGGCTGTATAACTAATGTTAACATAACATAACATAACATAACATTAAGTATTTCACATTATCTCTCTCCCTCCCATATTTACTACTATGAGTGTGGAGATCTCCACCACTGTCGTCAGATTGTCACTTTAGGAAAATATGCATATTTTGCAAACAAATACACACTTTTGATTTTGAAAATTTAACTCATTTCCACATTTAAATGCTTATCTTTTTTTTAAAAGTAACCTTTGTGAAAATATACAGCAATAATAGGCAAGTTATGCGGCATGATGCATCACATTTTGTGATAGTATTACTTTGTTATTTTGTCATCTTTCAGCTTGTAAATTTATTTATTTATTTATTATTTTCCCGTAGGCGTCTTGGCGCTAAGAATACTACATAGGATCTCTTGAGGGTAGGGGCACTTAGCCATGAGAGCTCATTACTGATGGAACAACCATGTCTTCACCAATTTCCTAAACTGGAGGAGAGATTGAGCCGCTCGAATAGTCAACGGGAGCGAGTTCCAGAGTCTGGCTGCAAACACCGTGAAACGCCTATCTCCCCAAGTGACCGTCCTCGTGCGTGGTACTGCCAGTTGATACAGTGCCATCGATCTTAGTTGTCTTGGCGGGCAATAGGTGGAAAGCTGCTCTTGCAGAAGCCTTGGGCCTTGGTTATGAATTGCTTTGAACGTTAGACAAAGTGTCTTGAATTTAATCCGATTTTTTATTGATAGCCAGTGGTAACTTTTAATTACTTGATTAACTGATTTGAATTTTGGAGTTTTGGAGAGTAATCTTGCTGCCGCAAATGCTGTCTGGGCATTGGTTGCACATCATTAGTACCAGTTTCATGCCCAAAGATAGCAAAAACCAACAGAAAGGTGATGGATCTTCATTTGCAAAGGGCCTTCCACCTCACAGCTACATGTGTCACAGAGTTCTTGGTAACTTTTGAATCGTATGAGCTAGAAACTATCTTTTGTTGTTAAAATCTGCAGATTATGCAACAAATGATGGATTATGTGACAAATGTGTTACATCTATAATTACGTGAAATCGACATGGCTGCACAATTGCATCATTCCAGTGGTCCTAGTTTTAAGCTCAAGCACAGCTTCAATACTACCTAGGAGCATCCATCCACAGACCCCGCACCCGCTGTTCCCCTGTGGCTGACACCGTGGTAGACTAGAAGACCTGTTACCTCTCCTGTGATCACCAGTAACCTACCTCTTGTACTGTGGAAGCCTGGAGGACCCTTCCCCTCTCCTGTGATTATCAGTAACCTACCCCTGGCACCGTTGGACCATGGAAGACTCTTCAACTCTTCTGTGATCACCAGTAACCCACCACATGCACGGTGGGACCATGGAAGACTCTACATCTCCTCTGTGATCACAAGTAACCCACCCCTTGCACTGTGGGACCATGGAAGTCTCTACGCCTCCTCTGTGTTCACAAGTAACCTACCCCTGTCACTGTGGAAGGCTGGAAGACCCAAAACATTTCCTGAGATCTTCAGTAACCTGCCCCACTCCCCCCAACTCCCCCTTCCTCTGCTCCCTACCAGCCAGCTCCCAACCCTGCATTGATACCAAACACTCTGGTAGGCACCACCTTCTTGTGTCTGCCTCCTTTCCCCCACCTCTGACCTATATCCATCTTTTCTCTTTGTCACCATTTCTTTTAGGTCTGGCGTTATCCAAGACTTTTTGATGTTATTAAAATTATACATGCATACATACTATAATTATAGTTTTGCCTTTAGCCTCTTCGAGGCTATTGACGGAACCGTTCTGTCACGGCTCACGGGTGACCTGTGCTCATGACGGAACGGTTCCGTCACGGCCCGGCCGCGGCACCTGCGGGGCGCTGACTTCGCGCTTGCACGGCGCATTTAATTGAGTGGGCGGGGCCGTGACCGAACCGTTCCGTCATGAGCACAGCTCACCGGCGAGCCGTGACGGAACGGTTCTGTCACCCGCGGAGCTCACCCGCGCGCCCCCCCCCCCCGCGACCATTAGCGCTGCGGCGGAATAGCCGCCGCAGCGAAAGAGTTAGACAATGTCTTGCTATTTCATACTAGCTAGGACCGGACAGCTTTCGACAACAATACAAAAACCAACCATGGCAAACAAAACAAGCACTGACACATCCAAAAGGTTTGTAGCCAGGTACCATATTGCTTGTTCGTTATTGTCACGTATGTCATATTGTCAAAGCATTATAGGTTTTTTATTTCTGTGCACTCATCCTGGCGCTGCTCCTAATCTGTTCACCACCACACCCAACCTCCGCTCCAGCTGTCTACCACCCTCTCTGGGGTCAGAGGATAGATAAGGAGAGTTAAGCCAGTAGGGCAGAGACACATAGTTAAAGCTCTGTGAAAGATTTCACTCTGTGAGCATGGTACCGGGATAGCGGGGGTAAGGGAACACCCCAGGAACATCACTAGTGATTGGTTCGATCTAGTCGGGTTAAGATCTCATGCACAAAACACCTCTTCATTACCCTTACAAAGTCTCTTGGTTGATATGCCCCATAAATATCGCCGTTAGAAGATCGAGGCATACATGTAGTGAGGACCAATATATTGAAAGGTAAGTATAGATATTTTATACTAAATTCCACATCTACGTACCTTGAAAATATACAAATATCGTCATGGTACGTACACGTGGCGCTAGGAATAGTAAATCGATACTTCCTCTATATGCACATAACTTTCATTATTTGAGTCTTCAATGTTTTGTCTATGATATTCTCGATAATCTAAGCCACAACATTGAGTAGCACAATTTTCCTCACCCTACAACCTGACCAAGCTTCTAAGACTGGTCTACATGAACCAACTGGCCATCCAACCTGCTAGGTAAAATAAATTCTGAGTGTCCATAGCAGACATTTGGTCCTGCACCTTCTAGGCTCAAATAGTAGACTTCCAGAGCATGCTTAGCCAGTTCACTGCCACCTTGAGATGCCAAAATGCCATAAGGCACAAGATTTGGAGCCTTTTGCAGGGTTTGACCGACAGGGTACTCCATCACAAGTGTGGCCGAGTGCCTTGTTCACCAAACTGTTAGTTTACCACTCTAATTAGAATTGGGTTAAATTCCCCGTTTCTGCAAGGGATGCTCCCGCTAGATCCCATGGACATTGAGTCATTGTTCTAAGTACTTCATCTGCATGATTTATGGTGGCCATTGTGATGTACTTTTTTTTTACTGTTCTTGAGGGGTTGAAACCCTTGCTGGTCTAAACAATTTAAATGACCCTCCACCACCTGGACAGAACACTTTTTGGGAATCAGAGTTTTGGGAGTTTTTTATGAAAAATAAAAAACTTTGCTGAGTGGTTGCATGGAGCCCATTCAGTAAAGCTACACCGCTTCAGAAGAGCTGCCATGGCCTGGACTCCTCTGAAAGCACTCAGGGCTTGGACAGTCAAGTGCGGATCGATGAATACTTTGGGCGGTCATCTACTCGGGTACAGTAGTCCCTGCCGCTCTCACCCTGGCCGGTTGCTTGGTATCTGCCTACCATTAAATACATGGCTTGGCAGTTCGGGCTGGACTGTTCCCATGAGGCACAGGTTCAGACTGATTTGCATATAGCCATGTCTGAACTGGGGTGGCAGAGTGGGCTAAAGAACGTTGATGGATTAAACCCAGATCTTTTGACTGGGTGTGAGTGTTTGATTGATTCAGATGCTCCGTCCATCACCACCCCCTTTTGTACCGCTTTTGGCCGCCATAAGTGTGGCAGGGTATACTCAGACGTGAGTCCCTTGCTCACTTTGCCACTGGATTCAAACTAGCCGGGCTGAAGACGGCTGGAATGCCAGAAACCGGTCTTTGGAAGCTTGTTTCCGGTCCAGGGAAGACATGGCTTGGCAGTTCGGGCTGGACTGTTCCCATGAGGCACAGGGTCAGACTGATTTGCATATAGCCATGTCTGAACTGGGGTGGAGAGTGGGCTAAAGAACGGTGATGGATAAAACCCAGATCTTTTGACTGGGTGTGAGTGTTTGATTGATTCAGATGCTCCGTCCATCACCACCCCCTTTTGTACCATAAAATAAGGCCCTTTGTTACAACAAGGAAAAATAAATAGAGTATTTATTTCGGGATTAGAAGTAAAAACCGAAAATAATGGATATGAAGATACCACATAGGATTAGGATGAGTATTGAAATAAGGGATACGGTTTGGGGTCTGGTTTACGGTAAGGGTAAATATAAGATATGTTTTAATGGTCAGAGTTTTAGGGATAATGGGTTCAGTTTAGAGTTGGGTCAGAGTTACAGTTACCTAAGGTAAGACAAGGGGCAGTAGATTAAATACATATGTAATGTAAAGAAATTTATTGTGGAAGTTTTAGCAGTCCTAATTTTAATCTAAACATTTGTTGGTAGGATTTTTCGCAGTGGTTTCCCAGTAAAACTGTTTCTTTAAATATATATCCACTTTCAAAACATCGTATAATTTAGAATTTTTTTATGTAACATTCTGATTGCATGAAATATCCTATTGTGCGCACTAGAATGTAAAATTCAATTCATGGCATTCACTGAAAAGCACCTCAGTAGATAGAAACCTTTGCCTGCTATTTCCAGCAATTGTAATCATGGTTTATTTCCATCACAATGTACTAGTGATTCACTAGCCATATATTCTGGGTGATTGGTTACAGAAAAAAAAAACAAGGGGGCACAGAATTAATTAAAAATGAGCAAGAAGAACTGACAAATACAGACATGCACAAATGCTGTTCACACAGATACTGTTTAGAAAGTTAATGCTGGACCTATTGGCTTTGAGAGGTCAGGGGCTAGTAAACAAGGATTGTTCTGTCTAGATAGGGAGATACACAGCTTTCTGTGACAACAGTGTGGTGATTGTGTGTTTATATATTCTGGATAGTCCAAGGTTCCTGGTGACTCGGTGGGGAGCCTCTGTATCTTGTTGTATAAACACTGGCGCACGGGCACCCAACTACAGGACCGGGCAGCACCTGGTGAAAGGGAGAGGAATACAGGCTGACACTTTGACAATTGTATATTTAAACCAAGAGAAGGGAAACCAAGTACGCCACCAAATAGGATAAGCGCACGCCAGGAAAAGCAACAATTGTACACAAGTTAGCCGCATCTGACAGAGTTATTCCTAAACCCGCCCCTTCCCAAGTCCTCTGTAATTCCATTAATGATTACCTCCTTGAGAAAATTGCCACCATTAAGTGCAATATCCCCTTGCCATCCCCTTTCTTCCCCCCCCTTCTCCCCCTGTGTCCACATTTCTTGATCAATTTCCTCTGATCTCCAAGGAGGCTTTCCTTATTCTACATAAGAAGGTCAAGTCAAGCTCCCCCGCCGATTGTGGCCTGGCCCACATCCTGAGGGAGGTGTTTTCCAGCTGCCCTGACCCTCCTTTAACTTTTCTTAAAACTTCTATTATTCAGGGATTGGTCCCTGCCTCTCTTAAATCAGCTATAGATATATTTATATCTATATCTAGATGTATTTATATATATATGTTACCTACTGGTGGTCGCCAGTAGGTATATATAGTTAGGACCTAGTTTCCATAGGAAATCCGCAACTTTCTATTGGGAATAACTTTGGCGCCGGTTGAGGAATTTGCGTGTAATTTTCCAAAATTTAGGCCAGTTCCGCTCCGCTCCTTCCCTGAAAGTGTCGGGGGGGGGGGGGTTCGTCAAGCGGGGGCCGAGAAAAAAGGGGGGCCCCAAAATGTGTTTTCCCCATGTTAATTTCCATAGGACGTACAGACACGGCTACAGCCCGAACCGCTGAATGGAATTACACCAAACTTGGCAAAATGGTAGGGACTGGTACACAGAAGTGCCTTTTGTTTAAATGGTGTAAATCCCTCCAGTAGTTCCTGAGAAAATCAAAAGGAAAAACATATATATATATCTGGGCGGAGCCTAACCACACATCTCATCGTGAGATCTGATTGGCTGTCAGCACTTCATCCAAGAAGTGTTGGCAGCCATCTTTGGACCAATATACATGATAGCACCTCTTTAAAAAGCAGTGCAGTTAATAGAGGTTTTTAGGACTTTAGTTACATTATAAATCATGTGTTGATGGTACCATACTCATTTTAGGAATTATGGTGTGTTCTAAGGTGATTTTACCATGTGAAAAAGCCTTCTGCTGGGATATCATAAATCATGTTTGAAAGAAAACTATTATCTCATGCTTTTCCCACAGTGGTTTGGAAGGGGATCTTTAAGCTAAGCTGAAAGCATATTTTCTGTAAATTCACATTATCTTTCTCAGCTATGTGAGAATGAAGTCTGACATTCTCAGTAAAACATGTACATCCAACAAGGACAGAGACTGTCAGTTGATTCCTTTGTGTTCTGCTGCAGCCTCCTAGAGTGTTCTAAAGAACAACTAGAGCGCTAACAGTCCTACTTATTACAAAGGTATGGGACACATGATGCCATCTTGATTGGAATAAAGTGGTAAGTCTGAAAACATTTAATTTAAAAAGGAACAAAATGAGGGGGTTTATTTTGCCATAGAAAGTATGACTAGTGCTTCAGAAAGAAAAATTAGGGTACATTTTGAGTGACTTCTCAAAATCCTCTTCTATTTCATTAAAACATTCTGACATGCAGTCTCCCAAGATGGCCACCAGAGACAAAAGAGCCCAAATGTAGCCCAAACATCACCCAGATGTAGCCCAAGTATAGCCCAATGACTGAATGTCCCAGAGTGTTCTAAAGAACAACTAGAGCGCTAACAGTCTAACTTATGACAAAAGTATGGCACACCAGAAGCCATCTTGATTGGAATGAAGTGGTAAGTCTGAAAACATTTAATTTAAAAAGGAACAAAATGAGGGGGTTCATTTTGCCATAGAAAGTATGACTAGTGCTTCAGAAAGAAAAATTAGGGCACATTTTGAGTGACTTCTCAAATTCTCTTCTATTTCATTAAAAAAATTCTGACATGCAGACTGAATCATGCACTTTGAATACCAGCAGCAGACTTCCCTGGTGAGCAGTAGCTTTACTACAGCGATCTAATGAGCAACTAGAGTGCTAACATTCAGAATTTATGGCAAATGTGTGACACGTCTGAATGCCTTCTTGATGGAACCAAAGTAAACAAGCATTGAAAATGAAATAGATCTCGCCCTTGTTTAAGTGAAAGCCATTCTGTTTGTAATGAGGTGGCTTTTTAGCTTTGCTTTCATTCGTGTTTTTCAAACTTTCATGTAAATAACATGTATATGTATGCATCCATTTATATTTGTATTTATATAGATATGCAGATTATATATGTTTATATATGTATGTATATATATATATATATATACACATAAATATATATAAATGCATATGCATAAATATGAATATATATATGTGTATGTGTGCGTGCAGAGAGAGGTAGAAAGGTAGAGGTAGAGGTAGAGAGGTAGAGGTAGAGAGGTAGAGACTAGTAGAGAGAGGTAGAGAAGAGGTAGAGAGTAGCGAGTGAGTAATAGAGAGTAGAGATAGAGTAGTAGAGAGTAGAAGAGAGCAGCAGAGAGAGTAGCAGAGAGTGAGTAGTAGAGAGTAGTAGAGTGAGTAGTACAGAGTAGTAGAGAGTGAGTAGTAGAGAGTGAGTAGTAGAGAGTAGTAGAGAGTAAGTAGTAGAGTGAGTAGTAGAGAGCAGTAGAGAGTGAGTAGTAGAGAGTAGTAAAGAGTTAGTAGTAGAGAGTAGTAGAGAGTGAGTAGTAGAGAGTGAGTAGTAGAGAGCGAGTAGCAGAGAGAGAATAGTAGAGAGTAGTAGAGAGTGAGTAGTAGAGTTAGTAGTAGAGGGTAGTAGAGAGAGAGAGTAGTAGAGAGTGAGTAGTAGAGAGTAGTAGAGAGTGATTAGTAGAGAGTAGTAGAGAGAGGGTAGTAGAGAGTGAGTAGTAGAGAGAGAGTAGTAGAGAGTGAGTAGTAGAGAGTAAGTAGTATAGAGTAGAGAGTGGTAGAGAGTGAGTAGTAGAGAGTAGTAGATAGTGAGTAGTAGGGAGTGAGTAGTAGAGAGAGAGTAGTAGAGAGTAGTAGAGTAGTAGAGAGTGAGTAGTAGAGAGTAGTGGAGAATATTCCAAAGTTTGGCACAGCACCACTTGCACAACAAGTCCAATCAAATCATATCACTAAGAGTGTCAGGGTCTCAGGACCTTGCGCCTGCATTGTTTGTGCACTTACAAAGAGCATGCATAGGGAATAGTACAAATGACACTATATTTGGAAGGGGACTACAACTCCCATGATCCCCGGCAGGGGAAGTACTTAGGCGGCAATCACACGCTTCCTTGTTGCGTGTAATTCGGATTGTTGACAGCTAATGCCGGAAGCCGCTGCATGCCGCGGCTGGGTAGAGCAGAGCCTGGAGGAAGAAGCCGGTGTTCGTACCAGCGTTTTGAATCAGATCCAGGTAGGATCTGTCCTTTGGGACTCCGTGTTCGCGGGCGGTAGCGTCTTGCTCCGCCGCGCGTCTTTTGTTGTCAAAATACAGAGCGGAACGCGGTGGTATTCCCGCCACGCGTTACCGTTCTAAAAAGCCTCCCCCGAGTGAAGCTAACTACGGAGGAGAACTTGTTCAGAGGGAAACTCGTTTGCGCACAGTCTTTTCAGCTGAGTGGAAGTCTTGTGGGGTATTGTTATGAGCGGGGCGCTGTGGTGGTCGAAACTACGCGTCACCGTCTTGAGCTCAAAGGGTGCATGCACAGTGGAGCTATTGAGGAGGAACGTTAATATAAGAAACCATTGACTCAGTTGGTTATGCACTATACAAACCCTGATGGAAAGGGTCATATGAATATAAGTTCTTTTGAGTTCTAGCGCAGAGCGGAGTTGTGGTTCTTGCTTCCCACACACCGCCGTTTCTGACAGAAGAGGATTCATTCTTTGCTTTGTCCTTGAGAATCACTTTTGCTTTGTCTTCTACAGTAGAGTGCTGCTTATCATTCTGTATCCAGTTATAACGTCTCTCGCCTGTTGTCCTGGTATGCCACTTACATGGATGAAGTTGTTGAGTGTTTAGGTATTTTGGGAGGTGTGTTGTGCCTGATGTATTTTTTGTGTTCAATAGGCCAGACAGGTGCCAGAAGGCGATAGAGGAGACGTGATCACAAAAGCAGTGGACTTTTTATCTCAAGGTATACTGAGTTCATTTAGCGAGATATAATGAGCGTAGCCATGTGTTAATGAAAGTATATCTAAGTGGTTTGTTTTTGTCGTTACAGGTAATCCCTTCCCAGCTGACCCTTCCCTTTCCCTTCCTGGTACTATTTATCCCTCACCTAATGGCTCAACCCCTCTGTGCTTTACTACCAGAGGCGTTGTGACGTTTGGAGGTGGAACATTGTAAGCATCGATCGTATTCTGTGGAGCAATTCTGGACAAAGAGTCCTTATTGAAGCGCTGAATCTTGGCGTATATTCAAATGCTTTATTTTCCTTAAGTTTATGTACCACAGCCAGCCGACACGTATCGTTCTGTACAACAGAACTTCTACAGGGTGTTCTTATTTCCTTCAAGTTATGTTGGTATCCTGTTGTCATATAACTAGATATTTCTTCCAAATGTTAGACGAGACGTAAGTACATTCTTATTCAAAGTGACTAGGTATCTATTTTACCCACACAATTCGGTCAGACTTGAGTAATTTATAGCATCCTCAAAGTCAGTCTTTCAAAAATTCCAAAGTATAGGACATGATAATCCAAATCCAAATGTTTCTCAAGAAAAGTCATTTTCAATCGTTCGGAATATCGCGATTTAAAAAAAAATAAAAAATTGGGGCCTGGGGGGTCCTTGCGGGACCCCCTGAGCAGGCCTGGAGGGTCAGGGTGCTTCTATCCTGCTCACTTTGCGTGTTTTGCACCTTTGTTTCACTGCTTTCTTGTGCCTTCGTTCTACAAAGGCACAAGATGGCTGCCTACACTTCCTGGTTTGGAGTGTTGACAGACAGTGGCAGCCAATCAGCATGCCTTCCCGAGAAAGCTGCATGCTCATTGGCTGTCAACACTTATAACCAGGAAGTGTTGGCATCCATCTTGTGCTAGTGTTGACAGACAGTGGCAGCCAATCAGCATGCCTTCCCGAGAAAGCTACATGCTCCTTGGCTGTCAACACTTCTAACCAAGAATTGTTGGCATCCATCTTGTGCTCGATAGACAAAGGCAAAAGAAAGCAAAAAAACAAACGTGAAGAGCACAAAAAGGGGGAAGGGTAGATACAACCTGACACCCTAGGCCTGCCCAGGTGGTCCCACAAGGACAAAAAAGGACCATATTTTTTTTTTTTAAACCTGGTCTGTTTTTTTTTTAAATTACACCACGGGGGACCAAATTGTGGGGGCATTGTGATAAAGAAGTGTGGGGGGTCCACAATCCCCCCCACACTTCGCCGGGGACTACCGCCCCTGGGGCAAAGCAACGCAGCCCCTGGCGCATACTGGAGGCTCCTGGTGGTCTAGTTGGCCCCCAGGGACCCCCGGTATGCAAGGGGAATTAGTTCCCCCTCTGCAAACACGCCCGGGGGCTGCGTTGCAGAGAGGTGTAAAAAAGGGTGTGGCCTCATTACACCTCTCTGCAATGCAGCCACCTGGCTTATACTGGAGGCTCCTGGTGGGCTAGTTGCCACCCAGGGACCCCCAGTATGCAAGTGGAATTAGTTCCTCCTCTGCAAACGCGCCAGGGGTTGTGCTGCAGAGTGTTGTAAAAAGGGGGCGTGCCCTCTGAACACCTGCCTGCATAAATGTAATAAATCACTATAAAAAAAAACCAAATTAATACATTTAAAAATTGTCATTTAAAAATACGTCTAAATTCAATGAAAAAACCATAGGTTTCAGGCCTTATATAGTTAGGAATTAGCATTTAAAAAACCTTGCACATTCAATTAAAAAACCATAGGTTTCAGGCCTTATACAGTTAGGAATTAGAATTAAAAAAAACCTTGCAAATTTACTGAAAAAAACATAGGTTTCAGGCCTTATATAGTTAGGAATTCGCATTTAAAAAACCTTGCAAATTCACTGAAAAAACCATAGGTTTCAGGCCTTATATAGTTAGGAATTAGCATTTAAAAACCCTTGCACATTCAATTAAAAAACCATAGGTTTCAGGCCTTATATAGTTAGGAATTAGCATTTAAAAAACCTTGCAAATTCACTGAAAAAACCATAGGTTTCAAGCCTTATATAGTTAGGAATTACCATTTAAAAAACCTTGCAAATTCACTCAAAAAACTATAAGTTTTAGGGGTGTTACAGTTAGCTGGACATTTCACTCATACAAAACCATTGAAAACCTATGGGTTTTTCAGTGAATTTGCAAGGTTTTTTAAATGCTAATTCCTAACTATATAAGGCCTGAAACCTATAGTTTTTTTCAGTGAATATATATATATATATATTCACTAAAAAAAACACAGGTTTCAGGGACGCTGTAGTTAGTCTGACATTTCACTTGTACAAAACCGGAGAAATTCCGCTGTTATAGTCAGCTGAGCTAACTATAACTTACGCCCCTGCAATGCACTGCTTATGACATCACATATTACACCACTCATAAAATGGTCAGTGACATCACTGACGACATCTCAAATGACATCACTGATGACATCATCCACGTAATCTACATCCAAGAGCGGGCCAGGGAGCGCATTTGAAGACTGGTGGGCAATGGGGGCGTGGCCTGCTATGAGAACTAACCAATGCTGCCGTATGGGACTTGGGGAACAACTACCCCTCCTGTTACCTCCAGTAAGTCCCACACAGTGGGATTACTAAAAGGTCTTCGGAGGCCATGCCCCCTTTTCTCCACCACTTTACAAACGTGCATACTATAGGTTGGAGGATGAAGTCCACTTTACTTTGAGAGACTTTGGGGGTTTAGATGCCCTCCTACTCAGCGGAATTCCTGAGTGCTATCTGGAGGCTCAGCCCCCTTTCTGCACCACTCTGCAAACGCAACTACTACATTATAATTAGAAATTAGCATTTAAAAAACCTTAGAAATTCACTGAAAAAAACATGGGTTTCAAGGAGGTTATGGTTAGGAAATAGCATTTAAAAACATTTGAAATTCACTGAAAAAAACTAGTTTCATGAACTTTATAGTTAGTAGTCAGCGTTTAATACACCTTAGAAATTCACTGAAAAAACCACAGGAGGTGATGGTCCCCGGGGCTAGAACTCTGCAATGGACCCCCATATTAGAATTAAGTGTGACCCGGGGGGGGGGGGGGTCCCCGGGACAGTGTGGGGGGCTCGAGCCCCCTCACATCATTTTGAAAGCTAACCCCAGAGAGGTGGTTTTACCTAGGGTTTGGGGGGCCCGCGAGACCCCTGCTGGCATTATTTTGGAATGCCCCAGGGAGTAGTGGTCCCCGGGACAGTGTTGTGGGCAGGAGCCCCCAATGATTTCATAATAAAAAAGCCCTGGGGAGTTGGCAGCCCTGGGGAAGTGGGGGCCTAAATGGCACCCACATATATTTTCCTCATTGCCCCCTGGACCTGGCCCACCAGGAGGCTTATTAAAACGAAGCGCGGGACACTGCACTCATTTTTGAAAATATTTTTCAGCTGGATTCGCATAGAGTCTGCGAATCCCACAAAAGCTAAAAATCTATCCTTTTTTTGGCCCCCAGAGCAGTCATAGGGGGTCAGGGTCTTTCTACCCGCCTCCTATTCTTAATTTTTAACCGCAAGATAGCTGCCAACACTTTCTGGTTTGAAGTGTTGGCAGCCAATCAGAGTCAAGCTTGTGATCGGGAGGGTATGCGGATCCACTGCGTTCACCAGAAAGCAATATTTTTTTATTTTCTAATTTTCAGTAACTACTGAACGGATTTACACCATTATTTTTAAAAAAGAATGCTTTCTGAACCAAGAGATACCTTTTTGCCACATTTGGTATAATACCGTTCAGCAGTTCGGGCTGTAGTTTTGTCTAAAGTTTCCTATGGAAATTAACATGGAGAAAATGCGTTATGGGACCCCTCTTTTTCTCAGCTCTTGCTTGACGAATCACCCTAAAACTTTCAAGACAGGAGCTGACCTGAGTAGGACATTGATTTGAAATGATTTGCGCAGATTCGTCATACGGCGCAAAAGAATTAGGCAAATGCAAAAACTCTATTCCTTTGGATACTAGGTCCTACCTATAACTACCTACTGGCGACTGCCAGTAGGCAATATATATATATATATATATATGTATATATATGTATATGTATATTTTCACACAATCCAACCAATGCAGGTCAAAAGAACGGCAAGCACTCCGATGTTTCAGATGTTTTTCAAGTTTATTCACTCCAAACCCCCCTTCACCCCTGACAGACGCGTTTCGCCAGTTAGCTTCGTCAGTGACAGTTTGTGCAATAATTCCGAAGCCATTTTAAACCAGCTGCTACATTTCATTTCATGAACATAGATGATGGTGTTCAATATGGAAACGGCGGCCATCTTATAGTGTAGTATTTACAACTATTTACATTTGGAACAAATGGCTATAAATAAAGTGCTAAAGTGCAAAGTTAAAAACTGTGACTTTGACAAACTTCCAATCATTATGGTGTGCACACTTATACTGTATCATGATCATTTTTCCTATTTACATTTCAGGAACAGGGAAATTACTTCCTACTTTTCAAAATTAACTATTTAGGGGTGTATCCCCTATTATTAATTTGAATATTTACACTTCCACATCAGTTGTTTCTTTTTCTCAAAAAAAAAAAAAAATATATATATATATATATATATATATATATACATATATATATATATATATATATAAAATGCAAGAATGGCGTGCTTCTGCCGCTTGCACAGCGGGCATTCGACAGGGTCGCCAAACCCTCAATATGTCAAAATCCTGGTACCGCAATCCTTTTGGAAAAACCAGAGTCGAAGCCCAAGTCAGTTTCAAAGTGCTTAAAGATTTATTTGGCAGAAAAACAACCCTACGCGTTTCGAGGTACGCCTACCTCTTGCTCACGGGTGGAGTGTAAATCAAAGCGCCAAACTTTTAAAGTGACAGGTTAGTGTTTGCACAAATCACGTGGTAATTGACATGAAAACAGACTATCGTAGCTACTTTGTTGCTACCGCTTTACATTTTGTTACCGCACATATTGTAAAGTGACATATTTAGCAAATAAACATTGCGTTAATTCATATGTACAACGTGGTGCCTTGAATGTAATGAACAATCAAATATGCATTTCTACCCAATCTGATGATTCCTCAAATTGGCGAACATGTTAGATTGTAATAGAGTGTCAATATGATGTCTTTGTCAGCCATATAATAAAGCCTCCAAGATGATGATAAGTATTGCACACAATAGAAAAACGATCAGGCAATATTTTAACCATGATCCATGGTTTTGAGGAAGTCTGTAGCGCCCCAGTGGGCATACAAAATAAGAAATATTGTGCAATACGTGTTTGACACATTCTTCATCAAGCCCCAGTGGGCAGGCATCCATAATCTGTAACAAAGAGACAACGTGTATATTTTAGCATTTGTGTCTTCAGTAACAATCCTTATTGTGATGTGCATGTGCAAATAAAAATAACTCAGTTAAAAGTTAGCAGATATTATCAAAAAGGTGGTGACAAGCAATTTTAAAAACGCACATTTATATGTTTCAATGCAGGCACTGTGTGCAAAACCAGTTCAGAAAATGAAGAATATATCATTACATTCAATCATACAGATGTATTGCTAATTCTTCCCCGAGGTTGTGACCCCCCGGTTGGATTGTGTTGTACTTAATTATGTATTTGGACTCCAGTTTTCTCAAATCGAGCCATCTGTTGCCACCCCTTTCTTGATTTTCTACACAGTCAATTACCGCAAATGTTAGCAGGTTGGGATTTTGATTATGTTCTAGGGCAAAATGCCTTGCTACTGGGTACTGTTGATTCAGGTTTTTTATGGCCCTTAGATGTAAAATCCTTGTATTGCATTTGGCTTGGGGCAATTTTTAATCAATGTTTTGCTGAGCATGTCTTTCAAAGACCTCGCTTTTTTATAGGTAACTGATGGAGTGACATGTATTACCTCTTCTAGATCTTTGTCTAATCTGAGGATCTCCGAAAACTTCTTTAACCCACGTCTGACTTCCCAAGATTGACAGTTGTATGTGGTTATGAAGGATTTTATCCCTGTAAAAAGTGCAAAGCGTGTAAAACGAGTAAAAACTGTAAATCAATAAAACTCTCCCCTGATCAAGATGAACACACCATCACCAAGCATCTAAGCTGCTTTACCGATTATGCCATTTACGCATTACAATGCCCATGTAAAAAATCCTACATTGGGTGCACGACAAAACAAGCAAAACTCAGGGTTTTAGAACATCTAAGGGCCATAAAAAACCTGAATCAACAGTACCCAGTAGCAAGGCATTTTGCCCTAGAACATAATCAAAATCCCAACCTGCTAACATTTGCGGTAATTGACTGTGTAGAAAATAAAGAAAGGGGTGGCAACAGATGGCTCGATTTGAGAAAACTGGAGTCCAAATACATAATTAAGTACAACACAATCCAACCGGGGGGTCACAACCTCGGGGAAGAATTAGCAATACATCTGTATGATTGAATGTAATGATATATTCTTCATTTTCTGAACTGGTTTTGCACACAGTGCCTGCATTGAAACATATAAATGTGCGTTTTTAAAATTGCTTGTCACCACCTTTTTTGATAATATCTGCTAACTTTTAACTGAGTTATTTTTATTTGCACATGCACATCACAATAAGGATTGTTACTGAAGACACAAATGCTAAAATATACATGTTGTCTCTTTGTTACAGATTATGGATGCCTGCCCACTGGGGCTTGATGAAGAATGTGTCAAACACGTATTGCACAATATTTCTTATTTTGTATGCCCACTGGGGCGCTACAGACTTCCTCACAACCATGGATCATGGTTAAAATATTGCCTGATCGTTTTTCTATTGTGTGCAATACTTATCATCATCTTGGAGGCTTTATTATATGGCTGACAAAGACATCATATTGACACTCTATTACAATCTAACATGTTCGCCAATTTGAGGAATCATCAGATTGGGTAGAAATGCATATTTGATTGTTCATTACATTCAAGGCACCACGTTGTACATATGAATTAACGCAATGTTTATTTGCTAAATATGTCACTTTACAATATGTGCGGTAACAAAATGTAAAGCGGTAGCAACAAAGTAGCTACGATAGTCTGTTTTCATGTCAATTACCACGTGATTTGTGCAAACACTAACCTGTCACTTTAAAAGTTTGGCGCTTTGATTTACACTCCACCCGTGAGCAAGAGGTAGGCGTACCTCGAAACGCGTAGGGTTGTTTTTCTGCCAAATAAATCTTTAAGCACTTTGAAACTGACTTGGGCTTCGACTCTGGTTTTTCCAAAAGGATTGCGGTACCAGGATTTTGACATATATATATATGTATATATATATATATATATATATATATATATATATATATATATATATATATATATATATATATATATATATATATATATATTTTAAATTTTTTATTTAAAGCCATTTGTAAAGCGCCTGGTTTCTCAAGAACAGAGTGTCCCCGCGCTGAAAACTGCATTGACGCTAAAGGAAGGAGCGCCGGAGGGCCAACTCAAGGGGATAGGAAGGAAAGGGTTTAGTGCGTGGGAATAGGAAAGTTTTAAGTTTTCCCCGAAACCTGGTTTCAGAGGGCTACATACAGATCTCAAGTGGGAGCTCGTTCCAGCACTTAGAAGCCAGAAATCTGAACGACTGGCCGCCCATCCTGGCTCTGGTGACTTTGGGGATTTTGAACAACATTGTTCCAGAGGATCTTAAAGTTCTAGTGGGGCGGTGTAATGTAAGAAGGCCTTTTAGATACTCTGGCCCCGTACCTTGAGCGATGCGATGGGCAAAGCATAGTGCTTTGCATTTAATTCGCTCCTCAATGGGGAGCCAGTGGAGTTTAGACAAGGCAGATTTCCCTGAGGCTCTGCGAGGAAGCTTGAGCACAAGACGTGCCGCGGCATTCTGGACACACTGGAGTTGGTGAAGTCCCTTTTTGCTCAAGCCTTGCAACAGGACGTTCCCATAGTCCAGATGGGGGGTTACTAGGGCATGAACAATGGTCTTCCTGGAGTATATAGATAGATAGATAGATAGATAGATAGATAGATAGATAGATAGATAGATAGATAGATAGATAGATAGATAGATAGATAGATAGATAGATAGATAGATAGATAGATATCAAGATCTCAAAAATAGTGAATCTAAAGTGACATGAATGGGCAGAAATGAGTCATCTGAACTCAGTAGAATCCAGAGGGTGGGGCTGTGGGCATCCTTTTTGACACTTCAGTGTCAAATACTTTTTGAGTGTTAAATCCTACATGCAGGTCTGCTGACTTTATGCGTGATGCTTCGAGCTCACTTATAAGGGGAGAGAATAGGATGCCAAGACAATATTTGTGGATCCGTTGTCTTGCGGCTGAAGGGGTCTGATTTTTATCCTACCAGACTCAGTCTCTGGGTGAATTGTCGGTACAGTGTCTGCCTCAAAATGGGGGTATTAGTGTTAGAGGTGTGGGACCACTGGGATTGCTACAGTACACTCCCCACACAAACCCAGCTTCCAGAGCCCACAATTAGTGTGGCCGAAGACTTTCGCCAACTTGAAAATGCCAAAAGAGCATAGGGTTATCCTGGGAACCTTTACCACATTGGTTGCCCAGGAGCCATTCCCACTTACTAACTAGTGCTCGGCATATATGTGGCATCTTCAGGGACCCACTTCAGAACACTTCCTGTACCTATGGAAGGTCAGAACAGGAAAGAAAATGTGTCTCTGACTTGAGTGATGCCTTAAGGGACTGGAACTGCTCCTTCTTGTACCCAGGACAAAGTAGTGGATTCCAAGGGTCAAATTGTGACATCCTCTTCAAGCGACAAGAATACATTAAGCTACTACAGGTCTTTCGTACAATTGCCCACTTGATCAGTGGGAATTGGACATGCACAGGACCCTGCTGTTAATCCTATTAGGAGGACTAAGACCTTCAAGCTTATCAGGATGTGAGAGAGAGCCAGGAAGAAAGCCAAGAAGAGTAAGATGAGGGCCAGGAATAGGAAGACCAGGAGGTTGTGGAGGTCTGGATGAGGAGGAGCAGAAATACCAAGAGAATGAGGAGGAGGACAGTAACGATGAGAAGGAAGTGAATGAGCAGCAGAAAGATGCTGAGGCCTGAGAAGAAGGACAAGGAGGAGAGTGAGTGACGGGGCTAGGAAGAGTAGGAGGAAGGTAAAGTCAGTATGCTACGAGGCCATAAATAAAAGGGTGGTCCCTCAGTTACAGGAGCCTCGTCCCTTCAAAAAATTGTCAGTCTTCGCAGGCCATAGACCCTTAAGTTATTTTCAACTTATGCAGCTCACTTCAGGCACTGAGTGTACCTCCTCTGCTAACATAAAATGTAGTCTGTGACCTTGAAAGGGTTTTTTTATGACAAATTTCTTTGTTGCCTATTTCTTCTAAGGCAGAGATTGCGTAAAATAACATATGACCTAACTGTCAGTCCCGCCACTCATCATGACTCCATTACTCATGACTAGGGCTACTAGAATTATGTGGTTTGGTGGCTGCGGCCTTTTTTACATAATTAAAGATTTGCTGCATTTGCCACATAGGGCATCATCTTCTGCATAATCTGCAGATGTGAACAAAAAAATGGTCCTAGCTCAAACGAATCAAAAGTTACTAAAAGTATGGCGACCCGTGTTCCTGCGCACTGTAATGCCCTTCACAAAGGTTGACTGGTCATCTTTCAGTTCCCTATTGTGGTATTTGGGTGAAAAGAAAAATCTTTTTCCAGACAGTGTTGCCCTGTTTAAAAATGACAATATAATGAAGTAATATTATCACAAAATGTTCCACATTAAGTCGCATAATTTGACTTTGCTTCCTGCAAAATTTTGTCTGCACTGCCACATAATTCGGTTCTCCTCCTCCACATAATTCTAGTGGCCCTGCTCAAACAGTTTACGGAAAAAAACAACTTCTATCTCGAGCACTGCCTCAGCATAAAGGTAAGAGCTCGAGAAAGGTCTGTGTACCAAGTGTCAAAAATACCTCCACTATTTTAAATAAAAAGGTTCATAAGATAGGAGTGCATAATATAACATAAAGTAACTTTTTATCCCCCTATGGGCAGTTAAATTTAGGGTGCTTCCCTGACACCATGCCATTATCAATCATTCAATCAAACATTTAGAGAGCACTTTAACGGAAGAACAACACCCGTGAGGATATCAAGGTAGAGCAGGTGTGGCTGCTGCATGGTGGTTTCTTATTCGACAATCCAGGTCTGAAGTGCTCTCCTGAAATGCTGGAGCGACCTGGCGGTCCTTAGGTGCAGGGGGAAGGAGTACCATGTCTTGGCTGCCAAGTGCGAGAAAAAGCATCCTCGACTGTTGGTTTGGCAGATCCTGGGGGTGTCTGCGTGGAAGATGGAGGCGGATGGTAGGTGTCTTGTTAGTTGGTGGAAGGTCAATCATTTGTTGAGTTATGATGGTCCTTCATTATTTAGAGCTTTGTAGGAGTGGGTCAGTATCTTGAACTGGCATCTCTTCTCTATCGGGAGTCAGTGTCGTTTCCTGAGGTGGGGTGAGATGTGAGTCCTTCTGGACAAGTCAATGGTAGAAGAGGATGTAGCTTTGCAGCTAGAGCGGTCGACCTCAGACCCGGGGAACTGGGTTCAAGTTGGGGAGAGGATGTAGCCTTGCAGTAGAGAGGTCGACCTTGGACCTTGGACACCAGGTTCGAGTCTTGGCAATGATGCTCAACATCCTGTGATTCTGGGTAAATCACTTAATCTCCCCGTGCCTAACAAAAATGAATGTCTTCATCTGTAACGAAACTGGTGCTCATGTAAAGCGCTCTGATACCCGATGTCTCAGTTCTAGTTCACGCTATATAAAACACTTTAAAAAAAAAGATGAGTCCTGAGTTTTGTTCTGTATTGTCTGAGGTCTCTTCAGGAGGTGTGCTGTGATTTCTACCTAAAGTATGTTTTCTTAGTACAGC
Organism: Lissotriton vulgaris; assembly: GCF_964263255.1. Classification (NCBI taxonomy): domain Eukaryota; kingdom Metazoa; phylum Chordata; class Amphibia; order Caudata; family Salamandridae; genus Lissotriton; species Lissotriton vulgaris. Next base: position 203,255,076 of record NC_141688.1, read on the forward strand.
CTGCTAGTGATGAGGGCCTGTGCTACGTCCTTCTGGTGTTGACTGGGAGCCACCCGTAGATCTTGCAGAGCATGCGGGGTGTGTGAAAGCAGATGGATGAGCCTGCATTTACCTGATTTTCAGTCGAGAGCTTACTGATCCAGGATGAGGCTAAGGTAGTAAGCATGGTCTGTTGGGGCCGTTGGTGGGCCATGATTAGCTGGTCACAATGCGTCGGTCCAGATCGAGGTGTTGTTCCCAAAGATCAGGCCTTCCGTCTTGTTTGTGATGAATTTGAGACAGCTGTCTCTCATCCATTTGCTGACCTTGAGCATTTAGGTGTGGAAGATGACTCTGTCATTGGAAGGGTCTTTGGTTTGTGAGGTGATAAGATGGGTGTCGTCAGCGTGGGAGATATTGATGAGTCTGTGTGATCTGACGGTGTGTGCCAGGGGAGTCATGTAGGCACTTTCTTGAGGATCATAGCCGGAAATGGGAGCTGAGAGATGGGTCATAAGTTCTTAGGCTCTGTTGGATCTTTTTTAGGCGGGGTCTCACTTCAGCACGTTTTCTGTCTTCGGGGAAGGAGGCTGATGTGATGGAGGTGTTCAGGACCTTGCTGAGTTTGTTGCCAATTGTCTTGTTTCCAAGGTTGAAGTTGTGCTTGGGGCAGCGTTCTGTAGGCGTTTCTGAGTGCACAGAGCTCATGAAGGAGATGGTGTCTTGGGTGGTGAGGAGGTCCCATTGGGTGCGGAGGTGTTCAGGGTTTGTGTTTGTGGGTGTGAGCTGGTTGATACTGTCAGCGGTGGAGGGTTGGGGCTTGAAGATTTCATAGATGGCTGATATCTTGATGTAGAAGAAGTTTGTCAGGGTGTTGCCTAGTTCTTGGGAGTGTATGATGTCGTTCTTGGGCGGCAGCCGGATTGGAGAATCCCTTCACAATGGCGGAGAGTTCCTTGTTGCGATTGGAGCTGGCTACAATGCTGTCTTCTAGGGCATTCTTCTTTGTTTCTTTCAGGAGATGATTTCTTTCAGGAGGCGGTGATACTGTTACATTCTGGACAATTCAGACACTGTTTCCATCCAAAAATTGTCATGTCATAAAATTTGGCATTCTTGGTCTGATCGTCTTGATTTAATTCAGCAGCTCACGCAACCCAGAACTGAACTGCATCAAAGTAGAGAGATTGTTTTGGACTCTCTGAAAAACATGTAAATCGAATATGCGAAGCATGCTGTGCGCAATTAAACAAAATACCTTCTACCGAGGCCCGCTGCTTAATTGCACTCATTGCGCTCTGCCGCTCTCCGGCAGTGTGCGTACATTCCAGAGAGCGCCGACATGATGTTATTTTTACAGTACGAAACAAAATCTTTTTGATATCTCTGAGCAGTGTATGAAATTAGGGAGATCCTGCTGGATCCCGGTCCAGCAGCTAACTATCTGCGATCCAGCAGATCGAGTGAAGTATGCTGAATGTGTCCCGGTGTCAAGTGGCGTCCTGACACCAGGACGCTTTTCAGCAGCAACTGTACGTTGTCAGCTTTCTTTTGGGAGCCGCATTCTGCAGGCATTGAGGGAACTCTTTAATTTCCTTTTCCTGCTAAACCCAAGGCCGATTTAAAGGGCCATCAGCCCTCATTTAGTTCTAGTATGATCCTAGCTGCAGGGGCGGCACTAGGCTCATGGTGGCCCTGGGCAGGGAGCATAGGTAGGGGGCCCCGGAAGAGGGGGTCCGGGCGGGGCAGAGCACAGATGCCAGTGAAGAGGGGAGAGTCAGGGTGTTTGGAAGTGGAACAGAGCCAGAGGCCGCCAAATCCCTGCCAGGGGCCACCACACAAATATGTATCCATCCTCAGAGGATTATTATATTAAGGATATACATTGGCGTGGTGGCCCCTGGGGTTTGGTGGCCCTGTGCAGGTGCACAGCTTGCACATGCCTAAGGCCGCCCCTGCTAGCGGGGAGCCATCTAGATTCTAACACCTAGAAGCCAATGCAGTTGAAGGAAACAAAGGCACAGAGCTTGTTATCCTTTCACAAGTACTTAAGAGAACCACTGATTTGGAGGCAGGTATTTACTCTTTTAAAACCCCTATGTAAGAGATGTGCGTGTACTGTAAGAACGCCAGATGTAGCCGTGTGTAAGAGTAATTACGCAAGTAATTTAAATAGCATTTATGACCTTACTTTTTACTTATTTTACTTTACTACTCATCCTACTGTACGGTGTCAGAGCGCTTAACATCACAAACAGAGATAATAAATAATACAAGCACGTAAAGCATGACTTAAACAATGAGGGTTTAAAGCTGTAGGAGTCACATACCGTTCATTCTTGTCGACATTATATGTTGGGTGCATAGCTAGGAGAAACACAATGGGCCAGATGTAGGTGTCCAAATACTGGTTGGAAACGGCCGAAAATACCGATTTTCGGCCGTTTCTGACCGGTATTTGGACATTGCTATGTAGGGGTGTGAAAAACTTACAGATTCGGTAATTTTACCGAATCGGTAATGTTACCGAATCGGTAAAGTTACAGAATCGGTAAATTTACCGATTCTGTAAATTTTACCGATTCGGTAAAATTACCGATCGGTAAAAATACCGAATCTGTAATTTGCTATGTAAGTAGGACTGTTAACAGTGCTACAGGCCATTCAGGATTCGGTATTTACCATGTAATATTATTACATGGTAAATAACGAATTCCTGTGTACATGCACATCTGTGCATGTACACCTGTGCCATGTGGCATACAGACATGCCCTAAGGGCATGTATGTGTGTCACATGGCACACAAGCCTAAAACAGGGGTGCAACAGGGTGTCAAAGTGACACCCTGTTCCCCCTGTCAATTCGGTAAAATTACCGATTCGGTAATTACCGAATCAGTATTTGCTATTGAATCCTATGAGCTTCAAGGCCCATAGGAATCAATGGCAAATACCGATTCAGTAATTACCGAATCGGTAATTACCAAATCTTTCCGATTCGGTATTTTTACCGATTTTTTTACCTACATAGCAATTACCGAATAGTAAATACCGAATCGGTAAAATTCGGTATTTACCATTCTGTAATTTGCTATTACCTACATCTAGGCCCTAGTCAGGATTCAAAACAACGCAGTGGTTGGAGTTTTCTGTACTAACAAGACTTTCTTACTGCTGAAATGACCCCTTTTTTGCAAACTTACAATAATAGATTGTGAACAAACAGTGAGTATCTAAACCCATGACTAGCTGTTGGCATGCACCTCCTTGTTATCAGTTTATAGCACACTAAGTGATATTAGGAATACAATTTATAAACTGGAAGTAACAAAAGCATCTCTGCGTCAAAAGCAGTAACACTTGCCTAGCAATATAAAGTAAAAATCGATGATCGGCATCTTGCGGCATATAACACGATGTGTGTTGCAGCAGGTATATTAACTACACATGTCACTGAGTGACTCAAAAGTGTGTCGAGATAATAATAGATCTTTCCAGCAAGTGCTTAACCGTCAGAGGTATCTTATCGTTAGTATGGGCTGAAAGATGCTGATCACACAAAGATCTGTAGAGCCGGTTCCTCAACCCCATAAGAAATGTTAAAATGCAGCCACTTTGTAACCAGTTAATAAAGCGGAAGCGATTTATTGTCACATTTATCCTTGTTACCAATTGAGAATGTAGAAGTTGATTGTCTAACTCGGCTATTCATGACTCCACCCCCCTTGCTGCTCCCACACCTTGATGTATGTTCTTCTCAATTCAAGAACTGTCTATGAGCGCCGAGATGCTAAATATTTTTTTCAACTAAACAGTACATATAACATGGATGATCCCCAAAACAAGGCCTGAAGGTTGCATACAGATCCGTGCAATGGGCGCGCAACCCGCCCAGCTACCTTGAGAGTTGCCTATTGTGCGCAAAGACTGCATGTGAACAGAAGGGCAGGGGGGTACCCGGAGGTAGACCCGGAAGTTCTGCTTCACTTACAGAATAATCAGTAGCTGGCGCAGTAGTGTGGGAGGGGGTGATGGGGTGGAGGTTACCGGATAGTTCCAGGGGGCATTAAAGGCCCTCTTCGAAATATCCCTCCAAGTGTCTTTGACGGTGTGCGTCGGCCTCACTGGACCAGTTTTTTCCCACAGCGGCCTGGGTGGGCCTCAGACCCGGAGGCAGTTATCTGTAGTAACGTAGGCAGTCACGGCACGTGAGATAACGTCTCCTTATCATATGGAATATCATGTGCGCGTGCGATAAGCATCCCTGAGCGCGCGGCGAACGCGAGATGATTGTATACCAAGTGACGTGCTCTGTACTGCTGGGAGAGGGCCACCGCCGCGCGTGAAGGGTGGGCTGTCTCATCTCCTCCCCCAAGGGACGGCCCGGGGTGTAGAAAGCGGTACTGCCTTGGCCAGAGGGTGGTATCCCCAGGACGCATGCCTGGGAGTGGACAAAGCGGTACTGCCTTGAACAGAGGGCGGTAGCCCGTGGGAGCAGGGCTGGGGGTGTAGAAAGCAGTACTGCCTTGGCCAGAGGGTAGTAGCACGTGGGAGCAGGGCTGGAAGTGTAGAAAGCGGTACTGCCTTGAACAGAGGGTGGTATCCCCAGTACGCATACATGGGAGTGTAGAAAGCGGTACTGCCTTGGTCAGAGGGTGGTAGCCCGTGGGAGCAGGGCTGGGGGTGTAGAAAGGGGTACGGCCTTCATCAGAGGTCGGTAGCCCGTGGGAGCAGCCCTGGGAGTGTAGAAAGCGGTACTGCCTTAAATAGAGGGTGTTAGCCCGTGGGCGCAGGGCTGGGGTGTAGAAAGCGGCACTGCCTTGGCCAGAGGGTGGTAGCATGGCTGGGGTGTAGAAAGCAGTACTACCCTGGCAGGGGGTGGTAGCCCGTGGGAGCAGGGCTGGGAGTGTAGAAAGCTGTACTGCCTTGGCCAGATGGTGGTAGCCTGTGGGAGCAGGGCTGGGGGTGTAGAAAGTGATACTGCCTTCATCAGAGGGCAGTAGCCCATGGGAGCAGGCTTGGGAGTGTAGAAAGCGGGTCTGCCTTGAACAGACGGGCTTAGCCCGTGGGCGCAGGGCTGGGGTGTAGAAAGCGGAACTGCCTTCAACAGATGGCGGTAGCCCATGAGAGCAGGGCTGGGGGTGTAGAAAGCAGTACTGCCTTGGCCAGAGGATGGTAGCCCATGGAAGCACGGCTGGGAGTGTAGAAAGCGGTACTGCCTTGAACAGACGGTGGTAGCCCGTGGGAGCAGGGCTGGGGGTGTAGAAAGCAGTACTGCCTTGGCCAGAGGGTAGTAGCCCGTGGGAGCAGGGCTGGAAGTGTAGAAAGCGGTACTGCCTTGAACAGAGGGCGGTATCCCCAGTACGCATACATGGGAGAGTAGAAAGCGGTACTGCCTTGGTCAGAGGGTGGTAGCCCGTCGGAGCAGGGCTGGGGGTGTAGAAAGGGGTACTGCCTTCATCAGAGGTCGGTAGCCCGTGGGAGCAGCCCTGGGAGTGTAGAAAACGGTACTGCCTTGAATAGAGGGTGTTAGCCCGTGGGCGCAGGGCTGGGGTGTAGAAAGCGGTACTGCCTTGAACAGAGGGCGGGAGCAGGCCTGGGAGTGTAGAAAGTGGTACTGCCTTCATCAGAGGGCGGTAGCCCGTGTGCGCAGGGCTGGGGTGTAGAAAGCGGGACTGCCTTGGTCAGAGGGTGGGAGCCCGTGGGAGCAGGGCTGAGAGTGTAGAAAGCGGTACTGCCTTGAACAGAGAGTGATAGCCCGTGGGAGCAGACCTGGGAGTAAGCATGGGCGAATTTTGCGAATCTTGCGAATCTTGCGTTCGCGAATTTTGCGGATTTGCGAACTCGCAATTCGCAAAATCAGCGAATTCTCGCGAATTTGCAGATTTTTTTTTTTTGTGTTCGCGCGGGTTTCTGCCAGTTCGCGAGGGTTTTGTACAATGTCGCAAACGCGAACTTACCTGTCGGGTCGCAAGTTTTGCGAACTTGTTGTTTCTACGTGTCCAGCCTGTTTGGGACACTCTTCTTCATCACTGCCACTCTCTGTCACCACTGCCACTCTCTGACTACTCATGCCACCCTCTGGCCCACCCATGCCACCCTCTGTTTCATCACAGCACCCTCTGGTTGTCCAGTCAGTGTACATTATTGTGGCAAAGCAAAGCACACCTTCCCTGCCTCAAGTGACCTGAATTAATTTGGGGCTGATTAATGTGTCACAGAATATTTTTTTAGCTGGCACCTGCTTCCTTAGTGCTTCCTGATTAGTGATCTTTTGCACTTGCTAAGTGCTTTCATTGTTGCAAAATTAGGTACAACACCTGCCCTGCCCCAACTGACAATAATGAATTAGGGGCTGATTAATGGATTTGAACTTCCAGCCTGGCTCCTGCTTGTCTCCCTTAGCTGTAATTCAGGACCTTTGTGGCATATGTGTAACTATTCTGAGGTTCAGAGCAGGGTCACATAATAGTTGCAAGTAGGCAACTGAACTCTGGAGGGGCCCCTCAGGAAGCACTACAGGAAATGGCTACTAATGATGAGCCTGAACTTTTGAACCTGGTAAGTAGTTTCAGTTTTGCTAAGATCGTATTTCTGCAATTTAGCGCTTATTCGCGGGGCGCGAAGTTGTACTGGGAAGCCGCGAACTCACGCGAACAGTGCGAGCAAGCCATAAAATCCGCTGCTCGCGGATTTGCGGATTTTGCGGGAGATTCGCGAATCTCGCGGATTGCGAATTTACCGAAAATCCACAAAATCCGCGAGCGAAACGGATTTTCCGCCCATGCTTACCTGGGAGTGTAGAAAGCAGTACTGCCTTTATGTTACATCCTGGTAATGAATTCCAGAAGACTTAGATAGGTTACATATGATAAGTTTATTCTTCTTAGATGGTAAGATAGGTTTTCCAGTAGATATGTAATCAAAGCCCCACCAGGAGCTTCCTCTCTGCTGCTCAGCCCAGGATCCAACTGACAGTCCACTCACAGGATACCAAACACTCCAATGACATCACACTCACACTAATATTGCACTCACACTGGCTGAACAGCAGAGGCAGAGAAACAGGGAAGATGTAAGGTAAAAACCTTAGATATAACACTTCATCAGAGGGCGGTAGCCCGTGGGAGCAGGCTTGGGAGTGTAGAAAGTGGTACTGCCTTGAACAGAGGTCGTTAGCCCGTGGGCGCAGGGCTGGGGTGTAGAAAGCGGTACTGCCTTGTACAGAGGGCGGTAGCCCGTGGGATCAGGCCTGGGAATGTAGAAAGCGGTACTGCATTCATCATAGGGCGTTAGCCCGTGGGTGAAGGGCTGGGGTGTAGAAAGCGGTACTGCCTTGGTCAGTGGGTGGTAGCCCGTGGGAGCAGGGCTGAGAGTGTAGAAAGCGGTACTGCCTAGAAGAGAGGGCGTTAGCCCGTGGTAGCAGGACTGGGTGTGTAGAAAGCGGTGCTGCCTTGAACAGAGGGCAGTAGCCTGTGGGAGCAGGGCTGGAAGTGTAGAAAGGGGTACTGCCTTATTCAGAGGGTGGTATCCCCAGGGCGCACACATGGGAGTGTAGAAAGCGGTACTGCCTTATTCAGAGGGTGGTATCCCCTGGGCACATACCTACGAGTGCAGAGAGCACTACTGCCTTGGCCTGGAGGTTGTAGCTTGTGGGTGCAGGCCTGGGAGTGTAGAAAGTGTTATCTGGGCCCCCAGTGCATAATTTGAAACAAAGAAGTGCCAGGGCCCTTCTTCGGAGGCCACTGCAGCTTTCGCCACCCATTGCTCCCACTAGCACTGGCAATGACAGTACTTTCACTGCTAGACATCACACTCATACAAGTGTGACAATTCAGATTTAAAATTTACATTAACCCCTTCGATGCTCATGACGAGCTCAGCTCGTCATGAGGCACAGTTGAGCTGTGCTGATGACGAGCTGAGCTCGTCATGAACAATGATAAATCTGCAAATCCAGCACCGGAGAAAAATATCCCTAGCAGCCAAGGTGTTAATATGACTAATAAATGCCAACCAGCTTATTCTTATAGCTACGGGTGACAGATTTTATTGATTTTAAAGTTTATTTTATTCTTAAACAACAGCTGTTGTGCTGTACTGCAGGCTGCCGTCAGAGCTGTTGTTGACAATAAAGCGCAGGGCTGAGCCCCGGAAACAACTGGCTCAAATTAAACACTGTGGCCCTCCCTAAAACGGAGCCTGCCAAACTATGGCTTCACTGGTACCATAGTGCTGCCGGGTCGCCTGCATGCAATGGTTTGATGATACATGGGTGGTCAGTAAGGATATCGACTGACAGAAAATCGACCTATAGAAATATTGACGCAAGAATATCGTAGTCAAGAATATTGACTTCCTATCTACATTATGGTAAGTACAAAAGTATTGAGAAAAAAATATCGATGTCGAAAAGATCGTTATTAAAAATATCTTTTTTTTTTGTTAAAAAAAGAATGCAACATTAAGTATAAAATACATATAATTAAAATAAACATAGTTAAAGATGTTTTAAAATGTTTAAAAATTATAAATATATATATAATGTAAAAATAAATTAAACATATACATATAATACATAATACATATACTTACTAATCATTTTTATTATTTACGTTAATAACTTATAAAAATAAATATGATATAAATTATAAATACATCTATACACATAAAACAATAATATAAAACAAATTAAATAAATATCTATAATACATTTTAAAAAAGTAACATTTTAAAAAATCTTTTTAGTATAAATTGTACATTACATTAACTTAAATAATTAAAAAAATATTACAAATCAAAGGTAATAAAATTACTATTCCAACTCCCAAACAGAGCAACAGTAGGAAAAGTGTTGGATAGCGTAGAGGTAAAAATTACTTTTTCCACTACAGTGAGTGCAATAGTAGGGAAAGTGTTGGATAGCGTAGGGGTAAAAATTAATATTCCAACTCCTGTGAATTTAACAGTATTGAAAATTTGGATAGCATATGGGTTAAATTAACACTGAAAAATAAATAGCATATTATAAATTAAATTAACTAAGAAATTAACAATAAATAACAATAACATTAAATTAATAGTTACTTAAATTAAATTATATTACTTCCCGACCTATTCCCCCATGAACACACAACCCACAACACATAACAATTAATGTAATTATCAATTTACCCAATTAATACAAATTAATTACTAATTGATGATAAATTATCAATAAATTAATTAACAACAAAAACAAATACATTTTTTTTAATTATAATTAATATAATTATAAAGTACTCAATTATAAAAAAAATAATTACCAATTAATAATTGATTACCAATAATTTAATTATCACTAACAATAAATTTTAAAATATTAAATACATTTATGTTAATTAAATTACTTTCCACCCTATTCCCCTATAAACTCACAACCCGCTACACATAAAAATTTACATAATTACTTGCATTATCAAATAATCAATTAATAAAAATGAATTACCAACTAATAATTAATTAACAATAAATGAATTAACAATAATAATACATAAAAGAAATAATGCATTAATTATAATTAATATGCTTATACATTAATCAATTAATAAAAACGCATTACCAATTAATAATTAATTAACAATATATTAATAATTAATCACAATAAATAAAAACATATTAGTTAATTAATTAAAATTACATTATTCCCACCCTATTCCCCTATAAACCCACAATCCACTCTGATACTAAAATGCAAAATTTACTTCTAACGATATTACTTACTTCAATATTATTAACTTCGATATTACTTAATTCGATAAAAAAAATATATTTCCTTACGTTCGATATTCTGGTCAACGATATTCTTGACATCGATATTCTGTCCCTACAATATAAAAAACTTGCTATTACTGTATGTCGATATTAAAAAATCGATATTTTGACTACTCACCGTCAGTAAGTCCTACAAGTGAAAAGTTTGGTGAGGTGTGTGAGTCAGAGGCAGCCTAATAATAGAGGCGCGAAAACTTTTATCTAAAGTTAGAGGCGCACATGTCACAAACATGAGACGGAGAATGCCAGAGGCAGGGCAAATTGCCTTAGCACCTAGGTGAGGGCTTCTAGAGGCCATGTTTGACATAAAAGTTTTTCACATACAGTCTGCTGACATGTCCTTCATCTCTGCCAATACAACCCTCAGAAAGCATCTCCACCACCCTACTCCCATTTAAACAAGTTTCCAAGTCAATTAGACGGTGCTAGCAAATGGATTATTGGAGCCCTTGCAACTCAATATTTTGCCGTTTGTACGCTCCCTTTCCTCTAGCAACAAAGGTAGTTTTAAGACATTTGTAGGAAAACGGGAGACCCCCAGCACCTTTTGTGGTGGTGCCGTAAGACCGATGCCTACAGGGGCCTTAATGTAGAAGAGCCCTGCACAAAGAGATGCCTTATCTGCATGACAGCAGTGACCAGTGGCACTGAACAAGTGGGTGCTGCCATCACTGGTACGTCAGTGAAGTCACAGAACTGGTGAAAAATCCAAGTGTTACACAAAGTGTAGCATGAGCCACGCCCATTCAGCAGGACAATGGTGGAGGAATTGTGTGTGTCTAACCCAGTAGTACATTTTGTGGCAAATTGTCCTAACCAAATGCCGAAAGCGTGGAGTGCTAGGGTGCTGCCTTTTACAGGGAGCATATTTTTTTATTTAAATGGCCTCTTTAAATAAATCAGTACCAGTCATGCAGCTTTTCTGCTAAACCATGTAGAGTACAAGCGATACCGCGTAGTAATCGGATTTCTGCGCAAATGTATGACTTGCTGACTTGCACATCACACACATGCCTCTCTTGGTCTTTCTTTAGCTTACTAAAATATTTGTTCCCATCACACTTCAAAATTACATTAAAATGCCTCGATTTAACATATCTTGCTGATGATATATTTTGAAATATTTGTAAAGTTCCATTACAATTATTTTAATTGTGTTGTGTGTTTTTGGAAACATTAGACATTCTTTTGTGCTCCAACAAGATTTTTACTAAATACACATTACAAAATCCCCTCACTCTGCAACCAGTGAAACCGACTCCAATCTCGATGTTAAATGTGGAGCAGTTTGTCAAGAGACATTGCATGACATTTAACCACTGCAATGAACACATGACATGTTCCAAAAATGTAAAGGCCACCAGACTACAGATAATAACATTACGACATTAAGATCAGGAGTTATGGGTTGCCCGTAGAGAGTACTCAGAACTTCCCCATAGTGTACAGCCCTCAAGTTCACACAGTCTCAACTCAGCAAAAGTGCAATAATTTTTTAATGTTATTATTTTCGTAATAAAACAGACAACATTTCAAGTACGCAGAATGCTGCATTACTCTTTCACTCTTATTAGCTCTCTTTTTCTAAAACGAGAGACAGAATAACAGCTTGCCTGGTGTACACATTGCCAAAACCACAATACATAATCTACAATTCGTTCGTATCTGTTGGTTTTACTTAGGGTCAAAGCTTGTTCCTCAAAACTATTCTCCCCTTCGGTGTAACAGACAACTCTCCTGATCAATGCCTCTGTTCATGCTTTGTTCCCAACCAGTGGGAACTTGCAGGGCCGTACTGACTACCGGGCAGTTTGGAATGCTGCCGAGCTGGGGGCTGATTTCTCTGTGGTGGGGGCTGATTTCGTTCATGGAGACCTGCGTGAGCTTCAAAATAATTAAAGCAAAACGAATTTCGTTTAGCACACAAAGGTCTCCATGTACAAAATCAGCCCCCAGCTCAGCAGCATTCCAAACTGCCCGGTAGTCAGTACGGCCCTGGGAACATGACATCAGCATTTCATGAATGAAGAATATAGCATGTGGCCCAACAACTACAGCCAATTGCCCATCTATGTCCAACCTACCTTCTGGCACTGAAATCATACCAAGTGGGGTAAGGAGACATCTTCATCAGGAGTTTGCAGAACTGAACTAGTTTCTCCACAAACAGTAATCTGAGTTGTGACCGGCGAGGGGGCACGGAAACACAGTAGCCAATAAAATGGAAGAGCATTCCCTCTCCCTGGATTAGGATAAGAAAACCACAGTGATTCTCTGCAACCTTTCCACAGCCTACAAGGACATCCATCTAGGACAATTCTGGCGTGGCTCAGCATTTGGGCAAGTATCTCTGGACCTTGGCTACAATGGTTTCAGTCTTTTCTTACCAGTCACAGCCAAAGTCAGTATTGGTTCTATTGAATCATCCACATGGCTGGAGCGGCCGTGCAGGTTAGAGCGATGGGGCCCAATGGAGGGGTTGCAGGGACTTGACAGACGACGGTGAGGGAAAATTCATTATTTATTTATTTTTCTCTTGTTGTCGTCTGTTGATTACCCCCCCCCCCCTCCCACCGCACTTACCTGCACAGGTCGCTACAGTTACATGGGCATTCCTAAAGGATCTTACCTTTCTTGCCTTCTCTTCCACATCCATGTGTGCTCTCAGGCAGACGTACCTGACTGGTACCAGCTAAACATTCAAATGGCCGTAGATGATACCCAAATCCAATTCCACTTTTCAAATGGACCTTTGAATCCGACTAAATTCTTCCTGAGCACGAACAGCAGCGAAACAGAGAGCCTAGGAGTCGTAGCGCCTAATCATGATGCATCCCTGACTGCCTGGCCTACCAACCTTGGAACCCGTCTGTCAACCGCATCAAAAATGAGGAGCCATGTAATCCTTTTTGGTACCAACCTCCACTTTGACCTCCTAAAGAACACTGGGGTATTTTGGGTACCCGAAATAACATCTGCTATGAGCTACCCATGAAACACATTCACAGGCTCCAAAGACTTCACATCCAAGCAGCTGTAACATGCTTCAGACTTCATAAGTAGGGCAACACGTCATCCACTGTTACAGCTGTCTATTGGCTCCCAGTAAATGCTTGGGTTAAATTAAAGGTCGTGTGCATCATCAACAGGCACAGGGCCTCCTTACCAGCAGAAATTGACACCTTACTACAGCCCCACCAGAGATGTTATTCAATGTATACCCGTCGGGGCTTCAGATGATTCTCTAAAAGGATGACACGGGTTTCGAGGGTACAGGGATGGAGAAGCCAGGATCTTAACCTAAGAGCTGTGCTCAACAGCTTGTATGTCAGAAATACCCAGGGAAATTATATTTTTAGACTTGTCTTTCTTTAACTGAAAATGTGTGGGAATAAAGAAGATGCTGAAAAATGTCAATCAGGGAACTCATATCATCTGACTGGACGCAAACTACCCCTTCAGCCAATTAAGCCGTGCGTCCTAGCTGCCAGTGCTGTGAAATTACTGAAAAGAGACATTCAGCACTGCAGGAAACACTGCTCAATAACTAAACAAGGTACTCTTGTTTACGTTGAAATGTTAGTGCTTGCCTGGTAGTGACCAATGGAGAGTTGTGCATAGTGTAAAAGGGCGGACAGTGCTGAGTTTTGTGTAAGGAAGGACTGGGGTCTGTTCTAGTTGAGTGTTGACTGCTTGGGTTCTTATGGTGGTTTGCTAGTTGCTGGAGAGAGGTATGTTTGGCTCCTTTCTGGAGCGAAAGAGTAAGCCTCATCTGTGAAGGGATGCGGTTTCATGGCCGTGATGACCACAACGAAAAGGACTGTTTGCTGGTCCTTTTTTACCCTTCTTGTTGTATTCTCTGGCAGTACTGACGCTTCATGTATTTTGTGGACCATCGAAAGGGTGCTCTTCCACGTAGGGGAAGTGGACAGTTGGTTATTACTGTCTTGTAGTTGTAGATGATGCACTAGCTCTTGAACAAGCTCCAGGCGTGGCTTAAGATAACAAAACAACAAACAACCTGTACTATGGGTGAATGAACTGCTCAGTGCGTCCACCATGCATTTAAAGATACACAATTTTGTGTGACAGGACAGTGGTTATGTTTATACCGTCTGTTCTACGGTAACTTAAATCACCTAATATTTTTAAACCACATGTGTCTGCGAGCTCTATCTCTCAAGGTAGATTCCACCCTGTAGTGTGAGTGATCAGTTGGTTGTAAAGGAAAAACATAAGAAAAATGGTGAGAAAAAATTGGCAGTGCCTCACGGGAGTAACACCATGGGAGTTTGCAGACTGGTTCTCGCCTGCATCCTCAGGTTCTCATCATTAGCATCTGCCAACTTGTAAATAAAATAGTGATAAAAGGAAAGAAAAAGCAAAGTGCTAAGTGTGGTGTGTGTGAACCCTATGAGGTGTATTGGGATCTGACATAGACACCTGCTACTCCTAATCTAAAAACGAGTAAATAGTCACTGGCTATATTACTTTATTCCTTCCTGTGTGTCTGCTCAATTAAAAACCAACACGTTTCATTTGCAAAGTGATCTTACGGCAATTTTAACAGGGCAAGGGTCAATTTTCCACACTGCACCAATTTTGCGTCTGTTTTTTATACTGGATGGTTGCCCTTCATGGGCATACCTGCAACCCCTTTTAAATGCGAGTGTGTACTTGTCCACATACGCAATGTTAGTCACACAATTGTCTATGCGAGTGACTGGCGTTTGCTCAGCTCCTCCTGGGAGGACACCAAACGCCAGTCACTAGCATCTTTCAGGCCTTGGAGAGGGTGCACAGACAAAATATCGACTCCAAAATATCGACTGGACATAATATCGAGTTTTAAATATAGACTGGACAAAATATCGACTGGACATAATATCGACTACAAAAATATCGTTTTTCAGGTAAGTGAAATAATATCGACTGGATAAAATATAGATAGCAAAAATATCGAATTTTTAATAATATATAATATTTTATAGTGTATTTTTATGTAATAATATGTGTGAAAAGTGTGTATTAATGTTATAAAATATTTTATTAAATGAATTTTGTTTTTATAATAATTGCGTAATGTAATCCTGTAGCGGGTTGTGGGTTTATAGGGGAATAGGGTGGGAAGTAATTTAATAATAATTAATTAATTAATATATGTTTGTAAATATTTTTAATTAATAATTAATTGATAATTAATTAATAATAATTAGTTAATTAATTAATATAATTTTGTACATATTTTGTATTAGTAATTAATTGGTAATTAATTAATTGTAATTAGTTAATTACATTAATTAGAGTACATTTTAATATATATAATTTTGTGTTATTGTTACGTAATTAATTGGGAAAAAATAATATTAATTATTAAAATAATTACAGCTAATGTGCTAATATATTTACTTTATTGTTATTGTTAATTAATAATTATTTGGTAATGAAATAATATTGATAAATTTTGGGTAAAGGAGTATTTTTAGGGTTCAGGGTCAGTTTTTAGTTTTTGGGTAAAGGGGCATTTTTAGGGTTCAGGGTCAGTTTTCAGTTTTTGGGTAAAGGGGTATTTTTAGGGTTCAGGGTCAGTTTTCAGTTTTTGGGTAAAGGGGCATTTTTAGGGTTCAGGGTCAGTTTTCAGTTTCTGGGTAAAGGGGCATTTTTAGGGTTCAGGGTCAGTTTTCAGTTTTAGGGTAAAGGGGTATTTTTAGGGTTCAGGGTCAGTTTTGGGTTTTTGGGTAAAGGTGTATTTTTAGGGTTCAGGGTCAGTTTTTAGTTTTTGGGTAAAGGGGTATTTTTAGGGTTCAGTGTCAGTTTGGGGTTTTTGGGTAAAGGGGTATATTTTAGGGTTCAGGGTCAGTTTTCAGTTTTTAAACGATATTTTTGATAATCGATAATGTGACCGTCGATACTCTTTGGAGTGGGAATAGTATTTTTTACACTTCTGGTATTGTACGGTAATATAATAGTATCTTATTTAATTATATTATGTTACTATATATATATGTTTTAACAAATAAGATTGTAAAAAAATATTTTTATTATTTTCATTTATTATTTAATTATTATAATTTAATTTAAGTATTTTTAAGTATATTTTAGTAATTAAAATTTAATATTAATTTAATTTAACACTGTTTTTAATAAAGTCGATATTTTTTACATCTATATTATTGTAAACGATATTTTGTACTCGATATTTTTGTACTTACCTGTTTGTAGATACAAACTCAATATTTTGACTGTCGATATTTTGTCCACGATATTTTGGCAAGTCGATATTTTGTCCCTCGATATTATTTCAGTGATCCCTTGGAGAGACCTAGTGTGATGTTGGTGCGTCTCTTACTACTGCTCACAGCTTCACAGCGCTTGATGCTCATTTGTCACTATCAATTCATGTCTATATCACTGTCCTGACAAAGTGTTATTAGATAGCCATCTAAACCAGTAGGGCAGACAGATACATGTTTTGCTACGCAAAGGTTTTGTAGTATAACCATGTCTGTGTCGTGCTTTTACACAGTATCAATCGCTTTACATCTCTTCCAAAGTTGCAGCCCGGGTGCCATAGAGGCTTTCTACTTCACGCAGAGTTGCCTGCACTGTGGCACCTCTGCCATTCTCTTCCCCAGGCACTGCCGGGTGATTTGCAGAGTCTATTGTGTTGTGTTGCTTCCGCACTCAGTTTAGCAAAGCACTATAGATTGTCAATATTAGTCCTTTTTCTACCAGTGATTTTGGGTCCAGCTGTTCCTCCTTGGCTGTGTTGCTGTGTAGAAGGGGGCGTGGCGTAACAATTTGGGTTCCACCAATGCTATTTTGTAGGGTGAAGACAGTGGTGTATATCCATTGTCTGTGCTACCACAGGCGAGCTTAAAACAATGGAGTGGAATCCTATTCAGTGAAATCCCAGTGATTAAGAGGCGTTGGCTTAAATATTTCAATGAATGAGTTTTTCACTGTTGCAAGAGACAAGTCTCTATACATTTGATCTAAATGGAGGGCGGGACATGCATTTTGTGTCACTGGGCATTTCCCCAGTGGGCTGCAGCCCTTGTAGTCAGGGCACGACTCAGGGGTACAACTGGGTACATGGCGTCCACCCACTATTTAAACAGGGTGGATGCCGTACCCCCTGCTAAAAAAGTTGGACCCACAGAAATATGTTGAACTTGTCCCAGTGAAATTTTGGTACACCGAGACACATTCATCAGCTCCTGAACGTTGTCTGCTTTCAAATCCCCGCAGCAAGGTGCAGGCAGCGAAAAGAGCTTTGTTTTTTTTCACCTCCAGCTGGGCAACATTAAAGACAGAAGTTAAGGTGCGCAATCCGTGAGAATGGGACTGGAGGCGCCCTGGAACCTTGCAAATGCACGGGCGAAAATACAAAAGCACATAATTTGTTATCTGCTCACAGATACTTAAGAGAAGCATGCCTTTTACTTTGTTGTATATAAATGCATACACAGTAAGAATGTCAGATGGGCTGGTCTGTCTTAGTATTTACACAAAAAACAATTTCAATACCACCATTTTTTTTTATAGCGCTACTCATCCCAATGTAGAGTGTTAGAGCGCTTTTCATAACAGCTAGATGCGGAGGCCGCTCGCTCTCCTACAATCTGGCCAAGATCTGGAATTCCCTTCCCCTTTCAATCAGGTCAGAATCCAACCTACTTACCTTTCGAAGGCTGTTAAAAACTTGGCTTTTTAATAAAACTCCCACCTAACCCCTTCTGTTCCTTACGAACCCCACTCCCCCCTCCTCTGCTCAACTATCCAGTTTTCTACAGCGCTGGGACGCCCCTGGGTAGCCATCGCGCTCTACAAATTCTCATTCCATTCCATTCCATAACATGCACATTATCCATTCCAAATAAATCATGTAAGTGTGTAAATCAATGCTCAAGATGTGTTACATGAGTCAGTCAGGGTTGCAAGGTGTAGGAGTCAAATGCCCTTCATAGCTCAGTGTGGTCATCTAGAAGGATTGCAATTTATGAACTGCAAGTAACAAAAGGATCTGTGTTCAAAGCAGTAAGCCACTTACCTATCCATGTACATTAAAAATCTGTGTTCTGTATGTTACATGATGTGCTTTGTAGGAGACATCTTTACAATAACAAAAACATATTTATTGCCTTTTCAGTTGGCATATGTTATAACATACACATATCAGAGCATCCATCACTGCAAGTGAGGTTGCTTACTGTAATGCCACGTGGAATGGAGAAAAACAACGGATGGATGGAAAGCGCAAGGAGACAAGGTGAGCAAGGCAGGTTTTAGCATTTTCGCCGGGGCTGCTTTTCGGTTCCGCAGTCTGGCCTTGGTAATAAACCTAGTTGCAAGTTGCTGTGGTAGCAGTTTGGATTAGAACGCAGTTTTGAGGAGAAAAATCACAAACGAGCAATCTAAAAATGATGGAATGGAATGCGATTTAGCAGCCCGGCGTTCCAGAAATGCTACTGCAAGCATTTTCCTCTAACTGCTAATAGGCGGATCAACAGCTGCAAGTTGACTGTTTAATTTTTTACGAATCATGTAGCACGTCTAAACACAGAGAAGCCAAATTGTGTTTTAGAAAAATGGCTTAATGTGAAAAGCGAAAAATCATCCGTGGTCATTAAGTAAGAAGGTGAGAAAGTCACGCAGGGAAAGATCCGGCCCATAAACTTTCTCAATTACCTAGGCCTGCCTGGCGTGTATTTTTATAAAAATGAATAGCGGCGGTTTAATAACCTGTATTTATTGGAGCGTGAGTCACGAAAGTTCAGTCTGTGAGATATTGCGCCTTGCATGTGCGGCAGGTAATAGAAAAGGAGCGCGCGTAACAGGGCTGCGTAATTAACCCTCCGCCAGAGCCGACTGGCAAGTCCATCAACGCCGACGAGTAATACCAGAGCCGCGAGGTATGAGTCCGCGCCACGCATAAATAGTCCCCGAAGCGGGAATCCGTGAGGTCCCCCCACAACCTTTATAGGTCCAGCGAGCCTCAAGCAGAGCCGAGGCAGACAAAAACCAGCCTCCATGATTATTCTCCTTTCAAGGGTGAATGCCACGGCTGTGCTTTTCTGGGGGATTTCGCCTGGAGTGGCAGTCCAGGAAAATTTGGATAACCAGATGCCTAATCCACTGCTTTATGGGATTTTGCAAACATCTGGTTTTAACAGGTTTTGGCGGTACGCCTGTCTGTATGGACCCCACACACATGACTATTGTAACTCACAGCAAGGACTGGCATCATTCAGACCCCACCCTACAAGTGATTTCATTTTTAGGTCTGCTTGACAGGGCGGCTGTTACTAATATTTTAAAGTATATATTCATGGCTCTGGCTTCACCCGGAGTATTCACTCTCACCTAATGCCACCTATTTGCTGTATCGTTCCGCCTCGCAGAAACTGCTACCATGGGATTGCATGAGGAACTACTTTACATCTGGAAAGTACACTCAGTCATCACAGTGTTTTCCACATTCAATTTGTTATCTCACATATACGCACTATACAGAAAACAATGCTTTCCCCCTACTTTTTTCCCCAACAGGAGCATAGCCAACAGTATTGGCCTCAATATGCTAAACCGCTTTGTTGGGTGCAACAAGTGCACATAGCATGTGTGTATTCCTCTGTACGCATTACCACATTAAAGACAGGCCTGTGCCTTTGCCAATCTTTGTAAATTTGAGTGGCTTTCCAACGTTGACGTCTAATGCCCGACTAATCCCTGCAGTGGCAGGAGGCCACACTGAAATGGCTATCCAAGGATTCCTGCGATTCCACTGGAGCACAGCTGGGGTATGCATTGGCCCCAGCACAGAACAGTAACACACCTGTGCCAAATCGCAGCTTAACAAATGGAACACACATATGGTGTAAATTGATGTAAAGGAGGAAGGCATGTAGAGTGGTCACAAAGTACAGTATGGACACATGTAGAGATGTAACTTGAAATTCTCAGCCCAACAGTTTAGAACCTCTCCACGGCAAGAGCACCTCCCAGTTTAAATTAAGGTCCTATTCATAAATCCAGAATGGGCAAATTTATGGCATAACACTAAAATGAAGACCGAAATTGATGGTCAGGTTGCAAAATCATGGGCTGTTAAGGGCATTGGGGTGATCCAGCACCTATAAGACACCAATGATGACCTGCCTCCCTTTTTCAACATTAGTGGGTAGGTACTCCCTTTCCAATGTAGATTTTCATAGATTCCTTAAAACTAAGCTGAAACAGTCAAAACGCACTCTCATCAAGCATTCGTCCCTACCATTACATCTTGCAAGATGGGAACATTCACAGCGCATATTGCCTCTAAAATCAACAAGTTCTTATCAGAACCACACATAACCCAACCATCAACACTATACTAAATGGGATAAACGTTATAATACTGACGTTTTTAAACATGTTACTGATGGTCAGTTGCATAACATCAGTAACATTGTGCTATATAACAAAATCCCTTATACAATCCAATTTTTTTTACAATGACTTTACTTCACTGGACCCCAGCAAGACATCACAAACTAAACTTGGGAGAGGCCGACAAATGCTGGAACTGCAGCCAAGAGGCTGTTTTTCACCAGCACATGTTCTTTGTATCTCAACTCCTAGAACCATATTGGCACTAGAAACAGGGTAAGCTATCAGATACCTTTGGCATTCCCATAACCCTAAACTTTTTGATGATACCTTTCGTCCCCCGGGCCTTAGTGAACACTTTGGATCTTAACACCAATGGTATGGCTTTGTCAGATCTGCTTCTATCTATTGCAGTGAAAATTATCCTTTCTGAATGGAAATCATTTCACCACCTCTCTCATCATACCTGGTGGGCATGGGTCTCATGTCTCACAGAGTAATACTCTGTGCAGTCTAAAATGCAACCCTCCACTTAATTTCCAGTGCAGTTTGACGCTCTTCATAGAACAGCACACAAATGAAGCATGACTGCCCCTCACGTACACTCCTGTGTCTGACTAGTCTCCTTTCTAGTTTCTAGAAACGATCACTCGTCCCACCCCCACCCTCTACATACTTTTATTCAGGCTCCCAGTTCTCTTTTAATTGCTCTCATTCAGGGTACAAGTCCTAAAAAAAGAAGTGGGGGGACGCTGTTACCGGAAGTGACGTCACGACAGGAAGTGACGTCACGAAAGGTGGCTTGCCCCTTCGGGCTCATTGCCTCCCCTCGCTCACCCCTGAGATGCGAGTGCATCTATGAAGCCAGCGTGTGTGCAGCGTCCTGTGAGCTCTGATCTCGTCCCAAAGAGGGCAAAGCGTGAAGTACAGCTGTCTGGCAGGGGGGGCGGCGTCCACCCGGTAAAATAAGTCGGAGGACGCCGTAAACCCGCGTGGTAGCCCAACTCGAGCCCTGCTCTCATTGTAATCTAGGCGACACATCAAGGTGATATACATATTCTACAATATACACTCTACAGTGTTGGAATGCTATGGTGGTACAACTCTTTTTAGGTCGAGCCTAGAGCAGCGCATGCGCTGTTGCTCGACTTTAGTAAATACCGGCCACCGGCATGCGGTTACAAGCACGCGTGCCTTGCTCCGCTTCTCAAATCATTACGCGTGTGCATCCCTCGCGTGCTTAGCAAGTCATCGCGATCACTTTCGTTTTCACCACGATCATGATAACGTGCTAAGCACGCGAGGGATGCGCGCGCAGCAATGTGCCCTGAAAAGTACCGTCCCTCGTAGCTTATTCGGATTGAGACCTCCCTGCCATAAGCTCTCTATTGTTGTACATGGTTACACACAGTTCTCCATCTTGGAGACACAAGGCAGTTTCACAGGATTGCACAATCCCCTTGTTCAAGAGCAAAGGGAAGTGAAATGTTTCCTGTTTGAATAATTATTGACAACATTTGGTTATTCAGCTCTGTAAGATAAGGGGCGACGCTGCGGGCATTGCTGTGAACCGGCTCCATGTCAGGGTAGGATTTTTAGACAGTCCTGGTATTACAACTTACAGCAATCAGTATGTAGGTTCATGCATGTACTGTCAAAGTGACACTTCAAGCCTAGCATGCTACTATCTGGAAAAAACGGAACTGGCAGATGGTCGCCCTTCACAACCATACCTGCAGCTTTATCATGTGTCCGTCTACTAGCCAACCCTTGGATGTGGGGTCACCTGATGCATCCCTGTGGGTGCGTTTGGTACACACTCCCATGCTCATATAACTGTAAGATTGCCCAATTGTTCAACATCAGCAGTGGTTCGGTTTTCCTCATTGGGGGTTTTGTGTAACACATCTGTGTATTTAATGAGTTGTCTTGGTTCTCACCTCTTGAATCAGTTAGACAAATAAATAGATTGCTAGAAAATTGACACGAAACAGGGTACCGCCCTCAGTTGTTACTCGATGACACCACGACACCAAGGGTGCAGTGCTTCTGTTTGGGTTTTCATTTTAAAACCTAATGCATTTTGGGAGTTGTAATCTGGCTTCACTTTAGTTGAAGTAATACTTGTTGGAGGGGTGATTTTAAAAGGAAAGGCCAGGACTGGAGCATTATGTCACAGGGGACAAGCAATGAGCAATCTGGCAAGCTTAGCGGCCATGATGATGCTGTGAAACGAAGATAGAAGAATCAAACCCCTGGTCTCGTCTGCATAAGGAAGGATTCAAAGTGATTGGACAACCACAGACACCAGGTTATATTATAGGCCATTTATACAGCGCACGTTCACCATAACGTCTCTTAGCGCTAAAGGTCAGACCTCTACCTCATTCCACCTGAGGTCCAACCAAAGAACCAATCTGAGGTTGGATCACAGGAACAGTTTGCTTCAGAGACGTAGCTGATGGGATGGAAGGAATGCAGCCTGCCTTTTCATTATTAAGTGAGGAGGGCATTTCTGGAAGTACAGTAAGAAAATGAATTGACAGTGCTTGCGGCTCCTGTACATGCACACTGCAGTTAACAAGGCAATTTATATGTTTGTAGAACTCCTAAGGCCTCACCATAGTAGCCAGCTTGGCAATAAAATGTGTGGTCTTAATCTACTAGTCCAGCCTACCCTTATGCTAAGCGAATATCAGAGCAAGACCTCTAGAATCACTGGAAGCCTTCTTCACTGAGCCCTCACACCTCTGCCTTCCCAGAGGCTTACTCACAAAGGGCAACTAAATCAACAGTGTGCACCCCAGTGGAGGCCACTTTCATAAAACTATACCCCTTAGGAACCACCCCTTGTGAGAACAGTCCTAACACAATGAGACATAAATAAGTAGTAGATAGGACTGCCACTATAAAGAATACTGGTGTACTGTCTTTATGTATTGTTTTGATTGTATGAAATTGTTTGTAATTGTTTTGCCACACATTTTTGGGTATATATTGTGTTTTTGAATATTGTTTACCACTTCTAAATGTTCTTTGGTGTGTCATGCTTGGACATTCTGAAAGTTATAAATGTTAAAAAAATATGATGTAAGTAAATTGCGATAAAATTCGCTTGTGCCTAAGAATAAATATATCTAGGCGCACAGTCTGCCCAAATAAAGACTAGCAATCAAAAATGGAGACCAGGTCATTTGTTCTTTTAATAAATTCCCAGAAGCCAGAGCACACAGGGAAATTAATGAGCAGGAATGTGTCCCCAGCAATAACCCCGCACACTCTTCCAGCTGGAGGCAAGAATGTAAATGTACCAATCAAGAAGATGTAGCTGCAGAGGTCTTCGACCAGGCCTTGTCAGCAGCGGATGTCTTCATCTCATACTCAGCTGGGCTCTGCC
Source organism: Lissotriton vulgaris (assembly GCF_964263255.1). Classification (NCBI taxonomy): domain Eukaryota; kingdom Metazoa; phylum Chordata; class Amphibia; order Caudata; family Salamandridae; genus Lissotriton; species Lissotriton vulgaris. The sequence continues at coordinate 203,278,636 of NC_141688.1, forward strand.
AGACCTAGTGACCCTCTAACAGCCTACCATTGACTTTACCTCCATCACATTTTCTGAGTCTCTCTCTTTCTGTCTCTCTTTCTCAAGTTTCCGAGGTTCATTCGTGAGTAGCTCACCTAGTTCACGTTTTTACTTTGCATTCTGAGATTATTAGTCCTTATTTTATGGTGACTTAAAAGGACTACAAAGGAGAAACTTGGATTGGAGGCAATACTGCCACATGGTTGTAGGAAACATGAGAGTTCTTCCTGACACAAATATGCACACATGCAGGGGTGTATATATATATATATACATATATAGAGAGAGAGAATATGTGGAGAAGAGTGGCTCACCGGTTAGAGGAGGCAGTCCCAGATGCAGAGGTCAGACCTCTGCATCTGGGTACAATCCCCGACGCGGCAGGGCCTTGAGCTCAAAATGTCCACGGACTCGATAATTCTCTCCTTGGTGCCTACTCGAATTGTGGGTTCACACTCTGCAACTCTGGGCAATAGCTTACTTAATCTCCACTACGGCCCCACCGCGATGGGATGCCTGGTCTTCACCTTGGGGATGCCCAGTAGGAGTAATCTCGCAGGGAAAGGCCAGGACGGGTTCCCAAAGCAAGCGCCTTGAGACCTTACGGTGAAAGGAGCTATATAAGAACGTATGATTTACGATATATATATATATATATATATATATATATATATATATATATATATATATATATATATATATATATATGTATATATATATATATATATATATATATATATTTATATACACACACGCACACACACACACTTTTCAATTGGTACATTTGTCATTGGGTAAAACATGTTTCACATTGGTGTGTAGAAAGAAACACCAGACAGGAATAAGATGTCACTTCATGACTCTCCTGCCCAGGCATTGACTCCGACTTGAACCTTTATGTCCATCCAATCAGATTACTTCTCTGTGAATTTGTGTGGTACAAGCGTTTAGGGAACGCTCGTTTTACCAATCAGGCTCCTTCCTTTATTCCTGTCCTGTGATTCATACTTTCTGCTTTCGTGTTTAAATGCTTATAAAGTGAGCAATGGATCTCAAGTCTTCAACTAATGCTTCGAAGAGCAACGTCAGAATATTTATGGTGTTTGATGCTTGACCAGTACTTTCTATGCCACCTGCTGGCTGACACTGCTATCTACTGCCAGAAATAGCTGGAGGACAGACAGATTCTGGTAGCGGGCTAGACTATATTTACAGACTATTTAAAGTTGGATCTCTCACCAACCCCATTTCTTTGCTACCAGACACTCCATTTAAAAATACACGGCTCGAAAATTTACATTTGTGCCATTTTCTACGAAATGTTGAAAAAACGATTCACGGAACTAGCGTACATTAGCCATTAAATCCTACAAACCTATGCCTACTTGCCATTATGTTTCCACTAGCTACTCCTGCTCACTTCCAGCAGACATACAGCTCATCAATGCCAAGCCATCCACACACCCAGCCCAACCACATCAAAAAACCTAGCATTGGCTTAGCCAATAGGTCTCGCCTTTGGCACCTTATAAGTATTTAGTTATGCAGCAGAATATCCTTGGTGCAACAACTTCAACTGTTGCATGGCTAAACACTTAAAAGGTCCCAAATGCGAGACCTATTGGCTATGCCAATGCTTGTCATATCTACTTCCACTCATTATTCCACGATGTTAGATTCCATCCATGGGTCACCCTATGATCCATGGATGGAATCTAACATCTCACAACACCTACATGGAAATTGTATATTGTCAATTTGAAATGATTGTATTGAAAGCATAACTCCCACTTGCATCACAGTATCATCTGATTGTATGTTTTCTTATTTAATAAAATACTTTCAACCCAAAAAAGGTCCATCATAGGACGCTAGGGGCCTGATACGCACACAAAGAGGTTGCAAAAAGCGTTCATAAAGGATGTATGACGTTACCACGCATACTTTTACCACGCATTCCATTACAACGCAGTATTTACAACACATACCGTTACAACGCATAGCGCTTAGAGGTGCTGGATAGTGGTAAGTATAATTTTATATTCGAACTCCAGTCCCTGGGACACTAGGGAAGGTGTTGGATATAAAATTATACTTATTCCCTATCCTAGAGCGCCCCCCCAGCGCAATGCGTTGTAATGGTATGCGTGGTAATGCCTGTGTTGTAGTGGTAGTGCGTGGTCAAAAATGCGTGGTAAACGCTGTATACCGTTCATAAATTGTGCACTGGCTGTTTGCCACCTGACTCTCATGTTGTAGTCCAATCTCTGTACTAATATGTCTTGTCATAAAATCTTTAGTTGCAGGTGACTACAACTAATGATTATTAATTAGGTAGGTCTCTTTTTGTATCCCCGGCGATTGACTACAAACAAAGAGGTGAGACATGCAAGGAACTGCAGACCATCATCACTATGCCTCCATCCCAAATGGGATTTGTTTTTTTAAAGTAGCTCGTATTTAATTAAAGGATCTAGGGAATTATATCTTTTTTTGTTAAGGAAGACGTGTGATCCAGGGAGTGGTCCCGTGGCCACTCAGAACTCCACCTGAGGCCGTCCAACACACTTCCTAAAGGGAATCTGTCCAATGGGACCAACAGATTCCGCTTTGTGAATAGGCCACTACCTCTTTTGAGGGGTCAGTAATGTATTAATTGCTTGTGACCCTAAATGTAGTCACATACCATTGATACAGGTTAGTGCTATTTGACAATTCGGTTTGTGTGTCCCTTCCGAAATGCACCACGGAAAGAGTCAGCCTACCCCCGGATGGGTATTGTAGATTTCAAAATCTCAATTTGCTGTCACATATCAGGTGATTTGGCGAATTGCTGGGTTTGCGATTACATGATCATTTCGTACAACTGACCGAATGTACCAGAATCCTGTGGGGTATGAGAGGTAAAATCCCTCTTAAGAAACCACAGAGTAGGACTCATGCCCCATAGAGATTCTACTTGTCTAACCCTACCAGGACCTGCCCCCTCAGCTAACCTCTGCCCCCAATCTTACCAACACCAGATCCTGAGTACCTCGGAGCAGTGGCAGCCTTACCTGTGACACAAGTCCCATTGAGAACATCTACAGTACCTGTATATTCTTCAGTATATTTGGCATCTTCTTATGGCCATATTTTTTGCTTTTTGATTGTATTTTACAGTTAAGATTAGGATACTCTTATGTCTTTTGTATGTTTTTTTTTATATATATCATTTTACATTTCTTGTCCAACATTTATTTATTCAGCAATGTATTTTTGTTGTGAAGCGGGATATCCCTTGAGAGTAATACTATATTATGGTATTATGTTTTGTATCTTGAAACTAGGGGTTAGTACTGATTCCTCAAACAAAGGAATAAGTGCCATCAATGTTCCCTGCATTCTAGATGAAGCATTGGCAAAGCTCTTGTTCTTGTGTTTCCTGTCGACTTTTGGCTTTCCTACAGTTTATGAATGTCTTTCGAAAAACTGTACAAAGAGAGTACTTTGTGTGTGTGCGTGCACAATGTGCAAGAGCAGGATGCTGTTATTCACAGAGAGTTAAGCCAATGGCTTTAAATATTGTATGCTACAATGGGCCGAACACAAATGTTAGTGACATACTAATAGACCAATGAATGAAGAGAGTTCTCTGAAAGCACCGATCACTTTGTTAAATTGAAAAGGCATTGGCTATATTCAGACCTAAAAAAACTGAAATGCCTGTGTAAACATGCAATACCACTTTCCAGATTATGAATGCCGTGGATGGTTAGACGCTATTTATTGCACTTAATAACATCTGGGTCTGAGATTTATTGGGTGTGATAAATTACACCTGAACAGAGTTTTGGGCAGTAACTTGGATTTAGGCTCTTACTCTACATGTCATGGTCCATTCAGTACTCTTTTTTATCTTAAATACCAGCAAGTGTGTACTGCCAAAATTTAACAGAGAGTGCAGACTTCATCTCACTTGATAATTGTGTGGTAATCTCCGCACACCTTGGAAACGTGACCCCTGCACATATAGGGGTTTGTACTGGGGTTGGGAATCTCCAGCCCCACGGTCTCCTCTTTCCTAAGTGTACTCCTGCTTTAACTCTCTTCTGTTTGACATTCACTCATCCCCAGTCGTTTTAACTTTTAAGCCTCTTTCTGAACTGTTCCTCTTTACCCCATACCTTTTGTTTGGCCCTGAATCTCAGTACTAAAATAATTCCCAGGGATCTATAATAGCATCACAACAGTATTCACTTGCATTAGTTACTTTATTGTCATTTAACTTCTCTACCTAAAAAAATATTTTTAGAACATCTTAGTTTTGTGTTTGTTCTATGTTATTTTTTAGTTGCTAAGGAATGAGCCGAGGTATTGACTCCTTGGGGACCCCGCTGAGCATTCTTTGTGCATCACATAGTGTTATAATTAACATTACTATTTTTAAAGAAAGCAAGTCTTCCCAGGAGGTGTTTGGACACCTTACAGAGAACAAGGAGAGTGGAGTCTTTCTACAAAGAGCTAGCAAAAACAATGCACGCATCAAACAGTGCAGACGTAGATAACAACAAGGGGTTAGACAATAACAAATGTGGGGGTACAATGACGGGTGATAGCTGTATTACAAGGGCCATAGGCTATAATGAGCTTGTACTATGGTTGGAAGGACCATAGTACATCTGCCCTATGATATCTGTCACAATTGTAAGAGTAATCCACCTTCCAATACAAACAAGATGATGGACAGAATGTTGCTCAATGGCAAAACATTCACCCCCAGTCACGGATCTGGGTTTAATCCATCGTTATTTTGCTCACCAAGTCACCTCAGTTCAGACATGGCCATATGCAAATCAGTCTTGACCCTGTGCCTCATGGAAACAGTCCAGCCCGAACTGCCAAGCCATGTCTTCCCTGGACCGGAATCAAGCATCCAAGGACCGGTTTCTGGCTATCAGCCGTCTTCAGCCAGGATAGCTTTACTCCAGTGGAGCAGTGAGCACGGGACCCACTTCTGGGCATACCCTTCCCACACAGGGTGAACAGCAAAATAAACAAGAAGATGGACGGAATGTTGCACAATGGCAAAACAGTCACCCCCAGTCACAGATCTGGGTTTAATCCATCGTTATTTTGCTCACAAAGCCACCCCAGTTCAAACATGGCAATATGCAAATCAGTCTTGACCCTGTGCCTCATGGTAACAGTCCAGCCCGAACTGCCTAGCCATGTCTTCCCTGGACCGAAATCAAGCATCCAAGGACCGGTTTCTGGCTATCAGCCGTCTTCAGCCAGGATAGCTTTACTCCAGTGGAGCAGTGAGCACGGGACCCACTTCCGGGCATACCCTTCCCACACAGGGTGAACAGCAAAATAAACAAAAAGATGGACGGAATGTTGCACAATGGCAAAACAGTCACCCCCAGTCACAGATCTGGGTTTAATCCATCGTTATTTTGCTCACAAAGCCACCCCAGTTCAAACATGGCAATATGCAAATCAGTCTTGACCCTGTGCCTCATGGTAACAGTCCAGCCCGAACTGCCTAGCCATGTCTTCCCTGGACCGAAATCAAGCATCCTAGGACCGGTTTCTGGCTATCAACCGTCTTCAGCCAGGATAGCTTGACTCCAGTTGCGCAGTGAGCACGGGACCCACATCTGGGCATACCCTTCCCACACAGGGTGAAAAGCAAAACAAACAAGATGATGGACAGAATGTTGCACAATAGCAAAACATTTACCCTAAGTCACAGATCTGGGTTTAATCCATCGTTATTTTGCTCACCCAGCCACCCCAGTTCAAACATGGCCATATGCAAATCAGTCTTGACCATGTGCCTCATGGGAACAGTCCAGCCCGAACTGCCAAGCCATGTCTTCCCTGGACCAGAATCAAGCATCCTAAGACCGGTTTCTGGCTATCAGCCATCTTCAGCCAGGATAGCTGGACTCCAGTGGTGCAGTGAGCATGGGACCCACGTCTGGGCATACCCTTCCCACAGAGAGTGAACAGTAAAACAAACAAGATGATAGACGGAATTTGCACAATGGCAAAACATTCACCCCCAGTCACAGATCTGGGTTTAATCCATCGTTATTTTGCTCACCAAGCCACCCCAGTTCAAACATGGCCATATGCAAATCAGTCTTGACCCTGTGCCTCATGGGAACAGTTCAGCCCGAACTGCCAAGCCATGTCTTCCCTGGACCGGAATCAAGCATCCTAGAACCGGTTTCTGGCTATCAGCTGTCTTCAGCCAGGATACTTTGACTCCAGTGGCGCAGTGAGCATGGAACCCACGTCTGGGCATACCCTTCCCACAGAGGGTGAACAGTAAAACAAACAAGATGATGGACGGAATGTTGCACAATGGCAAAACATTCACCCCCAGTCACAGATCTAGGTTTAATCCATCGTTATTTTGCTCACCAAGCCACCCCAGTTCAGACATGGCAATATGCAAATCAGTCTTGACCCTGTGCCTCATGGGAACAGTCCAGCCCGAACTGCCTAGCCATGTCTTCCCTGGACCGGAAGCAAGCATCCTAGGATTGGTTTCTGGCTATCAACCGTCTTCAGCCAGGATAGCTTGACTCCAGTTGCGCAGTGAGCACGGGACCCACATCTGGGCATACCCTGGGACCCACATCTGGGCATACCCTTCCCACACAGGGTGCGAATCAAAACAAACAAGAAGATGGACAGAAAGTTGCACAATGGCAAAACATTCACCCCCAGTCACAGATCTGGGTTTAATCCATGTTATTTTGCTCACCCAGCCACCCCAGTTCAGACATGGCCATATGCAAATCAGTCTCGACCCTGTGCCTCATGGGAACAGTGCAGCCCGAACTGCCAAGCCATGTCTTCCCTGGACCGGAATCAAGGATCCTAGGACCGGTTTCTGGCTATCAGCCGTCTTTAGCCAGGGTTTCCATGCTTGCTATTCCGACATGGACACTTTTGGAAAGCGTGTTTTGTGTGCCCGGCTTTGGTTGGGGGTCAAGGGGGCACCTATTATGCCCCCTGTTAATCCCTGCACCCTGTGGAAGGCAGCTTTAGGTGCCTGTTACAGGGTGCAGGGATTAACACCAGCACCCATTTCCCTATGAGAGCATGAACTACAGCCGGATATAGCCATACATGCTCCCAAAGTGAAGTGTTGCAATGCGACTGAACAGTGTTGCATCCTAATCACGAGGTCAGAACCGCCGACCAGAGATCGGTCAGTCCCAGTTCCAAGACGGTGTCGGACGGCGTCCACCTAACATCGTAAAAGGCCCCACAATGTCGGTCGGAAAGCCTTCGACAAGCAGTTGGAGGCATTCCGGCCGACAGCGTAATCAGGCGCAAAGTTTCATGGAACTTCCTCTCTTTACTTAATTTCTACCGTTTCAGTGGAAGGTGATGCACGCATTTACATTTTATTTATGCAGACACGATGCCATGGTGTCTCTACAATAAGAAGGACGATTTTAGTGAAAAGAAAATAGTTACGCTTTCTCCATACGCCAATACTGTCATCTAAGACGTCAATCAGATCTGAGCAATTCTAAGGTAATCTTTTTTAGGTCCCTAAACGTATTAATAATTAATTATTTATTTTGATGGTTTGTGTAGTGCTACCTGTCACCAGGCAACTTCTAAGCTTGTAACACAAACAAAACATATAATAAATATGCAAAGTGAACAAGAGGTCACTTCAGCACGACGCTCAGGGTGAACCTAGATCTAACATTCTTCGATAGCTCTTCTGTAGGCCTGAGGTTTCTGTACAGGACTGGTGACTTAGTTTAATTTTCACTAGTTCTTTGTACAGCAGGTGTTGTGCTTCCATTCGGAGATGAATTTCAGAGCGTTGACCCAAGTGTCATCCACCATGGTAGAGTCGTTTTTTTTATTTTTTATTATAAACAGGCTTTATTTATCAAATGACACATATATAGCGGGGCTCTGTAACCCAGAGCCCTCTGCACAATCAATATACAACAACATGACTTTGACTTTTTTAGAAAGAAAGAAATGGAGTAGGGATGTAGAATATCAATAAAGATAAAAAAACAACTATATTAGAGAACAAACAAAAAAACACCGCCCACCCCAACGTCACCCTCCCCAGTCGCACTAACAACCTCCTAATCCCAATTGGACCTCGGCACTGCCCCACACCACCTGCCCCCACTTTTACCCACAATTCCCATACCCTGGGCACCAACGGAGCAACAACAATCTTGATGAAGGAGACCCCCCACAGCACCGGCTACAGCAATAGCCCCCGATTATCCGCCCACCGCTTCCAAATCTTAAAATGGTTGAGTACTGTAATGAAGCATCGCTTGATCAGGTGGAACGATACGCAGCATCCTTTCTGCCTAGATATCGGTGGCAAGACAGTGTTTAAGGCCGCAAAATACAGACTCATGGGTTCTGTTGTTTATATATGCAAGGCCACTGGTATTATGATGTTGTGCACCACAGCGATTTCCGCCTAATTGTAGATTTGTGATTTTGATACACAATACGTCATTTTAAGTAATATGCAGATTTTAACAAAAAAATGTTGTTTGTGCCTCAAAATGGTTAAAAAGCCGCTTTATATTGGATGAAATGTGTTGCTATTCAGTGGAGGGCTCTTTGCAAAGCTGGACTGCGCACCTACCTGTTGCTAATGTTAAACTGGCACTAATGAGGTGCCAATAATGCCCTGAGAGGGTGACCAAGTTGAAAAATGATGAAATAAAGAAGTAACAATATTACAAAATGCAGTTCATTATGCCACATAATTGCCTAATCTTGCCGCATAATTTACTCAACCGAGCCACATAATTTGTCCCTCCCTTGCCGCATGATTCCAGTAACCCTGTCTATAGGGCGCTGTCTGCTGCTCCCCCCTGATCACCCCCTCGCCCTGACGCCTGAACCAACAGGTGATGTCTGGATCGTGGCGAGGAGGGGATCAGAGAGGCCAGCAGAGGCCAGGGGGACTTCCCAGTGACGCGGTGCCTCCCAGCTGGCCGGATCAGCAGTAACAGTAGACCTTAGGCCGGAGCCACGCCGTATCAGGTGGCACGGATCCATATGTGTCAGAACGTAATCCTGCCTCGTTGTCACGTGATTCATGTGGCCCGCTCTCTGTTTGGCTGCAGTTGCCATGGGAACATGTACAGCTTTTGCAGCTGACAAAATTTAGCACCTTCGTTGGCAATCGCAGCGCGGGAGCCGAGCAAGGAATGGGCACGGGCGGCGTCTGAGTCCCTTTCGCAGTGTGGAAAACACGCAGTACAGTGCTGTGGGCGTGTGTGTGTGTGAAAGGAGGCGGGTGGGGTTGGAGCCACAAGCCCCCCGCTGATCTTCATTCTCATTCAGCAACTTTTTTTAGCAGCAGTAAGTGCGCGATTAATGTAGCGCAAAGTGCTCGAACTCCCGAGGGTTTCCTGGTTCGATGTGAAACATGATTATATCCTATGATTTTATTTTGCCTTTAGAGATGAGTAACAGTGTGTGTCAAAAGGGAAAGAAATAAACACACTGGATGAGCCACTCCCACCTGCCAGGGAATAGCATCAGCTCTCTGACGTCAGGCAATTATTATTATTAATAAAAATAGCATTCGTAAAGGTAGTATTCCTAGTAACAATAGTAATAAAACTAACAACAATAATATTAATAACAATAAACCTCATCTCATCTCCCAGTGTGACCCGGTTCATAAGACTCTGCCTCAGGGGCGGCTCTAGGCACATGGTGGAGTGTAGGTAGGGGCCCCCGGAAGAGGGGCTCGGGCGGGGCGAAGCGCGGAGGCCAGTGAAGAGGGGGGGGGGGGGGGGGGTCAGGGTGTTTGGAAGTGGAACTGAGCTGGAGGTCGCCAAATCCCTGCCAGGGGCCGCCACGCAAATATGTACCCATCCTCAGAGGATTATTATATTAAGGATATATATTGGCGTGGCGGCCCCTGGGGTTTGGTGGCCCTGTGTAGGTGCACGGCTTGCACATGCCTAAGGCCGCCCCTGTCTGCCTGTTCAGATATTCTTACACGCGCGCCTGAGCTCGCAGCCTCCCCCTGCCGCTCTCACTTCTTTTCTAACTAGTCACGTCTGATAATCTTACATGGTGCTGATAGTAACTGGGCTGGTGCTATGCAGCTCTGTGGCAGAGCCCAGGGGATGGCGCGCTGCTTCTACTGCTGACCAGCCCTAGGCTGGTCACTTATCTCTTAATCACAGATAGTAGGCACATTCTGGGTTTACGTGTTGCTGCTGAGCTGCCCCTAGGCTGGTCACTAGTCTCCTAATCATAGATAGTAGGCACAGTCTGGGTTTACGTGTTGCTGCTGAGCTGCCCCTAGGCTGGTCACTAGTCTCCTAATCACAGATAGTAGGCACAGTCTGGGTTTACGTGTTGCTGCTGAGCTGCCCCTAGGCTGGTCACTAGTCTCCTAATCACAGATAGTAGGCACAGTCTGGGTTTACGTGTTGCTGCTGAGCTGCCCCTAGGCTGGTCACTAGTCTCCTAATCACAGATAGTAGGCACAGTCTGGGTTTACGTGTTGCTGCTGAGCTGCCCCTAGGTTGGTCACTAGTCTCCTAATCACAGATAGTAGGCACAGTCTGGGTTTACGTGTTGCTGCTGAGCTGCCCCTAGGCTGGTCACTAGTCTCCTAATCACAGATAGTAGGCACAGTCTGGGTTTACGTGTTGCTGCTGAGCTGCCCCTAGGTTGGTCACTAGTCTCCTAATCACAGATAGTAGGCACAGTCTGGGTTTACGTGTTGCTGCTGAGCTGCCCCTAGGCTGGTCACTAGTCTCCTAATCACAGATAGTAGGCACAGTCTGGGTTTACGTGTTGCTGCTGAGCTGCCCCTAGGCTGGTCACTAGTCTCCTAATCACAGATAGTAGGCACAGTCTGGGTTTACGTGTTGCTGCTGAGCTGCCCCTAGGTTGGTCACTAGTCTCCTAATCATAGATAGTAGGCACAGTCTGGGTTTACGTGTTGCTGCTGAGCTGCCCCTAGGCTGGTCACTAGTCTCCTAATCATAGATAGTAGGCACAGTCTGGGTTTACGTGTTGCTGCTGAGCTGCCCCTAGGCTGGTCACTAGTCTCCTAATCACAGATAGTAGGCACAGTCTGGGTTTACGTGTTGCTGCTGAGCTGCCCCTAGGCTGGTCACTAGTCTCCTAATCATAGATAGTAGGCACAGTCTGGGTTTACGTGTTGCTGCTGAGCTGCCCCTAGGCTGGTCACTAGTCTCCTAATCACAGATAGTAGGCACAGTCTGGGTTTACGTGTTGCTGCTGAGCTGCCCCTAGGCTGGTCACTAGTCTCCTAATCACAGATAGTAGGCACAGTCTGGGTTTACGTGTTGCTGCTGAGCTGCCCCTAGGCTGGTCACTAGTCTCCTAATCACAGATAGTAGGCACAGTCTGGGTTTACGTGTTGCTGCTGAGCTGCCCCTAGGTTGGTCACTAGTCTCCTAATCACAGATAGTAGGCACAGTCTGGGTTTACGTGTTGCTGCTGAGCTGCCCCTAGGCTGGTCACTAGTCTCCTAATCACAGATAGTAGGCACAGTCTGGGTTTACGTGTTGCTGCTGAGCTGCCCCTAGGCTGGTCACTAGTCTCCTAATCACAGATAGTAGGCACAGTCTGGGTTTACGTGTTGCTGCTGAGCTGCCCCTAGGCTGGTCACTAGTCTCCTAATCATAGATAGTAGGCACAGTCTGGGTTTACGTGTTGCTGCTGAGCTGCCCCTAGGCTGGTCACTAGTCTCCTAATCATAGATAGTAGGCACAGTCTGGGTTTACGTGTTGCTGCTGAGCTGCCCCTAGGTTGGTCACTAGTCTCCTAATCACAGATAGTAGGCACAGTCTGGGTTTACGTGTTGCTGCTGAGCTGCCCCTAGGCTGGTCACTAGTCTCCTAATCACAGATAGTAGGCACAGTCTGGGTTTACGTGTTGCTGCTGAGCTGCCCCTAGGTTGGTCACTAGTCTCCTAATCACAGATAGTAGGCACAGTCTGGGTTTACGTGTTGCTGCTGAGCTGCCCCTAGGCTGGTCACTAGTCTCCTAATCACAGATAGTAGGCACAGTCTGGGTTTACGTGTTGCTGCTGAGCTGCCCCTAGGCTGGTCACTAGTCTCCTAATCACAGATAGTAGGCACAGTCTGGGTTTACGTGTTGCTGCTGAGCTGCCCCTAGGTTGGTCACTAGTCTCCTAATCATAGATAGTAGGCACAGTCTGGGTTTACGTGTTGCTGCTGAGCTGCCCCTAGGCTGGTCACTAGTCTCCTAATCATAGATAGTAGGCACAGTCTGGGTTTACGTGTTGCTGCTGAGCTGCCCCTAGGCTGGTCACTAGTCTCCTAATCATAGATAGTAGGCACAGTCTGGGTTTACGTGTTGCTGCTGAGCTGCCCCTAGGCTGGTCACTAGTCTCCTAATCACAGATAGTAGGCACAGTCTGGGTTTACGTGTTGCTGCTGAGCTGCCCCTAGGTTGGTCACTAGTCTCCTAATCACAGATAGTAGGCACAGTCTGGGTTTACGTGTTGCTGCTGAGCTGCCCCTAGGTTGGTCACTAGTCTCCTAATCACAGATAGTAGGCACAGTCTGGGTTTACGTGTTGCTGCTGAGCTGCCCCTAGGCTGGTCACTAGTCTCCTAATCACAGATAGTAGGCACAGTCTGGGTTTACGTGTTGCTGCTGAGCTGCCCCTAGGTTGGTCACTAGTCTCCTAATCACAGATAGTAGGCACAGTCTGGGTTTACGTGTTGCTGCTGAGCTGCCCCTGCACTGATGACTAGTCTTCTCGTCAGCGATAGCAGGCGTGGCCCAGGTTTACAGGGAGCTGCTGAGCTGTCCCTGGGCTGGTCCCTAGTATTTTATTCAGCGATAGCATATTGGGTCCGGGTTTACAGGTTGCTGCAGAGTTGCCCCTACACTGTTGCCCAGTTTCCTACTCAGTGAATGCCCGGTCCAGGTTTACAGGTCGCTGCTGACGTGCACTTAGCTGGTCCCTGGTCTTCTAGTCAGTGATAGAAGGCCCGTGCAGGTTTACATGTACCTGCTGAGCTGTCCCAGAGTAGGTATCTAGACTCCTACTCAGCGATAGCAGGCCCTGTTCAGGTTTACAAGTTGATACTGAGTTGCCCCTAGGCTGGATCCTAGTCTCCTAGTCACTACCCCTAGGCAGGTACCAAGTCTCCTAGTCATCAATAACAGGCCCAGTGCCTGTTAACAGGTTGTTGCATACAGCCCTAGGCTAATTCCATGTCTCCCAGTCAGCGATAGCAAGTACAACCCAGATTAATAGTAGTACCCGAGCTGCGCCAGGGCTGGTTACTAGTCTTCTAGTGAGCGATAGCCCGGTCCAGGTTTACATGTTGCTGCTGAACTGCCCCTAGGCTGGTCACTAGTCTTGTAGTCAGAGATAGCAGGCCCACTCCGGGTTTGCAGGTGGGTGCTGAGCTGCCCTTAGGCTAGCCCCTAGTCTCCTAGTCAGCGATAGCAGTCCTGATCAAGGTTATAAAGTTGCTGCTGAGCTGCTCCTGGGCTGGTCACTAGTTTCCTAGTCAGCGATAGCAGTCCTGATCCAGGTAATATTGTTGCTGCTGAGCTGCTCCCGGGCTGGTCGCTAGTCTCCTGGTCAGCGATAGCCCAGTCCAGGTTTACAGGTTGCTGCTGAGCTGCCCCTAGGCTGGTCGCTAGTCTCCTGGTCAGCGATAGCCCGGTACAGGTTTACGTGTTGCTGCTGAACTGACCCAGAGCTGGTTGCTAGTCTCCAGGTCAGTGATAGCCCGGTCCAGGTTTACAAGTTGCTGCTGAGCTGCCCCAGGGCTGGTTGCTAGTCGCCAGGTCAGTGATAGCCAGGTCCAGGTTTATGTGTTGCTGCTAAACTGCCCCTACGCTAGTCCCTAGTGTCCTAGTAAGAGATAGCGGTCCTGATCCAGGCTATATTGTTGCTGCTGAGCTGCCTCAGGGCGGGCTGGTCACTAGTTTCCTAGTCAGCGATAGCAGTCCTGATACAGGTTATAGTATTGCTGCTGAGCTGCCCCTGGGCTGGTGACTAGGGTCCTAGTCAGCGATAGCAGTCCTCATACAGGTTATATTGTTGCTGCTGAGCTGCCTGGTCACTAGTCTCCGAGTCAGCGATAGCAGTCATGATCCAGGTTTACAAGCTGCTGCTGAGCTGCCCCTTTTCTAGTCACTAGTCTCCTAGTCAGAGATAGCAGTCCTGATAAAGGTTTACTTGTTGCTGCTGAGCTGCCCCTGCGCTGGTCACTAGTCTCCTAGTCAGGGATAGCGTCCTGATCCAGGTTATATAGTTGCCTCTGAGCTGCCCCTGGATGGTCACTAGGGTCCTAGTCAGTGATAGCAGTCCTGATCCAGGTTTACAAGTTGCTGCTGAGCTGCCCCTGGACTAGTCACTAGTCTCAGAGTCAGCGATAGCAGTCCTGATCCAGGTTTACAAGTTGCTGATGAGTCAGCGATAGTAGTCCTGATCCATGTTTACAAGTTGCTGATGAGCTGCCCCAGGGCTGGACACTAGTCTCCTGTTCAGTGATAGGCTGGTCCAGGTTCACGTGGTGCTGCTGAACTGCCCCAAGTCTAGTCCCTAGTGTCCTAGTAAGAGATAGCGGTCCTGATCCAGGCTATATTGTTGCTGCTGAGCTGCCACTGAGCTGGTCATGAGGGTCCTAGTCAGCGATAGCAGTCCTGATCCAGGTTATATTGTTGCTGCTGAGCTGCCCCTGTGCTGGTCACTAGGGTCCTAGTCGGCAATAGCAGTCCTGATCTAAGTTATATTGTTGCTGCTGAGCTGCCCCTGGTCTGGTCACTAGTCTCCGAGTCAGCAATAGCAGTCCTGATCCAGGTTTACAAATTGCTGCTGAGTCACTAGTCTCCTAGTCCGATAGCAGTCCTGATCCAGGTAATATTGTTGCTGTTGAGTTCCCCCTGTGCTGGTCACTAGTCTCCTAGTCAGCGCTAGCAGTACTGATCGAGGTTATATTGTTCCTGCTGAGTTGCCCCTGGGCTGGTTACTAGTCTCCGAGTCACGGATAGCAGTCCTCATCCAGGTTTACAAATTGCTGCTGAGCTTCCGCTTTGCTAGTCACTAGTCTCCTAGTCAGAGATAGCAGTCCTGATCCAGGTCTACAAGTTGCTGCTGACCTGCCACTTTGCTAGTCGCTAGTCTCCTAGTCAGAGATAGCAGTCCTAATCAAGGTTTACAAGTTGCTGCAGAGATACCGCTTTGCTAGTTACTAGTCTCTTAGTCAGTGATAGCAGTCCTGATCCAGGTTATATTGTTGGTGCTGAGCTGCCCCTGGGCTAGTCCCTAGTTCTCCTAGTAAGAGATAGCAGGCCTGCTCCAGGTTATATTGTTGCTGCTGAGTTGCCCCTTTGATGGTCACTAGGGTCCTAGTCAGCAATAACAGTCATGATCCAGGTTTGCAAGTTGCTGCTGAGCTGCCCCTAGGTTGGTCGCTAGTCTCCTAGTCAGGGATAGCGTCCTGATCCAGGTTACATTGTTGCTGCTGAGCTGCCCCTGGGCTGGCCACTAGCCTCCTAGTCAGCGATAGCAGTCCTGATACAGGTTACATTGTTGCTGCTGAGCTGCCCCTGGGCTGGTCACTAGGGTCCTAGTCAGCGATAGCAGTCCTGATCCAGGTTTACTTGTTGATGCTGAGCTGCCTCTATGTTAGTCGCTAGTCTCCTGGTTAG